>NC_135890.1:20074506-21425905 GCF_964194155.1 Cetorhinus maximus | reverse complement strand
CTCCTCCCCCCTCTCCCTCTCTCCTCCCCCCTCTCCCTCTCTCCTCCCCCTCTCCCTCTCTCCTCCCCCCTCTCCCTCTCTCCTCCCCCCTCTCCCTCTCTCCTCCCCCCTCTCCCTCTCTCCTCCCCCCTCTCCCTCTCTCCTCCCCCCTCTCCCTCTCTCCTCCCCCCCTCTCCCTCTCTCCTCCCCCCTCTCCCTCTCTCCTCCCCCCCTCTCCCTCTCTCCTCCCCCCCTCTCCCTCTCTCCTCCCCCTCTCCCTCTCTCCTCCCCCTCTCCCTCTCTCCTCCCCCCTCTCCCTCTCTCCTCCCCCCTCTCTCTCCTCCCCCCCCCTCTCTCTCCTCCCCCCCTCCCTCTCTCTCCCCCCCCTCTCTCCCTCCCCCCTCTCTCTCTCCTCCCCCCTCTCTCTCTCCTCCCCCCCTCTCTCTCTCCTCCCCCCCCTCTCTCTCCTCCCCCCCTCTCTCTCCTCCCCCCCTCTCTCTCTCCTCCCCCCCTCTCTCTCTCCTCCCCCCCTCTCTCTCTCCTCCCCCTCCTCTCTCTCTCCTCCCCCCCCTCTCTCTCTCCTCCCCCCCCCTCTCTCTCTCCTCCCCCCCCCTCTCTCTCTCCTCCCCCCCTCTCTCTCTCCTCCCCCCCCATCCCTCTCTCCTCCCCCCCCCTCTCTCTCTCCTCCCCCCCCTCTCTCTCTCTCTCCTCCCCCCCCCTCTCTCTCTCCTCCCCCCCATCTCTTTTTCTCTCTCTCTTTCTCCCACTAAGAAGTATTCCCCATTGATAAGTGCTAAGTCACTAATTCACTCTTTGGGTATCAGGACTTCAAGTTCAGATGGAAGGTTAAGAAGTCTTTTTTTAAGTATATAAGACATGACTTCAAGATAAAACTGATGAAAGTTTTCAAGATTATGGCAAAATTAATCCAGGCACAATCTTTAATATGGTGAATGGCTGGAATACTAGCCTGACAAATTCAGCTTGAGGGAGTTAGGCATAAGAGAGAAGTATTAGTGTGAACCTCACACTTGTGAAACTAACCACCTTAAATTGCTTTGTTGCCATCTGCTATTGTATTATTTAAAGTTTTTCTGATTAAAGTAAAAACAGTTGTGAGGTGTGTTTAATTTTCTGCTTAATGATGTAGCACAAATTTCTTTGACGATGGCCCTTGTACCCGCAGGAATGGAATATGCAATTTGTCTGTAATTTAAAACGAAAGACTGCCAGTGCTTATTTATTTTTGCCTCCTCTGAAAAGATCAAAGTTGAAATCCAAACTAAGTTTTAAAGAGGAACCGGAATTTTTGAGAGCTTTAGAAACAGGAGAATGTTTCTAAGCCCAATGAGCTATTTTTGATATATCTCAACTCCACTAGCCACCTTTCCATCTCCATCCTCAGCCCCACCAACTCCTTATCCTACAATCCCGTTTCAAACATCATCCCCCTCAATCCCCCACACACTTTTGTTATGCTTTTCTGAGAATAACCAGTTAACTGTTTTTTTGCTAGAGTTGGTTGAGTGAATAATGTTGGCCAAGACACCAGGAGAATTGTCTATTCCTCCTCAAATAGTGCCGTGGGATCTTTTTTGTCCACTTGACTAGTTAGTGCCTAGTTTTAGTAACTCATCAAACAGACACCACCTCCATCAATGCAGCACTCCCTCAGTACTGCACTGGGATGGATCTAGAGCCCACAACCTTCAGACTCCGATGAGAGTGCGACCAATAAACCAAGGCTGACGATGATGATTAATACAAAGGTCATTTGGAGGTGTGGATTAACTACTGATGTCTCACTGAGCTTCTGATAACATTGCAATCAATGCCTTAATGAATAGGCTGATCCTGTCTGGAAAAGCAGTGGAATGATGAACAGTTCTAAGTTTCAGCTGCCATGCTGAAAGTTTGGGGCGCTAGTTAAGTGGAATGTGTCTCTTTAGGATGAGAGTCTTCAGTCTATTTCAGGCAAGCGGAAGCTTTACCTGTGTGTTCTTTTTTTAAATTAATTTTCAGGATATAGGTGTCGCTGGCAAGGTATATATTGCTCATTTCTCGTTGTCCGTGAGAGAGTGCTGGTTGGCCTCCTGCTTGGATGGCTGCAGTCTGTGTGTTCGAGGTGCTCTGTGTCATTACATATGGAGTTCCAGGGTGTTGACCCAGTGACAACAAAGAAATGGTGATTATATGCACCAGTCAGGATGGTGTGTGTAACATGATAGAGACTTGGCAGTGATGGTGTTCCTGTGAAACTTTTGCCCTTAAAAGCATGTTGATGGGTTGCCACAAATGTCAGTTGAGCACCTGACTGGCCAAAAGCAAAAGCTCTGATCTGTATTCAGTGTATGAGTGCAGAGGTCAGCGTGAGCAGGCAACTTGAATGGCCGGGCAAACATAACACCAGGGACAATTTAACGACCGGGCCTTACTTACATCTTGAATCCGAGTCTCCCCACCGAACCTAGTCTGTAGCGCTTGCTGATTGTCGGGAAGGGGTGGAATTTTGAGCAGTGGGGTGCAGGAGAGGAGAACAGGAACCTGAGGGAATAGTCCCTGGCACTAAGGAATCTTGCTGGGCAGGGGAATCATAGCTTGGAAAAGGTCGGGAGTGGGGTGGGGGTGTTGAGGGTGGGGCGTTGGCTAGCCCACGGTTTCGTTGTGGAGCTAGGTGAAGTACTCCTGATCCTCCTGGCCCACAAAGAAACCTTAAGAGAAATTCTGAAAATTTTAAATTGCCTGGGGCCATTCTAGCTGTGACCTTGCCTTCTGCCAGGTGTCACTGGTGGGTCCAGCACTTGGTGCCACCACAATTAGCTGTTAAAATTGTGTCGGGGTCTGAATGTAATTGGAGCTTGGCACTTAAATATTAATGAGACCTCACCTGCCTGAATCTTTCTCTATGCCTGGATTGACAGGGTTACAATGGCTGCAAATGCATCATATATACACCTGTAACAGTAGAAACACCTTAATAAAGAAATCTCCAAGATTGACAAATATTTGGAATGGCGTGTCAGGGACTGGCATGTACAAACGGTACAGTCCTATGGACAGACTGCACCTTGAGTGTTTTTAGTTACTTATTCATTCACTTGATGTTGCTTCATGAGCAATGCTTATTAACAAACCCGTAATGCCCTTGAGAAGATGATGGTAAGCCACTATCTTGAAACATTGCAGTCTGTGTTACTCTCAAAATGCTGTCAAGTGAGAGGTGCCAGGATTTTGATGCAGTATCGATCTTCGAGGCACAAGGTGGACATTCAAGCACTGGAGGAAGTTCAGGTTGGAATCACCACACTGATTCCTGCCACCTAAGGAATTTAATTATGTGGAAAGGCTCAGAAGGGTTGGGTTCTTCTGCCTTTAAAGCAGGTTGCTGAGAGGTTGCAGAGAGGTATAAAATTGTAAGCATGATATAGGATAAGTGTAGCATGCTTGGGAGAAGTAGGCAATTTTGGGCCTGTTGTTCGCAAAGCTCTCCATCAGTGGGGGTTTTCCTCCCCTCGTGTCTGGGTCAGTTGTAGACTATTTGATGGCGATTGATTGCTGCTATTAGTCAGCAACTCCATTATCATTGTATCATGTGATTACCAGGATGATAGAATATGATCTAGACAGCCCTGTTTTTTTAGCTAGCGTTTCTCATGTTCCTATGTAAACAGATGGAATAGGTAAATTCAGAACTTTACTTCAGATAATATCTTGACGTGAGGATAAGGTCTAAACCAGTAAAGGACAAGTGTTTAAGAAGTTCTTCAACATGTGAAATTCAATCATTTTAAGTAAATGTTGGATGCTGTGATGAGAGGGCTACTGTGGAATCTTTCTAGGTAAACAGGCTGGGATGGCTGAACAGGTCGCCTCTTCTGTATTTATCATGAAAAGAGTGGTGTTGACGACAGCGAGAGAGTTAAAGATGCAATTGAATGTTAGACTGTTCAAGTTGGAATAGCAAAGCAATGAGCTTCAATGATTCAAACATTCTCAAGAGTTTCCTATGCCAGAAGGCTGCTTGTCTCTGAGGAGGAGGTTCATAGCTTGAAATGCAACAACAGAGACTGGGCAGAAAATTAGCTGTAATTGTAACAATGCTTTTTTTAAAATAAAGTTTAAAATTAGGTGCAGCTAAAATGGCTGTCGACCTTTTTAACCAAACAGCCTTGCTGCCAGCAAGTGCATTAATTACTATCTACTGACCTTCGAGACTAATTTTGTTTATTACAGGAAATGAATGTGTAGTTTCATAATCTAAACTGTTAGTTCCTCAGCTTTATAATTATGGAAGGAGAGTATTTGATAAATGATACACTCCAAATGTGTCTCAGTGTATAGTTTATTTTATTAGAAGATTTATTTGTGTTGCAGAATGCAATCTTCGGAGAACACCAGCCATAGATTGTTATAAATTAGTCAGAAAAGGCTGGATTCATGAAGTGAAGAGGCACTGAATTGCAATTAAGATAGTGTTCATTTCGTGTTGCTCATATGGTTGAGTGCAGGGGCGGTGCGACACTTCAACTTGTCTACAATTATTGGGAATGAACATCGTCAACTGTAGAGTTGAACACCTTGATGTTGGAGCTGATGAATACAGTAATGGAGCTCCTTTGATGGAACTCCTCAATGAAGATGCAGGTGGATCATTGCAACCATGGATGAAGCTCTTTAGGGCTGGATCTTTTGGATGGAACTCCTTATCAATGGTGGCAGTAGGCACAACTTTCCATGGTACAGGATGAATTGTAACTATGCTGTTAGTACAAGAAACCCCTCAATGGTGAAGCTGATGGATAAAGCTTCTCGATTACAGAAGCTGATGAATAATCACACCCACAAAGATTTTTCAATAATTACACCCAGGGACAATGATAACTACCCACACCCGTGGAGAAAGATCAATAATTACATCCCTAGGAAACGATCAATAAACACAGTTACTGGGAATGACGAGTTCTCACAGTGAATGGTTGATAATCATATCTGACAAAAATATTGGCAGAAGTGGAAATGAAATAGGTGATGAAAGGGGTGAAAATTGAGTGGCAGGGTGTACTGGAAAGGCTAGCTATCCTTTAGAGTAGATGAGTCACCTGATCCGGATGCATCCCAGGTTGATAAAGGAACTATGAGGGTAGATAGTGGAAGGCCTTGCCAAAATCTTCCAAACTTCCCTAAATACTGGAGATTGCAAAGTGGCAAAGATTAATATCCTTATTCAAAAGTGGGTGTAAGGACAGTGCTCATAAGTACAGGGCAGTAAGCTTAACATCAGTAATGCCTAAGATTTTAGAAACAATAATCAGAGAAAATTATCAACAGGCACTTGGAGAGGTTTGAGTTAATTAAGGATAACCACCACAGATTTGTAAAAGGCAGATTGTGCCTGACTAAACAAATTACATTTTTTGATGAAGTAACAGAGAAGGTTGATGAAAGGAATGCAGTGGATGGTGTCGATACGGATTTTAGGAAAGCCTTTGGCACGATATCACATAAAAGGCTGGTTAATAAAATTGAGGCTCATGGAATTAGGAGGGTTAGTGTTAGCTTGGATAAAGGACAGAAAACAGCAATTCATGGCCAATGGTTATTTTTCAGACTGGAGGATAACTGCAGGGTAATTATGCTGAACCTTTATCAAGTTCTGGTTAGGCCACACCCAGAGTTTTGTGTTCAGTTTGGGTCATCACACATGAGGAAAGCTGTGAGGGTCCTTGAGAGGGTGCAGTAGAGATTTACCAGAATGGTTCCAGGGTTAGGGGATTCTAACTACAAGGTTAGTTTGGAAAAGCTGGGTTGTTCTCCTTGGAGCAAAGGAGATTGAGGGGAGATTTGATGGAAGTGTACAAGATTATGACAGGTATGAAATTGCCCATTAGCTGATGGTACAAGGTCTAGGGGACACAGATTTAAGGTTTGCGCTAGTGATGTCGCGGGTGGGGTGGGAATGAGAGGAATAACTTCCTTCGCACAGCGACTGGTAATGACCTGGAATTTGCTGCCTCGAGGATGGTGGAAGCGGAGATGATCAGTGATTCCAAAAGCAAATTGGCGGGGCACTGGAGGGAAATAAACTTGAAGGCCATGGGGATAGAGCAGAGGAATGTGACTGACTGAATTCCTCTACAGTGAACCGGCATGGACTTGATGGGCCGAATGGCCTCCATTAGTGCCACTGTGACTCTATGATCTACAAAGATTGATCACAGAGATCAATAATCACATCTGCAGAGATTGATCAGTAATCACACCAACAAGGAATAATCATATTGAATGATCAATTGTCACATACACAGAATGGTCAATAATCATACTCACAACCACAACTGAATGATCAATAATCGTGCCCTTAATAAAAGATCAGTAATCACACCCACACTCTCAGAGAATGATCAGTTACCACACCGACATCCATGCTCAGAGAATGATCAATAATCGCACCCATCGAGAATGTTTATTAATCACAGGGTAATGATAGCATTTGGATAATCTTCACTTACTGGTTCTGCTCCTGTCCTCTGAGTGAGGTATGGACTGGTATGGTTAATTTTAGTGCTGAGGACTGCTTATGGAACTTTATACTCAAACATTGTTGCAATCACAGACTAACTGATGTAAAAATTCCAGCTTCATGCCTCTTTTTTTAGGATAATGGCATAATACTGTATACCCTTCGATCCATATCCACTTATAGTTGTTGCTAATAGCTAAAAGCTTCCTCACGGTCAGGTCTGGGAGGTCAGAGTTCCCTTCAAATGAATTCAGAATAACTTATCTCCTGGACTCTCTAATCAGTGCTATTTTATTAAGTGAAGCCAGATAACTGATTGTACTTTCTTTTTAAATCATTGGCCATACATTTGAGATTGTCCACTTGGCCATGTTATGTGGCACGTTGGATTAGTGGAAACAAATGTATTTTGGTTAGTGGGTAATCCAGTGGTCAGGTTCAGTTCTGAAGCAATAAGGGTTTTCTGTCTCTCATGTTTGTTTCCCATTGTGAGTTTGACATTCTTTTTCCTGTTTAAATCCAGCCCAGATACTTCAGGCAAAGGTTTCCTTTCTAATTATTGACTGGGCACCGCAATGGGCGAGTCATTTTTCTGATCCCTATGAAACCTGTCCACAGGTCTAAGCTGCAATGTAAGTGATGAAGGTCTCATGTGTTTCTGGTGGGGGGCAGGAGTTTATGCAGTAACATTTGATTTCTGCAACTTGTGTTTCGTTGTGTGGTCAGGATCTAGATGGGAATTTTGGGGTTGTCTATTCTCCCAAAGTACAGTGCTCGAGTCTAGTTTCTTAAAACCATAACAGCAAATATTTACACATTTGGACCTCTACACGAGATTGGAGCTTCTCCTCCTTCCAGATCTCTTTCACTTTTCAGTCATGTGATCTGACATTTCATCAGCAGCATGCATGCTTTTGATGTTAACCCTTTACTCTACATCTCCTGCCAAGTCTAGATCCTAATCATATTTACATCTCCCCCCAAAGTCTCAGACTTCACAGGGTTAGTCTCTGAGGTGCCTTGACCAACCCCCGATCTCACTCTGATCTCCTTTTGAGGTTGAGGATATTCCGTGCTCTCCTTTCTGTCAATGTGAATGTTCTTCTCCTTCGTGGCTGTTGAGCGTGTAGTGAGTCTTTCTTCTTCTTCCTCCGGATCTGAATACTAAGCCCAAGTTTCTATTGGCTTTCTCTCCAAGGATATTAAAGTGCTGTGGTTTCTCCTTATGATGCTGTGGTCTGTCTCAATCCTGTACGGTCTTGGTTGTGGAGTTTTTCCAATGATTGTGCCTTCCCTCTGTTGGTCTCAGAGCTGTACTCGCCCCCTGGGCTTCAGCACTGGTAATTCCCATGCTCTGTGTCTATGATTAAAGTTCCGAGCCTAGTTGCTTCTCTGTTTGTCCTCATGCTGTTTTACCCTCTTGTGGTTGTTCATAGTGATATTGGTTTTGAGTTTTTATTCTAAAGGTGGAAACTGTGTTCTCAATCTCTTGTCCATTAGTAACTCTGATGGTGAGAAGCCATTTTGTAGTGGTGGGGTTCAATAACTCAGAAGAGCTAGAGTGAGGTCTTTGTTTTTCTTCAGTAAATCCTTAATGGTTCGTATCCCTTTCTCAGCTTCTCCATTCACTTCAGGATAACGAAATGCACTGGTTACACGAACTAAGCCATATTTGTTTGCAAAATTGTGGAATAGCTCATTAGCAAATTGCAGCCCATTGTTAGGCACCACGATGTCTGGGACGCCATGTGTTGCATAAATTATTTTGAGGGATTGGATGACTACTCTTGCTCTCTGCAATCTGTTTATTTCGATCCACTGTGAGTGGCAATCAGTGACAATAAGGAAGGTTTTCATCCTAAATTCAAATAAATCCATTCCCAGGTGCTCCCACAGCCTCGATGGAAAAGTAGAAGATAATATTGGTTCTTTTTGTTCTTGGCTGTTTATGGCACAAGTAAGACGGTCAGAAATCATTTCTTCTAAAGAGCGACTAATGCCTGCAGGGCCACCGAACTGATTGCTGTTCTCCTGCACGACATTTTGCTATTCCTAAATGATCTTGGTGAAGTCTTTGAAGAACATCAAGATGAAGTGTTCTCGGTCTGACTATTTTCTCATTGAAGACTAATAAGTCGGCAATCACAGCGAGGTGCTTGTGCTGTTCAAAGTACTGCTGCAGTATTGGATTAGTGGGGATGTAATCTGGCCATCCTTTTAGACAATATTCTCGGATTTGGAGACATTCTTCATCTCGTTGCTGGGCTTGTTTTATTTCCTGCAACATTTTTGCAGTAGTTGGTAAGTGCTCAGTGATTAAAGATGGATATTGTCAGGAAGATATAATAATTTTCATAATGTTATTGGAATTTATTGTAGAGTAATAGTGGGGTCTGTGTCTATATCTGTGTGTGTGAATTAACTGAATTAAAGGCAGCTGGTCTGCAGGCTTTGTTGTATCAGAAGATAAGCTAGGTTTAAAATGTGAAGTAGGTAAACATGGGGAGAAGTTTTAGGGTGTAATGTGTAAAGGGAACAATTGCATTTTTAAATAAACAAGACTAGATTGAATCCAAAAGATGGAGTTAAATATTACACCTAGTCAGGAGAAGTTAAGAAACAGTGTGTTGATTTTTCCCATAAATTACTGGTAAAATTGGTACTATGATAGATTTTATTGTTAGAGAGATAAAAGTCCAAAGACATGGTGAAGCAATGGGAGTTTGCATTCAAAGGGGAAAACATGTGTAAAGGAGAGAAGGCTGTGCATAAGTGAAGGAATTCTAAGATCTAACAAGTGTGAAAAGCCTTCAGCATCTAAGCCTCAAGCTGCTGTCTATAAGAAACTGAAGCTAAGGAACTTCACTTTGAATTCGACTGTTCAGGGTATTGTGCGTTACTTTGCCTGGGTCTTTTAAAATCTATATGCCTCACTGTTAACTTAACGAAAGTGTAACTGGGAGTTAGATTAATTAGGGGATTTAGAAGTTATCATAGTTGTAATTTGTAGATCCGTGTATGAGTTTAAAATCATTTCTTCTATTAATTTAGTTTTATAAGAAACCTTATAAGACTTTGTAGTCTTTTTACTGAATTCAAAGCCCGCATCGCGAAATAAATTGCAAAAATAGTTGTGGCAGCTGCTTCAAGTTTCCCTCTGGGATTTGGGCAGCTTGGCACCTGCCTGCCATAACAATATGCTCAATGAGGTGTAAATCTTTTGTCTAGTTCCTTCTGATGGTATTCGTGACAGTGTGCCTGACGTTGTTTGATACTTCCTTTGTTCATACTCTGTGATGGAATCATATCTCATCAATCTTAGTCGGAAGTGTTGGATTCTGGGTGGCATCTTCATAATTCCCTTCATATTTAGAACGGTGACTAGTGGCTTATGGTCTGTTTCAATTTTGAAATGCAATCCCATAGCATAGTCTGAAAATTTTTTGCACGTCCATGTTGCTGCTAATGCTTTTTCTATACTGACTTATTGTTGTTCTGTTTCTGTTAGTGACCTAGGGGCATAGTAGACTCACTCAAGTTTGCCGTCTCTCTGTACTTGAAATAAAACTGTCCCGAGACCTGTAGACGATGCATCTGCTGCTACCATGGTCGGTAATTCTGGGTTGTAATGTGCCAAGATTTCAGAAGAGACTAAAAGTTGTTTAATCCTTTTGAAAGCATTTTGCTGGTCTATATCCCCATCACTGTTGACCCTGTCTCAAGGACTCATTGACCTCTGCTAAATTTAGTTGGAACTTGCAAACTTGGTTGACTATCCCAAAGAATCTCTGAAGCTCACTTATGTTCCTGAGTCATGGAAATTCTCTAATTACTTGCATTTTTGTGGATCAACTGTGATTCCAGTGGCTTGTACTATGTGACCTAGAAGTTTGATCATAGGTTTGGCGAACTCACATTTTTCATTCAGTGTTAGGCCTGCATCCTGGAAGACTCTCAGGGCTGCCCTGACTCTGCGATCATGCTGTTCTGTCATGCAGCCATGTATAATTGTGTCACTCATAAAACGTATTGCTGCTTCCATGCCTTGTAGAGTGAGAGTGGAAAATTTCTGGAGCAGGCTTTATTCCAAAGGGCAATCTATTGGAACAATAATGACTGAATGACATTATAAAAGTGGTCAGCAATCTGGATTCTTTGACCAGAGGCAACTGCCAAAATCCCCTGTTCGCATCTAATTTGGTAAATAAAGTGCTCTTGGCTAGTTTGGCAAGGCTCTCATTCACTAAGGCCATCAGGTGAATCTCACATTCCACTGATTTGTTTAGTTGAGAAATCCATGCAAATTTCTTATAGAGCATTTGGGCTTTGAGACTGTAACCATTCCTGAACACCACTTTGTTGGCATGGTGACTGGTCAAATAACCCCTTGCTGCTCATCTTTTCAATTTCATCCTTGACTTCGTCCAAGAGTGGGTGGGAGACTTCCCTCAGTGTAAAGAGGCAAATTGGTTTAGCATCAGCTCGTAGGGTGATACGGTACTTGGCCGTCAGCTCAAGCAATTTTGGAATTTCATTTCAAAGTGTACTGTTCTGATCAGCAACTCAATCCGCTTTATAAATAAATTTTAGCTTACTTTCTGATTAGGAGACAGCACTCTTGATTTTGAATGACATAGAGAGGTTCGAGGATATCTCGATGTTTATATTTCAGCTTTGCCATTGGTTGGCGTTTCACTTTTAAAGTTGTCCCATCAGGACCTTGTAATTTGATAGATGAGGGTTGCAATGTAATCTGTTTGAGCCATTTGACTGCATCTGATAAAACAGAAATCCCTGCTCTTGTGTCTACTTTAACCTCTGTGGGGTGTCCATCACTTTAAGTTTAATATTCCAATACTTGTTTTCAGAATCATTTACCTCCCCCAGGAGGTTTGGTTCCTTTGCTTCTGGTTCTTCCATTTCTCGTGTGTTTTAAAATTTTCTCCTTTTTACAGGTGGTCAGTATTTTCGAGCAACAGTTTTGAAGTAGCCCACTTTTCCACAGTTGTGGCACTCTGCCCCTCCCCACCCCCCCCCCCCCCCCCCCCCACCCACCCTCCAACCTTGCTGGACATTCTTCTCGCTTCTGCGCTTTCTTTTTGTTACACCAAAGATATTTCAAAATGGTGGTTGCCACACTTTTCCCCATTTTGGCGGTCTTAGGCTTTAGCGCGCTTTCTCTTTATAGCCTCCAAGCCGAATGGGCTCACTCGATCTTCTCCACGGGGCCACTTCTTCCATGCAATCAAATGCCCAATTCTGTTTGCCTTGCAATCTGCACTAATTTGCTAGTGTTGAATCCTCTCTTGTCTGTAAGAGATCTGATAATTCTTCATCTAGGACTCCAACTACAATGCTGTGGCAAATCAACTCATCCCCTAAGATTCCATAATCTCAGTTCCCTGCCAATCTAAAGAGATCATTGATGAATGAATCTATGCTTTCGTTTGGTCTTTTCTTTCTTTATTTAAATTTAGCCCTCTCCGTTATTAAATTGTAACGGATGCTGAAGGAAGAGTCGAAAATTTGCAGGACTTCATAAGAAGTTGAAGTCTCATCAACCCCCTGCCTTGCTATCATGTCATCAGTGATAGATACTACTGCATAAAGTAGTGTGCTGACCTGGGTCTTTTTGATCTTTTTTGTGTAATCCTGAAGCAGTTTCATACCTTGTGAACCTTTTTCCGCTAGTTGTCCCAGTTCTGGGCCTGTTGTGAGCCTTCTGCACTCTGAAATAGTTCTGAATGTGATTGTGTGGATTCCATGCTTCTACTGAGCCCTGGAGTTGTTCTTGCTTCTGTGGTGCTGCTGCTTGCTGCTTCAGGCCTGTGCTCACTGCTGTCCGGTCTCCGGGTCTGTGTCTCAGCTTGTATCTGTTGCTCATGCGATGTTCCAACATCTTGGTGAATCTTATTGTTCTTCCTTCAGGGATCTGTTTGCTTGCCATATAAAGTTCGCTGAGTATTTTTGATCGCTGCCACCGTGTTGTGTGGTTAGGGTCTAGACAGGGGTTTTAGGGGTTGTCTATTGTCCCAAAGCATGCTGCGTAAGTCTGTAGTTTCTTAAAACCATTACGCTTTATTTACAGCAAGTATTTACACATTTGGATCTCTACACAAGGTTGGAGCTTCTCCTCCTTCCAGATCTCTCTTACTTCTTAGTCATGTGATCTGACATCATTATTACATCAGCATCATGTATGCTTTTGATGTTAACCCTTTGTAGCTTAAGTTTAGATCCATTTGAGATCAAGTGTGCTACTCTTTGACGGGGTCTGGATGGTGCAGTGGGTCAGACAATGACCTTTCAGCTCTGGGTCCAGGCCCCAAATACAGCACCAACAGAGTGAATGAAGATGTCATTTTTTAGATGGCTTTAAAATGAATTAAGTTTTAGAGTAGGGTGGATGGAGGTTACCTGAAAAAGCTGTACTTTGCCAGCCTTAGATTACACATTAGTTGCCCAGTTAAAGTGATGGTGAAGGAAATAAAATGTGGCATTCGATGCAGTAGAATGGACCATCTTTGCAAGAAAGGAACCTGACAAGTTGACTGGCATGCCTACTTCAGGCCTGGCCCATTTACTTGCTGAACCCTCCACATTTTTCTGAGCAGGATTTTATCCACAACCCTGCATCTCTGCCTCACCTCTGATCCTGTTTCTGTCATTCCATCACTTTGAACACAGAGGCATGCAAAATGAAAGATGCAGAGCTTTTGAAAGCTCTTGTTATGTTGCACATTTACAATATGCTAAGAAGCACAAATAAGAAAGGATGAAGGAGCTGAAAGTCACGTGGGCGAACACCCAATGCATTTGCAATGCAATGCTTCCCACAGACTGTGTGTCTTGTGACAACCCTTGTGCCCTGAAATTTATGCCAAGTGTGGGTTGGTTTCATGAAAAAAAAGATTATGTAACGTTTCCATGGTTTCTTTTTCAGCAATGCTTGTGTGAATACAGACAGTCTGTATTAGCAATGTAGTATGACAGTATTTTATCTAAGGAAGGAGCCTGACCTGTTTTGGAGACTTAGGGCAACAGGTATGACTGTCCTGCGTTCTTATCTTCAGTGTGTATGTATGTGTGTGTGTGCTCTCAACTGAAGTGTACCTAAATGTTTTTATCTATTTATATAAAATCTAGGTGTGGTGACATTAACCCACATTGTATCATTAAGAGTGCAAACTCATCAAATATTCAACTCTCATCAAAATCCTAACATTTAAGTAAATATTTTTCCATCTGAAATCTCAAAAATGAAGTCATTGTAAAAAAAAAATAGAAACTCCACATGGTACACTGGCATGGCAGGTTGTGCATCCCCCCCTTGGGTGTTGCTTGTCTTATAGGTAACCTCTCAATGTCTAATTGCAAAAGGTGGCTTTCTGCCAGACTTTCCTCAGAGGTGACCTTAGAGCACTAGCCCATGGGCAGACTAGTGAAAGAGACTCTTTAGTGTGCATGTGTGTGCTTCTTTGGGTACTTGGTGGGGTGCAGCGAGAGTGAAGTTTTCTGTTGGAATTTTTGTTGAAACATGAAGGGACAGGTTGAAAATCCTTCAGTCTTGCCATCTACGCCCAGCTCAAAAGTTTTCTGAGGAAAAGGGATAGCATTTTCACTTATAAAATTATAATTTTCACTTTGAGGGTTGATTAACAATGCTCTTGGTGGTGCCTTCTGTTGAAACATAAGTTAAAGTGGCCATTTTGAGTAAGGAATTGCCAATATTTAGGTCTGTTATTCAGAATGGTTTCATTCGTTCTCAGGGTGTGGGCAACATTGATAAAGGCAACATTTATTTCCCATCTCGAGGGAACACCTATACCACACCAACTGCAAGGGTTCAAGAAGAAGGCTGAAAGGATGTTTCCCCTTGTGGGAGAGACTAGGACCAGGGGTCACAGTTTAAAAATAAGAGGTCTTCCATTTAAGATGGAGATGTGAAGAATTTCTTTTCTGAGGGTCGTGAGTCTTTGGAACACTGTTTCCCAGGGAGTGGCAGAGGCAGAGTCATTGAATATTTTTAAGACGGAGATAGATCCTTGACTAACAAGGGAGTGTTATGAATACCTAGTTTATGGTTCATAGTAACATTTTAGAGATAATTTTCAGTTCTGGGAAGATTAATGTTTAACTATAGAAAATGGGATAAATGCAACTAAAGCAGTTTGAAGGCTGTTACACTTAAAAGGTTGAGGCCATGTTGACAGCTAGAAAGGTAAGATCATAAAATAGCAGGTGGGCTTTCTTAGCTGAAGAGTTGGAGACAAGGTGTCTATACTGCTTGCAAAGAAATGCAGCCCAGAGAGTTGTTTTGTTTTGGGAGTTAAAGTTACGATTAATTTAAAAGCATTCAGTGAGCCCTGGAAGGCTACGTCATCATGGGTGGAGCTTAAGAAAGTACTACGGTTCCAATTTATCTGTGTTTGCTGGATGTTTGAGTGTTCTACAGCAGGGGGAAAAGGCCACCCCAAAATGGTGCTGCTGTTAGCAGGCTCCAGGCAGCAAAAGTGTTGCTGTTAGCTGGCTCTGTATATTTGGGGCTCAGGAGAAATCCCAGGAGTCATTTGATAGCTCTGTGGAGTTAGGGTTCATGAGAACCCCTAGGGAGCTGAGAAGGTGGCAGAGGGTCACTGGCTCTGTGCTGGAAAGAATTAGGGCTCAGAAGATGCCCTGGGAGCCTTTTAAAACTTGGTGCAGCTGAGGAGACTGGAGCTTGGTGAAATCCAAGGGCCGTGCCAGCCTGGTGAAGCTAGCTGGCTATTCAAGAGCTAAAGTTGTGCCAGTAATTAGAAGCTAGAGTGCACATTTGGAAATCCAGGAAGTGGAGTCTCGTGAGACGAGATGGACACCCTGGGAGTTGAGCAGTCATTGAGGCAGTCTGAGTTGGAGCAGTTTTGAGGGAATTCAGAGGCTTGATCTTCAAAAGTGAAGAGTTTGGAGTCCCTCATGAGGGAGACGGAGTTTCAACGAGATTGGTTAAATCACAGTCTGAGTGGGTTGAGCGATAAGCAAGAGCTCAAGATTTTCAATTGAACTTTAAGCTCATCTTTCAATCAAACTCAACCCAGTGCCTACTCCCCAGTTCCTCAATCCAACACTTGGATATTTTACATTTGTCACATAGGTTTGTTTATCGTTGATAAATGGAAAATGTCTCCATTATTAGAAACAACCTTGGAGGGAGTAGAGTGTAGATGCACCAGGATGATACCAGGAATAGGAAATTATAGTTAAATGGAGAAACTTGAGATACTGGAACTATTTTTAGCTGAGCAGAGATTTAATAGAGGTTTTCAAAATATTGAATGAGCAGGGGAGGAGTATTTCATCTGATTGTGGAGGCAGCATTGATCATTAATTGAAAATTGTCACCAAGGGAAGAGATTAGGATAAATCTCTTTACACAACATGTTTTTGGAGCACAGAAAGCTTTGCCAATAGGATTAGTTGTGGCCATCACAATTTTTGAATGTAAACTGGATACATATTGAAAATAGAGGAAGGTGCAGGGCTTTAGGGAGAAACACAAAGCACGGCTGCATGTTTTATGCCTGTAGAAAGGGCAGTCAGCGGTTCTGGTTCAGGCACACCTTTGCTGCCTATTGATGCCTCTTTCAGGCAATGTGCAATATTCAGACAGGCATGAAAAGGGGAAGCAGGCTATCCTGAATTAGGCATAATGCTGGTTAAATATTCAAATTGGGGTCCCAGATTACACTTTTCAGAATTTGCCCAGCTGTAACAGGCCCCAAAATGGCCCTGAAAAAAGGCAGGTGAAAAATTAAGGCCTAGAAATTCCTTGGTTACGCTTCTGATCTACCTATCTGTCTTGGATAGAATTGTGGCAGAAAGACAGACTATGCACACAAACAAGGTTTCTGCAGCAATCCAGCAAAGTAACACTGGCCCAAAAAGAGTACCATTGAGGAACTTCTTGGCCAAGTTTTGACGGCACAGATGTTTGCCATCCTGGTCTCCCCTCCTCTACGATCAGTTCCCGCCCCAGCTCTGGACCTACCTTCCTTTTGACCAGATCAGTTTCTTGGCCACCCAATATGGTGTCACCCTGGGCATCAGTGGGAATCCCATGCAGTTCAGGTCTCACTCCTGCACCAATGGGTGAAGGTCCGGCCACACTACCCGCTTTACACCTGGTTAAGGCAGAAATTGAATTTCTACCCCATGAGTTGTGGGAGTCAGGCTTTTGAGGTGTCATGTGTCTTTTGAGATCTGTTTTGGTTAATTCTGGATACAAAAGAGAGGACAAGCATTATTAACTAGGCTCATGACCCTTGATCCGAGTGTTTTCATTCTTTATTGTTAAAGATTTGTTGGTGGTTTGGATACACAGAAAAACTGTAATCAAGAACACATTGTTGTAGAAATGGAAAAGAATGGAAAAAAATCTGATGCTCTATTTATTTCTTTCTCATAGTATATCTTAATAATTAGGATTTTCTAATTTTAGTTCTGAGTTCACAGTCTTTCAGTGTTGTGCTTCCTGTCAGTTAGATATATCAAGAGTATATATTGGTACCCCTTCCTATTGCACATCTCACTGGTAAGATGGCTCATTGCTCTATGCTAGATACTTTGCATATAACTTCCAGTTTTGGTTTTTATGGAGCATGCATTTGCTAGTCTTTGGCATTAAGCAAGTCAAAATCCACCCAGAGAGGCCCCAACTATAACTAATGTCCAGGCCTTTCAAAACCGTGCACCTTCTCCAGTAGGTTTTCTGTAAAGTCGTCCTCGGTGTCAATGGCTGCTAACCTTTCAGTAAGCTAAATGTTTTCAGTGGTGGTACCGAAGAGTTTGAATAGTCCTATGATCCATTGGTTGGATTAAGCCCTGATAAATAAAGAGGGAAAAACATCTGCTTAATAGCATCTAGACTATTGATGTGAGGCAGGACAAAGCAGTTATTAACTACTTCACCATATTCTGACCAACTGTTATCATCTTTCGATTGGGTTCTTTTTTATAGTAAAAATACCAGATATCGTCGGGCTTTGTCAATGGCCTCACAATCCCCTGGTAGATGGTTCACGTTTTTTAAAGCTGTTACTTTTGACCTCAACTTTGTGCCATCCCTAAGATCTTCTATTTCCACCTTTATAAGATCACCTGACTTTCCCACCATCACTACTGCCCCCACCACACCACCCCCCCACCCTCCACCCTGGCCCACCCATTCGCAGCTCATCTGCTCATTCATGCCTTTGTTACCTCTAGACTTGACAATTCCAATGCGCACCTGGCTGCTCACCTACATTCCACTCTCCGTAAACTTGAAGTCATCCAAAATACTGCAGCCCTTGTAGTAACTCGCAGCAAGTCCCATTCCCTTATCAGCCCTCTGCTTGCTGACCTACATTGGCTCCTAATTCTGATTCTTGTTTTCAAATCCCTCTATGGCTTCACCCCTCTATCTAATCTCCCCCTACCTGGCCTGTCCACCCCGGCACCCCATAACCCCTACCCCCTAGCCTGCTGTGCTGAAATCCTCCCCATCTGGCCCCAATGAAGATCTCCATTGGAGATTGGGTGCAGTCCAAGCAGTGGCCGCTGCTGATGGTGATGTTGCTGGGACCAGAGCGTTGCCGGCCACTTAACTGACCTGCAACTCTCGAAGGTAGGGCCCCTTCTGTGGATGGGGGTGGAAGTCTTGTCCTCAGCCAATTAATATCCCGCCAAGCATTAAATGGCTGTGGGGTAATCCGCCAGAGCAGGGGCTGGCTCGCCTCCATAATTTACATTGGAGGAAGCAGGGGCCCCAGGGCAATGTAAAATTCTGCCTGTAGTCTCCTTATTCCTCCTACCAAAATGCACCTCCTCATATTTAACTACATTGAAATGAATTTTCCAGTTACATGCCCCTTCTTCTACCTTGTTAATGTCTTGTGTACTTTTGCAGTCCTCCTCAGTATTATCCAGCCCCCCCCATTTGATGTCATCTGCAAATTTTGATTTTCCCAAGTCCAAATTATTTACAGCAAATAGTAAAGGACAGAGGCCCCAGCACTGATCCCTCTTAAACACCACTTCCCATCTTCTTCCAATCTGAACCTTTAACTCTGTTTTGTAGCTGGTTTGCTATTTGCCCTGAGTCCACATGATCTAACAGTCCTTAGTCATGTGCATACTATTTGATACCCCAACAAAGACCTTTTGAAAGTCCGTGTACATTACATCCACTGCATTATGCTCATTTGCTTTTTATGTTATTTTTTCAAAGAATTTAGTAAGGTTGGTCAAGCAAGACTTCCCCTTCGGAAATCTGTTTACAGTTACCAGATGTCTTTCTATTGTATCTTTGAGTAAAGATTCCAATATCTTTCCTACCACTGACATTATGTTAACTGGTGTAGCCTTCCCTGTGTTTGTTCTTTCTCCCTTTTTGAACATAGGAATAGCGTTTTCTCTCTGCTTGTCATTTAGCACTATATAAAACCATCTTAGCTTAGACCACTGAAAACAAATATTTGGGCACCTCTGGCATTGATGCAGATCCATAAGATTGGTCCGTAAGATCCAAAAAGTAATTGGCACTGCAATGAACAATTAGCTTAGTGGACTTGCCCCCTCAGCATGCAAAACATAAATAACGAGAAAGAACAAACACGAGTTTGTAGTAACAGGAAAAAATTAGTCAGACTCAGCGAGCTTTGCACACATCAAGACATATCTTGAGAGCTTGAGAACAGTATTTATAATATATATATGGTTCTGTGTCCCACTATATTTATAATTACACATAGTGCTGCATTTCGGTATTTATAACATACACATGGTTCTGTATTTATGTGTAATGCACATAAATGCTGTATCCCACTGTGTTTACATGATATACATGGAGCCTACCCTGCAAAGTTCAGACTATATATATGGTGTAATATCCTTGTATTTATAATCTTTGCATAGTCTTGTGAGATCTTTTTTTGAAATACATGAAACTTAACTATTTTTTCCTCTCAAGGAGAGCTGTGCGAGGGTCCTTTTATTTCGAGGAGCGAACAAAGAAGTTAAGAATTACAACAGCCAGTCTGCATTCCAGGTAAGGATGTATCAGATGTGCACAATAACTGCATCCTATTGTGGTGATGGCTGTGACTCTCGGGTTCTTTTTTAAAATGTGCTTTCGTTCCAACTTTATTCCACATTATCTGTATAATACAGTACAGGGCTGTAATAATTATTACAGTTCAAGATTCTTCGTGTGAGTCTATGCAGGAGTTTCTGGTTGGTTATAGCTTTCTTATATCTGGGCTAGCCAATACAGGAGCATAAAGTTCCCCACAGCTTGATATTTTCTGTGTCATTACAGTATAGGAGAGTATCATTCACTACTACAAAACACAAAAATGAAGGCTGACACTCGGGGGCAGCACCAAGGGAGTGCTGCTGTATAGGAAGTGCTGTCTTCGGATAAGATGATAAAATGTGGCCCCATGTAAGAATCTACAGTACTGTTTTGAAGAAGGGCAGGGGAATCATTCCTGCTGTCCTGGCCAATATTTATCCCTCAATTAACATTAAAAAAACAGATAATCTGCTCATTATCAAATGCTGTACTCAAATTGGCTGCTCCATGTCCTGCATTACAACAGTGACTGCAGCTCAAAAGTACTTCATTGGCTGTAAAGCACTTTATGACATTCAGTAGTTGTGAAAGTCGCTATATAAATGCAAGTCCATCTTTTCTTTCTCACTGCGTAATACAATATACACTATTCTGCAGCTCAATATTATCTATTTAGTACAGTGTAGGAGATTAATACTTTATGCAACTTGATATTCTTTGTATAATAGACTACAGGAGAGTAATAATTATTACAGTTTGTTAGTTTTTAACATTTTTACTCATTCATAGGATGTGGGCATCGCTGGCAATGTCAACATATATTGCCTGCACCCAACTGTGTTCAAGAAAGTGGTGGTGCGCATTCATTTAAAGAGGGAGAAAGGGACTGACCGAAGAATTACAGGCCAGTCTTGACCTCGGTTGTGGGAAAATTATTGGAAAAAGTTCTGAAGGACAAGATAAATCTTCACCTAGAAAGGCATGGATTCACCAAAGACAGCTCAGATTTGTTATGGAAAGATCATGTCTGACTAACATGACTGAATTCTCTGAGGCAGTTATAAAGAAGGTCAATGAGGGCTGTGTATTTGATGTTAACAATATGGGTTTTAGCAAGACTTCTGATATTGTCCCACATGCAGACTGGTCACAAAACTAAAATCCCATTGGACCCAAGGCAGAGTAGCAAGTTGGATCTAAAATTGGCTCAGAGGCAGGAAGTAATGGTGGATGGATGTTTCCAGTGTGGTTCCAGAGGGCCCATTACTAGGTTCCTTGCTTTTTGTGGTATATATCAATTAGTTAAATGTAGGACTATGATTAGGAAGTTTGGTGTCACATTTTATCTCGAGATGTGTTGTATGTGATTGACTAAAGAACGATAGCTGAGACATAGGTGTTGGTTTATTAGATAAACAACTATATACAGATGTACATGACTAGGTATTACGCAGTCTAAACCATGAGCATTCTCCCTCTTAACTCTTGATCATGTGCTTCTCACATCATCATGTGGGTAGTACTGTTTCTCCAGTCCCACCCTTTCAACCCTAACACCCTAATACTACCTCTCCCCCAAGTCTTCATCCAAATTTATTCTACATTTATATTTACATACTGCCCCATGTCCCCCAAGCTTCTGACTTCTTAACTTCAATCGGTCTGGAGGTTTCACGACTCCTCCCTGATTGTGTTCTGGTCAGACTTAGAAGATTGGTAGTCTCCCTTTGACTTGGTTGGTCTTCAGTAAGAGTTACAGTATCTGGTATATTGTCAGTTTTTTGATCATCATTTTCCTCTCCTTGCTGTTGTACCTCTCTCGATCCAATTTTCTCTCTCATGATTGGACTTTTTGGAACGTATCAAAAACTCTGTGGTTGATATGTTCCCTATCCTTGTCTGGTGAATCAACCCTGGTTCCTTTTGCTGGTTTTGTCCGTCTTTCTTTACTTCTGGAGTGATGACTCCTTGTAGCCTCTTGTTCATGAACTCTTGGGTGATTCTGGACTGTTGCCTCTGGAAATAATAGTTTAGGCAGGATAGGAAGCCATGAGGTAGGCACCTGATCAACATCTTGTTTCCCCTCAAATTCCAGTAACCCTGGTGTAGCTGTAAGATCAGTGTCTTTCAGGATGGAAGAGGTGGACATTGTCTGGTTTGGTTCTGACTCTAGTTCCAGACCTGTTTGATTGCTTGCATCCTTGACTACCACTTTTGGTGGATGAATAAGTCTGGATGCGCTTTCAAAGGGTCACCACAGTCGGGTGAATACCAGTGTATTTAATCGCTAGAGTTTCATTTTCCACCTTCTCAGCAGATGTATACTGTGATGAAGGATCATGGTCATACTGAAGTGCTTGTTCGTCTGATTTAGTTTATTACCTCTTCAGTGAGGACAAGTTTACTCGCTCCTCTTGGACATCTTCCTGGAAAACGGCTGGATTATCAGCCTCTGTGAAGAGTGTCAAAAAATCAATTTTGAAGTTCCAGTCCGGATCTTCAGTGCATTTGGATGGTTTGAGGGGCTCAGATTTGGTATCATGATGACTGTCTGTTGAGTGGCATCTGGATGAGGTTGAGGTCAACGCAGTTGTTTCAGCTCAAAAGAGAAAATTCTTGATTGCGAAGAACATGTAATGTTTCTTGTACCTATTGGCTTCTCTACTGGAGCATTGTCTGTAATATGCCTATGACTTGTAGTTTGACCCCTCCTGGACCATGTAATTGGGTTTCAGTTGCCCTCAGCCATTGTGTCATGAGTCACGATTATTTGTTGGACAAGAATGTTACGCTTGCTCATGCAAATTAGTGATATGTCCATTGACACAAATATTTGCATGTCAGAATCTGTATCTGGATTCTTTAATCTCAGCCCGGAAACATTTTTGTTCTTTTTCATGTTGAGATTCCTCAGTTTCATTGAAGGCCTTGTTTGAGAGGATTCTCTCGTTATCCTCTGTGTATCTAGAGGTTTTAGTTCTGCACATCTTTCCAAACTGTCCAAACCTTTTTCAGTGAAAGTATTCTGTAGTGCTTGCAGGACACTGTTTGGGCCGTGGGGATTGTTGGCACTGCAGTGTTGGCCTGGTTTGATGGCGCCTTGAACTTTTGTTCGATAAAGTGCCTTCTTCCCTGGAATATCTTTGACATTTTGCTCAATAAATTGTACCATCATTGGGAGTTTTCTGAGCAAAGGCTTTTCTTTTCCTCTTCGTATGGCTCTATTTTGTTTTCAGACCTCTGTTTGCCTCACCAACTGTATTGCCTTCTCCAAAGTTAAGTCTTCTTTGGATTGCATTAACTCAGATAGGGTGTCATCAGTAACACCAACTACAATGCGGTCTCATGGTCAGCTTAGTTTTAAGATCACCATATTTGCAACCTTTAGCCAGTCGATACAGGCCATTGATAACGGCACCCACTGGTTTACCTGGGTTCTGGACATTTTTGTTCAACGTGGCCCATTCTAATATCTTGTTACTCCATAAATTAAAACACTTATAAAAGGCTTCTTTGAATTTGTTTGATGTTTCATTAATGCCTCGTCTTGCTAAAACATCATCTGCAATTTCTCCAATAGAGTACAATAATGTATTGACTTGTTCAGCCTCGAGATTTAATTGTCCAATCTGGAAGCAGTATAGAATCTTAAAAATCCCTTCCTCTATGCTGCCCAATTCAGTGTTTGATTTGGTCCTTCCATGTGTCCACATCGGTCTGGCGATGTGAATTTGGAACCCATAGCTGCTTTAAGCTTTTTAGCAGGTTTGCCTTGATTTTTTAAGATCCTGTTGCAGTAATGGAGTTTTCCTGCACTGACCAGCCTTTTACTCCTACCCGCTTTGGTCGCTGACCCTTTTTGGTAATCATTCCTCAACTTCGCAGAGTTTTTAAACTAATCGCTGGAAGTTATTATTTAGCTCTGTTCACTGTTTTCGTCTCACTAGGGAATCGTGTTTAAGCAGCTGAATATTTTTTCTCCGATTGTTGCCTCATGGTCGCCATGTGTAATGGTGCCGACCTCAAACACAGACTGCGTGGTGTATCAAAACCCGTCCTCACTGAAAAGGAATTTGCCCAGTGTTGCCTGTTTATTGTGCCTTTAAATTGAAGATTTTGAGCCTTTTTCAAGGTTTGCTTACCCTTCCTCAATTGTCACTTGATTCTTTGACTCTGTTGCTGGATTGGAATTTTTTGCGGACCTCCACGTGCTATGATGCAGCCCTTAGTAAGCTGAACAGTTGATATCTTTCCCTGTCTCTCTGCTTCCACCTCTTCTATGGAGCTCTTTTGGAGATTTTCAGCTGTCTTAACAAAGTCTTGAGTTTTGATGCCTTTTTTCAGGCCAGATTTGCAAACTTTTTAAAAGTTTTTTTTTGGAGATTTAGGGGTCCTGCACAGCTGCCACCTTGTTGTACGTTGGTTATGACTAGCTAAGGAACAATTGCTGAGACATAGGTATGTCTGAACTATAACAGGTTTATTGGATAAACATAACTATATCCAGATATACAAGGCTAGGTGTTACTCTGTTTAAGCTATGAGCATTCACCCTATTTCACCCCTGTCTCAGCTCATTTGTTGCTGAAACTCTCATTAATGCTTTTGTTACATTGAGGCTGGTCTATTCCAACACACTCCTGGCTGGTTTCCTACATTCTACCATCTGTAAAATTGAGGTCATCCAAAACTCTGGTGCCCATGTCTCAAGTCTCTTGTTGTTGGTTGAGAGGGCCATAATCAGGGCATAGATTCAGGGTAAGAGGTAGGAGGTTTAGAGGGGATTTGAGGAGACACTTTTTCACCCAGAGGGTGTTGGGAACCTAGAACTCACTTCGTGAAAGGGTAGTAGAGGCAGAAACCCTCGTAACATTTGAAAAGTAGTTGGATGTGCGCTGAAGCGCCATAATGTTCTAAACTAGGGACCAAGAACTGGAAATCAGGATTAGGCAAGATGGCTACTTGTCAGCTAGCATGAACATGATGGGCTAAATAGCCTTATTCCATACTATACATTTCTATGATCCTATGATTCTTGAGCAGCTGCAGTCCATGCACTGAAAGTGCTCCCACATTTCTGCTAGGTGGAGAGTGCCAGGAACCTGACCAAGTGATGATAAAGGAACTGAGATACGTTTCCATGTCAGGACGGTGTGTGATTTAGAGGGGAGCTTGCAGACATTGGTTTTCCAATATGCCTGCTTTCTTCATCCTTCTAAGTGGTAGAGGTTGTGGATTTAGGAGGTGTTGGTGAAGAAACCTTGGCCAGTTGCTACAGTTCATCTTGTATGTTATATATATTGCAGCTATGTTGCACCAGTGGTAGGGAAATCGCAGTTTAAAGTGTTGAATGATGTGCCAATACAACTGGTAGCTTTTTCCTGGATGGTATTGAATGTCCTGAATGTTGTTGGAGCTGCACTCTTTCAGTCAAGTGGAGAATATTTTGTCACGCTTCTGCCTTGTGCCTTGTAGATGGTGGAAAGGCTTTGAGAATTCAGGTGGTGAGTTTTAAACAAATTAGTTGATGGGATGTGAGTGATACTGGCTAGGCCAGCATTTATTGCCACCCCAAATTGTGCGTGAGAAGGTGGTGGTGAGCTGCCTTCTCGAACAGCTGCAGTCCATGTAGTGCAGGTACACCTACAGTGCTATTAGGGAGGGACTTCCTGGATTTTGACCCAGCAATGATGAAAGGATGACAATATAGTTCAAGGTCAGGATGGTATGTGGTTTGGTGGGGAAATTGCAGATGGTAACATTTCCATGCACCTGCTGCCCTTGTCCTTCTAAGCAGTCGAGGTCGTGGGTTTGGAAAATGCTGTCAAAGGAGCAGTGAAGCTTGTAGATGGTACATACAGCTGCCACAGTGCACTAATGGTGGAGAGAGAGAATGGTTAAGGTGGTGGATGGGGTGCCTGGATGGTTTTGAGCTGCTTGAGTGTTGTTAGAGCTGAACACATCCAGGTAAGTGGATCACACTCCTGACTTGTGCCTTGTAGATAGGCTGGCTTTGGGAAGTTGAGAGTGAGCTGCTTATCACAGCATTCCCAGCCTCTGACCTGCTCTTGTAGCCAGAATTTATTTACCTATAGCTGATCCAGCTAAGTATCTGGTCAGTGGTAATCCCAAGATATTGATGGAGGGATTCAGCAATTCATGCATTTGAACATTGAGGGGAGATGGTAAGATTCTCTCTTGTTGGAGATGATGATTGTGTGCACTTGTGTGGCATGATTGCTACTCTCCACTTATCAGCTCAAGCCTAAATGTTATCCAGGTCACACTACATATGGAGACGGAGTTTCAAATGGTGCTGAGCAATCGTCAGTGAACATCCCTACCTCTGATGGGGGGAAGGTCACTGATGAAGCATCTGAAGATGACGGGGCCTAGGACAGTATCCTGATGAACCACTGCAGAAATGCTCAGGGGCTGAGATGATTGGCCTCCAACAGCCACAACCATCTTCCTTTGTGCTGGTTATGATTTCAACCAGTGGAAAGTTTGACTTCAATTTTCCTCAGGCTCCTTGATGCCACACTCAGCCAAATGCTGCTTTGATATCATGGGCAGTCACTCTCACCTTTTGCCCATGTTTGGACCAAGGCTGTAATGAGATCCGGAGCCGAGTAGCCATGGTGAAATCCAAACTGAGCATCATTGTGCAGGTTATTGCTAGCTTTGTTGCAACACCTTCCGTCACTTTGCCGATGATCAAGAGTAGACTGATGGCCGGTAAGTGGCTAGATTGGATTTGTCTTGTTTTTTGTGGACAGAACATACCTGAGCCATTTTCCACATTGCTGTGTAGATGTCAGTGTTGTAACTGTAATGGAACAGCTTGGCTAAGGGCACTGCTGGTTCTGGAGCACATGTCTTTAGCACTGCCGCCAGGATATTGTCAGGGCCGTAGCCATTGCTGTATTCAGTGCCTTTAGAAAATCTGATATCATGTGGAGTGAATTGATTTGACTGAAGGCTGGCTTCTATGATGGCATGAACTTCAGGAAGAGGCTGAGATGAATCATCTACTCTGCCCTTTTGGTTGAAGATGTTTGCAAGTGGTTCATCCAGTGTTGTTTGCACTCACTTGCTGGGCTCCACCATCAATGAGGAAAGGGCTGTTCATGGAACCTTCTCCTCCTATTAGTTTTTTACTGTCCACCATCATTCATGGCACAATGTGATAGGAATGTGAAGCTTTGATCTGATCTGTTGGATGCACATTAAAACTTCAACTAAATGATGATATTGGAGGATTCTGCATGTGCAAGAATTGATATAAACCACGTTATTTACTGATGACATTTACCTTCTCAAAGCTGTTGATATCACCCCCTGCCCTCAAACACCAACCCTTGGCCCCATTATATTTGCAAACAACCAGCCTCCCTACCCTCCAACTTCAGCATCCTTTTCTCTAGAAAGACCTTGAACTTGTTGCCTCCCAAATCCGTGACCATCTTCCCTGGAACTCCTTGTTTTAGCCCTTTCAATCTGGTTTCTGCCCCGCCATAATACCGAAACGACTCTTATCAAAGTCACAAATGAAATCCTCTGTGAGTGTGACAAAGATAAACTATCCTTCCTTGTCCTCTTGACCTGTCTGCAGATTTTGAAATGGTTGACCACGTCATTCGCCTCTAGTGCCTCTCCGGGTATACTGCACTCACCTGATTTGTTCCTTATGTCTCTCAACATAGCCAGAGAATCACCTGCAATGGCTTCTCTTCCTGTATCCGTGCACACTCTTATTCCTCATCCATACTCTGCCCCTCAGTAACATCATCTGAAAACACAGCATCAGTTTTCACATGTACATTCTCAATACCAGCTCTACCTCGCCACCACCTGTTTCCAATCCTCCACTGCCACAAAATTATTAGATTGTTTATCCTACATCCAGTACTGGGTGAACAGGAACTTCCTCCAATTAAATATTGGGAAGACAGAAGCCATTTTCTTCGGTCCCCATACAAACTCTATTCACTGGCTATCAACTGCATCCCTCTCCATGTCAATAGTCTGAGGCTGACCTAGACTGTTTGCAACCTTGGTGTCATATTTGGCCCCGAGATGAGCTTCCAACCACATATCGACACTAATACTAAGTCTGCTAATTTCCACTTCCATAACATCATCCAAGTCTCCTCTGTCACCACTCATCTGTCGCCAAAGCCCTCATCCATGCCTTTGCTACCTCTAGATTGGACTTTTGCAATGCATTCCTGTCCAGCCTCCCACATTCCACCCTCTCTAAACTTGAGGTCGTACAATATTTTGTTGCCTATGTCCTTATTAATACCAAGTCCTGGTCACAGATGACCTGTGCTCTCTGACCTACATTGGCTCCTGACTGAGCAATGCATTGATTTAAATTATCATTCTTGTTTTTAAATCCCTCCAGTGGCCTCACTCCTCCCTAGCTCTCTAATTTCCTCCAGCCCCACAAACCTTTGAGATATGTGTTCCTCTAATTCTGGCTTCTTGAGCATCCCTGATTTTAATTGCCTCATTATTGACAGCCATTCCTTCAGATGTCTAGGCCCTTAACTCTGGAATTCCATCCCTTCAACCTCTCTGACTCGCTTTCCTCCTTTAAGACACTTTTTAGAAACTAGCTCCGTGGTCAAACTTTTGGCAAACTTCCCTAATATAGATTTATGTGACTCAGTGTCAGATTTTGCATTAAAATGCTCCTGTGAAGTGTCTTGGGACATTTTATTATGTTATAGGCACTGAGTGAATACCAGTTGTTATAGCAAGATTTAATACAGGTTCACAGAGGCTTGCTGATAAGGCATACGTAGAGAGTAGAAAGTTTGGATTACAGATTAATAAAGAAAGCAAAGTTTAGTCATTTGAAAAGCTCAGGAAGATGTACACATTACAGCTGGAGAGGATGAAGTTGAACAGGTGAGAAGTTTGTATACCTGGGTGGTGTTATGATCCGATTAGGAACCATTAACATTTAAAAAGAAATCAATGTCTCATTTTAACCAATAGAACCACATCACAAGATTTCACTTTTTAAAACCAACTTCATTATATATAAAAGAGTTAAACAAACAAGCAATATTAACTTAACAATATGGTTTATAACTATATGTGTTATACATTGAGTTACTTCCTACTTCCCTGAAGAATTCTCTTATACGACGCATCAATCTTAAAGTTATTTACTTCTTTAGGGACTACCCATAAATATGCCAAAGTCCTCTGGAGGATTCTCCTCAGCTCCAGCTATTCTCAGAGGTAAAACTTATGTTTACCCTTTCTTGACTATGGAGGCCTCAGCCCCTTGTTCTAGTTATTTTTCAATGCTTCCAACCTAATTTGCTTGTTGCTTTCTTTGGCACAAGACTCTGTGAGGGCCACTGTAGATTCTTCCACTAATTTCAAACTAGACAATCATCCAGCTCCTGTTCCCTAGCAAAATTCAAACTGAAATTAAGTCTCAACCACATTCCATGTGGTCAGTGATGAAGCTAGAGATTTACTCTGCTTGTCCTGTAGGGCAATCTAACTTATTTATTTTGGCTAAATTCTCTGTGACCTGCAAACCACAAGAGGCCCAAATTGCAATTAAAAACCTGTCCCAGCAAAAACCCAGATAAATTGAAACCAGAGAGCCTTCCTAAGCTCCACCCAACTCCATGATGATGTAGCTAGCTCCGCAGTGTCCTCCAATTGACCTTTGGATTAATTATTCCCTATATACAATTTCCTCTTTGATCTGATGAATTAAATGAGTTTTACAACTTTTCAGTGTTCACTGAATGTTTTCAAACTAATTTAGCTCAACCTTCCAAAACAAAAACATCTCTCTGGCCTGACATCTCTCTGGCCTGCCCATGTTCCAAGCATTGCAGACATCACATCTCCAGCTCTTTTGCTAAGTAAGCCCACTTGCTGTTTTATCGCTCTACTCCTTCTGACTTTATTAAACACAGGGTCAGAGAGTGCGAGTTGGAAGATGACACCAAAGGAAGGATTGTATTTTCCTCTGCTGCTTTTGGAAGATTAAGCAGGATACGAAAAGCTTTGGTAAAAACAGAAATAAAAGTTTATGAAGCACTGGTTATCTCCATATTATTATGCGGATCTGAGTGCTGCAACATGAGAAAAGTTGGTGAATAACTGATATCAACAGCAGAGCTCACTGTGGTTGTCCAGGATGGAAAGAACCTAGAATGGTATAATAAGAACGCGGCTTGGATAAGAAACAGCCCTTCTACAGAAGATCCAAGAAAGACAACTATGTCAGTTTTGACATGTTTCTAGGATGGGAATGGCTGGAATATCTTTCATGACCCTGCACACGAAGGGATAAGGAGCAAGAAGCTGAAGAAGACCATGGGAGCACTGGATAGACAATGTTAAGAATTCAAGAATCACTTGTCACAGAAAAGGACACAGATTACTGAAGAAACCTGGCTAGTTCGGAACCGACAGCAGTGGAATGAATTCATTCCACCTCGTCTTTTTTGCAGAATAGATGGATGAGAATTTAGTAATAGTGTTCATTGGATCTAGGAATATAATACTTAAGGCAACTCAATGCCCTCTGTGTATTGTGACACAGGAGTATAATTCTTATTACTTCTCTTGCTGCATAAATACTCTCTGATCCTAAATAGAATCAAGCAAAACTTAGCAATATTAATATATTTCTCACATCTTTAACATTCATATCTAGGTAAGCTCCACAAACAAAATTTGGCCCTATCATCACCACCACCACTACCCCCACCCCACTGCCCCCACAGCTATATATGGCTAAGTATGCCATTCCAGTAAACCAGTAGTAAATTGAAACACTCAGGGATTTTAACCCAATCATTAAATATCTGATAAACATCTTGTGATGGCTGTATACACAGTCAGTGCTGGGACACTCAGTCCTGCTATAAACATAATGTGGAGGCAGCTGGCCCTGTTATACACATAGGCAGCATTGAGACAGTCAGCCCTGTTATACATAAGAATAGTGCTGGGACTGTCGGTCCTGTTATACAGTCAGTGTTATACAGTCAATGTTGTGATACACACAGTCAGTGCCAAGGGGCCATTGACTAGTTATCTACTGGGTTCATACTGAGTCAATGAGGGCCATCTTTCTGGGCCAACGGAGCCAGAGGCTCCAAAGCCCAGAGAGTGGCAATGGGTTCCCCTGCAGCTCCATTGGAGGAGCTCCCCCTCTAAACACCAGGGTCCATCTACTTGGCCCCGGCAGAAAATGGAACTGTCTTCCTCTGTACAAGGGCACCTCAAGATGGGCGCACCCTCTTGTTATCCTTGTTGCCTCAGCAGCAGCCACGCCTCTCAAAGGAGAGGCTGAGGCTTCTGAACTACGGGCCCTCTGATTGGCGCAGCAGCATGGCGTGCCCGCCCAGTCCCCTTAATTGGACAGCTGCCCTAGGGCTGGTCAGTTAAGAGGCCCTCTCTGGGAAGATTGCCGCTGCGGTCCCGCTGCCCGCCCTTGCGGACTCAGAACCTGCATATCGCCCCAATGTCAGGAATACCCTGTTAGAAAATCTTAGCCCACAACTCCATCCACCCACCTCCTGACATACCGCTCAAACCCATCCACCCACCTTTTCTCATATCCCTCAACACTACCTATACCCATGTCCTCACTATATTCCTTAATCCCACCTGCTCACTACATTAACATTTCCATCGATTCTTTTTTCTTTCCAGCAACACACTTAATTATTTCTTGACTCAATTTAACTGCTTCCTTCACTGCCCACCCCTATAACTTATATTATAACATGATTCCCTTTGCCTTTCCTCCTTACTCCTAACTCCCTAATATTTGTAGACTAGTGTTCCCCACACTAACTGGGGTTTGAACCCTCATGGCAGGTGGCAATTTCTTGGACTAACCCTGTGCCAGTTTCCTTCAGAACTTGAAAGCTTCCATTAGATCACTTCAAAGTCTTCTGTCTTGCAAAAGGGAGCTAATATTATTATTGTTCACTTGACCATAGTGCAACTCAAGCCAGAGCTGGGGCCGGATTGCCTCACTACTGAACATTTAGCATCAGAGACTAATGCTAGCCTCCTGTCAGCCTGCAAACATTACAGCTGCTCAATAATGAAGACAAACTGTCTATTATGTAATAATCAGTTATTTAGCGTTCACAGTTAATTTACACTAAAAACATCACATTAATACATACAGTTAGTGTCAGAAACAGAGCGGGGGAGGGGACTCGGCTGCAAAATACTAACACTTGATTCTGACTCGATTGTGCTTCTCTTGTACTTGACTGTCTCTCCAGTTTCATGCTGCAAATTCTGATGCAAATTAATTGTTAGATCACAGGCAGTTTTATTTAGTAAAAGCACCTTCATGACCACAAACTTTCCAGGCTGCTTCTCCTGGCTGTGGTTCATATTTGTCAAAAAGCAGAGCAGCAGATGAGAAGAGGTTTAACATTTTTGGTTAAAACAAGAACACAAAGTTCTGGCATTCCAGAGCATCTTGCTGTGTGAAACGTTCCAGGCAATGATTTACAGCTGTGGCACGGTTGTAGAAACATAGGCGAGTGTTCCTGTTCAGAGTTGGGTCTCGGCCTGTTAGAGTACCTGCATTGTGCCGACTGCCATGCTGCTGGTGGGAGGTCACATTAACCTTGTGTGGAATTGAGGTCTTGCATTGCCCTGATGATCCAAAGTGAGCAATTTTATCTGAGATGCAATATGGTGTTGGTTTCTCTCGTGCTTTCACCATACAAAGGCGGTTAAGAACAGCTTTGTTCACAGAAAATCTGCCTTAGTTTATGTGGACGTAGGTTGCAACTCTTGATGTTGGCTTGACTGATGTTTGAGACAAGAGGTCAAACAACTCAATTCAAATACAAGCATTACGTTGCATTTTGTTCAATTATATGTTTTAGATAGGCAGCTGTTTTGAAGTTTGACAGTTCCTTAGATTTGTTTGATGCTGCTCATTTTTGGGAAGTATTTCTCAACCTGTCTAGTCAAATTTCTATCTGAAGGCTTTGGAGAAAGGTTGCCAGGCCATATCGCTTCTGTGGATGAGCAGAAACAAAGATCCAGCGCATAGGAATGCATAATAGTTTTATGTGGCAGTTAGGTTTAGTAACTACTGTAAAATCTATTTAAGTTATTGCTATATTTATTTGTTTTTTTTTACTGTTTAATGGATCTCTTGCCAGTTTGAGACTAAATCGCAGCCTGGTGTAATTTACTTTGCAACCTCCTAAAGACAAGGAGGGTAAGTGATCAACCGAATCAAAAGTGATGGGTTCTCTGTTCAAATTACTTGTTAGATCACAGACAGTTTTATTTTATGTTTCTACAACAGTGCTGCAGCTGTAAATCATTGTCTGTTACATTTCACACAGCAAGATGCTGGACACACTACAATTTTAGCTCGACGGCAAAGTGAGGAAAAGCACTTTCTAGAACATAGGAAGTAAGAGCTCATCTGCAGCAGGGGTCTGAATTGATGAATGCAATGAAGGTCTAGAGAGTCAACAAAAAGTAAGCCAGTAATGAGAGGATATCAATTTAAAATCATTGCTAGAAGAACAGAGGGAGAGGGTAAGAGAAATTCTTTATGGTGAGAGCTGTTGGAACATAACACTCAGCAAGGGTTAATCAAGAGACTGGCAGCCCTGCAACAGTTAACGTAGAGATTACTAGTCCCGCAACAGCTAAAGTAAAGAACAGTAACCCATCAGGCATTAATCTGGAAAGCACTAACTCAACAAGGGTTAAACTGGAGAGCCCTTGCGTAGTAAGGGTGATACTAGAGAACACTAACTCAGCAAAGATTAAACATCAGAGCATCGAGCAAGCAAGGGTTAAAATAGAGATCACCGAGTGAGGGTTAAACAAGGGAGCACCAAGCAAGGCTTAAACTAGATAACAGCAACCTATCAAGGGTTAAACTAGGGAGCACCAACCTTGCACTAATGACATTACAGAATGCTGACCCAGAAAAGGTTAAATTGGAGAATGTCAATCCAGAGAGGATTCATATAGAGAATGCTAATCCAGTGAAAGCACCACCCAAGTGAGGGTGAAACTAAAGAGCACCAACCCGGCAAGGATTAAACTAGAGAGCAGTTGCCTAATGAGGTTTAAACTGGACAACAGTAACCTAGCAAGTGTTAAGCTAGAGGGCAGTAGCATGGTGAGGGCTAAATTAGAGAACACTAGCCCAGCCACAGTTAAAATAAAGGGCATGAACCTATTGAGGGTTAAAATAGAGCAACAACCCATCAGGAGTTACACTAGAGAGCAATAACCCTGCAAGGGTTAAACTAGAGAACACCAACAAAGCAATGATTAAACTATTGAAAGCCAATCCAACAAGGTCTAAGTGTGAAAGCACCAATCAGTGAGAGATTAACTGTTTCTATTTTGGCTTTTATTAAGTTTAACTATAGAGTTCCAAATCTCTAGTTTAGTGTGAGCTAAACTAGAGAGCAGCAACCCAGTGAGGATGAAACTAGAGAGCACCAGCCCAGCTAGAGTTCAAGTAGAGGACACCAGCCCAGCGAGGGTTAAATAGTGAATGGTAACCCAGCAAGGAATAAAGTAGAGAGTACCAGTCCAGCTAAAGGGTTAAACTAGAGAATGGTAACCCAGTAAGTGTCACATTAGAGAACATCAGCCAGTAAGATTCGAGGTAAGTGCTAACCTTACAGGTTATGAGCTAGAATGCTCCAACCCAACAAGGATTAAGATAGAGAACTAATGCAGGTTAAACAAGGGTGCACCAACCTTACAACAGTCATAGTACAGAACATGAATGCTGTGAAGGTTAAACTAAAGAGTGAAAACTCAACAACAGTAAACCTGAAGAACATTAACTCCACAAAGGTTAAGATAAAGTATTCTAATCCAGTGAGGGTTCAAATTAAGAGCAGCAACCAAAAGAGGAAATTGGAGCACCTGTCTAACAAAAGTTATCTTCCTTTCCTCTCCAAAGTCCATGAACATATTGTCATCTCTCAAATCTGTGTCTCTCTTTCCCAAAACTCCATGTTCGAATCCCTCCAATCAGATTTCCACACCTGCTATAACACTGAAACTGCTGCTATCAAAGTCACAAATAAAATCCTACGTGACTGTGACAAAAGTAAACTTTCTGTCCTCATTCTTCTTGACCTCTCTGCTGCCTTTGACACATCTGACCACACCATCCTCCTCCAATGCCTCTCTACTGGCGTCCAGTTGGCTGGGACTCCTCTCTCATCTGGTTCCTTTCCTGTCTATATAATCATAGCCAGAGCATCACTTGTAATATCTTCTCTTCCTGCTCTCATACTATTACCTCTGGTGTCCCCCAAGAATCCAGCCTCAGCCCCCTCCTATTTCTCCTCTACATGCTGTCCCTCAATGACATCATCCGAAAGTACAACATCCGTTTTTACAATACTCTGACACTACCCAGCTCTATCTCGCCACCATCTTTCTCGACTCCTCCACTATTTCCAAATTATTAGACTGCTTATCTGACTTCCAATACATGGTGAGCACAAATTTCCTGCAATTAAGTATTGGGAAGATAAAAGCCATGATCTTCAGTCCATGCTACAAACTCCATTCCCTTGCCACAAGCTCCATTCCCTTGCCACAAGCTCCATTCCCTTGCCACAAGCTCCATTCCCTTGCCACAAGCTCCATTCCCTTGCCACAAGCTCCATTCCCTTGCCACAAGCTCCATTCCCTTGCCACAAGCTCCATTCCCTTGCCACAAGCTCCATTCCCTTGCCACAAGCTCCATTCCCTTGCCACAAGCTCCATTCCCTTGCTACAAGCTCCATTCCCTGGCCACAAGCTCTATCCATCTCCCTGGAAATAGTTTGAGACTAAACCATTACGTTTGCAACCTTGGTGTCACGTTTGACCCAGAAATGAGCTTCCGAACCTACCTTGCTAAGACCACCAATTTCCATTTCTGTAATATTGCCCAACTTCACTCCATCTCAGCTGCTGAAACCCTCATTCATGCCTTTGCTACCTCTGGACTTGATTATTCCGAAGCACACCTGGCTGCTCTCCCACATTCTACCCTCCATAAACTTGACATCGACAACTCTGTTCCCTGTGTCTTAACTTACAGTAAATCCCATGCACCTATCAACCCTGTATTTGCCCCTATTGGCTCTTGGTTAAGCAATATCTTGATATTAAGCTTCTCATCCTTGCTTTCAAATTATTCCATGACCTTGCCCCTCCTCATCTCTGTAATTTCCTCTAGTCTCACAACACTCCAAGATACCTGTGCTCATATAATACTGACCTCTTTTGCATTCCCCTTTATAATTGCTCCACCATTGGTGGCCATACCTTCAGTTGCCTAGGCTTTAAGCTTTGAAATTCCTTCCCTACACCTCTCTGTCTCTCTCTCTCTCACTTTTCTCCTTTAAAATGCACTTTTTAACCGACCTCTTTCACCAACCCTTTGATAATCTGACCTAATAACCCTTTACTTGGCTCAGTATCATAATTTGTTTTTAATGCTCCTGTGAAGTGCCCAGGGGTGTTCTATTAAAGACGCTATATAAATATAATCTTTTGTTGATAGACTTGGGTTGCAGTGGAGTGCTGGATCCCAGAAAGTCAGGCTTAGTGGCAGTGCACATGCCTTTGAGTGTGAAGGCTGAGGGTTCAATTCCCATTCCAGAGACTTGAGCACAAAAATCTATACTGACACTCCCAGTGCAGTACTGAAGGAATGCTGTAGTGTCGAATGTGACACCTGTCAGCTGATGCATTAATCGATGCTCTGTCTTTCTGTCAGGTGAACGTAAAAAATACCATGTCACTATTCAAAGTTCCGGCCAATATTTACCCATCCGTCAACACCACAAAAAACAAATTATCTGGTCGCTATCACATTGCTGTTTATGGGAGCTTGCTGTGTGTAGATTTGCTGCTGTATATTCTACATTATAACCATGACTACATTTCAGAAAAAAAGTATTTCATTAAAAGAAAAGCTCTTTGAGATGTTGTGAGGTTATGAAAGGTGCTATGTAAATGCACGACTTTCTTTCCAAAAGAGTAACTGTGGAGTGCTGGGCCCCAGAGAGGGTAACTGTGGAGTGCTGGGCCCCAGAGAGGGTAACTGTGGAGTGCTGGGCCCCAGAGAGGGTAACTGTGGAGTGCTGGGCCCCAGAGAGGGTAACTGTGGAGTGCTGGGCCCCAGAGAGGGTAACTGTGGAGTGCTGGGCCCCAGAGAGGGTAACTGTGGAGTGCTGGGCCCCAGAGAGGGTAACTGTGGAGTGCTGGGCCCCCTCCTGGAGAGATTAACAATATTTATGAAATATGATGGGGAAATATCAGTTGTGCATTGTGAGCATATTCTCTGATCACCAGCCTTGATCTGTCAGCAATGATGAGGTTGCACAGGGCCTTTCATTGTTGTCACGGAAACCATAAATTGTATTAAATGTTCATTGTGTTCGACCTCCTCTCAGATTCTTCACAATGGGAGCAATACATTATGTATATATGTAATTAAATAATTTAGCTTTTTAAAAAAAAATCTTTTTGTCATATTTCTCAATGAGCATTTGATCCTTATTGAGTGTTTCACTCTCCTCTGTGTAGCTCTGGTTTTCATGGGCATAGCTCCAGATAATTGTGCAGCCATTGCTGAATAAGCTGACGGAGATTCAGGGTTCCTCCCACTCATCGGTCTTGCACTGTGCCTGCTGACAGTGGCTGATGCTGAAATCTTAGCAACTGCAGGGTTGAGCGATGGTTGATAGTTTGCCAGGAATTCCTCACTTCGAAAGGGACTAAAGGAAATCCCAAACATTACTGAGAGAAGTTATCTCACTGTGTGGGCTGTGCAGTCCCATGTCAGGGCAGAGATTGCTCTGTGGCAATGCTAGATACACTTCGATGGCAAATTTGTTTTGGCAGTTTGTGTAGACATTGGACTCTTAGAACTGAACTTTTTCATTGAAAGGGGATTCAACTTGGGAAAACAAGGCAAATAAACAAATATTACAATTGTTACCACTCCCTTTGCATTTTGTTCCATGCCATTTTGATCATCTAATCTCTCCCACCCTCTACCCTATCCCAGACCTTCCCTTTCCTCCTTCCAATTCTTCCTCCTTTCAACAGCATAAAACCCAGCATAATTCTACTTTCCTTCAGTTCTGAAGAAGTCATATTCAACTTGAAGTTAACTTTCTCTTTCCACAGATGCTGCCAGACCAGCTGAGTTTATCCAACACTTTGTTTTTATTTCAGATTTCCAGCATTTACAGTATTTTGCTTTTATTATATAAGAACTCATGGTATTGAGGGAGGTGGTGGCATAGTGGTATTGTCACTGGACTTGCATTTCAGAGACCCAGGGTAATGCTCTGGGGACCTGGGTTCAAATCCCACCATGGTAGATGGTGAAATTTAAATTCAATAAAAATCTGGAATTAAAAGCCTGATGATGACCACAAAACCATTGTTGATTGTTGTAAAAACCTACCTGGTTCACTAATGTCCATTAGGGAGGAAAATCTGCTGTTCTTACCTGGTCTGGCCTACATGTGACTCCAGACCCACAGCAATGTGGTTGACTCTTAAATGCCCCCTGAGCAAGGGCAATTAAGGATGGGCAATTAAGGATGGGCAATAAACGCTGGCCTAGCCACATCCCATGAACGAATAAAAAAAAATATTAGCATGGATGGAAACCGAGTTGTGGTAAATGAAACATTTTGGTTGGCAAACTAGTGGGATGCCACATAGATCAGTGCCATAATCTATATTAATGATTAAGTGTATTGTAGCTAAATTTGCTGATGACACAAAAATAGGTGAGAAAGCAAGTTGTGAAGAGGCCATAAACAGTCTGCAAAGGGATGCAGATAGATTAAGTAGGTGGGCGCAAATTTGGCAGATGGAGTGTAATGCAGGAAATTGAGGTTTTCCAGTTTGGAAGAATAGAAAAGAAGAATATTATTTAAATAGAAAGAGACTACAGATTACTGCAGTACAGAGGGATCTAGGTGCCATGAATCACAAAAGGTGGCATTCAGGTACAGCAAGTAATTAGGAAGACAAATGGAATGTTGGTCTTTTTTGTGAGGGAGATGGAGTATAAAAGTCAGGAAGTCTTGCTGCAACTGAACAGGGCATTGGTGAGACCACACCTAGAGTATTGTGTACAGTTTTGGTTTCCATATTTAAGGAAGGATGTATTTGCATTGGAGCAGTACAAAGAAGGCTCATTAGTTTGATTCCTGGGATGACGGGGTTGTCTGATGAGGAAGGGTGGAATCATCCCAGAATTGCACTAAGTGCAGTAGTGGGTGTGAAAAATGAAGTTTTACCCGCTGGCTGCAGTGGAGGGTTTCACACTGTATTGTCTGCTTCACACCTCATTAATTATGCAGCCACAGGAAACATGCTATCTCGCTGGCGGGTGGCCCCTGAGTCATCTGCCATGTCGTTACCTCACTGTTTCCTCACTCCGGGGTGCCATATCTAAACTGCAGCTGCAGCTGCGCACACAGTTCTCAGTGCTTGCAGCCAAGGACAGCTCCAGTGAAGACATGGCCCTGAAAGCGAAGAAGAGTTCAGTGACCCATCTTTTGGAGGCCTGCCATGATGTCCTCCACCTCTGCTCGGGCTGCAGGAAGTCCAGCAACCTCACCACTCTGGCTCGTGAGGTGGTGGCAGTGGTGGTCAGTGCCAATGCTGCACAGACTTATCTCATCTATGCCGCCAGGGTAAGGCAACCATCTCATCTAAACTCAGACACTTACAAACCCATCACACATTCACTGGCATCTCGCTCGCTGCCAGCTCAAGGGACATCACCACTCACGCTCTCACACACACCAGCACATCTCCATCTGGCCTCATCTCCTCTGGAGGCTGCCTCCTCAGCCCTCACCATCTTGAGGCCAATTGCACAGGTCAACATGTGCCCCCACACACATCCTGGAATAACCTCCTTCCCCAGTACCGCCCTCACCCTGCAGCCTCTTCCCTTGCCTGAGGCCACTCCTTCCCCAAGCAAGCCCTAGACCTGCAGCTATTGAAAAATCAACCCCGGCCTATGGCTGGTCTGGTAGGTAGAGACCTGCCAGTGAGCTCCCTAAAAGTGATGTGCTGTCTGCGAAGCCTGGCACTGATGACTGCGAGTGCTGCCTGAAGCAAGGTAGGCAAACAAACCTCGAAGTCCCAAGTGAAGTGCGGCTCACCAGGTGCATGTCACTTATGTACAGTTGTGAAACACGTTGGCGGGAAACACGGCCTGCCATTGACAAGTGGAGCGGACGATCGAAAACTGATTTCACAATACTGTAAAACCCATTTTTGGCCTTCTCGCCATATTGTCTGCTCACGCCGCCAAACATGCCCGCCGTCTACGGAGACGGAAAATTCTGCCTGAAAGGTTGAGCAGGTTGGGCCTATACTTGTTGGACTTTAGAAGAATGAGAGGTAATCTTATTGAAACATATAAGATTCTGAGGGAGGCTTGACAGGTTAGATGCTGAGAGGATGTTTGCCCTGGGGAAGGCAGTTTCAGAATAAGAAGTCTTCTATTTAAGATGGAGAAGTCGAGGAATTTCTTCCCTCAGCGTTATTAATCTTTGCGATTCTCTATCTCAGAGAGCATTGGAGGCCGGGTCATCAAACATATTCAAAGCTGAGTTAGACAGATTTTTGATCTACAAGTGAAACAAGGGTAGGAGTTAGGCAGGAAAGTGGAGTTGTGGTCACGAACAGATCAGCCATGATATTGAATGGTGGGGTAGGCTCAAGGTGGGTGGATGGTCCACTCCTCTTATTTTTTATGTTCTTATAGGGAATAACTGCCCCTATGTACTTTATAGGGAATAGACTAACAGGGAGTAGCAGTTCATGTGCTTACTGTAATGAATAGCATGTCCTGTGTATATTATGTGGAATAACAGCTTCTGTGTATTTTGTGGGAAATAACTGCCCCTGTGCATATTCTAAGAAACAGCAGTCTTTGGATACATTATAGGGAATAATATCCCCATGCGCTCTCTCTCTCTCTCAATATATATGATATTGTATATATTGTATATGATAGGGAATGGCAGCAGCTGAGTATGCCATGGGAATAGCATGCTTGTGTATATTATAGGGAATAGCAGCACCAGTGGATGCTGCAGGAATAGCAGGCCTGAATATATTATAGGTAAAGGAGCCCTGGTGTATATTATAAGGAATACCTTTTCTGAATGTTTGTTATAGGAAAGGATAAAGTCTGTAACCAGAATAATGGGGGCTGGCTTTCACTACCTGTGATATTAGTGTGGGGGGGAATAAAGCTTCTGCAACAGGGCCTTGTTGCTCGTCTGCTCTTGCTACAGCATGATAAGGAGTTTTCACAGTCCTGTATCAGGCAGAAAATAATAGTTATGGGGGATCTCTGTAATAAGCTGTTCTCTACATTACACAGATGACACATTGAAAGCCAGGCATTTAGATTAGCAATTCTATATTGAGCCTGGTGATTGAGTTTGGCCTTTAGAAAGGGGTCTATATGTTGTAAACAAAAGTATACACGTTTGATGAGGTTTTATATAGCTTATATGATGCACGTCTATGACTGAAATGACTGGCTCATTGCTGCTGAAGCTGGTCTGAGTGCAGATTCCCATATGGACACCTTGGAGAATTTCAATGACTTGTATAATGGAGATTGCATAGGCAAGTTACACAGCACAGATTGTGTGACTATAATTGTTATAAATCTCTTGGATATTTTTAGGCGCTTGTGTCAGCAGCAGTTTGTGGAGCATGTTGCTCAGAATATTGAAACTCCCCAAATGATAAATCACTTGTTTCATATATATCTGTGCGTGGTTGGCCAAGATTGCAATGACAGTCTACCCTTCAGAGAACGAGTAATGAGACAGAAAAAGAAATGGGAAAAAAGGCACAAAGTGAGACACACACACTACAAGAAAGCAACAGAATGGCAGAGAGAGCACGACTCCCACACACAACTGGGAGGAAAGCTAGGAAGATAGCAGGAGATGGAGATACACACACAGGTCAAAATGGGAAGAAAATCAGAAGGTGAAATACATCCACACAAACACAGAGGCTGGAAGTTTATGGAGCCTTTGGGGAGGGCTTGGAGGGGGAAGGCTGTCAAAATAGGTTGGGAAGGCGTTGGTGTGATGTGCCTGACCCTTTCCCACCAGCATGCCATTTTGCCAGTGACAAGTAAGGTGGAAACCAACCTGCCTGCCTGGAGCCCAGTTGAGCCATTTAGGGGAAGACAGTGGTGTAGTGGTAATGCCACTGGACTAGTAATCCAGAGGCCCAGGCTAATGGTCCAGGAACACAGGTGGAATTCAATTAATAAAATCTAGAATTAAACAGCTAGTCTCAGTAATAATGACCATGAAACTTGTCAAATGTCATAAAAACCCATCTGGTTCACCAATGTCCTTTAGAAAAGGAAATCTGCTGTCCTTACAAGGTCTGGCCTACATGTGACTCCAGATCTACAGCAATGTAGTGAGGTCATGGGCTGCTATAGTGAGTTATTGGGTTGGCATAGTGACTTCACAAATTGGTATAGTAAGCGTATGGGTTGGCACAGTGAATTTGTGGGTTAATATAAGTTTGTGGATTGGTATAATGAGTATAGAACACCTTATAAACCTGTAATCTCTATCAACTAGAAGACCAAGAGGTGTATGCAAATGTCATCACATGAAAGTTGCACTCCAAGTCATGTACCATCTGGCCTCCCAGCAGGGCTCCAGTGGACGGCCTCCTTTTACACATTGTGATCCATAAAGGGGCCCCTGGCAGCAATGGCCATTCCTCTGCCCTCTCCAGTTGCCCCCACCCAGCCACCCACCCAGCCACCCACCCAGCCACCCACCCAGCCAGCCAGCCAGCCAGCCAGCCAAGGCCTGCCTGACTGGTCCCTGTGCCTCCAAACCCCACATACCTGGTTGTGAGGGCGCACACACATCAATATGCCCCCTTCCTCCAGGTGCAGCACCCACAGTGGCCACTGCTCCCAATAGCTCTGCTGAGGCTGATGAGTTTCTGGCCCTCTGATTGGGTAGGCTGTTGACCTTAATAGGATGTCAGGCCACTTAATTGATTGCCACCTGTAAAATCCAGCCCCAGATCAAAACTGAGTGCCTCCAGCCCCACCACTACCACTTTCACAGAGATGTGAAATTTGATGTGGGCATCACTGGCTGGGCCCAGCCCTCAGAGGGCATGTTGTGAGACAGATGTAGGCCAGACCAGGTAAGGACAGCAGCTTTCCTTCATTAGTGAACCAGATGGGCTTTTACAACAATGGTTTTATCATCGTTAATTTCAGATTTTATTAAATTCAAATTCCACCATCGGCCGTGGCAGGATTCGAACCCAGGTCCCTAGAGCATTACGCTGGGTCTCTGGATTATCAGCCCAGTGACAGTACCACTACACCACCACTTCCCACATGCACACAAATGCACAGATAATCAGAGATGGTTTAAAAAAAAAAGGTGCTAAGGAAATTGAAAATCAAAGCTAGGAAAACAGAAGCAACAAAAGATCATAGAGGGAAAGAAAGAATGGAAAAGCAAAAACGTGGAGAGAGAAGAGTAGCCAATTAGACAAATGAACAGGCAGATATTCACATGATTGGTTTTGATGAAGAATATGTTTCAGGCATTTGATTTGCATTTGATCTCATCCTATAAGAATACCAATAAACCCGGAGTTTATTTTACCCATAAACTACCAAGGCATGAGCATTGATAAAAAAATCATTCTTGAGATATAGGCATCACTATCAAGACTGGCATTTATTGCTCATTCCCAGTTGCCCCTGCTAAGGTAGGGTTGGCTGTTTTCTTGAAACTCTGCAATCCTAATTGTTAAGCTACTCCCACAGTTCTGTTAGGTCAGGAGTTCCAGGACTTTGACCCAGCGAGGAAGGAATAGTGATACATGTCTAAGTCTGGATGAGAATGGGGGCTTCAGGGTGGATGAGCAACCTGACCATGGGCACCATGGTACGGGAAGCTATCCAAGTGGGAGGGGGGCAAAAGGAATGTAGTGGCAGTAGGGGACAGTATAGTGAAGGGATTGACACTGTTCTCTGCAGCAAAGAGTGAGAGTCCAGGCGGCCAGTGTTCGGGACATCTGCTCAGGGCTGGAGAGGAACTTGCAGTAGGAGGGGAGGATCCAGTGGTCGTGGCCCATGTAGGTGCCAACAACACAGGCAGGATGAGGAAGGAGGCTCTGCATAGTCAGTATGATGAGCTAGGCACCAAATTAAGAAGCAGAACCTCAAAGGTAATAATTTCTGGATTATTACCTGAGCCACGTGCAAATTGGCATAGGACCAATAAGATTAGAGAAATGAATGTGTGGCTCAAAGACTGATGTGGGAGAAGTGGGTTCTGATTTGTGGGGCACTAGTATTGGGGAAAGTGGGATCTGTACCATTGGAACGGTTTACACCTGAACCGTACTGGGGCTGGTATCCTCACAAGCCACCGAACTAGGGAAGTAGAGAGAGTTTTAAACTGAATATTGGGGGCAAGGGATCAGATTTGGAAAGATGTGGTAAACCAAAGAGTAGAGACAAGGCAAAAGAGACAGGTATTAATATAGGAAATGTTAAACCATGACAGGAAGAAACAGAGAGTACAAATCTAAGTGTAAATCAGCAGACAAGGCTAGATGCTACAAAAATAATATAAGGACAAAACTAAAGGCTTTATCTAAATGCACATAGCATTCGAAACAAAGATGAATTGGCAGCCATTACAGAGACATGGCTACAGAATGACATAGATTGGGACCTGAATATTGAAGGTATGTGACATTTAGGAAGGGCAGAAAATTAGGAAAAGGTGGAGGGGTGACCCTGTTAATTAATGGTGGTACTAGCACATTAGAGAGGGATGACCTAAGTTCAGGAAACCAGGATGCAGAAGTGGTTTTGGTTGAGATGAGGAATGATAAAGGCAAGAAGTCATTTGTGGGAGTGGTGTACAGGCCCCCTAATTGTAACTACACAGTAGGACAGAGTATAAAAGAAGAGATAATGGGAGCTTGCCAGAGAGGTACAGCAATAATCATGGGGGATTTTAATCTACATATAGACTAGAAAAATCAGATGGGTAAAGGTAGCATAGATGAGGAGTTCATAGTATGTTTTTGGGATAGTTTCTTAGAACAGCACATTCTGGAGTCAACCAGAGAGCAGGCTATACTAGACCTGGTGTTGAGCAACAAGATAGGATTGATTGATGACCTCCTGGTGAAGGCACCCCTAGGTAGCAGTGATCATAACATGATTGAATTTTACATTCATTCAAACGAGTGCATCCAAGACTATTTTAAACTTAAATAAGGGCAATTATGAGGGCATGAAAGCAGAGTTAGCTAAAGTGAACTGGCAAATGAGGTTAAGGGATATGTTGATAGAAGTTCAGTGGCAGACATTTAAAGGGCTATTTCAAAATACACAGAATATATACATTCCAATGAAAAATAAATTCCAAGGGGAGGGCCCACCATCCGTGGTTAACTAAAAATAGTTAGAGACAGTATCAAACTTAAAGAAAAAGCATATAATTACGGATGGCAGGTCAGAAGATTGGAAAGAATATAAAGGACAGCAAAGAATGACAAAAATTAATAAGGAAGAAAAAAATGTATGAGAGGAAGCTAGCTGGTAATATAAAGACAGATAGTAAGCATTTCTATAGATATTTAAATAAGAGAAGAGTTAACAAAATGTGCGTTGGCCCTATAGAAAGTGCACTTGGGGTGTTGATAATGGAAAGTAGGGAGGTGGCAGATAAATTAATAAGGTATTTTGCTTCGGTCTTCACTATAGAGGACTCAAGTAACATCCTGGAAATAGCTGTAAATCAGGAAATGGAAGGGAGGGAGGAACTTGGAAAATTACAGTCACCAGGGAAGTGGTATTGAGCAAATTGTTGGGGCTGTGGGGCTGACAAATCCCCAGGGTCGATAGGCTTCACCCTAAGGTCTTGAAAGAAGTGGCTAGTAAGATAGTTGATGCACTGGTTTAAATTTTCTATAATTCCCTAGATTCAGGGAAGGTTCCATTAGATTTGAAAAAAGCAAATATGACTCCTTTATTCAAAAAGTGAGGGAGACAGAAAGCAGGAAACTATAGGCCAGTTAGCATAACGTCTGCCGTAGGGAAAATATTAGGAAATAAAGATGTTATAGCAGTGCACTTAGAAAAATTCAAGGCAATGAGGCAGAATCAACATGGTTTTATAAAAGGCAAATCATGTTTAACCAATTTATTGGAGTGCTATGAAGAAGTCACATGTGCTGTGGGCAAAGGGGAGCCAGTGGATGTACTGTTCTTAGATTTCCAGAAGGCATTTGATAAAGTGCCACATCAAAGGTTATTGCAGAAAATAAAAGCTCTTGGTGTAGGGGGTAACATATTGGCATGGATAGAAGGTTGGCTAGCTAACAGGAAGCAGAGTTGTCATAAATGGGTCTTTTTCTTGTTGGCAGGATGTGACGAGTGGTCTGCCATAGGGCTCAGTGCTGGCGCTTCAACATTTTACGATTTATATATGATTTAGATGAAGGGACCGAAGGAATGGTTGCTAAATTTGCTGACGATATAAAGATAGGTAAGAAAGTAAATTGTGAAGAGGACAGAAGGAGGCTACAAAGTGACATAGTAAGGTTAAGTGAGTGGGCAAAGATCTGTCAAATGGTGTATAATATGGGCAAATGTGAAATCATTCATTTTTGGCAGGAAGAATAAAAAAGAAGCTTATTATCTAAATGGTGAGAGATTGCAAAGCTCTGAGATTCAGAAGGATCTGGGTGTTCTGGTGCATGACTCACAAAAGGTTAGTATGCAGGTGCAGGAGGTAATTTGGAAAGCTAATAGAATGTTATCATTTATTGTGGGGGGAATTGATTACAAAAGTAGGGAGGTTATGCTTCAGTTGTACAGGGCATTGGTGAGACCACATCTGGAGTATTGTGTACAGTACTGGTCTCCTTATTCAAAGAAAGATATAAATGCGTTACAAGCATTTCAGAGAAGGCTTACTAGATTAATACCAGGAATGGGCGGGTTGTCTTATGAAGCAAGGCTGGACAGGTTAAGCTTATATCCACTGGAATTTAGAAGAGTAAGAAGTGACTTAATTTAAACCCTTAAGACCCTGAGGGGTCTTGACAGGGTGGATGTGGAGAGGATGTTTCCTCTTGTGGGAGAATCTAGAACCAGGGGTCACTGTTTAAAAATAAGGGGTCATTTAGGACAGAGATGAGGAAATTTTTTTTCTCTGAGGGTTGAGAGTCTTTGGAATTTTCTTCCTCAAAGGGTGGTGGAAGCAGAGCCTTTGACTATTTTAAGGCAGAGCTAGATAGATTCTTGATAAATAAGGGGTGAAAGGCTATCGGGGGTAGGCAGGAATGTGGGGTTGAGGTTACATTCAGATAAGCCATGATTTTATTGAATGGCAGAGCAGGCTGGAGGGGCCGAGTGGCCTACTCCTGCTCCTATTTTGTATGTACGTATGTATGTTGAGATGGTGCATGACTTGGAGTGGAACTTTCATGTGATGACATTTCCATATACCTGCTGCTCTTGTTCTGCTAGGTGGTAGAGACTATGGATTTGTGATGTGTCCTATATTCGCAATACCAATCCACAAACTTGCTATATTAACCCACAAATTCATTGTGCCAACCCACAAGCTCACTATACCAATTCGTGAAGTCACTATGCCAACCCAGTAACCCACTATAGTAACCCAGGAACTCACTATACTAAACCCATAAGCTCAATATACAAACCCATAAACAATTTTTTGGTTTTGGGTTATTAAAGTTCTTTCAAAAACTTTCTGCCTCCATATGGAAGACCACTTTGGGGAAGGGAGAAAACTGTGGTCGTGGCACATACAGCCCACTCCATCATTGCCTCCATCATGTGCAGTCTACTTTTATCATTGGCTCCATCATGTGCAGTCCACTCCATCATGTGCAGTCTACTTTTATCATTGGCTCCACCATGTGCAGTCCACTCCATCATTGGCTCCATCATGTGCAGTCTACTTTTATCATTGGCTCCACCATGTGCAGTCCACTCCATCATTGGCTCCATCATGTGCAGTCTACTTTTATCATTGGCTCCACCATGTGCAGTCCACTCCATCATTGGCTCCATCATGTGCAGTCTACTTTTATCATTGGCTCCACCATGTGCAGTCCACTCCATCATTGGCTCCATCATGTGCAGTCTACTTTTATCATTGGCTCCACCGTGTGCAGTCCACTCCATCATTGGCTCCATCTTGTGCAGTCCATTCCATCATTGGCTCCACCATGTGCAGTCCACTCCATCATTGGCTCCATCTTGTGCAGTCCACTCCATCATTGGCTCCACCATGTGCAGTCCACTCTATCATTGCTTCCATGCCCGTGCTTCTTTGTTCATAGTTTCTTAGATTTCACATATTGACTGAAATGTTATATTTCTTTACATAAATCATTTCAGTTGAATTAGACTATTTGACTCTTCTAGCTCATCCCTCATTGAAACCTATGCTATCCCTCCCTATGACAGTGTTTTGCTGAATTTTTGCATTTAGCACTATATGGCAGCACCATTGCTTCTGAGTCAGAAGGCTCAAGCCCTACTTCAGAGACATAATCAAGCCTGACATTTTAACATAGTACCGAAGGAATGATGCACAGTTGGAGTTGTCGTCTTTCAGATGAGGCAGTAAACCTAGGCCCCATGTGCTCGCTCGTGTGCTTGTAATATAGATCCCAGTGCTATTCAAAGATGATCACGGTAGTTTCTCTGGTGTTCCGATCAATATTTATCCTTCATCGAGCACCACTAAAACAGATTATCTGGTTATTTATCTCATTGCTCTTTATGGGATCTTGCTGTGCAAAGAATGGCTGCTTTGTTTCCTACATTACATCGGTCATTACAATTCAAAAGTACCGCATTGGCTGTGAAGCCATTCGACCTGTCCTGAGATCCTGAAAGGTTCTACATAAATGCAAGTTGACGTATTTGGATGGACATTGCTGGGCATTGGAAAGTCATCTTTCCACTGTTCAAGTATAGATCCTGTATTTAATAACTAGCTTGTCTGATTCTGCTGTTATGGTCTGTTGTTCCAGCTCTGATTTCCTCATCGGGAGGTACAAACTGACAAGCTCCCAACTGTGAACAGGAGGGTCTCATCCCATCCAAACATTGTACAAGATAAAAATAACTTTTTATTTTACCTTTTCGAATGTGACCACTGTGAGGGGACTAAGACCTCACGCTGGATATAGTTACAAAACATAATATATAGATAACCTCATGGCTGTTTCTAAAATTTTAACAGCTGGATAGAAGATCTTTTAAAATGGCTGAAGCTATATTTGTCTGTGACTCTTGAGTCGTTAAGTATATTCAAGGCTGAGATAGACAGATTTTTAATCAGTAAAGGAATCAAGGGTTATGGGGAAAGGCAGGAAAGTGGTGTTGAGGATTATCAGATCAGCCATGTTCTCATTGGATGGCGGAGCAGACTCGATGGGCGAATAGCCTACTTCTGCTCCTATGTCTTATGGTCTAAAGTGAGCTAACATGGCAGCATCACAGAAACTTGCATCTCGTTATCTCTGAAGAGACACTAACTGGACGGCAGAGACCATATTCAGAGAGCTACCTGCATTTCATAAACCAGGCTGGCCAACTGGAGCCTATTCATCTGCTAGGATAAAGGGCTTGGCAACCTTCCTTTCAAGTCTTAATAGTTGGAACATTTAACAATCTCAGGGACCCAGACAAAAGGATATGTACCCTTTGTTGAAGCCAGAGTGGAGAGGTGGGAGCCTTGTGACATGGACCTAGCTTGTGGTACCAGTAATATTGCCTTGTGGAACTGCAAAGCTCAGCCTGTCATTTTACCATCTACCAGCAGCCTCACAGAAAAGAGGTGCTGCCCAGTTTGAATGCTTGGCCCCATCTACACTCTTTCTACTGGAAATTCTGTACTATCGTCTACAAGACTGATTCATCTCTGTGTGCTGATCTCATTGTGTGAAGCCAACTCCGCTGGAAAAGTGAATTACGCAGCACTAACAAAACTCTCCCTCAAGACAACAAAAGTTCACGAGATATATAATACAGTTTTAAATCCTTTTTTAATCACAGGTTTTAGCTCCTTTAATATGACAATTCAATGTGAGTCTGTGCCCATCCATCAGCTATCGGGCAGGCTGGGATCAGCCAGCTTGCGCCGGTCCATCTGGCGCAGTTCAATCTCTTGTCTTTTTTCAGAGAGGCATTCAAAGCACGATCAAATTTCACAGAAATCTGATTTAATCTAGACGCTAAATGATTGGATGTAATCTCAGACAGGAGATTATTCCAGCACTCAAATAGATGGGAGCAGAAATTTAATTTCACCACAGAGCTGCTGTTCAATGGACTGAGGAGATCAGAATTTGCACTTGTGTAGCTCATTTGGGACATTTTAAACCCTCAGAGTTCAGGCTGAGTGCATATCATCATAAACCACCAAACTCCTTCATTTGCTTTCCTTCTCTCCGTATTCTTCCCCTCTTGTACCTCAAACTCTTTGTTTCTGCTACAATTTTACAGATTCTGACCTGGGTATGTGATCGGGTCCAAGCAAGTTGATTGGTTGAGTCACCCTCGCTAAGTCAGAGATGTAAAGGCCAATTATAGTTCCATTGCTTTCTCAGCCAGGAAAAGGTTGGGGATCTTGTGTGGGAATTAACCTGGTCCGTGTGGCTCTGTAATGCATAACAAAATATCCTTCCATGTTAAAATCTTTAAAATATCCATAACTGTACTGAGTGACTGTTTATTCAGAGTAAGAGTTACTGTATAACTATAGCATCACTCTTTAATCAGCAGAGTCAGGGGTATTCATTGTGTACCTGCAGAGTGTTATGGCATAGTGGATGGCAAATGCTGAGCTGATCAAATCCCAGAGGGAAACTTGAAACAGCTGCCACAACTGTTTTGCAATTAATATTTTTATTTTGAGATGCGTGCCTTGAATTCAGTAGTTGTAAATCCACCGAGTTTTTTTTACAAAACTAAATTAAACATTTATTAGTAGAAGAAAAGATTGTAAGCACATACATAGGTCTACAAATTACTACTATAATAACTCCTAACTCTCCTAATTAATCTAGCTCCCAATTACACCTCCGTTGAGGCAACAGTAAAATGAAATAGATTTCAACAGACCCAGAGAAAGTACACAATACCTTGGACAGTGATATTCAAAATGAGTTTTCTTAGCTTTGGTTCCTATTGACAGCAACTTGATGCACAGAGGCTGGAGGCTTTTCACAACTGTTAGATCTTAGAATGCCTTCCACCTTACACACAACCTCATCTCCTTTATACATGTTTCTCCCTTTATAATGTAAATTCCATTGTTCCAATATGTCTTTGCAACCTTACTTTTTCCATAATATAAATCTTTCATAGTACTCATATTATCAGTAACCTTTGGGAAAAATAAACACATTGTTTGGCTCAGCCTCTTATGGCTAAGTGTAATACCTCATCATCTCTTTGAAATTCACTACTCTGGTTTATCTAAAAATGCAAACGTACCTCACATTCAAACTTTATCCATGTTTACATAGTTTCCCTTTTGATAACTCAAAAACTCCAGACCAGCTGTCTACAATTCAATTAAATCCCCCCCCACACACAGATTCACACAGAGAAACTAATCCAAACCCCACCATTAACCTACCTTTACAAGAAATCACAATAATATTATAAAAATTATTATATTTTCATGGCAAGAGTTACTCTTTACTCAGCAGCATAAACGTGTACAGTAACTGTTTATTCAGCAGGATAATGGTTGCACACAGACTTTACAGTCTCTGTTTAGTCAGTAGGGTAAGGGTTGCTCACTGCAACTGTACATAACCACTATTCATGTTAAAGATTAATCACTAACTCTACAGAGCAACTCTTCATTCAGCAGGGTAAGGGTTGCTCATTGTGTAACTGTACATAACCACTATTCATGTTAAAGATTAATCACTAACTCTGCAGAGCAACTCTTCATTCAGCAGGGTAAGGGTCATTCACTGTGTAACTGTGGCATTTTATTTAGGTTGAGGCTGATGTACAGTATTGTAACCATGACTGCCTAACCCATGTTCACTGAAAGTGTAGACCCTCTGTTGGGAGCACGAGTTTGTCCCTGTGATGTCCACTGTGCTTTTTTATTGTTCTGTAGTGACTCAAATGTGGACTCTTGCAGCCTGGACCACAGTTCCAGTGACATATTTGGCCCACATGTACCATATGGAATAAAAACAAAGTGCAGGAAATAGTCAGCAGGTCTGATAGCTTCAGTGGAAAGAGAAAGTTAATGTTTCGAGTTGAATATGACTACTTCTTAACTGAAGGGAAGTCAAAATATGATGGGTTTTATGCTGTTGAAAATGGGGAGGGAGAAGAAGAACAAAAGAGAAGGCCTGGGATAGAGTAGAAGGCAAGAGAGATTTAATAACAAAGATTCAGGGAACAAAAGGCAAAGGGCGTGGTAATGATTTGTAGTAAAGAAACAAAGCATTAGTCCAGAGTGAGTGTTAATGGCAGAATAATGAACAACCCTGTCTGAGAGGTAAAACATAAAAGCAAGATACAGTCTCGCACTTGGCACAAAAAAAACAAGCAAATCAAAATGGAGGTCAGAATTCATGGGCTGAAGTTTTTGAACTCGATGTTGAGTCCAGAAGGCTGTTAAGTGCCAAATCGGAAGATGAGGCGCTGTTCCTCAAGCTTGTGTTGAGTTTCACCGGAACATTGTAGCAGGCCAAGGACAGAAATGTGAGAATGAGAGCTAGTTGCTGACTTAAAATGGCAGGCAACCGGAAGGCTGGGGGGTCATGCTTGCGGACTGAGTGAAGGTGTTCTGCAAAGCAGTCACCCAGTCTGCGTTTAGCCTCTCCAACATAGAAGAGACCACATTGTGAGCATAGAATACAGAATACTAAATTCAAAGGAGTACAAGTAAAATGCTCCTTCACCTAGAAGGAGTGTTTGGGGCCTTGGCTGGTGAAGAGAGAGGAGGTAAAAAGGCAGGTGTCACACCTCCCGTGATTACATGGGAAGGTGCCGTGGGAAGGGGACGAGATGTTGGAGTGAATCAGAATGTCTCCAATTGGATTGCCCAGCAGCTCTCCAAGATGGCACTTCCTCCCCAGATGAGGGTGAAAGTCTTGACCTTAGGCAATTAGCCTTGTAGAGCGCTAAATGGCTGCAGGGCAGCTGAGATCAGCAGGGATGCATTCGTTGTCGACTCTTTGGTGGCAAGGTGGGAAACCCCATCATCTGAAAAATCCTGCCTTATGTTATTTCCAGAGAGATGCAATTGTAAATCAGGGAAATTATGCTAATTGAACCTTGGTTGGACCACACTTAAGTGTACTGTGTACAGTTCTGGTTGCCATATTATTAAAAGGAAGTGTGGAGGCACTGGAGAGGGTGCAGAGAAGATTTACAAGGATGATACCAGAAATGCATGAGTCTATGTATCAGGAAAGGATTGACAGACTCTCTTTTCTCTTGAAAATAGAAGGTTGAGGGATGACCTAATAGAGGAGCAGGAGGCCATTCAGCCCATTGAGCCTGCTCTGCCATTCAACTGGCTGATCTTCTACCTCAATGCCATTTCCCGCACTATCCCTGTATCCCTTGGTGTCATTGGTATCTAGAAATCTGTCGATCTCTGTCTTGGACATACTCAGTGACTGAGTTTCCACAGCCCCCTGGGTTAGTGAATTCCAAAGATTCACTACCTCCTGAATGAAGAAATTCCTCCTCATCTCAGTTCTAAATGGCTTTCCCCTTATTCTGAGGTTGTATCCCCTGGTTCTCGACCCCTTAGCCATTGGAAAGGTTCTGCATCTACCCTGTCTAGCCTTGTAAGAATTTTGTAAGTTTTAATGAGGTCACCTCTCATTCTTCTAAGAATATATGCCCAGTCTCAATCTCTCCTCAAAGGACAGTCCCGCTTTCACAGGAATTAGTCTGGTGAACCTCTGCTGCACTCCCTCTATGGCAATTATATCCTTCCTTGGATAAAGGGACCAAAACTATATACTATACTCCAGGTGCGGTCTCACCAAGGGTCTGTACAATTGAAGCAAGAAGGTCGTTATTCCTGTTCTCAAATGCTCTTGCGATAAAGACCAACACACCATTTGCCTTTGTAATTGTTTGCTGCACCTGCATGTTAGCTTTCAATGACTCATGAACAAGGACACCCATGTCCATTTGGACATCATCATCTCCCAATCTTTCACCATTTAAGAAATGCTCTGCTACCTCAGTTCCTCCTACCAAAGTGGATAACCTCACACTTATCCATATTATATTCCATCTGCCATATTCTTTCCCACTCACGAAGCCTGTCCCAATCCCCTTGAAGCCTCTTTGCATCCTCCTCACAACTCACATTCCCACCTAATTTAGTGTCATCAGAAAACTTGGAAATAATATACTTGATCCCACATCCAAACCATTAACATAGATTGTGAACAGCTGGAGACCAAGTACTGATCCTTGCAGTACCTCACTAGTCACAGCCTGCCAACCTGATAATGACCTGTTTGTTCCCACTCTCTGTTTCCTGTCTGTTAATCAATCCTCAGTCAATGCCAGTATATTACCCCCAATCCCATGTGTCCTAATTTTGTTTACTAACCTCCTTATTGAAAACCTCCTTCTGAAAATCCAAAAACACACATCTCCTGGTTGCCACTTATCTATTCTGCTGGTTACATTCTCAAAAAACTCCAATAAGTTTGTCAAACATGATTTCCCTTTCATTAATCCATGTTGACTCTGCCCAATTATATCATTATTTTCCAAGTGTCCAGTTATCACATCCTTTATAATAGATTCTTATATTTTCTCTATTACAGATGTCAGGCTAACTGGCCTGTAGTTCCCCATTTTCTCTCTCCCTCCTTTCTTAAACAGTGGAGTTACATTTGCAACCTTCCAATCTGCAGGCACCGTTCCAGAAGCTATAAAATTTTGAAAGATGACCACCAATGTATTCACTATCTCTATAGCTACCTGTTTCAACACTGGGTCCCGGGGATTTATCAACTTTCCCGTTAATTTCTTCAATGCTACTTTTTTATTAATACTAATTTCCTTCAGTTCCTCATTCTCACTAGTCCCTTGGTTTGCTATTATTTCTGAGAGACTTTTTGTATCTTCCTCTGTGAAGACAGACACAAAATAATTATTTAGCTTCTCTGCCATTTCCCTATCCCCCATTGTAAATTTTCTTGTCTCTGCTTGTAATTGACCCAATTTGACTTTGCAACTCTTTTCCATTTTTACTTACCTATAGAAGCTTCTAACAGTTCGTTTTTATGTTTCTCTCTGGTTTACATTTATATTCTATTCTCCATTTCTTTATCAGTTTCTTGGTGCTCCTTTGCTAAATTCTAAAATGCTCCCAATCCTCAGGCTTACTACTTTATTTGAAAATTTATAAGCCTCTTCCTTTGATCTAATGCAATCTTTAACTCTTTTGTTAGCCACGGTTGACTCACTCTGCCTGTTGTGTTTTTTTTTGCCTTAAAGTAATGTGTATTTGTTGTAAAAGCGTATATATGTTGCAGAGGTCTTCAAAATTAAGAAATGTTTTGCTAGAGTGGATAGAAAGAGAAAAGGCTGGATCTAATGCAGCCATCGTGGTGGGAACCATGGTGAGCGGGCGCACTTAATCACGAGAGAGGCCCCACATTAGTCTCCCATCAGCTGGAGAACCTTCCCCTTAAGTCGGAGGGTGGAAGGGGCTGATGTGGGATTCCCAGCTAGTGGTGGAATGTCAATGAAGCTCATTAATAAGCCAGTTGACACCCATTATCCCTAATTATCACTGCAATTTAGTGGTACCTCAAGCATTTAATGGGAGCTGCACGACTTTCCCGCGTCCTCAGAAGGCCACCCAGCACTGTCAGGTTTGGTACTGGTCTTCCGGGGTGGGATTGGGGGTGGTCCCTTTATAATCAGGCACTATTTATGGGGGACCCAGCATCGGGAAGGTATGGGAACATGGAAAGCCAATCCCTTGCCCTCTCCTCCCACCTCCCCTTCCCCCTTCTCTGTGACTCCCACCCACCCCGTCCCGCCTTCTCTCATCTTTGACCTGGGATCTCACAACATTCCTGGGCCTCTGGTGGATGCATTGCCAGCAGCAGCCATCGCTCCCACTGGTGCTGGCGGCGACAATAGCTCTGATCCCCTGATTGGCCAGGAGCTATTGGAGGGCAGGGACCTCAATTGCAAAGGACGCTTGATGCCGTTGGGCCTCCCCTACGGAACTGATAGGTTCCCTGCCCGTTCTCCGACCAGTGTATGAGACGTCCTTCATCCCTACAAAATCCAGCCCAAAGAAAGCTGGAGGGGAAAAGCAAGACTAAAGGTCATCAATATAAAATATTCACCAAGAACTCCAATAGAAGAAACTTCTTTACCTAAAGACCAGTGAGAATGTGAAACCTGCTATCATAGGAAGTGGTTGAAGCAAATAGTATAGATGCATTTCAGGGGAATTGAAACAATTATATGAGGGAGAAGGGATGATAGATTTTGAAGAGGAAAGATGGGAGGAGGCTGAGGTGGCGCATAAACGTTGGCATGGACTGGTTGGGCCAAATGATCCATTTCTGTGGCGTATATCCTATGTAATTTGCCCTCACCCTGAAATTAAAACCTGCTCGAAGATTTGAAGAAAAGCAATGGATTCCTGACTCAGAGAGAACCGAAGTGGTGCTGAGCCAACAAAAAACAAGATTTGTTATGAGGGGTCATTGAGTAACGATTGCGGTGTCCTCTCTTTGCTCCAGGTTGCCATTATAGCTGGGAACTTTGAACTGGCCGAAATTATCAAGAATCACAAGGAAGCCGACGTTGGTGAGTTTGAATCTTAATTCTATGTAAAGGGGAAGGAGTCTCACTTTGGGACCCATTTTAAAGGGTGACACACTGGAGAATCATGCACAAATCAATTACAGAACGAAGCATCAGTCAGTAAGGCACACCGTAGCAGGACCTTACTTGCATGAGGGAAGTCAGTCACAAAGTAACTGGGCTGTACAATAGAGCGGTTAGTTAAACAGTCATCGGGCCACACTGTCGAGGGATGAGTCATACAGCAACAGGGCTAAACTATTGATAGTGACAGGGCCGCATTATTGATGGGTCAATTAGCCACAGTGACAGTGTTGCAGATGGTGGGATAACTTTTTCCCTTGGTCCTCACCACTTGGTTGTCCACAAAACAGTGTATGTTTTAGAGGGGTGTTTTAAACATTTTTGAGTATTGTCATTTTAACAAATAGACATGAGACAGGTTTTCTGGTAACTTCAAATCAGAAGAAAAGATAAAGAAGAAAAGATTTTATTTACACACCACCCCAAAATGTAAACACAATGAAAACATTCACTCCCTCAAACACAAACACATACATACACACACAAAAAGATGAATTCTACAGATGTAGCATACATTTGTGTTATTATCTGAATCACAAAAGCAAATCAAGTGTTTTAAATTAGTCCTTTAAGATGCAAGTATTGCAGGCCTAATGGGTGCTCCCTCATGATTCTTAGAAGATAAATGGAGGTGGGTTTTTTCTCTGCAGTTGTGGCCAAGCTTCCATAGAGATAATGTTTGCGGGTGAAGACAAATTAGCCCCCTTCTCATTGCCTGGGAAGACTGTATGTATTAGGCAGGGTTCCTTTCTCCTTGCTGGAACATGGTCCCTCTTGTGTCCTGTTGGTCACCAGACTGCGCTGCCCCTAGCTGGTCCTTGGAATAATAAGATGTTTTCTCTGAAGTCAGTTTTGATCATGTGACACGATCAATACATCCATTGTCCACAGAAATGATTTGAAATAAAAGCGATTGCTACAATGAGGGTGAATGGTGGTCGTCATATCTGCTTGTGATACATGGTTTCTCCACACCTTTTGTTAAGTTTCTTGTTCACAGATACTGAATCTCAGGGACCATTATATTTGAGTTTCTGTAATTTCCCAGATAATAGGAGCTGTAAATTCACAAGTGATTTCATATCCAGAACACCTTTTCAAAGGGGGGACTATGTTCACAGACATTTATGTTTTAATACTTTCCAGAGACCTGAGTTAATTCTTGTATGCAGAAGCAGCCAGGTCAGCTGACCTCAGTGGCCATCTTTGTTAGTGGCACATTGTTCATTCTAAAAAGAAAAGTTCATTTCAAAGTCCACATTGAATAAAGTTTGTATCTTAAAAATTATGAATATGACATGCCTTCATTGAGCATGACAACAGTGACCGGGCTCCACCATCAAAGGGGTTAGTTATTCTCTCACTGACAGTGTGTGAATAACTAACCCCTTTGATGGTAGTCAGTCAGTGAGTCACACGGGATCTTGGGATTAGACAGTAGCATCTTTTCATCTGCTTATCTCAGTGCCACACCAGCAGTGCATTCAAACATGGAGCCATCATGGTGTTGAGTTTTTAACATTTTGTATGCTTGCTTTAATTAATAAAATCAACACAGATTGGATTAATGAGTGAGCTGATTCAATTGGAGTCCCTGAAGGCAAGAACATCCTAATGGAATGCACTGTATTTTACTGCTCAAAATAAGTGACTGGACCCTTCACTGTTAATTAATTACATGGTGATGGGGTAGGGCACGGCTCTTTTAAAATTATGTCAGTGCTACATTCAAAGTGAGAGACTTGTATTGGCAATTCAAACAACTTCCCCAAAGGAAGTTCCTTATTAGTCTCCCCATTATGTCATAATAGCTCCCCCATTATGCCACCCAGTCAGTGTCAAAAAGGTCAGCAGGTGTAAAATTGAGGGTAAAGCTCCCTCCACTCTGCCCCATCAGACACTCCTAGGTTAACTACAGCATGACTTAGATGCAGAGTCAAATTCCATCAATTCCATCCTGTCCACTACTAATTGTGAACTGCATATCTCGAACAAATTCGTTTGATAAGCGCGTTCAACATGTTCCTGTCCCAGTGTCAGGACAGACCCAGCAGAGGTGGTGGCACAGTGGTATAAGTCGGGAGGGAGTTTTCCTGGGAGCCCTCAACATTGACTTCAGACCCCATGAAGTCTCAGGGCATCAGGTAAAACATGGGCAAAAAACCACCTGCTGATTACCACCTACCCCATCTCCACTCTCAGCTAATGAATCAGTACTCCTCCATAATGAACACCAATTGGAAGAAGCACTGAGGGTGGCAAGGATGCAGAATGCACTCTGGGTGGGGTACTTCAATGACCATTACCAAAAGTCACTCAGTAGCACCACTATTGACCAAGCTGGCTGAGTCCTGAAGGACATAGATGCTACACTGGGTCTGTGGCAGGTGGCGAGGGTACCAACAGGAGGGAAAAACTTACTTGACCTCGTTCTCACCAATCTCCATGTTGCAGATGCATCTGTCCATGACAGAATTGGTAGGAGTGACCACTGTACAATCTTTGTGGAAATGAAGTCCCATTTTCACATTGAGGATACCCTCCTTTGTGTTGTGTGGTACTACCACCGTGCTAAATGGGATAGATTTAGAACAGATCTAGCACTCATAGCTGGGCATCCATGAGGCAGTGTAGGCCATCAGCAACAGAATTGCATTCAGCCACAATCTGTAACCTCATGGCCGGGCATATCCCCCACTCTACCATTACCATCAAGCTGGGTGGATCAACCCTAATTCAATGAAGAGTGCAGGAGGGTATGCCAGGAGCAGCGCCAGGCATACCTGAAAATGAGGACTACATGGATCAGATCAAAACTCTGCAGCCCTGCTGCATTCAGCCGTGAACGGTGGTGGACAATTGAACAACTAACCAGATAAGGAGGCAGCTCCACAACTATCCACAACCTCAATCATGGGGAAGCATTTGCAACCATCTTCAGCCAGAAGTGCCGAGTGGATGATCCATCTTGGCCTCCTCCTGAGGCTCCCAGAATTACAGATGTGAGCCAATTTGCTTCACTCCATGTGATATCCAGTAATAGCTGAAGGAATTGGATACTGAAAATGGCTATGGGCCCTGACAACATTCCGGTAGTACTGAAGACTTGTGCTGTAGAACATGGCATGTCCCTAGCCAAGCTGTTCCAGTTCAACTGCAACACTGGCATCTACCCAGCAATGTGGAAAATTGTCCAGGTATGTCCTATACACAAAAAGTAGGACAAATCCAACCCAACCAATTACCACGCCTTCAGTCTACTCAATCATCAGCAAAGTGACAGATGGTGTTGATGACAGTGCTACCCAGCAGTACTTATACAGCAATAATCTGCTCATTGACAGTTTGAGTTCTGCCAGGACCACTCAGCTCCTTACCTCATTACAGCTTTGGCCCAAAAGAGCTGAACTCAAGAGGTGAGGTGAGAGTGACTGCCCTTCACATCAAGTCAGCATTTGACCAAGTGTGGCATCAGGAATGCCACAGCAAAACTGAAGTCAATGGAGATCAGTTGGAGTCATACCTAGCACAAAAGATGGTTTTGGTTGTTGGAAGTCAATAATCACAGGCCCAGGACATCACTGTAGTAGCTCCTCAGGGTAGTATTCCATGCCCAACCATCTTCAGCTGCTTCAACAATGACCTTCTCTCCTACATAATGGCAGAAGTGGGGATGTTCACTGATGATTGCACAATGTTGAGTACCATTCACGACTCCTCAGATACTGAAGCAAGCCATGTCCATATGCAGCAAGAGCTGGACAGCATTCAGGCTTGAGCTGATAAGTGGTAAGAAACATTCACACCACTTCAACAAGAGGAAATCTAACCGTTTTCCCTTGATGTTCAATGGCACTGCCATTGCTGAACACCCCTGCTATCAACATCCTGGGGGTTACCATTGACCAGAAACTGAACTGGAGTAGCCATATAACCACTGTGGCTACACGAGCAGGTCAGAGGCTGGGAATTCTGTGGCAGGTAACTTGCTTCCTGACTCCCCAAAGCCTGGTTTATCATATACAAGGCACAAGTCAGGAGTATGGTGGAATACCTTCCGCTTGCCTAGATGAACGCAGTTCCAACAACATTCAAGAAGCTTGACAGTATCCATATTGGACAAGACCATATAGGACAAAGCAACTCACTTGATTGGCACTCCATCCACCATGTTAAATGTTCAGTCCTTCCCCCACCGGTGCACAGTAGCAGCAGTGTATGCCATCTACAAGATGCACTGCAGCAACTCACCACGGCTCCTTCGACAGCACCTTCCAAACCCGTGACCTCTGCACCTAGAAGGACAATAGCTGCAGATGCACAGGAACACCATCACCTGGAAGTTGCCGTTAAAGTCATCTACCATCCTTACTTTGAACTATATCACCGTTCCTTCACTGTCACTGGGTCAAAATCCTGGAACTCCCTTCCTAACAGCACTGTGGATGCAGCTACACCACATGGACTGCAGCAGCTGAAGAAGGTGGCTGACCACCACCTTCTCGAGGGCAATTAGGGATGGGCAACAAATGCTGGCCCTAGCCAGTGATGCCTACATCCTGGGAATGAATTTTTAAAAATTCCTCCCTCAATGACATTACTTTCACAGTTAATATCATTCAGCCCTATCATAAACTCCATGTACCTTTCCACAACCCATATGCTCTCAACCCCTTAATAGAGCCACCCATTTAATCTCTTTCCATAGGCCATATACATGATATCCTATCATGGACTGAACCACCTATTCATCCCCTTCCACAGCTTGCGTAAATTCTACTACATAAATATAAAAGCAAAATGCTGCAGATGCTGGAAATCTGAAACAAAAACGGAAAATGCTGGAAAAACTCAACAGGTCTAACAGCATCTGTAGAGAGAGAAACAGTTAAAGTTTCGAGTCCATATGACCCTTCTTCAGAGCTGAAGTGGCAATGTGATGAAATTTATACTGTTTAAGGGGGGATGGGGCAGGTGGAGCTGGATAAAAGGCCAGCGATAGGTGGGGATATTTCCACCTCCACCTGCCCCACCCCCCCACCCCACCTTAAACAGTATAAATTTCATCACATTTCCTCCCCAGCTCTGAGGAAGGGTCATGTGGACTCGAAACGTTAACTCGGTTTCTCTCTCCACAGATGCTGCTAGACCTGCTGAGTTTTTCCAGCATTTTCTCCTTTTGTTTTACATTCTACTACATCATGGACTCTACCCATTTAGGAACATGTGAACAGTAAGGGGCAGGAAAAGGCTCTCTGAACCATCCAGCCTGTCCAGCATATACTGTGCATTGCAATATTTGCAGACCCCACCCTATGATCATCTTGGAGAGACAATAACTCGAGCTGATTTGGGAAAAGAAAATCTGGAAAATTCCTTGCCCCCACCCCCTTAGATAATTGAAACAATTCCACGAGATTGGCTTGAATTCCCCACCTTTTGTACAAAGCCATCGCTGCCCCATCCAATAAAAGGTCCAGCTCTACTTTGGCCATTTAGGATTTTCAGTCCGGGGTTGGGAACTCTACGCCCGCGTCATTTCTGGGTCCTGACCCTGTGCCGTGTCTGCAAAAATGCAGATCCCCTAATTGGGCTAGAGACCAGCTCGGTGCCAAATTAGTGGTGCCAGGCGATGAGAACTATCTCCTGAGTGCAATGCTCAAAGGCAGATGGCATCATTACTGGGCTTGACATTGACTTGCAGAATAGAATAGGCAAGAGATCGGAGGGCTAGCAGCTTCAGAGCACAGACAAGTGGCCAAATGGTCACTGAAAAGCTACTAGACCCGCTCTGTATAAATAGCCTTTTTTTCCCTAACAATTTTACTTCGTCAGAAACATTATTGAATGTCTTCCCACGTTGCCTCCAACAGCTGTGCACTAACATGCACCAGACTGCTTGCTTTTCCCAATCTGCAATTTGAACATCACCTTCTGGCCCACTCCAGCCTGTTAGCAAGCTCTTTAAGGAGTTTAACAGGCAGTTAATTGGAGGTGAGTGGGCTGCTGGCTCTCCCACCCCTGCCCTTGGTTTGAAAATAACAGTACGTTTCAGAGGCATCAGAAGACTGACACGCCATCTCCAAGCAGTTTTCAAAGCATGCCTGCAGTTAACCTCGCCCCCTACAGGCAATTGAAAATCAAGCCCCTGGTGTCCACTACCTTAGCCAGCAGCCTATTCACTATTCTCTGGGAAAAGGACCATTTCCTGTCATTTAACCTAGATCTGACCTTACACAATTTAAAATTGTGACTGCTGGTGCTCTATATTTTAATTAGAACAAGCTGAGTACTGGAACACAATCTATTCCCTTCATTATCTTAGAAACCACAATCAAATCAGACCAAGACTTCTCCAAAATATAGAGTCCCAGCTATGAGCCTATCTTGACAACTAAGATGCTTCAAATTGAAAATTAATCTCGTGGTCCTCCTCGGCATCTATTTCAAAGCCTCAAGGTCACCTATCACGTGAGGAGGCCTAAGTTGGACACAGTATTCAAACTGAGGCTCGAGAAGGGTCTTGCACAAGGACAATAAAACATGTAAACTCAGCTATCCCAAAGACTCTGCCACATATTTAGTCTTCTTTTGCAATCCACATACACTGCACCCTGTCAGGGACCCTATCCCATGGGCTGTAGGTATATCTAATACTCCATCATTAGTTATAGATATACCCAACACTCCATCACTAGTTATAGATATACACAACACTCCATCACTAGTTATAGATATACACAACACTCCATCACTAGTTTCAGTTACACCAAACCTGGCACGTGTACAGTGGAAATTGTGTTGGCGCTGTCTGTTGGTTTTTAGATTTTTAAAAATGTATTGTCACAGACTGTTAAACCCAAGCTTTGGCATCTGATGATAATTTCCTAATTTGCACCCTATTTGGCTGTTTTCAACTTCTGTGATGTCCTTCAAATTACTCCTTCACCTTACACCATTTTTGAATGAGGAGGCATAGCTGTATTATCTCTGACTAGTATTCCAGAGACCCAGGCTAATGCTCCAGGGACCCGGGTTCGAATCCCACCATGGCACATGGCAAAATTTGAATTCAATAAATATCTGGAATTAAAAGTCTGATGTTGACCATGAAACCATTGCTGATTGCTGTGAAAACCCATCTGGTTTACTAATGTCCTTTAGGGAAAGAAATCATCTGTCCTTATCTAGTCTGGCCTATATGTGACTCTAGACCCATAGCAATGTGGTTGACTCTTAAATGCCCTCTGAAGAGCAATTAGGGATGGGTAATGAATGCTGGCTTAGCCAGCGATGCCCACATCCCATGAATAAATAAATTTTTAAAAATCCCATTCTGAGCCTAACACACTCACGCCATAACCACTGTCAGAGATCCACAAACCACCTACCTCTTTGGCAGACGTGTACAAGAAAATGAGAAAACTGTTACCAGATTTAGCACCAGAAGTGGAGTGGGGGAAGGAGGAGGGGGAGTCTATAGTTATATGTCTTGTGATTGGATATATAATAGCAGTTCTCCAGTTCGCTCTTCATCACACAAGATCAGATGGTGATCCCAATGTTCTGCTGATTCACTCATTCCTCTAATTGATTTCATCTTTTGAATAGAGAGATGTGGTTCCAATATATCTTGATAGCCATGCAAGTTACATGTATAGCTTCACTGTTACTGTAATGCAATTATTTAAGAAAGCACTCAATAAAATTTCAATTGGTGAATTTTGTTGCTGTCAAGGCATGGGACATTGATGCGGGGGACTGGAAGATTTTCTGTTTCAGCATCAGGCTGTCACAAATACAATTGCTGTGAAATACAGAGTAAAGGTCTCTCCACACTACTTCATCAAATACTTCCACATCGGGCAGAGCATGGGTTAGGTGCAGAGTAGAGATTCCTCTATGTTGTCCCATCAAACACAGGACAGGTTCAGCATGGGTTAAGTGCAGACACCTGGATCTTCCGATGAGTGACAATTGTTATTGGATTGCCGCTCTGCTTGAACATCCCCCCCAACTTGATGCTGCTTCACATTTCTTTTGGGAACCTTCCGAGCCTGGCTTTCCCAAAAATGCAGAGCGCAGCCTTCCTCAGACAGCTCCTTCAAGGCAGGGTAGACTTAAGGGGAAGACAGAATATGGCCCCTTTTTATGATACGGACTGCTTTATGGTAAGTTTGAAGCTCTAGTGTGAATGTTAGTGAATGGATGAGTAAGTGAGTGAGTGGATGAGTGAATGGGTAGGGTGGGTATGTGGGTGAGGTGAGTGAGGTGAATGAGTGGGTAAGTTGGTAGGGGTAGGTGGGTGAGGTAGTAGATGGATAGAGTGGCAGGTGGGTGAGGTTGCAGGTGGGTAGGGTGACAGGTGAGGTGGGCATGTGAGTGGGGTGGTAGCCGGGTCGGGCTGGTGGCCAGGAGAGTAGACGGAGTTGCCCCACTAGTTACAGCCTGACAAACCATAAAATGTCTTATTTATGCCTACTCCCTGTTTTCTGTCCAGTAATCAATCTTCAATCCATTCTAACAAATTACCCCTGATTCCATGAGTCCCAACTTTATGTAACAACCTCTTGTGTGACATCTCATTGAATGCTTTTTTTCAAAACCCAAATTCCCTACATCTGCTGGAGGTTCCTCATTATCCATTTTTTAGTTACTTCTTCAAAAATTCTGCTAGATTTATCAAACATGATTTCCCTTTCATAAATCTGTGTTGACTCTGTTTAATCATATTTTGATTTTCTAAGTGCCCTGCTATCACATCCCTAGTAACTGATTCTAGCATTTTGCCTACTATTGATGTAAGGCTAACTGGTCTACAATTATTCGTTTTCTTTCTTTGTTCTTTCTTAAATAGCAGGATTATGTTTGCTACCTTCCAATCCTTGGGAACTGTTCTGGAATGGGGCACATTTACCTTTACTAATCTCTTCCTATTTATATACCTATAGAAACATTTTTAAGCTATTTTTATGTCTCTCGTTAGTCTACTCTCATATTCTCTTTTCTCTTTCCTTATCAATTTCCTGTTCCTCCTTTGCTAAATTCTAACATCCTCCCAATCCTCAGGCTTACTACTCTTTTTGGCAACATTGTAGGTGTCTTCCTTTGATCTAATTCTATGTTTAATTCCTCTTGTTGGCCTTGGTTGGACCACTTTTCCTGTTTATTTTTTGTATCTGAAAGAAATGTATATTTGGTGCAAATTATGTATTAATTGTTTAAATGCTAGCCATTGCATGTCTACCATCGTATCTTTTAATGAAGTTTCCCAATCAACCTTCATACCTGTGTTGTTTGCTTCCTTTAGATTGAAGACCCTATTTCAGACTAAGCAAAATTACTTTCAAACCCCTTGAGAAAGTTCAACACCAGGCAGCTTGTTTCGTTACAAACAATTACTCTCAATATTGTAGTGTCTCCCATGTTGCTAGTCTGGCACAGTCTCCAGAACTGAAGAAAAGCACAAAGGTTGACATGCCTCTGTAAAATTTTGATTGAACAATTAAATATTTCTGAGCAGTACTTTAAGCCCAAAAGTGACTGAGCTCAAAGAGCTCATAACCAACAGCTCCAGCTGTATACATTCCAAAGTGCTTCCTTTGCTAACTCCTTTTTCCCAAGAACAATTAAGGACTGGAACAATCTTCCACAAACCTTAATCTCCATGCCCTCTAAGGATTCATTTAAGGAAAATCTGTTGAACATTTTGAATTAGTGTGACCATTGACTGCAATCATTGTACGCCTTCTATGAAAATTCCCTGTTGGAAGACTACAGAGGGAAACCTTACCAAATACCAAGTACCAAACTCAGTATAAAATTCTATCTATGGTCATTCTTCCCTAGAGGCCCCTTCACTATAAGGTTAATTAACCTTTTACTCATTGCATAATTCTTGATCCAAATAGCCTGTTCCCTAGTTGGTTCCTCAACATACTGGTCTAGAAAACTATCTTGTATAATTTCATGAAGTAGGCCACCAAATTATAAGCCACTACCTCCTTGGTCACTGTCTGAAACTGAATCAGACTGTTTGCAACATCGGTGCTTTATTTGACACTGAAATGAGCTTCCAACCACATATCCTCTCCGTCACTGAGACCACCTACTTCCATCTCTGTAACAGGTTGCCCATCTCTGCATCCACCCCAGCTCATCTGCTGCTGAAACCCTCATCCATGCCATTGTTATATCTAGATTTGACTGTTCCAATGCACTCCTGGCCGGACTCCCATGATCCACCCTCTGTAAACTTGAATTTATTCAAAACGCTGCTGCTCATATCCTAACTTGCATCAATCACCTCCTCCATTGCCTCTATCCTTGCTGCCTTACACTGGCTTCAGATCCAGCAATGTCTCAATTTTAAAATTCTCAAATCTCTCCATGATTAATAGATGCATAGAGTACAAGAGCAGGGCGGTTATGCTGAATTTATATAAGACACTCATTAGACCTCAGCTGGAATATTGTGTACAGTTCTGGGCACTACATTATAGGAAGGATGTGAATATATTGGACAGAGTGCAGAAGAAGTTTACAAGAAGTTTACAAGAGGTTCCAGGGATGAGAAACTTCAGCTATGAGGATAAATTGGAGAGGTTGAAACTGTTCTCCTTGGAGAGAAGAAGGCTGAGAGGAGATTTGATTGAGATGTCCAAAATCTGGAGGGGGCTGGTCACAGTAGATAGGGAGAAGCTGTTCCTACTTGTAAAAGGATCAAGAATGAAGGTGATTTGCAAAAGAAGCAAATGGGATGTGAGAAAAAACTTTTTCACACAACGAGTAGTTTGGGTCTGGAATGCACTGCCTGGAAGTGTGATGGAGGCAGGTCCAATTGAGGCATTCAAGAGGGCATTAGATGATTATTTGAATAGTAACAATGTGCAGGGGTACGGGGAAAAGGCAGGGCCATGGCACTAGGTCATAACGATCATTTGGAGAGCCGGTGCAGACACGATGGGCAGAATGGCTGCCTCCTGTGCCGTTAAAATTCAGTGATTCTAATTTGGTTTCCCTAGTCTGTTTGAATATTAATGGGCCCCATGATTACTGTATTATCCTTAGTATATGCACCTCTAATCTAATTTATATTTTGCCCTACCTTACAACTACTGTTAGGGGGGACCAATAAACAACTCCGTCAATATTTTCTGCACCTTGCTGTTTCTTAGCTTCACCCAAACTAATCCTGCTTCTTGATTTTCTGAGCTAAGGTCCTTATTCTCTACTGACTTAATCCCATACTTCATTGTCAGGGCTACCTCTCCTCCTTTTTCATTTTGCCTATCATTTCCAGAAGTTAGGTATCCCGGGATATTTAATTCTTAACTTTGTTCGCTTTCAAACACATCTCCATAATGACTGTTGGATCAAACTTATTCATTTCTGTCTGTGCTATTAATTCATCTAATTTGTTGTGAATGCTTCATGCATTCAGATATAATGTCTTTAGCTTTGACTTTTTTCGCATTTTCCCCGATGCCACCTTAATCACTAATGCCCTATTACCTTTGTTACTCTCACTGTCTCTTCCTGACCCGCTCTGTTTCATTATTACACAAAATGCTGCTCCGCTGTAGAGCCTTAACATTTCCCTTGCTGCCTTTGAAGTTATCTTTTCCTGCATCCTCCCTCTTGACTTGATGGTAATGGTAGAGTGAGGGGCATGTTGGGCCATGAGTTTATCAATTATGGTGAAGTACAATTCTGCTGCTGCTAATGGCCCGCACTGTCAGAAGGATGTCTAGTTATGAGCTGCCAGATCTGTTCTGAATCTATCCTATTTAGCACAGGGGTAGTGCCACACAACACAATAGAGCATGTCCTCATTGTGAAGATGGGAGTTTGTCTCAACAAGGACTGTGCAGTTGTCACTGCTACCATTATCATCCTGGATAGATGCATCTGTGACAGATAGTTTAGTGAGGATATCAGGTTGGTTTTTCCTTCATGTTGGTTCTCTCATCAACTGCCCAATATGGCAGATTTATCTTTCAGGAATTGGCCAGAAGTGCCCCCAAGCCACTCTTGATGGACATTGAGGTCTTCCTCCAAGAGTACATTCTGTGCCCTTACTACCCTCAGTGGCTTTTCCAAGAGTTGTTCAACTTGGAGGAGTACTGATTCATTCAGTTGAGGGAGGATATTAGGTGGTAATCAGTAGGAGATTTTCTTGTCCATATTTGACCTCAGACCTCATGGAGTCTGGAGTCAATGTTGTGAACTTCCACATGCACTCCTTTCCAGCTGTATACCACTATGCCACCATCTCAGTCTGGAACATTGGTTGTAAGGTACAATTCTGAGAGTATGACAATGTTAGGCTGTTGCTTGATTCATCTGGGAACAGCTTTCACAATTTTTGCACAGGTCCCCCCAGATGTTAGTGAGGAGGACTTTGCAGTCTCAACTAGGATGGGTGTGCCTTTGTTTTATGTGCTGCCTAGGTCATTGCAAAGTTGTCTGTCCAATTTTATTCTTTTTAGAAATAAAAACTGAAAATGCTGGAAATACTTAAGTTAGGCAGCATCTGTGGAGAGAAACAGAGTTAATGTTTCATTTCAATGACCATCAAAACTGATGAAGAGTCATCAACCTGAAACATTAACTCTATTTCTGCCCACAGATGCTGCCTGATCTGCTAAGCATTTCCTGCGTTTTCTGTTCTTATTTCAGATTTTCAGTATCTGCAGAATTTAGCATTTTTATTCTCATTTGATTTTTCCCTAGAGGTTTGAGACAGCTGAGTGGCTTGCTAGGCCATTTAAGAGGTAACTGCTGAGGTTCTGGAGTCACATATAGGCCAGACCAGAAAAGGGTGGTAGATACTTTTCCCTCAAGGACATTAGTGAACAAGATCGGTTTTTACAAAAGTCATCGTCACCATACTGAGACTAGCTTTTTATTCCAGATTTATTTAATTAATTGAATTTAAATTCTCTCTGCCTCCATGTCACAATTTGAACTTGCGTCTCTGGGGCATCAATCCTGGCCTCTGGATTACTAGTCCAGTAATATTACCACTTTGCTAGCATTCCTTGTTCCTCTTGCACTTCCTGCTCTGGCACCAGTGTTTGCAAGTAGTAGTTCTTGGGTTTCTGAAACAAGAAAGGCATAATGGTGTAGGGTTGTGGTGAGGTAAGAGTTGGGCGGAGTGGGTGGTGGTGGTGCAAAAGGTGTATGCCTGCACCATAGCTGCAGACTGTAAATCAGAAGAGATTGTGGGATGAGGGGGGAGTTGGGATGTGAGATGGTGGGTTAGATAGAAACATACCATCATTTTCTGTGGTTTTAGCCCTGCTACTGGTTATGGTCTCAGTTGTGGCCAATCCAATGAAGGCCAGCACCGCCTCCTCCGTGGGAGTGAGGCATACAGCCAGGCTTATCCCCCACCTGTTAGATGCTGCCCCTTCCAATCCTGGACCATCTTTTCCTACAAGAGAGAGGAAAGTGTGTCAGTGAATGTGGTGCAATATGTTTGGGTGAGGTACCCGTCATAGCTGATTAGCTTGTGGTTTCTGTCAGATGAGAGTGTGTGAGGCTTGCAGCAGTGCCAAGCTCATGAGGGTGAGCTGAAGGTATAAAGGTCTGTGTCAAGTTTAGTAGAAAATGTTAATAATTGAGTGTAGGCGTTGTGGTGAAAGGGGCAGTGTGTAAGGTTAATAGTCCATTTGTCAGGCTATAGTATTTGAAGATGCAGTCACCGACCTTGATCACTTATGTGACATTTTGTGGCACTGCATCCAGGTCCTTGGAACATGACTGCTGGCATTAACCCTGCCAGATTTCCGGTCTCTCTGCCTCCATAGTGTCTGTCCAATAGGTCCCCTGAGGCAAGAGGACCTCTCTCCTACTGTCCATCTCCAACACCAAGTGCCTGCAGTGCTGCATCAGACAACATTGGGGGCACGCTCTTTGGCATGTTATGCCATTTCCACTCTTCTTTCTGGTCAGACATTCTTCTGTAATCAGTAAAGGGTTCCGCTGCAGCCAGAATGCATCTCTCCTTCATGAGGCACAAGCTGGCTTTAAATAGGGTATGCTAATGATATGTTAATTTTATTGTTAAGATACACGGGTGAAGGGCATTGTTGAATTAAGTGCTTGGGGCACATATAAATAATGGAGAGCTGGGAAACTGGAGGTATCAGGGGAGAGCTGTGGGACTGAACAAAGTCAATAAACACTCAGTCAGGAACAGCTCTGTGTCTTGGTTTTGACTTTACCAACTGGCTTGGATTTTATTAACTGGGTAGGCTGTCTTTAAGTGGTGCAAGACGCTCACAAACTTGAGCCCACTGATGAGGCATTCAGCCGCTCAGCAGCGCATTTATCACTGGGTTGTGCACCACTATCATTTAAATTAGCAAGCAGTACAAATTTTGTGCGCTACCTGCTTTGCCATGAACAGGCACAGGTTCACCCCCGCATCCTTTTTCTGGCCTGATGAATTTTGTGTCCTTTGGGTTCAAGGTGTATGTATATAGCAGGCCTGCATTTTTCAGACATCGTCTCCCAATCCTGAAAGTGTTTTTTTCCTTGCTGAGGTATGCAAGCATTGATGGTCCCAACAGAACCATATGCCAATGGCCATTGATCATGTCTGAGCCTAAACATTGACGTCAGCAATTTTCTCAGGTGGGATTGGAGTAGGGAGTGATGCAGGCCCCTTCCGTTTGGCATATGTTGTTCAATGGGATAGAGAAAGAAAAAAATGCATCCATTCTTTCGCATAGGCCAATACAGCAAACAAGGGAGTTTGAAAGCCTGACTTATCCCTTCATTCATCAGAACTCTTCCCTCTAACATCAGCGATCACCCTCACTGCACTCCTTTGCAGTTTAGGGGGTATTTTTTTGTTCAAATGTTTCAACCAATTTTTTGTTGCTAGCAGATAATGTGCAAACAATTTATATTTGAAAACTATTGTGCAAGTAATAGTCCATTGAGCAAAGGCAAAGTAATCCAAACAGACCTATAAACACTTCAAATTCCCCCTTCCAACCCCTCCAGTGGAAGAGTCCTCGCGTTCCCCGAGGAAACAGCTCATATTTCACAATTCATTCACTTTAATTTACTGTCCTGAGGCTTGACGACACCTCGTTCATTCTTAAAGTGTGAAAATCTCCTGTTCGCTGCAGAAACGATTAAATTATTCCTTTTAATCTTGTGACTGCATTCATAATAAATCACATGCAATTAATATTTAATTTCTATGCTTAGATACAGGCATAGAAACACATTCTGAGCCTTTACTTAAAGTTCTTTTATCCTTGTGCCAAGAGGAAACGTTCAGTGAAAATCAACTGCTCATTACTCTGTTGCTTTATGTCTTCAGTCAGTGATGTTGGAGCCATAATGCTTAAGTCACAGGGACTTTAAATTATAAAGTCTTCATGGAAGTTCATTCCAAGCTATCCAAGGTAAATTCTTTGATAGTGTCCTATTAAGCTGTCTGTCATTGTTCAGTGAATAATACTGTCAGATAGTTATATTTTTAAATCCAACTCCAGCACATAATCCAGGCTGACACTCCCAGAGCAGTGGTGAACCACTGCTGCACTGTTGGAGGTGCTGTCTTTTTGATGAGACATCAAACCAAGACTCCTGACTTCTAACTCAGGGTGAGTGATAGAGAGCAACGGTGTGATGACGTAGTGATTGATGAAGAGAAACAGTGCAATGCATTACTAAGTGATGCAGCATGACAGTATGGTACAGTACTGAGTGATACAGAGTGGCAGTGTGGTGTGGTACTGAGTGATGTAGAGGAACAGTACAGTTTGTCACGAAGCCCTACAGCCAGTCTGTCCTGCCTTTGAACTAGACTGCGGCTGGAGAAACCAGGCTGGAATGTACATCAGTGTGGTCATCCTTTGCGAAGGAGAAGCTTGGGTTTAGCTGTGGGTCCAACTTGCCAATGACATCAGACACCCATCCTAGGCTGTGTCTGGGCATTTTACATGAAGGATGACCACTCAGCTGAGTAATATGAAAACAACCCAGTCAGCTTGGCATATGCTGAAAGAAGTGTCTTTCAGTCGGTGTTTTATGCTCATTGAGATTCCTGTGTTAGGGTCCAACACCCGCTCTTTGGCTCCAGGCAACAGAACTATGAACAGATGTTGGCTAATTATTGTTTACTTTGTATTTCGGTGAAATTTTTGCTTGAACGCCATTCAGTTCCACTCAACCCTGATTTTTTTTGAGCTAATTACTGTGTGCAAATGCATCCACAATCTCAATACACTGCAGTCAGCCTCACTCACTTAGTTTCACTGTTAAGCCTCATTTCACATAAAAACATATGCTGTCCTATCAAAATACACCTAGGGCAGGTTCAGTACCTGATGCAGGATGAGAAAAAAAAGGTGACCAAGAATAGATGCATGGGGGCCTCCAGAGGTAATGGTGTGGGAATGGGAACAGAAACCATTGCAGGCGATTCTCTGGCTACAACTGGATGGATAAGAATGAAACCAATCGAGATCAGTCCCACCCAACTGGATGATGGAGGAAAGGTGTCAGCAGAGGAAGGTCTAGTTAACCATGTCAAAGGCTACAGACATGTCGAGAAGTATGAAGAGAGGGAGTTTACCCTGATCATTGTAACAGGATGTCATTTGTGACTTTGATAAGGGCTAATTCAATACTCTGGCAGGGCAGAAATTCAATTGGAAGGTTTCAAACATGCAGTTGCCATGAAGATGGGCACAATTTGGGAGGTTAAAACACATAAGGAGGCTTCGGAGGGGAATAGAATGTTGGGGATGAGATGGAATTTGTGTGGTCAGAGGGCACAAATGTGGGTTTTGTAAGATGAAACCTGATGACAATTGTAATGTTGAGTTTTAAACTCACAGCTCCAGATTATTAGTCCAGGCCTCTGGATCACTTTTTGATTTGATAGAGGTGTACAAGGTTATGACAGGCTTAGATAAGGTATTCAAGGAAAAAAATCTTCCCATTAACTGATGGTACACAGGGCTAGGGGACAGAGATTTAAGATTTTGGGCAAAAGATGCAGGGGAATGCGAGGAAGAATTTTTTTACACGGAGTGCTAATGACCTGGAACTCACGGCCCACAAGTGTGGTTGAAGTTGAAGTGATCAGTGAATTCAAAAGGATGTTGGATGGGCACTTGAAGTAAATAGCCTTTGACATGGTTAACTAGACCTTCCTCCACTGACACCTTTCCTCCATCATCCAGTTGGGTGGGACTGACCTTATGGTGTAACTCAAATAATAGAAAGCCGAATAATGGAGTCACATGTCCAGAGTGTTTTCTTCTGTATAAAATTCCTAATGGTTGGGATTACTGACATCATAACCGTTACTGGTTTTGTGCTTCTTGGATTCGGAGTATGGGTCAAGATTCATGGTGATTCTATCCTGCAAATCCTGGGATCACGAGCTGAACATTTTCTGAACGTTGGCTATTTCTGTATTGCTGCAGGATGCTTCCTTGCACTGCTAGGGTTCATAGGATGTTGTGGTGTTATCAAGGAGAACAAGATGCTTTTGATGTTGGTTGCAACTGTATTTCAAGAAGAGGCACTTCAATTATTAAAAAACAACTACACTGGAAATAGTGACAAAAATTTTGCAAGTTATGGATGGGATTCTGTTATGTCAGCTTTTCACTGCTGTGGGCTAAATAATTACAAAGATTTTATAGGATCATTCTATCAGAAACGAAAAGGACGCTTTTATCCTAGGAGCTGTTGTCAAGACCCTACTTCTGACTGTGATGGCATAGAAATATCAGATACAGTTATATATTCAAAGGGCTGTTTTGCTGCTGTAATCTCAATGATCAAAAGGAACAGAGCTGTTATTGGTGGCGTTGCTGTTGGGATTGCTGTAATAGAGGTGGTAGCTATGGCCATTTCACTAATGTTATTCGTTAACCTATTCCGGATTGTATAGTTTAGACTCAGAAATCTTAGGTTTCTGTTGGGCTCTGCTCGATCTGTTAAATATGTATGTAAATAAAGCTACCTATCCAGTTGTAGCCAGAGAATCGCCTGCAATGGTTTCTGTTCCCATTCCCACACCGTTACCTCTGGAGGCCCCCATGAATCTATTCTTGGCCACCTCTTGTTTCTCATCCTGCATCATCTACTGAATCTGCCCTAGGTGTATTTTGATAGGACAGCATATGTTTTTATGTGAAATGAGGCTTAACAGTGAAACTGAGTGAGTGAGGCTTGCAGGGCTACAACAATCGAGCGGGGGAGTGGGAAGGACTGGATTGCACTGTGTGGTGCTGGCCTGGACTTAATCGATCAAATGGCCTCCTTCTGTGTTGTAAGTGACTCTATGACTAACACAATCACTATACTAATGACCTATACACATTTTTGACGTGTCCCATTAAACACTCCCACATGGGTACAGCATTGGTTACTAGAATGTAAAGCTCCCTCCTCACTGTCCCATGAAACATCACGAAATGGGGTGGTGTGCATCTGTTATTTGTGCAAATCTGTCATTATCATATGCCAGTTTGGTTAGTTTTCATCAATCCATATGAATATGAAATCTATTGTGAACCATGCAAGCCTCCAAACGCATATATATTATGTAAATTTTAAATTATCCAACATGAACGATGCAAATTAGACATGTGATTTTCCTTCTGTCACCACATGCAACTATGTAAATCCTCTCCTACTTTGTTTAACTTATGGAAATTGGATCAAACTCTGAATTGTACAAGTCCCAGCTGGCCTCCTGGCTGACCCAGGTATCAGATTGCACCATCTGCCATTGCAAAGGTTGACTGAGATTTCATTCTGGAGACATATTTGAAGGGAGAGAAGCGATGAGGAGCACAGGAATCAGCTGTCCTTACTTTGAGTTCAGTAGTGTAGAAAATCAGATTGGGTTATCCTTCATTCGATTGCCATCCAGTAATTCTTGTTAGCAATCAATGGATGGGTGTGGGCCCATCCTCTGGTCTTGTGACCTTAGCAGTGGAACTTGTTGCTGCGATGTTCATTCAAGGCGCCCACGTGATAAGCACCCACTATGCGAGAGATCCTGGAAGAATGCTGGTTTCAGTGGGAATATCCAAGTCAGAGTAGTGCGTTTCATTGCTCACCTGATCCCTGGTCTCAATATTCACCCCCCTCCGCCAATGGCAGATCTGGCTGTAGTATATGCTATTTAAGGGATGCACTTTAGCAACTCACCAAGTTTACTCCCTGATGACCACTACTGGATCAGCTGTGGTTCAGTTGGTAACACCCTTTCCTCTGAATCACGTGGTTCTGAGATCAAGTCCCCACCCCAGGGTTTGAGCACTAAAATCTATGCTGGCACACCAGTACTGTATGAGGGAACATTACAGTGCCTTAGGTACAGTCTTTTGAATTAGATGTAAAAGCAAGGCCCCATCTGCCTGTTTGGGTGACTGTAAAAGATCCCATGGCACTATTTTGAAGAAGAGCAGAGGCCTTATCCCTGGTGTCATATTTTCTGTCAGTCAACATCACAAAAAACAGATTATCTGGTTCGCTCTCCCTTTCTCTCTCTCTCTTTCTCCCCCTTTCCCTTTCTCTGTGAGTGGGATGAGAGCAGCACTATTACCCCTTCAAGTCACTAAATTGAACATCTGTCTCCATTCTTTCACCATGTGAATATCCTGCAAATTTCTGCCTAAGCCCATTATAGCAGCACAATCACCACAAGGACATCAGTGTTTCAATGAGGAGGCCCACCATGGGCACTTAGGGATAAATAATAAATGCCATCCTTACCTACACCATTCACCATCATTGCAAGAACAACAAACAAAAAAATGGTTGGAACAAGATTCAGGGCCTTAGGAGAAGAGAGAGAAAAATAAGGGGAGAAGTTATTATTGTTGACTGAGTTAGCAGTAGTCCTGGGTTCCACTCGTGGGAACTGATCACAATGATTGTTCACTCTTGCATCATAATTGAAAATATGTAGTATATCTCTTCCCCCGTTCCTTCATTAAAACATAATTATTTCTGGGAGTGTTGGGTAAACTTTAATTTGATCCTAATTGTTCTTGTATATGATGAGTTTTGATTAGACAAAGGCCTCAGCTTTTAAAAAACAAATTAGTTTCTGGATATGAATGGCTCAAAGCTCTTCACACAGAATAATTCTCCGGAGTCTAATTGGTGAATGGATGCTCCATGTATTTCAAACACAGACGTGAAAATTATTAGAATTTGAAAATTTATTTATATCTAATATGTTCATCCATATTTCATTGATCAGGTCTTTCGATCAACCAACATCATTATCTGGTCTTTATCTCTTTGCTGTGTGTGGGAGATTGCTATGCACAAATTGGCTGTCACGTTTCCTTCGTTACAACAGTGACTTCACTTCAAAAGTACTTCATTGGCGTAAAGCATTTAGGACATGCAGGGTCCTCTTTTAACAGTAGCCAACTCTGGACTGCCCATGTACCCAAATCAGGTAGTAAGCTGAGACCCTGTCTTCCCTCAGATTGTTGCGAATGATTCTGTGGTACTGTTCAAAGAAGAGCTGGGAGTGTTTGATGGGTCAACGCTGAAAGAGCTTAACTCTATATCTAACACATGTAGCACCTTCCATGGGAGTGGTTACTGGGGCTATGTAGATGGAGCTTTACTCGCCACCCAACCCATGCTATATCCGACTGGCAGTGTTTGATGGAACAGTGTGCAGGGAGCTTTACTCTGCATTTAACTCATGCTGTATCTACCCTAGGCGTGTTTGATGGGACAGTGTAGCTAGAGCTTTATTCTACACCTAACCCATGCTTTACATGTGCCGGTTATAGTGAGAGCTGTGCTTTGCATCTAACCTGTATCAACCTTACCATGGGAGTGTTTGGAGGGACAATGTAATGGAGTTTTACTCTGCATTTAACCCATGCTGCTTGTGACCTGGGAATATTTGAAGAGTCAATGCAGATTGAGCTTTACTCCATATCTAACCTGTGATGCACCTGCCCTGATAATTTTTGAGGGTCACAGTGGAAGAAGTTTTACCCCTGCTGTACTCAACCTGAGAGTAATTGACAGGACAGTCCAGAGGGAACTTTATTCTGTACCTAACCCATGCTGTACCTGTCCAGAGAGTGTTTGATGGGTAAAATACAGTGGCAGCTTACATCTGTATCTAGCCCTTTCTGTATCAGTACTCTGGATATTAGATGGGGCAGTGTATAGGAAACTTTACTCTGTATCTAACTCATGTGTGCCTGCCCTGCAAGCATTTGATGAGACAACATACAGAGAACTTTACTATGTATTTAATCCATGTTGTGCTTGACCTGCCAGCAGTTGATGGGATGCTGTAGAGGGATATTTACTCTCTTTCTAACCTGTGTTGCTACTGCTTTGGCACTGTTCAGTGGGACAGTGAAGAGGGAGCTTTACTCTGTATCTAGCCCAACTTGTACCCAAGCTGGGAGTGTTTGATGTAAAAGTGTGGAGGGAGATTTATTCTTTAACAAACTTTCCTGCTACCTGCTGTTAAGAATGCCAAATAGGACAACATAGTCGGAACTTTAATCGGTATCTTACCCATGCTGTACCTGCACTGGGAGTACTTAATGGGTCAGTGTGGTGGGATCCTTACTCTTTATCTAACCTGTGCTGTACTTGCCAGGGACTGTTTGATGGGACAGTGTAGAAGAAACTTTAATCTGTATCTAATGTATGCAATACCTGACCTATGAGTATTTGATGGGGCAGTGTAGTGGGAGCTTAAATCTGCACCTCACTTGAGAACATAAGAACGTATGAAATAAGAGCAGGAGTGGGATATTTGGACCCATCAGTTTGCTCTGCCATTTAATAAGATCATGGCTGATCTGAACATGGCCTCAACTCCACTTTCCTGACTGCCCCCCATAACCTCTGACTCATTGTGCAATACCTGACCTGGGTGTGTTGGTGGGGTAAAGGTGAGGCAAACGCAAGGTGTCTGTGAGGAAAAGTGCAAAAATGGATATAAATTAGAGTTAGCTCAGAGAGGGCTCCATGTTGCTGTCTAACACAGACGCAGATAGGAGGCAAGATTTTTGTTTAGGATCAGGGCCCCGACATCAGGATTATTTCACAATCCTGCTTCCACACGGCGTGGACATTGCAAGCCCACAGTGATTTTCTTTGGATTGGCCAATTAATGGCCAGAGGGCACGTTCACCAATAGGAGACCCTCCAGTTCTTAAAGAATGGAATTCTGCCGATAGAGGTAAAAAGGAGGTAACCTCTCAGCGCTTTTAAAATCTCTGTGAATACAAATGGCCACAGCTGCAGACCTTCTTTGTGAAGGGGGAACTCCTCCACAGGGTGGCTTGTAGCCATTTGTAAGTTGGCTGCAGGGGTGTTTGCTTAAATAGTGAAACGGAACGCTAGCCTAGCCAGTTTGCTGCCGGGAGGCCACTGTGTTTTAGCCTGCTGACTGGAAAATTCGTGCCCCTTGACCCAGTTCCCTTAAAAATGGTCCAGAGGGGGAACTGTGCCAGTTCTGGTGGTGCGAAATTCCAGACCCGTCCACCCCTGTACTACCCCTGACAGGCTTCCAAAATTCTGCCCAGATACCCTGATACAGAAACAGACATAACAAAAACGTGTGTTTATATAGCTTTAACACAATTAAATGTCCCAAGGTGCATTACTGGAATGTTATCAGACAAAACTTGGCACTGAGCCAGCTACGATATTGGGACCAAACGCTAGGCCAAAAGGATGTGTTTTACGTAGAGTGCTAAAGGAGAGAGGCACAGAGATGGAGGGGATTTGGGAGGGAATTTCAGAGCTCAGGATCTAGGCAGCTGAAAGCATGACCAACAATGGTAGACCAATAAATGTTTAAAAATTCTTTCACGGGACGTGGGCGTCACTGGCTAGGCCAGGATTTATTACCTATCCCTAATTGCCCTTGAGAATGTGGTGGTGAGCTACCTTCTTGAACCGCTGCAGTCCAGTAGGTACACCCACAGTGCAGTTAGGGAGGGAGTTCCAGGATTTAGATCCAGTGACAGTGAAGGAACGGCGATATATTTCCAAGCCAGGATGGTGAATGGCTTGGAGAGGAGCTTCCAGGTGGCGAAGTTTCCATATGTCTGCTGCCTTCATCCTTTTAGATGGCAGAGGGTGTGGGGTTTGGAAGGTGCTATCGAAGGAGTGGTAGAGTGGGGGGATGTGCTGGGCCATGAGGTTACAGATTGTGGTTCTTGCATGTTCTTGGAGCTGCACTCATCCAGGCAAATGGAGAATATCATGTTCCTGAATTGTGCCTTGTGGAAGGTGGACAACCTGCTGATGGCCCACAGCTCCTCATGGATGCCCAGTTTTAAGTTGCTAGATCTGTTTGAAATCTATCCCATTTAACACAGTGGTCATGCTACACAACACGATGGAGGGTATCCTCAATGTGAAGACGGAACTTTGTCACCACAAGGACTGTGCAGTGGTCACTCCTACCAATACTGTCATGGAGAGATGCATTTCTGACAGGTAGATTGGTGAGGACGTGGTCAGGTTGGTTTTTCCCTCTTGGTTGCCTGATCGCCTGCCCAGTCTGGCAGCTATGTCCTTTAGGACTCAGCACGCTCAGTCAGTAGTGATAGTACAAAGCCAGACTTGGTGATGGACTTTGAAGTCCCCCCACTCAGAGTACATTCTGTGCTCTTGGCACTCTGTGCTTCCTCCAATTTTCATATATTATAGAGGAGGGGTGGGGGAGTTGGCACCATGGTAGGTGGTAATGAGCAGGAGGTTTCCTTGCCTATGCTTGACGTGATGCCATGAGACTTCATGGAGTCTGGAGTCACTGTTGAGGACTCCCAGGGAAACTTCCTCCCCACTGTATACCACCGTGCCGCCATCTCTGGTGGGTGTGTTCTGCCGGTGGGCGAGGACATACCCATGGATGAGGATGGTGGTGTCTGGGACATGGTCAGTAAGGCGTGATTCAGTGAGTATGACTCTGTCCGGCTGTTGCTTGTTTAGGACAGCTCTCCCAATTTTGGCACAAGCCCCAAGAAGTTTCTGGTGCCTCGGTTGATGCCGGGTGGTCCGTCTGGTTTCATTCCTTTTTGTCTTTGTAGTGGTTTGATGCAACTGAGTGGCCAGCTAGGCCATTTCAGAGGGCATTTAAGAGTCAACCACATTGCTTTGGGTCTGGAGTCACATGTAGACCAGACCAGGTAAGGACAGCAAACTTCCTTCCCTCAGGGGCACTAGTGAACCAGGTTTTTTCGACAATGGTTTCATGATTGCTATTACTGAGACTAGCTTTTAATTTCAGATTTATTAATCGAGTTGAAATTCCACCAGCTGCCGTGGTGGGATTTGAACTTGTCCCCAGGACATTAGTCTTGGCCTCTGGATTACGAGTCCAGTGACATTATCACTTTTCCCCCAACCCCACATCCCGCTGCACCTGCAACAATTTTTTTTTCTCCCTTATCCTCCCCACCCTTCCTTAGATTATCCTTTTACTCTTTACTTGTTTAGAAAATACTTAATTGTCCCCTTTTATGTTACACACTAATCCTTTCTCAGACACACTCTTTGTCGCTGTATTTTCTTCTTCAGCTGTCCTTGCTTTCCATAGTTTGCCTCATTCTCACCTGTATTAAGAGGCTGACATTTACCATAAACCTCTGTGATCTAAGATCATGAGAAGCATGCGTTTCAGTGAAAAGTGAAAGTTGCCATAATCCTGGAGGTCCATAGGCTGCTCTCTCCATTAGAGAGACATGGCTGGTGGTGAGTTTAACCTGAGGGTCACCACACCTCAGGCGAGGGGTGAGGTTGAAAAGGGTGCGGGAGTACTCACTCAGCTAGTACAGGAATTGAACCCACGCTGTTGGTGTCACTCTGCATCACAACCAGTCGTCCAGCCAACTGAGCTAACCAAGAAGTTTCAATAATTTTGTGCCAGCAAGGCACTTTCCGATCCTGCTTTACTGTCCTACAATGATCAGTATTCTGCCTGTAGCTCTGTTGCAGTTGAGGGCTGGCTTGCAATGCCTCCACTAGAGGTCCTCAATGAGCTGCATAATGCCACCTTCTGGTGACAGGAGGTGTTGGCTATTATTCTCTTCCACATTGTATAAGTTTGTAGGGGTAGAGTTTGTGCTTTGGGCACAATCAGGAAATTGCACCCGAAATGATCTTGAAATTTAACCGGCTAGGTTGCACTTCCAAGTTTGCACTAAAATTCATTTTCACACAATCACAACCATCAAATCTTCCATGAACCAGAACAATCAGGCAGCATAATTCCTTCTTGTATTTAAGAACCTGGTGCAGTTTTATCAATACAGCTGACAATGGGTTTATCATCAATAATAAGTATTTTTATTAAGGGGGTCCAGTCCACTACCTGTTACAGTCACTGAAATGATTTAAAAATAACTGTACTGAACCATTTAATAATTTCATTTGTGTTCTCTAATCAGCTTTTTGGCAAATTAAACGTTTCCTGGTACGAGAAAGCTTTTAAAGCATGCTTAAAGCCTGCGTGAAAACAAGTGAAATTTGAAAAAAAAACTTTCTGAACCAACACGATCATCAGAACCTTGCTTTTTCAATCTGGAGCTTGGTGAGGCTGGTGTTTTTGGGGGTATGGCCTGATTCAGGTGAAATAAACTCTGAACCAGTGTAAAACACAAAAGTGGTTATGGATGTAACTCTCCTGTGTTTTGAATTCCCCAATCTTTTGCATCAGTTCAGCAAATTGCACTCAGGTCGCACAAGAATCTGGGCTCAAAACTTGCGAAAACAAGTGACAAACTCTCCACTCTATTCCTATAAATAATATACACATGTGCTTATGTATCATGTCAGAATGTTTTACACAGTGTAGCGCTTTGAGGTGCAGTGATTGTTGTTTTGTGGGTAAACACAGCAGCCATTTTGCACTCAGCAATTTTGAACAAACAGCTCTGGTTTGAATAATCAAATATGATGCTTTTTGACAAGTGTTGGTTAATGGAGAAATGCTGGACCCAGGATGCCTGGAAAATTCCCCGTGCTTATTCCAATAGTGCTGTGTAATCTTTAGCATCGCTCTGAGGTGACAAATAGGACGCTGGTTTAACATCTTATCTGAAGGACAGCACCTCCGACATTACAAAGACATAGGGCTGGATTTTACAGCCCTGCCAGCTGCATGTTTGCCAGCGGGGCCTGTGAAATAGCATGGGCACTGTGCCCACCAACTACCCAGAGGCTCCTGGCCTCAACACAGTTATACCAGGGTTCACTGCCCCCAGATCATTTCTCCCCCCTCCCTTCCCACCCTGCTTCTGCTTTCCCCCACCCCCAGCTCTCATCACATAGCTTTTTCTCCAGCTCCAGATCCTCAACGTTGTGAGCTGCTGTCCGCAACTGCAGTGGCACTGCTGGGACCAGATAGCTGCTGGCCATTTCATTGGGCAGAACTTCCTATCCAAATGGGGGCGGAGGTCCCGCCTTAAATCATTTAATTCCCCACCAAGCGCTAGATCGCTGCAGGGCAAGCCAACAGAGCGGGGGTCGATTTCACCGCCAACTTATTCACCAGGGATTCATGGGGACCCCAGGACAGTCAATACTGCCATCATGGGATACACATTTAATTACAGAGATACAATGATAAAACTGGATGTAGCCTGTTTGCGAGCGTGGGGATTGCAATGTGTGATTATCCCATGCCCAATCAAGGTAATGCAAGGCAACATAAAAAATTTGTGCTGTCTGCTCATTTCGGTGATTGAGGCGTGCAGTCCAGCACTAAATATATTGCTGACCAGCTGTACGCTTATCACAGGGCTCAGGTTTGTGCAACTGTTACGATCCTGTTCAAGACAATTAACGTTTAAAGAGAAATCTGAAAACCCAGTAATTAACTGACACAAGTATGCCACAAGATTTCACATTTTTATACAAAAACAAACTTTAAAGTATGAAAATAATTAAGCAAAGCAAGCACTATTAATTTAACACTATAGTTTCTAAGTACTGATGCTATGAACCCAGTTCTACCTTTCACTCACCCCAAGAATTCCCTTTATATGTTACAAGAATCTTGAAGATTTATTCACTTCTTTAGGGACTAAGCCACAGCCCTCTGGAATTAACTTTGATTCTTCTTAGTATTTCTGCTATTCCTCGAGGTATAATATTTTTGTGGGGATCCTTCCATTAGCTTTTTGGCTAACCAGCCTGCAGCTTTTGTTTAAGACCTCAGGGCTGGGAAGCCTCATCTCTACGACAACGTGGCATGTTTTGGGATGTTCTCAAACAGAAATATAAATGAATTATTTTACCTTCAACACAACTCTTTGATTTTGTAACCCATTTGAATAATTTATATTTCTAATGGATGAAATTGTCTTTTCTACAGACTCCCTGGGTCCACAAATAAACCCCCATGTTTACAAAGCTACTTTCAGCTTTAATTGAGATAATGGTAGACACATTAGCTTCACCAAGAGATCCACAAATGGGTCATCCATTGAACAAGTCCTTTCCCATCTCAGTCTGAGCTTATTAAATTAACACTTTGAACTGTAATTAGCCCAGACCTATTTGAATTGCATTTAATTCAGGGTTGCATATTGGCTTCTCAATCAGACGTTTCCATTTATCAACATTTAAAAGATTTCCAAACTACATTTTAATTCCTAAAACTAAAAGTTATATTCTAAAGCATATGAATTATGAACTAGATTTTTGTAACACAAGGCAAACAGGAGCTAGAGCTACCCTGCATCTCTTAAAGGACAGGTGCATCCTGGCTGCAGCAAGTGTTGAAACTGTTTCTGAAAATGCCTCTAACAACAAAGAAAGAGTAGCAGGCCAAAGAGAGGGCTCCCAGGTTCTCTGATCCAGTATTGGTAGTTTATTGCAGGATTGTGGAAAGAAGCAGGTAGGTCATATTTCCACAGGGGACAAGGCGGCCATCCAACCTCTCACTTAGACGAGATTGGGAGCAGATATCTCATGAGCTGTTCCCTCATGAATGCCAGGTTATGGAAGATGTGGCAGGCCACCACAAATTTGGACACACTCCCTGGTGCATTTGGAGGGCTCCTCCTGAGCCATCCAGGCAGTGGAACCTTTGATTTCAGAACGCTGATGGTTTGCCCCACGACATTCCTGGTGGCGGCATGTTTTGCATTGTAAGAGCATTGTCCACGTTTGGTCGGTTGGTGGAGGGAAGCCATGAGCCACGTGTAGAGCGAGTAGCCCTTGGTGTCGAGCAGCCATCCTCTGGTTCCATGTGGCAGCTTGAAGATGGCAGCAAGGGCTGACTGGCACAGGGTAAAAGTATCATGGCTGCTACCAGGATAGCGAGCATTCACCAGCATGCTGTCTGCGTGTGGTCACACACCAACTGCTCTGCAGCCAATGGCTCCCTGCGCTATTGGGAAACCCACGACCCTGGCAAAGCCACATGTCTGTCCCTCCTGCTTCTCTCTGTTTAGAGAGGAGACAATGAAATCCTCACTCTTTGTTTACAGGGTCTCAGTGGCCCCCCTGATGCAGCGATGCTCAGAAAACACACAGATGTTGGTGATGTCACCAGCTCCAACCTGGAAGGATCCTGAGGTGTAGAAATTGAGGGTGACAGTGACTGTGACGGTCACAGGCATAGTTCAGTGATCACCTCCTTGGTGAAATATTGGTATCTCAGATACTGCTGCTGGCTGAGGTGGAGTTTGGTGAATTAGTCTCTGAAGACTCGGGGTGGGTATGGCCTTTAATTGGGAGCCCTTTGCACGCCACTTCCCCTTTCTGTTGCCTGTGCTCCATCTCTCTCTGTCATGCTGCAGCTCTAGAATGACTGCAACTACAGGACCCCATGACTGAAAGCAAGCTTTCAGCTGAGAGGCCTTCAGAATCCATTCAGTTTCTTGCACCACTCCTTAACACACAGAACATGTATGATCTCCTCCAACAACACCGTGCACAGGACTTCCACCAACTCTGCAGCAGCAAAAGAAAGTCAAAAGCATCTTTATTGAAAAGCCCATGTTGATATCTTCAAATAGCGCTCCTGGGGATGGGGTGGGCCTGGTTTCCATCCTACATGCGAGTTTAAGAGAGGGTGTTAACTTAGACCAATGAGGTATAAAACGGCAGGTCAGCTGTCAGATCAGCATTAGGCATGGATTGACATCACAATCTGTCCACTCTGCATGCTGCTGGCACATACAAGGCTTACCTGCACTTTCCTAAGATGGCAATCGGTGCAGGTTGCACTGGAGGTTGTCAGGAGTGGACTCCACACCATTTGTATCGCCTCTGTACTCCTGTATTGCCAAAATCAATGGTACTACAGAGCTGAGTTTTGTGGCCAATACTGCCCTTGTGTGATACACTGCAAACAATCCCTGGGTATGTCTTGTTACCCCAACAGGCCAGACCCACTGGAGGTGGTGGCACACTGGCAGGAGGTTGGAAAGGTCTGGGAGTCCTCAGCATTTTCTATGGAGCCCATGAGGTGTCATGGAATCAAGTCAGACATGGGCAAGGAAACGTCCTGCTGATTGCCACCTACTGCCCTCTGTCAGCTGATGAAACATTACTGCTCCATGTTGAACGCTACTTGGACGAAGCACTTAGGATAGCGATGGCACAGAATGTACTGTGGACGTGGATCTTCAATGTCCAGAATGGCTCGGTACCACCACAACTGACCATGCTGGAAGAGTCCTGAAACATTAAAGGCTTAACATATGAGGAACGTTTGAGGACTCTGGGTCTATACTCGATGGAGTTTAGAAGGATAAGGGGAGATCTGATTGAAACTTACAGAATACTGAAAGGCCTGGATAGAGTGGATGTGGGGAAGATGTTTCCATTAGTAGGAGAGACTAGGACTCGAGGGCACAGCCTCAGAGTAAAGGGAAGACCTTTTAGAACAGAGATGAGGAGAAACTTCTTTAGCCAGAGAGTGGTGAATCTATGGAATTCATTGCCACAGAAGGCTGTGGAGGCCAGGTCATTGAGTGTATTTAAGACCGAGATAGATAGGTTCTTGATTGGTAAGGGGATCAAAGGTTATGAGGAGAAGGCGGGAGAATGGGGTTGAGAAACTTATCAGCCATGATTGAATGGCGGAGCAGACTCGATGGGCCAAATGGCCTAATTTCTGTTCCTATGTCTTATGGTCTTATGGACATAGCTGCCAAACTGGACTTGGTGAGAGAATCAACATGAGGGAAATACCTATTCAGCCTTGTCCTCACCAATCTGCCTGAGGCAGATGCACCTTGAGGAAGGATGTAGTTACATTGGAGGCAGCTCAGAGGAGGTTCACTAGATTGATTCCAGAGATGCGGGGCTTGTCTTATGAGGAGAGATTGAGCAGTTTAGGGCTATATTCGAGTTTAGAAGGATGAGAGGAGATCTAATTGAGGTATATAAGATGCTAAAGGGGATAAACAAAGTAGACGTGGAGCGGATGTTTCCCCCTGTGGGGCATTCTAGAACGAGAGGCCATATTTTTAGCCTAAGGGGTGGTAGATTTAAATCAGAGATGAGGAGGAATTACTTTTCTCAAAGGGTCAGTAACGGGTTGAAAGGCTATGGGGAGAGGGCAGGAAATTGGAGTTGAGGCCGAAATGAGATCAGCCATGATCGTATTGAATGGCAGGACGGGCTTGAGGGGCTGAATTGCCTACTCCTGCTCCCAGTTCTTATGCTCTTTCTGTTCTTATTATCTGTCAAAGGCAAAATTGGTAGGAGCGACAACCACACAGACCTTTTAAAGATGAAGTCCTGTCTTCACACTAAGGATACTCTCCATTGTGTTAACTGGCACTACCACCATGCTAATGCATTAGATTAAAAACAGATTTGGTAGTTCAAAACTGAGCGTTCTTGAGGGATTATGGGTCATCTGCAGCAGCAGGATTGTATTCCATCACAATCTGTAACCTCATGGCCTGCAAAGCCCTGATCCTACCACTGCTAACAAGCCAGGGGACCGAACCTGGTTCAATGAGGAATGTAGAAGACCATGCCAGATGCAGTAAAAGACATGCATGAAAATGAAGTGCCAGTTTGCTGAAGCTACAACACAGGGCTTCATGCATGCTACACAGTAGACACAGCATGCTACAGACAGAGCCAAGTGATCCAACATCAACCAAATCAGATCAAAACTATGAAGTTTTGCCATATCCAATCATGAACAGTGGTGGGCAACTAAATAGCTAACAGGAGGAAGATGCTCCACAATCATCATTGATGTCAGAGCCTGGCATGTGAGTCCAAAAGTCACGGCTGAAGCATTTGGAATTGTTTTCAACCAGAATTGCTGAGTGGATTACACATTTCGGCCTCCTCCTGAGGTTCCTACCATCTCAAGCCAGCCAATTTGATTCACTCGAAGACATATCAAGAAATGGCTAGGCACACTGGATACAATCAAGGGTATGCAGCCCAACAGCACTGCTGAAGACTTGTGCTCCAGAACTCACCATGCCTCTAGCCAAACTGTTGCATTACAGCAGCTACCTGGCAAATCTGACCAATTAATATCCCATCAGCCTACTCTCAATCATTGACAAAGTGATGGGAAGTGTCATTGACAGCACTCATTCACCAATAACCTGTTCACTGATGCACAGTTTGCATTTTGCCAGGTCTACTCAACACCAAACTTCATTACAGCTTTGGTCCAAACACGGACAGAAGAACCGAATCCAAAGGTGAGGTGAGAATGACTGCCCTTGGCATCAAGGTCACACCAAAAGCCCTGGTAAAAGTGAAGGTCAGTGGAAGCCAGGGGAAAACTCTTGACTGGTTGGAGGCATACTTGGTACAAAAGAAGATGGTTGTGGTTGTTGGGGGCTATTCATCTCAGGCACAGGATATCACTGCAGGAATTCCTCAGGGCTGTGTCTTGGGCCCAACCATCTTCAGTTTCTTTATCAGTGATCTTCCCTTTATTATACATTCAGAGGTGGAAATGTTCACTGATGATTGCACAGTGTTCAGAATTACTTGAAACTCCTCAGGTAATAAAGCCGTCTAAGCCCGCATGCAGCAAAACCTGGACAACATGCAGGCTTGAGCTGTTAAGTGGCAAAGTAACATTTGTACCTCAAATGCTAGGCAATGACCATCTCCAACAAGAGAGAGTCTATCTACCTCCCCTTGTCATATAACAGCATTAACGTCATTGAATGTCCTACCATCAAATTCCTGGGTGTCACTGTTGACCACAAACTGAACTGGACTAGCCACATAAATATAGTAGCTACATTTGTAGGTCAGGGGCTGGGTAATCTTGGCAAATAACTCTCCACCTGACTCCCCAAAGCCATTTTACCATCTACAAGACACAAATCAAGACTATCTCCAATTCCCTGGATGAACAAAGCTTCACCAACACTCGGGAACCTCAAAACCATCCAGGACGTGGCAGTCCGCTTGATTGGCACCTCTGCCACTGGCATAAGAGAAGATTGTGGCTGCCATATGTACCATCTACAGGCACTGCAGCAACTCACCAAGGTTTCTCCAATAGCGCCTCCCAAGCCCGTAACCTTGACCACATAAAAGAAAAATAGATCCAGAGGAGATTTACAAGAATGTTGCCAGGGCTTGAAAATTGCAGCTATGAGGAGAGATTGGATGGTCTAGGGTTGTTTCCTTAGAGCACAGGAGGCTAAGAGGTGACCTAATCGAGGTGTACAAAATTATGAGGGGCCTAGATAGGGTAGACAGGAAAGACTTGTTTCAAAACAATAATAGCTGGAAAAACTCAGTAGGTCTGACAGCATCTGCAGAGAGGAACACAGTTAACGTTTTGACTCTTCATCAGAACTAAAGAAATATAGAAATGTGGTTAAATATAAGCTGATTGAGGGGGGTGGGACAGGTAGAGCTGGATAGAGGGCCAGTGATAGGTGAAGGCAAAGAAGAGATTGCTAAAGATGTCATAGACAAAAGGACAAAGGAGGGTTGATGGTGGTGATATTATCTAAGGAATGTGCTAATGGTGACATTAAGGATAGAAAGCAGGACAAACAAGACTTGTTTCCCCTAGCTGAGGGGCCAATTACCAGGAGGCAAAGATTTAAGGTGATTGGTTGAAGGATTAGAGGGAACATGAGGAAAAACTTTTCATCCAGAGGGTGGTGGGTATCTGGAATTCACTGCCTAAGCTGGTGGCTGAGGCTGAAATGTTCAACTCATTTAAAAGGTACCTGGATCTACATCTGAAGCGCTGTAATCTGCAAGGCTATGGACCAAGTTCTGGAATGTGGGATTAAAATGAGCGGCTAGTTTCTTTTTCTCTTTTTGGCTGGCGCAGCCACAATAGGCTGAATGGCCTCTTTCTGCACCATGACTTTTGTATGGTTCTAACTCCAGGTTTTCTCTCCCTGTTACCTGCCCTCCTGACTTGGAACTATATCACTGTTCCTTCCTTCATCATCACTGAGTCAGAATCCTGGAACTTCCAAATTAACAGCACTGCAGTAGTACCTTCACCACTGCAGTGGTTCAAGAAGGTGACTTACCATTACCCCTTGTCAAGGGCAATTAGAACGGGCAACAAGTGATATTGTTGACAGCGACACCCACGCTCCCAGGAATGAGTGAATAATTAAAAGAACACTTGCAGAGATATACTGCCCTTGTGTGAAATTACAATTACAGAGATGCAGATCAGGCAGTATGTGTGGGGAGAGAAACTGAGTTAATATTTCAGGTCAATGACCTTAGTAGGATGTCCAGTGCGCTTCACAGGAGCGTTATTAAACAAAATTTGAACTGAGCCATGTAAGTATTAGGACAGAAGAGCAAAGGCTTGGTCAAAAAGGAAGGTTTTAAAGCATTATTTTAAAGAAAGAGAGAGGAAAGGTAGAGATGTTTTGGAAGGAAATTCCAGAACTTGGGGTGACTAGTGGTGGAGCGATTAAAATCAGGAATGCACAAGAGGCCAGAATTGGAGCAGCGCAGAGATCTCAGAGGATTGTAGGACTGGAGGAAGTTACAGAGATAGGGAGGGGCATGGCCACTGTGGGATTTGAAAATGAGGATGAGAACTTTCAAACGTATTAAAAGCAGAAAATGCTGGAAATACTCAGCAGGTCTGGCAGCATCTGTAGCCAAAGAAACAGAGTTAACATCTTAGGTCTGTGACCTTTTCATCAGAGTCGAGAATTCGTAAATTGAGGCTTTGCCGGATGAGGAGCTACGTGGATTAGCAAACAGGTGTAATGGGTGAAGGGGAATTGGTGTGAGATAGGATACGGGCAGCAGAGTTTTGGATGATCTCTAATTTATGTAGAGTGGAAGATGGGAGGCTGGCAAGGAAAGATTTGGAATAGTTAAGTCTAGAGTTAACAAAGGCAAGGCTGAGACTTTCCATAGCAGCTGAGGCAGGGGCTGAGGAAGACAATGTTAGAGAACTGGAAGTGAAAGGTGTTGGTGATAATTCAGATATGTGGTTGGGTGCTCATAAGATTGGAAGAAGTTAGAGACTTAACAGTTTATAGACAAATGCAGAGGCAGGGAAAGGAGGGAGATGGGAGAGAAGTACAAAAAGGAAGGTCTGTGATAGGGTGGAAGGCAGGAATGACTGAAGTGACAAAAGGGAGGGTGACGTAAGGCAAAAGCAGGCGGTGATGGGACAAATAAGACAGGTCTAGAGGAGCTGTAAATGACAGCAGCAAGATCAATACATGCATCTGCTGTCTGAGGAAGTGAGAGCAGTGGATCTGCTCTGAAGCTATTGAACTTGATGTTGAGTCTGAAGGCTGTAAAGTGTCTGATCAAAAGATGAAATGTTGTTCCGCACACTGCCACTGATCTTCATTGAAATGGTGTGGGAGGCCAAGAACAGAGAAGTCAGAGTGGGAATGGAATGAAGAATTAAAGTGGCAAGCAGTTAGAACTCAGGGACATACTTGTGGGGGGTGTTCAGCAAAGCGATCACCGAAACTGCATTTCGTTTGCCCAAGTGCAGATGTCTCCCTTACCTTCTCATTTCCTACTGTCCAGAGCCCCAAACACTCCTTCCAGGTGAAAGTGATTTGGCTGTACTACTTTCAACTTGGTATGCTGTATCTGCTACTCAGTGCACTTTCCTGGAATCTGCTGGATGGAATGGACTTGGAGGTTACAGAGGCAGGTCAAACTGAGATAATCAAATGTTCCATCAGATACAATGGTGCACGTGACTGAGGGTGGCTATTATCTGGAGAACCTGAGGGTAGAGTTGAATAATGGGTTTGAAAGGCTGGATGAACTTTCTCTCCGAATTTGAAATGGGCGGATAGAGTTCATGGGTAGGGTAGAGCGTACGTGGGCTGTGGGAGGAGATTAAATGTGGGATAGAGTGCACAAATAGGCTGGAGTATACATGGCTGTGGAAAAATTTAAATAGATGGCTAGAGTCCATGATAGGGTAGGGGTCTGGGAGGAGATTAAATGGGTGAGTATAATGCATGATAGGGTAGGGGGTACCTGAAATGTCAGAAGAGATTAAAACAGTGGGTAGAGTTGACACTAGGTAGCATGTGTATTAGGTATTGAGGGATGGGCTAAATGGTTTTTCTTTATTCCATGCATTCTAATTTTCTAATGGGGTTAAGCATGTTTATTAGAAGGAGACGAGGGTACACTTAGACCAGGTCTGAATGGAATGAAGTTGATGCACAAAGAAGGACTCGGGTAAGAGGCGGAGCCAAGTTTACCTGATGCACTGCCTGAGCAGCACTGGGCCATATGTTCCAGGAGGGTTTCTTGCCTTACCCCTGAGACCCCACTGCAAGCCATACACATGTGGATATAAATGAGGATAAGTTCAGGCCTCTGTGTGATCCCCACCTTGACAAAATAACTTGTAATGCTAACTGTTGTAGGCTCACAGACAAAAAATGGCCATTTAGGCAAGGAAACCGTGGAATTGTGCCTCAGCCCCCTCAGGCAGGTTTGATGTTGGTGGCAGGGAGTAGGAGTGATGGTTAGGCAATGTGAAGCAGGTGCCATTTTTGCATGTTTTGGAGAGAGTGAACACTAACGTGCCTTTAAATTTCAGTGCCTTTCAGAGAGACCCCAAGCTATACCAACAGGCGGCGAGCTGGAGGAACTGCCCTCTCATCCCCACGCACGCTGCTGCGATCTACCAGTGACAACAATATCAACAACCTCCCAAGTCGCACCTCCCACTCGCCTGTCCCATCCCTCAGGAGCCTGCCGCCGCAGTTACTGGCGCACATGCAGGAGGGCGCCGAGGGAGGCCAGCAGAGCACGGCAAGCTCACGGAGCTCACACAGCCGATCACCCTCGTTGCAGTGCGTCCAGGAGGAGAGTGATGCTAACACCCCTATTCTCAGGAGGCAGACTAAAGCCAGGCTCAGGTAAGCTGCTTCTGTACTCAAGGGGGTGTGGTGTTGGGGAGAATAATTAAACTCGATTTTCTGGCCAGTTACGTAACTATCCAAATTGCTTTGCAGTTCTTCGACTTTAAATGGAAAAGGTACACATTTTAGCTTAAATTTCTGTAGCTAAAATGTTCCTTGATCAAGGCCTTTAAAGATTAGCTCACTTGCCCAACAAATCATTGATAATCGTTACTCAATATGGATTTAAAGTTATTCAACCAAGTGCTGTGTGTGTTAGCCTCATTCCTTCATCAGCTCCCTCCCCGTGTGGTCGGCGTGTCATGGCATTCTCTTCCCAATAAGTCTTCAGAGTGGGCCGAGGCTCGAGCTGTTTGTCCTAGGGGCCACCAGCTGTCTGGCTAATTTTCTGACGGCCTGGGGAGGGTGTGCATTGGAGGGAGCAAGGGGAACTTGGCACACTTACGATAGCAGCTTGTACCTGTGAGGTAGCTCTACTGTCAGAGGACGGGTTGAGACAGATTGTACGAGAAGATTAACTGCTTGAGGCCCTCAGCACTTGTGTTTGTGGTGACATCGAATTTACGGCTTTATGTATGGTTAGTGGCCCTGAGAAGTAAGGGAATGAGAGGTTGCAAGGATGACAACCCGTTCTCCCCTCCTCCAATTCCTGTTTCATGTGAAACCACTCCTTGTTGCTGGAGTAGGATTCGGTGCAACTACTTCTGTAGTGCTTCATGTAAGAGGCTGTGCTTTGGGATATCCAACTGTGGAGGACCTCACAGCTGACCCAAATCCTGTTCACATTCCACATTTGCACAGCTCCCGGTGGGGACACTGGACAGCAAACATGATCAGAAGGCTTGACTGGTTCTATCCCTGGCTTCATCAGTGCTGCCAGGTCTATTAATATCATTGACAAAAACAAGTTTAAAACAAGATCTGACTGCTAACCTTGTGGCCATGAACCTGTGCTATTCAACCTGGCAACTGGAAGTAATCGTTTGTTCTTACCTGCAGACATGTAGAATTAATAGGCTACATCTGTGTCCCTTACTCTACTTCCTCTCAGCTTCGCTCTCTATTCTTTTGTCTCTGTCTCTCTCCTTTTTCTTTTTATCTCTCTATTATAGTTAGTCAATTTTGGGACAGGCAGTCATCCCCAGAAGCAGATCACAGGGCCACAGGAGCAGCCGTGTGCCAAGGCGAGCTGCTTAGAAGGCCCACCTCAGATCTCTGTGACCGCGTCCGAGTTGTGTTATAAGATTTTATGCTCTCTAGCCTTCACCCCTCACATCCTCTCACCCCTACCCACCTCCCCTATGGTGCTTTAAGGCCCCATGCCAACTCATACCCTCTCCCAGCTGTTAGTGTTGCAAATTCTGTGACAATAGAGTGCATGCTCTAGTTATCATTAAGAGTAGCTGATACTAATTGGGGAAAGGTTTGGGAAAATAACTAAGAACCAATTTCCACCTGTGTGGGAGAGAAACAGTAGAGAAGGGAAAAGTACTCTGCACTTACGTTACACTGGATTTTCAGAGTAAATCTATGTTGAAGACAGACTGGCTCCAGCTGCTTGCTTTCCCAGATGCCTGTTCAACAGATTAACACTACCAACCCCCATGGTCCTTTATACCCTCATGCCAACCCATGTTCCCAGCCATTCCCTCACGCCAACTTGCCTTGTATCCACCCTTTTTATTAATTCATTCACGGGATGTGGGCTTTGCTGGCTGGGCCAGCATTTATTGCCCATCCCTAGTTGCCCATGAGAAGGTGGTGGTGAGCAGCCTTCTTGAACCGCTGCAGTCCATGTGGTGTAGGAACACCTACAATGCTGTTAGGAATAGAGTTCCAGGATTTTGACCCAGCGATAATGAAGGAACGGCGATATATTTCCAAGTCAGGACGGTGAGTGACTTGGAGGGGAACTTCCAGGTTGTGGTATTTCCATCTATCTGCTGCCCTTGTCCTTCTAGAGAATAGTGGCCGTGGGTTTGGAAGGTGCTGTCTAAGGAGCCTGGGTGAATTCCTGTAGTGCACCTTGTAGATGGTACACCCTGCTGCTACTGTTCTTCGGTGGTGGAGGGAGTGAATATTTGTGGATGTGGTGCCAATCAAGCGGGCTGCTTTGTCCTGGGTGGTGTCAAGCTTCTTGAGTGTTGTGGGAGCTGCACTCATCCAGACAAGTGGGGAGTATTCCATTACACTCCTTACTTGTACCTTGTAGATGGCAGACGGGCTTTGGGGAGTCAGGAGGTGAGTTCCTCGCCACAGGATTCCTAGCCTCTGACCTGCTCATGTAGCCACAGTATTTATATCGTTAGTCCAGTTCAATTTCTGGTCAATGGGCAGAGCTCAGGAGTCATGTGGAGATTAAATAAAATACAATTCTAAAAATCTAATATAGATTTCACTATACAGATTGGATTGTTTTAAAAAAAAAAAGCCCCATTCATGAAAGCCCATTCAGTGCTTTTTAAAAAAAACTCACTACTTAAAACAAATAAAAACAAACAAACTTCTATTCAGACCCACATCAAAGACAGCTAATCCTCTAATAGGTCTTTAAACTGTCAATCAAACTGTGAACTCAGAACCCCCACCCCAAACTAATTGTAACATTTGGAAATCAGCCAAGTATTCATAAAGAGCCCTTAGGGGAATGTCAAAAAACAGTTTCGAAAATGCGAGGACTTTTTTTTTAAGTGTCACTGATACCTGCAGCCTGTTTTATTTTTATTTTTAAAGGACTGAAGATTTAAATAACTTCAAATCATGACTGTTAAACAGACCTTGTCTTCCCTTCAAGAGTGTTTATGTCTACTCCATAAATTTGTGACTTCCACATTGTGGATTAAGGCCCCTGCAACAGCCAAAATGGGGTCAGTTTGAATTCAACACTAAGGCAAAAAATTGAATCTGTTGCAAATGGGAGCAGGACTTCTGCATCTGGGTCCTGCCCACCATTTGTTTTCTCAACTCCTCAAAGCCTTAGTGCTGGGAACATCAGTCCTATTATACTCAGTCAGTGTTAGGATGTCACAGTGAATGCTGGGATGTACAGTTGGTGCTGGGATAGTCAGTTCTACTACATACACAGTAAATGCTGGATCTGACTGACCTGTTCCATGTATAGTAATGTTGCGACAGTTGGTCCTATTACATATGCATCTACCCACCTTCTCAACCCCACCTACTCACCTTCTCCACATATGCCTCAACCCCATCTACCCACCTTCTCAGCTTATTGCTCAGCCATACCGACCAATCTTCTCATTGTATTCCCCAACTTTACCTTCTCACCATAATTTTCGACCCCACCTACCATCAAATTCAGGAACATGCTAATAATGAGTGTGTAAATGGAAAATGAATTCCAATAAAGATGTGTGAGGTGGTGCATTTTGATAGGAGGAATAAGGAGGCCCATTACTCCTTGGAAAATACAAGTCCAAATAGGATAGAGGAGCAAAGAGATCTTGGGGTCGAGATTCACAAATCATTAAAAGTAATGTTGCAGGTTAACAAAGCCACAAAAAGTGAAAATAAAGCACTGGGGCTCTTTTCAAGGAGGACAGGATTTAGAGGAGAGAGGTTATTGTTAAAACTTGTGTAGAATTTTGATTTAGACCACACTTGCAGTACTCTGCACAGATCTGGTCCCCATATAATAAAAACGATTAGGAGACACCAAAGGAGGTGCAAAGAAGATTTACAAGGATGTTACCAGAACTGAGAGGTTGTATTTCGAAGGATAGAAAAGAGAAGACTGGGGGGGTGACCCAGGGACTATTAAAATTATAAAGGGGTTTGATAGGGTAGATGTAGAGAAGATGTTTCTACTTATGGGTAGTCCAAAACTGGGGTCCATAAAAGGATAGTCACCAATAAATCCAATAAAGAATTCAGGATTCTGCAGGATTACCCAGAGAGTGGTGTCCCTCAACCTCACCTACTTACCATATTCCTCAACCCCACTTACCTACCTTTTTCCCAGATCCCGCAATGCCACTTACCCACCTTCTTAACACATCCCTTAAGCCCATCTTACCATATTATTATCATTACCCCACCTTAGTACCATATTCCTCAATCCTTTTCTCCAAGAACATTTTCTATTGTTCCCTGACTCATTTAAAATATCTGCTTCAGTAAGCTTCCCTGAAGATTATTCTCCAAAATTTCTCTTTGGCCAAAGATGTTCCCAAATTCGTACTTTCACAACTATCAGTCTGAATGTTGAAGGCTTTTTGGCCCACTTGGTCCCATCTATCCTGAATACCAATTTATATGGCAACTTTCACAACCTCAAAGCAAAAGCTCTTTACAGCTTTTGAAATATGGCTACTATTGTAATGTAGGAAATGCAGCAACCAATATGCATGCAACAAGGTTCCGCAAACAACAATGCAATAAATAATGCTTCAGTGATGTTGGTTAAAGGATAGCTGTTGGCCGGGACTGGAGTGAACTCCCTTGCTTTTGTTCAAATTGTTCTGTGGGACCTTTTGCATCCACTCAAGAGAGCAGATGGGACCTCGTTTTAACCTCAGCCAAAAGTCAGTGCAGCACTCCTTCAGATCTACTCTCGTGTGTCAGCCTGGGTTACCATCTCAGATTCTTGATCAGGGCTTCATCCGTGACCTTCTGACTCTCAGATGAATGTGCTACCACTAAGCCAAGGCTAACACCCAAAATACTTCTGTTCTAAGCTTGCCCGCCATAATGCTGTCCCTTTCTCCTATTGTGGTGATACTTTGGAATATCTGACAGTTTTGTTCCAAGTTTAGTTCTTCTATACCAGTAAGTGTCTGGCACATTTCTACAAAGGCTCCCCGGAATGTCTCTTTTCAAGGATGAAAACCTCTGTCTTATGCTCAGAATACTTCTCTCAAATATCAGCAATCAGCCTCACTACTTATAACCCTGTGATTTTTTTTTTTACTTTTGTTTGTTGGACTTGATTAGAGGGTGTGGGGGAAAGATGATAATCCATTCTTAGGGGAAAGGGTGCAGTGCACCTCCCAGTCTGAGGGACTGTTATTGACCATTGGAGTCAGTGTGCTGCAGCATAATTCCTAAAATTCTTGTACTTCAGCTCCTCATAGCATGGACATATCAATCCACTGATTGTAATGAACACCAACTGATGCTACTGCTAAGTGACATCCTGATGAATCCCATTTTTCACCCACCCCCAAAAGAGATAGACCTCTTCCTCGAATGGTAAATTCAATAGCTAAAGCTTATAAGATTCACTCCACTATCACAAAGACTCAAACGCTTAAGTACTGCAGTTCAGATTACAAGCAACAAGATTCCCATCGTCTTGCCACAGATTTTACAGATGCTAAACACTCGTCCCTGACATAGTCAAGTGATAAATTGTTCGCTATGCCTAATGATAGATCAGAAACAGACATCTCGTATTTGAGTGCAGTGGTACAAAGACCCAGTTTTGTGAGCAAGTTGGTATCTCCCCTTTCTCCCTTGGTGTGCGAACTGTCTGTCACAACCAATGCACCTACATTGATTCTGTTGGCTTCCATCAATAATCTTATGACATTTGTTGAGGATGTAAAATCAACCCATCATAGGGAAGCTTCCCCAGCCCAAGCACTGGTTCAAACCCATCAGGGTTTTCAATAGAAAACCAGTTTACACCAAGCCTCTCCTCTCCCTCGGTCCATGCTAAATGCTGCTATTTGGCGAGCAATGGGCTTGTCATTTAGCTGAGCTAGGTTGATCAGGAGCCTCTTCCTTCTCTCTAACCCTCTCCACTAAAAGGAACTGGGTAGAATAGTAGGTTAGACCATGGATAGCTCACGGTGACTCCAGCCAAGACTGTTGGGATGAATAAAAGCAAAATACTGCGGATGCTGGAAATCTGAAACAAAAACAAAAATAGCTGGAAAAACTCAGCAAGTCTGACAGCATCTGCGGAGAGGAATACAGTTAACGTTTCGGGTCCATATGACTCTTCATCAGAACTAAGGAATGAACGTTTAATTTACCTGCTGGCTGTAAGGATCTCGCGTTATCTGATTTTCAATCCAATCAGAATTCAGTTTCATGAAAATTCTTTTGAGTTATCAACAGTCACAGATTGCAACTCTTTCAAGTACAATCACAGTTCTAGGTTTCCGGGAGTGGGATATGAACCCACAACCCTCTGATTCAAAGGCGAGGGTGCTATGAACTGAGCCACAGCTGACACCTCTAAATGCAGCTAATTCAGAGGGTTGTTAAGTGGAACAATGGCTGGGAATTCCCTTAGAGCTACTCCAACTCGACTGCCATCTGAAATGCAGTGCAAACCTTGGTGAAATTATAACAGTACCTCGGGAGGAAATTCCCACCTGTCTCATATAGAATCACAGGGAACTTTCTTGTGAGATTGGACTTGTGTCACATTTTTAGAGCACTGAATTATGAGCTTTACTCTGAATCTGACCCGTGCTGCACCCACCCTGGGAGTGTTTGATGGGACAGTGTAGAGGGAGCTACAGTTTGTATTTAACCCCTGCCAAGGGAATGTTTGATTGCAAGATTCCCTCAGTTAACAGCATCCCTGATGGTGGGACTCCCTGAATGAACAAAATCCCTGAGGATGACACTCTGTCTATACATGGGATCCAAGAAGGTTCGGTTCCCTCTATAAATGAAGTCTGTGTAGGTGAGACTTGCTCAATGAATGGGGGTCCTTGACAGTGAGATTCCCCTAATAAATAGAGTAAAACCAAAAAGTGCTGGAAAATTTCTGCAGGTCTGGCAGCATCTGTGTAGAGAGATACAGGGTTAACGTTTTGCGTTGAATATGACTCTTCCGCGGAACTCAGTTTTTCCAGCACTTTTTATTTTTATTTCGCATGCCCAGCACCCGCAGTATTTTGCTTTTACTTTTCTTATAATAGGGTGCCTGATTATGAAGTTGTCCCTATAAACAGGGTGCCTGCTGTTCAGGCCCCCTATATGAACCGGGTCCCTGATGATGAAGCTCTTTTTTTTTTTGAAAGGAGTCCCATTAATGAGACTGTGTTTGATGCTGAGCTTGTGTCGGTTTGTGTAGGAGGTTTCCCCACCCCCGCACAAGGCCCCTGGGCTCTCTGGAAAATCCTTTCAATCTTATTGCTATACTTCTGTGTTCTGGGCATCAAAACTCAATTACCCAATCACACAGCCTTCAGCCAAATGGAGGCTATTTATAGTTCACTGCATCGATCAGTTGGCGCTGATTTACAGTCGCTGTACTGGTTGATGGTACATTCCTGCAGAGGTGGAAATCATTGCACTTTTCTCTCACAGCTCCATTAACTTGAGGCTAGATGCTGTAAATTGGGAAATACTCAAAAAAATAAGTAAGCAGGAGTTGGATCAAACCATTAAGAGGGCCTCTTTTTTTTTGTCCCCCCGTGCTAAATTTTTCCCCTCATCTCATCTGAAGTTGAGAACTGCTTCCTGAGGTAGAGTTCCATTGATATATACAACAAGTGACTGTTCCTCACTTGATTCTGTCTTTGACTAACTGAGGAACTGGAGAAGACTATTCAGCCCCTTGAGTCTGTTCCGCCATTCAGCTTAGATCATGCTTGATTTATATCTCAATTCCATTTCCCTGCTTTATCTATCAATCTCCAAAAATTTCAATTGGCTACCTCATCCCCCACCCTCCCCCACCATCCTCACCCTCACCTAGATCCTTTCAGGGCTGGAAGTTCTAGATTTCCGAACCCTTTGTGTGGAAAAGGGGTATGAGGGATTAAGTAATGATATTATGCAAACTTGAGATGGCTGCTGATACAGCTTTTCTAGCCCTGTGCGTTCCAGTATTTTACTATTCAGCTGCACACGTTTCAGCGAATAATAATCCCTGAGTCCCTAGGTAATTCTTCCTTTACCTCCATATTGATCGTCAAGTACATTATGGACAATTGTTAAATTCCACCAAGTTGTCCCTGTGATTGTTCACCTACCTCCAGTGCTCAAATGAATCAGGGAGAAAAATAAGTGTCATCCTCGGTTTATTGAGCTAAACAGCCTTTTCATGCACAATGCTTTCCTATGACCAGGTCTCGCTGGAAGCCTGTCACATCTCGGGACAGGTTTCTTTGGCAGACAACCAGAGGTTCAGTGAGAGCATTCCCCAACCAAGATTGTTGAGAGGGTTCTTGGACACCGGGGAGAAGGGATACTTCAGAATCAGCCCAGAAACCCTGTCCACATGACAATGATGCATGGAAAGTCACACACAGGTCGCAAGGAAAATCTGCCATTGCGGCTCGCCAGAACCGAGCACAGAGTGAACACCCAAGAACAGCACAGGAAACAAAAACCCACAGCTGCAGCCGTGGAATTGCAGAATGGCAGATCTTTATATATTGTTTCTGATGGCTTTTGGTATTGTTAATAGAAATCATGACAGATTCTGAGATTGCTGCAGCTCCTAGCAAAGGTGGATATTCCATTACTCTGATGAAGGGTGTCAGGAGTTAGCTCAGAAGCTCACTGAAATAAAAATCAGAAAGTGGCATATCCTCCAAGTCTAATGCAACCTATCAACCCTTTCACTCTCTCTTTAGTTCACCTAGTCCTTCACATCCAGTGAAAGGGCTGAGAGGTGAGAGAGCAAACTGCCATTAGTGTTAAGCAATCATCCTTTCAGAAACTAAAGTATTTGGCCAGTTCCTTGCCAACAGATGTCCTGTTCAATCTCATTAGTGTGTCTTATCTGGGTCACCTCTTGGAAGTTGAACCAGGAGCAAATATTTAACTCCTGAAGGAGTTTAGTCAGAAATTTCAATTCATATTTAAACTAACTAAACAAGCAACTTTTTTGTTTGGAGTTGTTCACACTTATCCTGTACTGAGGTTGGGATTTGGGCCCCTATAGTCCTCTGCGGATTGAAGACTTCAACCACACAAACCGCTTTTCAAGATGGCTGTCTATTAAGACAGAAGAGAGGATGAGGGACAGCTGCTGGCTTTTGGAGTGCGAGGGATGATTTAAAATGTACAACAACAGCAGAGAACTGTGAAAGGAATGATGTATAAAATGAGGAACATTATAGAACAAAATCACTTCCACAGCTACCTTAATAATCACATATACATGCGAGAGCCATTGAGTTGGAGAGGGGCCGCACTGGGGGGGCCGTGGGGTGCAGAGGGGCCGCGCTGGGAGACCGTGGGATGCAGAGGGGCCACACTGGGGGGCCGTGGGGTGCAGAGGGGCCACATTGGGGGGGGTGGTGAGTAATGTTTCTCACCAAATTCCTCAACCCTAATTTGTTGCCACATCCTTGAACCCTGCCTCCCCACCTTCTCACCTTACCCCTTAGCTCCACTTATCATCTTTTCACCAGATCCCTCAACCCAACCTACTCAGCAAACTTATCAACCCCACTTTTTTTTAATTCATTCACGGTGTGTGGGCTTTGCTGGCTGGGCCAGCATTTATTGCCCATCCCTTGTTGCCCTTGATAAGGTGGTGGGGAGCTGCCTTCTTGAACCGCTGCAGCCCATGTGGTGTAGGTACACCCACAGTGCGGTTAGGAAGGGAGTTCCAGGATTTTGACCCAGTGACAGTGAAGGAACGGCGATATATTTCCAAGTCAGGATGGTGAGTGACTTGGAGGGGAACTTCCAGGTCGTGGTGTTTCCATCTATCTGCTGCCCTTGTCTTTCTAAGTGGTAGTGGGTTTGGAAGGTGCTGTCACATTGGTGAATTCCTGCAGTACATCTTGTAGATGGTACACACTGCTACTACTGTGCATCGGTGGTGGAGGGAGTGAATGTTTGTGGATGTGGTGCCAATCAAGCAGACTGCTTTGTCCTGGATGGTGTCCAGCTTCTTCAGTGTTGTAGGAGCTGCACACATCCAGGCAAGTGGGCAGTATTCCATCACATTCCTGACTTGTGCCTTGTAGATGGTGGACAGGCTTTGGGGAGTCAGGAGGCGAGTTACTGGTCGCATGATTCCCAGCCTCTGACCTGCTCTTGTAGCAACAGTATTTATATGCTTAGTCCATATCATATCCATCAACCCCACCTTATCATATTCCTCAGTTTCCTTTTTCTGCATGAACCAATTTGACTGTCACTTGGATCCAATAGCACTGCTCATTTCAATGCTTTGCTTTACCAGTTAACTTTTTTCGCAACTCAAGTCTCCCTAAGGTGCTAAGATTCCTCTGCCTTCTCTACTTACCACTTAGTCCTTCACACCAGGTGAATAATTTGTTTGGTTCAACTTTGTTGGTTCAGTTCAGAATCTTGAAACACTAGTCAACAAATCAATCAAGCTTGCAGTTTGTTTCAGTATTCAGGTCATTTAATGTAGATAAGTAAAAACAGGAGGACCACGGACTGATTCTGTGTAAGGTCCCACTGATTCCTGCCCCTCAGTGTCACAATGCACTCCTCAAAATAGAGTGTAACATTATGTCAGACTGGGGGGAGGTGTTGATTCAAGTCCTGCAGGGACCAATGATTAGATTCCTGTTGCTTCTAATCTACATGAAATGACCTAAATCCCGAAATTAACTGTAAACTTGACAGATTTGCTGACAGCACAAAAGCTGTGTGAGACAGGAGGCAGCACAAGTTGAAGATGGTAAATTAATCGTAAGACTGGAAATTGTAAAATAATGGCCCAGATCTTCAGGCCTCCAGATCTGAGGAGATTGGATGTACCTCCCAAGATGCGCTTCAGGACCCCTCCGAAGTCCCGACTCTCTGCCCTTGGGATGGTCAATTTCCCTACTCCCCGAGACCCTCCGAAAAAAGTAGAGTCAGAGACTTTGGACAGTTCCGACTTATGTACCTGGATAGTTACCTAGGAAATGTTAGACTGAAAAGCCAATACTAACTCCTGCGTAAGTATACAACTCTCACCCCAACCCACCCACCCACCCCGACTCCCACCAACCCCCTGACTCTACCACCAGCCAACTTCGCACACCCCCACTAATCCCCAAACACCCCCCAGACCTGACCTGACTAGCCCCCAACTCCTCCCGACACCACCAGCCAACCCAACTAGCCCTCATCACCCGACTCCCTGACCCTCAACACTCCCCCTGACCCGACCTGACTAGCTCCCGACCTGATAACCCCTCCTGACTACCCCAAATCCACTTATCCACTCACCCACCTCACCCAGCTGCCACTCTACCCACATACCTCACCCACACATTTACCCATTCACTCATACACTCTTTCACTAACTCACTGAAAAATATTGGGACATTTAACCAGCTTTTCAGTGTGTTAGCAAACGTTTACCAGAATATGGCAGCTAGTGCAGTAAAAAAAAGAGCATGGCTTGTCTTCCCCCGACAATCCAGCATTTTTGAACATGCCGAGATCGGAAGACCCGGCCAGAAATGCGGATCTCCATTGTGGCACAGAAAAGTAGAAGATTCAGGCCAATGTTCTTGGCTTGTGGATCTGAAGCACTCAGTGAGCAGAGCAGAATAGTCATAGAGACTTGGAACAGTAGATACATTGGGAAGAATGTAATGAGACCCACAGATGTTGGGCTGGAGGTGGGTCCAGGAAAGAAATCTGAAAGCTCGGAGTCAGGTCAGCGGGCTGACAATTCCCGTCTCCGGGCGATCTCGCCAGAGGCGGATGAGCGATTGAAGCAGCTACCCGCCCGGCAATGTCAAGTAGCCAATTGGCGGCAATTAACTGGCCACTTGGGGCCGGATTGGGGACATTGCTGGGATCTTACTGATGGCAGACAAGCCCCACGCGAGGCCAATCTGGTCCCTGGAGGTGACCTCCCAGCAGCAGGCGCAGGGACCAGTAAGGCCGCCTTTATTGATCTCCCTATCCCTGGAGCTACTTCTGCCATGGGAGGGTTCCCCTCCACAAAGATGGCCTGGCAGCTGTGGCCACAGATAATTTTAATAATTTCACACATCTTCCAAGGGTGTATCCATCTTAGGCGCCCTCGCAATCTCCTGCCTGCCATAGCAGTGCTGACCTCTCCTGGTATTCTGGCAGCAGGACATTGCTGAAGGCCCTTCTGTTGGGCTAGCTGGGTGCCTATTCTTCCCACCTTCTTTATTGGATGGCACTCTTGGGGGTTACCGCTTAATTGACCACCTCCTGTGAGATCATGTAGGCAGGCAGACAGGCATCACCAACGGGATCAGAACCTGTCTTACTTAGAAAATCTTCAAAACCAATAAGATTCTACCTGTCATTGTCATGATCTGGACAGTGTGAGGTAACAATTAAAAAAACTTGTTGTAAATACATAGAATTATATGGTACAAAAGATGCTATTCAGCTCATCACACCTGTGCGGGCTTTTTGAAAGAACTATCCAATCAGTCCCACTCCCCTGCTCATTCCTTATAACCCTGTAATTTTTTCTTGTCAAGTACTTATCCAATTTCCTTTTGAATATTGTCACTGAATCTGCTTCACCTCACTTTCAAGCAGGGTATTTCATAACCGCACTTAGTAAAATAAAGGTCCTCATGTCTCCTCTGGTGCTTCTGGCAATCACCTTAAATCTGTGTCCTCAGGGTACCAACCCTTCTGTCACTGGAAACAGTTTCTCCTTATTTACTCCATGAAAACTGTTCATGATCTTGAACCCCTTTATCAATCTCCTCTTAATCTTCTCTGCTCTAAGGTGAACAACCCTAGCTACTCCAGTTCTCCACATAACTGAGGTCCCTCATTTCTCATACAACTCCAGTCAATCTGTTTTGCACCCTCTCCGGGGCCTTGGCAACCTTCCTAAACTGCAGTGCCTAGAATTGGCCACAGTACTCCAGTGGAGACCTAAACAGTATTTTATAAAGGTATAGTATAATTTCTTTGCTCTTGTACGCTTGAGAGGTGATTTTCTTCAGCTTTTTTAGGTGCTCAAGAGTCTCCAAGGTGCCCAAGATTGGGTGATGAGCTGCAACACTGGGTTAGCCCACGTTCAGTGCAAAAACGCCATCTTGATAAAGGGGTTGAATTGCACGCTTGGAACAGCCGTGCAGAGGATCACTTTTTTTCTGATTGGCCATTACATTGACTGTTAGTGCTCATTAAAGAGGCTGTACACATTTGATAGCTAACACTTCAAGGAACAGCCTCACTTAACGGGAACCAGCTGAACAGGAGTAAACACAGGACTACATGCATGCTAAAGAGTAGAAGCAGCAATAGACAGAGCAAAGCGATCCCACAACCAATGGATCAGATCAAAGCTCTGCAGTCCTGCCACATCCCTTGTCAATAGTGATGGAAAATTAAACAACTAACAGGAGGAGGAGGCTCCACAAACATCCCCACCCTCAGTGATGATAGTGCCCACCATATCAGTAGAAAAGAGAAGAATTTGCAACCATCATCTGCCAGAAGTCCAAGTGCGTGATCCATCTTGGCCTCCTCCTGAGGTTCCCGCCATCAGAGATGCCAGTTTTCAGCTAATTTGATTCACTTCATGTGATATCAAGAAATGGTTGAAGGCACTGGAGACAGGAAAGGCTATGGGCCCTGACAATGTTCTAGCAGTAGTACTGAAGACTTGTACTCCAGAACTAGCTGTACCCCTAACCAAGCTATTCCAGTACAGCTAGGACACTGGCATCTACCTGACAATGTGAAAAGTTACCCAGGTATGTCCTGTCCACAAAAAGCAGGACAAATCCAATCCAACCAATTACTGTCCCATCAGCCTACTCAAACATTAGCAAAGGTGTTGTTGAAACACTATGAAGCTGCACTTACTCAGCAACAACCTACTTCCCAATGCTAAGTTTGGGTTCCACCAGGGCCACTCGTCTCCAGACCTCATTACAGCCTTGGTCCAAACATGAACAATAGAGCTGAACTCCAGAGGTGAGGTGGGAATGACTGTATCATGGCAGTATTTGATTGAGTGTGGTGTCAAGGAGCCCTAACAAAATTATGTCAGTGAGAATTGGGGGGAAACTCTCTGCTAGTTGGAGTAATACCTAGCACAAAGGTTTTGAGGCCATTCATCTTAGTTCCAAAATGTCACTCCAGGAGTTCTTCCTCAAGGTAGTGTCCTCGGCCCAACCATCTTCAGCTGCTTTATCAATAACCTTCCCTTCAACATAAGGCTACAGTGGGGATGTTCACTGATGATTTCACAATGTTCAGTACCATTCGTGGCTCCTCAGATACAGAAGCAGTGCACACCCATTTGCAGCAAGGCCTGGTCAACATCTAGGCTTGGGCTGTTAAGTGGCAAGTAACATTCGAGCCACTCTCCAACAAGAGAGAATTTGACCATCACCCCTTGTAGTTCAACAGCATTACCATCGCCGAGTGCCCCATCTGTCATCAACATCCTTGGGGTGGGGTTGTGGGGGCAGTCACCATTGATCAGAAACTTAACTGAACCATCCATATAAATACTGTGGATACAGGATGTCACTGCCTGTAAATTCTATGGTGAGTAACCACCTCCTAACTCCCCAAAGCCTGTCCACCATCTTCAGGCACAAATCAGGAGTGTGATGGAATACTCTCCACTACTCTCTACTCTCTGAGTGCATCTCCAACAACATTCAAGAGATTCAATACCATTCAGGATAAAGCAGCCAACTTGATCAACACCCCATCCACCACTTCAAACATTCACTCCTTCCATCACCAATGCACAGTGGCAGCAATATGTACCATCTAAGATGCACTGCAGCAACTCACCAAGGCTCCATCAATAGCATTTTGCAAATCCGCAACCTCTATCACCTAGAAGGACAAGGGCAGCTGATGCATGAGAACACCACCACCTACAAGTTCCCCTCAAACCACACACCATCCTGAATTGTAACTTGGACAGTTCCTTCACTGTCGCTAGGTCAAAATCCTGGAACTCCATTCCTAACAGCACTATGGGTGTACCTATATCAGGTGGACTGCAGCAGTTTATGAATGCAGTTCACCACCACCTACTCAAGGGAAATTTGGGATGTGCATCAAATTCTGCCTTGCAAGCAATGCTTACATCCCATGAAGGAATAAAGAACAGTTGTTGCTGAGAATTTCAAGCGCTACTTTAAGGCATGCTTAGCTTTCACTATTCACTTGTTGCTGGAGGTTTGAAGAAGACCTTTGAGATGCATCGGGAGACTTTCTGGGACAGTTTGGCAAAACTTCACCAACACTAATATTGATTCCAGAAATTTTCTGAGCACATTACCTAAAGAGAGAGTGACTCTGTGCTATTCCATTTTCATGGACACCTTCCAGGAGTCACTAGTTGAAAAGAGGGATAGGACAGCACAGTATATTTTTTCCCACCCCCACATTGGTACAGGACATCCCTCTTCCTCTGGATCTCCATCACCAGGACATCCAGTGTTGCATTTTAGAAGACAGGCACCCTCTCCTTCGGTCTCTGAGTCACCCTGAAATGTTCTGTTGTGTGTCAGCCAGCGCACTCCACACCTTTAATGGAAATGGGTGCGTGGAGGCTACATATACCACTACACAAAAAATTGCTTCTCATCAGCATTGGAATGATAAACCTGCAAGTTCAAATAATGGTAATTAGCAATTAATTCAAAATTTGCTTGCTAAAACTGGACTTTCAAACAAGCATTTGTTATTGAGAGAGCACCCACTTAGCACCTGTTTTCACCCTTTACCAAAATATGCCTCATAACCTCTATTAATAAAGTCAAGGAACTCATGCTTTTTAACAGCTTGATCAAATTGTCCTGCCACCTTCAAAGATTTGTGTAAGAGCACCTCCAGCTCCTTTTGTTGCTGCATCACCTTAAAATAGTACGATTTAGTTTATATTGCCTTACTTCATTCTATCTACCAAAACGTATTACTTCATACTTCTCTACATTAAATTTCATCTGCCATGTGCCTGCCCACTTCACCAGTCTATGTCCTCCTAAAATCTGTTACTGGCTTTTATTATTATTTACTTTTTACTGCCTGTCATTACTTTTTATTACTTTTCTGAGTTTTCACCATCTGCAAACTTCAAAATTCTATCTGTATACCCAAGTTTGGGTCATTAATATGTATCAAAAAAGCAGTATACAAACCCTGAGAAACACAACTGTGTACCTCCTCCAGTCTGAGCATCAGCTGTTCACCGTCACTCTCTGCTTTCTGCCCTTTTGTCACTTTTTTATCCATGCTGCCACAGTACCTTTAATCCCACAGGCTTCAATTTTTCTTACAAATCTGTTATGTGATACTTTGTCAGTTGCCTTTTGAAAGTATGTATGTACATTCACCACATCATCAGTCTTCAACATTACTACATCAAAAACTCAATCAAGTTAATCAAGCACGATTTGCCTTAAAAAGAAATCTGCTGGCTTTCATTCATAAGCCTATACTTTTCCAGCGCCAATGCATTTTATCCCAGATTATTGTCCCTGCAGGTTTCCCACACCTGATGATAGGCTGAATATCCTATAGTTGCTGGATTTATCTATCTCCCACTCTTTGAACAAGGATGTAAGATTTGCAAGCCTCCAGTCCTCTGGGACCATTCTCATATTTCTGGAGGATTGGAAGACTTTGGTCAAAGCCGAAACTACTATGAGGACTGCCAACCTTTTAAGTACCTCTTTATTTTTATCCTATTCAACATCGCCACTACCTCCTTTACTGCTCCACTGACAGCACCTTCTTTGGTGAAGACCGCTGCAAAGTACTCATTCGTTACCTCAGCTATGCTTTGCCTCCAGAAGATCTCTATTTTGGTCCCTAATCAACTCCACCCTTCCTCTGACTGCCTTTTTACTATTTATATGTTTATAAAATAATTTTTGTTTACTTACGTTAACTGCCAATCTATTCTCATACATTTACTGTTCTGCTGTTATCCCCTGTTTTGGATTTCGATCCTCTGTACTGTCTGCATTCAGCTTCTTTAACTACTATATTTTTCCTTTTCTGTTTCATTTTAACCCCTATCTTTACTCATCCAAGAAACTTTTTAGCTTTGGACACCTACTTGCGCTCCTAATCCTGGCGTTCCTGTGTGCCTTTCATCCTCGTAGAATGTGTACTCTCGTACCCAAGCCATCTCCTTTTCGAAGGCCTCCTATTGTACTGTTTTTTTTAACAGTTATTGATTCATAACCGCCTGTGCCAGATTACTTTTTAATTCACTGAAATTAGCCCTCCTCCAGTTAAATATTTTTATACCTGACTGTACCTTGAACCAAAACAGCTCTTAGCAAACTCACAAATGACATCCTATGTGACTATGACTGCAGTAAACTATCCCTTCTCATTCTTCTTGACCTGTCTGCAGCCTTTGACCATAATTGACAGCATCGTGCTCCTCCAATATCTCTCCACTGTTGATCAGCTGAGTGGGACTGGGTGTCATATTTGACCCAAGATGAGCTTGTGACCACATCCACCTCGATAGCATCACCTGATTTAGTTCCTGTCTCAGCTCACTTACTGCTGAAACCTGCATTCAAGCCTTTATTACAACAACAATAACATTCCTCCATTTATATTGTGCCTTTAATGCAAGGATCCTTGCAGGAGTATTATGGAACAAGATTGTTACCTCTAGACTTGACAATTCCAATGAACTCCTTGACCAAATGGCCTCTCTCTGTGCTTTATATTTCTATGACTCTATGACTTCCCACATTCTATCCTCAGTGAACTGGAAGTCATCCAAAACTCTCCTGCCCATGTCCTAATTTGCATCAAGTCTTATTCACCCTGTGCCCACTGACTGACATTGGCAGCCGGTTAAGCAATGCCTCATTTTAAAATTCCTATTCTTGTTTTCAAATCCGTCTGTGGCCTCACCCCTCCCTATAACTCTAATCTCCTCCAGTCCCATAACTCTCCAATTTCTGTGTTCTTCTAATTCTGGCCTCTTGACCATCCTGATTTTAATCAGTCCACCATTGGCGTCCCTGCCCGAAGCTCTGCAAATTCCTTCCTGAAACACTCTGTCCTCCTCCAGTTGTTCCTTAAAACCTACTTCTTTGATTAAACTTCTGTGCATCTGCCCTAATATCTCTTTATGTGGCTTTGTGTCCAATTTTGTTTTATGGTGCTCTGGTGAAGTGCCTTGAGATGTTTTATTACATTAAAGGTGATATAATAATACAAGTTGTTGAACTGTAAACACTGATCAAGAACATTCCCTTCTGCACATTTCCGGAATTCCTCCTTCTCTTCTGACCTTTACAGTGTTACTATCACACTCTGTGTTAGGATAATGGAATGATCCCATTTATCTCTACTCTATAGTTCTTGGATCTTTCTGTAATTTGCCTGCAAATTTTCCTCTGTCTCCTTCCTATAATTTGGCGGTCTATTGTATATATTCACTGGTGTAATAGTTTCTCTATTGTTCCTTAATTCTAACCAAGTAGATTCTGTCTTTAACCTCTCAACATCACCCTTTTCCAGTGCTATAATAGTTTCTTTGATCAATACTACCACCCCTTCATCCCTAATATGGGATACACAGCCAGAATGATTGTGTGAGGGTCAATTTGACAAATGTGTGTTTCTATTGCATAGCCTGGCACTTGGAGTGCCTTGTTACTTTAAACAGAAGAAAATTGGGCAGATTCTTTAATTGGGCTTGTACTCTAACCCATCCAGTTGTCCAATATTTGCTGCATGCTGGCAATCCAATGCCTTTTAGTAAAGACCCAGAAGGATCTCCCCTACTGTGTGAAATTTAGGTGTCTAAAGATGCAAAGGGTGCAGGAGGGAAGGGTCACTTCTAAACTCCTGCCCCAGCTCCTTGTCTCTCGGCTGGTGCATGATAGACAAGCGAAAATTAATGTGTGATGCGTTGCTGGTGGGGATATGTATAGAGGACTTTTCTATATCTTCACCCTCCTCGTCAGCATCTTCTCATTCATTTAGTTCTATGTGAGGAGAAGGCAGTGAGGACAGGTAGCACAGGCACATCTTGAGACTGCAGTGCAAAGAGTAACTGAGGGATTAGAACAGATAAAAGTGCAGCACAATGTGAGTCAGAAGAGCTGTAGGATGCCAAATAAATTTTCCCTCAGATTGCTGTCATCAACCCCACTGCTGTTTTCAGAGGCTCCAACCTCCTCCCTGGGCTGAACTCAATTCTAGCCATCAATGAAATCATCTGCTTCCAACATGGAGACCACGCTGAACTTCGGTGATAGCCAATTTTCTTCTTAAACAGACTGCGTCTGCTCACATGGTTGAATGTCTTGGTGAGATCAATGAAGGCTGTATAGTGGTTTCCTTTGTTCATGGCATTTCTCTTGCAGCTGCCAGATTGCAAAAGTAACATCAATTGTGAATCTTCCAGTTCTGAAACCACCCTAGGATTCTGGACAGATGCGTTCATGTTTGACAAATTTATTAAAGTGTTTGAGGATGTAGCTAATAGGGTAGATAAAGACAAGCCAGGTAGATGTAGTATACCTGGATTTCCAAAAGGCATTCAATAAGGTGCCACACAAAAGGTTAATAGGTAAGATAAGTGATCATGGAGTTGGTAGTAATATATCAGCATAGATAGAGGATTGGATAACAGACAGGAAGCAAAGAGTAGTCATAATTGATGCATTCTCAAGTTGGTAGGTTGTGACTGGTGGAGTGCCACAAAGATCAGTGATGGGGCCTGAGCTATGTACAATCTGTCCCTTTGTCTAAGTTATTAATATAGAGAGTAGTGTATCTATGTTTACTGACAATACAAGGCATTGGAGGCAGTCCAGCAAAGACTCACTAGATTGGTCCCTGGGATAAAAGGGTTGTCCTTTGATGAGGGGCTGAGTAAATTGGGTCTATATTCTCTGGGGTTTAGAAGAATGAGAGATGATCTCATTGAAACATGCATGATTCTGAAGGGACTTGACAGGGTAGACACAGAGATTGTTTGAACTGGTTGGGGAGTCTAGAACATGGAGGCACAGTTTCAGGATATGGGATTGATCATTTAGGACTGCGATGAGGAGAATTTTCTTTACTCAAAGGGTTGTGAATCTTTGGATTTCTCTACCCCAAAGATATGTGGATGCTGCATCATTGACCATATTCAAGGCCGACTTAAACAGATTTTTGGTATCTCATGGAATCAAGGGTTATGGGGAGCAGGTGTGAAAGTGAAGGTAAAGCCCAAGATCAGCCATGATCGTATTGAATGGCGGAGCAGGCTCCATTCCTGCTTCTATGTCTTGTGTTCTTGTGTAGCAGGCAAATGTCTTGATAGTTGTTGCAATCACTGCAGTTGCCTGGTTCTTGCACAGGGTCAGAATCTTTGTATCATGCACACACTGTTTCCTCCCTCTAGCAGAGACATAGAAGTTCATGTAGATGCTGCACGGGTGCCAGTTTCCCATGCTTGGTATGCTCAGGCAGTATGGCATCATCACCTGGAGCTTTGCCCATGGCAAGCAAGTCAGTAGCTTTACTCCACCGTGGTTTTGATATCCAGCTCTGCTATGACAGACAGGCTTTCTATGGTGCCTTGAGCTTCCTCGGTGACACTGTTCTCCCTTGAGTACAACTCACAGTAGTCAGACAAGGTTAGCAGACCAACTTCTCATGCCCAAACAGGGTCAAAAGGCATCCAGCTAATAAGGGGCATAATGCCTGTTTTATGGCTCAAACTGGAATTTGGTTTTGCCTGAACGTAACCAATGTCAGGCTCGCTCTGTTCAGCATATCCAGCTCTACACATAGTGTGACCAACTGTCCTCAGATCATCAATGAATGATAGGTCTTTTAAAAAATTACCTCTATGCCAAGCTGGGAGGAGCAGGTGCTCAACTGGTGCTCACAGCTCACCAGTCCTATCCAAATGAGACCAAGGGATTAATTTACCACAGGCCTCATTGGACACTGCATTTGGCATGTACACTGAGGCACAATCTAATTTCTAGGATTCATTGTTTGGGTTTACAGATGAAGAATGGCATTTTGAAAGGCAAGTTGGGTGTGCCTGTGGAAATCTTCTCAGGAAGAGGCTAGTGTCTTCAGGAGAGGAGGGGCACCGTGGAAGGAAAACTGGTGTTAATGTTAGCTCAGTGAAATCATTAGCATGTTATGAAATAAATGTTGTCTGTGTGAATTATGAGGAATGTGTAGCTAGGAATGAAATATAAATAAATTAACCGATTCACACCTTGTTAACATTTGCAAATTTGATTAATTAGTACTGCACTTTACATCGTCATGACAGAAAGTCTCATGACATCCATGACCATCACCCATTCTATTAGTGGTGACAAGGCAAGGAGATGGAGCAGCCTTTATGCAGATCCCAGTCAATGATGAGCTTTACTTCCAAGCTCATCTAGCAGTCTCTTGAGGTGATCACCAGCCCTGTACTTAACCCTCTCCCTCCAACTAACTCTATCTAATTCTTATAATCTCTCTCCAACTTGATTTTGTCTACTCCTTGTTGGCCATCCTTCACTCTTTGTCCTGCTTTAGCTCACTGGCATTGGGAAGGGAGAAGTGTGTGTGTGTGTGTGTGTGTGTGTGTGTATATTTCTGGCCAAGCTTCAGATGATTATAGCATCAAAACACAGACCTACATTTACTCCTGGTCCAGCAACACCTTGAATTTAGGGTTTTACCAAGTCTCTCATGAAATTGCCTCTTCCCATTTCTGTAACTTCTTACAGCCCTCTGCCAACTCTGCCATGGCCCTAAATTCAAGAATTCCCTTCCCAAATCTCACCACCTCTTTATCTTCCTCTCCTCCTTTAAGACATTCCTTAAAACACATCCTTTTGTCCAAGCCTTAACCATTCCTTTTTAATATCTCCTTCAGTGTAATTGTTCTTTCTGTTCACACTTCTGTGAAGCATTTCAGCACATTTCTCAACATTAATTATGCCATCATTAATGTAAATAGTTGTTTGGCTCATCTGTGGTGCCATACCCCCATGGTTGGAAAGCCTGCTGGCATTTACTGTCCAGCATCCTGCAAGAGAATGGAAACTTAGGGCAAGGCCTCTGAGGGCAACTGGCAGGCTGTACAAGTTAGGACCTCGAGAGAAATTCAAGGGAGGGACAGCAAAATGGTACTTGTCTAGAACACATTTCCCCATTGCTTCCACAAAACGGTTTGTTTATGCAATTAAAAAATATTAATTTATGTTGCTGTGTATTTCATCTCAGATTTAATCATAGAGGCTCATTTGCATTTTCTCACAGTTATCTGCCACTTCTTTCTTCTGGGATAACGCTAACTGCTGCTGGGTTTGTGAAGCGGAGCTGAAAGTGGAGATTAGGGCATCTGAGAGGGATGTGGGACCTTTCGGTTTTATATCAGTAATTTACAGCCGGAGAATGTTGTTTGGCTTGGATGGCTGAGCATGTGGATTTCTGCTTTTGATTTCTGCATGGATGAGAAACTTCAGTTATGTAGAGATACCAGAATCAATTGAATGATGCAGGAGAGATAGTAGCCATTCATCCCACCGTGCTTGAGTTTGCTCTTCGGCTTCTATCCAATTGGTCCCGCACCCCCACTCTTTCCTCCATAGCCTTGCGATATTTTTTTCTCCTTCAAGTATTTATCCAATTCCCTTTTGAAAATTATTATTGAATCAGTTTTCACAACATTTTCAGGCAGTGCATTCTACAGAGTGAGTCGTAGCTGGAGTGCACTGTCTCAATGCAGATTCAATAATGACTTTCAAAAGGGAATTGGATAAATTTGAAGAGCTATGAGGAAATCGCCGGGGTGTGGGACTAATTGGAAGTCTTTCAAAGAACTGACAATGGCATGACAGGCTGAAGGGCCTCCTTCTGTGCTGTAAGTTTTGATGATTGACTTCAAAGGCAGAATTGTGCCTGAAAATAATGAGGCTGGAGATTGATATTGTCAAACAAAGGGCCCTGTCATTATCTTTTCTGATAGCATTACCATTTTTGTGGAGACCCTTAGTTATGATTCATCCCCTAGTGACTTATTCAAGCAACCCATTCTTCAATGTCAAAAAGTCATTCATTTCTATGACGCCTTTCATGACCACAGGATGTCCCAAACACTTTAAAGCCAATGAAGTATTTTGAAGTGTAGTCGCTGTTGTAATGTAGGAAACCTAGAAAGCCTAGACAATGAGTGCCCACAGGCTGTTCAAACCTGAAGGACATCACAGCTGAACCTGGTGTCCTCACCGGATGTCACCACACATGCACTTTCCACCAAGGGTCACAAGCTGCTACTTCTTCCCCTCTGTAATTCAAAGCAATTGTAACTTCCCCGTTGCTGCCACAGACCGGAGATTGGCAGTGGGATCTTCACATTCTACCTGGCTCAATACAACATCAGGTGATGTATTCATCCTCTGAATCTGCTCACTGTAGAACTTCCCTTCATTAAAGGTTTTTTTGATTTACCTAGAAATCAAAGATAAAGTGGCAGAAATGAGGAGCTTCTCAAACTTAATTGTTGCTTTCCCCTGGGCTAAGCTGTGTGTAAATATGTATCAGCTGATTATTTTAAGAACAAAAGAACTACGATCAGGAGGGTGCCATTTGACCCTTTGAGCCTGCTCTGTCATTCAATAGGGTCATGGCTGATTTCCTACCACAACACCACTTCCTATCCCTATACCCATATCTTGATTCCCTTAGCATCTAAAAATGTATCGATTTTGGTCTTCCACAACCCTCTTGGGTGGAAACTTCTAAAGATTCACAATCCTTTGAACAAATTTCCACTCATATCAGCCCTAAATGGTTGACCTCTTATTCTGAGACTAGTTCTAGACTCCTCAGCCAGGGAAAAAGTCTCCAGCATCAACCCTTTCAAGTTCCTTAAGAATTCTATATGTTGCAATGAGTCAATTCTCATAGGTCTCTTCTACTCAATCTCTCCTCATAGGGCAATCCCTTCATCCCAAGACTCAGTCTAATGAACCTTTATTGCACTCCGTCTAAGGCAAGTATATCCTTCCTTAGGTAAGGAGACCAAAACTATAAATGGCATTTCAGGTCTGGTCTCGCCAAGGCCCTGAATATTTTCAGTAGGGCATCTTTACTCCTATACTCCAATCGCAAACGTACCATTTATTTTCCTAACTATTTGCTGAAACTCCTTGTTAGCTTTGTGATTTTTGTACAAGGCCACATAGGTCCTTCTAATGCAAACATTTCCTAGCCTCTCACCTTTTAAAAAATATTCTGCCTCTTTATTTTTCAACCAAAGAGAATAACTTTTCATTTCTCCACATTATATTCAGTGGGCGCCATAGCTAAAGTAGTTATGTGACTGGACTAGCAATCCAGAGTACTGGACTAATGATCAGGAGCTGTGGGTTCAAATTCCACAGTCGCTGGAAAATTTAACTTCAGTTTATTAAATAAATCTGGTAACGACAAAACTACAGGATTATTGTAAAAACCCACCTGGGTCACTAATGTGAAGGGAAGGAAATCTGCTGTCCTTACCCGGTCTGGTCTAAATGTGAGTCCAGACCCACAGCACTGTTGTTGACTCTGATTTGCCCTCTAAAATGGGCTATCATTCCATTCAATTGTCTCAAGGGCAATTAGGAATAGGCAATAAATGCTGGCCCTGCCAGTGATGCTTACACCCTGTGACTAAATTCCATCTGCCATGTTCTTATCCACTCACTTAACTTCTTTATATCCTCACAGCTTACTGTCCCACCTAGCTTTGCATCATTGACAAACTTCTTACTCCACAAGTTACAGCATGCCAACTCAAAATGACCCATTTATTCCTACTCTCTCTTATCTGTTTTTTAGACAATCTTCAATGTATCAGCCATGGCTCAGTTTGTAGCATACTGAGCTCTGAATCACAAAGTTTTGGGTATAAGACCCACTCTAGGGGGACTTGAACACAAAAGTCAAGGCTGACAATCCAGTGTAACCCTGAGGGAACAGTGCACTATTGAAGGTGCTGTCTTTTGGATGAGATGTTAAACCAATGTTCCAGCTGCCTCTTTGGGTGGATGTGAAGGATCCCATGACACTATTTCGAAGAAGAGCAGGGGAGTTATCCCCAGTTTCCTGGTCAATCAACATCACAAAAAAACAGATTATCTGGTCATTATCACAAAGCTGTTTGTGGGAGTTTGCTGAATGCTAATTAGCTACCACATTTCCTAGATGACAACGGTGACTACACTTCAGAAAAGTACTTAATTGGTTTTCAGGTGTTTGGTGGTCATGAAAAGTGCTATACAAATGCAAGTCTTCCTTTTCTTTCTTCAATCCATGCTAATATAGTACCTCCTTCTCATGAGGCCTAATTTTGTGAAATAACATCTTGTGTGCATCTTGTTGAATGTTTTTGTAAATCTAAAAGCTTTATATCCACTGGCTCCCCCTTATCCACCATGATAATTACAACCTCAAACTCTCAAACAGATTTGTCAAACTTCTCTTTCATAAGCACATGTTATCTGTGCCTAATTATATCATGATTTTCTAAGTATCCTGTTAGCATGCCCTAATAATAGACTAGCATTTTCCCTACTAATAATGTTAGGCTAACTGGTCTATAGTTCTGTTTTGCCTTCCTCCCTCATTTCCTGAATATGGGGTTACATTTGCTACCTTTCAATCTGCAGAAACCGTTCTAAACGTTAAGGAATTCTTGAAGATTAAAGCCAATGCACCCACAATCTCCATAATCCACCTCTTTTAAAACCCTAGGGTGGGGCTATCAGGTCTGATGGATTTTTTTGGCGGCTGTGTTTGCTGCCAATGTCGTGCATGTGCAGTTGTATGCACTGCTGCCATCTTTACAGGGGGCAATGTGCAGCAGGGCATGCACAGTGATTGCTGACCCTGGAACTGCAAATATTACAGTGCCAGCAGCAGAATCTCTCAGTTTTCTTTATCCCATCTTATTTCCTTAACATTTTTCTTGCCTTTTTTCCCCTATTCTTTTGGTAAGGCACCTTTCTTCTAATAAACCACCTTGTCCTAGCAGCATTTCTCAGTGGTGTGGAAGGGGTAGTGTGTGAGTAAGCCTGTATTCTATCATCTGCCTGCCTGTTGGTACTTAAATGTGCTGTGCTGGGAGAAACAAGCCCCAGAGCCGCAAACGAAATTGCAGCCATCACCGCGTGGATCAAAAGCCTCCCCCTCCCCCCCCCTCCCCCATCCCAATCCCAATCCCCAGAATCATCCCACCATGGGGCTCAGAAACTGGGTAATTGACTTCCAACTGGCACTATGTCTCCTGCAAATGATGACATAGGATTCTGCGCTTGCGCGGCCAAGTATCAGCAGCCATCTTGCGTTGGCAGGAGACGGTGTTTTTTGGCTATCAGTCCCATTAATTTTGCTTCTCTACTAATGTTAATTTCTTTTAACCATCGTCAGTCTCACGCTGTCTTGGTTCCCCGATATTTCTGGAATTCCTTTGGGCCTTCTACCATGAAGCTAGATAAAAGTATTTGTTTAATATCTCTGCCATTTTGTTATTCCCCTTTATAATTGCTCCTGTTTCTGCCTGTGAAGGACCTACATTTACTCCACTAATTTCTTCCTTTTTACATAGTTACAGAAGCTTTTAAATCTGTTTTTACACCTCTAGCTAGTTGACTCTCATTTTATTTTTTCTGTCGTCATCAATTTCTCAGTCATCCTTTGTTGAATTCTAAACTCCTCCCCCCCACACCCCCGCACCCCACCCCACCCCTGTACCTCTGTCCATTAGTTTAAAGTTCTCTCTACAACCCCAGTAATTTGACTCATCAGGGCACTGGTCCCAGCCTTGTTTTTAGCCTATTGTTCATTGTATATTAGTTGGTAGTTTATATATAGGAGCAGGCTGAAACTGTGGTTGTTGAATTGGAGGTGCATAATACATAATTTGTACCTCTGTAAACACCAGCTTGTAAGAATAGCTCCAGTTTAGTTGTTCACCACCTGACTGTGAGTTGTAACACCCATTACAATGGAACAGCTTACGCTTTCCCCAGAACTGTTGCTAATACCCCATGATTTGAAATCTCTGCCTCCCACACCACTCTTTCAACCATGCATTTACCTTCTAGTCCATTTGTCCTGTACCAATTTGTGTATGGCTTAGATAACAATCAAGAGATTGGTACTGTGAAGATCTGTGATTTAGACTCTAGCTCCTCCAATTCTCTCAGCAGAGCACCAGTCAGAAAGTTGGAGTGGGGCATGAGTGGAGCCCACCATTGGGAATCCCCTGCACAACTCCAAAGGGTGTTAGTGACATCAGTTATCAGTTCCTTGTCTGGAGGCTCAACCTAAGTGACAGCCGGGCCTTCAGTCGAGTGGGGAGTGAGCTGCTCATTGATGCCATGCTGCAGCAAGTGTGGTCACGCCCGTAACTGGCAGTGGGTGGGAGTTGGGAGATTGTGATTAAAGGGGTCAACTGGAGGGGGGAGGACGATTGGAGGGGAATGCCAATCAGTTCCTGAGGTCGGAAGGTTGGAAGCTGCATGGTGGGGTGGGGGTAGGCGGGGCAGGGCAACATGGCATGCAGAGGCCTGGGCTGGGGGATTAGACCCTGATGGTGGGGGTGGGGGTGAGCAATGGAGGGGGAGAATCTGGGCCTGATAGAGGGGTGAAGCAGGGTGGATGGGAGATGTGGGGGGGTGGGTTCTGGTGGGGGTAGCAGGAGGTCAGAGGCCTAGGGAAGGAAAGGCTGTTGGGTGGCTCTGATCATGGAGGCTCATAGGTAGGCATTGGATCCACAGGGTGGGTGCGAAGGCAGGCACTTACTGCTGAATCCACCAAGTTCTCATCTAAAGGATGCTACTTGGTTCCATGATGCTCAGGAAACTTGGTAGAAAACAATTAAAGTTCAAAAGCTGCATGATGATGAAGCTCACGGCCTCATTATCATATTTAAAGTTACTGCCTACCTCCTTTGATCAGGTTGGTTGCCCCCTCAGTTAAAGCCAGAAATGGGAAGGTTGGAGGTGAATTTGAGACAAAAAACAGATTTCTGACTTTAAACCCCCATCCAAACCAAATCCACCTGGTTTTTGCAATTAAAATTTAACCCTATGTATTTTGTGCACTTTGTTTAGATTTTTTTAGTTTATTTCCAATTATTTGATCTAGCTTAAATTTAGGCAGGTTAAATTACATATCTACTTGTAAACTTACCTGCCATCCTTGTAATGTGATGTCACTTTGCAATTAGACTGCGTAAGCCATCAGTTCCAAACCTTGTCTTCACAGAATGGTCCATCTCTTCAAGAAGTGGTAGAACATATGAACATAAGAGCAGAAGAAGGCCTTTTAGCCCCTTGAACCTGTTCTGCTGCTATTCAATGAGATCATCGCCAATCTGTGACCTAACTCCATATTATCACCTTTTGCCCCATACCCCTTAATACTTTTGGCTAACAAAATTCTACCAATCTCAGATTTAAAATTAACAGTTGATGCAGCATCAGTTGCCGTTTGTGGAATGACATCAAATTAGATGATCTTCAAAGCTTTAATTGTCACACAAATTTACCAAACAGTCAAGGAGCAACTAAATAAATAACAAGTGTGGCATATTTTACAGCAGTTGTTAAACTTCCCTAAATCCTCCTGTAGTAATTGACAAATAGGTATTTGCTCTCCACTCAACAAACTATAATGAATCTTAAAACATAGGGAAACTTTTTTTCTTCCGTCTCATGAACTACGTGGCTTTGCTAGCATCTCTGGAAGTCCCAGCTAGGGTGTCCTCAAAGATTCCAGATAAAATGCCTCAGCTGGACAATGCAGTAAATGCAATGCAATAAATACCACCAGAATGATTAGAGCAAGAGGTCAGGAGTGTGTGGAATTTCATCTTAAAGGGAATGATTGAGGCATGAAGATGTAATTTTTTACTTAGCTCTTTTACATTAATTTGAGTTAATGTGCTTCATTTTAGCTGATCTGCACTAGGAGTTTTTAAACTTACTTACTTACTTAGTACCTTAACTAGGGCCTAATTTGAAGCGGAAATAGGTTAATTAATTGGTGGTTCATAGAAGTGTTCTCTGGCATTTTTTCTTGTAACAGTAGGTCATTGTGCAAGTTAAGGCAATCTAATTTGAACTGAGAGGAGGAGAAATTCATTTGCGTCACTACGCTGATGTACACCTATTTACTGGGGAAAGCGGTCATGTGGGCCGCTGCCCTCATAGCCTGCATGGCATTCTTCATTGATATCATTGATCAATACGTTTCTCCCCCAAAGACATTAATCTTGAGCTGTAAGAACCCAGTGGAGCTGGAAAAGGCTAAGAGAATCTGGAGTTTAATCTTAGTGATAATTCAGCTTGTAATGCAACTAACATGTTTATACTTGAAGCCTTAAAACACTTTTGTTTTAAATTTTAACAAAGAATTGTAGTCTGGGGAGGTGCAGCTGAAGCCTGTGTCGTGCATTACCTGTGCAATGTGGGAGCACCTAGATGGTTTGTATATCTGAGATGGCTGCATATCAAACAAATTTCTCTCCCACCACCTTCAGTCGAGCTTAAGGTTTCTTAAGCTTAAAAGAGCAGCTGAGAAAACTCTGTCACATTCAAGAGGTTGAAAGATTCTTGGGTTGTGCATTCCAGGTGGCAGTCACCCTACAGGTGGAGTCAGTTTGTACAAAAGTAAAGTGAAGAAGAAAGAGTGGCTAGAAAGCAATGCAGGGATTTCCTGAAACTGCAGAACTGTACAACGGTTCACTCCCAAATATACACAACATCTGCTTCTGCTTTCTGGTTGGGCAGAGATTACCTTGTACAATCTTAGGCACCTTATAATGTTAATCAGGGATAGAGTGATCTCCAGAACGAGTATTGATCACCTAAGAGGTTTGGAAAGCAATTTTGCAGATCTACTTTCTTTAATTGGCTTTTGTTTTTATTGGTTTTTTCACCTCTCAAATGACTGCCAGGTGTTTAGGGAGTGTCTGTATTGCAATGCAAAAGGCATCACAGTTATGTGGAATAGGCTGGATAGATCAAAGGAACATTTCCTGCCTGTCATTGTTCGGTTGACAGTGATTACAACTCAGGGAAAGGCAGCCAGATGCGCAACACCGTGAAACAAATGATTGTGAAACAGTCCAGACTGAAGTGGAGAAATGCAGTATAAATAGGTAACTCCATCGTCAGTTGAATAGATGGGCATCTTTGCATTTGCAGCCAAGGGTTTAACTAAAAGTTGCTTTTTGGGTTTGGAGAAGGTGAGTTTTAGTCCAGCTTTAAAAGAAGGGTTCTTCAGACTCCGCTTGCAGCTGCAGCTAGTAATTTAGATAACTGGCTTAAACAGGTTTTCAGAAGCTAGATTCAGACAGCATAAAAGCAAGCCATCTACAGTGCTGCTTTTGTCTGCACTGGAGTACTTCAGTTCTAGTTTGGTGAGAGAGGGAGTTCGCTGAAGAGGGAAGGAGGTGATCCTTTCATTTCCTACCTTTCCTCAGTAAGAAAAGCGGCAGCCTTGGTAAGTAGGACCTGGTAAGTATTTCTTCTGTCCTTAATATTCTGTAGAGGAAGTAAAAGTAAAGGGAGTAATTTAAGGGTAAGTCATGGCAGGGCAGCTCAGCCAAGTGAAATGCTCCACCTGTGTGAAGTGGGAAGTCAGGAGCATTTCCAGTGTCCAGGGTGACCATGTGTTCAGAGTGACCAAGTGTCTCCAGCAGCAGCTACTCAAAATCCATGTTTTGGAACTGGAGCAGCTGCTGGAGTCACTGTGGAGCATCCGCAAGGATGAGATCTTTGTGGATAGCATATACAGTGAGGTGGTCACACCACGCGTAAAGAGTGCACAGGCAGAAAGGGAATGGGTGACCGCCAGACAGAGTGAAAGCACTGGTCGGGAGTCCCCTGGGTCCATCTCCCTCTCCAACAGATTTTCCATTTTGGATACTGCTGGGGGAGATGGTTTTGCAGGGGAATGCAGCAAGAGCCTCCCTGGTGCCAGGGTCAAGGATGTCACTGAGTGGCTGCAAGACATCCTAAAGGGGGAGGGTTTTTCATTGGAGCAGAGACGACTGAGGGGAGACCTGATCGAGGTGTACAAGATTATGAGGGGCATGGACAGGGTGGATACGGAACAGCTGTTCCCCTTAGTTGAGGGGTCAGTCACGAAGGGACATAAGTTCAAGGTGAGGGGCAGGAGGTTTAGGAGGGATGTGAGGAAAAATATTTTTACCCAGAGGGTGGTGACGGTCTAGAATGGGCTGCCTGGGAGGGTGGTGGAGGCGGGTTGCCTCACATCCTTTAAAAAGTACCTGGATGAGCACTTGGCACGTCATAACATTCAAGGCTATGGGCCAAGTGCTGGTAAATGGGATTAGGTAGGTAGGTCAGGTGTTTCTCACGTGTCGGTGCAGACTCAATGGGCCGAAGGACCTCTTCTGCACTGAGAGATTCTGTGATTCTGTGAGGGTGAACAGCCAGAGGTTGTGGTCCATATCAGAGAGTAGGAATAAATGGGTCATTTTCAGAGTGGCAGGCAGTGAGCAGTGGGGTACCGCAGGGATCAGTGCTTGGGCACAGTTATTCACAATGTATATCAATGATTTGGATAAGAGAACCAAATGTAATAGTTCCAAGTTTGCTGATGACACAAAACTTGGTGGGAATATGAGCAATGAGGAGGATGTAAAGAGGCTTCAAGGCGATTTAGACAGGTTGAGTGAGTGAGCAAATACAAGGCAGAAGCAGTATAACATGGGTAAGTGTGAAATTATCCACTTTTGTAAGAAAAACAGAATGGCAGAGTATTATTTAAATGGTGATAGATTGGGAAATGTTGATTTACAAAGGAATCTGAACATCCTTGTACACCAATCACTGAAAGCAAGTATGCAGGTGCAGCAACCAGTTAAGAAGGCAAATTGTATGTTGGCCTTCATTGCATTGAGTACAGGAACAAGGATGTCTTACTGCAGCTGTTCAGGGCCTTGGTGAGACCACACCTGGAGTGTTGTATACAGTTTTAGTTTCCTTACCTAAGAAAAGATATACTTGCCATAGATGGAGTGCAGCAAAGGTACACCAGGCTGAATCCTGGGATAGCAGGATTGTCGCATGAGGGGAGATTGGGTTGACTAGGCCTTCATTCACTGGAGTTCAGAAGAATGAGAGGAGATCTCATTGAAACATAAAATTCTGACAGGGATGGACAGACTGGATGAAATTTCCTCTGGCTGGGGGGTGGTCTAGAACAAGGGGTCACAGTCTCAGGATACGGGGTAGGCCATTTAGGATTGAGATGAGGAGAAACTTCTTCACTCAGAGGGTGGTGAACCTATGGAATTCTCTACCACAAAGGCTATGGAGGCCAAGTCACTGAATATATTTAAGAAGGAAATAGATACATTTCTGGACTCTAAAGGCATCAAGGGGTCTGCTAAGAAGGCAGGAGTACGTCATTGAGATAGAGGATCAGCCATGATCATATTGAATGGCGGAGCAGGCTCAAAGAGCTGAATGACCTACTCCTGCTCCTATTTTCTATGTTTCTAAATAGTACTTTCCTCCATCGGTTGGCATTAGAGTTGTACAGCCTGTTTAATTGAATGGGCAGTCAGGAACCTGAATAAATCCAGTGAAAGGACACCTCCGTAATCAGCTGATCCCTGATTATTTTGTCAGCTATTTTCAGGTTGCCTAGAAGAAAACTTCATTTGCATGGTGCCTTTCACAACCTCAGGATGTCCCAAACCACTTTACAGTCAATTAAGTACTTTTAAAAAATGTAGCCACTATTGTAATGCCAAAATCATGGTAGCCAATTTGTGCACAGCAAGGTCCCACAAACAATAATGTGATAAATGACTAGATATTCTGCTCTAAGGATGTTGGTCGAGGAATAAATATTGGCCAGGATAAGGGAGAACTCCCTGCTCTTGTTCAAAATCATGCCGAGAGATTTTTTCCATGCATCTGAGAGGGTAGACATGACCTCAGTTTAACTCATCCAAAAAACCTTCTCGCCATATCCCTCAGATCACCTACCTATCTTCTGACTACATCTCTTAATCCCACCTACTTACCTTCTCACTATATCCTTCAGCCCCAGCTTACTACTTTCTTGCCATATGCTTCAACCCAACTTTCTCACAATATCCGTCGGTACTCTCCCCAAAAACACATTGGGCTGAATTTTTATGCACCAATGGATGTGAGCATGGAGGTGGGTGGGCATGGAGGTTTGCGCCATTAGTTGGTGTGCTAGTTTCCCAGAACCATTCAATCCCGCGCCATTTTCCTGGAGGCAGGATCGGGTGGGGTGGGGTGGCAGGGATATCTGTCCACAAGCAGTGTGTAGCCAGTTAAGACTGTTCTAAAGCCTAATGTCAGAGGCCAATTGGAATTTTCCAGTTGGCCTCCAAGCACCCGGAGGCTTCATGGAACAACCCCTCCCTCTTGAAGTGGCCTCTTTCTCATTTACCTGAAAAGGCAGCCTAATGCTCTGTCCGTGCTGGAAGGCCTCCTATCAGCTATCATCCTTACTTGGACAGCTGGCCTACCCTCTGGCCATTAATTGGCCAATTTGGGGAAAATCACAGCGGGGTGACTGTTCCTCTCTCAGTGCATTCTTCTGGCCCCCATTTGACCCTAATGTCAGTGTCCTGAAGCCCACAGGGAAAATCTTTCACATCCAATTGTCTTTTGACCCCCACCCATATTCACTTCACTTCAAAGTCCCTACTTGGGAAGTTATCCCACAACTCAATTCCTCTTTTGATGAAAATGTTGCCCTTAGCTTCCCTTCTAACCTGGCTCTATCCTTTTTAATATCTCCCCTGGGATTTGAACCCTCCACCACAGTGAAAGATTGGTCTTGATAAATTATGCCAGGGATATTCTGGCCATTTTTTCCCTCCTTGGACCAGAAATACAGGAGGTAACTGCAATGGTTTTCTGCCACCCTAAGATCAGCTTATTCAGTACAGACTGGCGAACAAATCTGGGACCTTCTTACTGTCTAACTAAGTGTCACATTACAGGTGTCTTTTGCATGAGATATTAAACCAAGGCCATTCCTGTTCTCTCAGGTGGATGCAAAAGATCCTATGGAACGATTTTGGAAAAGAACAGGCAAATTCTCTCTGGTGTTGTGGCCAATGTATATTCCTTAATCAACTTCACTGAAACAGATTCTTTAATGGCTGTTAATGGAACGTTGCTGTGCATAAGTTGGTTGCCACATTTCTCACCTTACAACAGTGACTACATTCAAATATACTTAATTAGCTCTGAGGCACTTTGAAATGTCCTGAAGTATAAATGCAAGTTGATGTTTGTCAGAATCTTTTGGCTACTTTATCTTGAAGCCTCTTTGTCAAAGAAAACCAGTCCAAATTGTTTAATATTTTCTCATAAACTTTAAGTATTTATACCTAGAAACATGTTTGTTGCTCCCTTTTATACCCCCTCATGAGCAGTAATATCCTCATTTCAATGAGGTGCCTCAAGTTGGCCCCTCTACTCCAGTCAGTCTGACCAGTACTTTAGATATCTACATGCGGAAGGTGTTCGATGTATTACATCTCGTGAGGGAGATTCTGTCTCTTAGCTGACGTGCTTTGTAAATTCTGCCTCGTATTTCACTGAGGCGGTCATAGTCCAGATGGTGCTTGTTTGCTCATTCGCAAGCAAGAAAACAGGCTCTGGCAAATGGTGCTCCATGCCAGGTCTGACGATTTAGATTGGAGAATGTTGTATGGCTGTTATTTTACACTGGCCCTCAGTACATGTGGCTCAGGGGAAATCATCTGGGATTCCAAATCCTGATTGCTGTGCAATGACCTCCACTGTGAATGTCAGGTGAGAACAGGGTTGGGCTCCATGTGAAGCCCCTCACAATGGAACAGCCACTCTGGATTTTTTAAAAATTATATTCATTCTCTGGATGTGGGTTTCACTGGCGAGGCTGGCATTTATCACCCGAGAAGGCAATGGTGGGCCACCGCCTTCTTGAATGTCTGCAGTCCATGTAATGAAGCCGCTTCCACAACATTGTTCAGTCAGAAGTTCCAGGATTTTGATCCAGTAGTCACGAAGGAATGGTGATATATGCCCAAGTCAAGATTGCGTGAGTCTTGGAGGGGAACTTGGAAGTGATGGTGTTCCCATGCACTTACTGCTTTTGTCCTCCTAAATGATGGAGGTCAAGATTTTGGGAGGTGCTATCATAGATGGCTTGGCAAGTTGCTGTAGTGTGTCTTGTAGACGGTACACACTACAACCATGGTACAACGATGGTGGAGGAAGTGAATGTTTCAGCTAACGGACGAGGTTAGATTTTCTCATTGCTATTATTTTAAGGCTGGCCTTAACCCATACGAATGCTGGTAGGAAAATGTAGGCATTATTGAAAATCTAGGCTTTACTGAGTGTTCTCATTCATAGAATGGTCACCTGACATAGGGACCAACAAAACTATGTCTGAGGAAGTAAAAACAGAAAATGCTGTAAAAACTCAGCAGGTCTGGCAGCATCTGTGGAGAGAGAAACAGAGTTAACGTTTTGAGTCCAAATGACTTCTTTAGAGCGCGAGTCTTATGGACTTGAAAGTTAACTCTGTTTCTCTCTCCACAGATGCTGCCAGACCTGCTGAGTTTTTACAGCATTTTCTGTTTTCATTTCAGATTTCCAGCATCCACAGTATTTTGCTTTTACCTTCAGACTTCCTCAGACATGGAGGACAATGTTTGATAAAAAAATATTTGGATGCATTTAGTTGCTGTACTTTTGCTAAACAATGCCACAAAGACTTATGTTGGTCTTCTCAATGAGGGCCTTGTACATGTCATTATTATCCAATGCTGGCTGTTATTTATTAGCCGTCAACCTTGCACAGTCACAAAGTATTTTCCATTTTCAAAATGAAAATGAAGAGGTCTTCTGCTATAAGTGAAGTCGAGAAACTTAGAACATTGCATGCAAAAACATATCGCGTAAGAGTCTCCACCTCTTCCGAAAGCGGAATCTCACCTTTCGAAGCCCGAGGGAGACTTACCGTTTAGATCCCTTTGAAAGAGGAAATCTCCATTCCGGGACCCACCTTAAAGAGTAAACTTATTAAAATCTCTTAGAGAGAATCGTATTCCTCGGATCCTTTTTAAAGAGATGGTCTTAACATCAGGACTCTAATCAGAAGCAGCACTTTCTTAACAAGTTTTGCCTTTTATCCCGTCCCCTGAACCTATCAACTGTTGCTCGGATGAGGATGCTGAGGGGGGGAGAAGAAGGGAGCGGGTGGAAGGGGGAAGAAAGAAAAGGGGAATGGACGAAGAGGGAAGCTGGAGGCTGGAGCGGGGACATATGCCATTGGGAGTTAACCTGACCTTTCCTGTGGACCCTGTAGAGCGCGGAGCAGGGGCCGGATCGGGGACTCGGTGAAGAGGTGGACGGTGTAGAGGCGCAGAGGAAACAGGAAAGAGGAACTGAGTGGACAACACAACGGTTGAGGATGGATATGGGGGCGGGGGGCCAGGGAAGGTCAGAGTGGGGGCGTGACCGGAGCGTCTGGGGGCGGGGCCATGGGCGCGGGCCAGTCTGAGGGGAGGGGCCGCTCTCTGTGAGGGCGGGGCCGGTCTGCGTGGGAAGGGCCAGAGTGGGGGCGGGGTCGCTGTGTGGGCAGGGCCAGTGTGTGAGGGCGGGGCCGCTGTCGGTTGGGGGAGGCGCGGGGAGGGGCCGGTCTCTCTGTGTGTGTGTGTGTGTGTGTGTGGGGGCGGGGCCGTTGTGTGGGCAGGGCCAGTGTGTGGGGGCGGGGCCGCTGTCGGTTGGGGGAGGCGCCGGTCTGTGTGTGTGGGGGGCGGGGCCGGTGTGTGTGGGGGCGGGGCCGGCCTGTGTGTGGGCGGGGCCAGGGGCAGTCTGGGGCTCGTTCGTTGCCAGCCCGGGAGTGAGTGAAGATCCAGCCGGAGCTCACATTCAGCGCTGGCATGTGAGGAGCTCCGGCCGGGGGAGGATGTCGCAGCCCTGGCTGCGGCCAGCGACATCACAACCCTCCTCAGACTAGCGATGTTAACGGACCCGGTGCCCGGTTTCCGTTCGGTGTCCGAGCGCTCCGGCCGGGAGAGGCCGAGTTGAGTGAGCTGCTGTCCCCCTCCTCATCCCGGACAGGTCACGGAGGATGTGGGAAGGGGCGGCCCCCGGGCCCGGGTCGGGGTCCGGAACCGGGACCGGGTCTGGGTCTGGAAGAACTACTGTCACCTATGTTTTCGTTTACAGCCCGAGCACCGTGAGCGCTGAACCGAACACAACCCCGGCTGCCGTGCACAGAGGACCCAAGCGCAAACTGTACAGTGCGGTTCCGGGACGGACCTTCATCGTGGTGAAGCCCTATCAGCCCCAGGGAGAGGGTGAGATCCTGCTGCACCGAGGGGAGCGAGTCAAAGGTTAGTGCGGTTCCCCACACACTCACACTCACTATGTTTATAGTGCTGAACAACCCATCTCATTCAATCTCTCTATCTCTCACTCACTTCCTCCCTCATTCTGTTCACTCAATCTGATGCTGTTTCACTTTTTCAGTAGAACTTATTATCTCTCCTTTCCATCACACTGACCCTCCAAGTCTCTCCTCTCCAGGGCACTATGTATCTCGCAATCTATCTGTTCCCTCTCCATGGTACTGAACTCATAGAACCATCTCTACCTGTACCTTCTCCGTGGTGCTGAACCACATCTTTCTATCGCCTTACTCTCCCCTCTCGCCATATGTCCCTTTTCGATGCTGCTGAACATTCGCACTCATCTACTCCCTTCTGCATGCTGTTGAGCCCTTTGAGGTCTACACGCTCACCCAGATCTAAATGATCTCTCAGTTGCCCGAACAACAACAATCCTGGAATCAGTTCACTTATAACTTTCCAGCTTATTTTTTTGAACAAAATGTATTTATTTGTCTTCCATTTCTGCATAATCCTCAGATGCCACATGCGGAGATAATCAGGGTTCCCAACAGCCCTGTTCTGTCATGTTTCTTTCCCTCTCTCTTTCTGTGTGTGTGTGTTTGGTGTAGAGTGAGAGAGGCCAGCTATGCGTGAGTTGTTCTCCAACCCAAGAGTCTGCCACTGACAGCGTTCATTCATTCTGGTTGCAGCAACGGACTCGTCAGAGATGGGCTTACCTCAGAAACTAGGCACTGCTTTCTAACTTATGACTCCAGCTGAAAAAGGCCAAGAGGTGGCTGCTCTTTCTTTCCTCAGCTTTCTGGCTTGGAGTATATATGCCAGCTAGTAAGGTTAAGGAAGTGTTAGGAACAAAAACTGTTTTAATTTCCTTTGGTGTTGAGGTTGGCAGTTCATTTGTGCATGTTGGTTTAAGCTTGTTCATTTATTGACATCATTAACATTCTCTGTGGGTCGTCTTCCAGTTGCTTAACTCCTTTCACTGTTGAAGGAAACCAGTGGGTCTCAGTCCATCTCTTACAGTTATATAACATCAAAATTCATTTTATTACACCCTTGCAGTTGTATAATATATAGCACAGGTTCTCCTCAAACCCCTTGAAGATCTATTGCTTTTATGGGATCTTTGCCCAAAGTTCTCAGTCCGAGAGGGTCTCAACTGACCAGCCACAGTTCTGTCTTATGTGAGAAGATCTTACATGACCCCTTCTCAGTTCTTGCAGGTGAGTGCCTTGGATTTAGTGCATGGTGGGGTTATCATACTGTATGACAATGAAGGATTGGCTGAGAATGTACACGATAGGGAATAGTCTCAAACATATTCAAACATGAGACAAATGCAAAGGTGAACCAAGAGCTCTTGCACACTAGCGTTCTGAAGAAGGGTCATATCAGACTCGAAATGTTAACTTTGTTTCTCTTTCCACAGATGTCAGACCTGCTGAGTTTTTCCAGCATTTTATGTTTTTATTTCTGATCTCCAGCATCCTCAGTATTTTGCTTTTATTATCTTCCACACTAGAACTGAGGTCATCTAAGAACCTTCACTATGAACTATGCATTTGTGGGGAGCTGGTCTATGATCCCCATACATACTATACAACTGTCAGAAGCTTTATGAGGTTTTCTTAATCACAACAGAACTGTAATTGGATTTTCTGAAACACTTTCATATCCTAAAACTATGGAGACCAACTGAGAACATGGAATTTTAAACACAGCCAAGAAAAAGAACGAAATTATTGTCGTTCCAGTTTCTGTTTCCCTCTGTCTCATCCCTTTCCTTACTCTAATGCTTTCCTTCTCTCAGCTCATTTCCTTCCACTTTATCTCCCCCACTCAAACTCTCTTGTTATTTGCTGATGCTGTTGTTTCATGCTCTCACTTTGTGTCTTTATCACCATCTGACTGTTCTTTCTGTTTCTGTGTATCACTTTTCCTGTCTTAGTCTGTAATACTCTTTCTAATTCTCTGTCTATCTCATGCTGCCTGTATCGCTGTCAGTCTTTCTCTCTCTCTCTCTCTCTCTTTTTCTGTCAGTTATCTTCTCCTAACTAGCCCTACTGTTGAAATCTGAACTGAGAGACGTGGTAGGTTGTTTGATCATGAAGGGCATTACAGATGATTTCCATCCTCATCTAACATCCAAACATGCATGCCCATTTTGCCAGGAGTGGAAATCCTGTCTGATGCGTCTCCCTACCTAGCCCTGTAGTTCAATGGCAAATTACTCCAGCCTTAACACATCCCCAATGTATGTCAGCTAACTCATCACAGACCTCTAGAGTTTAGAACCAGGATTGTGCAGGCTGGAATCTAATCGAGAAATTCAGGTGGTTTGCATATAGAATAACATATTCCTGGGACTGAATAGCAGGCTGGAATCTAATTCAAGGGTTTAGGGTAGTTTCTACACAGAACAACAAATGCCTTGGAGTGAGCAAACTAATCAAGGGATTCAGTGATTTACTTGTAGAATAACGGATATGTAAGAGTGAGTTGCAGCTTGGAGTCTAATAGAGGGGTTATATTGTTTCATATATAGAAAAATAGATACCTGGCAGTAAGTTACAGGCTGGAATCAAATGGATGGGTTTAGGTAGTTTATGTAAAGGATACCCTGGAGTGACTGATCTCAATCAGAAGACCACCAATTGTGCTACAAAGTCACCACTAGTAGGAGGGTGTTATTATAGCATGGTAAGTGTATGCAGATAGTAATGCAATGCAGATATAACCACAATTTGCACTTACTTAGCATTTTTACTGTAGAAAAACATCTCAAGGTGATTTACAGAGGGTCCTCTTTTGGGTGAGATGTTAAAACTGAGGTCTGGTCTGGGGTCTCAGGTTGATGTAAAAGATACCATCGTCCTATTTGAAGGAGAGCAGGGAAATTCTTCCTGATGTCCTGGCCAGATACCCTTCAACCAACTCCACTAAAGCAAATGTCCCAGTTATGTATTTCATTGCTGTTTGTGGAACTTTGCTGCATGCAAATTGGCTGCCATGCTTCCCTGCATTCCAGTAGTGACTACAATTCAAAAATGTACTGCATTGTTTGTAGCACATACTGGGATATCCATGAGGCCCTGAACGTCCCTTTCTATATGTGTTGTGAATTGTAGACTAAATCTGCATGCTTGCTTCTTGTATTATAAACTAAACTTTAGAGTATTTATATATTCTATATTGCAATATGATTTCTGTTGCATTTTTATGGATAACCAGAACATCTTTTAAATTATAGTGTGTAAAACAGTAGAGATTGCTGCACTGATGGCATGTAAAAGGGCTGACTGCCCCAACTCTATCTGTGGACATAACAGGACTGTCAGTCCTCTCAGGCCCTGGCAGCTGCTCGGATCTCTGAGTAAATTGATGGCTTCCAGCCACTCTGGGTGGTGGGAGGCTACTGCTGGCCCCATTGGCTCCGGGCACACAGTTCATTGAAATCTCAAAGTAAACTTGCCACAGCAACAAAGGCCTGAAGTTAAGGGCATTTCCTGGATCTCGGCAATACAGTGGTTTTGTCTGCCACTGGCTGTTCAGAATTTGCATACTGAAAACCTCTGGCCCTTGAGACTGTACAGTGGAAGCTTTCAGGCTGCAAATGAAACTGGGGACAGTGTTGACACAAGTGTGGGTCCGCCACCCATAGCCATTCATCCTGGACTCTACAGCCAAGAAACAGTTTCACTGGTCTTATGGTGGCATAGTGGTATTGTCACTGGACTAGTAATCCAGGGTAATTCTCTGGGGACCCGGGTTCGAATCCCACCATGGCAGATGGTGAAATTTGAACTCAATAAAAGCCCATCTCGTTCACTAATGTCCTTTAGGGAAGGAAATCTGCCACCCTTACCTGGTCTGGCCTACATGTGTCCCGCAGTAATGTGTTGACTCTTAAATGTGCTCTGAAAGGCACTCAGTTCTCAAGGGCGATTAGGGATGGGCAATGAATGCTGGCCTAGCCAGCGACGCCCACATCCAATGAACGAATAAAAAAATTGAGAATTTTACTTCTTATCCAACTTATGATGAACTTTTATTGCATCAGTTTCATTAGCAGCTTGGCATTTTGTGGGAGAGTCTCACACTCAGACACACATGCATACATATATGTAGTGGTTATGCTACTGGGCTAATAAACCAAAGAAGGTAGGTATAAATCCCTCCACAATATGTTTAAAATTTGAATACAATTTTTTGAGACAGTAAGGTCAGGAAATAAAAAGGTGGTATGAGTAAAAGTGACTATGAAGTAGTCGTATAGTTGTTAAATCCCAACTGGTTCATTCAGTCCTTTTAGGGAAGGAAGCCTACCATTCTTACCCAGTCTGACCTTATATGTGACTCCAGTCCCAGACCAAAGTGACTTGTTAATGCCCTGTGAAATGCCATAACAAGCAAGGCGGTGAATGGTTATAGGGAGTAGGTGGGAATGTGGAGTTGAGGTTACAACCTGCTCAGCCTTGATCTTATTAAATGGCAGAGCAGACTCAAGGAGCCGGGTGGCCTACTCCTACGCCTAATTTGTATGTTCATAAGACACAGTTGTTTCAAATCGTTATTGGGAATCAAAAAGAAGAACCATCACCACCATCTCAGGGCAGCTAGAGATGGGCAATAAATGTTGACCTTCCTAGTGATGCCATATTGCCAGACACACACACACGGATGCCTGCAGATTAACAATAATTGGAAACATAAAACCTATATCTGCAGTCCTCCCTACCCCTCATATTTGCCTGCAGTAGTTGAACAGACACTCTGTGTCCCTCCCTTATAGAACCTTGCAGCTTTAGCAATGTGGAGTTGGCACTAATTCTGACCTGGGAATACATCATGAAGGTCATATCTCAGCTCATTGTGGTAGTCCAGTCACATAAGGAATTTCTGTCAGTTTCTCTATCTATCTCTTTGCTGCACAAGTTTTGAGACGTAGGTGATCCGTGATACAGTTTGGGATGTAGTGGGTGGGCTTGTAGTATAGTGAATATCCAATATTGTTAATCACAGATGTGAGGTCTTCAAAGTCCATTAAGTGTTTAGTGTGACAAAATGCTTTAAATCAGCATAAGATTATAAGACCATATGAAATGGGAGAAGGAGTAGGCCATTTAGCCCCTTGAGCCTGCTCCACCATTCAATAACATCATGGCTGATCTGATTGTGGCCTTAATTGCACTTCCTGCCACCCCTTCATAACCCTTGACTCCCTTGTGGATCAAAAAGCATCTACCTTGTCAAGACCCTCAATCTTTTGTGTTTCAGTAAAATCACCTCGTTCTTCTAAACACTAATGAGTATAGGCCCAACCTCTCCTCATAAGACAACCCCTTCATCCCAAGAATCAACCTAATGAGCCTTCTCTAAATGATATCCAAGGCAAATCTTTCCCTCCTTAAGTAAGGTAATCTAACCTGTATATCATATTATTGGTGCAGTCTCACCAATGTCCTGTATAGTTGTAGCAAGACTTCCCTACTTTTATGCCTCATTCCCCCTGCAATAAAGGCCAACATTCCATTTACCTTGCTAATTACTGGCTGTACCTGCATGCTAACTTTTTGTGATTCTTGTACAAAGACACCCAGATCTCTACCACTGAACTCTGCAATCTCTCTCCATTTAAATAATATGCTGTTTTTCAACTCTTCCTGTCAAAGTAGACAACCTCACATTTTCCCACATTTTCCTGAATGGGAGGCCCCATGCATAAAGTTTTTTTTCCCCTCCGGCATGATCCTGGCCTTCCTGCGGCTTACCTCGCCCTTCAGTGGCTAATTACCTAAACGGCCAGTTATTAATTTGTGGTATGTGGACATGCAGGCATCGCTGTTATTTATTGTCCAGTCTTAGTGGGCAGTTAAGGGCCAACCACACTGGGACTGGAGTCACATACAAGCCAGATAGGGAATAGACAGCAGGTTTCCTTCCCTAAAGGACATTAGTGAGCCAGTTGGGTTTTTATGAAAATCTGGCGGTTTTTGTGGTCACTTTTACTGATAGTAACTCTTTATTATCAGATTTAATTTAAACTGAATTTAAAATCTTAAACTGTCATTGCGGCATTTGAATTTGTATTCTCTGGATTAATAGTCCAGGCTCCAGGATTACTAGTCCAGTAATATGACAGACCTGTTGTATTTCATCCCCTCCTTTACTCCCCCAAAAGCTGCACGTAAAGAATCAGCAAAGCTCAGGAATGTTAGTGGTGGCTGGAGCTTGATAAACAGTTGAATATTCAGCCATCACCTTCTTCCCATTTCCATCACACTTCACTCCTCATCTTCTCCCTATACTCGTCCAATTCACCACATCTCCTCCTCCCCATAATCCCTCAACTCCACCCGCACACCACCTGATATGCCTCAGCCCCACCTACACATTCGACGACTCAATTTCACCTCCCCTCAAGAAACAATTCTAAATGGTGGGTACAAAGCTGATCTTGCCAACAATCGGGCTGAAACCTACTGGGACATAAAATTCATCTTGTACTCCTTTCTTCATTACTTATTTAGTTATTTTACACTTAATCACACAATTGTATTTTCCACCTGCTTGTCCATCCAGTTAGTACCCCAGACATAGACTGAGAAGTCCTTAATCTTCTGCAGCTTTGATATTCAGAACAGTTGTAAGTCCATATCTGTCAGCTGTCTTGCTCACTTTTAATTAACCTTTTGAAACATCTCAGCCATGAGCATTGATTCATTTATATACTTTCTGAATGATTCATCTGCCCACAGTACAATATATTTTAAGTGAGTAGATTGCATGTCTACAACAGTACTAATGTTGTGTTTATTGTAACCAGGACTGACAGACCCGGCATTAGCAGGAGGGATGTATGAGAGAGTGTTACTTTGAGGGTGGTGTGGGGTATATTAGAGTGTTACAATGAGGATTGTGGGATCTAGGCAAGGGTGTTAGTGAAGGAATTGCGATACATCAGTGTGTTGGTGTGAGAGGTGTGTGGTCTATCAGCATGCTACAGTGAGGGGTGTGAGATAAATCAGTTAAATTGCTAAGCCTCAGTGTAACTGTAGAAATCTCCTCAGTGCAATGTATTTAGAATTCACCACCCGTGGCCTGATCTCTGATGCTGGTTCTTGCTGCTAATGATGGATGAGGTGGCCACTTTCCAGACATCACTGACTTTAATGGAATTCCTTATATTTAGTTGGCTGCATAAATTTGTCCCATTTTAGAGTTGCATTCTCTGCAAATTTGGAATTAACTGCAGTGGGCATTCTTCAGTGAGAGATTCCCTTCTCTTCAAACTGCAGAATTAAAGTAAAGCTATTATATCATGGCTGTTTGCATAACCAGATAGAAACGAAGGCCAGGATTTTATGGCCCTTCCTGCTCAGTGGGATATTAAGGTCCCGCTGAACTGAATGGAGATTTAAATTGCTGGCTGGATCTGCCAGGGGGTGGGGGACATGCCACAGCGGGGCCATAAAATCCTGGCCATAGAAAATTTATGGCACGGAAGGACGTCATTCAGCCCATCACATCTGTGGCAGCCGAAAGAGCTATCCAGCTTAATCTCACTTTCCAGCCCTAGGACTGTAGCCCCGTAGGTTACGGTACTTCAGCCGTATGTCCAAATATTTTTTAAACGCAACTAGGGTTTCTGGCAGAGTGTTCCAAACTCCCACCACTCTCTGGGTGAACAAAATTCTCCTCAACCTCCTTTTAATCATTCTGCCAGTTACTTAAAGCCTATGCCCCCTGGTTATTGACCTCCCTGCTAAGGAAAATAGGTCCTTCCTACCCACTCTAATTTAGGCCCTTCATAATAGGTACAGCCTCTGTCACATCAATCACAGACCACAAGGTCCTAGTTCAACACCTGTTTCTGCTGACCTCAGCCAAGGCACCAGTCCAGGGTAACAGTGTTAGACAAGTCAATATTAGGACCACTGCTTTTCTTGGTGAATATTAATGACCTAGCCTTGGAATGCAGAACACAATTTCAAAATTTGCAGATGATGCAAATCTTGGAAGTATTGTCAACTGTGAGGAGGATAGCAAAGACACTAAGAGGACGTAGACAGGCTGGTGGAATGCATGGACACCTGGCAAATGAAATTTAATGCAGATAAGAGTGAAGTGATACATTTTGGGAGGAAGAATGAGGAAAGGCAGTACAAATGATAAAATTCTAAAGGTGGTGCAGAAGCAGAGAGACCTGGGGGTACATGTGCACAAATCATTGATGGTGGCAGGGTAAGTTGAGAAAGCGGTTAATAAGGCATGTGGGACCCTAGGCTTTATAAATAGAGACATAAGTACAAAAACATGCAAGTTATGATGAACCTTCATAAAACATTTATTTGGCCTCAACTGGGGTATTACATCCAATTCTGGGTGCCACACTTTAGGAAGCTTGTGAAGGCATAGGAGAGGGTGCAGAAAAGATTGACAGGAATGGTTTCAGAGATGAGGGCCTTCAGTTACAAAGATAGATCGGAGAAGCTGAGCTTGTTCTCCTCAGAGAAGTAAAGGTTTAGATGAAATTTGATAGTGATGCTCAAAATCATGAGGGGTCTGGACAGAGTAAATAGGAAGAAACTTTTCTTACTGGTGGCAGGGTTTGAGAACCAGAGGACCTTGATTTAAGGTGAATGGCAGAAGAAGCAGAGACAAATTGAGGGAAAAACTTTTTTTATGCAGTGAGTGGTTAGCATCTGGAATACCTTGCCTGAAACTGTGGTGGAGGCGGTGGCATAGTGGGATTGTCACTGGACTGGTAATCCAGGGACCCAGGGTAATGCTCTGGGGACCTGGGTTCAAATCCCACCACAACAGATGGTGGAATTTAAATTCAATAAATATCTGGAATTAAAAGTCTAATAATGACCATGATGTCATTGTCAATTGTCATAAAAACCCATCTAGTTCATTAATGCCCTTTAGGGAAGGAAATCTGCTGTCCTCACCTGGTCTGGCCTGCCTGTGACTCCAGACCCACGTGGTGACTCTTTATATAAAAAAAACTGCCCTCTGAACAAGGGCAATTAGGGATGGACAATAAATGCCAGCGATGCCCGCATCCCATGAATTAATTTTTTAAAAAGGCAGATTCATTTGAGGCCTTCAAAAGAGAAATGGATAGTTACCTGAAGAGAGAAGATTTGTAGGGCTATGGGGAAAGGCAGGGTGTGGGGACTAGCTGAGTTGCTGTCACAGCCTGCAGGGACACAATGGGCCGAATGGCCCCCTTTTGTGTTGTAACCATTCTATGATTCTGTGACCCTGGGTTGGGAAAGGGGGAAAAGGAATCAGTCAGGGGTCAGGTTCATGATCACTCCAGTAACCTTGTATTCACCACTCCTCTGCCAAATATCGTACATGGTGGTAAGAACAAGAAGGTTACAGTCTGATAACCCCTATGATTGAATAACCTCACAATGCTCACAGGTGAACTGATACTTGAAGAGTGTCTGCTTTGAACTAGTAGAAGCTGCCTCGCCTCTGAAAAAGTGCACCCCATCACCAAGACTGGAGAGAAGGAGGTTAACAAAAGAAACAGTACTATTCATGGTTTCCAAGATCAGTATGCTCCTCCAATTCTTGCCTGATGCACATAATCAATTTCATCACTTCACCATTGAAGGCCCTGCCATCAGCTGCCTAGGCCTGAAGCTCTGGAATTCCCTCCCTAAACCTGGCCAACTCTCTATCTCTCTATCCTCCTTTAAAACAGTCCTTAAAACTTACCTGTTTAACCAAGCTTTTAATCATGCAGCAACTTACCAAGGCTCCTTAGACAGCATCTTCCAAACCCACGACCACTACCATCTAGAAAGACAAGGGCAGCAGATGCATGGGAACACCACTACCTGGAAGTTCCCCTCCAAGTTACTCACCATCCTAACTTGGAAATATATCTCCGTTCCTTCACTGTTGCTGGGTCAAAATCCTGGAACTCCCTTCCTAACAGCACCGTGGGTGTACCTACACCTCATGGACTGCAGTGGTTCAAGAAGCAGCTCATCACCACCTCAAGGGCAATTAGAGTTGGGCAATAAATGCTGGCCTAGTCAGCGAAGCCCACATCCCATGAATGAATAAAAAACAAAATCTGTTTTATTAAGGATTAGTGTTAAATTTTGTTTGATGACACTCCTGTGAAGTGCCTTGGAATGTTTTAATGAGTTAAAGGTGCTATGTAAATGTAGGTGGCTATTGTTTGTGCACACCAGAAAAATAAAACAACCACAATAGACCTAAAATCACCACATCACACTTATTCAACCCATTAAACATGGGACAATCAGATCAGGACTGTTGCATAGATACAGAATCCTCATTCTCAGATTAGAGATTCAAAAAGTCCCTATTCCCTCTCAAAGGATAGCAACTGTGGAACAGGCACCCAAAGAAAGGAATTCAGAGTCAGTGGGCACAGATTAGATACAGATTAAATTCTCTCTGCACTGCCCTATCAGAATGCCTTGATTTCGTCCTCAGAAAAGGATCCTAATGAAATCGCAAACCCGTGGCCCCTCTGATGGATTGTCATTTTAAGGCTGAAAGTCCATTTGCAGTGGGATGTCAAACTGGGATCATTGTCAGTGCACCTGGTTTGTGACCTGAGTTTTCTAAAGGGGATGTGCTGTTGATGAAGGAGGTTTGCATTGCTTCTTGGCAAAGTCTCACTGTAGCAGTCATCAGGGCTATGTCCTGATCTGTTCATAATCTATCCTATTTAGCACAGTGGAGGGTATCCTCAATGTTAAGATGGGGCTTTGTCTCCACAAGGACTGTGCAGTGGTCACTCTTCGATACTGTCATAGACAGATCCATCTGCGACAGGTAGATTGGTGAGGACAAGGTGAATAGGTTTTTCCCTTTTGTTAGTTCTCTCAGCCAGTCTTTTAGGACTCGGCCAGCTCGGTCTGTAGTGGTGCTCTCGAGCCACTCTTGGTGATAGATGTTGAAGTTCCTCACCCAGAGTACATTCTGTGTCCTTGCCACCCTCAGTGCTTCCTCCAGGTGGTGTTCAATGTGAAGGAGTATTGATTCATCAGCTGAGAGGGGACGGTATGAGGTAACCAGCAGGAGGTTTCCTTGCCTATGTTATGACCTGATGCCTTGAGACTTCATGAGGTCTGGCTTCAATGTAGAGGACTCCCAGGGCAACTCCCTCCCGACTGTATACCAGTGTGCTGCCACCCCTGGTGGGATTGTCCTGCCAGCGGGACAAGGCATACCCAGGAATGGTGATGGTGGTGTCTGGGACATTGTCTGTAAGGTATGATTCAGAGTCAGGCTGTTGCTTGACTGGTTTGTGAGACAGCTCTCCCACATTTGGCATCAGTCCCCAGATTTTAGTAAGAAGGACTTTGCAGGTTCGACAGGGATGGGTGTGCCATTATCGTTTCCGGTGCCTAGGTTGATGCTGGGTAGTCCGCCCAATTTCATTCCTTTTAGACTTTGTAGTGGTTTGATACAACTGAGTGGTTTGCTAGGCTAATCCAGAGGGCATTTAAGAATCAACCACATTGGATCTGGAGTAACGTGTAGACCAGACCATGTAAGGATGGCAGATTACCTAAAGGACATCAGTGAACCAGACAATCAACAAAGGTTTCGTGGTCACCATTAGACTAGCTTTTTAAAAAAAATTCCTGGTTTATTAATCGAATTTAAATTCCACCAGCTGCAGTGGTGGGATTTGAACCCATGTCCCTAGAGCATTAGCCTGGGCCTCTGGATTACAAGTCCAGTGACATTACCACTATACCACCACCTCCCTTGATCTAATGAAATTATGGATCAGGCTTGAGGGGCTGAATATCCCTGTTCCAGTGTTCCCAGTATCTGTTGTTGCTAATTAAGGGTAGTTTGTACTTTTATCTCTTGCCTGGTGGCACTGATGTCTCATGATGTGGAATAGTTATTGATGTTGATGATTTGAAGGAGTTAGTTAGTGGCATTGATGACATTGAGCTCCATCCTGCATACTGACTCTCAGTGACATCATCTGGAAACACATCAAGTTCCACATGCATGCTGACCCAACAGCCAGCTTAACCTCCCTACCACCTCTCTAGACCCCTCCATTGTCTCTAGATTATCAAGCTGCTTGTCCAAAATTGACCTACTTCTGTTCCTATGAGTGCCAGATGGGCAGAAATCTCCTCCAACTAGATATTGGGATGACATTAGTCATTGTCTTTGGTCCTCACCACAAACTCCATTGCCTTGCCACTGACTCCATCTCTTGCCCTAGCAACAACCTGAGGCTAAAGCAGAACACTTACTGCCTTGGTGGTGTATTTGGCCTCAAGTTGAGCTTCTAACATATATCTTCTTCATCACCAAGACTTACCTATTTTCACTTCGTGGTAGTGTCCAACTTTGCCTCTGTCTCAGCTCATCAACTGCTGAAAACCTCATCCATGCATTTGTTACCTTCAGGCTTGACTATTCCAACGCTCTCAAGGCCAGTCTCCCATCTTCCATCCTCCCTAAACTTGAGGTCATCCAAAACTCTGATGCACCCAGTTCCATTCACCCCTCACCCCTATGCTCATTGTCTTATATTCACACCCAGCCAAGCAATGCTTTAATTTTAAAATTCTCATCTTTGTTTTCAAATCCCTGCTTCGCCTAATCCCTCCTTATCTCTGTATTTTTGCAGCCATATAACCCTCTAATTCTTTGTGTTCCTCCAATTCTGGCCTCTTGTGCATTCCTGATTTTAAGCACTTCACTATTGGCAGCGGTATCTTCAGCTGTCTAGGCTGTGAGCATTAGAATTCCCCCTCTAAACCTGCCCTGTGCCTTTCTACCTCTCTCTCCATCACCAATACCTACCTCTTTGACCGAGCTTGTTGTTATCTCTCCTTCTTCACTGCTGTCAGTTTTTGTAACACTCCTGAGAAGCAACCTGGGGCATTTTACAATTATATAAATTCAAGTTGTTGTTGGAAGAATTATTTACTGGTGTCTCTTGTCATGGAGTGGTTAGTCAATGACCTTCCATAATATAGAGGAGTTCGCTACTTGTGTCACATGATAGGTAGGAGTTAGTTATTGATGTTTGCTGAGAAGTTTGTGACCTCCCGTGACATGGAGGGGTTAGTGTCTCATGATGAAATAAGCATGAATCCTCTGTAACAGTAAAATAAACTTTCAAATCCACACTGATCTCATGGTTGCGCTCAGCTTATTGTGGGAAATGGCTGTTGATGATGGACTGTTACTCGGACAGAATGGCACACATCTCATTTGAACCAATTGCCCGTTTAAGCTTGGTCACAAGTTAGAATAAATTTCTGAGAGGTTTGTGCCATTGGTATTAACTTATTGTGAGTGAATGGAAAGTGATTTGGACCATTTGGATTCTATAAAATGGAAGTACTTGGCAAGGGGTTTAATCCATTGTAAAGCTTTTTGAGGAAGCAAATGGGGGTATGGTTTGAGTCAGTGGTACCCTGCACAATGTGAATGAATGGAAAGGGGATAAGTCCATGGGCTTCCCAACAATGTGTGGGAATGGGTATAAGATATTTAGATTTTGTACAATGGGAGTGAATGGGAGGGAGTTTGGGTCAAAGAATTGTTACAGCACAGAAGCAGGCCTGTCATTTCTGTGCCCGCTCTGCAAGAGCAATTCAGCTCCTCCCACTCCGTTGAACCTTTCCCCATATATCTGCAAACGTTTTCTCTTGAGGTGCTTATCTGACTTTTGAAAGCAGCAACTGTATCTGCCTCCACCACACTTTCAGATAGTGCATTCCAGATCCTAACCACCTGCTACATAAGCGTTTTTTCTTATGTTGTCATTAGTTCTTTTGCCAATCATCTTAAATTGGTGTCCTCTGGTTCTCGATCCTTCTGCCAATGGGAACAACTCCTCTCTATTTACACTGTCTAGACTCATGATTTTGAACACTTTTATCAAGTCTCCTCTCAACCTTCCTTTCTATAAGCAGAACAGCCCCAGCTTCTCCAATCGATCCACGGAACTGAAGTCCCTCATCGCTGGAGCCCTTCTTGTAAATCTTTTTGTATACGCTCTAAAGCTGCTGCATCCACACTAAACTGCAGAGCACAGAATTGAACACACAACTCCACTGGAGCCCGAATCAGTTTTATAAAGGTTCATCATAACCACCTCTCTTTTGTATTCTATACCTCTATTTATAAAACCTGGGATTCCCATGCACCTTTTTAATCAGTTTCTCAACTAGCCCTGTCACATTGAATGATTTGTGCTCATATGTACCAGGTCTCTCTGTTCCTGCGCCCCCTTTTAGAATTGTACCCTTTATTTTATTTTGCCACTTCCCATTCTTCCGACTAAAATGTACCATTTCACACTTCTTGCATTAAATTTCATCTCCAAATGTTCGCCCATTCCATCAGCATGTCTATGGCCTCTGTCTATATCACTACCCTCCTAACAATTCTGAGTACTTCTGAGTTTTGTGTCATCTGCAAATTTTGAGATTATACCCTGTGTACCTAAGTCTACATCATTAATATGCATCAAGAAAAGCAATGGTCCTGGTGCTAACCCCTGGGGAACCCCATTGTATTCTTTCTGCCAGTCTAAGAAACAAACATTCACCAGCACTCTGTTTCCTATCACTCAACCAGCCTTGTATCCATGTTGCTGCTGTCCCTTTTCTTCCATAGGTTTTGTCAGCAAGTTTGAAGCCCATGATATGGCACTTTATCAAATGCCTTTTGGAAGTTCGCAAACATCATATCAACCACATTACACTCATCAACCATCGCTGTTGCCTCATCAAAAGTCTCAATCAAGTTAGTTAAACAAATCCATGGTGGCTTTCCCTAATTAATTCACACTTGTCCAAGTGACGATTAATTTTATCCCAGATTACCATTTCTTAAAAAGCTTTCCCACTACCGAGGTTAAAGTGACTGGCAGTTAGTTGCTGTGTTTATTCTTGTACGCTTTTTTGGATAAGGACATAACATTTTTCCAGCCCTCTGCCACCACCCCCATATCTAAGGAAGATTGGAAGATTATGGCTAGAACCTACCCAATTTCCATCCTTAATTCCCTCAGCATTCTCAGATACATCCCATCCAGACTTGGTGGCTTATCAACTTTTAAGTACACTTTAGCCTTTCTAATACCTCCTCTTGACTAGCTTTCAACCCATCTAGTATCCTAACTACCTCCCCTTTGGGCAGCATTTTCCTTGGTAAAGATAGATGCCAAGTACTAATTTAGCATCTCAGACATGCCCTCTGCCTCCATGGGCAGAATTTTACGTCCTGTGGGCGACCCGTTTGGGTGTAAAATAGCGAGCAATGACATTGGGCGAGTGTCCCGTCGTCATCGTGCACTCGTGTAATATTTCGGTCAGCAGGCCTATGCAAGAGTCGGCAGCATGCCCACCGACAATTAAGAGACCTATTAAGGCCATTAAAGCATTAATTAAGAGAGACTTTTCGCTGCCCGTCCAACCTACAGTTGGCAGGCAGGCGAATCGGCCAGGCTGCCTTTGTATTTTTGAGGAAACCTCATCCACGGGCGGGATGAGGTTTCCAACATTAATTTTTTTTAAAAGATAAAAATGTTTTGATATATTTATTATGTATGTGTTCATGTGAGTGAGTCCTATGTGGGGCTTTCTGCCTTCAGGGAGTTTTCATTGCACGCTCCCCCACGCCTGCGCAGACTCCAGCGCTCGCCCTCCTCCCACCCCCACCCCGGCAGCGCTGAACCTTTCAGTGTTGGTTGCTAATTGGCCAGCCAACGTGAAATCGTGGTTGGGGGCCGATCGCAGGCGGCGGAGCGTTTCCCAGCTGCTCCTGGGCCCGTTGACCCGAAAATCCTACCCCATGTGTAGATCCCCTTTTTAATCCTCTTACCATTCTTATTATTTATATGCTTATAGAAGATTTTGGAATCTCTTGTATGCCAGCCTCTTCTTATGCTCTTCGTCTCTCTGATTTTGTGTTTCATTTCACCTCTGAACTATCTATATTAGCCTGATTCACACTTGGATTATCAACCTGGCACCTGTTAAATGCATGCCTCTTCTGCTTCATCTGACTCTCCAACTCTCTTGTCACGCAGGGAACTGTGGCTTTCCCCCTTTATGGGAATATAGCTCAAATATATCTGACTTATTTCCCCTTTAAAGGCAGCCCATTGCTCCACTGTTGTTTGGCCTGCCAATCATTGATTCCAATTTACCTGGGCCACATCTGAAATTGGCTGTCCTTCAATCTAGAGTCATTGGAACTCTATCTAACTGGAGTGAACAGGAAGAGATTTAGGTCAGTCAGCTTGTAGCCAATACTAATGAATAGGAAGGGATTTGAGTCACTAGGATTTTCATCCAATGGGAGTGAATGTGAAGGTGTTTAGGACATCCTGTTTCAAACATGTGGAAATGAATGGGAAGGGATTTGGGTTGTTAGGATTCAATAAAATTGTAATGAAGGGGAAGGTTTTGATTCATTATGATTCTATCCAGTGAGAGTGTATAGGAAGGAGTTTCCCATATGGTTGGGAGTCAGACTGGAAATAGTTAGTGCTGGTGAGGCAGCTAGGAGACTGTAAGGGTACCTCAAAATGGAGGCACTCTGAAACCACCTGAGAATTTAAAAATAAAGAATGGCCACACCTGTGAGGCCATCGTTGTGGAGGGGGACCTCCTCCACAGGTTTGCTTGTGTCCGGGCCTGTGGCTTTTCATCCCAGCACCTTGGTGACGGGGAGATTGAGAAGAGCTGTCAATAGCCCCATAGCCTCCAGGTACCTGCCAAGATCCAACCTCAGCAGTGGCCTATCTGAGGTCAGGAAGGTGCAAGTTGTGTCACAAACTTTCCGCAATTGGACCCTTAATTGACTCCCTGTTATTTCCACCTTGGCCCTACCTCCATCAAGAGTGCTCGGAGGGGAGAGCGTGTTGAGGATCTAACCAACATGCTATTTTCAAACTTTGTTCCTGGTCCCGCCTCTAACCCCACCTCCTTGGTGCAAGTCATAGAGTCATTACAGCACAGAAAGAGATGATTTGACCCATTGTGTCCTTGCTGGCTCTCTTTAGAAAAATACAGTCAGTCCATTCCCCTGCCCTATCCCTGCTAGTATATTTCCCTTAACTACCCATCCAATTTCTTTTTAAAATCATTGATCGTCATTTAGACCATAAAACCATAAGACATAGGAGCAGAAATTAGGCCATTCGGCCCATCGAGTCTGCTCCGCCATTCAATCATGGCTGATAAGTTTCTCAACCCCATTCTCCCGCCTTCTCCCCGTAACCTTTGATCCCCTTACCAATCAAGAACCTATCTATCTCGGTCTTAAGTACACTCAATGACCTGGCATCCACAGCCTTCTGTGGCAATGAATTCCATAGATTCACCACTCTCTGGCTAAAGAAGTATCTCCTCATCTCTGTTCTAAAAGATGTCCCCTTTACTCTGAGGCTGTGCCCTCAGGTCCTAGTCTCTCCTACTAATGGAAACATCTTCCCCACGTCCACTCTATCCAGGCCTTTCAGTATTCTGTAAGTTTCAATCAGATCCCCCCTCATCCTTCTAAACTCCATCGAGTATAGACCCAGAGTCCTCAAACGTTCCTCATATGTTAAGCCTTTCATTCCTGGGATCATTCTCGTGAACCTCCTCTGGACCCTCTCCAGGGCCAGCACATCCTTCCTGAGATACGGGGCCCAAAATTGCTCACAATATTCTAAATGTGGTCTGACCAGAGCCTTATAAAGCCTCAGCAGCACATCCCTGCTTTTATATTCCAGTCCTCTCGAAATAAATGCCAACATTGCATTTGCCTTCCTAACTACCGACTCAACCTGCAAGTTAACCTTAAGAGAATCCTGGACTAGGACTCCCAAGTCCCTTTGCACTCCAGATTTCTGAATTCTCTCCCCATTTAGAAAATAGTCTATGCCTCTATTCTTCCTACCAAAGTGCATGACCTCACACTTCCCCACGTTGTATTCCATCTGCCACTAATTTGCACATTCTCCTAACCTGTCCAAATCCTTCTGCAGCCTCCCCGCCTCCTCAATACTACCTGTCCCTCCACCTATATTTGTATCATCTGCAAACTTAGCCAGGATGCCCTCAGTTCCTTCATCTAGATCATTAATGTATAAAGTGAAAAGTTGTGGTCCCAACACTAACCACTGCGGAACTCCACTAGTCATCGGCCGCCATCCTGAGAAGGACCCCCTTATCCCCACTCTCTGCCTCCTGCCAGACAGCCAATCTTCTATCCATGCTAGTACCTTGTCTCTAACACCATGGGCTCTTATCTTACTGAACAGCCTCCTGTGTGGCACCTTGTCAAAGGCTTTCTGGAAGTCCAAGTAGATAACATCCATTGGCTTTCCTTTGTCTAACCTACTCGTTACCGCCTCAAAGAATTCGAACAGATTTGTCAGGCATGACCTCCCCTTGATGAAACCATGCTGACTTTGCCCGATTTTACCATGCACTTCCAAGTATTCTGAAATCTCATCCTTAATAATGGACTCTAAAATCTTACCAACGACCAAGGTCAGGCTAATCAGCCTGTAATTTCCCGTCTTTTGCCTCACTCCCTTCTTAAAAAGGGGGGTTACATTAGTGATTTTCCAGTCCTCTGGGACCCTCCCTGACTCCAGTGATTCCTGAAAGATCGCCACTAATGCCTCCACTATCTCTTCAACTATCTCCTTCAGAACTCTGGGGTGTAATCCATCTGGTCCAGGTGATTTATCCACCTTCAGACCTTTCAGTTTTCCTAGCACCTTCTCCTTGGTAATGGCCACCATACTCACCTCTGCCCCCCGACTCTCTTGAACTTTGGGAATGTTACTTGTGTCTTCCACCGTGAAGACTGATGCAAAGTACCTATTCAGTTACTCCGCCATTTCTTTGTTTCCCACTACTACTTCTCCAGCGTCATTTTCCAGCCACCCAATGTCCACTTTTGCATCTCTCTTAGCCTTTATATATCTAAAAAAAACTCTTGCAATCTTCTTTTATATTACTGGCTAGTTTACCCTCATATTTAATCTTCTCCCTCCTTATTTCTTTTTTAGTTGTCCTCTGTTGGTCTTTGTAGGCTTCCCAATCCCTTGGTTTCCCACTGCTCTTCGCCGCATTGTATGCTTTCTCTTTAGCTTTTATGCTGTCCCTGACTTCCTTTGTCAGCCATGGTTGCCTTGTCCTCCCTTTAGTATGCTTCTTCTTCCTAGGGATGAATTTTTTCTGTGTCTCCAAAATTACTCCCAGAAACTCCTGCCATTGCTGTTCCACTGTCTTTCCTGCTAGGAAAAAAGACATTTCTTCCACCAGTTCCAGTGAATTCCAGGTCAATAACACTCACAGCATAAAATAGTTCTTCCTCACAGCTTCCTACATCTCTTGCCTCAAACTTTAAATCTGTATCCCCTAGTCCTTGTAAGATCATAAGAGATAGGAGCAGGAGTTGGCCATTTGATCCATGGAGCCTGCTCTGCCATTCAATAAGATCATGGCTCATCTGATTGTGATCATAACTCCACTTTCCTGCCTGTACCCCATAGCCTTAACTCCCTTGTCAATCAAAAATCTACCTTGCTCCACCTTGAATATATTTAACAGCCCAGCCTCCACTGCCCTCTGTCGAAGAGGATTCCAAAGACAAAAGACCTGCTGAGAAAGGAAATTCCTCCTTAAATGGGAGACCTCTTATTTTTTAAACTGTGCCCTTTAGTTCTAGATTCTCCCATGAGGGGAAACATCCTCTCAGCATCTACCCTGTCAAGCCCCTTCTGAAACTTAAATGTTTCAGTAAGGCCACCTCATTCTCCAATGAGGATAGGCCCAACCTGCTCAACCTTTCCTTATAAGACAACCCCTTCATCCCAAGAATCAGCCTAATGAATCTCCTCTGAATTGCTTCCAACTAATGGAAACAGCTTTTCTTTCCTATCTTTTCTAAATCTGCCATAATCTCGTACACCTCCATCAGACCTTCCTTCAACCCCCTTTGTGCCAAGGAGAGCAACACACTTTCTCCAACCCAACCTTGCAGCTAAAATCCCTTATCCATGGAATCATTCTGGTAAATCTCCTCTGCACCCTCTCAGGGACCCTCACATCCTTTCGAAAGTATGGTGATCAGAACTGGACGCAATTCTCTAGCTGTGGCATAACCAGTGTTTTATAAAGGTTCAGCATAATTTCCTTGCTCTTGTACTGAATGGCTGGAAGTTTACGGCCCTGTCGCGAGTGAGACCTGCCGCGGGCGAGGCAGCACCCCAGCCAGAAGTCCATTGGCTTGCAGCGGGACCGGAAGATCAGCGGCAGGCGGGTGCGGAAAACCCCACCCAATGTCTCTTCTTATGAAGCCCAAGATCTCATATGCCTTGCTAATTACATACTCAATATTTCCTGCACTTTCAAAGATCTATGCACATGAATCTGGTCTCTCTAACCCTGTACACTCTTTAGAACTGAGCCATTAAGTCTGTATTGCCTTTCCCTATCCCTTCTGTAAAAATGTATCACTCCACTTCTCTGTATTAAATTCCATCTGCTGCTTAGCTGCCCATTCTGCTGGGCCTATTTATTTCCTGTTGCAGTTGATTGTTATCAGCCACTCTGTTTGCCACTCTATCTTTGGTATCATAGAAAATTTTGAAATTTTACTTGTAAGCCAATATCCAAGTCATTTATAGATATCAAAAAAACACTGACCCTTGGGTGGGGGAGTGGGGGGAGTGCTGTTACTATCCTCCAGTCTGAAAAATGACATTTTACCACTGCTCACTCATTTTCTGTTCCTAAGCCAATTTTTTAATCCAAGCAGGCATTGACTCTCCTATTCCATGAGCTTCAAATGTGTTAAACAGCCTTTTATGTAGTAGCTTGTCAAATGCTTTCTTAAATTCCATATAGAAAACATCCATTGCATTCCCTTCATCAACTTCCTCTATTACCTCATAAAAAAATTCAATTAGATTAGTTAAGCACAAATCTGTGATGGTTATCCTTAACTAGCTTAAACCTCTTCAAGTGCCAGTTGATTTTTTTCCCCTGACTATGTTTCTAAAATCTTACTCGCCACTAATGTTAAACTAACTGGCCTGTAGTTACTAGGGATGTCCTTATGCCCTTTCTTAAATAACAGTGCCACATTTGTCACTCTCCAATCCTCTGGCCCCTCCGTAGCATCTAGGGAAGATTGGAAGAGTAAAGCAAGCCTTTCCGCTAACCCTAGCCCAACCTCCTTTAGTAAGCCATCTGGACCAAGTGTCTTATCCACTCTAAGCATAGCCAGCCTTTTCAGCACATCGTGCCCATCAACTTTTACCCCATCAATTACTTCTTCCATTTCCACCTCTACCACTATTTTGTCAGCATTCTCATCCTTGGTAAACACTGATACAAAGTGCTCATTAAATATTCGAGCATTATTCTATGCCCCTAAGTTCCTAATAAGACCCACCCACCTCTTGCTATCCTCTTACTATTTACATGCTGCTAGAAGATTTTTGGATTCCCTTTTATGGTGACTGCCATTCTATTCTCTCTCACATTCTTTGTCAGTCTTATTTTCCTCTTCACTTACCCTCTCAAATTATTGTATTTGGCCTGGTTTTTGCTTGAAGAATTTACCTTACATGCATCATACACCCTCTTTTTTTTTGTTTCATCATATTCTGCACCACCCTTATCATCTAGGGAGCCCTGGCTTTGGTTCCTTACCTTACAGCCTTGTTTGAATGTACCTAGCTTGTACCTGAAACGTCCCTTTAAAGATCATTCATTTATCTGTTGCTGATTTCTCTGTCAGTCTTTGGTTCTATTTTACCTTGCCTAGATCTCCTCTTATTCCATTGAAGTTAGCCCTCTTCCAATTTAGAAGTTCTACTCTAGATTGTGCCTTCTCCTTCTCCACGATTAATCTAAACATTATGATGTGATGACCGTTTTACCTGTGTTCCCCCCAGAGACATTTGGTACACTTGGGCCCCCATTCCCAGCACCAGATCTAGCAATGCCCAATCCTAGTTGGACCAAGAGCATGCTGATTAAGGAAGTTCTCCTGAAGATATTCGGAAATTCCTCCCCTTCCTTTACTCTAACGTTATCCCAATCGATATTAGGGTAATTAAAGTTCTCCACTCTATAGCTCTTGCACATCTGTGGTTTCCCTGCAGATTTGCTCCTCTATCTCTCTCACCATTTGGAGGTCTACAGAATACCCCCACTAGCATGATCATACCTTTCTTCCTTCTCAACTCTCGCCAAAATGGTTCTGTCCTTGCCTCCTTAAGGATGTCCTCTCTTTCCAAAATTACAATGTCTTCCCTAATCAGTACTGCTACCCCAACACTCCCTATCTTTTGTGAACATTTTGAATATTAAGTCTTCACATTTAATTTTAAGGCCCATTTCTGTTATTGCCACTACATCATATTCCCACATGGCTATGTGTACTTGTAGCTCCAAAACGTTAATCACCACACTTTGTGTGGTTACATGCAATTATTCTAAACCCATCTTTGTATTCGCATAGTCTTTCTTAGCCTGCTCCTATCTAATATGCTACTTTCTTCTTTAATGCTATCCAACACTCTCTTTTATGTGCCTTATTCTTCTTTTCTACCTGTATATGTTGAAGCCCATTCTCCCTGAAAATTTAATTTAATCCTTTCCCAACCACACTAGTGGACCTCTCCATGAGGACATTGGTCCCAGTTTTGTTGAGGTGCAACCCATTGCTTTTGAATACGTGCTTCCTGCACCAGAACCAGTCCCAATGCTCCAAGAATCAGAAGCCCTCCCTTCTGCATCATGCCTGAAGCCATGCATTAATCCTGTCTCTCTTCCTATTTCTACTCTTGTTAGCACGCAGCATTGGGAGTAATTCAGAGATTGCTACCTTCGAGGTCCTACATTTAACTTCCTCTCTAGCACCTGAAAATCTGACTGTAGGACCTCAATAACTGCCTTCTCCATGTCATTAGTATCAACCTGTACCACAGGTCGGTATGAATGTCACTCCCATTGGTACTTATGGCTCACTTCCTTCCCTTGCAGAATATTCTGCATTCTCTCAGTGATGTTGTTTACCCTGGCATTAGGGAGGCTGATAAGATTCCACCTCAAGATTCTATCTAATGTGAGTCGAAGGGAAGAGGTTTGGTCCATTTGGATTGTACCCAGTGGGAGTGAATGGGAAGAGGTTCGGGTCAGTAGTCTTTTACCCGGTGGCAGTGAATGGGAAGAGATTTTGAATCATGGGGCAGAATTTTCCCCTCGTTGGATGGGCGCAGTGGGCGGGCCTGGGAGCGGTCACAAAGGCGACTGCCACATGCGATCGGGCCCCGACATAGATTTCACGTTGGCTGGCCAATTAACAGTCAGCCAGCATGAAACGCACGTTGTGACGCTCAGCGCTGCTGGGGTGGGGGCGGGAGGAGCACGAGTGCAGAAGTGTGTGCGCAGTAAAGGCTCTCTGAGGCACAGAGCTGCCTCAGGGAGCTGAAGATTTTTAGCAATAAAAACAAACATAATAATAATGAAAACATGTCCCCTCATGTGACTGTGTCACATGAGCAGGGGCATGTTAAATATAAGTGTTAAAAGTTAAATTTTTTTTGTTTTAATCACTGGTTAAAATCTCATCCAGCCTGTGGATGAGGTTTCGCCAAAAATGCAAAGGCCGCTTGGCCTTTTCGCCCACCTGCCAACTAAACAGTTGGACGGGCAGTGAAGAATTCCAGTCGATTGCGTTCTTAAGGGCCTTAATAGGCCGCTTAATTAATGGCAGGCGCAACTCCAACTCCCGCGCCCACCGACCGCAATATTGAGCGAGTGTGCAATGACGTCGGGACCCTCGCCCAACATCGTCACACCATTTTACGCTCGTTCGGCTCGGGCGAGCTCCTGCCCGATGAGCAAAAAATTCTGGCCATGAGGATTTTCACCTAATGGGCCGGAATGTGAAGGCGTTTGAGTCATTCGGACTCTATCCAGTGGGATTAAACTCAAATGGGCTTACTGGGATTTCTGTCTATTTTCAGCTCTGTAAAATTGCTGTAACAAGTCAAAGAATTGTTAGGTCAGAGCTTCATGATTAGAATGAAGAATTTCTTGGCTCACTTTCTGCAGTGGCCTTGCTTATCAGATGGCATAAGATATTGCCAGCCCTGTCGCATTTACTTGATGAGACTGTTCCACTTGTAATATATTACATGTTCTGACTGGGCAGAGCGGACTACAATTTGATTTTACAGAGAAATTTGTATTGTTTCCAGGAGTGTGGTGAATGGAACTTCAAAACCTAAATGTGACCTGTTTATTCAGAATAGTGAAAAATACACTTTATTTTATCCAGCAAAGTACTGTATTATTGATTGTAACTATAGAGCTATTGTTTATCAGTAGGGTAAGGGTTACTCAACGTATGACTGTTTATTTAGCAGGGTAATGATTACTTGCTACGTAACTGCAGAATTACTGTTTAATCAGCAGGGTAAGGTTTGCTCATCATTCTATTTGTTACTGAAAATCACAAATTAATGGTGCCATAGAACCATAGAACACTACAGCACAGAAAACAGGCCATTCGGCCCTACTAGTCTGTGCCGAAATATTATTCCGCTAGTCCCATTGACCTGCACCTAGTCCATAACCCTCCAGACCTCCCCATCCATGTATCTATCTAATTTATTCTTAAAACTTAAGAGTGAGCCTGCATTTACCACGTCAGATGGTAGCTCGTTCCACACTCTCACCACTCTGAGTGAAGAAAGTGCCCTTTTAAGATTTTTTAAGTCAATTTCAAAAATAAGTATTTGTAGGTCAGTACTTTGAGGTATTTTTGGGCCAGATCCCTGGTGTGTGAGGGATAATAGAACAGACCAAATACAAGAGGGATACCCAAAAAAAAAGGGAAAATGCTGGAAAAGTACAGCAGCTCTCCAAGCTTCTGTTAAAGAAAGATAGTTTAAACTCTGCATATGTACATTGATCAGAATACTACAATTAGTCCGTGGCATACCTAGCCTGGAAGTGTTTGATAGGACATTGTTAAAAGAGCTTTAGTCTGCACTTAACCTGGGAATATTTGATTGAATGATGTAGAGTGAGTTTTACTCCATATCTAACTCATTTTGTACCTTCCCTGAGACCGTGTGCTGGTACAATGTAGAGGGAGCTACACCCTCTATCTAACCTCCAGGATAGCTGCCTTGTTAGTGCTTGATGGGTCATTGTGGCAGATTGAGTCAGATGTCAGTCTGCCAGTCAGATGTTGAGCAGGTTCAGTCATAGGTCAGGTAGAGTGAGTTGAAGGCCAGGCCAGGTACACAGGAGACCTGCCTGAGAGAATTAGTGGATAAGAGGAAGAAGCTGAATAGATTGAGTACCTCCTCTCATCTTTCATGTTTCAGTCTGTCCTTCTTTGCAAGCAGTGTACACGGAAGCCCCTTTAACGCCATACCAGGGCCCTGAGCAATAGTGGCATGCACAGTAGGGTGGGTAGCAAGACATTTGAGCATTGACATTTGAACATTGACTCTATAGAACATGGCATTGTAGTATAAAGAGGTCAGTGAAGTGAAGACAATCTTAAAGTTGAGCCCAAGTACATCAATAGCCTCCAACAGCTCGCTTGTTACAAACACTTCCGTTGCAGGCGAATACAATTGTCAAAAGGCTGGGCTACCTCATTTTCCCAAAAGGTCAATGAAGCTAATTGTAATACAAGTGTGAGCTGACACCTCCTGGTATCAGGGCTGCAACTGAGTTCCTCCTCAAAGGCACTGATGGAGGCTTCTGTTGATCCGTCACTACCTTTGTATCTGTGGAAACGGAGTCCAATGAGGCATTGTATACATGACAATGACCCTAAACAAGTGCAAGCAAAACTGTTAATTATTAAATCACTACAGCTTGCTTCACTTTCTCCATCTTCCTAATTGATTAAATTTCTTTTCCTCCTTTAGCTTAAACTTTGAGATTTTTTTTTATGTTTTATCCTGAAAGTCAATGCACCAAAGAAAAATAGACACTCTGCTATTGGTAATTAGTGTCAGCATCAAACACTCCAAGGGCAGTTTAAGCACAGATTAACTACAGAGTAAAGCTCCCTCTACAATGTCTCATCAGACACTCTCAGGACAGGTATAGCTCAGATATATACTGAGTAAAACTCTCAATCCCATGGAAATACCTTTACTACTCCAGTGTGATGAGTCCCTCATCCATCCTTTATAGAATCACAGAATTATTACAGCACAGAAGGAGGCCATTCGGTCTGTCATATCTGTACTGGCTCACTGCAAGAATAACTCAGCTAGTCACACTCACCTGCTTTTTCCCTGTAGCTCTGCAAATATTTTCTCCTCCAGATAATTATTCAATTTTCTTTTGAAGGCCACGATTGAATATGGCCCCACCACATGATTTGTGCACATTTACCCCCAGGTTCCTCTGCTCCTGCACCCCTTTTATAATTGTATCCTTTATTTTATATTGTCTTTCCTCATTCTTCCTACCAAAATGAAAGACTACACACTTCTTTGTATTAAATTTCATCTGCCACTTGTCCATCCATTCCATCGGCCTGTCTATGTCCGGCGCAGACACAATGAGCTGAATAGCCTCTTTCTGCACTGCAACTTTTCTATGGTTCTGCGTCCTCTTGAAGTATATTACTATCCTCCTCACAGTTCACAATTCTTCCAAGTTTTGTGTCATCCATAGATTTTGAAATTTTTGCCTCAACACCCAAGTCTAGGTTATCAAAATATAGCAAGAAAAGTAGGGATTCTAACGCCGACCCCTGGGGGACCCAACTATTAACCTTCCTCCATAGAGTCATAGAGGACTACAGCACAGATAAAGGCCCTTCGGCCCAGCGAGTCTGCGCCAGTCAAACAAGTACCTAACTATTCTAATCCCATTTTCCAGTACTAGGCCCATAGCCTTGTATGCCATGGCATTGCAAGTGCACATCCAAATACTCTTTAAATGCTATGAGGGTTTCTGCCTCTACCACCCTTTCAGGCAGTGAGTTCCAGATTCCCACCACCCTCTGGGTGAAAGAATTCATCCTCACCTCCCCTCTAAACCTCCTGCCTCTTACCTTAAATCTATGCCCCCTGGTTATTGATCCCTCCACCAAGGGGAGAAGTTCCTTCCTGTCTACCCTATCTATGCCCCTCATAATTTTATACACCTCAATCATGTCCCCCCTTAATCTCCTCTGCTGTGGGGAAAATAACCCCAGTCTATCCAATCTCTCCTCATAATTAAAACTCTCCAGCCCAGGCAACATCCTGGTAAATCTTCTCTGCACCCTCTCTAGTGCAATCACATCCTTCCTATAATGAGGATTCCAGAACTGCATACAATACTCTAACTGTGGCCTAACCAGCATTTTATACAGTTCCAGCATAACCTCCCTGCTGTTATATTCTATGCCTCGTCTAATAAAGGCAAATGTCTCATTTGCCTTTTTAACCACCTTATCTAACTGTCCCACTACCTTAAGGGACCAGTGGACATGCACACCAAGGTCCCTCTGATCCACGGTACTTCCCAGGGTCCTACCATTCATTGTGTATTCCCTTGTTTGTCCTGCCCAAGTGCATCACCTCACACTTATCTGGATTAAATTCCATTTGCCACTGATCAGCCCATCTGACCAGCCCGTCTATATCCTCCTGTAATCTAAGGCTATCCTCCTCACTATTTACCACCCCACCAATTTTCGCATCATCCGCGAACTTACTGATCAACCCTCCTATATTCAAGTCTAAATAGTTTATACATACCACAAACAGCAAGGGACCCAGCACCGATCCCTGTGGAACCCCACTGGACACAGGCATCCAGTCACAAAAACACCCCTCAGCCATCACTCTCTGCTTCCTGCCATTCAGCCAATTCTGGATCCAATTTGCCAAATTGCCTTGGATCCCATGGGCTCTTAGCTTCATTATCAGTCTCCCATGCAGGACTTTATCAAAAGCCTTGCTGAAGTCCAAGTAGACTACGTCAAATGCATTGCCCTCATCTGCACACCTGGTCACCTCTTCGAACAATTCAATCAAATTGGTCAGACATAACCTCCCCTTGACAAAACCATGCTGACTATCCTTGATTAATCCCTGCCTCTCCAAGTGTAGATTAATTCTTCCATTATTGCTTCCAATAGTTTCCCCACCACTGAGGTTAGACTGACTGGCCTGTAGTTCCCTGGTTTATCCCTTCCTCCCTTCTTGAATAATGGTACTACATTGGCTGTCCTCCAGTCCTCTGGCACCTCTCCTGTGGCCAGAGAGGTATTGAAAATTATTGCCATTGTCCCTGCTATCTCCTCCCTTGCCTCACTCAACAGCCTTGAATACATTTCATCCGGGCCTAGAGATTTATCTACTTTTAAGCCTGCCAGGCCACTTAGAACCTCCTCCCTTTCTATGCTAATTTCTTTAATTATATCACAGTCCTTCTGCCTGATTTCCATACCCACGTCGTCCCTCTCCCTTGTGAACACCAACACAAAGTATTCATTTAGAACCCTACCTATATCTTCCGGCTCCACACACGAATTACTACCACGGTCCTTAATGGGCCCTACTCTTTTCCCTAGTTACCTCTTACTCTTAATGTACTTGTAAAATAACTTTGGATTTTCATTTATTTTACCTGCCAATGTTTTTTCATGCCCCCTTTTTGCTCTCCTAATTTCCTTTTTAAGTTTACCCCCTACACATTCTACACTCCTCTAGGGCTTCCGCTGTTTTGAGCCCTCGGTATCTGCCATTAGCCTCCCTTTTCCTCTTTATCCAATCCTGTATATCCCTTGACATCCAGGGTTACCTGGATTTGTTGGTCCCACCCTTTATCTTTACTGGAATAGGTTGGCCCTGTACTCTCCCTGTTTCCTTCTTGAATGAGTCCCACTGCTCTGACGCTGATTTACCTAAAAGTAGCTGCTCCCAGTCCACTCTGGCCAAATCATATCTGACCCTATTAAAATCGGCCTCCCCCCCAATTTAGAACTCTGATTTCTGGTCCATCCTTGTCCTTTTCCATAACAACCTTGAATCTAACGGAGTTATGATCAGTGTCTGCAAAATGCTCCCCCACTGATACCTCTACCACTTGCCCGGCTTCATTCCCTAACAGTAAGTCCAGAACTGCCCCCTTTCTTGCTGGACCTTCTACGTACTGCCTTAAAAAGTTCTCCTGGATGCATTTTAAGACTTTCACTCCCTCTAAACCTATCACACTATGACTAATCCAGTTAATGTTGGGGAAGTTGAAATTTTACTACCCTATTATGTTTGCACTTCTCTGAAATTTGCCTACATATCTGCTCTTCTATTTCTCTGACTGTTTGGGTGACTATAGCACACTCCCAGCAATGTGATTGCTCTTTTTTTGTTTTTCAGTTGTACCCATATGGCTTCACTTGAGAAGCCTTCTAAGATGTCATCCCTCCTTACTGCTGTAATTGATTCCTTGATCAATATTGTGATAACTCCTCCTCTTTTACCTCCTTCCCTGTCTCAGCTTATGACCCAATATCCTGGAATATTGAGCTGCCAATCCTGCCCCTCTCTCAACCATGTCTGTGTAACAGCAATGACATCATACTTCCATCTGTTAATTTGTGCCCTTAACTCATCTGCCTTATTCGTCAGACTCCTTGCATTAAAACAAATACCATCCAACCTTGCCAAACTCCCTTGTGCCTTAACTGGCCTAAAATTTCTATGCCTTCCAGACACACTTGCTCACTCTTCTAATTTTAGCTGTGCATCGCCCCCTGCTGAACCTCCCCTCAGGATCCCATCCCCCTGCCAAGTTAGTTTACACCCTCCCCAACAGCACTAGCAAACCTCCCCGCAAGGATATTGGTCCCGTTCCGGTTCAGGTGCAACCCGTCTGCCTTGTAAGGTCCCACCACCCCCAGAAATGGTCTCAAAGTCCCAGAAATCTAAAGCCCTCCCTCCTGCACCATCTCTCCAGCCACGCATTCATCTGGATTAACCTCCTATTTCTGTACTCATTAGCGTGTGGTACCAGAAGTAATCCAGAAATTACTAACTTTGAGGTCCTGTTTTTTAATCTGTTTCCTAGCTCCCTAAATTCTGCTTGCAGGACCTCATCCCTCTTTCTACCTATGTCATTGGTATGTACCACGATCTCTGTCTGTTTGCCCTCTCCCTTTAGAATGCCCTGCAGCCATTCAGTGACATCCTTGACCCTGGCACCAGGGAGGCAACGTACCATCCTGGAGTGATGTCTACGGCCGCATAAATGCCTGTCTGTTCCCCTTACCATCGAGTCTCCTACCACTATTGCTCTTCCCCTCTTTTATCCTCACCCACCCCTCCCCCCCCGCCTCCACCGTGCAGCTGAACCACTCATAGTGTCATGAGCGTGGCTGCAATCCCCAGTGGAACCGTCACCCTCATCATTTTCCAACACAGAAAAACGGTTCTCAAGCAAGATGCACCCTTGGATTTCCTGACTACCCACCTGACACCTTTCTTCTGACTGATGGTCACTCATTCCCTCTCTGCCTGCACTTCCATAAGCTGTGGGGTGACCACATCTAAAAACGTGCTTTCCGCAAAACACTCAGCCTCATGGATGCACCTCAGTGCCTCCAGTTGCCACTCAAGCTCCGAAACTCAGAGCTCAAGTAGCTGCAGCTGGTGGTACTTCCTGCACACGTGGTCAGTCAGAGCGCAAGGAGCGTCTAGGACTTCCCACATGTTGCAGGCGGTACATAACATGTGACTGAGCTGCCCTGCCACGCCTCTAGTTGAAAAAAAACCCTTTAAGTTAAATACAGTAAAAAGTAAAGTTAAATTATTTACGTACTTTAAGTAAAAACTAGAACCCTTACCTTTCCTTAGCTTAATCTATTTTAAACTGGAGAAAAACACATCCACTACTCACCAATCAGCTCTCACCTTTGTGCTGACATCACCTTTTGAAGCTTCCTCACACTCACGCTGGTTCTGATCTCACTGCCGCTCTCTCGCACTGTCTTGTGATGCCATTCTTGTTATTTTCAACAAGAACTGACTGCAGGACCCTCTTCCCAGACTCCAATCCAAGGAATAACCATTCACTGTTAATCTTTCCTGTCATTCAGCCAATTTCATGTCCATGCTGTTACTGTTCCTTCTGTTCCATGGGCTCTAACTTTGCAGACAAGCCTGTTATGTGGCACTTTATCAAATGCCTTTTGGAAGTCCATATTTAAATTATTTAATTTCTTTCTCTTTTTAGCTCAAACTTTGATATTGTTTGTTTAAATTTTGAACTTAAGGTCAGCAGCGCCATAAAATACTGATGTTGTGTGCAGTTTAGTGCTCCCTTTGAATCCAAGGTACCATCTGTATAGCTCAATGCAACACTATAAAGACCAAAAGGAAGAAAGAAAGAAAGGCCCTGCATTTGTATGTCGTCTTTCACAAGTTCAGAACATGCCAAAGTGCTTTACAATCAACTAAGTACATTTATGAAGCTGGGTCACTGTTGTAATGTAGGAAAAGTGACAGCTTACAATCAGCAATGTGATAATGACCGGGTGATTTATTTCACTGATGTTGGTTGGGGAAGGAATATTGGCCAGCACACCAGAGAGAACTCTCCTCTTCTTCAAATAGTTCTATGGGGATCTTTTATATCGTCCGAGAGGACAGATAGAACCTTGTTTTAGAGTCTTATTCAAAAGGCAACACTTCCGACAGTGCAGCACGCCCTCAGTACTGCACTGGAATTATCAGCCTAGGTTTTGTGCTCAAGTCTCTAGGGTGGGACTTGAGCCCATGAACATCTGACTCAGGTGAGAATACTTTCTACTGAGCTAAGGCTGACACCTGGCAGTTCATGTACCGGCTGAGCCATTGGATCAAAGGAAATCCTGCTAACAGCTGAATGCTCAAGCTGCCTTGATTGAGGTTGATGATGGATGTTCCCCTTTCCACTTTAGTGCCCCTGAAGTAATCAGAGTGATGATACTCAAAGTTTTAAAGTTTTGATCATTTTGTGTCATGCTCCTCCTGGATGAGGTGGGGTCACCCATGAAAAATGCCTCTTCACTGTCAGCAATACAGCTGCAAGATCACATAGCAGGGTGGGGCATTTGATTTCAGTTACTTGCAAGCATTTAAATCATGATCCTGCAAACGCTTCTTCTAATGGAGAAGCTGAGGTGAAAGAGCCTAAGCCAGATGTACGACAGCACCATGGATGGAAAGAAACATAGAGCAGAGGAAGAACTCAGAGAGTGATGGTTAGATTTTAATAGCTTTCCGACTGTAGAGATGGAGGTGTTGTGATGCAATGGGTAGCATCCCTGCCTCTGAGCTAGAAGCTCTGGGTTCAAGTCCAACTCCAGGACTTAATGGCCAAGGAAGGTGCATACGTAATGCAGCCAAACAGCTTAACTATCAACTTGTAAATCCTTCCAACATATGCCATTGGCAGGCGGTAAGAGCGGGAGAGATCCCTGGTCAGCCATGTGATGGAAAGAAGGTTGATACTCTACCATCACTATCTGTAGCTGCAAGCTACAACATACATGTAAAAGTGCATGTTACCACGGCAACTCCATGGGGGCCAGTTGTCTGGACAGCCGGTGTTCATCAAATTGATGCCAACAGCATGGGGATCGATTCCTGTTCTGACTGGGGTAGATTTGGGATCTGCCTTCTTGCCATAATGGGCAACTAAGGTCATGGGCTGTGAGTTGGACCTACCTTCAGGTAGAGAAATCAAGAAGACGACAGACTGTGGGAGGGAGGAAAGAAGGTCCAAAAGGCACTCCGACGTTAAAATTGGAGACAGTTGAGTAGATTTTCTGTGGGGAAGAGGATGCTCCCAACCATGAATGAGGATCCCAATTGGGAATGAAATGACAAATATGAGGAATCTTGATTCTGATATTGAGGATATGGAAATCTTTGCCTAATAATCTGAAGTTTTCTGGATTGGTGTAGATAGTTACGTTATAGTTGCAGCTTTGTGAGGTATGTGAACCAGGGTAGCCAGAGGTAGGATGTTGGACCAAGCCGTTCCATCCCATGTGATGAGTGCTTTAGGATGAGCACATTTACAGGCAGATGGGCACTTTAACAGTAAAACATGTAATCACGCAGATTTCTCCAGTTCAGTTCTGACTCTGAGAGCAGCTTTTGCAGGATTCCTACAAGGACACACAAGGACAGATACCAGCTTGATTAGCTCGGGCTCAGATTATATTTTTAATTTTCTTCATTTAAGATTGTTCCTGCAATCTTGCATGGTGACTGAGCAGGTAACATGTGTGGCACCATTGGTATGCATACTGCACCCAGTGTGGCACCAAGTGAATGCATGCTGCACCAAGTGAAAAACAACGAGGGTCCAGGTGCATTATATATATTCCACTGGGCAGGAAAGATCTATGAGAAGGATGCAGCATCTGTGGCTAACCAAGGCTGTTAAGGGTGGTATCCAATCAAAAGGTGCACAATACTGCCAAAATTAGTGGTAAGCCAGAAGATTGGGAAAGTTTTATAAACCAGCAAAGGATGACTAAAAAATTGATAGAGGCAGAACTTAGAGTATGAGAGTAAACTAGCAAGAAATATAAAAATGGATAGTAAAAGCTTCTACAATTATATAAAAAAGAAGAGTTGCTAAGAGGATGAGAGGGGAATTAATAATGGAAAATTAGGAAATTTGAAGAAATATTTTGGATCCGCCTTCACAGCAGAAGACACAAAAAGCATCCCAAGAATAGAAGAAAATCAAGAGGCAAAAGGGAGGGAGGAACTTAGAAGAATCGCGGTCACTACAGAAGAAGTATTAGAAAACTAATAGGACTAAAGGCTGACAAGTCCCCTGGTCCTGATGGCCTGCATCCTAGAGTCTTAAGAGAAGTAACTGCAGTGATAGTGGATACATTGGTTGTAAATCTTACAAAATTCCCCAGATTCTGAAAAGGCCCCATCGGATTGGCAAACTGCACGTTTAACATTCAGAAAAGGAGCGAGACCGAAAACAGGAAATTATAGGCCAGTTAGTTTAACACCTGTCATTTGGAAAATGCTAGAACTCATTATTAAAGAAGCATTAGCAGGGCATTTAGAAAATCATAATAGTATCAGGCCGGATATGTTCAAGGCTGAGTTAGACAGATTTTTGATGAACAAAGGAGTCAAGGGTCATGGGGGGCAGGCAGGAAAGTGGAGTTAAGGCCACAGTCAGATCAGCCAAGATCTTATTGAATGGTGGAGCATGCTCGAGTGGCCAAATAGACTATTCATGCTATTTCTTATGAATTGTTGGTCTGTACTAAGTCAGCTGATTTGACTGTGGCATTTTAAGGCAGTGCAGTGATTGATCTCACTATCTCTGGGGTAAGAAACAAAATAATGTGCCAGTTTTTATGCCCAAATTAGATTGGTCTCCTTCAGCTCCTGCTGGATCTTTATCCCCACCTGGTGTAGTCTCCAGCAGCCCCTACTGGATTCTTATACCTCACCTAGAGCAGTCTATATTAGCTCCTGTATTTCTATATTGATAAGGTTCTCTCTGATCCAGTCTCCCTCTTCTTTATCTTTAATCTAGTTCATATTAAATTTGGCAAGTGGAATGCATGCCCCTTCCAGCCTCATGATCCTGGTGCCCCACTGAGTGCTGCTGCCTTGTACCCAGTGGCTACAGATTTCTCCCCCTCTGGTTTTCCTCCCCACTGGAGATCAAGGCACTATTAAATGAGGCCCATAGCAAATTGTTGTAATCACTTACACACACTCCTCTGCCTCCCCCATCGCCCCCTATTCTGTACATACAAGTGCCAAATTAAAGATGACACTCAACCAGAATGTCCCTTCTGTAGTATCCAAATTTGACTTGCCTCCAGATTGCTACTGCCGCTGACTACATAGTGTCACCCTCACTACTAAATCACAATAGCTGCTGACTGCAGCCAAGGCTGATCTCTGCCACCTTTCAGCTGGTGAGGCTCTGAAGCTCCGTTGTTGTCATTGGCCACTCGCAAAATGCAAAAACACTGTTAACATATCATTTTATTTCGGTTGGACTGTGGATTAAAATTACAATGGCTGCAGTTTGAAAGACATGTCTACTGGAACAATGTGAGGGATATATATAATATTGCTGTCCTTGAACAGAGTGTGCCATGAAAGATAGGATGGTGCTAAGGAGGTGTCCAATCTAATGGGGAACTGCCTGGCAACAATGTTTTAATTGGTTTTGACCAGGTGACCAAGGTTTGTATGAGAGCAGTGCAGCAGAATAGCTCCTAGCCTGAAAGAAAAAAGACCCAAAACCTCTGTCTCCTGTGTGTGTAAGATTCCAGTAATTCTACAATAATAGCCAGCTGGGTTTTTTTCACCTCGTATCTCTATAACCTCTCTGCTCTCTCTCTGAAAACCCCTGTCAAGAGGAAAAGGGGAAAATCACCATTACAAACATTGAAAAGCAAGTGCTCAACCAGTGAACTAAAGACAGCAAATGCTGGAAGACCACATTGTGTCATCAACAAAGAACTGAAAGGAATTTGGAAGACATCGATCAAAATCAACCCATTGAGTACTCCAGAATTGGTGCTATTGAACTGTTTTATCCCACCCTTAAAATCCATGTTTTTGTGTGTCTTATATGTCTTGTATGTGTGTGTATAAGGATTTAAGAAGGGGTAGAGTTTAGGTTATAGAGTTAGAAATTAGTTCATATTTCTTTCTTTTGCCACTGGTTAAAGACAATTTTTTCAATAAACAGTTATTAACTTATTAAGATTACAAATCTAATGCTTGTATGCTGTTAACCTAAACTAAACAATTAGGTGGTTTGATCAAACTTTTCACATTTATTGTGGCTCAGGGAGCAGTGGGGCTTGATATTGCAGCGCATTATCCCCAGTGAGTTATGACAACTGGTAAAATGGCAATTAATTGCCTGTTTAGCAGGTTCAATTACTTTCCTGCCACCTTTAAGCGAGGTCTTCCCACCAAGCCCGGCTACCTCTGGGAATATCCCCTGCTGGCTTAAGCACATTGGGCTTTCCACCCAGTGCCTTTTGCTGCCATTTCTCACCCTTCCCATCTCCCAACCAATCTCCAATGGGCTGGCAAAATTCCAGCCTATGTCTCTCTCTGTCTGTGAGTCTTAAGTCTCTTTCTTTCCCTCAGTTTATGTCTCTTTTGCCCTTTGTCTCTCCATCTTCAGTCAGTCTCTCTTTCACTTTCGCTTTGTCTGTCTGTCCTGTTTTATTTTGATCATCCAGTGAATGACTGACTTGTAACTCTGCAAACTCCACTAAATATTATCATCTAATACAAAATCAATTTACCAATTATGGAGCTCAGTGTTCGATAAACTTAATTTGTAATTAAATATTACAGTTGTTTAAAGTTGATTTAACTAGTCCATTTTCTTGTGTGAAATATCAATTATCTAGATAATGGAACTAGGCCATTCAGGTGTGATGTCAGGAAGTATTTCTACAAAGGAAAGCTGAAACCTGGAGCACTTTCCCCAAAATGCAGTTACTGCTAGGGATCAGGAAGTGTGAAAATTTCGCAACTGAAACTGATAGCCTTTGGGTGGGATTTCCTAGCCCAGCCCACCGCCAGGATCGTCTGGTCCTGCCAAAAGTCAGTGGCTGGGCCATCGCATCTCCTATGGCAGGTCCCTCCATGACGGGGCCAGAAAATCCCGGCCTTTGAAAGGTAAGTATATTAAGGGTTGCAGAACCCAGGCGGGCAAATGGAGAAATGATACAGATCAGCCATGGTTTAATTGAGTGGTGAAACAAGTTCAATGGGGAGAATGAGCTGCACCAGTTCCATTTGATCCACAGATAAAATCCCTCCCAACCCCCAAACATTGGCCCACCTGATTAAACCACACCGAACCCCTGATTAAAAATCCCCCCCAAACACATTGAAGCCCCAAATGAAACTGTCCCAAACACACTGACTGAAAATACTCTGTCCTGGACACACTAACAGAACCCCAATAAACCCTACACGAACATAATGGCCAGAATTTTGATGTCGGCGTGCAGGGGCGAGCCCGACATGCCGACGTGTAAAATGACGCGCGGTGATGTCGGGCGTGTGCCCCGACGTCGGCACGTGTCATTTAGATATTACATTCAGTGGGCGCGTGCCAGAGGCAACTGTGTGCCCGCCGAACTGTCAACGGTCTATTAAGGCCATTAAAAAACCAATTAAAGTAGTTATCAACACTGCCCGTCCAACCTTGAGATTGGCGGGCAGGCGAAGAGCCCAAGCAGCCTTCACATTTTTCAAGGAACCTCATCCATGGGCAGGATGAGGTTTCCTGAAGGTTTAATAAAATCAATAAATAAATTCTGCTCAATTGACAAACATGTCCCAGCTCATGTGACACTGTCAAATGAGGGGACATGTGTAAATAATTTTTATCTTTCTGGACTAAAAAAATTCAACATGTACTTGAATCTCCCTGAGGCAGCTCCGTGCCTCAGGGAAATTTCTGTGCTCACCCTCCTCCCCCCGCCCGCACAGGTAGCTCTGAGCGCCCACCTGCACCCACTCCCGACTGGCCCACCCGACATGCAAAACATTCTCCCCAATGACACCCACCTGATTAACCTCCTCCAACACACTGAGCCCCTCATAAAACTAACAAGTACACTGACCCCCTGGCAAATTCCCCAGACATACTGACCCTTACTAACCTCACCCCTGAACACATTGACCACCAAATTCCCCAACCCGCCCCACCAAACATACTGGCCCCTCAATTTAAAAACTCTCCTGAATACACTGACCCCTGGATAAAAGCTCCTCCCCTGCACACTGACCGACTCTGATCGGCTGAATACTGATTAAAGCTCAAATGCATTCTCCCCCACGGTCAAACCCCTGGAGCTCACTGACATACACCTCGATAAATCCCCCGTCAGATTGCTCCCCCCTCCGCCCCAGTTAAACCAACGATCCCATCGCTGAAACTCCCAAACTCACTGACTCAGCCCAATAAACAACAACAAAAATGTCTCACAACAAAATAGTGCCTCTAAATTAATCAAACATCCAAAGGTGCTTCGAAGGGGCATTATAAAGCAAAATTTGACACCAAACAACATAAGGAGATGTTCGGTCAGATGGAAAAAAGTTTGGTCAAAGGGGTAGGTGTTAAGGAGTATCTTACAGGCAGAAAGAGAAGTAGAGAGTGAGAGGGGTTTAAGGAGAGCATTCCAGAGCTTAGGGGCTGGGCATCTGAAGGCAAAGTTAATAGTGGCGGAACAATTAAAATTGGGGATGCACAAGAGATCAGAATTAGAGTAGCACACATATCACGAAGGCCTTGGGGAGCTGGGGATGATTGCAGAGAAATTGGGGGGGGTGGGGTTTGAAGCCATGAAGGGATCTGAAAACAAGGATGTGAATTTTAAAATAGAGGTGTTGCTTGTCCAGGGATCAATGTTGGCCAATGAAACCAGGGCTGGTAAGAGACAGAATGGCTTGAGTTAAGGCACACATTCAGCTGACCTCAAGCTTGGGGAAGTTAGAATGGGGGAGGCCAGCCAGGAATGTACAGGAGTAGTCAAGTCTAGAGTAACAAAGGCATGAATGAGGGTTTCAGCAGCAGATAAGCTTAGACCGGGCAGAGTTGGGCAATGTTACAGAAGTGGAAATAGCTGGTCTTAGTGATGGAGCAGATATGAGGTCAGCAGGTCATCTCGGGATTAAACATGACACTAAGGTTACAAACAATCTGGTCCAGTCTCAGTTAGTTGTCAGGGAGAAGGATGGAGTTGGCAGCTAGGGAATGGAGTTTGGAGTGGAGACCAAAGACAGTGGTTTCAATCTTCCCAATACCTAATTGGATAAGTACTTCCCCTCAACACACTGACCCATTCATAAACCCCACAAACATACTGCCTGCTCTGCAACCTCCACCCCCCACCCCCCATTACACTAACCTTCCTCCGATAAACTATCACTGCACACTGACTGTGACCCCAAAACTCCCCCGAACACACTAACCTCCCCTGAAAACACCGATCCCCCATTAAACCCCTCGATAAATCACTGCTGAAAACACAGATCCTTACGATAAACAACACCCCCCCCCCACTCACTGATCCCCCAAATTATCGCCTTCCCCCGAGCACACCAAGCACCAATAAACACCCATGCACACAAACTGTCCCGTCAGTAAATACCCTCAAAATATACTCCTCCTGGCCCTGGATGAAACCACCTCTACGAACAACTGATCACTGTGAACCCCTCCAAACTCTGATCGCTGCCAATAAAGCTCCCTGAATACACTGACCCCTGATAAATCCAACTCCGACCACCCAGCACACTGACCGCCACCCAGTGAAATTCTGAACCAATCAATCGCCCAATAAAACCACTGCCCCGAACTCGAGGATCTCCCTGATTGAATCCCCAGACACACTCAACCTCCCCCCAATAAGTTCCCCCCCTTAACACACTGACCAACTCCCCAATAAATCCCTCAAGCAAACGAAACTAGTGATAAGTACTCCCCGAATGCCATGACCTCCATTATAACCCCCAAACTCGCTGTATCCTCAATAAATCCCCCTCGGACACACCGATTCCCTGGATAGACCCCAGAACATTCTTGAACGCACTCATTTCCCCAATAACCTCCCAAGTATGCTGACCATCTCCATAAAAGTTCCACGAGCACACTGACCTTGTGTAAACTTCCCTGAATACTATGACAGCCCCCCTAATTAACTCCCCCCAAACATTGGCTCCCCCCTGATTATCCCCTGCTGAACACACTAACACAACCCCCCCAATTAAACCCCACTGAGCACTCTGACACCCACTGATTGACCCCCACCGAACACACTGACACAACCCACCCGATTAACACCACCCCACCCCTGAACGCTCTGACAACCCCAAATTAACCCCCCTTTGAACACACTGGCACCCGATAAACACAAAACTCACCTGAGCACATTGCCCATACTAATGAGACTTCCAAACATACAGACCAACCCCTCCACCAATAAAACCCCATGATCCCACTAACCAACACCACAATAAAAAGCCCCAGGCATATTGACTAACTTGTCCCCCATAAACCCCTTTGTGTGTACTGAACCCCAAACCCACTCCGCCCTTAGCAAACCAATCCCCTGATAAACCCACCCTAAACACACTGACTCTCTTGATTAAACCCCCTGATTATGCTGACCTAACCCCCTCCCCCACACCTTGATAAATCTTCCCGAACACACTGACCTACCTGGTGTACACTAGCCCCCAGTCAGCCTCCTAAGCATACCGCCCCCACCTGAATAAATCCCCATGAACAACTGCCCATGCTGCCCGATGAACTCATGTAGGCAACTCTTGGCAAACGCACTGACTACCACTAAACCCTCCAAAATATACTGACACCATCTCCAGCCACTCCTCCCCCACCCAGATAATCCCCTTGAACACACTGGCCCAAATATCCCCCCATGCGTATACCCTGACCCTCCAATAATACCTCTGAATGCACTGATCCTGATAAATTCCCTGAACTCACTAACACCCCATACAGATACCCCCTGAACATGCTCCTCCTGAACACACTGACCCCTCCCAACCCTAACACCACCCCACTTCCACCACACCGCCTCCCCCCCCACTCCCCGCACCTCCCAAACACACTGACCATCTGAACATACTCTCGCCCCAATAATCCTCCCAAACACATTGGATGAGTATAGCTGCAACAATACTTAAAATCAGCACCATCTAGGGCAAAGCAGCCCACTTGCTAGGCACTCCATCCACCATCTTAAACTTTCACTTCCTCCACCACAGCTGCACCATCATTGCAATGTGTACTATATACAAGATGAACTGCAGCAACTCGCCAAAGCTCCTTTGACATTACCTTCCTAGTCCCCAACCTCTAGCACCTAGGCCCACTTTATTGGCACTCCATCCGCCATCTTAAACTTTCTCTTCCTCTAGCACCTAGAAGAACAAGAGCAATGGATGCATGAGAACACCGCCGCTGCTAATTTCCCCTCCAAGCCTCACACACTGGAAAAATAGAAAATTTATGGCACAGAAGGAGGCCATTCAGCCCATCCTGAGTGTGCTGGACCATCCTTGGAAATATATTGCTGTCCTGTAATCATCATTGGGTCAAGATCCTGGAACACACTCCCTTACAATATTGTGTGGGTATCTTCACCCCACAGTTTGCAATGATTCAAGATGGTAGCTCACCCCACTTTCCTGAGGGCAATTAGGGATGATAATAAATGCTAGTCTCGCCAGCAATGCCCAGATTCTGTGAATGAAAAAATACTATTTCGAAGAAAAATAAGGACTACTTCCTGCTATCTTGGCCCTAAGTCAGCATCACTAAACACAGATTATCTTGCTATTATCTCTTTTGTAATGGAGCAAAGGCCTTGCACTCTATATTTTTATAAAAGTATATATCCTCATAGCTACTTTCTAAAATTTTAGAACTGGGCAATAACCTTTTAAAATGACTGAAGCGATGTCTGGCTGTGACCCTCAAACAATAAGAACCATTTAGCAGTATTGTAGCACTTTGTGTCTCATTACCCTTGAAGAGACCCTAATGACCCCTGTGGGCTGCAGAAACCAAATACAAAGGGAATTATATAAAGGCCATCTACATTTCATAAGCCAGGCCTGGCCACCAGAGACTACTAGTCTGCTTGGACCAAGAGCCCTGAAACCTTCTTTTAAAATTCTTAATGGTTAGCACATTAACAATCTCAGGAACCCAGAGAAAGGAATACACACCCTTTGTCAATGTCAAAGTGGAGAGGTGGGAGTCATGTAACATGACCCCCCCTAGATGGGTGAACCAGTTGTACAGTCTTGCTGGACTGCAAATCAGTCTGTCATCTTCTATCCACCAAGCAACAGCTCAGAAAAGGGGCTCTGTCCAGGTTTGAATGACTGCCCCCATCTACACTGTTTCTGCTGGAACTCCTGAACTTCAATACCATCACCCACAAGACTAATCTATTTCTACATGCGTATCTCATTGTGGAAGTCAACCTACTGGAAAAGTGAATTATCCCGCATCAATTCAGCCTGCCGACTTCTGTGAAGGAATTCACCATCGAACTTCTGATTCTGGACTCTGGAGTCACGTGAAACAATAATTATTTGCCCTGTGGTCTTTGCCCTGTAAATTCTTTCTCTATCCCTTGTCTATTGTATGAATGCACAAGTGGCTAAGTAGTGACACCCCCCCTCCCACGTTTTGAATGTGCGCAAATAGACTTACCCTCTGAGTTCACCCTATCTCGCCTTTGCTGTGAGGTTATTAATAAAAATTGGATCACACCAAAACTGAGAGGTTGGGAAATACGCCACCACTTATAAAGGGGGAAATCAAAATCAAAACACCTTACAGCTCGCAGACGGATGGCAAGAGGAGAAATCGGGGCTGTTCAAATTAAACCCCCCCTCATGTTTGTAACACTTTGCTATTTGTGGAAACTTGCTGTATGCAAATTAGCTGCCATTTTTGCTACCTTACAACAGTGACTACACTTCTCAAGTACTTAACTGGCTGTAAAGTACGTTAGGACCCCCTGAGGTGGTGAAAAGTGCTAAAATGGCCCACCAATGGAGGAAGTTTCTCCCTATCTGATCTGTCCAGATCAATCATGATGTTGAACAGCTCTATTAAAACTCCCCTCAACCTTCACTTCAAAGAGAACAGCCCCAGCTTCACAAATCCATCCTCGTAACTGACATCTTTCATTCCTGGAACCATTATCGTAAAACATTTCTGCATTCTCTCCAATGCCTTCAAACGCTTCCTAAAGTGTGGTGCCCAGAATTGGACACACAGCTCCTCTTGAGGCCGAACCAGGGTTTATAAACATTCACCATAACATTGTTTCTTTTGTGCCCTCTGCTTCTATTTATAAAGACCATATGCGTTATTAACCATTTTCTCAGCCTGCCCTGCCACCTTCAGTGAGAACCCTCTGTTCCCGCACCCGACTAAAATTGTATCCTTTATTTTATCTTGCCTCTCCTCATTCTTCCTACCAAAATGTAGCACTTTGCACTTCTCTGCATTAAATTTCATCTCATATGCCATTCCACCAGCCTGTCTATGTCCTCTTGAAGCCCATCACTATCCTCCTCGCAATTCACAATACTTCCAAGTTTTGTGTCACCTGCAAATTTTGAAATTGTGCCTTGCATACCCAAGTCTAGGGCAGTCATATAGTTCAAGAAAAGCAGTAGTTCTAATACTGACCTTGGGGAACTCCACTACTGTATATACCTTCCTCAAGTTTGAAAAACAAATGTTCACAGTAGCAGCAGTGTGTACCATCGACAAGATGCACTGCAGGAATTCACCAAGGCTCCTTAGGCAACACCTTCCAAACCCACGACCAATACCACCTGGCAGGACAAGGGCAGCAGATGGATGGGAACACCACCACCTGGAAGTTCCCCTCCAAGTCACTCACCATCCTGACTTGGAAATATATTGCCGTTCCTTCACTGTCGCTGGGTCAAAATCCTGGAACTCCCTAATAGCACTGTGGCTGTACCTACACCACATGGACTGCAGCGGTCCAAGAAGGCAGCTCACCACCACCTTCTCAAGGGCAACTAGGGATGGACAATAAATGCTGGCCCAGCCAGCGAAGCCCACATCCTGTGAATGAATAATTTTTAAAAATCACCACTAGTCTGTTTCCTGTCACTCAGCCAACTTTGTATCCATACTGCCATTCTCTCCTTTACTCCATTGGCTTCAACTTTGCTGACAAGCCTGCCTTTTGGAAGTCCATGTACATTACATCAACCGCATTACCCTCATCAACCCCCTCCATTACTTCATCAAAAAACTCAGTCAGTTTTAACTCATTAGTTGCAAACAATTTGTCCTTAACAAATGAGTCCTGGCTTGCATTAATTATTCCATATTTGTCCAAGTGACTGTTAGTTTTGTCCCTGATTATTGTTTCCAAAAGCTTTCCCACCACGGGGTTAAACTGACTAGCCTATAGTTGCTGGGTTTATGCTTATACACTTTTTTTGAACAAGGATGTAACATTTGCAGTTCTCTAGTCCTCTGGCACCACCCATGTATCTTCAGAAGATTCAAAGATTGTGGCCAGTGCCTCCACAATTTCCACCCTTACTTCCCTTAGTATCTACTAATCTGAACCTGGAAACCTATCAACTTTAATTACAGCCAGCCTTTCTAATTCCTCCTCCTCATCAATCTTTAGCCCATCCAGTATCTCAACTATCTGCAAGAATCTTGGAAAATTCCTACATTGAGTTTTCTTCCTGATTAATGAAAATTAGCTTAACTACCATGACTGACTGTGCACTTCTTTAGTTTTGTCATAGTTAACTATATTTTCACTGCTTGTAATACACCCTGGGTAAAATAGGCTCTGAGATGACTTGATGGGGAATTGTGGTTTGGGCCTTAATTGACCAAATGGTAAAAAGGTAAACTTCAGCAGAAATTTAGCAGAGTGTGTAACCAGGCAGTTTGCTGTATGAGAACTGGACAATAAACACCTTTGCAGAACTTCAGAGGCCTAGATGCGCATTGAGCTATGACAAAATAGCCAAATAACAAGACCCTCATGTTTTTCTCACTTTACTCAAGTTTGGCATTGGAATGCTTATGAGCTGATAGGAGTCTGAGTGTGGAAGCAAAAGATCTTGAGGGCCTGACTCAATGGGCAGATGTTTAAATGACATCTTTTGTAATTGATTCAAATAATAGCAAGTTAATGAGTGGGTTAAAGCCATCTCCACAGGCTTTTCTGTGTAAAGATTCCCCGAGCACAGAAATTGTAGAGGCGTTACATGCCGCACTGACTAATGTGACAGTACCGTGGGCATGACCATGAAGTAGAAATGTAGGGATTGCATTTCTACCTAGAGCATACTAATAAAGCTGTTGTGCTTTGTTACGACGCCTCAGACATTGGCATGTGTCAAGTCTAACACTGAATACAATATAACCGTTGTCACCAATAAGGAATATCACTGCAAAACATTTCAGCAGTTTAAAGGGGTTAAATGTTTAAATTGATTCTGTCACCCCAAGTTCCAACATACCTCCTATTGCACTATGACTTTAGCAGCATCTTCTTCTTTGGTAAAGGCAAATACCAATTTAGTACCTTAGCCATGCCCTCTGTTTCCATGGTGTATATCCCCTTTTTTGATCCCTAATCAGCCTCATTCCTCTTTTTACCACCCTTTTACTACTTATGTGCATATTGAAGACTTTTGGATTCCCGTTTATGTTAACTGCCAGTCTCTTCTCAAAGTCTCTCTTTGCTTCTCTTATTTCTTTTTTCATTTTCCTTCTGAACTTTCTATATTCAGCCTTGTTTTCATTTGTACTATCGACCTGACATCTGCCATATGCACCTATTTTCTGCTTCATCTTACTTTATAAATCTTTTGTCTTCCAGGGATCTCTGGATTTGTTTGTCCTCTTTACTCCTCATAGGACTGTACCTCAACTGTACTCAGACTATCACATCTTTAAAGGCAGCCCATTGTTCAATTACATTTTTGCCTGCCAATCTTTGATTCCAAATTCTCTGGGCCAGATTCATCTTTACCCCGTTGAAGTTGGCCCTCCTCCATTAATTATTTTTTTCTTTCGATTGCCCGTAGAACTTTTCCATAGTTGACCTAAACCGTATGACACTATGGTTGCTGCCCCCAAATGTTTCCATCTGACACTTGATCTCCCGTCCCACCTCATTCTCTAGTACCAGATCCAGGGATGCCTCCCTCCTTCCTCATTGGACCAGGAAAATTCTCCTGGACACACTTTAGAAACTCTTTCCCCCCTCTTTGATCTTTACACGAATACGATCCCAGTCTATATTAGGATAAATAAAGTGCCCAATTATAACTACTCTATAGTTTTTTCACGTCTCTAATTTCCTTTCAAATTTCTTCCCCTGTATCTTTCCCATTAGTTGGAGGCCTATAGAAAACATCCAGTGGTATAATAGTACCTCTATTGTTTCTTAAGCTCTAACCAATTGGATTCTGTCTTTGTCCCCGCTTGGACATCCTCTCTCTCCAGCATTGTAATGCTATCCTTATTCAACACTGCCACCCTTCCACCTCTCTTTCCTTCACTATCTTCCCTGAATACCTTGTATCCAGGCATATTTAGCACCCAGTCCTGCCCTGTATGGAGCCAGATCTCCCGTTATCGCCACAACAGCCAGGAATTTCTGTATCCAATGGCGCCGGGTATGTTCAGTGGCATGAGTGGACAACATGGCGAGAAGGCCAAAACTTGGTTTCACGATGTTGTGAAACCAGTTTGCAATCGTCCACTCAGCCTGTCGATGGCAGGACTTACCACCAGGGCCTTGCTCAAATTGCGGACATCCAGAAATTGCTGGAGCGCAATAGCAATGGGATCCTGGGGGAATGTCCATGGCTTGCTGGGTAGATTCTCATGGACATGGCTCAGCTGCGAAGCAGCAGATGGAAGTTGGAAAGTCACCATTGATGCTCACAACGGTTGATGGTCGAGGGAGTGGGAGAGCAAGGTCTAGGATCGACTCGGAGAGGAAGAGCTGAGGGGGGTGAGGTTGAGAGGAGTGCAATGAAGGTGTTGGGGGTTGAGGATGGAGGGGGGAATGAAGGTGTCGGAGGTTGAGGTTCTGAGGGGGGAATGAAGGTGTCGGGGTGAGGTTGGGAGGGAGAATGAAGGAGTCGGGGGGTGAGGTTTGGGGGAGGGAGTATGGGGGGAGGGGGATAATGGAGGAGAGGATGGCAACTGGGGAGGTAGGTGTAAGGGGGTTGGGAGGTGTAAGGGAAGGAGTTCGGAGGGGGTAGGGAGTATGGGGGGAGGAAGGGGTAATGGGGGAGAAGATGGCATCTGGGGATATAGGTGTAAGGGGAGTGGAAGGTGTAAGGGAAGGAGTTCGGAGAGGGGGAAGGAGTGCGGAGAGGAGAAGGAGTGCAGGGGGAGGAAGGAGTGAGGGGAGGGAGTCTAGGGGGAGGAAGGAGTGTGGAGAGGGGAGGGGAGGGAGTCTGGGTGGAGGAAGAAGTAAGGCTGAAGGAAGGAGTCAGGAAGAGGGAAGGAGTAAAGCTGGAGGAAGAAGTGAGACTGGAGGAAGAGGTCAGGAGGGGGGAAGGATTAAGTAAAAGGGTCGAGGCTGGTAGGTTACAGCGGGGAGGTGGAAGGTGATGCCAGGGGGCTCAGCTGTGCTGGGGGAAAGGAAATGGGTGACTGGGGGAAAGTAAAAGACAGGAGCACACGAAAAATTCAATCCAGACCGTGCTGTCCAAATCAAAAGTGAAACAACCATCATGGTGGGTGAGATCAGGTGCTGCATGGGAGTGTGATCATTGGGTGGGCGGAGATGCAGGTCAGCTCAGATGGACAATTGAAAGCGAATCCCACAAGGCAGCATTCAAAATGCTCAGGACATCGAGTTGAGTATGATACATGAAGGATCCGCGTGCGTGGGAGAGTGTTTGCACGAGGCTCCGAAAGGCCCTGCTACACACACACCTATCCCTCCAGAATCACTCGTTGGCCAGCTGCTCCCTCTGCAGTGACAGAAGACAAGGTTGAGGGGCTCACAGGCAAAGGGAACTCAGAGGGAGAGGACACCATCTGAGATTCCTGAGTGGATGACCCAGGGGTGTCCAGCTGCAGCTCCCCCTCCCTTCAGGTGCTCAGGGGCTCCAGCCTGACTCCTTGAGGAGAAGGAGCACCTGGAGAGAAGTCTAGGTGCCCCGTTTCCTCTGCAGGAACTCACCTATTGTTCCCGCGATGGAGTGCAGGTCTGCACATATCTCTGCGTTCTGCTGGACCAGGGTCTCCATGGTGCCCACTGTCCTCCCCATGGAGACCTCCATATACGCACATGTGGACACCACTTCATCAGAGAGCAGGCAGATGCACTCCTCCGACTCGCGTGCCACTCTGCTGAGGGCTTCAAACAGCTCTGCATGATGTTCCTACACCTTCCGCTGATTCCACGATGAGTTGGAAGGCTAAACCTAGAGGCTCATCATCTGACTCGGACCTCACAGATGCCTGATCCCCAGCAGCCCTCCGAGTGCCGGGAGATTGCACGAACCTGCTGCTGCGGACATGTGTCTGTACAGTGACCACCAGATTGTGAACCTGAGCCTACTCTAGATCTAGGTTCCACCGAGATGTGTGTCTCTGCGCTGGTGCAGGGTGTGGGTAAGCTCTGTGACGGGCCTCTGAGGCTGCTTATTTCCAGCTCTTCACTGGAGGAAGTGTACGCTTGGCTGGAAGTGAGGACGTGGATGGATGAGGGGACTGGCTGGCTGAGGGCGTTGGTCGCTTGGCAGAGCTCCCTGTGAACCGAAGTAGAGATAATTAGTGCATGACAGCAGAGTCAAAAGCAGGAGAGAGAGCACGCACATTTGTGTTGAGAGAGGGATGATGTGGTGCAGGATCCTTATGAGGGTGTTCGCCATCGACCTTACTGCCACCGGAGGCATGGTCCATGTCCTCATCAGTCAACACGATGGCACTCTCCTCAAAGTGAGTGAGGGGCCTAATGTAGGCCACTCCACCCCCAATCTGGGAACTCTTCCTGCTGATGTGAGTAGGCTTCTCCTGCACGAAAACAGATGGAGAGAGTGTGAGCAGGACACATGGCACTGAGTGGAATGTTTGTGTGGTGAGCAGATCCATGGAAGGGATGAGGACGTGGTCTCGAGAGGGTATGAGCCTGAGAGTTAGTGGTGCTGTCCCTTGAAGTGTGAGAGTGATGAGAAGAGTGAATTACCGTGGCAGAACGGATGAGGCCATTCATCCTGTAGCGTCACTGGGTGGCTGTCCTCTTTTGCAGGGCATTGGCACTGACCACCGTTGCCACCGCCTGCCAAGCTGGATTAGTGAGGTTGCTGCCCATCCTGCAGCCAGAGCAGAGAGTAGAGGACATCATGGCAAGCCTCCACTGCGCTCAAGGAATGTGTCTTTGAACCTGGGGGCTGCAGTTTGTTTGCCTTTCAGGGCCATGTCTTCTTTGCAGCAGTCATGGGCTGGAAGCACTGAGAGGTTTGCGCATGGCTGGACTTAAAAAGTGGCGTCCAGTGTGCTGAAGCAGCGAGGTGATGGCATGGCAGGCGACTGAGAGCCCACCCACCATGGAAATGGCATGTTTCCCAGGAATGCATAATTAATGTGGCAGGTTTGGGACGATACGGTGTGAAAAGCTGACAAGCAAAACGTTGTTTTACCCACCCGCTACTGCACTTAGTGCAAATCTGCAATAATTCCGCCCAACGTGACTACCTGAGCCTACAGGTCACCAAACTTATTTGCCATACTCTGTGTTCAGGTGCACTGAAAATCTAGCTTAGATCATTTTGCACTCCCTCTTACTCTGACCCCACCTAATACCTTATATTTCATACTTTAGTGCTATCTGTATCTCCCAAATCTTTATGCATGTTGCTTTCCCTCTCTAATATGACCTCCTAGTTCCCATCCCCTTGCCAAATTAGTTCGAACCCTCCCCAATAGCATTAGCAAACCGCCCAGCAAGGCTTTGTTCAGGTGCAACCCGTCCAGCCTGTAGAGACCCCATCTTCCCCAGAGCCAGTCCCAAAGACTAAGGAATTTAAAGCCCTCCCTCCTCAACTATCTTTCTATCCACACATTAATGTGCTCTGTCTTCCTACTTCTATACTCAGAGCAATTTAGAGATTACTATCTCTGAGATTCTGATTGCCAGTTTCTTTCCTAGTCCTAAATGCTGCCTGCAGGACCTCATGTCTTTTTCTGCCTATTGTTGGTATTGATATGGACCATGACTGCTTGCTGTTCACCTTGCTTCATCAGTGGTCTCTGCAGCCACTCTGTCTCTTCCCCCAAACATCTTTGACTTTTGACTCCATCCACTAACAGTTTCCTGGCCTCAACCGTCTCCTTTTCAACTTGGATGTCCAATCCTTCTACACCTCTCCCCCCACAAGGAAAGCCTGAGGACTGTCTACTGCTTCTGTAAATGAAGCTCAGGGTCATGATTATGGACTGAACAGAGGCATGCAAAGAAAATACCCTATCTGCATCTTGTCTCCCCAGTGTAGAGGAAACTGGGTCATAAGCAGTGAATACAGTTAACTAAATTGAAAGAATTATAAGAAAGAAGCTATTTGCACTTACAAGGATGGGTTGCATAAACTTGGCTTGCATTCTCTTGACTTTAGAAGATTGAGGGGTGATCTAATTGAGGTGTTTAAAATGATAAAGGAATTCAATATGATAGATACCAAGAAACTATTTCTTCTGGTGGGGGGAATACAGAACAAAGGGATATAAAGCTAAAATTAGCGCTGTGTCATTTGGGAGTGAAATTTTGAGCCATTTTTTCTTACTTGGGCACTAGAAATCTCGAACACTCTCCCCAGGGAATGTCTAGAGGGAACAAAGGCAAGAACGAGGGTTTCAGCGGCAGAGAAGCTGAAGCAAGGGCAAAGTCTGGCAATGTTATGGAGGTGTAAATAGATAGTCCTAGTGATGGCACTGATATGTGGTCGGAAGCTCATTTCGAGGGTCAAATATACACCAAGTTTGTAAACTGTCTGGTTTTGTCCCAGAAAATTGCCAAGGAGAAGGACAGTGGTGTCAATCTTCCCAATATTTAATTGGAGGAAATTTCTGCTCACCCAACAGATGAGCAGTCTGTTAATTTAGTGACATTGGAGGTGTTAAGGGAAGTGATGGTGAGGCAGTGATGGGTGTTGTCAGCATACATGTGAAAACCATTGCTATGTTTTCTGATGATGTCACTGAGGTGCAGCCTGTGCTTGAAAAATACGAGGGGGTTAAGGATAGACCCTTGGGGTCACCAGAGATAACGGTGTAGTACCAGGAAAAGAAGCAATTGCAAGTGATACCCTGGCTACGATTGGATAGATATGAATGGAACCAGACAAGAGTAGTCCCATGCAACTGGATGACAGCGGAGAGGAGTTGGAGGAGGATGGTGTGATCAACCAAGTCAAAGGCTTCAGACAGGTTGAGAATGGTGACGAGGGTTAGTGTACCTTTGTCACAGTCACATAGGTTAACATTTGTGACTCTGATAAGAGCTTTGGCGGTGCGGTGGCAAGAGAAGGAAATCTGATTGTAGGAATTCAAACATGGATTTCCAGGAAAGGTGGGCATGGATTCGGGAGGCGACAACAAGTTCAAGGATTTTGAAGAGGAAAGGGAAGTTGGAGATGGGGCAGTAGTGCAAACACAACAATAGAAGGCTGACACTGAATTACAAAAGGCAGACTACTGGCATTGTTATGCAAGCCAAAAGAGGACTGGCACTAAGTTACAAAGGGCAACTGAGGGCTGCCAATGAGTTATGCAAGGGAATAGAGGGCAGGCACTGAGTTACAGAGGGCAACAGAGGTCTGTCACTGAGTTATCTAGAGCAGCAGGGCTGGCACTGAAATATGCAGGGAAACAGAGAGCTAGCACTCAGTTATATAGCAACAGATGACTGGCACTGAATTATGCAGTTACTCGGAAATCTGGCATTGAGTTACACAGGAGTTTGGCACTGAGTTGCAGTCTGGCTGTGGGCTTTGGGGGGTAGGGGGGTGCGTGTGGTGTTGGATCCCTCCTATTCAGGCACCTTGTGCCTCACGGTGGACCCACAGTGAAAAGAGCTGACCCAACTTGAACCTCCTGGATTCCCAATCGCTGTCACCCCCACCTCCCAACCCTGCCTCCCTCGGTAGCACCTGCCTGACTGGCCCCAGCGAGGCCACCCCACTTACCTTGTACCTCAACCTCCATTGCTGCTCCTACTTGGGGACTGGCTGCAATCCCAGAGAACTCCAGATGACACAACTGGGACTGGAAAGCTGTCAGCCATCTGGTTGGCTGGCAGCCCTTAGAGGCGGGAAATTGTCCCTCGGTGGGGTGGAAGTCATGACCTCAGGCAACTAATGCTTGACAACCGTAAAATCTGGTTGTGGCTTGCCGGGTTGGCTGAGGTGGGCTCGCGCCCCGACTTTGCAGCCAGAAACACCACCTCCACGGATTTACACAGGGAGCAGCACTACATTTACATATACACGTGCACTTTTGCACAATTCAGCTGTGAGACTTAGTGATACATGGGTGAATTTTCCTGACCCCTGGAGACAGAATTGGAAGTGGCAGTGTGGGGGAGGGGAGGGGCGGAAGGGTAACCAGGAAAATGTGGGGGAGGCTGCATCTGGAGGATAAATTGTGTTCAATTAACTTGCTTGAGTTTTTGATGAGGTAACAGAGAGGGCAGATGAGGGTAATGCGACTGACGGGGTGTACATGGACTTCAAAAAGGCATCTGTTAAAGTGTCGCCCAGCAGACTTGTGAGGAGAATTAGAGCTCATGGAATAAAAGGGACAGTAGCAACATGGATGCCAAATTGGCTGAGTGACAGGGATCAGAGAATACTGCTAAACAGTTTTTTGGAACATCATGACTAAAACAGGTAATCTGATCATTTATGTAACTGTTGTTTGTGGAACATTGCTGTGGCAGTTGGCTTCTGTTTTTCATACATTGCAACAATGACTACCCTTCAAAAGTACTTAAATAGCTGTGAAGCACTTTAGGACATGCTGAGGTGAAAGACTGAATCAATGCAAGTTGTTTCTTCATCTCATATTTTTATGCTGCCTGCGATTGTAACTTTGCTTTTCAATCCCAAATGCTGTTGGCTATTATATCTTTATTCACTTCTCAAACTTTCAGTGAGAGTGCTGGTAGCTAGTGGTAAAAAGCACACACACACAACGTTTTATGAACAATAAAGTTGAACAGAGGAGCAAGATGTGAGCTTTGATGCAGTGTATTTACTCAGTGTCAACGTGTAACCTTCCTACATCACAGAGGAAGATTATTCTTTTCATTTGCTCCAGAGCCTCGCTGTTCTCTTTTGTTCTTTGTTTCGTCTTTGAAAGGAGAAATAATGAACACTAACAAGGTACAGCAAAAGGCCATGAGGGCCAAATGCTAGTCAGTTTTCTTAGATCTCGCCCAACCTCTCCGTCAACCTCTTCACCTATCTTCGCATTACATGGTGAATTTACTGATCAACATTCCCACATTACTTCATAACCTTGAAACTTTTAATTAGGTCAGATTGCCACAGTTGGACTTTCACCTCTGGGTCTGTAGGTTATGAGTTCAAGTTCCAGTCCAGGAATTGAGAATAATCTTGGCTGACACTCCAATCCAGTCATTTAGTTCTGCTCTTTCTACTCATTTACAGAACTATATGTGCAATAGTTTTTGAAACTCTGTATCACTTGCTCCAGCCAAAAGCTTTCCCCCAAACTCATTGTCCTCTTTCCAGAAAGCAAGGCAATGTTTGGATTAAGTTTGGTGGCACATTATTAGCCAGGATCCCTGCTCCTGATTGCTAGTTAGTGCCCCTCTGCTGGAAGATACCTCAGCGAATGACAGGTACATGAACTAATGGCAGGAACAGATATAATCTGTGATGCCTCATGTGGTTGAATATCTTCCAGCATTCAGTATTTGGCATGAAAAATAATTATTTGGGAAAGTTTATGTCAGGCAAGAGGAGACTTTCATGCTCTCTATCTTTGCTGGATTTGAACCATGGAGCCTTAGAGGTGAACAGACAGCGTAACAAACCAATACTTTGCTTGATCTTGGTACTGGTCTTTACTGCAGCTCAAGTAATCATACAGCACAGAAACAGGTTATTCATCCCATCATGCCCATGCCCGCTCTTTGAACAGCTATCCAGTTAGTCACATACCCCTGTTGTTTCCATATAGCCCTGAAAATTTCAACTTTTTAAATATTGAATTCTCTTTTGAAAATTATTTTGAATCTGTCTAAATCTCCCTTTCAGGCAGTGCACTCCAGATCATAACAATCCTCTTGTAGTTCAAAAGACAGAGTGACGTGTTGCATTCAATGAGATGTATCCCATTGCTGAAGGAGCTTTCTGACCCTAATACTGTCCAGGAGCAGGATTTATAGCAAATTGTGGTCCTTTTGCATCCAATGCATAAATTACTAGAGGAACCCCACCAATGTTGGGTGCCAACAACATTGGAAGTAGCCAAGAGATGCTCAAGTCAATCAAGAAGTAGTAGTTAGGTACTAGGTACCAAGCTTGTGTTTTTCAAAGACTGTAGATTGTAGGAATAAGGGAGGTGAGCAATTCCACAGCTTTGTCAGAGAATCATAGAATAGTACAGCACATAAGGAGGCCATTTGGCCCATCTTTCAAAGAGCGATCCAGCTTGTCCCACTCCCCTGCTCTTTTTCCATATCTCTGCAAGTTTTTCTCCTTCAAGTATTTATCCAGTTCCCTTTTGAAGGCTACTGTGAATCTGTATCCACCAGCTGAGCCAGCAGTATTCCATATACTAACTGTTGCATAAAAACATTTTTCTTGTGCTGGCCAATCACTTTAAGCCTGTACCCTCCATTTATTAAGGAAACCTCTAACTTCTTCAGTCTATCCATGTAACTGTAATCCCTCATCCCTGGAACCATTCTAGTAAACCTCCTCTGCCCCACCCCAACGCCATGACCTTCTTCCTAAATACTCCAGCTAGGGCCTAACCAGTGCTTTATAAAGCTTTAGCATAACTTCCTTGCTTTTGTATTCTATTTCTCACGAGGTGTTCTCTATTGGATTGATGCTTGAAGAGAAAAGGAATTATGGGACTATGGACACTGTTTAGAGGAAGATGGCGGTGTAGTGGTAATGTCACTTGACTAGTAATCCAGAGGCCCAAGATAATGCTCCGGGGACACTGATTCAAATTCCACCACGGCAACTGGTGGAATTTAAATTCCATCAATTAATCCGGAATATAAAGCTAGCCTCAGTAATGATGATAGTTGTAAAAACCCACCTGGTTCACTGATGCCCTTTAGGGAAGGATATCTGCCATCCTTACCCGATCTGGCCCACATGTGACTCAAGCACAGCAATGTGGTTGACTCTTAACTGAGCTCCAAAATGGCCTAGCAAGCCACACAGTTTAAGGGCAAATTAGGGATGTGTAACAAATACTAGCCTCGCCAGCGACACTCATATCCCATGAAAGGTAAAAAAAAATAGAATTCTAAGTTTCCTGTCATCTGCAAATTTCAAAATTTTACCTTGTAACCCATGTTCAAGACACTAATGTCTATCAAAAACAGCAATGGTCCTAGTACTAAAGCTTTGGGAACTCCACTGTATACCACACTCCAGTCCAAAAAAAGTCATTCACCACAACTCTGTTTTCTACCCTGTAACCAGTTTTGTCCTCAAGCTACTGCCCTTTTATGCCACGGGCTTCAATTTTGCTAACAAGCCTAATATGTGGTACTTTTAAAAGTCCATAGGCATGACATCAGCTGCACTGCCTTCATCTACCCTCTGTTATCTCATCAAAAACTGAACCAGGTTAGTCAAATGTGATTTGTTGTTAATAAATCTTCCCTAGATTTTCTTTATTATTCAGCGCTTGTCCAAATGGCTATTAATTTCCCTTGGATTATTGGTTCTAAAAGCTTCCTCACCGCCAACATTAAACTAACTGCTTAGAATTTCCAGGTTTATCCTTCTCCGCTTTTTGGATGGAAGATTGGGCCTGCACCTCCGCAATTTCTCCCTTTCCTCAGCAGCCTAGGATGCATCCTACCCTGACCAGGTGGCTTATTCACTCTAAGTCCTGCCAGCCTTTTTAGTACCTCGCACTTTATTTTTTCTCACCCAGTATCCCAGTGACCTCCTCGATTACCATGGCTTGGCCAAAGCCCTCTTCATTGGTAAACACAGACGCAAAGTGCTCATTTAGTATCCCAACCATGTCTCCTGCCTCCACTAATAGATTTCCACTTTGGTCCCTAATTGGCTGCATCGCTGCTCTGACAATCCTTTTACTATTAAATATGCATATCAAAGACCTTTAGATTCCCTTTTATGTTAGCTGCAAATCTATCCTTTAAGGTCTCTTCACCACTACTGCCTCCCCCACCCCCCACCCACCCTGTTCTGAAGAAGAGTCATATTGGACTTGGGATGTTTACTCTGTTTCTCTCTCCACAGATGCTGCTGGGCGTGCTGAGTTTTCCAGCGCTTTCTGTTTTTGTCTCTTTTACCCTCATTTCATTTTTCACCTCTTCTCTGCACTTTTTATATTTAGCATGACTCTCCCTTGTACTAATAAGCTAGCATTGATTATCCTACTGCCTCATCCTACTCTCTAACTTTTTGTCATCCAGGGGACTTTGACTTTATATGACTCCCCTTTTCCTTTGTGGGTATGTACCTAGATGCTATCTTGACCAGCTTCTTTTTAAAGGTCTCCCATTGGTCTATTATATTTCTGTCTGCAGATCTTTAAATCCAATTTATCAGGCCCAGATACTTTCTCAATTCACTGAAATTAACTCTCCTCCAGTTCAATATGTTTAGCCTAGATTTCTTCTTGTCCTTCTCCATAATCTAAGCTAAACTAATCAAATCTAAACCTTCTGATACTATGATCACTACTCCAAGATGTGCCCCAACTGTGTCATTCTCCACTTGACCCACTTCATTCCCCAGGACTAGATACAGCAATGCCTCCTTCTTCACTGGGCAAGAAAGATACTGATCACGAAAATTCTCCTGAAACATACTTCAGAAATTCTTCCCTTTTGCTGCCTTTAAAACAATCACTGTTCTATTCAATATTGGGTTAGTAAAGTCTCCTATTATCACTGCTCTGTAGTTCTTGTGCCTCTGAGTAATTTCTTTGCAAATCTGCTTATTTATTATTATTAAATTTAAAATCGGTGAAAATCAGGTCATCAAGGGCTGGGAAGAAGGATTAGTTCAGATGAGCGTTGGACAGAGAGCAAGACTAACCTGCACCTCTGACTATGCTTATGGAGCTGCTGGCCACCCTGGCATCATTCCACCTAATGCTACTTTGATTTTTGATGTAGACCTCTTGAGACCCGAGAGAAATCATTATTCGGTTTGTCTCCAGCTTTTGGCACACAAACATGAGCAAGCTTGAAGATTGTGCATTGAATATGCAGGGCTTGGCTATAATTACACTACATTTACCTTCCCCATCCACAACCTGCTGTACGTCAGCAACAAACCTGCTTCTCTCATGTTCCTTTTGGGCTGTAACTTAAAACCTGATGATCTTAATCCTGAACTTTATTTTTTTAAATTTTTTAAAGAAAATCATGCTTTGCCTTCTGATAATTCTAAGTTGTGCATGATCAAGAATGAACATCAAGCTGCCTGTTAGTAAAAAAGCACAGCTGATCATTTATGACATATCACTTTCACATTATGTGGTGGTCTATAAAATACATCAAGTAATGTAATAGCTCCTTTATTGTTTCTTAACTCCAACCAAATAGGTTCTGTCTCTGACTTCACAAGGACATTCTCTATTTCTAGCACTGAAACATTTTCCTTAATCAAAACTACTACACTTCATCCTTTTTTGTTCCTTATCTCTCCTGGATATCTTGTACCTAGGAATATTAAGTATCCAACTCCAACTCTCCCATTTTTAGAACCAAATCTCAGTTATCGCCACTATATTATTATTCCCACATGATATTTGCACCTGTATCTCACCATTATTAACCATAATTTGTGCGCTTGCACACCAACCCTAATTTAGACCACTTTGTATTTTCTATAATCCCAACTGCTTCAGTATTATTTTGAATTCTCTCTTTCATTCACCTTGTTTTCTCTTAATACTTCACCACGGTGCCCAACCCACTGCCAAATTAACTTAAACACTTCCCCATGGCACTAGTTAACCTGACCACAAGCATATTGGTCCCAATCCTGTTCAGGTACAATCTGCCCATCTTGAACTGGTCCCTCCTATTACAAAACTGGTCCCAATGTCCCAGGAATCTGAAACCCTTCCTTCCTCTTTCACCCGGTCACAGGTGAGGAAATCTGAGGCAGGTAACTCAACACCTGACACCCCCAAAGCCTGTCCAATGTCTACCAGGCGCAAGTCAGGAATGTGATAGAAAACTGTCTATTTGCCTGGACGAGTGAAGCTCAACACCACCCAGGACCAAGCAGAGCATTTGACTGGCCCCTAACCATGACCTTAAACAGTCACTCCCTCCACCAGTGAAGCATAGTGTCAGTAGTGTGCACTGTAAACAAGATCCACTGGAGCAACTTGCCAAGGTTCCTTCAACAGTACCTTCCAAACCCAGGACCTCTACCATCTAGAAGGACCAGGGCAACAGACACATGTGAACACTACCATTTGCAAGTTTCCCTCCAAGCCACTCACCATCCTAGCTTGGAACTATATCGCCGTTCCTTCACTGTCACTGGGTCAAAATCTGGAACTCTCTTCCTAACAGCATTGTGTGTGTACCTACACCACATGGACTGCAATGGTTCTAGAAATTGCCTCACCATCACGTTCTCCCAGGCAGTTAGGGATTGGAAACAATGCTGGACTTGCCAGTGAAGCTCACATCCCATCAAGAAGTAAAAAAAATCTCTAGTCATGCATTAAGCTGCCATATCATCTTATTTCCGCTGTCACTAGTTTGTGGTATTTGGAGTAACTCAGAGATTATTACCTTTGAGGTTCTACTTTTTAACTTCTTAGCTCTTTGAACTCCAATTGCAAGACTGTCATTGGTTCTGACATTCGCCAATCCTTCTGGCTCAACCATCCTCCCCTCCCCCTGCAGAATGTCCTGCACACTGTGTGATATCTTTTGCTCTCGCATTTGGGAGGCAATATGCCATTTGGGTCCCAGGTCAATGGTAGCACAATTGCCTTCTGTCTCCCTGACTATTGAATGCCCAAAACTACTCTGCTCCTACATTTTATCCAGTGCAGTCCTTTGTCTCATGGTGCCAGACTCAAAACTGCATTCGTTTGAGTCGTTCATGCCCTCACTGGTATTCAGTGCTGAATATTGCTTTGAAAGTGCCATACTCCTGCAGGATTCCTGCACTGCTTGCCCTTCTGGGTGGCCGTATTTACCTATTCTGAATGCTATCTGGCTGTTGAGTGACCACCTCCTGGAACCTGTGATCCAGAAAATGGTCAGCCACCATATGCCAGGCAATGACTCCAGCTGTCCCTCAAGCTCGGAAACTGTCAGCATGAGTTCAGACAGCTAGTTGCACTTCTTGTGAGTGTGGGCCTCCAGGACGCATAAAGTGTCTGGAAGTACCCACAAGATATAGGAATTGCAGGCTGCTGGTCACAGTTGCCCTTCCATTGAACTTAGAAACTTAGAATAAACTCCTTAGATATAAGCTGATTGTTTATACAATTGCTGTTAAGTTGGTCTAAACTGCACTATTTTTCTGTTCACTCCTCAACATAAAGTAGCCAAAGGCTAATTATTTATTCAAGCTTAACAAGAATCACCAAGATGCTAAATACAACGAACGTTAATATTAGATACTGTTAGAATCATATCTCTCAAGACTGAAATTTTATTTTACAAAATGGAAGTTTCTGGGCAGTATCTGTACATTTGGATGCTAACCTGGGTTTTTTTTTAAAAAGGTCATAAGTTCACCTTGGAACTGTCAACAGGCAGGCGTCTTCCAATAATTCACCTGACCTTTATGGTACTTGAGGAAAATCTGGTTGTTTGTCTTGAACTGCAATCACTTTAATTGATGAGGAAAAAATACTGAAAAGGCAAAGGTTGGTAACTAGCTGGAAGTCACATGGGAGAGAAAAAAAACTGAAGTTGTGAACCTGCTGGTTTTGAAGGCAGTCTTGTTAGGGTACAAGCTGAAGAATGAAGGCGACCCTAACTGGCTCTCTCTCTCTCTCTCTCTATACCTTGCCTAAAATTGTATGTGGCTATAAACCTGTAGCCAGAGAAGCCACATCTGAGTGTAACTGGTCTGTATTTGGACCTGCAAAGCTGAGACCAGTTGGTGAGAACTGTCAGATGTTCACCGGGACCAGTGGCCTGTTTTCACATGAGAGAACTCCAGGTCGACAGTGTCGAGACCCTGTGAACTTTATCCTTTATTTTATAACACCCATCCTCTAAAGCCCATCCCTGCAGAGCGACTCTATCTGTTTATCCTTTTTTGTCTGTGTGTGTGTCTGCGTGTGTGCTGGGAGAATTCTTTAGGAAGAGGTAGATAGTTGCACTTCCAGAATACAATTGTGTGTTAACCGGTACTTGCAACTTGTTAAAAATAAGTTTTGGTTTATAATAAACAATCGTTCAGAGTTTATTGAAAGAAGCCTGGTTGAAGACTCTTTTATTCTGGGCACCAGTAGGGGAAATAAACGATTGGCTATTTTGGTGAGAAGATTAAACTTTTAAATTAATGCTATGGCCTGCGGAGTAATGGGGCTAGATCATAAACGCACTCCTCCCATCCCGGTCATAACAATACTTAGCTACATATCTCAGATACTTAGCTTAGAATCCTCGGGTTTTGCGATTCCACTCTTTTCAAGTGGGGCTTGAGAAACAGCCTTTCCCCTCTCCACTGCATTCCTACCATCACCAAATTCTCAGCTTCCACTCTGCGATCCACTCCAATTGAGATTCATCCAGTTCTATCTTCAAGCTCTGTACCCAAGCACATGGTTCTGGGTAAGAATGAATTACAGTAAGGCATGGAACATGGGGCCTTGATTTCACAGTGTGCCTACCTTCAGCATCCAGCCCTCAAGCTTCTGCTACTGCACTATAGACAGTGAGTGTCAGAGGTTAATTGAATGATTGGAGTAGGTGATAATGCAGATATTTCAATGCAATAGATTTGCAAGGAGGAAGAAACTGCAGGTTTGAAGCTTGGAGGATAACAAGGCATTTTCCTGGGAAATATATACCATAGTGGTGTTGATTGACAGAAGTGTCAATGAAGAAAGAGAGAAGTTGGAACTGAGAGCCACCAGGTGACAAGTGTTTTGCTGTATCCAAGATGTGAGAGATGTGCCTCAGGGGTCATCTCAGGTACAGGGACAGTGCCTTAGACAGATGCCAGCTTTCATTCCCTATCTCTCCTGAATACCTTGTATCTAGGAATATGAAGTATCCAACCCTCCCCTTTTTTGAGCCAAATCTCAGTTAACTTATCATAAATTTATCATATTGGTAAATGACTATTTGCACCTGCAGCTCACCAGCATTATTAACCACACTGTTAAGAGCTATTGAAGAATAAAGAGGAATTTGGTGTGAGATGAGTTGTTGCACCATATGGCACCATTTTGCTGCCCTCCAACAATCTGGGTTTAAAGCTGTCTTCCTTTTTCTATTTTTGGTTAATATTAGGTCAGAAAACTGAAGAGTGCTGAAGTGATAAGTTAGCAAGATTTGCAGAGGAGCTCCAATGTACTCAGTTGACTGTAGTAGTCTGCAGGGCAGCAAATAGCCAAGTCCATCTCATTTTCTTATCTACATCTTTATGTGGAATAGCAAATCATCTAAACTGTCCTGCCGATACACCTGGACACAGACTTGCATTTATAAAGCAACTTATACAGTTTTCACAGACAATTCAAAGGACTACCCTGAAATGCAATAACTGTTAGATAGGTAAACACTGCAGCCATCTTGCACACAGCAAGATCCCACAAAAGGCACCAATTTTTCTTTGTTAATTTGATTTTCATGATTGAAGGAGGAATGCTAGTCAGGGCTTTGAGAGAGCAGCCCTGCTCTTCTTTAAATCATACCATGGGATCCTTAACATCAACCTAAAGCACTGGAACAGGGTTCAGTTTACAGTGCCTTCAGACAGAGAAAACCTCTGACAATGTAGCAGTCGCTTTGTGTTCTTTCAGTAGAGTGCCAACTGAGCCAAGTAGCAGCCCAGCTTCCGCTCCCACACCTATCCAGAACTATTTGGCTAGCATATGAAGTACAACAAAGAGGAATATATTGAAAGACAATCATAAATCCAATGAATATATGTGAGGGAGAGAGTCCTGAATCTTGCTTGAGTGTTGATAACATTTGACCATTAAACAGTCCGGTCTGCTCTTTGCTGTTGTAAGCTCACTAAATGTTTTTGTGAAATAGGATTAGAGTTTAAGAACATCAGCGTTGTGGAGGCTCCAAGCAGTTGCCTGAGCTTTGATTTCTTCCTCTTAAATCTTACAGGTCATACTAACTGTATCTGATCCACAATCTGAAATAAAAGGGCTGTACTGTTATCCTATAATAGTTTCAAGATGCAGTGTGCTTTCTAAAGGACTAGAGACAGAGTTTAACAGGCCAAATCAGGATCGACTGAATAACTGATAATGACTAAAACTTTGTCATTAGTCGCAATCAGTTTAAAATAAAATGATATGAATGAAAAGGTGATTGAAGTGACCATGAAACTTGGATTGTAGTAAAAATCCAACTGGTTCACTGATGCCTTTTAGGGAAGGAGTAAAAGTAGTTAGACGTCCCATGAATTACCTGTGTTGAAAACTGTACACGTGATACAACCAACACAGGTTAAAAAGGAGTGAGCATTGACAGTGAGGGATAAAGCTACTTGTTGTTGTATAACGTATACTAATAAAAACAGAGGTACAAACACAGGATAATCATCCAGGCAGCACACCCTTTCCCAACCAAGAGGTGCTTTGGTACGCCAGAGCTCTCTAGTTGTAAATTACTTCAGTGGTTGCTCAGCTGACAATGAAAGGTGTGTTGACTATATCTTTTTCTGCAAGTCTGCTTTAGTAAACCTACAAATACTGAATCCTACTCTTTAACTAATGATGCCTGAAGAATTTAGAAACTTATGTATTAACATATATATATATATATATATGTATTTTTTTAAAATCTCAAGATTGTTTTCTATTGCCTGCGGAATTTTTGATTTTTTTTTCTCTCAATAATGGGGAGATTTTATTTTACATGAGAAAGAAAACCCACAAAGAATTTCCTTCTGAAATCTCTAAGTAATCGTTTTATTCACAATCATGAAAACATTGACAGATTGAATTGTGTCATATCCTGAATGTGATGGAGAAGTGCCTCATTAATGACAATCTAGCAACGGAGCTGGACACAATCTGAAGTTGGAAAGGTTTTACTGGCAGATTTGTGGGGGTAGGGGTGTAAAGTTCACCAGGTGGACTTCCCGTTGCCTACCCGCCTACCCTCAACCTGTCCGCAATTTTGCAAGGGGCATATGAGGGGGCATATGAGGCTTAGGACGGCCTGTGTGCCCTCGGCCCAATTCAGACCCTCAAGTGGTCAATTCTTGGCCAAATGAGCCAATTCCTGCCCAGCCTCAGGAGTTGTTCAGTGACAGGGTGGGAAGCCTGGCAGGTAAGCTTGGCTTGGGCCTCGGGTAGAAGAGGTAGTGGGGAGCACTTCCATCATTGGCCCCCTTCCAGATTGAGTACATGCCCCCAAGGTCTGCCCCTACCCTGTGTGCACCCTCCCCACCTGTCCTTGGCTTTGCCATCATGACCCACATCCCCCTCTCCCCACCTCCGTCCCCTCACCACCCTGGGCCTCCCCTCCAATCCCCTCCGTGAAACCCTGGACCCACCTGGTCCTCTGAGCTCCAGCACTAATGGAACCGCATGTGGTCCCAGCAGTGGCCACTACTCCCAGTGCCACTGCTGAGTCTACTTGAGCTGCCAACCAATCAGTTTGGCTGGCAGCTCGCTTGAGGCTGGACGTCTCTTGAGTGAGGGATGGAATACCCGCCTCCAGCCAATTAATGCTCTGGTGGGGTTAAATGGCTGCATGGCTTCTGTGATTCCTGCTGACTTTTTTGGTGCTGGAGCGGGAAACCCTGCCATTCAAAGAATCTTGCCCATAGAGTTCACAGCACAGAAACAGGCCATTAGCCAACTGGTCCATGCCAGTGTTTATGTTCTATACAAGCCTCCATCTACCCGATGTTTTCACCCAATGTTCTTTGTCTATGCTTATTTCTCGCTCATGAGTTAATCAAGTTTCCGCTTAAAAAGCATCTATGTTATGTAGAGAAGTTTGCCCTGAATTCTTTATTGGATTTATTAGTGAGTATCTTATATTGATGGCCCATAGTTGTGGATTTACAGACCAACATATTTTTGCCCCTAGTTGTTCACTTCTTTGTGAGGAAGATACTTGTATTTATCCCAGCCTCTTCTCTTCCATTTATCCTCTGTTACACACCGTCAGAAACCTTTCTGTATCTGCCCTCTATCATTTATCCTCAGCAACCCCTTCATCTCTATTCTCAGCCACTGACCCTCACTATCTCCACTATCTATCCTCTGTGACTGCACCTCAACAAACACCTAACATATAAAATGTAAACAAATATTTAAAGAAAGGGTAGGAGCACTTAGGGTTTAAGGAGAGATTACAGGGAATGAAGAGATATGAAATGAATAATTTGCTTCAGTTTTCCAAATTATCATAGGAGTGAGACTGGAGGCTTACTACAGAGGGATGCTGATAATTTGGAAAAATTGATGCAAAATATTCAATAAGTATCTCTCCCATCCCTTCAATCTCTGTAATTAATCTTTCTCCTTCAACCCTGAGTCCTCCCCTTTCTTTGAAAATCTGTTGCATTTTTTACACTAATAAAAACCCATGGAATTTCCTTTTATACCATCTGCTAACTGTTTTGCAATAGAGGTATTATTCCACTACTGAGTGTACTCAATAGGTCACCAACTAATGGGAAAGATATAGAGGATCAAATTTGCAGGGAAATTGCAAAAGCTATAGGGTGGTGATAAGGGTGGACTTTAATTATCCTTATATAGAATGGGGTGGTAAGGTTGTAAAGGGCAGAGAGGGGAAAGAGTTTCTGAAGTGTGTTCAGGAAATTTTGGGGGGGCAGTATGTTTCCAGCCCAATGAAGAAGGAGGCATTGCTGGATCTGGTATTGAAGAATAAGGGGGTCAAGTGGATCGAGTGTCAGTACGGGATCATTTAAGGGAAAGCGATCATCATTTCAGAAGGTTTAGGATAGCTATGGGAAAGGCAAGGATCAATCTGGAGTAAAAATAGTTAATAGGAGAAAGGCCAGTTTCAGTGGGGTGAGAACTCATCTGCTCGGGTAAAGTGGAACAAAGATTGGCAGGCGAAACCATAACAGAACAATGGGCTGCCGTTAAAGAGGAGGTAGTTCAGGTACAGCCAAAATACATTCCCACAAAAGGGAAAGGTAGGGCAAGCAAAGCCAGAGCTTCCTGGGTGACAAAAGAAATAAAGAGTAAAATGAAGCTGAAAAAGGGTGCATATGATACATGTCAGGTTACTAACACAAGTAAGAACCAGCCTGAGTTTAGAAAGTTCAGAGGGAAAGTGAAAGAGGAAATGAGAGGCAAAGAGAGAGTATGAAAAAAGTCTGGAGCCAAGCATAAAAGGGAATCCAAATGTCTTCCATAGGCATATAAATATTAAAAGGGTATTAAGACAGGAGGTGGGACCAATCAAGGATCAAAAAGAGCATCTACCCATGGAGGTAGAAGTCATGGCTGAAGTACGAGATGATACTTTGCATCTGCACCAAGGAAGAAGGTGCTGTCCAAGTCATAGTGGAAGAGGAAGTCGTTGAGTTACTGGGTGAAATCTTGCTGAAGCGTCGGGGGTCTCGCCTGCCACTGGAGAGCTGGCGAGAGACCCGCACTGTTTCTTTTCTGGAAGCCGTGCTGGACCACATGCTAATCAGGCAGTGACAAGGCCAGCAGCAGGCCTTCCTCTGGAATCAGGCCGCCGGAGCAGAAGTCTTGCCTACCGAGAGCTGCCAGCCAATCGGAGGCTGGTAGCTCTTGAACTCAGCAGTGCCATGGAGGAGAACATTGCTGCTGCTGGAAGAATACCCTCCACTCCCCTAGGATCATGGAGCAACCCAGGACAAAGGTAAGTGATGTGGGTGGGGGTTTTCGCATGGTAGGGGTCATGGGAAGAGGGGGGGCAAGGGAATCAGAAGCAAGGGTTCCTCTCAGCGGGCTGCCCCATTCTTGATGTCTAGTCCCTTGGTCAAGCACTGTGTGCCTTTGATCGAGGGTCTCCCCACCCACCGGAGGTGACAAGCTGTCACGCATGTCACATGGCCACAGGCCTGTCAGCAGCTAGGTTAATCTCAGCAGCAGTGGGATGAAGTCCTTAAGTGGCCCTTAATTGGCCAATTGGCTTCAATTGGTGGTGAGGAAACTCTTTCGAGTTACCAACAGTCACAGATTGCAACTTCTTTCAAGTACAATCACAGTTCTTGGTTTTTCCAGGAGTGGGATATGAACCCACAACCCTCTGATTCAAAGGCGAGGGTGCTATGAACTGAGCCACAGCTGAAGGTGCCTTCCCATCCAGAACTTAATTCGGGCAGAGGCGAGAAGGCAGTGGGGTTCGGATACGTCACCATCCTGCTTAAATATTTGCCCTTCCCGCCTCCGAGCTCAGGACCAGCAGGAGTCCAAGATTTCAGCTGCTGGATGGACTAAACATTATTAAAGAAGAGGTAATAGATAGGCTGGCTGTACTTAAATTTAATAAGTCGCCAGGACCGGATCAGATGTGTCAGAGGATGCTGAGGAAATTAAGAGTGAAAATTCCAGAGGCACTGGCTGTAATCTTCCAAACCCTCTTATATACAAGGATGAGGCCAGAGGACTTGAGAATTGCAAATGTTCAGATCCTTGTTCAAAAATGGTTGTTAAAGATGAAGCTAGCAACTACAGGCCAGTCAATTTAACCTCTGTGGTGAGAAAGACTTTAGAAATCATAATCAGGGATAAAATTAACGGTCACTTGGAAAAATGTGGATTAATTAAAGAAAGCTAACATGGATTTGTTAAGGGAAAATTGTGTTAAACTAACTTGATTGAGATTTTTGATGAGGCGACGGCAAGGGTTGATGAGAGTAAGGCAATTGATGTGAATATGGACATCCAAAAGGCATTTGATGAAGTAACAAATAATAAGTTTGCCAACTAAGTTGAAGCCCATGGAAGTGACGGTGGCAGCATGGATACGAAGTTGGTTGAGTGATAGGAAAAGGAGTTGTGAACAGTTGTTTTTCAGACTGGTGGAAGGTATCCAAAGGGGTTCCCCAATGGTTGGTACCAGGACCATTGCTTTTCTTGATTTATATTAACGCCCTAAACCTGGGTTTACAGGGCACAGTTTCAAAATTTGTAGATGACACAAAACTTGCAGGTGTAGTGAACCGTGAGGAGGGTAATGATAGACTTAAAGGGGACATAGAAAGGTTGGTGGAATGGGCAGACATGTGGCATGAAATCTAATGGAGAGAAGTGTGAAGTGGTACATTTTGGCAGAAAGAACAAGAAGAGGCAAGATAAAACATACAATTCTAAAGTGGCTGCAGGAACAGAGGGACCCGGGGATATATGTGCACAGATCAGTGAGAAAGCAGTTAATAAGGAATATGGGGACCCTGGACTTCATAAACAGAGGCATAAATTACAAAAGCAAGGATGTTATGATGAACCTTTATGAAACGCTGATTTGGCCTAAACTGGAGTAATGTGTCTAATCCTGGGCACCACATTTTCAGAAGGATGTGAAAACTTTAGAGACTGTGCAGATAAGATTTTGCTGAAAAAAGAGACCTTTTTTTGTCAAAGCCTTAAATCTTGTATTCATCAGGACAATTCGCAAGAAAATACCAATGTCAGGGGAAACAACCTGGACATACGCATCAGTAAACCTGACAAAGTGACAGGAATAGTCATCCTTAACAGGCATGACCATATCAACAAAATGCACACCATTCTTAATGACGAAAGTAAGTTAAAAAAACACTTGCTGGACATATGTGAGAGCGATGAGCTGCCATGTGATATATATGACAGTGTTTGTCCTCACGGCTCGCTGCATCTGCGCATGTAAAGGCTGCCCAAGACACACAAAAGTGATGTCCCTTTACACCCTATCTTATCTATGACCGGTTCTGCACAGCATGAATTGGCCAAATGGTTGGGCGAATTGTCACAACCAGTTTTGAACAAGTTTTCCAGAAACATGGTGAAGGATTCCTTCACATTTGCAATGACCATATAGGACTTGCATATTGACAGCAATGTTGTGTCTGTGTGCTCATTTGACATTGCTACCTATTCACCACTGTTCCACTGAAGGTAGCCATAGATATTTGTGCTGCAGCACTATATCTTGGCGATCTAGACCCGCCACCATTGCAAGAATCAGTATTCATTGATCTTATGAACTCGGCAACTCGTGCAGCTGAGTTCAGTTTTAACGACACCATGTATGCCCAAATGGATGGCGTTGCCATGGGGTCCCCTCTCGGTCCAGCTCTCGCAGACATCTTTAATGGGCTCCATGGGAAACGTGTCTGCGATGGAATGACACCTAACCTCCTATCCCTCACATATTTCCGATATGAAGCTGAAATGTTTGCTATATTTAAATCTGCAACAGCATGTAATAATTTCCTTGCATGTCTTAATGGGCTCCATTCTGCGCTCAAATTCACCTTTGAAATGAAGCAGTCAAATGAACTTTCCTTCCTTGCCGTACTAGTTGAGAAAGCTGCTGGGGGTTTCTCTATCACGGTCTACCTCAAGCCTACCTTCACCGGTCAATACACATGTTGGGACCCTTACAATTCCATGTGTTATAAGATTGGACTCATCAGCAACCTCATAAATAGGGCCCAAGCCATTTGCTCACCTTGCAAGCTTGATGTTGAAATAGGGCACATCAAAGACATCCTGTGGGATAATGGCGACCCTAATCAGATCATTCCGCACTGTATTTCACGCAAACTCATGAATGGGCCCAAGGCCATCACTTTTGGCCCTGAAAAGTCCCTAGTCTACCTCAGATTACCCTGGAAGGACAAGGTATCTCAAAAATTTGAGCAACAGATGAAGCTAGCTGTTTCACATTGCCACTATGCAGTAGCAACATGAGTGGTATTCACCACTAACAGGATGCTGCCATCAAGCCAAAAAGATATTCTGCCTATCACACAAATGAATAATGTGGTGTATGAATTGCAGTGCCAGTGTGAGGCGAGGTATGTAGGCCATACGTCCCAAAGACTGGTGGATCGTATCAAACAGTGTGTCCCTTCCGCTGTTCACAACGGTCAAGGCACAGACCTTAATCAGCCAGCCCGTGTTTGCAAAACTCAAAATACAGTGTCCCAACATTAGTTGTGATTCCATGATTGGACAACATTTGCTAAATAATCATCAGTGTGCTAAGAATTATGATGACAACCAATTTAAGATTGCCAGCTGGGCTCACACTGTGGCGTATTTAAGTCTACTAGAAGCTACATGTATTAATACATTGGGCCCTGTTCTTTGCAGACAGAAAGAACATGTACACACATTTGGTCTGTTTCAGCTAAACAGAATAAGTGACAGCCATTTGCTGTTTCATTCCCCAGGGCAATATTTTGACCAGTCAAACTGCCTGGTTTAAATTTCAAATAATGCTTGGTGGTTAACTGTCAGTCACCATCAACTGGTGCATTCTCCATGGAAACACCTCTAACAATCAGAGTCCACTTGCCAACCAATCAGTACTTTCTTCTCATATAGTATAAATATGCTGTATCCCCTGACATTGGTATTTTCTTGCGAATTGTCTTGATGAGTGCAAGACAAAAAGCTCCAACGAAAAAATCTCTTTTTTCCAGCAATACTCAAGGTCTGTACTACCAAACGGCAGATAAGGTTTATAAAATGGTCTCAGGGTTGAGGGCCTTCAGTTACGCAGATAGATTGAAGAAGCTGCAGCTGTTCTCCCGAGAGAAATGAAGGTTGGGATGAGATTTGATAGAGATGTTTAAAATCATGAGGTGTCTAAATAGAGTAGATAGGAACTGTTCCATTGGCAGAAAGGGTCAAGAACCAGAGGACACCAATTGAAGGTGATTGGCACAAAAGCCAACGGCAACATGAGGAAGTACTTCACTCCACAGCTAGTGGTTGCATCTCTTAGCTGTCCTTTAACTTCCTCAGATCTAAAGAGAAGTTCTTCCTGGAACCATTCTCATAAATCTTTTCTGCACCCTCTCTGAAATCTTCACATCCACCTCTAGTCTCTCTCCATGACAGAATTTTCTATTTCCTAGTAGTATTCTAGTTAATCTTCTCTGCACCCTCCCCAAGATCTTGACATTCTTGCTAAAGCGTGGTGCCATAATTGGACACAATACTCCAAATAAGGTCTAATCAGTGATTTCTGTGGGTTTAGCATAACTTTGTAATGAGAAAGGCTCAAGAGGCTGAATGGCCTACTTCTGTTCCTGTGTATGTTAGCTCTGTATTTGTTGCTAATAGCTGATTGATACCTGAGTCCCTGGAGGTATTGCTCAGCCTCCTGAAAACCTCCTGGCCCCAAAGTAATTGGTGTGGCCCAGTTGATTATACTTTGGCTCTATACAGGTTCCCTAGCTGCTATAACACATATAGCCAGAGCCTAGGATATGTTCAAGCTCAGATCTGCACTTCCCTTTCTCTCTTACTACTGCATTCTTTACAAGTCTTTGGATGAATCAGTGCTTTGAACAATCTTGTTCAATAATGGACAGACCAGTGGGCATTAATAGTCTTATTGATTCATGTGTCTGAGACTCTTAGTGCAAGTTAGAAAGGATAGTACAGCAAATCCTGGAGATTGATCTTTTAACCATGTCTAAAACTACACATTTATCAGATAATTGTTGCCAATGTGGAGCTGATTGCAGCAGAATCAATGTTTCTTCACAATCTTAAATAATTCTCAGAAGGTGACATCCCCCAGCATTTTAATGCTAATCTGAGTTTCATCCCTGCCCGTGAAAGGCGACTGACACTTGTAAAAAGATAAGAAATAGGAGCAGGAGTAGGTCATTTGGCCCCTTGAACCCGCTCCACCATTCAATAAATTCATGGCTGATCTCCTAATTCAACTTCACTTTCCCACCTTATTTGTCCCCTATATTACAACAGTGACAGCACTTCAAAATTACTTCATTGGCTGTAAAGCACATCAGGTGGTCATGAAAAGTGCTATACGAATGCAAAACTTCCTTTTTAATACCCATGTCACCTGATTCCCTGTGTCCAAAAATCAATCAATCTCAGTTTTGAATATACAAGAACGTAGATTTTTCTAGCAACTTTAACATAGTAAAACATCTCAAGGCACATCACAGGAGGATCATGAATCAAAATTTGACACTAAGCCACTTGAGATGACCAAAACCTTGGTTAAAGAAGTAGGTTTTATGGAGTGTCTCAAAGAAGGATGGAGAGGTAGAGAGGTTTGGGGAGCTTAGGTCCGAGGCAGTTAAAGGCATGGCTGCCAATGGTGCAGCGACAAAAACAAACCAAAAAAGGTCAGGATTGGAGGAGCACTGGTGTCTTGAGGGGGTTGTAGGGTTGGAGGTTGAAGAAATAGGGAGGGGAGAGGCCACGTAAGGATTTGAAAACAAGGATGAGAATTTTAAGTTCAGGGCATTATACTCAATGTCTGGGCATCCAAAACCTTCTGGGATAGAGAATTCCAAAAATTCACAATCCTCTGAGTGAAGAAATCTCTCCTCATCTAAGTCCTAAATGATTAACTCCTTATCCTGAGACTATGATCCCTAGCTCTAGATTCTCCTGCAGAATAAATAGCCTCTCAGCATCTACCACATGAAGCCCTCGAAGAATTTTATAAGCTTCAGTGAGTTGTTGGCGTCCCTTTCCATGCAGTTTTCTTCAGATCGATTTTTTAATGGAAAGAAAACAATGGCATTTCAGGTCTGAAGTAACTTTTCCGGTTCACGAGCGTTCTGGTTTTGCAGTGGTTATGTAACTGGGCTCAACCAGAGACTGCAAGTTCTATTCATACCAAGGCAGTTTAAAAAACCGACAGTGGTGGGACCCATTGTGGGTGGAAATGGAAAATTTGGAAAGCCAGCCAAAAGTCCATTGACTTCCAGCAGCACCAGAAAATCTTGGCCACGAGCAGGGCTAGAAAATCCCGGCCTTGGAATTCAGTTTTATAAATTGGGAAAAAGAAATTAGTAAAATTGACTGAATCTGTCAGTTTCTGGTAAAATAACAACTGGTTTGCTCATCTCCTTTAGGGAAGGACACCTGCTTTCCTGGTCGGGCCTATACGTGAATCTTACATGCATTTCCTACATTAAAGCGGCAACTACACTTCAAAAGTACTTCATAGGTGCAAATGGCTTTAGATCATCTTAAGGTTATGAAAGGCGCTATATAAATTTTAAGAGGGTAGGCAGACATTATATTCTGCAGTAATCTGACCAGGGACCTGCCCACTGGTCTTTTTGTTCCTTGACACTGTAGCAACTGCCAATCTCGTCCAAGTACCTACATTGGCACTGGGAGCTCATGTGATTAATGGCAACCAAGCTTCCTTTCTCTTCTGATTGACAGACTGGCTAGCTACATCTTCACTTGGATGACCGCTGGTAAAGTGACCTTTCTTCAGGTGTGAACACGGGCAATGAAAGTCGAGGGACTGGTGTTTATGGAGGGTATGTCAGCCGACCCTGGAACTGTCCTCAAAAGATGAGTTGATCATGCAGTGTCCAGTAGGAGTCACTGCACAGTGGCAGAAGCCACTACCTTTACCCTCACTACCAACCCAGACTGACCCAAAACAAGTAGCTGGATTCATACCTGAATGCCAGTCATTCACGGCCTCAACCAACTGAGCTATCAGTAGGAGTCTTTAAAACAACCTAGTTATTTAGTGCTTATAGTTATAAAGCACTAAAGAAACAGCAGGGTCACCATGTTTGTGCCTGTGTGATTTTTTCTTTCCTCCCCCTTTCATCGATTTTTTTTGCTTGTTAGCAATTTTTAAAAATAAAGCTACAAGTATTGAAGAGATTCTCTGAGGCTGTGCACCTAGGAAGAGAGAAGTTACTGCACCCAACAGTGTGAGGAAGCTGGATTAACACCACAAGAGACACCAGTTGAAATGCCTCGGCAGGGGTTACTCAGTGACTGTGAGGAGATTGGTTCAATATCGGTGGAGATACAGTCAGTAACATAGGTTGTTTGGGGGAGGGATTACTGAGCCATCATGTAAGGAATTAATATCATTGGAGATGCAGTCAATAGCAGGACATTAAGGGAGGTCTTAGTAACAGAGTGAGGGAGCTGTCTACAGGGACACCAACTGGCTGGGCTGAATGATTTTACTTTCAGCTAAAATGATATGGCTTTGCAATTTATAATCCCTCTACATTTTTACTTATTGATTCATTGGATGTGGGTGCCACTGGAAAGGCTGGCATTTATTGCTCATCCTTAATTGCCCTTGAGAACCTGATGGTGTACCACCGCCATGAACCGCTACAGTCTGTGTAGTGAAGGTACTGTCACAGTACTATTAGATAAGGAGTTCCAGGATTTTAACCAAGTGATGATGAAAGAATGGCGATATATTTTCAAATCCGGATGGTGTGTGACTTGGAGGCATACTTGGAGCTGCTGGTATTCCCATGTGTCTAATGTTCTGCTTCTTCTAGATCAGGGGTTGCCAACCTTGTTAGTGAGAGCTACTTCTGATAAATGAAAAATATCACGAGCTACTTAAACATATATTGAAAAATAAGGGCAGATAAATGCAAACTAAATATTTAGCTCTTATAACTGCATTATAGTATTATATTTAATATAAGGAAAACTGATCTTAGCTTTATTTCAATGTGATACTTGACTCTGCATGGTGTCCACTACTGTGAAATTCGGCTTGTAGGTTGAGAGAGCTCCCAGCATTCGGAGTACAGACGGAAAATGCTGCATTTTCCTTTTCTGCGCTTGCTGCACCCAAAGGGCGAGTTTTGATTTGAAAGCTTTTATTGCACTAATTATGTCGGCAATTGTTTTTTGTTTTCCTTACAATTCATAGTTCAGGCTGTTTAATTTTTCTGTCACGTATGGAAGGTGCTGTAGAAGAATCATTGGTGAACAACTACAGCGTATCTTATGGTTGGTACACACTCAAGCTATGTTGCACCAATGTGGAGGAAGTGAATGTTATGGTGGTGGACAGGGTGCCAGTAAAGCACACAGCTTGTCCTGGATGGTATTGAGCTTCTTGAATATTCTTTGGTTGCACATAACCAGGCAAGTGTGAAGTATTCATACTCATACTCCTGACTTGTGCCTTGAAGGTGGTGTTACGGCTTTTGGAAGCCAGGAGTTGAGTTGAGTTACTCATCACAGAATATCCAGTCTCTGATCTCCTCGTGTATCCGCAGTACTTAAGTAGCTGGCCCAGTTAAGTTTCTGGTCAATGTTAATCTCCAGGATGTTGATTGTAGGAGATTTGGTAATGCTAATGCTATTGAATGTCAAGGGGAAGTGACTGGACTATCTATTGTTTATGATGACCATTGCCTGGTATTTGTGTGACACGTATGTTACTTGTACTCAGAAGCCCAAGCCCAGATATGTCCTGGTCTTTCTGCATGTGAGCACAGGTTGATTCATTATCTGAGGAATTAAAAATAGAACTAAACACTGTGCAATCATCAGTAAGTTTCTGGCATTATGATAGAGGAAAGGTCATCGATGAAGTAGCTGAAGGTGGCTGAACCTAGGACACTGGTCTGAGGAATACCTGCAGCAATGTTCTGGGGTTGAGATGATTGGCCTCCGACAACTACAACCATCTTCATGCTGGGTATGACTCCAGCCACTGGAGGGTTCCCCCAATTCCCAGTGACTTCAGTTTTGCAAGGGCTCCTTGGTGCTGCACATGATCAAATAGTATCTTGATGTCAAGGGCAATCGCTTTCGCCTCAGCTCTAAAATTTAGCTCGAGCCATGTATGGACCAAGGCCAAAATGAGGTCTGGAGCTGGGTGGTCCTGGCAGAACCTAAACTGAGCATTGAGAGCAGGTTGTTGGTGAGTAAATACCACTTGGTAGCACTGTTAACAACCACTTCCATCACTTTGCTGATGATTGAGAGTCGGTTGATGGGCTATTATTGACCAGATTGGAATTGTACTGCTATTTGTAGACAGAACATACCTGGGGAATTTTCCACTCTGTACAGTAGATACCACTGTTGTAGCTGTACTAGAACAGCTTAGCTAGGGGTGCAGCCAATTCTGGAGCACAAGTCTTCAGCAGTACAGGATGTTTTAGGGGCCATAGCGTTGTACCTATGTTAAAGCCTGCTTTATATATCTGACTGCCTGTTGCTTTCTACCACAGATCAAACTTGCATAATATTCAGAAATCTAAAATTGGTTATTGTATTAATTTCAATCATATGGTCCTATGTATGTGAGTGTTTGTATGTGCATATCTGTGTGTTGGTGCTGTGTGTGCATTTGTGTATGTCTGTGTATGCATGTTGCTGTCAGTGACTCAAGACAGTGTGCAGCATGGTGACCATGTATTGATCCCACGTTAGACTTAATCCAGTTCGAGGTACTCCTAATGCTAACGTATCACCTCTCTCATTCTTGCAGTGCTGAGCATCGGTGAGGGAGGATTCTGGGAAGGGACAGTGAAAGGTCGGACTGGCTGGTTTGCTGCAGAATGCGTGGAGGAGGTACAAATGAGACAGTACAACACACGGCAAGGTAAGGATGGCTGCTCCTTTTCACAGTAATTGATGTAAGAGAGCAAGTGCTGGGCTATTGCATGCTGCAACAGATCAATGCTTTTATAAATGAGGGTCTGTTGTGGCTGTGTTGCCAACCTCCTACCCTGCCCTCCAGAAGGGGTTTCTCTGCACAGTCCATTGGTGGCTGTGGTCTGTAAGCCTTTTCACACACTATCACTTCTGAGGTGGTCATTTTGAAGATGAGCAACTGCTGCAGCCACTGTGCAAGTTTCCACTTTTCTTATTTGTTCACGGGATGTGAGTTTGCCGGAAAAATTAGCACTTGTTGCCCACCTTAATTCTCCTTGAGAAGGTGATAGTGAGCTGCCTTCTTGAACAGCTATAGTCCTTAAGGATATATATATACCCACAATGCTGTCAGGGAGGGTGTTCCACATTTTTGACCCAGTGATGATGGAAGAAAATTGATCTATTTCCAACTTGGGATGTTGGGTAATTTAGAGGAAGCTTGCAGATGGTGGTGTTCCCAGGCATCTGCTGCCCTTGTTCTTCCAGGTGGTTGAGGTCAGAGGTTTGGAAGTTTCTGTTGAAGGACCCTTGGCGAGTTGCTGCAATCCAGTTTGTAGATTATATCTACTGCAGCCATGGTGGTGGTGGAGGGAATGAATGTTTAAGGTTGTAGATGAGATTCAGTCAATCAGGCTGCGTTGTCCTGGTGTTGAGATTCTTCAATGTTGTTGGAGCTGTACTCATCCAGGCAAGTGGAGAATATTCCATCACACTCCTAACTTGTGCCTTGTAGATGTTGGGCAGGCTTTGGGGAATCAGAACATGAGAATCTAGCTTTTATACCTAGCTTCTGACTTGCTCTTGTAGCCACACAGTTATGTGATTGACCATTTAGGTTTCTGGTCAACTGTGGCCCTTAAGATGTTGATGGTGGACGATTTGAGGTTGGTAAAACCATTGAATGCCTAGGGGAGGTGGCTAGATTCTCTCATATTGGAGATGGTCATTGCTTGGAGAGATGGTCATTGCTTGGCATTTATTTGGAAGGATTGTGACTTTTTTGTATTCTTTGAAGAGATGTGAGCATCACTGGCAGTGCCAGTAGTTTGTTGGCCATTCCCAATTGCCCTTGAACGGTGTGTGACTTGCTAGGCCATTTCAGAAGGCAGATAATATATTCTGATATTTTGCTGTGGATCTGGGGTCATATGTAGGCCAGACTGGCTAAGAATGCAGATTTCCTTCCCTAAGGGAGCCAGGTGGGTTTTTACATCGATCAATGGCCACCATCACTGAGATTGGCTTTCAATTCCAAATTTTATTGAATTTAAGTTCCACCAGCTGCCATGATGGGATTTGAACCCAAGTCATTAACTTGGATTCCTGGATTAACTAGTCCAGTGACATTACCACTACACCACCATCTCCCCCTAGCTTGCTATTAACAAGCCCAAGCCTGAATGTAGTCCTGGTGTTGCTGCATGCAGGCACAGACTGTTTCATTATCTGAGGAGTTACCAATGGAGCTGAACACGGTGCAGTTATCAGTTAACATCCCCACTTCTGATGTTATGATGGAGGAAAGGTCATTGATAAAGCAGCTGAAAATGGGGAACTCCTGCAGCAATGTCCTGGGGCTAAGACAATTGGCCTCCAATAACCACAATTCCATTTTATATTATGTTAGGCATGATTCCAGCCAGTGGAGAGTTTTCTGAATGATTCCCATTGACTTCAATTTTACTAGCGCTCCTTAATACCACACTTGGTCAAATGCTGTCTTGATGAAAAGGACAGTCACTGTCACCTCTGCTCTTGCATTCAGCTGTTTTGTGCATGGTGAGCAGGTTATTACTGAGTAATTGTGGCTTGATAACACTGTCAATAACACCTTTCATCACATTGCTGATGATTGAGAGCAGACTGATGGGGCGGTAATTTCTAGATTAAATTTGTTCTGCTTTTATGAACAGGCCAAAACTGGGCAATTTTCCATTTTGTTGGGTGGACGCCAGTGTTCTCTTATACAGGAACAGTTTGGCTAGGGATGCAGCTAGTTCTGGAGCACAGGTTTTCAGCACTACAGCTGGAATGTTGACTTTTTTGTATCCAGTGCACACTATCGTTTCTTGATATCACATGGAGTAAATTTAATAGACTGAAGATGTGCTGGGCTCCAGTCATTTAGGATGGCGATATTCATGGCACCTCCCTTTCCTAACTGTTGTTTAATTACCCATCACCCTTCACAACTGGAAGGGGCAGGATCACAAAAGTTTTGGTCTGATTCATTGTTTAGCTCTGTCTATAGCATGCTGTTTAACATGTATGTAATCCTATGTTATAGCTTCACCAGGTTGGCACCTTATTTTAGGTATGACTTAACGCTGCTCCTGGCATGCTTTCCCTCATGCCTTATTGAACCAGGGTTGGTCCTGTGATTTGTTTATAATGCTAATGTGAGGAATTTGCCAGGCCACGAGGTTACAAATTGTGGGGGGGATACAATTCTGCCACAGATGATAGATCACAGGACCTTGTGAATGCCTGGTTTTGAGATGCTGGATCAGTTCTGAATCTATCTCATTTAGCACAGTGGTAGTGCCACACAACACAATGGAGTGTGTTTTCAGTGTGAAAACAGGCCTTCGTCTCCTCAAGGATTGTGTGGTGATCATTCCTATCAGTATTGTCATTAATGATACATTTGTGACAGGTTGATTAATAAGGGCAAGGTCAACTAGGTTTTCCTTCATATTGGTTCTCTCACTACCTACTGTAGGCTCAGTCTGGCAGATATGTCCTTCAGGATTTAGCCAGCTAGGACAGTAGTGGTGCTGCTGAGACACACTTGGTGCTGAACATTGAAGTTTTCCACCCAGCGTACATTCTGTGTCATTGCTACCCTCAGTGCCTCGTCCAGGTGTTGCTCAACATGCAAGAGTACTGGTTCATCAGGTGGCAGAGGGTAGCAGCTGGAAATCAACGAGAAGTTTCCTTGTCCATTTTTGACATGATGCTGTGAAACTTCTTATGGGCCAGAGTCGTTGTTGAGGACCTTGATGCTGCCTTGATGTCAAGGATAGTCACTCTCCCCTCACCTTTGGAATTCAGCTTGTTTGTCCATATTTGGACAAGGCTGGAATGAAGACTGGAGCTTTGCAGCCCTGGGCATGAGTGAATTCGTTATTGCTATGTGTCTGCGACACTCCCCACTACCTTGCTGATGATTGAGAGTAGACAGATAGGGACGTAATTGGCCAGCTTGGATATGCACTGAGGAATGAGTCAGCGGATGGCTGTCACTTATTTTGTTTAGCTGAAATAGGCACAATGTGCGTACATGTTCTTTCCATCTGCAAAGAACAGGGCCCAGTGTATTAATAGATGCAGCTTCCAGTACATGCTAATGCGCTACACTGCCCCCATCTCCTCCCTCGGTCTGTCCCTACCCCCCCCCTCGGTCTGCCCCCACCTCCTCCCTCATTCTGCCTCCACCTCCTCCCTCGGTCTGCCCCCACCTCTTCCTTCAGTTTGTCTCCACCTCCCCCCTCGGTCTGACCCCACCTCCGCCCTTGGTCTGCCCCCACCTCTTCCCTCGGTCTGCCCCCACCTCCCCCCTCAGTCTGCCCCCACCTTCTCCCTCAGTCTGCCTCCACCTCCCCCCTCGGTCTGCCCCAACCTCTTCCTTCAGTTTGTCTCCACCTCCGCCCTCGGTCTGCCCCCACCTCCCCCCTTGGTCTGCCCCTACCTCCGCCCTCAGTCTGCCTCCACCTCTTACTCGGTCTGCCCCAACCTCTTCCTTCAGTTTGTCTCCACCTCCGCCCTCGGTCTGCCCCCACCTCTTCCTTCAGTTTGTCTCCATCTCCGCCCTCAGTCTGCCCCCACCTCCGCCCTCAGTCTGCCTCCACCTCTTCCCTCGGTCTGCCCCCACCTCCTCCCTCGGTCTGCCCCCACCTCCTCCCTCGGTCTGCCCCCACCTCCTCCCTCGGTCTGCCCCCACCTCCTCCCTCGGTCTGCCCCCGCCTCCTCCCTCGGTCTGCCCCCACCTCCCCCCTCGGTCTGACCCCACCTCCGCCCTTGGTCTGCCCCCACCTCCTCCCTCGGTCTGCCCCCACCTCCCCCCTCAGTCTGCCCCCACCTTCTCCCTCAGTCTGCCCCCACCTTCTCCCTCAGTCTGCCTCCACCTCCTCCCTCGGTCTGCCCCCACCTCCCCCCTTGGTCTGCCCCCACCTCCTCCCTCGGTCTGCCCCCACCTCCCCCCTCAGTCTGCCCCCACCTCTTACTCGGTCTGCCCCCACCTCTTCCTTCAGTTTGTCTCCACCTCCTCCCTCGGTCTGCCCCCACCTCCTCCCTCGGTCTGCCCCCACCTCCTCCCTCGGTCTGCCCCCACCTCCTCCCTCGGTCTGCCCCCACCTCCTCCCTCGGTCTGCCCCCACCTCCCCCCTCTGTCTGTCTCCACCTGCTCCTTCAATCTGCTGGCACTTCATCTTACAATCTGTTTGCGCTTCTTCCCTGTTTCTTACCCCTCCTCCTTCTGTCTGCAGCTACTTGTTCCTCCATCTGTATCCACCTCCTTCCTCCACCCACCACCACCTCCACCCACAATCTGTCTACACCTTTTCCCACAGTCTGTCTCCCCTCTCCCAGAGTCTCTTTGCATCTTTCCATCCCCTGTCACTATAATAAGTGCCATCCGGGTACCTAAACATTCATTGGGAGCAAGTATGGTCAATAGCAATGATTGATGCCCATTTTGCAACGTAGGCATTCTGTGCAGAACAGTGATGAATAGTTCATCTGTTTGCATATTTTTTCTCCACTTAGAAGTCCCTGCTTGCTTTGTGAGTGTCCTTCAAATGTGTTCTCACGGACCACTCTTCATCTCCCTTCCCTCAATTTTGATTCTTCCTGTTAGTTGCCAACCTTTTATCTTCCCAGCATGCACTGAGAGATTTTTTTTTCCTCATTATATTTCGGAATGGGAGTGTTTCTGGCAAAGCCAGCAACTATTGTCCATCCCTAATTACCCCAAGTAATGAGCCTTCTCCTTGAATTGTTGCAAACAGTTTCAACACAACTGACTGGCTTGCAAGGCCAACTAAGGACAATTACATTAAGAGGACAGTCAGGCACATTGGTTTGGAACTGACATCACATGTAGGCCAGACCAGGCATGGACAATAGGTTTCCTTCCCTAAAGGACATGAGTGAAACTGTTGAGTTTTTTGCAACAATCTGATAGACTCATGGTCACTTTTACCCCAGTTTTTTATTTTCCTGTTTGTGATGTTGAATTCAAACTATCCAACTGCCGTGTGGTTTGAACTCCTGTTCAGGATTGCTGGCGAGAACAATTTTTCTGCGAGGACTGATGATGTAGTCTACATGTGCAGTTATCTTTTTTACATTGGAATCTGATCTGGTTCTTAATTCACTGTGATTCCACACATTGATGTTATGCCTCAACTCGTTGACCAGTGATCACACCATAATTCTCGGTGCATAGTTGCTGAAATTGCATTGTATGTTTTACACTTTTGCCAGTGAACATTCCCTGTACAGACAAGCTTGTCCCTGCAGGCAGAATCAGATGGTGAAACTGTTGGCTGTCATTTTGTCTCTCTAGCTCTGCCACGATTGGTGTCTATTCATGTGGTCTCTCCAACTCTGGTGCTGTTGGTATCTGTTTATTTACTCCTTCTTTCTATCTCTCTCCCCCTCTCTCTCTCTCTCTCTCTCTCCATCTCCATCTCTGGTGATCCTTTATCTCCAGGAGCAGGGAACCAAAGTGACATGGTGCTCCCTGGCCTGTTGATACATAAAATACCTCTCTTAATTCCCAGTGCTGTCTCTGAGAAAAGAATTGTGGAATAAATGGCATTAATATTAATGACAGAACAGTAAATTGTGGAACTCGGAGCAGGTGCAGAAGTGCCAATGCTGAATCATCTTTTATCTTTGGTGAGTTATTACCTGAGGACTGCTGCAGGGACTCTCTGTGAAGTTTATAAATATGACATACCGGTAATAGTCCTGCGGGGGCGAATGACATAAAATGCTGTTGAGCCAAGTCTGGGAATCCCGGCTTTTCTACATCAGATATTTTAATAGTACAGAATGCTAGTAGTAAGATACGAGGCAACTGATAAAGAGAGTATTCAGCAAGAAAAAGGCATTACTGCACTCGAAGCAGAACACGAAAGCAGCTTAAATCGGGCATTCGTGCAAATGAAGCAGGGCATTCATGCGACAGAAACAGCACCTTTGGTCAACAGAAAGAAGGCATCAGTGCAAGAGAAATAGCCATAAATGCAATAGAAATTGAATTATTGCAACATTAGTGCCCGTGCCAGTTTTTTTGGAAGAGCTGTCCAATTTAGTCCCACACCCCAGCTTTTCCCATAAGATTACAAATTAGCCCTCTTCAAGTACATGTTCCATTCCCTTTTGGAAGTACCTATGGAATGTGCTTCCACCATCCTTTCAGCTGGTGCAGTCCAGATCTGTGCAACCCACGTTAAATTTTCCTCCTATCCCTTCCAGTTATTTTACATCAGTGACCTTTGGTCACTGGCTTACTTGCCAGAGTAATTTCTTCCACTTGTTTCATTGAAACAACTCATAATTTTGAATATGTTTATTATATCTCATCTTAACCTCCTCTGATCCAAGGAGAACAATCTCAGCTTCTCCAATCTTCCCACACACTAAAGCAACTCAACCCCATGCTATCCTGGTAAACTTCTGTTTTTTTATTCATTCGTGGGATGTGGGCATTGCCGGCTAGGCCAGCATTTATTGCCCATCCATAGTTGCCCTTGAGAAGGTGGTGGTGAGCTGCCTTCTTGAACTGCTGCAGTCCATGTGGTGTAGGTACACCTGCCGTGCTGTTAGGGAGGGAGTTCCAGGATTTTGACCCAGCGACAGTGAAGGAACAGCGGTATATTTCCAAATCAGGATGGTGAGTGGCTTGGAGGGGTACTTCCAGGTGGTGGTGTTCCCATGTGCCAGCTGCCTTTGCTCTTCTGGATGGTAGTGGTCATGGGTTTGGAAGGTGCTGTCTAAGGAGCCTAGGTGAGTTTCTGCAGTGCATCTTGCAGATGGTACCCACTGCTGTCACTATGCATCAGTGGTGGAGGGAGTGAGTGTTTGTGGATGGGGTGCCAATCAAGTGGGCTGCTTTGTCCTGAATGGTGTCAAGCTTCTTGAGTGTTGTTGGAGCTGCACTCATCCAGGCAAGTGGAGAGTGTTCCACCACACTCCTTCCTTGTGCTTTGTAGATGGTGGACAGGCTTTGGGGAGTCAGGAGGTGAGTTACACACCACAGGATTCCAAGCCTCTGACTGGTCCTTGTAGTCACAGTATTTATATGGCTAGTCCAGTTCAGTTTCTGGTCAATGGTAACCACCAGGATGTTGATAGTGGGGGATTCAGCAATGGTAATGCCATTGAATGCCAAGGGGCGATGGTTATATTCTTTCTTGTTGAAGATGGTCATTGACTGGCACTTGTGTTGCATGAATGTTACTTGCCAATTACCAGCCCAAGCCTGAATATTGTCCAAGTCTTGCTGCATTTGGACATGGACTGCTTCAGTATCTGAGGAGTTGCGAATATTGCTGAACATTGTGCAATCATCAGCGAATATCCCCTTTTCTGACCTTATGTTAGAAGAAAGGTCATTGATGAAGCAGCTGATCATGGTTATGCCTAGGAAACTACCCTGGGGAACTCCTGCAGTGATGTCCTGAAACTGAGATGATTGACCTCCAACAACCACAACCATCTTCCTTTGTGCTCGGTATGATTCCAACCAGTAGAGAGTTTTCCCCCTGATTCTTGTTGACTCCAGCTTTGCTAGGGCTCCTTGATGCCACACTCGGTCAAATGCTGCCTTGATGTCAAGGGCAGTCACTCTCACCTCACCTCTGGAGTTCAGCTCTTTTGTCCATGTTTGAACCGTACTGTAATGAGGTCAGGAGCTGAGTGGCCTTAGCAGAACCCAAACTGAGTGTCAGTGAGCAGGTTATTGCTAAGCATGTGCCACTTGGTAGCACCATTGATGACCCCTTTCATTATTTTACTGATGATCGAGAGTAGACTGATGGGTGGTAATTGGCTGGGTTGGATTTGACCTTTTTTAATGTACAGGACATACCTCGGCAATTTTCTACATTGCCAGGTAGATTCCAGTGTTGTGGCTGTACTGGAACAGCTTGATTGAGGGTGCGGCAAATTCTGGAGCTTCAGTACTATTGCCATTAGCTTTTGCAGTATTCAGTGCCTTCAGCCATTCCTCGATATCATGTGGAATGAATTGAATTGGCTGAGGACTGGCAACTGTGACACTGGGGACTTCTAGAGGAGGCCGAGATGGATCATCCACTCGGCACTTCTGGCTGAAGATTGTAGCAAATACTTCAGCCTTACCTTTTGCACTGATGTGCTGGATTCCTCCATCATTGAGGATGGGGATATTTGTGGAGCCTCCTCCTCCACAAATTGAGTTGTTCAATTGTCCACCACCATTCACAAATGGAAGTGGCAGAACTGCAGAGCTTAGATCTGATCCGTTGGTTGTGGGATCACTTAGCCCTGTCTATCACTGACTGCTTATGCTGTTTGGCATGCAAGTAGTCCTGTGTTATAGCTTCACTAGGTTGACACCTCATTTTTAGGTATGCCTGGTGCTGCTCCTGGAATGCCCTCCTGCACTCTTCATTGAACCAAAGTTGATCCCCTGGCTTGATGGTAATGGTAGAGTGGGGGATATGCCGGGCCATGAGGTTACAAAATGTGTTTGGGTACAATCTGCTGCTGCTGATGGTCCACAGCGCCTTATGGATGCCCAGTCTTGAGTTGCTAGATCTGTTCGAAATCTATCCCATTTAACACGGTGGTAATGCCACACAACTTGATAGAGGGTATTCTCAGTGTGAAGATGGGACTTCGTCTCCACTATGACTGTCTGTTGGTCACTCCTACCGATACTGTCATGGACAGATGCATATGTGCCAGGTAGGTTGGAGAGGATGAGGTCAAGTATATTGTTGGTTCCCTTACCACCTGCCACCCCATTCATGTCTGGATGTGGCAGGACTGCAGAGCTTAAACATGATCCATTAACTGTGGAATCGCTTAGCCCTGTCTATCACTTGCTAGTCTAGCAGCTATGTGCTTTGGGACTCGGCCAGCTTGGTCAGTAGTGGTGCTACCGAGCCACTCTTGGTGATGGATATTGATGTTCCCCCACACAGAGTACATCCTGCACCCTTGCCACCCTCAGTGATGTCTACAAGTGCTGTTCAACATGAAGGAACGCTGATTCATCAACTGCGGGTGGGGGTTGGAGGCGGGTGGTGATGGTACATAGTAATTAGCAGGAGGTTTCCTTGCCCTTGCTTGACCTGGTACCATGAGACTTCATGGGGTCCAGAGTCAATGTTGAGGACTCCCAGGGCAACTCCCACCCGACTGTATACCACTGTGCCGCCATCTCTGCTGGGTCTGTCCTGCCGGTGGGATAGGACATGCCCAGCAATGGTGGTGGTGGTGTCTGGACCATTATCTGTAAGTTGAGTATGACTATGTCAGACTGCTGCTTGACTAGTCTGTGAGACAGCTCTCCAAATTTTGGCACAAGCCCCTGGATGTTAGTAAGGAGGACCTTGCAGGTTTGACAGAGCTAATTTTGTCATTATCGTTTCCGATGCCTAGGTAGATGCTGAGTGATTCATCCTGTTTCATTGCTTATTGCTTTTTAGCGGTTTAATTACAACTAATTGGTTTCCTAGGCTATTTCAGAGGTCAGTTAAAAGTCAACCACATTGCTTTGGGGCTGGAGTCATATTTAGACCAGAGCAGCTAAGGATGGCAGATTCCCTTTCCTGGGGCATTAGTGGACCAGATGGGTTTTTACAACAATGGTTTCATGGTCATCATTTGACTTTTAGTTTCAGACTTTTGTTGATTGAATTCAAATTCCACCATCTGCCATTGTGAGATTTGAACCCTGGTCCTCGGAACATTATCCTGGGCTTCTGGTCCAGTAACAATACCACTATGCCACCCCTTCCCCAGTACCTCCTCTCTACCCTCTCAAAGGCTTTAGCAAGTGCTCAGAATTGTACACAATACTCCAGCTGAGGCCTAACCATGTAATGCAGGATTAAAGTATGCAAAATGCATGAAAGTTCCAGCACAGTGATCCTTTATTCCACCAGCATCAAACCTATAAGTGCATTCATGAAAAAGCTTAATTTAAAGAGATTAACCTTTTACAATAAACAACCATGGCCCGTGCTCCAGATACACAAGAAAATCATCAAGAGTGCAACTCCTGGTCTCAAATTGGTGGGTAGCAGAGTTGGTTTCAAATGGTAAGAACAGGGATACCTTGTGTCCAGCAAAGCGATAGTTAATGATTGCAGCAAAGAAATTGCACTCTTGGTGCCCCTTTGCTAATTCCCCTTGACTGCACGAGCCAGATTACCTTGCCATCCAGACCACAAGGGGTATCTTCCTCACCACAGAACTGCCCAGACTTAGGGTGGGGGCAGGGCAGGGTGCAGTGGGGGGTGTGGTTCAGTGTGTGTTGTCCACATGGCTGTCCTGGTCTCCAGCAGCTTACACCTGCTCCAATTCCCCTCACCGGTTCTCCAGACACTGACAGAAGCTTTAGGCTGCTCTATTTTGTGGCTCTTGCTCCTGTCACATTGCAGCTCACTCTGCTGCTCTCTTTCTCCTCATGGCTTCTGGCTCCAACTCCTGCCCCCCACCCGCCCGCCCCCCCCCGCCCCCCCCAACTTCACCCCATGCTCAGGGCATCTGGCTCCACTCCCAGTTTCATCCCGCTCTCAGTGTTTCTGGCTCTGCCTGCCAAGGACACGTTCCCACATTGCCAATTGCCACCAGAGGCCCGGCCAACAGAACTCCTCAGCAGCTGTGAGGAAAGCCCCGCAGAAAGTGGGGTCCAACATCCAGCCCCGTGCTGAAGTCAGGGCTCAGCACGACTCCCCAGCTGCACAGAGGTTTGTAACTCCCTAGTTTGGTATTTAATGCCCCTAATTACAAAGCCAAGTATCCCATAACCTTTCTTAATTGTCTTCTCAGCTTGCCTTGCCGCCCGACCTTCCCTCGAAAATTATTTTGGATCCGTGGGCAGTTTCTTTAAGTATTTAGCCCCTTTATAAGTTTAGCACAACTATGCATGTACGATAATTTAAAGGGACCGGATTCTGTACATCCCACTTGAGGACTTTCGGATTGCTATGCAGCTTAGAGAAAATTCAGAGATTTGCAAATAGGCACCTTCAGGTTCCCCTATTCTTGCACCCATAGGACGATAGGGCCATAGGAAAGTTACAGCACAGAAAGAGGCCATTCAGACCATCATGTCTGCACCAGCTGATAAAACGCTAGCAGTCCATTCTAACCCCACCCTCCAGCACCTAGTCCATAGCCTTGCAGGTTACAGCACCTCAGGTGCAGACTAGGTATTCTGTAAATGAGTTGACAGTTTCTGCCTCAACCACCAATCTGGGCAGCGAATTCCAGTCACCCTCTGGGTGAAAAAGTTTATCTAATATCCCCTTTAATCCTTCTACCAATCGCCTTAAACCTGTGCCCCCTGGTAATTGAACTCTCTGCTCTTTAAACCTGTGCCCCCTGGTAATTGACCTCTCTTCCTATCTACTCTGTCTCGGCCCCTCATAATTTTTACGCCTCAGTCACCCCTCTCTCAAAATAGAGCTTCTTAGATTATACTGCCCCTCCACATTGGCCAGAATTTTATGTCCCGCGGGCGGGCGGGCGCCTGAACCGGACAGATGTGAAATCATGTGAGATGACGTCAGGCAAGCATCCCGACATCATCGTACGTTTGTGCGATATTTCACTCAGCGTGCGCCGCAAAAGTCAGAAGAGCACCTGCTGACAATTAAGTGGGCAATTAAGCCCATTAACGTCCCAATTGTCAGCGATTTTTCGTAGCCCGCCAACCTTACGGTTGCTGGATGGGCCAATCGACCAGGTGGGTTTTATGTTTTTGATGAAACCCCATCCAAGGGCGGGATGAAATCTCCGTTAGGATTTAAAATGAAAAGGAATATCTGGGAACTGTTTTTTCTCTGAGGTCGGCTTTCAGGTGCTTGATTATGCTGCATGGACATTTTTGCAGCATTTTTGGGCTTTATTTTCTTATTTGCAGGCCTGCAGCTCCTTCAGGCAGCTGTCTGCTTTCAGGGAGCCCTCTCGAAGTGTTCCCCTGTGCCCTCGGTGATGTCGGCGCCCGCCCCCTTCCCACCCCCTTCCTGCCCCCAACAGCTGTTAATTGGCCAGCCAGCATAAGATCGCAGTTTGGGGCCGATCGCAGGCAGAAGTGCATTTCGCGTCCGCTTCCGGGCCTGCCGATCGAGTGCGCACAACGAGTGCAAAATTCAGGCCATTGTTCCTCCCAACGTGCATCGCTTCACACTTATCCATGCTAAATTGCAGCTGCCATGTATCTGTCATTTCACTAGTCTATGTCCTTCTGAAGTCAATTACTGCCCTACTTGCTAATTACTACATTGCCATGTTTTGTATCATCAAACTTCAAAGTTGTACTTCCTATACTCAAGTCCAAGCCATTTATATATAACAAGAAAAGCAATGGTCCTAATACTGATCCCTAGGCGACCCCACTGTATATTTCCCTCCTGTCAGACAAACATCCATTAGCTACGACACACTGCCACTTACCCAATTATGCACTCATGTTATCACTGTCCCTTTAATCCTGTGTGCTTCTATCTTCCAAACAAGTCTGTTACATGGCACTTTATGAACTTAAAATGCCATTTTATATATGTAACATCTACTGTGCTACCTATAATCTTCCAAAGTTCTCTTGACTTGGAACCGTTTCTTTAGTTGGAAAATTGTGCTTGCCACACTGTTATTTAAGAAAGGTGACAGTGGGAAACCAGGGAATTATAGACCAGTTAGCCTAACATCTGTTGTCAGGAAATTACTAGAGTCTATAATTAGGGATAACATGACAGAACATGTTGAAAATTTTCAGCTGATCAGCTTGGATGTGTAAAGGGTAAGTCATGCCTAATGAACCTGATTGAACTTTTTGAAGAGATGTCTAAAGTAGTGGACAGATCTATGGCTGTGGATGTAATTTATATGGACTTCCTGAAGGCAATTGATAAAGTCCCTCATGAGAGATTATTAAATTTGAAGACCATGGAATTGAAGGCAAATTATTGATTAGAAAATTGGCTGAGCAACAGGAAACAGAGATTAAGTATTCTAATTGTCAGGATGGGACCAGAGGTATCCCACAAGGATCTGTATTGGGGCTTCATCTATTCATCCTATTTATTAATGCCTTAAATGATGGGTTAGAAAGCCACATATCAAAATTTGTTGATGAAACAAAGACATGTGGTATTGCAAGTGTTAAGAGTGAGGAGGCACAGAATGATCTGGGAGCAGAGTGCTTCATGAACCGAGTGCAAAGGAGGAAGGAAGTGCTGTTTTTTTATTTTTGTTTGACCTCCAGTAGCTGGTGTTTTCTTCTTTTGCTTCCAATCTAGAAACAGTAGCTTGCTATTATTTTAGCTAAGTAATTACTGTTTTAGTAAAATAATCAAATTTATTTTTTCATTCTTTCATGGAATGGGAGCATTGCTGGCAAGGCCTGCGTTTGTTGTCCATCCCGAATTGCTCTTGAGAAGGTGATGGTGAGTCACTTTCTTAAAGCACTGTAGTCCAGCTGGTGTAGGTACACCCACAGTGCTGTTAGCAAGAGAGTTCCAAGATCTTGAAGCTTATAAAGTTGCAAAGCACAGTAGTAAGCCTGAAGAAGTGTTTTAGGAACCAGCAAAGGTGTGCCATTAAATTAATGATAAAGGGAAAAAAATAAATGAGAGTAAACTGACCAGGAATATAAAAATATTGTATGCGATTTTACAAGTATACAAAAAGGAGAGTAGCTAAAGTAAATGTTGATCCATTACAGGCAGAAACAGGAGAAGTTATTATGGGGAATGAGGAAATGCAGAGACATGGAACAAATATTTTGTCTGTCTTCACAGTAGAAGACATAAACTACATAACAGAAATAAAATGTAACCAAAGGACAAATAAGAATGAAGAAAACTTGATGTCATTAATCTCAGCATTGAAAAATTATTAGAGAAACTTACAGGACTAAAATCTGACAAATCTCCAGTACCTGATAGCCTACATCCCAGGGTTCCAAAATAGGTCACAGCACAGATAGTGGATGCACTGGTTATGATTTTCTTAAATTTCCTAGATTCTAGAATGGTCCCAGCAGATGGAAGTTAGCAAATGTAATGCTGCTGTTCATGAAAGGAGGGAGAGAGAAAACAGGAAACTGGCCTAGATGAGAAGTTCATAGAATGTTTTCAGGATAGTTTCTTAGAACAGTACATTCTGGAGCCAACTAGAGAGCAGGCTATATTAGACCTGGTATTGTGCAATGAGATAAGATTAATTGATAACCCCGTAGTGAAGGCACCCCTGGGTGGCAGCAATCATAATAATGAATTTTACATTCAGTTTGAGGGAGAGAAGAGTGGGTCCAAGACTGGTATTTTAAACTTAAATAAGGGCAATTATGTGGGAATGAAAGCTGAGCTAGCTAAAGTGGTTAAGGAATAGGTCAATAGAGATGCAGTGGTGGACATTGAAAGGGATATTTCAGAATACAAAGAATAACATTGTCAGTTAGCCTGACATCAGTCATTGGGGAAAATGCTGGAACCTATTATTAAGGAAATCTTAGTGCACTTTGAAAATCATTGCATGAGCAGTCAACATGGATTTATGAAAGAGAAATCGTGCTTCACAAATTTGTTAGAGTTTTTTAAGGATGGAACTAGTAGGGTAGCTAAAGGGGAACCAGTAGATTAGTATACTTGTATTTCCAAAATATATTTGATAATCTACCACACAAAAGGTTAATCCACAAAATAAGGGCACATGGAGTTGGGTGTAATGTAGAAGCATGGATAGGGGATTGGCAAATGGACATGAAACAGAGAGTCGGCATAAATGGGGCATTTTCAAGTTGGCAGGCTGTGACTAGTGGGGTGCCACAAGGAACAGTGCTGGGGCCTTTTACAATCTATATTAATTAGAGACCAAGAATAATGCATCTCAGTTTGCTGATGATATAAAGCTAGGTGGGAATATAAGCTGTGAGGAGGACACAAAGAGGTATAGAAAGGTTTAGTAAGTGGGCAATAAGGTGACATATGGAGTATAATGTGGGAGAGTGTGAAGTTAGTCACTTTGGTCGTAAGAGTCGAAGAGAAAATTTTTTTTAATAGGCATGAAATTTGTAAATGTTGATGTTCAGAGAGACTTGGGTGTATGTGTACAAGGAACACAAAGTTAATAGGCACATACTGCAAGCAATTGGGAAGGCATATGTTGGCCTTAATTGGAAGGGGATTGGAGTATACAAATAAGAAAGTTTTGCTACAATTGTACAGAGCTTTGATGAGACCACACCTGGAATACTGTGTGCAGTTTTGGTCTCCATATTTAAGGAAGAATTTACTTACATTCAAGGTGGTACATTGCAGGTTCACTAGTTTGGTTCCTGGGATGAGAGAGTTGTCATATGATGAAAAGCTGGAGTTTAGAAGAATGAGAGATAATCTCATTGAAACATGCAAGATTACGAAGGTTAGGCGCTGAGTGGTTGTTTCCTGCAGCTGGGGAATCTAGAACGTGGGCACAGTCTCAAGATAAGAGGCTAATCATTTACGGCTGTGATAAGAAATTTCTTCACTCAAAGGGTTGCGAACCTTTGGAAGTCTGTACCCCAGAGGGCTGTGGAATTCTCCATCATTGAATATATTTAAGGTTGAGTTAGACAGATTTTTGGTGTCTCAGGGATTCAAGAGATATGGAGAACGGGCAGAAAAGTGATGTTGAGACTGAAAATCAGCTGTTATCATATTGCATGGCTGGCCAGGCTCTAGGGGCTGTATGGCCTATTCTGACTCCCATTTTTTGCATTCTTATGTTCTTAAGAAATGTAAATGGAAGCATAAAATTACAAAGAGATGTTGCTAGATTAAGTGAAAGGTTATGTGGTAAATGGATTTCAAGCAAGGTAAATGTGAGGTCATCCACTTGGACCTAAAAAGGATAGAAACAAGTACTTTCTAAATGGTGATAAACTGGAAACAGGGAAGGGGGGTCTAGATGCATTATTAAAATGTCACGAACAAGCATAGAAAATAATCAAAATGGCTAATAAGACCATAAGACATAGGAGCAGAAATTAGGCCATTCAGCCCATCAAGTCTGCTCTGCCATTCAATCATGGCTGATAAGTTTCTCAACCCCATTCTCCCGCCTTCTCTCCGTAACCTTTGATCCCCTTACCAATCAAGAACCTATCTATTTTGGTTTTAAATACACTCAATAAAAGAGTAGTGAAAGTGCTATCCAAATGTCTGGTTAGATCACACCTAGAGCAGTGTGAACAGTTCTGGGTACCACACCTTGGGAAGGATTTCTGCTTTGGTCAGAGTGCTGTGTAGATTTTTTTTTTCATTCATGGGATGTGGGTGTTGCTGGCAAGGCCAGCATTTATTGCCCATCAGTGGGCATTTAAGAGTCAACCACATTGCTGTGGGTCTGGAGTCACATGTAGACCAGATTTCCTTCCCTAAAGGGCATTAGAGAACCGGATGGGTTTTTACAACAATCAACGATGGTTTCATGGTCATCATTAGACTTCAAATTCCACCATCTGTCATGGTGGAATTCAAACCCGGGTCCACAGAGCATTACCCTGGGTCTCTGAATTATTATAAAAGCAAAATACTGCGGATGCTGGAAACCTGAAACAAAAACAAAAATAGCTGGAAAAGAACTGTTCTGATGAAGAGTCATTCGGACTCATAACGTTAACTCTGTCATCCTCTCCCCAGTTGCTGTCAGATCTGCTGAGTTTTTCCAGCTATTTTTGTTTTTGTCTCTGAATTATTAGTCTAGCGACAATACCACTACGCCATCGCCTCCCCTTCAATATACCATACACTCCAAGGATTAAATTATGAGGAGAGATGACAAAAATCCGGGTTGTATTAACTGGAATTTAAGTGGTAAAACTTTGACATTAACCTGCCTATCAACTATAACCTTTGCATATTCCCATCAGACACACTCAGAATTCGTGCAATGCAGGATAGGTAGAGAGAGATTAGTAGAGCGAGGGAAAGGAGAGAGAAGATGAGGGGACTCAGAATCAGTGAGGAGAAGAGATATTGGGATCGCAAAGTGAAGTATTGTGGAAATGCAGCAGAGAGGTCAGTTGGCCTCATCTTCACAACACTTCAGTTAAATGGGAGATTTATAAAATTCTCCAAGCTGTTCACTCAAGGTCTTTTGAAATTTAAATCTTCATTTCAGCTATAAAGCAGGTACTTGTACACCAGCTGGGACATCTTCTGGCGCACAGCTGTTTAAATCACTCCAGAGGATTTCTTTATAACAATTTAACTCTGCATCCCCCATATTTTGTGATCAGTTTTCCTCAGTACTATATCAGTGATGAGATTTTACTTTCTTTATCAGATAATTGATGTTAAATAAATAAATAAATAAGACATAGGAACAGAAATTAGGCCAATCGGCCCATCAAGTCTGCTCCGCCATTCAATCATGGCTGATAAGTTTCTCAACCCCATTCTCCCATCTTCTCCCCGTAACCTTTGATCCCCTTACCAATCAAGAACCTATCTATCTCGGTCTTAAATACACTCAATGACCTGGCCTCCACAGCCTTCTGTGGCAATGAATTCCATAGATTCACCACTCTCTGGCTAAAGAAGTTTCTCCTCATCTCTGTTCTAAAAGGTCTTCCCTTTACTCTGAGGCTGTGCCCTCGGGTCCTGGTCTCTCCTACTAATGGAAACATCTTCCCCACATCCACTCTATCCAGGCCTTTCAGTATTCTGTAAGTTTCAATCAGATCCCCCCTCATCCTTCTAAGCTCCATCGAGTATAGACCCAGAGTCCTCAAACGTTCCTCATATGTTAAGCCTTTCATTCCTGGGATCATTCTCGTGAACCTCCTCTGGACCCTCTCCAGGGCCAGAACATCCTTCCTGAGATACGGGGCCCAAAATTGCTCACAATATTCTAAATGTGGTCTGACCAGAGCCTTATAAAGCCTCAGCAGCACATCCCTGCTTTTATATTCTAGTCCTCTCGAAATAAATGCCAACATTGCATTTGCCTTCCTAACTACCGACTCAACCTGCAAGTTAACCTTAAGAGAATCCTGGACTAGGACTCCCAAGTCCCTTTGCACTCCAGATTTCTGAATTCTCTCCCCATTTAGAAAATAGTCCATGCCTCTATTCTTCCTACCAAAGTGCATGACCTCACACTTCCCCACGTTGTATTCCATCTGCCACTTCTTTGCCCATTCTCCTAACCTGTCCAAATCCTTCTGCAGCCTCCCCACCTCCTCAATACTACCTGTCCCTCCACCTATCTTTGTATCATCTGCAAACTTAGTCAGGATGCCCTCAGTTCCTTCATCATGTTCATTTTTGTAAAGATATTCTCCTTTGAGATACAGGCATAATAAGAGTCTGAAGGACCCTGAAATCAATTGGGTCCAGGCCCAGGCTGTACCTGTCCTGGGACTGTTTGATGGGATACTATAAAGCGAACTCCACCCTGTATCAAACCTGTTCTGAAAATGCATTGGAGCGTTTCATGTGGCAGTGTAGAGAGAGGTTTGCACTGTATCTAGCCTGTATTGTTTCTGCCTTTGGAGTGTTTGATGGAACTATACAGAGGTAGTGCTACTCTTTATCTAACCCATGCTGTACCTCTCCTGGGAATTTTTGACAGGACAGTGTAGAGGGAGCTTTACCCTGTATGTAACTTGTGCTGAAAATGTCCTAGGAGTGTTCTATAAGGTAGTGTACAGGGAGCTCTTATCTGCCCTGGTAGTGTTTAATGGGATAGTTTAGAGTAAACTATACTCTGTAACTAAACTGTTTTGTACCCGCCATGAGTGTGTTTGATGGAACAGTTTATAACAAACTGTACTCTATTTAATGATGCTGAACCTGCCCTCAGCGTTTTTAATGGGTCAGGGTAGAAGGAGCTTTATTCTGTATCTAATCTGTGCTGTACCTGCTTTGGGAGTGTTACGTGACACAGTGGAGAGGGAGCTTCGCTCTGTATCTAACTCACGCTGTACCTGTCCTAGAAGTATTTGATGGGGACGTTGTAGAAGGAGCTTTATTCCGTATGTTACCTACATCGCATTTGATGCTGACACTTGATGCTTGAGCTGAAGGTGCTCCTTTCACCTGTATTAAATTCTCTCATCATTATCAGCACAAAATTTACATGCAACCAAAGCTTGAAAATGGATGAAATTGAAGTAGAATTGTCAGAGAGCTGTCTCCAGGATTATGCTGTGGCTATCCACAAAGATCTTACTGACTGCAACTTGAGCTTTATAACTACAAGTGTGTGTTTACAAATATTGATGGAATGTTGAAAGGTCCTTGAGGAGCTGACTCTTTATAGATTGTGGTGGTTACTGATGCTGGTCTGGTTTCAAAGGAGTTCTCCCTTGTGACTGATCTTCACTTTCACTTACACTGAGCATTTTTTAAATTCATTCACGGGATGTGAACTTCGCTGGCTGGGCCAGCATTTATTGCCCATCATTAGTTGCCCTTGAGAAGATGGTGGTGAGCTGCCTTCTCGAACCACTGCAGTCCATGTGGTAAAGGTACACCCACAGTACTGTTAGGAAGGGAGTTCCAGGAATTTGACCCAGCAACAGTGAAGGAATGGCGATATATTTGCAAGTCAGGATGGTGAGTGGCTTGGAGGGGAACTTCCAGGCGGTTGTGTTCCCATCTATCTGCTACCCTTGTCCTTCTATATCATAGTGGTCATGGGTTTGGGAGGTGGTGTCGAAGAAGCCTTGATGAATTCCTGCAGTGCTTCTTGTAGATGGTACACACTGCTGCTACTATGCGTTGGTGGTGGAGGGAGTGAATGTTTGTGGATGTGGTGCCAATCAAGCAGGCTGCTTTGTCCTGGACTGTGTCAAGCTTCTTGAGTGCTGTGGGAGCTACACTCATCCAGGCAAGTGGGGAGTATTCCAACACACTCCTGACTTGTGTCTTGTAGATGGTGGACAGGCTTTGGGGAGTCAGGTGGTAAGTTATTCATCGTAGGATTCCTAGCCTCTGACCTGCTCTTGTAGCCACAGTATTTATATGGCTAGTCCAGTTCAGTCTCTGGTCAATGGTAACCCCCAGGATGTTGATAGTGGGGGAATTCAGTGATGGTAATGCCATTGAATGTCAAGGGGAGATGGTTGGATTCTCTCTTGTTGGAGATGGCCATTGCCTGACACTTGTGTTGTGCGAATGTTACTTCCCACTTGTCAGCCCAAGCCTGGATTGTCCTGGTCTTTCTGCATTTGGACATGGAGTGCTTCAGTATCTGAGGAGTTACAAATGGTGCTGAACATTGTGCAATCATCAGCAAACATTCCCAATTCTGACCTTATGATGGAAGGAAGGTCAGTGATGAAACAGCTGAAGATCGTTGGCCCTAGGACACTACCCTGAGGAACTCCTGCAGTGATGTGCTGGAGCTGACCTGACTGACCTCCAACAACCACAACCACCTTCCTTTGTGCTCAGTATGACTCCAACCAGCAGAGAGTTTTCCCCCTCATTCTCATTGGCTTGAGTTTTGCTAGGGCTCCTTGATGCCATACTCTGTCAAATGCTGCCTTGGTGTCAAGCGCAGTCATTCTCACCTCACCTCAGGAGTTCAGCTCTTTTGTCCATGTTAGAACCAAGGCTGTAATGAGGTAAGGAGCTGAGTGGCCCTGGCGGAAGCCAAACTGGGCATCAGCGAGCAGGTTATTGCTGAACAAGTGCCACTTGATAGCACTGTTGATGACCCCTTCCATTTCTTTACTGATGATCGAGAGTAGGCTGATGGGGTGGTAACTGGCTGGTTTGGATTTGTCCTGCTTTTTGTGTACAGGACATACCTGGGCAGTTTTCCACATAGCCAGGTAGATGCCAGTGTTGTAGTTGTACTGGAACAGCTTAGCTAGGGCGCGGCAAGTTCTGGAGCACAGTCTTCAGTACTATTGCTGGAAAATTGTCTGGGCCCATAGCCTTTGCAGTATTCAGTGCCTTCAGCCATTTCTTGATATCACGTGGAGTGGATTGAATTCACTAAAGACTGGCATCTGTGATGCTGGGGACTTCCAGAGGTGGCCGAGATGGATCTTCCACTCAGCACTTCTGGCTGAAGTTTGTAGCAAATACTTCAGCCTTATCTTTTGCACTGATGTGTTGGGTTCCTCCATCATTGAGAATAGGGATATTTGTGGAGCCTCCTCCCTGTGAGTTGTTTAATTGTCGTCCACCATTCACGGCTGGATGTAGCAGGACTGCAGAGCTTAGATCTGATCCGTTGGTTGTAGGATTGCTTAGCTCTGTCTATCACTTGTTGCTTATGCTATTTGGCATGCATTAGTGCTGTGTTATAGCTTCACCAGGCTGACACCTCATTTTTAGGTATGCCTGGCACTGCTCCTGGCATGCCCTCCTGCACTCTTCATTGAACCAAGGTTGATCCCCTGGCTTGATGGTAATAGTAGAGTGGGGAATATGCTGGGCCATGAGGTTACAGATTGTGTTTGAGTACAATTCTACTGCTGTTGATGGCCCACTGCGCCTCATGGATGCCCAGTCTTGAGTTGCTAGATCTGTTCGAAATCTATCCCATTTAGCACGGTGGTAGTGCCACACAACACGATGTATCCTCAATGCGAAGCCAGGACTTTGTCTGCTCAACAACTGTGCGGTGATCATTCCTACAGGTACTGTCATGGACAGATGCATCTGCGGCAGGCAGGTTGGTGAGGGTGAGGTCAAGTATGTTTTTTCCTCTTGTTGGTTTCCTCACCACTTGCCACAGACCCAATCTAGCAGTTATGTCCTTTAGGACTCGGCCAGCTCGGTCAGTAGTGGTGCTACTGAGCCACCCTTGGTGACGGACATTGAAGTCCCCCACCCAGAATACATTCTGCGCCATTGCCATACTCAGTGCTTCCTCCAACTGGTGTTCAACATGGAGGAATACTGCTTCATCAGCTGAGGGAAGGTGGTACATGGTAATCAGCAGGAGGTTTCCTTGCCCATGTTTGACCTGATGGCATGAGACTTCATGGGGTTCGGAGTAGGTGTTGAGGACTCCCAGGACAACTCCCTTCTGACTGTATATTGCTCTGCCTCCACCTCTGCTGGGCCTGTCCTGATGGTGGGACAGGACATATTCATGTATGGCTATGGTGGTGCCTTGGACATTATCTGTCAGGTATCATTCCATGATGATGACTATATCAGTCCTTTGCTTGACTAGCCTGTGAGACAGCTCTCCCAATTTTGGCACTAGCCCCCAGATGTTTGTAAGGAGGACTTTGCAAGGTCAACAGGGCTGAGATTGCCATTGTCGTTTCCAGTGCTTAGGTCAATGCCGGGTGGTCGGTCCAGTTTCATTCCTTTTTTGCGACTTTGTAGTGGTTTGTTACAACTGAGTGGCTTGTTAGGCCATTTCAGAGGACATTTAAGAGCCAACCACTTGCTGTGGGTCTGGAGTCATGTGTAGGCCAGACCAGGTAAGGACGACAGATTTCCTTCCCTGAAGGACATTAGCGACTGAGAGTCCAGACCAAATAATTAGGGAGTTGGCTTGTGAGATAACCTGTGCTGATTTTGTGAGCGCTTTCTAACTGAATAAGCTACCCAACCTTTTTGTTGGTAGGCAAGTTGACAAAGTAAAGCTTGGCTGAAGGATGGATGGGACCATATCATCGAGAGGAAGGTGCCAACCTTGCATTCGTGGGTTGAACTCTTGTCTCTGAGTCAAAAAGCTATGGGTTTAAACCTCACTCATAGTGCATAAGAATGTGATCTACGTGGACACTCCAGTGCAGAACTGAGGGAGTGTTGCACGTTCAGAGGTGGTATCTTTGGAATGAAACTTTAAACCAAGACCCAGGCTACTGTTTCAGACAGATGCAAAAAGCCCTGATACAATTTGAAGAAGAACAGGGTAATTCTCCCTGATGTCCTGGCTGATAATTATCTCTCAACCAATATCATTAAAACAGATTATAGACGTTTGGTATTACAGAACTTGAGTATTGCTGAAAAAGAGACACATCAAAGCTTTTTGTCTTGCACTCATCTGGACACTTCGCAGCATCAACAATTGTTCTTTTCCCCTTATATTGGTATTCTTGCGGACTGTCCTGATGACTGCAAGAAGAAGAACTTCGACACGTCCCCTTTTTCAGCAATACTCAAAACAGATAATCTGGTCATTGTCACATTGGTGTCTATGGGACCTTGCTGTGTATAATTGGCTGCTGTGTTTCCTACATTACAACAATGAGTACACTTCAAAATTATTTTTTATTCTTGCCCTGAAGCCTTGATGGGTGTTATATAAATGCAAGTCTATTTCTTCTTTCGTTCTTTCTTTCTGCAGAATAGTCCACTAAACATCTCTCATTAATGATTTTTCTGCTCTTTGCGGTGCCTGTCCAGATGGGATGGTGTTGGGAGAGGAGCTTTAACTTGTATCTAATCCATACCTAATCTGGGTGTGTTTAATGGGACAGTGTAGAGGGAGATTTACTCTGTATCTAACCTCTGCAGTACCTGCCCTGGTAGTTTTTGATGTAACAGAATACATGGAGCTTTACTCTGTACCTAACCCATACTGTACGTGGTCTGGGAGTGTTTAATGGGACAGTGTAGAGGGAGTTTTACTCTGCAACTAACCCATGGTGTACCTCCCTGGGAACGTTTGATGGGGACAGTGTAGAAGGAGCTTTACCCTGTATCTGACCCGAGTTGTACCTACCATGGGTTTGTTTAATGGGAACAGAGTACAGGGAGCTTTACCTGGATCAGAAGAGCAGGTTAAGGCCAAGGATATGCAGAGAGATCCTAGTGGAACATTGGCAGATAAGTTGATTTTAATTACCTATTTTCCAAGATTTCACCAGGCAGGTAGGATTAAAATCAACCTGTAAATCTTGGAATTCCCTACCGGATGGATTAGTGGGAACACTATCAACTATAGATGGACTATAAATGCCAGCCTTACCAGCAACACCTATGTTGTACATTCTACAAGTGAGGAAAAATATGATTCTCAAAACATGTTGTTAAGGAAACGCTTGACAATCAAGTTAATGGAAGGAAGACAAATGTGTTATCATTGTGAATGGATTTGACAGTGACAATTGAAAGTAAAGAGGAATTTTTGGGACAGGGAAATGCTAGAGGTGTGGTGAGTGACAGAAGAAGCCCCTGATTCTTTAGTGGAGGGAAGGGACGCAAGGTAAAATGTTTAAAGGGATTTGCAAGGCTATGAGGAAAGAGAAGGGGAATGGAACTAAGTGGATAGCTGTACCAAAGATCTGGCACAGGCTCACAGGCTGGCCTCCTTCCATGTTCTGAATCATTCTATTATTCTATAACCTAGCAGCAGAGGCTGTAAGCAGGGAGTAGTCCTTGCGGAGATTACTGAGAGATAGGATGATGGGGAACTTTGAAAAACTGAAATAGAATCCTGAGCCCACTTCAGACCAGTGTGACAATGACTGACTGTTATTTGTGGGTCTTCAACAGCTCAACTAGCCATCCTTAAAGACTGTTCAAAGGAAAGGCCCCAAAATGTACAGGAGTATAATTTCTTTTGGAGCCAGGAGCGACAGCAATCCTCCGGGTTCCGCAAAAGAACTGTTGACTGCTGTTAGCTGGCCTGCAGACCACCACCCTGCTCCTCTCGATCACCTCAACCTCCCACTCTTCATCACTGGATTTATCTGTGAGCCCCAATGTGGGGTTAATTTAGTGCCTGCAGCTTGCTCTCAATTATCATGATGACGCCTGAGAATGCATTTTCCTCAGGCCTCTCTGATCAAGCTTGCTATCACTGGAAGTTTGCCCAATTTTGGGTCCTTGTGTGCAGGGACTGCTATATTTAGTAGGTGGCTTGATTTTTTTTGAGATATGGCCTGGCCTGCGCTGAGTAAATCATCATACCAGTCAGGATTGTGTGACCATTCTCCCACTTTAAACTATATCTATCCTTTCAAAGCTGCCAGTATCTTCACTGAACACATGGCATCTCGAGTAAATACTGAGTACAAAGCGAACTTCAGTACTGACTGCAGTGATTATACTCTGATTGATGGAAAGACAGTTTAACCAGTGAGTTACAAAAATCATCTCTTACTTTCTAAGTCAGTAACCACCTTAAGTCCATTGTCTCATAGGTCAGTGAAGTACCTTAGCCTGAAACAGCGAGTCAGATACACGGCAGTTTATTGTAATGGAGGGGTATTTACTGTTGCAGTTGGAGGCTACTCTGCTTATAGTTGGGAAAATAAATGCCTAAACAAGCTAAGAGTTTGTTATTGGCAGAAATCAATAGCTATCAGGTGCGTTCATTGTAGAATGTAGCATTTCAAGCCTTACTGTGCCCATGGACTGTCAGTCTAATTACCATGACTCTCACAACCTTCCATTGCCTGGCTGATTTGGGAGTGCAAGGGCTGTCTTAACTGATCACTTAAAATTCTGTGTTCCATTTGAAATCTAAACATTGCTTCTCCCAGCTTACTCAGGCTGTTCCTCTACGCCCAGGCTGCAGTGCATAGTGGGCAGCAGTGAAATTCTTCGCTAGTTCCCTCACAAAGGAAAGGGCCTCAGCAATGCCATCAGCACCACAGAGCATAGGACACTGAGCAGGGAGCAGAGATGCTTTAAGGGTGAAGGGATAAGTTTTTTTTGCATTTCTATGATTCCTTGCATGACCACAGGTAGTCTCAAATTGTTTCAGAACCAATGAAGTACTTTTGAAGTGTAACCACTGTTGTAATGTAGGAAATGTGGCAGCTGATTGACCACAGCAAGCTCCCACAAACGGAACTGTGATCATCTGTTTTAGTGATTTTGGTTGAAGGATAATTATCGGTGAATTTCAAATAGTGCCAGGAGATCTATTAAGTGCACCCAAGAGGGCAGAAAGGGCGTGGGTTTAATGTATCATTTGAAAGAAAGCACCTCCGACAGTGTGGCATTCCTCATTGTTGCCCTTCCAACAGTGCAGCTTTCTCTCAATACTGCATCGAGTCTCCACCTCCTGGCTTAGATTATGTTTTTTTTTCCTATCTTATCTCCTTCTATCTTAAAGTTGTACTGGGGTGCAGTCCCAAGGGCAATGGCTTGGCACCTCAAACTAGAAACCATTTGTCATGTCCGTAAGGGCCCAATTTTCACGGAGTCGGGAAGACTCCAGTGACCTTTAAAAATAGTGGGTGTAGAAGTCCCACCCCTATTTCTGACAGATCCCATTTTTGCTGGCAGAGGGAAGGGGATGGGACACACCTCATACAGGAGAGAAACCCAAACTCAGCAGGGTAATTTGAACCCAAAGCTGAACTTAAACAGACCCCAATGAGACTGTTGCAAGGGCCTTAACCTGTATTCTGGGAGTCACAAATTAATGGAATAAATGTAAAGGTTCTAGAAGGGCTGATAATGTTTGTATAACTGCCATCATCTGAAGTTTTTTAAATCCATGCTCTTTAAACTTTAAACAAAAAACATACTGCCACTTTCAGTGAGAGTTTAAAAATCCCTCTACTGGACTGCTTTGATAGACAAGCATAGATTAGAAAGAAAGCAGCATCTAGTCATGCAGTTTCAATAGAGCTCTTTGTTGACATTTCCCCAAAGGGTTATCATTATGCCATTATGAATACTTGGTTGAGTTTCAAAAGCTACTATTATCTCAGCAGGGAGTTCAGAGTTCACAATTTGACTGACAGCTTAAGGGGCTATTAAAGGATTAGCTATCTTTGATGTGTGGTTTGAATAGAATTTTGTTTTTATGAGATATCACTTGAGATTTAAAAGCTTTGAATGTATTTATGAATGGGAGATTTTTTTCACTATCAAGTGTGTAGGAGTGAGAGCTGTATTTAGATTGTTAGAAGTTTATTTTTTTTCATCTTTCCATGTCTCCTGAGGTCTGGCCATGGAAGATGCTGAGTGAGTGGCTTTGGAGTTGGCATGGAAGGTGTGAGGGGCTAGAGGGGTGTGGGTGGGGTGCATGAGTTAGCATTGAGTTGGCATGGATGATATAAGGTCCCGCGGAGGGGGGTGGGGCGGGTGCATGTTGGCATTATGTTGGCATGGAAGGGATGAGGGCCCATGGGGGGTTGGAATTGGGAGTGGGGGGAGTTGGCATGGGGAGGTGGTGTGTGGGTTAGATGGCCTAACAACTTATAATGTCACTGGGATGAAATCCCAGAGTACTGACCCACCTCAGTCTTTGGTCACCTATAATCATCTTCTGGGGTGGGTGGGCTGAACTCTATCACATACCCAGCCCCCTGAAGTGAGAATCACACATTTCCTGGCACTTTACTGAGGTGGATCTGGCGAGTTGGGAAATTTTCCAATTTGAGCTACCCGCCTCAGTAGCCAAACTCTGGCCCTAAGTCTCATATTGAGTCACCCGATGCACTTACTGAGTGAGCTTTGTCAATATTTTGATCTAGGGTTTTAAAAAACTTTAAAGATATCTGTTCTGAGTTTATCACAGCTCAACAGTTTCTATGTGTTACATACCACTGGTGTGTGTGTCCCCATTAGTTTCAGTCAATATTAATTTCTGTTTACTACCTCACAAACCATGAAAGCATCCTTCATTCTTGCCAAGCATCTCCATATGCTGTCATATTTACTATCTGGCAAACGTGCTACTCCAATCTGTCACTCCTACAACAGGTGAGAGTGGGAGCAGGGCCAGGGAAATGTCAGCTCCTCATTCATGTTGCACCTTCTCTGCTCAGGCGACTAGACCTTGCAGCAAGTTGGGGAGAGAGGCTGGGGAGAACAATAAATTCTTTTATAATGGGAGACACAGCAAATTTTTAAGGATTCACTGGGGAAGTATTTTATTTTCAGTAAGGAATTCTTCAGTGTGTCTAGTGAACTCAATATTTAACAGTCCCTTGAACCAGCAGCTGTCCACACCTAGTCAACCAAAATATGCATTTGGGTGAAGACCCTTTGGCCAAATAGTCAGTGCTACTGTCTCCTCATTATGGCTTGAACATCCACTTGATGGGGGATAGGGTCTTGGTTTAACATTGCAGTGTTGTGTTTGAATGAAGAGCCCTGGATAGGAGGATGGGATTTGGTGAGGAAAGTGTCTTATTTGGCTCCAGCTCTGGGAATAGCTGTTTAACTCCAACAAAGATCAAAAAGCTTTGAATCTATTTGAAGCATACTGCCTTCAATAGGCACCTGCTGTGTTGCAGCCCACTTGCTTGGATGAATGTAGCTCCAACAACACTCAAGAAGCTCAACATCACCCAGGACAAAGAAACCCACTTGATTAGCAGCCCATCCAGCACCTTAAACATTCACTCCCTCTACCACCAACGCACAGTGGCAGCAGCATATACTGTCTACAAGATGCATTGCAGCAACTCACCAAGGCTCCTTCAACAGCACCTTCCAAACCTCTGACCTCAGCCACCTAGAAGGACAAGGGCAGCAGATGTGTGAGAACACCATCACCTGTAAGTTCCCCTCCAAGCAACACACCATCCAGAATTGCAACTATATCACCATTCCTTCACTGTTGCTGGGTTAAAATCCTGGAACTCCCTTCCTAGCAACACTGTGGGAGTACTGACACCACATAGACTGCAGTGGTCCAATAAGGCCGCTCACCACCACCTTCTCAAGGCAACTAGGGGTGGGCAATAAATGCTGGCCTAGCCAGCAGCACCCACATCCTGTGAATGAATAAATTTTTAAAAAACTCTTCCAGAATATTTTCTCGTATTTTGGACAGTATTTACACAGGAGCCGGCACATCTCAGCCTGAAATATTTAGATGGGTGTTCCTAAGTTAAATTGGATCTTCACGAGATGCCTGTTGCCGAGCCAAATGACTGTAAGGAAGTGTCAAGATGCAGAGCTATTAAGTAATCAATGAAAAAGCCTGTATGTGGATGTGTTCAGGAGGTCCAGGCAAGAATTTGTTTCTCAACAAGGAAGCGTTGAGAGTCTAGGACTGACCTTTGTGCCACCACTGGGAAGCTTGCCTGTTGGCTATGATGCAAAAGGTGAGTCATCTGATATAGATTCTTTCCATCTTTCTGCATCAAAGGAGTTCAAGTCAGATCAAAAATTAGAAGAATCTATTCATCAACGTCCAACTGAAGTGGAGGAGGAACAGGCTGAGAGAATGAGTTCTTCAGCAAGGTGTTGGATAGAAAACTGGTTAGACTGGAATAAGAGGAATAGTGATCGGCTAAACTATTCCATGGAATATGATTCCGGAGTTGATGGGGCTGTGGACAGGAGGGAGATGTATTGTGTAAAGGGCAGCAAACTGGAGCTGCATAATTGAGTTGTGAGCATGCAAGAATGTCCTGGAGGTTTCAAGTGGTTACTTTTAGAATTAATTATGTGGTGTGGAACTAGAGTGACATAGAGGTCAGATTAGGTAAGGATGGCAAGCTCCTTCTGGAATGTAAATGTTTATTTCTTACCTGGAATAATTGCTTCTTGTTACCATGGAGAACAAGCTTGTGTGTGTCTGGCTATAGTTAGTTACAGCAGCTGCCCCATATACCAAAACGGGCTACCCACGGTACCGTACGGCTACTCGGTGCACCAAGACTAGCTACTCGATTTTTATTCTTTTTTCATGGGATCTGAGCGTAAACCTTAACCTTTGTCTTTGATTCTGTCAAACTGTCTCTAATTCTTATCTTGCTTTGTCTGGCTCCATCCCTCTGCTCTGCTTTATTTTTCTCTGGTTCTGACTACAATTTGCAACCAGCAAATCCTGAGCTTGATGCATGCTCCAGGCTTCTGGGAATCCTGAGGTTTCTGCGGGAGCACAGTGTTGATCTGTGTTCCATGCACTACTAGTCTCAGCCAATACAGCAGGAGGAGTTTGGGGAAGTATGCAGTGTCCAAGTAACTGGCTTTAATACTGAGCTGTAATGAGTTTCACAGTGCAACGTGATTCATGATTTTAATTAAACATGTGGATTGGATCCAAAAGAATTCAGTTTAACAAAAGTGACCAGAGCCAACTGTGAGTAGTGCTTAGGAACTTTGCTTACTGGCAAATAAATTGAGGGAAGCCCTCAGTATAGTAATTCTTCATCCTGTCAAACCATGTTCAAATCATTTATTGATCCCAAAGTCAGAAGGTCAATAATAACATCCAGTTCCCTGTCAGAAATTGAAGAGCACTTCAATGCCACTGTATGGGCAGGATTTAAACCAGGTCCAAGAAGGTGTAAAGACAGTATCTGATTCATTAGCCCACTCATTTAGTCCAGGCCTTTGGATTACTAATCCAGTAACATAGCCATTAACACTACCATACCCAAATCTGGCAGGCAAATGATTAAAGCATCAAAGAATTGGGTAAAACCCAGTGTAACCAGAGTTATGAAAGGAGAATGGAGAACCCTAGGAAAATAGTTCCTTATTTCTTTCCTCTTAACTCCTTTTTGACATCCAGGCCCTGTGCAAAGCATGTTGGGGTGTCTGTCACATTAAAGGTACTACGTCAATGAAAGTTTGTAGTAATGTCATAAGAATCCAACTGGTTTACTACTGTCCTTTAGGGAAGGAACTTGCCATCCTTACCTAATCTAACCTCTATGTGGCTCTAGCTCCACACCACATAATTAATTTAAAAATAACTTCTGAACTGCTCCAGCAAGCCACCCAATTGTATAGGGCAGCTAGAGTTGGGCAATAAATTGTTACCAGTGACACTAGGTCCCAAGAAATAATCATTAAACTGGATCAGTTATTGAGTGAATCCAATCATTAAACTGGATTAATTCATGATCAAGTTTAATCATTAAACTGAGTCAATTATTGAGGGAATTCAATCTGCAGCTGTGTCAATTATTGGGTGATGCTAATCATAACACTAGTTCAACTGTTGACTGAATCCAATCATTAATTCACAATCATTAAATAATTAAACTGGATTAATTCACAAATTAATCTAATTAAATTGGGCCAATTGCTGAATTAATCCAATTATTAAACTGGGTTTATTCCTGAGTTAGTTCTCAATAACTTAATCTTGGGTTCAAGCAACTAAACTGAATCAATTGTTGAATGAATCTAATCATTAAACTGGGTCAGCTAATGACAAATTCAACCATTAAGATGAATCAAATATTGATCAAATCCAATTGTTGAACTAAATTAATACAAAAGCAAGACCAGTTATTGAACCAGATCAGATACTCATTGAGCTTAATCATTAAACAAGATCAAATATTGATTTGAATCCAGTCATTGAATTGGATACATTATTGGGTGAATGTATTCATTAAACTGTGTAAATTATTGAATATGTCCGATCATAAAACTCGATCAATTAGTGAGCAAATCAAATCATTAAAATGAATCAATTATTAATGGAACAATCATTAAACTAAATCAATTATTCATTGATTCCAATCATCAAACAAGATGAATATGTGAACAGGCTCAATCATTAAACTGGATCAGTTATTGCATGAGTTAAATAATTAGGATCAATTAATTCTATAAGCAAGCCCACGTATTAAATTGACTGAATTGCTGAATTAATCCAATCATTAATTTGGGTTAATTAATGTAAGCCCAATGATTAAAATGCATCAATTAATGGGTGTTTCTGATTGTTAACTTTCAATCCACAAGCAAGGCTAATTAAACTGGGTCAATTATTGAGTGAGACAATTGTAAAATAAGGTTAATTATTGAAAGAACCCTATGCGTAACTGGGTCAATTCCTTACTGAATCCTCAATAAACTGGATCAGTTCTTGGATGATTCTAATCTTAAACTGGGTTGATTAATGGGAAAGTCCAGTCGTTAAACTGGATCACTTTTAAGCAAATCTAGTCATTAAATGGATTAATTATTGAGTTAGTGCAATCATTAAAATATGTGTTAGTTAAAGGTGAGACTAGCCATTGAACTGGGTGAATTATTGAAGGAGACCAATCTTTCAACTTGGTTTAACAAGGTTCCCCTCCATCTCACTTGACTCTCTTGCTCTTCTGTACCATTGGAATGCAATTTCTCAGTCTTTTCACATCGGACATTTCTCTCCCCCATAAGCTGACCTCTTTAACTGTGTATTTGGTTCCCTTCCTCTGCCCATAATCTTCCTTGTTTGCTGTAGAGAGTGCTCCTCCCTTCTAAAGCTGTCTGTGGCATTTGCTCATGTGCGAGCTGCTATGAAATTCAAGATGTTGCCCTGACAGCCGTGTTATGCTGATAGATTACCAATCCTTTCCACTCCAACCGGCCATCAATCACTTGACTTGTTATTTTTGCCTGTGTGCCAAGCTTACAAGTTCCAGCCTTGGACAACATGCATTCAGGATAGTGTATACTAATAGAGATGGAAGTGATCTATATCACAAGTCCATGCAGAGAGCTCCTTCTAACATCCAAGCAACAAGAAATGAAACTTTTATTAGATACTGAGAGCCTTTAATGTCTCAGCTGTGTGCTGACAACTATCTCTAACGTGGCCTTTTTTACACAAAGTTCCTGTTTTTTGGGGGATGTTTGTACTCACTGGATTGAGGGAAATTTATGTTAGGAATGGAATGCATCCCACTTCAGGCAGCCAGTGTCTATATCAAATGCCCAGAATTCATATACAGCGCTGGTTGGATACAGAGTAAAGCTTCCTCTGCATTGCCCCATTAACACACTCAGGGCAGAAACATCGCAGATTAGTTATAGAGGGACATTTTTTAGCATCAAACTCATGCCCAGGGTTTGAGACCATAAGGCTGGCACTTCAATGCAGTATCATGCGATGATTTGATGTTCCATCCATTCTGTATCCACCTGCATCTATTTTGGACTTTTCCAGTGGTCCAGGTAAATATTAACGATCCCTTGGCATTGTTCAGAAATGCAAAGATGTCCTGATGAAGAATTTGCCATCCACAGAGGTCAGATTCACCATTTGCATCAATATTTATTGTGAAACTTGACTCCCCCTCCTACCTACTCAGGAACAGTCATGGCACTGGTAGGTGATTCACGGAAAATCAAGTTTTTCCATTCATTCTCAGGTGGACATCGCTGCATTTATTTCCCATTCTTAAGCCCTCCCCTTGAACTGACCATGGTTTGATACAACTGAGTGACTTGATAGACCATTTCAGATGGTACTGAGGAGTCAAGTGGGAGCTATAGTCACATACAGACCAAGAGCTAGCTAGGACATCAGGTTTCCCTCCTAAAGAACATTTGAGTTATTACAGCAACCCAATAGTTTCAGGATCACTCTTACAGATACTAGTGTTTTTTGAAACTGAATTCAAATTCTCTGACTTCTTTACGTTCTCAGCGTTATTAGTCCAGGATTCAGGATTAGTAATTCAGAAATAGAACTGTTACACTATCCATGCCCATATGAGCTGCAAATCAGAACAGTACACCCATGTTCCTGAACTCCATGAGCTCCGGATTTGTGGAAGAGCTGAGGTGGCTGTGCCTTGGGATGTGAGGCAGCTATTTGGAACGATTTGTCTGCTGCATGACTCACTATTGATTAAAACGAACCCATTTGGCACAGAGCCCAGCAGCGCTTTTCAAACAGCTTGCTAACCTTGCGTGCTTAGTGGGATGGCCTCACTCACTGAGGCTGATGCCCCTAATTAATCAAACACACTCCCACCCCAGTGCTCAGCTACAGTAACTCTGATTTAAATACAAGGTGGAGCATATCGTGTCGCACATCTCCTTTCAGTTTGCTGCTGAGATTCAGACACGTGCTTAACACATATGCTGTAGAGAATCTGTTAAAGGAAACTTCAGTAGCCATGTTTGATATTATTAGGGTTCCAGACATCTTGTTCTGTCCCTATCTCTCTTTCTCTTTCTCTGGTACTCTCTCTTTTTCATCTATGAATAGGCTTTGTCAACTCTGTTTGGACGTATTGCTCCAGGTTTGATCAGATGATATTTACCCACCATTTGCAAATTTGGTTTGATTCTTTTTGTGCAGAATAGCATTTTTAGAAATAAATCATGAGAATAGTTAAAGGGGAAACCCATTTTGTGTAAAACACTCTCATGTATTATGTTTCGTTGTAACCATCTTATCTGTTGTAATGTCATGATTTCACAGCATCAGAGAATCTTTATGCACTTTATTAAGGAGACCATTCAGCCCATTGTGCTTGTGCCAGCTCTTTAATTAGTCCCCTTCTTCTGCTTTTTCCTCATAGTCCTTCAGATTTGTATGGTGCACCAACATTTTTTAACTTTTATTGTTACAAACTTTAGAAGTTGCCTGAGTCCAAGTCATTTCCCTAAATTTAGGTGTTATGTGTTATTATAGAAACTTACAGCATAAAAGAAGCTATTTGGCCCATTGTGTCTGGCTGGCCTCTTGAAAGAGCAGCCATTCTTAGTCCCATATATAATCAATATTATGGTAAGTTTAGGACGTAAAAAATCATAGCTTGTCCAGTTTTGCCTCTTGAGCACTATGATTAATTTTGTACCTGTTGATATTAATAGTTATTGAAATACAGCGGTCTCATATTGACTGAATATTTTTTCAAATTAAGTTGTTTAAGCAAACAATATTTGTTGAAAATTTGTAGTGTTTTAAATGGAACATAAAATCAGATTGTGCTGTCCAGTGGTTAGGCATTATTTTTTGTATTCTACTTCTATAACACACCTCTATTAAGAAATACAAGTTGATGCTTATGATATTTTTAGAACGGATTCAAACTAGTGCTTTATTTGTGGGTTAACATAATCGATCTTACCCTTGTTCCGTTTTGGACTCAGTTCAGACCTGGCAACCCCAGCTGTGCTGTTGTCCCATTTTGCACTGCTTACCACAAACTTCCTTGAGTTCTCTTTCACGGCCTTGGTGGAAGGATAGGTTTGGCATGGGAATGTGAAGTAGTCACGCAGGAAGCCCCATGCATGCAAACTGCAAACTCCATCCCCCTGGCCTGAATTTTGCACCTGTCGTGCGCATGCCATTGGCAAACCTGGAAGCAGGCGGGGACAGGCAGCACCCAGTAGACGACAAGCTCAAGATATTCAGCACCTTTGGGAGAGGAGATATAAGGGGGAAAAAGCGGAAGAAAATTGAGAATGTGTCTCAGCTGCAGTTAGCTGAAAGTGTGATTTGTGTATAGTCAATTTTGTTATCAGACATCCATTCATTTAAAAGGATCGAGGACAAGACAACTCAATTGTTCTGCATTAACAAACATGAACAGTGTTCATCCCTATCAAAAACGTGCTGTTAAATCACCCTTCCTTAGAATAAGATTTATCCCTTGATCTAGGATTCAGACACACAGGGGGTTATTTTGGTGAAAGGGTGAAACCAGACAAAATGCTGTACAACCTCCTTAATGAGCACTAGCAGGCAATTTAAGTGGCAATCAGCTGCTTAACAATCCTCTGGGCTGCTGTTTCTAGCTCAAGCTTCAATTGAGCTATCAAGTGACATCTTGCGCTAAATATGGGCTAAACCATTGCTTCAGCTCAAGACCCCAACTTGGCTCCCTTGGCAGCTCTCTAGTACCTAAAGTATCCGAGGACAATTGCCACCCCTGCAGTGAGATACAATGTGTGGAAGATAAAGGGAAAGAGAGAGAGAGAGAGAGAGGAAAAAAAACAGTGTCAGAGAGAGTGGCATCCAAAAGAATAGATAATTGAGACAGGGTAAGACAGAAAGATAGGGAGACAAAAATAAGGAGTGACAGACAGAGAGGAAGAGGAGTACACTGAACAAATGATATGGGAGGAGGAAGAGACATAGCACGAGAGAGAGAGGCAGGCAGGGAGGAGAGTCACTGATAGATATTTCTTCTGGAGCTGTCTAACCAAAACACCGTATCAGTGGTTCCTCGACCTTTTCTGAAACCATGCTGACTCTCTGGCAGCAGATCATGGTCGAGATGTTGCGCTAAGCAGTTCAGAAGGATCCTGGCGACGGTTTTGCCAGTAATGGAGAGGAGTGAGATAGCTCTATGCTTGCCACAGGATTGGCCAGTCCATTTTCACTTGCACCCACGGACAATGGAGGTATTTTTGCATTCTTGAGGGATGGTTGCTTGCTCCCACAGAGTTCAGTGAGTGCCTTGATGAGGCATTGACCTCTTGACCTGTAGATCTTCACTGGGATAGCATCAGCTTCTGGAGCTTTGCCAGACAGGAAATAGATTACATTCATCGCTTCTAACGGTGTGGGAGGATCATCAAGAGGCCAGTTGATGGCAATCTGTGGGAGCCTGTTGATTGCTTCTCAATTGATGGATGAAGGGCATTTGAGGATGTGATTAAAGTGCTCTACCCATCTTTCTGGAATTTTCTGTGAGCAGTGTTGACCTATCGGCACCAGGATTGGTGATGAACCAGTAGACTGGGGCCTTCAGGCAGATTTCAGAGCATCGTAGCATCTCTTTCAGTCTTTGTGAAGGTTGTCTGCTTTCTGATTCAGCCAAGTGTCTTGCATCTCTCTGAGCTTGCATTACACAGTCCTGTGGATGTTTTGGTAGGCACTGTGCTTGGATAGTGATTACTTGTTATTGAGGTAAACCCGGTAGAGGTGATGTCTCTTCTGCAGTAGTTTCTGGATTACTTCATTGTTTCAGCAAACCAATCTTGATGCCAATGAAAGGTAGAGCAGTGGATTTACACTATGTCCCTGAAAGTCACCCAGTCATCCTCAATGCAGTGTGTGTTCATTTTCGCTATACATGGGCAACTCTAGAGCTTCTCTGAAAGAGATTCCTCATGACTGCCTGTTTGAGCCTTGAGACACCGAGACACTTCTGGACATTCATTCCCTGGAGATGTCTAGAGGGATAGATCTTGTTGTTTTAGCTTTGAAATGATAAGGGGGTGGTCAGTCCAGTAGCCGGTGTTTTCACATGGTTTTCATTACATGTACATCCTGCCTCTCCCTCTTCCTGGTGATGACATAGTCGAATAGATGCCAATGCATGGGATGGGGGTGCATCCAAGATGTCATATTGCAATTAGGGAGGCAGCAAACTTGACTAAGAGCTCATGCTCAGCTCACATCTTCAGCAAGAGGCAACCATTGCTGTTCCAACTGTCAACCCCATTTTTTCTGATGACCCCTTCCCACACCTGGTGATCTGCACCAACTCTTGCACTGAAGTCACCAAGAAGGTGTAGCTTGTCTGACTTTGGCACAGCAACAGTCAAGGAGTGAATTTATCCTTGACTTCATCAGAGTTGGTCATGGTAGGGGCATACACACTGATGAGAGTTGCACCCGGTGCTGATCGGGGAGGTTTAAGCACCATCAGATGATCAGTAACACCCTTGGGGATGCAAGCCAGCTTACTGATGGGATGGCAGAAAAGCCTATGCCAGCTTTGCACCATTCTTCCTTTCTACCGCCAAGCCAAAAGAATGCGTAACATGCACCGATTTCCTTGAGCTAACTCTCCTCAGGTAGACAAGTCTTGCTGAGGGCAGTGATCTGGACATTGTATCTAGGCAGCTGTCTACCGACAAGAATAGTTCTCTCAAGCCTGTCGGTTGTGGCGTTGTCCATGTGGGTGCGCATGTTCCATGTGTCAATGGTGACCGGTATCACCTTCACTTTCTTTTTTGAGATTGACCTACAGCTGCATCGATGGGATCCCTGCCAGCTGTGGTCTGCTGGCCAGGGAGGTGAAGCAGACAATGTTTGGGGCACCTTTTCTAACCCCTTCCTCATTCCAGGGAGGTGAGCAGCGGGGTCCTGAAAAGCTCTGCTCAATCACTCAGGGGGCTGCCAAGTTCCACTTCTGCTTCCGTTCAGCAAAAAACGCCCCTCTGGCCTGAGCTACATTTGTGCAGGTTTGTGGCTACAGCTCCTAGTGAATCCACACCTGTTACATTGTTCACCCATTGCCACAGGACTTGTGACAGACGATGGATGACAGATGATAGAAAGATGATGCGCTTGAATTGGATTATAGTGAGGGAGAGCTGTGCATTGTCAGCCTCACTGTCTCATCCTGACCAATCTTGGTCCAGTGGCAAGACAAGTCTAGACAGCTGGAAATAGATCTGGATGCAGTGGGTGACCAGGATGCCTTCTGTGTATTTTTGAGCTCTACACATTCCACAACACTGTGCTGACCTGCCTGAAACATCGTTGGACCTTAGCTTTGTCTCATCCGCCTAGTCCCTGGAATCGGTCTTCACATGCCAGGGTCAACAAATCCCTAAGTCACCAAGGGTAGGAGACCCGATGGCTGCCCTCACCTGGTTTGGCCCGCCCGTCGCAGTGGCTTTCCCGGGTGTGAATGCTGTCGCAGGATAAAAACTACTTGGAGTCACAGCTGAGAGCTGGGTGAAGGTGAAGATTGATACAGGGTGAGACACCCCAAAGAATGCAGTGAACCCACCTGTGGGAGGTGCTACCCCTCCCTTACAGAACGTGGACCTCTACACAACATTTTTGACCTGACCAAGGCCTTTGACACAGTCAGTCGTGAGGTTCTTTGGAAGGTAATGGAGAAATTCGGCTGTCCTGAGAAATTCATCACAATGGTTTGACAGTTCCATGATGGCATGCTCACGTGCATCCTGGATGATGGTGAGTCTTCTGACCCATTCCCAGTCACTAATTAGACAGGGCTACATGCTAGCACCAGCCCTCTTCATGTTTTTTTCTGCTGTGCTCTCCAATGCCTTCCATGACGGTGATCCTGGCACTGAAATCAGATACCGCATGGATGGGAAGCTGCTCAATCTGAGACAAGTCCAAGCAAAGAGCAAGGTCTCCAAGGGCGTGCTTTGTGATTTCCTGTTTCCTGCCGATTACAGTTGCCAGTTTAGAGCTGGACAAATAATGTCGTATGGACTTGTTCTCTAATGTATGTGATAACTTTGGCCTTACGACCAGCACAAATGTACCAGCCTGCTTCAGGAAGACCTGATCTCGAGCCCAAAGTTTCAGCCCATGACCAAAACCTGTCAGCAGTGGACAAGTTCACTTATCTCTGCAGCACACTAACACAAGCTGTTTATATTGACAACGAGACACATGCAAGAATTGCCAAAGCAAGTGTAACCTTTGGCAAACTTTGAACATCAGCCTGGGAATGAAGAGGAAGTCTGCATACCAAACTGAAAGCCTCACAGCAATATTGCTGCCCACTCTTTACTCTGCATGCGAGACTTGGACTGTGTACCAGCGTCTTGCCAAGAAGCTCAACCATTTTCACCTGAGTTGCCTTCAGAAGCTTCTGAAGATCAGATGGCATGTCAAAATACCAGACACTGAGGTGCTCACCTGAGCTGGCATGCCAAGCATCCACACCATATTGAGACAGTCACAACTGTGTTGGGCAGGTCATGTAGCCTGAATGCCTGACACCCGCTTACCAAAGTGAACCTGCTATGGAGAGCCTGAGTGTGTGAAGCACTCTCATGACAGTCAAAGGAAATGCTACAAGGACACTCTGAAAGATTCATTTAGGAGTTTTGATATTGATTTTGAGTCCTGGGAGAAGCTCACTCAGAACTGCTGCACCTGGTGCAACCAAATGAAAATGGTACATTCTCCTTCAAAAGCGACCATATACCCGAAGCAGAGAGAAAACGCAAGCGGAAGAAATCCCAAGCCAGCAACTCATCCAAATCTTAATCGTCTGCAGTACCTGCCCTATCTGCAGCGGAATGTTCCAGGCGCAGTTCAGCCTTAGCAGTCACCTATGTACCCACTAGAACCCTATTAAACCCTACAGTTGACGGACACGGTTATCTTTGCCTTGAAGAACGAACAAGACGACATGAAAACAGACAGCGAGCTGAAAAGAGTGAGTGGGACAAAGAGAGATAGAATGAGGGAGAACGAGGTACAGAGCAAGAGGTAGAGAGTGAGAGAAACAGGTGAAAAATGAAAGAGGGACTGATGATGAGTAAAAGACAAAAATACAGAAAGTGAGAAAAACAGACAGAGGTATAGAAAGGCTGCCAGAAAAATGAAGTGATAGACAGAGTGGAAGAGAAATTAATACAGAGAGAGAGCAAGATAAGTTTTGGAGAGAAAACTGGGGAGCAAGAGAGAGAAACGGAAAGAGGAAGAAGAACTCAGGTATGAGCCAGAAATAGAGTGAGCAGTAAGGGGCATAGTGGTAATGTCATTCGACTAATAATCCAGAGGTCCAGGCTAAGGCTTGGGGGCGGGGTGGGGGGGTGGGGGTGGGTGAGAGACAGGTTCAAATCCCACCACGGCAGATGGTGGAATTTAAATTCAATTAATGAAATCTGGGATTGAAAGCTTGTCTCAGTATTGGTGACTGTGAAACTATCATTGATTGTCGTGAAAACCCAACTGATTCACTAATGTAGGGAAGGAAATCTGCTGTCCTCACCTGGTCTGGCCTACCATGTGACTCCAGACCCACAGTAATGTGGTTGATTCTTAACTGTCCTCTGCAATGGTCTAGCAAGTCACTGAGTTCAAGGGCAATTAGGGATGGGCAACAAATGTTGGTGATGCCCACATCCCATGAAAGAATAAAGAAAAAAAGTTCACAGAGAAGAAACACAATTACAGTAATTTTTAATTTTTTAAATACTTTTTCTAATTTTTCTAAAGTGAGAATTTGAAATGTCTGTGTGCTCCTCTGTCACTTCACTATCCTACATTGTGTGAAGCCTGTACATGCCAATGAGCTCTAATGGGACTGACTTGATTGTGCTTTGAGAGTTTGATTAATTAGATAACCAAATTCTTTCAACAGCTTCTTAATTAAAGGGCCAGGGGAAGGTCACCAGGTCCTTGAATCATCAGATATGGGGCAGGGGTGGGTAAGGCACTGTCATGTTTTGCTTCCACATGTCAAGGTTAAGAGTGTGGATGGCAGGATGCCTTGATTGTATTGAATTCTCACCCTAGGGCCTGGCTCATTACATAGCAATGGTGAGCTACGGGCACCAGTTGCAGGGATGGGAGGGGCAATGAGTTTGGCCACATAAGTTACTTCAACAGGTCTCCCTCTTGTTATGCCCGCTACCAGTGAGTGGGACCAGAGTAGCAATACTTTGCGAATACCATCCAATGCAAGCTCATTTTCAACCATACACCATCAGGTTTGGACTTATATAGCCATTTCTAGATCCTTGCTGTGTCAATATGCTGGAATTCCCTACCTAACCCCAGTATGGGAGCACCATCACCACAACCCCTGTAGTAGCTCAATGAGAGGACCCACCACCCCCTTCCCAAGGGCAGTTGAGGATGGGTAATAAGAGCCAGGCTTGCCAGCAACCCTCATACCCTGAGAAAAGTGTTGAGGGAGCTTTGCTCTGTATCTAAACTGTGCTGTACCTGTCCTGGGAATGTTTGAGGCTGGAAGTATTTATCTGAGATCGAAAAAGTTCCATTGTGCAGCACCCAGATAAATGCTAAATTCATGAGGTGGTTGTGAAAGAGAGGGTCTCTCCTGACGCGGCTTTTCTCCTGGGGGCTGAAGACTCCAGCAATCCAACTTCCTGCCAGGCCATTGAGCATTGAACAGGGCTCTGCTCCTGTGATCAGATGCGATGCAGCTCACACATTAGTTTCATTCAACTCAATTATCTGTCCTCAGACTAACGGGAATCTAAAGAAAACATGACTTCCTTTCTCTCTGCAAATTGGCGACAGCATAAGGCATCACAGAGTGGAGCAGCTGTGGCACTCAGCATTTACCATCTGCAGCAGCTAACACAACCCACTCAAGGCCATGGCACTTTACTGAAAAAAAAACACAAGTGCCATTGTTGTGAGCATCTCGAGGCATATTGCGAGGGAGTGAGGAAGGTGCTGAGTCAGTGGATGTGAGCGTTTCCTTTTTGTTCATTCATCCTGAATCAAAGACTTGTTTAAGGAGCAGAAAACTGATTTTAGTTTCTCAAAGTTGCTGTAGTGATTGGCGGGTTGGCCACCCACAGTTTATGGGGACTGATGGAAACTAAATGCTTGCAACAATTGTTGCTGGTATGCCAAGCAGTTGGTTGTGTTACATTATAAATAGTGGTTGTTTGCATCAAGCTTGAGCCTCATATGGAATGTGTACTTTGCAGTTGCTGTTGTCATGATTGGAATTGATAATGAAATTGGAACTGAGACTGGGTTTGGGATTGGTAATACGGCTGGGATTGTGGCCAAGAGGTGTGCGAGACCAAGGTTATAATCTGAGATCGGGATTGATATTTAGATTGGGATTGGGTTTGAACTGGGACTGAGATAAAGACTAATCGCTCAGTGAAAGAGCCCAGGGTTTATATACTGTGGGTGGGAGTGGTAGTTGTCTCTCTCACTTAACAGAATTGGATTAAAGTGAAAAATTGTGACACAAACTGGAAATGCACAGCTCAGCGTTGTTAATCTCACCATGCCCCAGTGGGGACTGTGTGTCAGGGCCCCCAATGGAAAGAAAAATCATTGTAAATTGCCATTACTTCATCCCCTTTGGGTGACAGAAGATTGTGAATTGAGGAAAGGCAAGAAGGGGCACGAGAGAGTAAAATTCAAACATACACGTCGTGTAAATCGAACATACGGGCAATCTTCTTCTCCACAAGCCATGCATCCTGTTGATATTTTTGTCAAATGCTTAGATCACTGTTAACATTGGGAATCATGAAACAAGCATTTATAATTAGTCTTTACTATGTATACAGCTGTGGAAGCAACAGCTGGATGTCTTTCAGGATAGAGGTTGGATTGAGAGATATGGGCAGTTGGGGTTGTGGGATATGATGAGGATGTCACTAGGTGGGGTTGAGAGATGGAGGGACGGAGGGTGTTAGATGGAGCTGAGGTTATGGGGTGAAAGTGGATAGGTGGGGTTGAGAGCTAGAGGGAGGAGTTTGGTCGGCGACATTGAGGGACGTGGCTGGAATTGAGAGATGAGAATGTGTGTGTGTGTGGGTGGAGTTTTGGGATAAGAGAGAAGGTGGTTGGGTGGTGTTGGGGATATGGGGAGTTTTAGGGAATTGACATCAGTAGAAAAAAAAATCAGGCTGGGGAGTGTAACGTTGTTGGCTGACCTGTGTCACTCATTTTACACTATCTCCAAAATTTAAAACTACTCCCAGAGCTTCCTGTCCCTTTGCTACTTCGTTGTCCATATACAAGGAGCTCCTAGTTTGAGATAAAGCAGTTTGGTTTGGTCAGGCTGAGCCCACATTGCATACAACGTTAAACTCACAAGGGCAAACATGAGTTCTTCTTTATACCATGTATGGCAGAGCCAAGAATCACACACATCACCTCTGCCCCTCCCTTATTCTTCTTTTCCTGGAATCTATTCACTTTTTAAAGCTTGAAGATCTCCTAATCAGCTGCTTAACCTCCCCTTCCCTTCCACTTTGTCCAGTCCTTGATGGCTGTTCCCCATTTTATAAAACCATTTATCACTACCCTGCTGTATAAGTAATCTCTGGGAAGGGATGAAGTTCCATACCGTATTCTTGCAGAATTTCCTCCTAAGTTAAATTGCTTTCAGATTTAGCCCCCCTGTAGAAACAGTGACCCATCTCCCCCCTAACAACCCACCCCCTACCCTCTGCCATATCCCACTTTGTTTCAGTTGTTTGTTTCCCAGAAGTTCAACAGTTTTTGTCCCTGTCCCAAGCAAAAATATGAAAATGCTTTCTTCACATTACCTGCGTGTGTGTGCGGCTATCAATCAATGTGTCTCTCTGTGTACCATTCTGTGTTTATATCACCCTGTGTGTGTCTATATCTATTTGTGTGTTCTCCTCACCTCTTGAAGAGCCTTGGAACATTCTATTACAGCAAAGGCATTTTCCAAATATAAGCTGGTTTTGTTGTTGTGTACGAGGTCAATCTCTCTCTTTCTCTCACACACTTACTCTTCCTCTCTCATGCTCTCTCCCTCTCTATGAGCCTAATTTTAATTTTGTTTAAATGGATGGATTTTGAATGGGTTAAAATTGGGTCCTATGTCATTCTGTCTATCCACCTCCCTCATGATCTCTTTCTTTCTCTGTCTCTCTTTGTTTTCTCTCCATCTTTTTTATTTGTTCTTAGAATTGCCAAAGTCCCTCGACAGCCTGAGAATTAAGAGTTAGCCATGTGGTGTGGGACTGGAGTCCCGTGTAGGCTGGACTAACCAGAGATCCTCTTCCCCAAAGGACATTGGAAAACCAATTGAGTTTTTTCAACAACCTGGAAGTTTTATTGGCCATTTTTCAGGCACCAGTACCTAAGTTACAAGCAATTGAGCTCCTGACCTCTGGGTAACTCATTCACTTCCATAATCACTTGGTACCTATACCATACCATACCTTGATTGTCTCTTTCTATTTGTGTCTCTGTCTGTTTCTCTGTCAGCATATCTCTCTACCTCTTACTGTGCATATGTCTGTGTGTCAGTGTTGGTGTGAGGGTCTCTTCCTATCTGTCTCTGTCTTTATGTTTATCCATATATCTTTGACCCTTTCTGCATATCTACCAGTTTCCGGCTCTATCTCAATATCTCTTTTTGTCTCTCTATATCTGTTTATGTCTGTCAGTCTCTCTCTCTCTCTCTCTCTCTCTGCATCTCATTGTCCTAGTTCTCTTCCTGTCACTTTGTCTTTGTGTCTCCCTCTGATACTTTACCTTTTTATCTCACTCTGTATAAATTTCTCTGTGAGAGAAGTGGGTCAGTCTTCATATGATACAGTGAATATTAACAAATGATCCAATCTTGATGGACATCTCAGCTAACCCTGTCTCAGCTAACCCCGACTCGCTAACCCCGACTCCGCTAACCCCGTCTCCGCTAACCCCGACTCCGCTAACCCCGACTCCGCGAACCCCGACTCCGCTCACCCGGTCTCCGCTCACCCGGTCTCCGCTAACCCCGTCTCCGCGAACCCCGACTCCGCTCACCCGGTCTCCGCTCACCCGGTCTCCGCGAACCCCGACTCCGCGAACCCCGACTCCGCGAACCCTGTCTCCGCGAACCCCGACTCCGCTAACCTCGACTCCGCGAACCCTGTCTCCGCGAACCCTGTCTCCGCGAACCCCGACTCCGCGAACCCCGACTCCGCGAACCCCGACTCCGCGAACCCCGACTCCGCGAACCCCGACTCCGCGAACCCCGACTCCGCTAACCCGGACCCTGCTAACCCGGACCCTGCTAACCCCGACTCTGCCCCCACCTGCTGTCCAGACCCAAGTACTTCCAACAGGGTTCACTGGATGGTGATCAGTAGGGAGATTGAACTGAAGCAGACTACTCTGTGTGGCTCAGTTCATATTTGGGAGTGCATCCATCCACTGATCTATTGGTACAATGTAGGATCTCAGTATTTTTCATTAAATACGCCATAATTGCCAAACATTACTGCTCCAGGTTCTTTAAGAGGACATGGGCCAAGTGGATTGAAACAGACTGAACTGGTTTTCAGTCATATTCTCTCTGTAAATCACTAGTTGGCGTGTTCTCTTTCCATTAAGAGTCTGACTGGAACAGATGTCACATCTGGCACAGTATAGCTGGTCAGCAAAGGCTTCTTGTCACTGCAGCTCAGATTGAATTCCCCTCTGGTGGCTGAAAATGTAAACAATGCTGCCCTCTGCTGTCCAACTGCATAATTGTTCTTTTTCCCCCAAAAGACATATTTGTATTCCTTAGTCTGAGACCTGATGTTACTAAGGGCTGAATTGTCCCAGGTTTGCACAAAGTGCGGTAGCGAGCAGGAAAAAGGTTTTTTTACCCGCTGGCTACAATAGCGGCTTTTCGCGCCATGTTGTCCCATTCCCGGTGTGTCCCACCTCATTAATAATGCATTTCCGGGAAATATGCTGGATCACTGGCAGGGAAGCCTCTGATTCACCCACCCCACCGTCACCTCAGGTCTTCAGTAATCCCGGTGCCCCTGCACAGAACTAGCATTCTCTAAGGCATCGGAAGCTGCTGTAAAGTCGTGGCTGCCCCGTAAATTTAGCGACCCCCTCCCTCAGGCGCCTACTGGGCGCGGTGGAGGTCCACCTAAAAGTCCTCTACCCCTGCTCTGGGCAAAGACCAGCAAGCAAGGTCTCCAGTGCAGCATGGGAGGCTGTGGCAGTGGTGGTCAGCGCCAATACCCTGCAAAAGAGGACAGGCAGCCAATGCCGAAAGAGGATGAATGATCTCCTCCCAGAGTGAGCCAGTCTTCTCATTACTCTCAACTCACACACTCACAAACCCATCACACATCCACAGGGATCTCTCTCACTGCCAATTCAAGGGACATCACCATTCACTCTCCCACATGCACCTTCATCTGCCCTGCAGCTCATGTCCTCATCCCGTCCATGGCACCTCTCACCACCCACACATGCCTGGCATCCTTATCATCTGGCCTGGCAGCATCCAGCTCTCACACTCCATCTGTATTCATGCAGGGCAAGCTGGCACAGAGCAAAAGAGAGAGGTCACTGACTGGTGGAGGAATGCCTGACAACAAGATCCTCACAGACTTTGAAGATAGAGTCACCCAGCTGGCCAGCGATGATCTGGACCGTTCCTGTGCTGACGGTAGGGTCAGCAGTGCTCAGCCAAGTGAGGATCCAGCAGTGCAACATCCATCAGACAACCATGCTGTGAGTCAGTTCCCCTGTTCTGCAGTCCCCTGCCACGCACAATTTATCTCTTCTTGCTTTCACAGACCCATCTGGGAAACAGCCGAGGGGTCCACGACCCAGATCCTCGACTCAAGCCCCGAAAGCACCTCGGAAGAAGAATCTGATGATACCCTAATTGAAAACCCATCATAGTGCTCACCCACACCATCCACCAGCACAGAGACACACACCTCATTGGGACCTAGCTCTAGAGTAGCCTCGGGGTCACAATCTGGTGAGCACATCGCACTGCCTGACCCACAGCAGGTGGAGGCAGGGACTTCCCAGGTGTCTGGCACTCAGGAGACTGCTGGAGGCCAGAAATCTGCTGAGTCCGAGTCAGATGATGAGCCTCTAGACTCAGTCATACCTCAGTTGCTGGAGCTGCAAAGGCAAACTTGGGAACATCAGGAAGGGATGTCCGCTGCGCTCCTCAGGTTGCAAGGCACAATGAAGGAGGCTGTCTGCCTTCAGTCTGAGGTGATAGCGCCTGCATGGCAATACACCAAGGTCAACACTGGCAGGATGGCGGCTGCCATGGAGACCTTGACCCAGGACATCGGTCCTGCACTGCTGTGTGGGCTGAACTCCATCACTGATGCTATAGTTAGTCCCCAACCGTATCAAAGTGAGAGGGGTGCAGGGCAGCTCGATCTCACTTCAGCTTCCCCTTCTCCTCAAGGAGTCAGCCAGGGGCCCTCGGGCGCCCATAGGGAGGAGGGTCAGCAGGTGCACACCCTGGGGCCATCCACCCAGGTGACTTAGGGAACGTCCAGCCCATCCAAACCCCCTCTTCCTGTGACCCCAGCAGCTCCAGTTCCACAGGCTGAGGAGGGTGCCACTGCCACACAGCAGGACCCCGAAAGCAGACTGGGACCCTCCAGGTCTTAGCCCTCCAGAGGACGTCCATCAAGGTCATCAGAGACAGGGCGTAGCAGTCAGCAGGCTGCCTCCACCTCCGCTGTGGATGTCGGGGGAGCAGCAAGACATGGCGGCAGGGTTAGGAAAGTTGAGAAGATTTGCTATGCACAGCCTGGGCACAGGTGTTACTCACCTGTCCTTAACATTCACTATTGTAATAAACTCCCAAGAATGAAAGAAAAGTCACTGTAGTCCCAGAGGACCATAGCTGTTCTCTCATTACAGAGAGTCGACTGATGGTGAGTTTAACCTGAGGGTCACCACACCTCAGGCAAGGGGTGAGATTCAGAAAGAGGGACCTTCATGGGTGACCTCAGCCGGTACAGGAATTGAACCCGCGCTGTCGGCGTCAGTCTGCATCACAAACCAGCCGTCCAGCTGATTGAGCTAACCAACATCCCCCCCCACAAGAACCTGCCTATGGCTACTTGTTCTGATGAGCAGTGTTTGAGTCACTCAGATGTGAAATCTTGGTTCCTACATAAGATAAAGGCAAGTGTCTCAGTCCAGGGCCTCTTCCCTGTGCAGTGTGTAAACTTCAGACCAAAGTGATGTTCCGGCTTCACACTCACTGGACACGTTAGTGATGCCTGCACCTCGATGGTGCTGGTCATTGCTGCCAGAATGGCCTGGGCAGGTGTCACAGAGTTCCCTCATTCTCTCTCTGTGCTCTCAGCATCTTTGAGGTGGGGTTGGCCCCCCAATCTCTTCAGCATCTGTGTCCGGTGACGCTGTGCTCCTGAAGGGGTCAGGTGCTGAAGGCTGACAAAGGATCAGGTGCATTTAAAGTTTCACAGCTGCATTTCCATGATATGACCCTGATCACAAAGTGCAAGTGAGTTGTCCTCGGCCAGACAGGAGTCAGACATTCACAGAGGCTATGTGAAGACCTATGGAGTGTCCTCACTGCACCTTGTCATCATCCTCCACGGATTTTGCAACTATGAGGGCCTCCTCAGTGGGCCTGCCTCGCCGGGCCAGTGCGATGACCTCATTGCTGGTATCCTCGCCTTTGAGGACCTCATCATCGTCACCCCCTTCGATGACCTCCTCATCGGAGCATACGTGCAGTTCCTCCACCTCCTCCTCAGCCAAGTCCTCCCCCTGTTGCAGCACCAGATTGTGGAGCAACCTGAGATCTGTGCAAATCCCTGCGCTCTTCCTTCCTGGCTTTCCTGATCCTGGGCAAAATGCACAAAGTTCTGTGCCTTGGCGAAGATGTCACTTGTGACCTCCTGGATGTACTTGTGCATGGAGGTTCGTGAGATCCCACGCAGGTCACCTGTGGAGCCTTGGCAGGAGCCACTAGCATAAAGATTGAGCGCCGCGGTCACTTTCACAGCCACTGGCAGTGGATACCCTCCCTGTTCCCATGGTGGAAAGTCCTGCAGCAGGTGGCAGATGTGACCAACCAGTTCCCTGGACATGCAAAGTCTTCAATGACATTGGTTTTCAGTCACATGCAGGAATGATAGGCACCGTCTATAGACCCGGGTCTAGTGAGGGGCCTGCGAGTGACAGCTCACTGTGGATCTTCAGCTGTGTGCGCAGCAGATCCTGCAGCCTCTTCGTACTGAGGGAGGTGCTCCTCCCGTCGCCGGGCCAGACGCCTCCATCGCTCTCTTCTCCCCCCCTGCTCTCTGTACACCATGGGGCATACTGCTAAATCACCAGGCTCCATCATCCTGATATTCTCTTCTTGCAGGGTCAAAGAGAGAGACACGTGGGTTAGCATGGGTGTACTAAGAACCTCTCTTGGTTAAGTCTGAAGGCCCCTTCACGCATGCAGGAGAGTGCTGGCCACCACTTGGATGGCCCGTGTGTAGTGCACTCATTGGCTGTCCGAAGCCCCACCCACTTACGCCCCACTCCACTTGACCAATGGGCGGCTGCTTCCCCATTGGACTGCATGGTGTGCTCTCAGCTCAGGCTCAGGCATTCTCCTAACCTGCACTGCAAAGCTGCAGTTTTAGCTTGAAGCATAACAGATACTGGTCCACATCTCAATAAAGACATTGCAAGGGGCTGTGAGCACCTCCACCAGGGCAGGAGGGTGAAGCAGTAATAAAGATGTTCACATAAATCACAGGCGCTCACACACAGCAGTAACTACTTTGCATCTGAGGCCTCAGAATGAGCCCCTGTGCCTCAGAATGAGCCTCTTCCTTTAGAGTGGGCTAATTTGGACAGATCAGAAAGTGTGAGACAGACAATTCATTAGCCCAAATGCTCCACTAAAGGAACTGAAATAGGCCTGCTTCGAAATTCTTCATGTAATCCTTGGGTGCTGACCCGTTACACGGGGGCTGGGTGCTGACCCGTTACACGGGGGCTGGGTGCCGACCCGTTACACGGGGGCTGGGTGCTGACCCGTTACACGGGGGCTGGGTGCTGACCCGTTACATGGGTATTGGGTGCCGACCCGTTACACGGGTATTGGGTGCCGACCCGTTACACGGGTATTGGGTGCCGACCCGTTACACGGGGGCTGGGTGCTGACCCGTTACACGGAGGCTGGGTGTCGACCCGTTACACGGGGGCTGGGTGCTGACCCGTTACACGGGGGCTGGGTGCTGACCCGTTACACGGGGGCTGGGTGCCGACCCGTTACACGGGGGCTGGGTGCTGACCCGTTACACGGGGGCTGGGTGCTGACCCGTTACACGGGTATTGGGTGCCGACCCGTTACATGGGTATTGGGTGCCGACCCGTTACATGGGTATTGGGTGCCGACCCATTACACGGAGGCTGGGTGCTGACCCGTTACACGGAGGCTGGGTGCTGACCCGTTACACGGGGGCTGGGTGCTGACCCGTTACACGGGGGCTGGGTGCTGACCCGTTACACGGGGGCTGGGTGCCGACCCGTTACACGGGGGCTGGGTGCTGACCCGTTACACGGAGGCTGGGTGCTGACCCGTTACACGGGGGCTGGGTGCTGACCCGTTACACGGGTATTGGGTGCTGACCCGTTACACGGAGGCTGGGTGCTGACCCGTTACACGGGTATTGGGTGCTGACCCGTTACACGGAGGCTGGGTGCTGACCCGTTACACGGGTATTGGGTGCCGACCCGTTACACGGGGGCTGGGTGCTGACCCGTTACACGGGTATTGGGTGCCGACCCGTTACACGGGGGCTGGGTGCTGACCCGTTACACGGAGGCTGGGTGCTGACCCGTTACACGGGTATTGGGTGCCGACCCGTTACACGGGGGCTGGGTGCCGACCCGTTACACGGGGGCTGGGTGCTGACCCGTTACACGGGTATTGGGTGCCGACCCGTTACACGGGGGCTGGGTGCTGACCCGTTACACGGGTATTGGGTGCCGACCCGTTACACGGGGGCTGGGTGCTGACCCGTTACACGGGTATTGGGTGCCGACCCGTTACACGGGGGCTGGGTGCTGACCCGTTACACAGGTATTGGGTGCCGACCCGTTACACGGGGGCTGGGTGCTGACCCGTTACACGGGTATTGGGTGCCGACCCGTTACACGGGGGCTGGGTGCCGACCCGTTACACGGAGGCTGGGTGCTGACCCATTACACGGAGGCTGGGTGCTGACCCGTTACACGGAGGCTGGGTGCTGACCCGTTACACGGGTATTGGGTGCCGACCCGTTACACGGGGGCTGGGTGCTGACCCGTTACACGGGTATTGGGTGCCGACCCGTTACACGGGGGCTGGGTGCTGACCCGTTACACGGAGGCTGGGTGCTGACCCGTTACACGGGTATTGGGTGCCGACCCGTTACACGGGGGCTGGGTGCTGACCCGTTACACGGGTATTGGGTGCCAACCCGTTACACGGGGGCTGGGTGCTGACCCGTTACACGGGTATTGGGTGCCGACCCGTTACACGGGGGCTGGGTGCTGACCCGTTACACGGGTATTGGGTGCCGACCCGTTACACGGGGGCTGGGTGCTGACCCGTTACACGGGTATTGGGTGCCGACCCGTTACACGGGGGCTGGGTGCCGACCCGTTACACGGGGGCTGGGTGCTGACCCGTTACACGGGGGCTGGGTGCTGACCCGTTACACGGGGGCTGGGTGCTGACCCGTTACACGGGGGCTGGGTGCCGACCCGTTACACGGAGGCTGGGTGCTGACCCGTTACATGGAGGCTGGGTGCTGACCCGTTACACGGGTATTGGGTGCCGACCCGTTACACGGGGGCTGGGTGCCGACCCGTTACACGGGGGCTGGGTGCTGACCCATTACACGGAGGCTGGGTGCTGACCCGTTACACGGGGGCTGGGTGCCGACCCGTTACACGGGGGCTGGGTGCTGACCCGTTACACGGGTATTGGGTGCCGACCCGTTACACGGGTATTGGGTGCCGACCCGTTACACGGAGGCTGGGTGCCGACCCGTTACACGGGGGCTGGGTGCTGACCCGTTACACGGGGGCTGGGTGCCGACCCGTTACACGGAGGCTGGGTGCCGACCCGTTACACGGGGGCTGGGTGCTGACCCGTTACACGGGGGCTGGGTGCTGACCCGTTACATGGATATTGGGTGCTGACCCGTTACACGGAGGCTGGGTGCCGACCCGTTACACGGGGGCTGGGTGCTGACCCGTTACATGGGTATTGGGTGCTGACCCGTTACACGGGGGCTGGGTGCTGACCCGTTACATGGGTATTGGGTGCTGATTCAGTGAAAAGGCAGTGGTAAAGTACAAGTAAACCTGTGCGGCTTCATTCCATTTCGATGCTTTGTTAGGTGGTTGCTGGTTTACATAACAAGCCCCATAGCGTTACCCTAGGGCATTTTAGCCGACTATTTAACCATGAGGACACAATAACCAGGTGTGATTCGATCCTCATTTGATGAATGCAGTAAATGTGCACATGCAAACACACACATGTAGACACAAACTCACACATTTACACAAATGTACATATACAAACATACACACGTATACTCTCATGCTCATCTAACATGCATGCAGGTGGTGGCGTAGTGGTATTGTCATTGGACTAGTATTCCAGAGACCCAGGGTGATGCTCTGGGAACCTGGGTTCTAATCCCACCACAGCAGATGGTGAAATTTGAGTTCAATAAAAACATTTGGAATTAAAAGTCTAATGAAATGATTGTCGTAAAATCCCATCTGATTTACTAATGGCCTTTGGGGAAGGAAATCTGCTGGTCTCCATGTGACTCCAGACCCACAGCAATGTGGTTGTGGCTTAGCAATTCTCAAACACAGACATACAATCATAAATATACACAAAAATATATGCATATATGCTTACACAAACATATATAGGTGCATATATGCACCGATATATATGAACAGATGTGCACACAATAACATGCATAAATTAACACACACAACTCATGGCAGGACAAGGTCACCAACTCAGAGGTCCTGGAGTGCACTAATTCCATCAGCGTACACTCATTGCCAAACCAACAATGTCAGCCAAGTTCATCGGATGGAAAATTTTTGTTTATCCAAAGACTTTCTGTATGGTGAGCTGGCCATTGGGTCACCCCCTTTGGGGCATCCATACCTCCGCTACAAGCGAGATATGAGAATGGAGGGCATTGACACTGACAACTGGGAGATAGTCACGGACAGCCATGACCACTAGAGGTTGCCGCATTGGAAGAGGCCAGCGGAACAAAACACTCAGCTAGCCAGGAAGAGGGCCCAGCGGAAACACCTTCTCAGCCCACTGTCTTCTGCTGCAACAAATGCAGCAGAGAATACCATGCCAGAGTGGGTTCCTGAGCCACACCTGATGATGCTTAGCACAGAGTTGACCACCACAGCGCAAACCATTGTCTTACAGGACAGAAGAAAGCCACCAGTACAACACACACATAAACCAGCCTACAGGTGCCAACCCGTACACACGTACATAAACACACATCAATACAAATACTTAAGTATACATACCAGCACACACAATATGTTTCCTGTATATGTTCTATTCCTGGTTAACATTCTGTTAAATCTGTGAGTCAGACTCCTTCTTTGTGGCAGAGACTGTATGACTCACTCCATGAATTGCGTTGAGAGAATAAAGCAACGTTGAACTTGCTCTGAACCCACTGCTTTTAATATTCATCAACCTGTCCCTTAGAAATAGTTACTTAGTGACCTGATAAAGTGAATCTCTTGGTGCACCTAAGGGGTGAAAATTCCTCCAGTAACTGTGGGACAGCCACTTTGAGACTTCCTCTGTTATTTAGGCCTTTTTGTTGCTCGAGTGCTCTACTTTTCAGTCATGGTATTTATACAGTTCGCTAAAAATAATGAGCAGAGAAAATCACAAATACATTCACAAAGCATAACAAGTTTCCTCACTGAAATTCCAAACATCACGGAGTTCCTGACGTACACTCCTCTGATATAGTGAAACTCTGATAACGCACCTCCTGAAACAGTAAAACCGATAGGATAACTTCCTAACACAGTGAAACTCAGACAGGATAACCTTCTGACACAGCGAAACTCAGACAGGGTCATGGCTGATCGTGCCATGCTCAGCTAATGAAGGAAACTATCTTGTCTGCCCTCTTAACAATCCATCTGCCTGTCCTGCTACCTTCAGAGATCAATGGATGTGCACTTCAAGGTCCCCCTGTTCCTCTCAACCTCCCAGTATCCTACGCCACATGGACTGCAGCGGTTCAAGAAGGCAGCTCACCACCGCCTACTGCAGGGCAATTAGGGATGGGCAATGGCCCAGCCAGTGACCCCCACATCCCATGAACAAATATATTTAAAACAATCTGTGTTGATTGTCTTTGCTTAATCAATGCCTTTCTAAATAACGATTTATACTGTCCCTCAGAATTTTTCCAATAATTTTGCCCATATGGAGGATCTTTTCCTCCCTTTTTAAACAATGGTGCAATGTTAGCAGTTCCCTGGTACCGGTCCTGTACCCAGAGAGGATTGGAAAATGATGGTTGGCGCCTCCATTATTTCCTCCCTCACTCAGCAGCCTGAGATATATTTCATTCAAGCCTGGCAATATATCTGCTTTCAAAGATGCTAAACCCCTTAATACTACTTTTCTCACTATTTATCCCATTCAATATTTCACACTCCTCCTCCTTAACCACAATGTCTGCATCATCTTTTGTGAAGACAGACATAAAGTATTCATTGAAAATCGTGCCCACACTTTCCATCTCGACACACAGGTTACCTTTTTTGCCCCTTATCAGCTCTCTTTCCTTATTTATCCTCTTTGTCTTTATGTATTTATAAAACGTCTTTAGATTTTTCTTGATCTTGCCAATATTTTTTCATGCCCCCCGCTTTTTGCTTTCCTAATTTCCTTTTTAATTTCACAGCTACACATTCACTTCTCTTGAAACAGAGAAACTCCGATATGATAACCTTCTGATGTAGAGAAACTCTGATGGGTTAATGACTTGGAGGAGGGGGCAGAGTATCCAAATTTCCTGACGATACAAAAATAGGTGGGAGGGCATGTTGTGATGTTGTGATGAGGACATAAGGAATCTGCAAGAGGATATAGATAAGTTGAGCGAGTGGGCAAAAACTTGGCAGATGGAGTTTAATGTTGGAAAGTGTGAGGTTATGCACTCTGGTAGGAAGAATCAAAAGGCAGACTATTATTTAAATGGAGAGAGACTCCAAAAAAATGCAGAACAGAGGGATCTGGGTGTTCTTGTGCATGAAACACAAATGGTTAGCATACAAGTGCAGCAAATAATTAAGGTGGCAAATGGAATTTTGGCCTGTATTGCTAGGGGGTTGGAGTTTAAAAATAGGGAAGTCTTGTTACAACTGTACAGGGTGTTGGTGAGGCTGCACCTGGATTACTGTGTATATTGGTCCCTGCATTGAAGGCAGTTCAAAAGAGATTCACTAGGCTGATTCCTGGGATGAAGGGGTTGATTTACCAAGAACGGTTAAACAGGTTAGGCCTTTATTCATTCGAGTTTAGAAGAATGAGGGGTGACCTTATTGAAACATACAAGATTCTGAGGGGGCTTGACAGGGTAGATGTTGAGAAGATGTTTCCACTAGTGGGAGAATCTCGAACTAGGGGATATAGTTACAGAATAAGGGGACACTCATTTAAAACTGAGACGCGAAGACATTTCTTCTCTCAGAGGGTAGTGAATGTTCAGAATTCTCTACCCCAGAGTGGTGGAGGCTAAATCACTGAACGTATTTAAAGAGGAGGTAGATAGATTTTTGAAATATCGGGGAGTTGAAGGCTATGAGGAGCTGGCACGAAAGAGGAGTTGAAGCCTGGGGCAGATCAGCCATGATCTTATTGAATGGTAGGACAGGTTTGAGGGGCCGAATGGTCTACTCCTGCTCCTCTTCCTTATGTACTTAATCTCACAATTCGATGAAATTGCAATAGCGTAGGCTCCTGACACAGTGAAGCTCCGATAAGATAACTTCTTTTGCAGAATCATTCTCCAGAATTCGGATTGCATGCTATATTCAATGCAAATAGAGAATGATTATCTTTTTATCTCTGTACCTGTTTTCTCTGCCTGTGTTACTCTTTATTTCACTTTTTCTGGTTTTCTCTTTGTGTCTGCCTTTGTGCTGTCTCTTCAGTTTCTCTCTGCTATCTTTGTTTCACAATGTTGTCTCCTCAACCTCTCTGTGTCATTGTGCTGTCTCCACTTTCTCTGTTCACAACATTTTGTTTCTCTTTTTGACTGTAACCTGTTTATTTTTGTTTCCCTTTGTTTCATTGTGTGCCTCTTTTCCCTATGTTTCATTGTGCTGTTTATGATCTGTATTCATTGTGCTGTAGCTTTTACTTTCTGTTTGATTCTGTTTCCACAGTCTCGATGTTTCACTGTGCTGTCTGTTTCCACAGTCTCCATGTTTCACTGTGCTGTCTGTTTCCACAGTCTCCATGTTTCACTGTGCTGTCTGTTTCCACAGTCGCCATGTTTCACTGGGCCGACTGTTTCCACAGTCTCCATGTTTCACTGTGCGGTCTGTTTCCACACTCTCCATGTTTCACTGTGCTGTCTGTTTCCACAGTCCATGTTTCACTGTGCTGTCTGTTTCCACAGTCCATGTTTCACTGTGCTGTCTGTTTCCACACTCTCCATGTTTCACTGTGCTGTCTGTTTCCACAGTCTCCATGTTTCACTGTGCTGTCTGTTTCCACAGTCGCCATGTTTCACTGGGCCGACTGTTTCCACAGTCTCCATGTTTCACTGTGCGGTCTGTTTCCACACTCTCCATGTTTCACTGTGCTGTCTGTTTCCACAGTCCATGTTTCACTGTGCTGTCTGTTTCCACAGTCCATGTTTCACTGGGCTGTCTGTTTCCACAGTCTCCATGTTTCACTGTGCTGTCTGTTCCACAGTCTCCATGTTTCACTGTGCTGTCTGTTTCCACAGTCTCCATGTTTCACTGTGCCGTCTGTTTCCACAGTCTCCATGTTTCACTGTGCTGTCTGTTTCCACAGTCTCCATGTTTCACTGTGCTGTCTGTTTCCACAGTCCATGTTTCACTGTGCCGTCTGTTTCCACAGTCTCCATGTTTGACTGTGCTGTCTGTTTCCACAGTCTCCATGTTTCACTGTGCTGTCTGTTTCCACAGTCTCCATGTTTCACTGTGCTGTCTGTTTCCACAGTCTCTATGTTTCACTGTGCTGTCTGTTTCCACAGTCTCCATGTTTCACTGTGCTGTCTGTTTCCACAGTCTCCATGTTTCACTTTGCCGTCTGTTTCCACAGTCTCCATGTTTCACTGTGCTGTCTGTTTCCACAGTCTCCATGTTTCACTGTGCTGTCTGTTTCCACAGTCCATGTTTCACTGTGCTGTCTGTTTCCACAGTCTCCATGTTTCACTGTGCTGTCTGTTTCCACAGTCCATGTTTCACTGTGCCGTCTGTTTGCACAGTCTCCATGTTTCACTGTGCTGTCTGTTTCCACAGTCTCTATGTTTCACTGTGCTGTCTGTTTCCACAGTCTCCATGTTTCACTGTGCTGTCTGTTTCCACAGTCTCCATGTTTCACTGTGCTGTCTGTTTCCACAGACCCCATGTTTCACTGTGCTGTCTGTTTCCACAGTCTCCATGTTTCACTGTGCTGTCTGTTTCCACAGTCTCCATGTTTCACTGTGCTGTCTGTTTCCACAGTCTCCATGTTTCACTCTGCCGTCTGTTTCCACAGTCTCCATGTTTCACTGTGCTGTCTGTTTCCACAGTCTCCATGTTTCACTGTGCCGTCTGTTTCCACAGTCTCCATGTTTCACTGTGCCGTCTGTTTCCACAGTCTCCATGTTTCGCTGTGCTGTCTGTTTCCACAGTCTCCATGTTTGACTGTGCTGTCTGTTTCCACAGTCTCCATGTTTCACTGTGCGGTCTGTTTCCACAGCTTCCATGTTTCACTGTGCCGTCTGTTTCCACAGTCTCCATGTTTCGCTGTGCTGTCTGTTTCCACAGTCTCCATGTTTCACTGTGCCGTCTGTTTCCACAGTCTCCATGTTTCGCTGTGCTGTCTGTTTCCACAGTCTCCATGTTTGACTGTGCTGTCTGTTTCCACAGTCTCCATGTTTCACTGTGCGGTCTGTTTCCACAGCTTCCATGTTTCACTGTGCCGTCTGTTTCCACAGTCTCCATGTTTCACTGTGCCGTCTGTTTCCACAGTCTCCATGTTTCACTGTGCCGTCTGTTTCCACAGTCTCCATGTTTCACTGTGCTGTCTGTTTCCACAGTCTCCATGTTTGACTGTGCTGTCTGTTTCCACAGTCTCCATGTTTCACTGTGCTGTCTGTTTCCACAGTCTCCATGTTTCACTGTGCTGTCTGTTTCCACAGTCGCCATGTTTGACTGTGCTGTCTGTTTCCACAGTCTCCATGTTTCACTGTGCTGTCTGTTTCCACAGTCTCCATGTTTCACTGGGCTGTCTGTTTCCACAGTCTCCATGTTTCACTGTGCCGTCTGTTTCCACAGTCCATGTTTCACTGTGCCGTCTGTTTCCACAGTCTCCATGTTTCACTTTGCCGTCTGTTTCCACAGTCTCCATGTTTCACTGTGCCGTCTGTTTCCACAGTCTCCATGTTTCACTGTGCTGTCTGTTTCCACAGTCTCCATGTTTCACTGTGCTGTCTTTTTCCACAGTCTCCATGTTTCACTGTGCCATCTGTTTCCACCGTCCATGTTTCACTGTGCTGTCTGTTTCCACAGTCTCCATGTTTCACTGTGCTGTCTGTTTCCACCGTCCATGTTTCACTGTGCTGTCTGTTTCCGCAGTCTCCATGTTTCACTGTGCTGTCTGTTTCCACAGTCTCCATGTTTCACTGTGCCGTCTGTTTCCACAGTCTCCATGTTTCACTGTGCTGTCTGTTTCCACAGTCTCCATGTTTCACTGTGCTGTCTGTTTCCACAGTCCATGTTTCACTGTGCTGTCTGTTTCCACAGTCCATGTTTCACTGTCTGTTTCCACAGTCTCCATGTTTCACTGTGCTGTCTGTTTCCACAGTCCATGTTTCACTGTGCTGTCTGTTTCCACAGTCCATGTTTCACTGTGCTGTCTGTTTGCACAGTCTCCATGTTTCACTGTGCCGTCTGTTTCCACAGTCTCCATGTTTCACTGTGCTGTTTGTTTCCACAGTCTCCATGTTTCACTGTGCCGTCTGTTTCCACAGTCTCCATGTTTCACTGTGCTGTCTGTTTCCACAGTCCATGTTTCACTGTGCTGTCTGTTTCCACAGTCTCCATGTTTCACTCTGCCGTCTGTTTCCACAGTCTCCATGTTTCACTGTGCTGTCTGTTTCCACAGTCTCCATGTTTCACTGTGCGGTCTGTTTCCACAGTCCATGTTTCACTGTGCGGTCTGTTTCCACAGTCTCCATGTTTCACTGTGCTGTCTGTTTCCACAGTCCATGTTTCACTGTGCTGTCTGTTTCCACAGTCTCCATGTTTCACTGTGCTGTCTGTTTCCACAGTCACCATGTTTCACTGTGCTGTCTGTTTCCACAGTCTCCATGTTTCACTGTGCTGTCTGTTTCCACAGTCTCCATGTTTCACTGTGCTGTCTGTTTCCACAGTCCATGTTTCACTGTGCTGTCTGTTTCCACAGTCCATGTTTCACTGTGCTGTCTGTTTCCACAGTCTCCATGTTTCACTGTGCTGTCTGTTTGCACAGTTTCCATGGGCTGAACCTTAAGGCTCCCAGAGTGATCCATTCAAAAGTTCATTGACTTCAGCGGGACCTGAAAACCCAGCCAGTGGGAGGGGCCATAAAATTCCACCCCCTAAATAGAATTTTACCAGTCAGTTGGAGGCCGGATTGGTATCGGGTGGGCTTGGAATACAATGGAAATGGATATCGGGCTGGTAACCCGACATCTTTCTGCCTCTCTCTAGTTTTCCCAGGGGTTGGTTGATAGTGCGATGGGAAACCCCTGTGGGTAAAATGTCTCGCCAATTAAAGCAACTGAAAAGCCAGTAAGGAACCATTTAATGGGCACAATGACTATTTCCCAGTTGCACAGGAGTTACACACGTTTGCAACCCAGTTAGATAAGGAAGGTGAGTGCACAGCAGGAAGGCATTGGCATATCAAGCCATCATTGGCATATCAAGCCATCATTGGCATATCAAGCCATCATTGGCATATCAAGCCATCATTGCAGCAGTACAAAGGGGAAACCTGTAAATGGAGCAGCCATATGATTAGCAATGTTAGGCTAGCACTAATGGGAGCTAATCACTGAAGCAAGTACTTTGGATAAGTCGCAGTAAGAGGACTTGGTGTCTTTGCACTGAGGACAATTGGAGAGATTAATGGTGGCACCAACCTTTAAAGGTTTGCCCTTACCGAGCATCCATAGTGGAACGAGCATCAAATGCCACAGGACAAGTAGCTGCAGCATAAAACACAGGGAACAGAGTCAGGAAGCAGCAGAGGGAGTGGCCTAAGGGCTGCTTGCAGAAGAAGGTGCAACTCTGTGCACAGGATCTATAGGCCAAGGACCAGCTTCCTTGACCTGTCAGAGCAGCAGTGCCTCTGAAGGCTACGGCTATCACGTCAAGTCATCGCTGACCTGTGCACCCTGATGGAGGACAGCCAAACGCCATTCCGTTAGGAGGCCACCCAGCTACTGTGACAGTGACCATCGCATTGGGTTTTTATACATCCAGCTCATTTCAGGGCTCTGCTGCAGACAACTGTCAAATTTCACAATCAACAGACGCAGGTCACAGACATCTTGTATCAGACAGCATCCCAGTACGTCAAATTCTAAGCGTACGCAACCGATCAAGCTCAGAAAGTTATAGGATTCGCCTTGATGGCCAGCTTTCCTCAGGTTGGGGTGTCATCGACTGCATCCACGTGGTGATCAAGACCCAGGTGTATTTGTTAATCGTAAGGGCTTCCACTCATTCAAAATGTAGCTGGTATTCGAACAACGCAAAAGGACCCGACAGGAGCCTGCGAGGTTTCCAGGGAGCTGTGATGATGCCTTTTTCTTCCAGCAGTCTCCGCCGCCTCTGCTCTTCAGACCTCCAAACAGCCTCAGCGGGTAGCTTCTGAGTGACAAGGAATACCCGCTGCTGACATCAGTGCATCACCCCAACATAGTGGCACACGAGGTTCAATAGATGCCTTCTATCTGTCACAGCCTCAAGACAGCAAGCAATTGGCTTGCTTTAAATGCAGCCAGGTGTATTGCCTGCTCTGAGAGAACTCTGCAATTCAGGCCCTAAGGGTTTCACGCATAGTGATGGTGTACAGCAGTACTGCACTCTGCACAGTCTAGCATTTCAAAGAGGAATGGAGCTTGTGATAGAGGATGTTGGGGGCTTCCTCAAACGAGGTGGGCGAGGAGGAGGATGTTCAGGCAGAGCATGAACATCCAGAGGCACCTCTTATGCACCCTGGCATTGACCTGCATGCCAGAGAGGCCATGATGCTCTCATCCAGGCACGCTTCAACTGAGGGCAGTGTGCCCATCATTGCCCTCTGCCAACCATTGCTACCCCTGTGCTTGCAGCATGGCTGGAGGCAGTCTGCTCATGTCAGGCCCTGACACTCTAGATGCTAGTGGCAGGTATCCTCTGGTTGGCCTGAGGGCTCCTCTCAAAGACTTAACCCATCTGCAAATGTGCAAGGGCAGCTTCAGTAATGAGGGATGGGAGTCAATTACTATGTCTTTGTCAGAGGGAGGGGTGCATGATCTAGGGGTGCCTTGAGGGGAGGTGCCCTCCTGTCCCTGTCAGCCTGTTCTCTCCCTGTTAACTAAATGTGGGTAATCACTTGGGTGTTTTTTTTAATTCGCCCATGGGGTGTGAGCATCATTGGCAAGGCCTGCATTTGTTGCTCATCCCTATTTATTCTTGAGAAGGTGGCAGTGAGCCATCTTCTTGAACTGCTGTAGTCCATCTAGTGTAGGTGCTCCCATAGTGCTGTTAGGTAGGGAATTTACAGGCACTTGACCAGTGAGAATAAATGAACAGCGATATAGTTCCAAGTCAGGATGGTGTGTGGCTTGGAGGGGAACTTGCCGGTGGTGGAGTTCCCAAGCATCTGCCACCCTTGTTCTTCCAGGTGGTAGAGGATTGGAAGATGCTGTCAAAAGAGCCTTGGCGAGCTACTGCAGTGCCTCTGTAGATGGTACACATTGCTCCCACTGGCTACAGTGATGGAGGGAGTGAATGTTTTAGATGGTGGACGGGGTGTCGATCAAGTGGGCTACTTTGTCCTGGATGGTGTTGAGCTCCTTGAGTGTTGAATGTAGTGTCTGGCCATCAAAGCAACTGTTCACTCAATGCTTTTCAATGTATCTGCCATTGTATGGACCCCATTGCCATGTGTTTACATCCGCTCGTTGACCTGTCACATCTGACACTCAGTGAGGTTGGCTACTCTTTCTATGGAGTGTTCCTAGCTGACGGTGAAATAAAGCTTTGCATTTCACTGATGATCATATTTCTCCTATCAGTGAGCAGGTCTCCCTATAAGTCACATGCTGGAGCCAGCTGTAAGTCTCATATGTAATGCTTTCACCCACTTACTGCAGCACCTTCATCTCTCCAGCAGCAACAGAATAAACTTATTTCCTACCAATTTCCATTGCATCATTCTCCATTGGCATCAATATGGTCAAGGATGCCACTCCACCCCAATTCTGTACATCTCCCAGGAGCTGTATTCACCCTCCTCCTGCAATGAGAAAACTGTTAGATCAGTTTTTGCTTAGGCTGTAAGTGCAACATTTGAGGGAGCTCACTATGGGATGGGGAACACTAGGTCAAGAACCTGAGGGATAGTGTCATTTCTATCTATGGGGATGTAGAGTTAAGATGCAGCCTGGGCAGACATCCTTAGGTGTGGCTGCAGAGAGAGAGTTTCAGAGAGTGTGCTGGAGAGGAGTACAGAGGTGAGAAAGTTATGGTTGCCATCTGACACTTTCATGCCATTCACTTTGCTGGACTTAAAGAGGTCGATGAAGCATTTCCTGCACTGGATTCACATCCCCTGCATCACAATCTGGCTGCACAACACCTCTATGGCCTTTAACCAAGCCTGTCTCGTTAGGCTGGCTGCCCTCAGCCTATTGTCCTCTGAAGAGAACATGCCTCCGTGCCCTCACAGCTTCCAATGTCACCCCAAGTGCAGCATCCTTAAGTCGTGGGTTTGCTCTTCCCCTTCTGGCCCCCATTTACCTCCCCCTTTTTCTTCTGCACCATTGCTGTTCAAAACGCATTGTTGTGCCAATGTGCGTGCTGCTGGTGTTGCTTTAAATACTGTGCCCTCAATCGAATTTCTGACTGCTCCTCCCACCCGCTTTTCCTAATTCAAAGCCAAACCCAGAGGCATCCTCTTAATTGGCTGGTCATTAGTAAATTCACCCGGAAGGGCCACTATTTGCAGGCTTGGGCTGCCAACCCAGATGTGGCCCAGATGCTGCATCAGAATCCAGGTTTATAAGATTCCACCCTGTGCTTCACTGTGTTATCTGCTTTCTCTCTGTTTCTCTGTGCTTCACTGTGTTATCTGCTTTCTTTCTGTTTCTCTGTGTTTCACTTTGTTATCTGCTTTCTCTCTGTTTCTCTGTGCTTCACTGTGTTATCTGCTTTCTCTCTGTTTCTCTGTGCTTCACTGTGTTATCTGCTTTCTCTCTGTTTCTCTGTGCTTCACTGTGTTATCTGCTTTCTCTCTGTTTCTCTGTGTTTCACTGTGTTATCTGCTTTCTCTCTGTTTCTCTGTGTTTCACTGTGTTATCTGCTTTCTCTCTGTTTCTCTGTGCTATCTGCTTTCTCTCTGTTTCTCTCTGTTTCACTGTGCTATCTGCTTTCTCTCTGTTTCTCTCTGTTTCACTGTGCTATCTGCTTTCTCTCTGTTTCTCTGTGCTTCACTGTGTTATCTGCTTTCTCTCTGTTTCTCTGTGCTTCACTGTGTTATCTGCTTTCTCTCTGTTTCACTGTGCTATCTGCTTTCTCTCTGTTTCTCTGTGCTTCACTGTGTTATCTTTTCCTAACTCTGTGTTTCAGTGTCGTGTGTGCTTTCTCTGTCAGTGTCGTGTGTGCTTTCTCTGTCAGTGCCGTGTGTGCTTTCTCTGTCAGTGTCATGTGTGCTTTCTCTGTAGTTTTACTCTGCTGTCTCTTTGCTCATTTGTTTGTTTACTGTCCCCTTTCCAGTTTAAGTCTTCAACATTTTTTTCAGAAACACGTGAAGACCGGACAAAGCGACTCTTCAGGCATTACACAGTTGGATCCTATGATAACTTTTCATCTCACAGGTAGGAGACTTAATTTACTTTATCAGGAGTTATTTTGCACTGGGCATGTTGAAAACATGATATTGTTGGCTTTCAGTGCAGGACAGACTCATACAATTAATGTAGGCTCCCACAGCTGAATATATGGGTCCTATAGGACATGGGCAGATACAACCCATTAAGTACAGAACATGGCGGTGAGATTGGTCTTCGTCAGTAACACCAAACAGACTCATAGCAAATTTGCATTTTGTTTTACATTGCAGCCGATTTTCTTTTTGTTGGTGAGGCATACTGCCAATTTATGATGTGTTGTACCAAATTACTGGCAAAGTCTGATTACAGTCCCTATTAGCCCTGTCTCTGTCAAAGAAAGCTCACAAGAATGGATGGTGTAGGATATTGAATTGGTCCAATGGTGAATTAGGTTCATACAATTCTGAGTTCAAGCTGTGTAAAATGTTGACATAGGCTACAGGTGTAGATGGAGCATTACTCTATATCTAACCCACACTGTACCAGCCCTGTGAGTGTTTGATAGGCAGTGTACAGGCAGCTTTACTCTATATCTTACCAATGCTACACCTGACCTGGAAGAGTTAGCGGCGAAAGTGTGGCAGAAGCTTTACTCTGTTTCTGACCCTTGTTGTATTGGGAAGTAGTTGGGTAGGTGGGGTTAAAGGCCTGAAGACAAGATGGTAGTTTCAGTTGAAGGGATATGGGTAGAAGATAGTTATGTGAGTTTGAGGGATAAGGGGAGAAGGTGGGTAGTCAAAGAAATTGTGGGGTTGAAGGATATGGGGTGTAAGGTGGATGGGGTTGAAAGATAAGGGGAGAAGATGGTTATGGTGGAGTTGGAGAATATGGGGAGCAGATTGGTATGCGGGGTTGAAAGCTATGGGGAGAAGATGGGTTGATGGGATTGAATGATATGGAGGAAAGGTGGGGTTAAAAGATGGGCAGAAGATGGTAGATGGGGTTGAAGGATATGGGGACTAGGTTGATAAGTGTCTGTGTCACTAAGGTAATGTGAATAAATGCATTAAGCTTTCAGGTGAGGCTTTCATTTCCTTGTAATGGATTTGCCTCCGGGATAGAGAGCAACAGCCTATGTAACTGTTACTAGTACGACACGAGATATAAGCTTCTCATCAAATTACTTGAATTTCATTGCGGCTCTCCAGTGAGGTGGTCGCAGAGCTGTTTGCCATGATGGAGGACAAGCACTCCCTAAGGGAGTGGTGGCCACCCAAAGCCAAAGGCACTGAAGGTCACCATGGCACTGAATTTCAAAGCATCAGGATCATTTCAGGGATCCACTGGAGATGTGGGTGGGATCTCCCAAACTGCGGTTCATCACGGCATCAGGATGGTCACCAATGCCATCTTCAAGAGGGCTAGCCAATTCATAAGCTTTCGTACCGATCCAGAAAGTCAAGCTGAGAGGGCTATAGGTTTCAGGACCTTCATAGGGTTCCCTGGGTACAGGGCCTCATCGCCTGCACATATGTGACCTTCAAGACTGCCACAGGCCAGGCTGCAGCCCTTCATCAACAGGAAGGATTTCCACTTGCTAAATGTACAACAGATCTGTGACCATTGCAAACAGTTCCTGCAGGTGTGTGCACGTTTCCCGGGAAGCAGTCATGATGCCTATACACTAAGGTAGTGCCGGGTGCTAAACCTTTTCAGGCTCCCTTGCAGCCTTCAAGGATGGATACTGGGTGACATGGACTACTCATTGAAGACATCACTACTGACACCTGTGAGGATCCCAAACAGAATTGCAGAGGAGAGGAACAACTCCTGCCACCAGACAACACGAGCCACCACTGAGCAGGCCAGGGGCCTTCTCAAGATTCAGTTTGGATACATAGATCAACCTGGTGGCGTCCTTCAGTAGGGGTCAACAAGGGTCTTGTTGTGGTGGTGTGCTGTCTCTGCACAACTTGCTGCTACAGAGGGGTGAGGTTTTGAACAAATTGTGCAGCATACACCTCCTCTGACAATGATGATCTGGAAGAAGCGCTGACCAAGCACTGTGTTATGATGACCCTCAGGCAGCACAGGAAAGGCAATACATGCAAGGGAGACTCGCAACGAGCTAATACAGGAACATTTCAAGTGATCCTTAGCAACAGATCCATGAAATCAAATAAAGCTACACCATTCTGCAGTCCCATTGGCACTTAAATAAATACTGGCCTTGTCAGCAATGCTCTTATCCCATGATCAAATAACAAAAATCACACTATGGCACCTTGCTGATCACTCCAGAGGAATGTCATCAGCCTGAGGCTCAGCCTTGCCCTGTCTTCTCACAGTCCTCCAAGTCTTAATGTCCTCGACCGTCACAGCCTCCATCAGCTGCTTTGGTGTTTGTGCTGTGCTCACCAGATTGAGACACCAAATCTACACAAGAATGGATATCCACCGACATGAGATTATCTGCACTGATGGAGGATGTGGGAAGATTATGTGATGGTGCACTCTCTGAGGGCACCTCTTCCTGCGCTGAGGTGGACTGGAGCTGTGTGCTCTTGTCTTTGAACTGCGTGAGAGAAAAGATTAATTAGAGAGTAATGTGCATTCTATCTCATCCTTCAAACTACAAGTGCGGAGCTCCATGTGACCTGTGGTGGACACATGAACACTATGTTAAAAGCAGAAATATGAATACTATAGTTCATCTTCCCCAGAGACACTCTTGTCCCTATCCATTCGGCTGTTCACTCTCTTTTGTCTCCACTTCTGTTTCACCATTTGCTATGGAATGGCCCCCACACTGGCCTCAAGGTCCAGTGCCTCCTCCATCAGCTTCAGGGTGGCAAGGTAAGGGACACTGCCACTGGTTTTTGCCCTTTCTCTTGCATTGTGCCCATTCATTTCCTGAAAGTGCATTAAAGATCATTGTTAGTCACCTGACAAAGACTAACACAATGCCTCTGTTGGGTGGCAGCCTTACTGTCCGTGATGGTGCCACGGGAATGTGTCCTGCTTGAGGCCACTCAGAAGTGTCAGTGTTGGAGTTAACTCTGACTGATCGGGGCCCTCCACAGAGAGACTGACAGGCCAAGCTGCTGCTTTCCCTCTGCCAGTGATTGGGTGGGCGTAAGGAAAGCAATGTGTGGTGCCCTCACTTTGGCAGATAGCGTGAGGTCATTAACGCACTTGGGGCACTGGAGCCAGGTTCTGAGAACGACCCCAAGGCTGCTGACTTCCTCTGCGACCTATGTCCAGGCTTACTTTGTCTGGCAGGCCAGATTTCTCTTCTCATCTTGGAAAGAGGACCTACCCCTTGCCCCAGAAGCCTGGAGGAGAGCCTGCAGTGGGGCATCACTGAACTGTGGGGCCATGTAGGATCTTCTTTCTGCCATTCCTCAAAGAACCTTTTTGCTTCAGGGCTTCAACAGGTGCTGCCTTAGTGGGAGGAACAAATACACAGAGTGCTCTGGCAGTTCTTTAAATATGGTGCCAGCATTCCCAATGGCACGACCTCGGCCATCGGTGTCGCCTGAGTGGATGGCTCCTCTCCCTTCCGGCAATTAATAGGCTGGCTGCCACTGGATCATGTCCTCCAGCACGCCCCACCCCCATCTAGACATCAGCTGCTCCCACTTCCACTCCCTGCTGTTGGACCTTGGGCCTTGCCGCAGAGTTCAGCCCGTCAAACCGAGGTCATGTTGTCCTTTCAGGTGAACATAAAAGATCTCATGGCTCTATTTCGAAGAAGAACAGGGGAATTATTCTTAGTGCCCCAGTCAATATTTATTCCTCAGTCAGCATCACAAAAACAGATTATGTGGCCATTATGACATTGCTAATTGTAGGACCTTGCTGTGCACAAATTAGCTGTTTTGTTTCCTACATTGCAACAGTGACTACCCTTCAAAAGTGCGTCATTGACATAAAAGTGCTATATAAATCCAAGCCTTTCTCTTTTCTCTTCAGCCCCTTCCTCAACGTTTGTGCTTCCTCCCGACATTCTCAATTCTTTAATTGTACAAGAGACGTGTAGATGATTGGCAGAGAGTGTTCTTAATGGCACAGTAAATTGAACCTATTTTGATTCATACTAAATCGAAGATGACAAGACAGGGAATGGGCTGTGAGTAGGCCACTTTGTATCTGTGCAAACTTCCTGTCTCCCTCCCCCCACCCCACTTGGACTATTTCAGAATTAATTACATTTCCATGGCAACATTCGCTGGCCCATTTGTGACTAAATACCTGAAAGCATGAGTCACAGCTGCAATAGTGCAAAACGACTGAGGAAAGAGGGAAGAATTGGAGGATAGAAGTCCTACTGGTCCAGCATAATGCCCTGGTCAGCATTTTATCTTTATCTTAACATTCTACAAGATAAATTGAAAACCAAGGACTCACTGAGATTGAAATTAGTTGGATATTCAAATTGGAATTTAGCTGAAGTGTGTTACCCTGACACAGTTGGAGCCTGGGATTCAACAAGCCTCAATTCTTTTAAAGCTGCGACCATCATTGCTCCTTGCTCTTCTTCAGCCTTATTCTCAGCTATTTCAGCCCCTTTCATGGAGTACAAGATCCTTGCAACACTTTACACTTGTGTACATTAAATTCCATCCACTAGGTGTTAGCTGTGGTTCAGTGGGTGGCACTCTAACTACTGAGTTGGAAGGTTAGAAGTCCCAATGCAGAGACTTGAGCCCAAAAACCTATCCCGGGGGAATACTGCATGGTCAGAAGTGCTGGTTTTCAGATGAGAATTAAACTGAGGTCCTGTCTGCTGTCTCAGGTGGGTGTAAAACAGGCTTGTCCAACCTTTTTGTGTGGGAAGTGGAGTGGGACGGAGGGGGGTGGGGGGGGCCACATTTCAATTTTTTTCTCACTCAAGGTGCCGCTGAGGAAATTCCAGCAGGATAAGGTTTGGCACAACATTAAACATGAATTTTGAAAAAAAATTGATGTCAACACAATAAATTGATAAACCAAAAAAAAGGACTAATTAATAAAAATGACCATTAAAAAGTGCTAAGCAGCAGAGTTAACTAATAACACTTATTTTGCAATTTCACTTAAGCAGAGTTAGAGAGAGACAGACTAGGCTCCAAGTCCAGGTCACCAGGGAAGGGAGCAGGGACCAGGGCTGACCTAAGGAGTTGAATTTAACTAACACTGACCTTGTGTTCGCACCTGGTGGTACACATACCGAGCTGACCTCAGTGGAATTCATATGAAAGTGGGAGTCAGAAGCTGGTTTCCTTTCAGCCTGGGTTTCTCTCCTCTCTTGGTCTGCTTTATGGATAGGTTTCTGGGGAGGGAGGAGGAAGTGTTCAGCTCACTTCCAGCCTTCCAGGGTCCTCACTCTCACTCACTCGCTCACTCACTCGCTCGCTCACTCACTCACTCTGCACACAGACTCACTCACTCACATAGACTCACTCGCTCCGCACCAGGGCCCCGGGAGGTTTGGACGTCTTACCACCGAGGAGGTGTTCAGGATATTGGCCTTCCTCATTCCGCAATCTGGGACTCCAGCTGCCCCGAGCGGGTGGTGCTCTCAGCAGGCATTGCTGCTTTGACTCTGTTGTTCCTCATGGCCTCCCTGGCCTGCTCTGCTAATCTTGAGCCCCTGCGCTCCTTTAAGGGCTGCCGCCTGAGCAGGAAGGCGAGAGAGAGAGAGACATTGTGGCCAAAGGTAGAGGGAGCACCTGCTGTGAAAACAAGAGAAGCCGCTCACCTTCATACTGCCATCTACTGACTGTTTCCCTCGCGAATTTGCTGCTGTTAATAGGCTCAGTGGTGAGCTATCAGCAGCAAATGCGGGAGAAAAAAAGCCTGTGATTGGAGAAGCAGCTCTTAGAGAATCTTTCATTGAACTTACCCATAGTTTGAACAGTGAGCCCAAGGATCGGATACAGAGGCTCGGGGCGATGATACTGGCCTGTGGGCCATGGGTTGGACAAGCCTGAAGTAAAAGATCCCATCATTCAATTTTGAAAAAAGACATGGGAGTTGTCCCTGGTGCCTTGGGCACCATGTATCTATCCCTCAATCAACATCACTAAAAACAGATTACCTAGTCACCATCATATTCTTGTTGCAAGTTAAGAAACACGAAACAGAGTTTCGGATGATCTCAATTTTCTGTAGAGTGCAAGATGGGGTCCAGCCAGTAAAGCATTATACACAGCCCTATAGATACCCTCATGCATAATTACATTCACGCCCTCGCCAATGTTCCCTCTAAGCGACATGCATGTGCAGCTGCACAGCTATTGTGAAGGTATTGCACAGGGCGCTCATAAGCTTGTCACCTTGGGCCACACAAGAAAAGTTAAGAATACCACGCATTGAAATAAACAGAATGCACACAACAAATAACATTTAAAGGGATCATTGACTCCCACAAACTCATATTAACAACCTCATGCACAATGCCACACACACCCTCACACAATCACATACACACCCATACACAAACCCTGACACATAGGGCTGAATTTTCCTGGACACTAATGATGGGCTGGGAGGTAGGAGGGCTGGCAAAACGGTGGTGGGGGGGATGCCTGCCAGTGGTGGGAGACCTGGTGGCTTGACTGTCCTTTGGATGGCCAATTGAGCTTCTTAAGTGGCCGATTAAGGGCACTTCCCACCCCCTCGAGCATTCTTCCACCTCAGGAGGAGCCTCCACTCCATAGTTCAGGGGCTGTCCTTACTAGGCATTCCAGGGCCCAACGAAGGCCCCTCACCCAGGTGGCAATGACACTGCTGGTGCTCCACAACCCCACCGCACTCACCAGGGTCTGGCTGTCAGGGTCCAACTTCCCTCAACCACACCTGGCTTAGAGGGCGCCCAGCATTGAGTCACCCTCTCCCTGGTCATGCTGCCCCTGTAATGGCCACCATTAAAGGCAGCACTGCTGAGCTGCCAGTCCTCTGATTGGGTGGCTCCAATGGCAGCCTCTTAATTGGCTGCTGCCAGCAATACATCGCCCTAGGTCCTGCCGCCCACCGACGCAAGTCGGCCTCCAAATAAGCAGCAAATTCAGCCTATAGTCACAGACACATCCCCAACACACAGTCACATAACTATGTCCACACACACACACCCTAACACAGTCACATACACACACAAGCATACTCTCATATACAGTCACAGACATACTCTCACACTAAGTCACAAATACACCCATACAGGCACACTGTCACACACATTTCACATACACCCACTCATACACAGTCACACACACACACCCTCACACGTGATCACCTATACAGGCAAACAACACACTCCTACATACACACACTTACACAGAGTTACAACTACACCTATACATGGACACCCTCACACATAAGTTACTAATACACACTCATACAAAGTCGCAAATGCATGTACACATACACACTCTCGTACAGAGGGCGGAATAATACTGGGGGTGTGGAGTGGGATGCGGATGACATGCCCCACACCCCAACACGCTCCACGCCAACCCGCCCCACAGCAATAGAGCACTGCGGGGCTCTTTAACAAAGGCCAAGTGGGACTTCTGCCCCTCATTGGAGGGGAAGTCCCACCCTCTGGATCTGCTGGCCAATTGGATTCGCTGGCAGCTCCCTCCGCCCAGGCAGCACCAGGAAGGTGTCAGTGGCAATTGCCTGGACTGCAGGTGAGGAGTGAAGCCCAAGGCCCAGGAATCCCGGAGCCACTAAATCCAGGGTCTTGGCCTGGGAGGGCTAAGGGAGGTTAGAGAGAGGGACAGTGTGAGGGAGGGGTGGGTTTAAGGTAGGGAGTGGGTAGGAAGGAAGGGGGTGTTCAGCCTAAGGGGGGCTGCCCCACCATCGGCAAAGGGCAGCCCCCGAAGAGCGATACCCCCACCCCCTCTTTACTGCCCTTTAACCATTTTAGGTCAAAAATCGGGATTCATGCTCCCGCCCTGCTGCCCACACCAAACATATTATGGCGTGGACAGCGTATTATCAGGGTCAATGGGCTAGATAACAGGTCTAATTGACCATTAATTGTTGATTTAAACATGTGGGGGGGGGCTGCCAATTTCAGCGCCCGCCCGCCCCTCCACATTATGGGGTTGAGCTTGGGGGTGGGCTGGAAGGTGGTGGCCCACCCCATTTTACGTCCCCGTCCCCCAAGGGAAACACGCCCGCGGGGCACATAAAATTAAGCCCATAGTCACATTTAGACCAACACAGGTATGCCCTTCATTGACAATCAAGTACAAACCCTCACACACAACCTGACACTTGCACATACCTTCACAGTCACATAAACTCCCTCATAGACATTCAAATACACACACACACACACAGAGTCACGTATTTGCACTCAGACACAGTTGCATAAATATCCTTACATACAGCCACACTGAGTCACATACACACCCTCCACAGTCACATATATATTTTCACTCATAGTCAGATACTCACCCTCATAACATTCTGATATACTCCACACAGTTTATAACACTTTGATATATTCCACACTCCTCACTTTACACACAATTATATCCCACACACCTCACCGTGACTCTCTGATATACCTCACACCTTGCATTGTAACCCTCCTATATAACCTGCACCCCTCACTGCAGCAGCCTGCGCTCCTCACTGAAACATCCTTTGATATAGCCAACACCACTCACTTTAGCCTAACAGACAGAATCTTTCAGGTTTATGTTTATAATATCAACACCTATTTGTTTTATAAAAGGATTTGCATTTATATAGCAGCTTTCTCAAGCTAGCCTTTTACAATTATCCTTTTACGGACAATATATACTTTTGAAGGGTAGACATTGTTCTAAGTTAGGAGCCATGGCAGCCAATTTTTTCACAAGATGGTCCCATAAGCAGTAATTAAATAATTACCAGATAATCTGTTTTAAGTAATAAAAATAGAAAATGCTGGAAATACTCAGTAGGTCTGGTAGCATATGTGGAAAGGGAAACAGAGTTAATATTTCAGGTCCTCAGATGAAGGGTCACTGACCTGAAATGTTAACTGTTTCTCTCTCACGGATGCTGTCAGACCTGCTGAGTATTTCCAGAATTTCCTGTTTTTATTTCAGATTTCCAGCATCTGCAGTACTTTGCTCTTGTAATCTGTTTTAGGCATTGGTCAAGGGATGAAAGTTAGCTAGGACAATGGGAGTACTCACTCTTCAAAAGTGCCGTGGGATCTTTTATGTCAACCTGAGAAGACAGACAGGGCCTCAGTTGAATGTCTCATCCAACTGGCGACATCTCCAACAGTGCAGTGCTCCCTCAGTGCTGCTTTGGAACGTCAACCTATATTATGTGCTCAAATTTTTGGAGTGGGATTTGAACCAACAACTTCCTGACTCTGAGATGAGAGTGCTACCAACAGAAGCAAGGCTGGCATTTGTTCATAATTTTTAAGGTAAAACTAATGCTCAAAATAATGACAATTATACGCTATTCAGTAATTCATCAGGAATCAGTGAACTTTTTTTTTGCCTGTCACATTCTTGCTTGTAAAGTAAGCAAAAGGAATTAATTGATCATATTATTGGCAGTATTCTTGATGAATGATATTTACTTGGTAGGCCGTTTGCTTATTTGTTGCACGGTGTTGTAAGGGAATATATTTATCTTTTTGAAATGCATGATTGATTTGTTTTCTGCCTCTACTCTGAACCACCAATTACTGGGTCGCAACAGTTTATGAAGTAAATCTCTGTAGGCTGGCTTATGGGTAGATTGTGTTTGTGATGTCTATCGAATTTTTTTCTGCTGGCTTGCTAATTGTTCACACTCGCACTGGTGCTTGCCGCAGATGAGAACCAGCTTTTTTTTTCTCTCTCTAACAGCGTGTGGATGTGAGTGACTCCTGGAGCCTGTAGGAAGTTCCCTTGCATGTAATTAACACTCAGCAGCTGGCTTGTGTTACAGACGTCAGACTAGAACGTTAGATCAGCACTTGCTTGATTTTTTTTTTTCCCTCTGTGCATTATGCAACAGGCTATGTGGAGGGGGGAGGAAAGAGGCTGTTGGGGTGGGGTTTGAATGGAGGAGGGGGAATGAGGAATGCATGCTGCTAGAGTGACTGAGGTGTGTGTGTGTGTGAGTGTGTGTGTGCATGTGTGTGTTTGTGTATGTATGCGAGTGTCTTAGACAGCAAGCAACCCAGCTTTATTTTGTTAACTCCAACCTCTGTGCAGGAGAGAAAAACACACACGCACACATACACACACATACACATACATACGCACACATACACATACATACAATCAAGACTTTGCTGCTGCTGAATGCTGGTGATCACCTTTTGAAGATGGTTGTGAAAAGTAACCCAGCGCCCCTCTTGTCTTTCTCTCACAGTGATTATGTCATCGAGGAGAAGACAGCAGTGCTTCAGAAGAAGGAGAACGAGGGATATGGCTTTGTCCTCCGAGGAGCTAAAGGTGGGATTTGCTGCATTCCTGATTCCCTTATTTTTCCTTTGTGAAACACCCAGCCACATACTGAGCTGGAGTTATAATGGTACACAGCTGATCGGGAATTTGTTTTTTGCCTTGAGAATTTTTCACACTGCTTCTGCGTCCCTTGTGAATCCGTCCAGTTTAACAGCTTGTTTCAATGTTGCTAGCTTAGTCTCAGCATCTTCAATCTTTGTCATACTTGCAACATGATGAGGAACCATTGTTATAGCTGTGTTGTACAGATGGGCAGGGTGAATTTATGCTTCACCATGGACAACGTTCTATTCATCGTGCTCCTCATTATTGCAGGCAGCAGGACTGCAGCTAGAAAAGGACAACAGAATGGTCAATTGCATCTTTCTTAAAAACTGACTGTTATGTCAAACACTGGTGTAAAAATATGGTTGACACATTTCCCTGTTGAAAATATTTCAGCGCGAACCATGAAACTGTACTGGAAAGGGAGGTTTATTAGATAGAGGACAGAATTCCTGTTAAAAGCAGCTACAAGCCTGAGGCATCGGAACCTTTCTCCCTAGTGCAGTTTTTCCCCACAGGCTGGAAGGTTAATGTATTAAAAATATAGTCAGAATGTGCCTGTATAAATACTTGGCAGAAAACACCACTTCACTTTGAATGTGTGCACTTTTATCTGTGTCAGCGCCTGCGGCACGTGGTGTGTGTGTGTGTGTGTGTGTGTGTGTGTGTGTGTGTGTGTGCGTGTGTGTGTGCGTGTGTGCGCGTGTGTGCGTGTGTGCGTGTGCGTTTGTGTGCGCGTGCGTGTGCGTGCACACGCTCGTGTGTGCACGCATACATGTGTGCACACAAATGAATGACCACACATCTCGGCATGTGTGTGTTGATCTGCTTCCACAAATTCACACGTCCAGTTATCAATGCAAAAGAAAACTATCCCCATAACAGTATGTACAATACTGATATTCTAAGACACAGGAGTAACATGAATCCCATACTATATAACGATATCACTATTCATAATGCATTACATACAACAGAACTGTGTGCCCATCCCTCTATTGTATATAACAAGATTCATTTTCTGTCAATTGTATATAAAATGATTCACTATCTGTCTCTCTATTGTGCACAACATGATTCACTGTCTTGTCCTCTTTCCTTTATAATGAAATTTATAATGTCTGTCCCTCTATGTAATGAGGTTAACCATTCACCTTCTATTGGACATAATGGTATTCACTGACCGTTCCTCTATTGTATAGAACAGGATTCACTGTTCGTTCCACTATTGTGAATAACAGGATTCATTGACCATTCTTCTATTGTATAGAACAGGATTTACTGTCCGTTCCTATATTGTATATAACAGGATTCAAAGTCCATTCCACTATTACATATAACAGTACTCGCCACCCATTTCTCTATTGTATAGAAGAGGATTCACTGTATGTTCAGCTATTATATGTAACAATATTCAATGCCCATCCCTCTATTGCATATAACAGGAGCCACTAACCATTCTTCTATTATACAGAGTAGGATTCACTGTCCATTCCATTTTTGTATGTGAGTGTTCATTGCTCGTTCCTCTATTATTTATAACAGGATTCACTGTCTATTTCTCTATTATATAGAACAGGATTTACTGCCCATTCCTCTATTTTGTATAACAGGATTCACCATCTATTCCCCTATTGTATAAAACAATATTCACTGCTCATTCTTCGGTTTTATAAACAACAGGATCCACTGTCTATTTCTCTGTTATACAGAACAGGATTCACTGTCCATTCCTCTTTTATATATAGCAAGATTCACTGTCTGCTTCTCGATTATGTAGAACAGGATTCATTGTCTATTCCTCTATTGCATACAGCAGGATTCACTGTCTATTTCTCCATTATATAGGACAGGTTTCACTGTCCATTCCTCTATTGTATACAGCAGGATTCACTATCCATTTCGCTATTTTACAGACCAGAATTCACTATTTGTTCCTCTATTGTATATAACAGTATTAATTGTTCGTTTCTCTATTATCTATAACTGGATTCCCTGTCCATTCCTCTATTGTAAAGAGCAGGATTAATTGTGCCTTCCTCTGTTGTGTGGAACAGTACTTACTGCCTGTTCCTCTATTGTATATACAGGGTTCACTATTCAGCCCTCTGTTGTTTAATAGGATTAACTATTTGTCCCTCCATTGCATAAAATGGGATTCACAGTTCACCCCTTTGTTAAAAGTAGGATTCGCTCTCTGTCCCTTCATTGTACATAACGGGATTCATTATCTATTTCTCTATATTATAAGGACATTTACATCCTGTCCCTCTACTGTATATTTTTTTATTCATGGGGTGTGACTGTCACTGACAAGGCCAGCATTTATTGCCCATCCCTAATTGCCTCTGAGAAGGTGGTGATGAGCCACCTTCTTGAACAGCTGCGGTCCACTTGGTGCAGGTACACTCACAGTGCTGTTCATGAGAGTTCCAGGATTTTGACTAGTTAAGGAGCAGCAATATAATTCCAAGTCAGGATGATGTGTGAATTGGCAGTGTACTTGCAGGTGGTGGTGAACCCATGCATCCACTATCCTTGTTCTTCTAGGTGTTAGAGGTCACAGGTTTAGAAGCTGCTGTCGAAGGAGTCTTAGCTGGTTGCTGTAGTGCCTTTCATAGATGGTACACTTTGCAGCCACTGTGCACGGATGATGAAGGAAGTGAATGTTTAAGGTGCTGGTCGGGATGCCAATCAAGCAGACTGCTTTGCCCTTGGTGGTGTTGAGATTCTTGAGTGTTGTTGGAGCTGTGTTCATCCAGGCAGGTGGGGCGTATTCCATTACACTCCCGAGTTGTGCTTTGTAGATGGTTGGAGGGCTTTGGTGAGACAGGAGATCAGTTGTTTGCCACAGAATTCCCAGCCATGACTTGCTCTTGTAGTCACTGTATTTATAAGGCTGGTCCAGTAAATTTGCTGGTCAGTGGTAACTCCCAGGATGTTAATGGCGAGAGATTCAACAATGATAATGCAGTTGAATATCAAGGGGTGATGGCTAGGAGACGATCATTGCCTGGCATTTGTGAGGCAAGAATGCTATTTGCAACTTATCAAGTCAAGCTGTTTGCAGAGACGGATTGCTTTGTTAAGTGAGGAGTTGTGAATAGCACTGAACGCTGGGCAATTATCAGTGAATGTCCCCACTTCTGACCTTATAGGCCTGAAGCCGAGTGTCCCTGGCAGAATCCAAGCTGAGCATCGATAAGCAGGCCGTTGCTGTGTAAGTGTCACTTGATAGCTCAGTCAAAGAACCCTTCCATCACTTTGCTGATGATTGGCAATAGACTGAGGAGTGGTAATGGGCCAAATTGGATTTGTCCTGCTTTTTTGTATGCAGGAACTATCTGGGCAATTTTCCACATTGTCAGGCAAATGCCATGTTGTAGCTGTACTGGAACAACGTGCACTGTAACCGTGCAGCTAGTCCTGAGCATGTCTTCAGTACTACAGCGGGGATATTGTCAGGGCCCGTAGGTTTTGCTGTATCCAGTTCTATCGACTGTTCCTTCATATCACACGGATTGAATCAAATTGGCTGAAGACTGGTGTCAGTGATGCTGGGGACCTCAAGAGAAGGCTAAGATGGACCATCTGCTCTGCACTTCTGGCTGAAAACGGTTACAAATGCTTCAACCTTGTCTAACATGCTGGGTTCAGCCATCATTGAAGATGGGGATGTCTGTGGAACTGCCTCTTCCGCTTAATTGTTTGATTGTCCATTACCATTTACAACTGGGTGCAACAGGTCTGCAGAGCTTTGATTTGATCCGTTGGTTGTGGAACATTTTAGCTCTGTCTATAACATGCTGCTTCAGCTGTCTAGCCTGAATGTTGGCCTGTGTTACAGCTTCACAGGTTGGCACCTCATTTTTAGGTACACCAGATGCTGTTCCTGGTATGTTCTCCTGCACTCATCATTGAACCAGGGTTGGTCCCTTGACTTCACGGTAATGGCAGAGTGAAGGCTATATCAGGCCATGAGGTTAAAGATTGTGATTGAATACAATTCTGCTGCTGATGATGACCCACAAGGCCTCTTGGATGCCTGTTTTTAAGCTGCTAGATTTGTTCTGAATCTATCCCATTTAGAATGATGGCAGTGCCAAACAACATGATGGAGGGTGCCCTTGGCGTGATGAAGGAACTTTGCCTCCACAAGGACATTTGGTGGTTACTCCTACCAGTACTGTCATGGACAGATACATCTGTGACTAGTAGATTGATGAGAATGAGGTCAAGTAGATTTTTGGTTCTCTCAGCACCTGCTGCAGGCTCAGGTTGGCCGATATGTCCTTGGTTACTAATGTAGTTCGGCCAGTAGTGGTGCTACCGAGCCACTCTTGGTGATGGGCATTGAAGCCCTGCATGCAGAGTATATTTTGCCCCCTTGCTATCCTCAGTGCTCCTTCCAAGTGGTTTTCAACATGGAAAAGTACTGATTCATCAGCTGAGGGACAGGGTCACTCTTCCCAACTGTATACCACTGTGCTGCCACCTCTGATGGCTCTGTTCTGTCAGTGGCATGGTACATACCCAGGGGTGGTGATGGAGGAGCCTGGGACATTGGCTATAAGGTAAATTTTATGAAGTATGACTCTGTCAGGCTGTTGCTTGACTGTTCTGTGGGACAGCTCTCCCAATTTATAAAGGGGCTCACTGTCCATCCTTTTATTGCCTATTGCATACAACAGGATTACTGTCTGTCCCTCTATCCTATGCAACTGGATTCAATCTCCATTCTTCAATTGCATATAACGGGAGCTACTATCTGCCCCTTTATTCTATATAATGGGATTTACTGTCTCTCCCTCTATTGCATATATCCGGATTTTCTTTCTGTACGTCCAGTGCATTTAACAAGATTAGATATCTCTTCCACTATTGTATGTAATGAGACTAACCATCTTCCCTCCAATGTATATAACGGATTCACCATCAGTGGCTTGTTTTGTTACAACAGGATTCACGGCCAGTCACTTTATAATATATAGTTGGATTCACTGTCTGCCCCTCTATTGTATCTAATGGGATTCCGTGTCCACTGCTTCATTGTACATAAAGGGATTCTCTCTCCATCGCTCATCGTATATAATGGTGTTTAATAATTGTCACTTAATTGTTCATAATGGATTCATTGTCCATAGCTTCAACATGAACAACAAGATTCACTGTCCATACCACTATTGTATGTAACAGGATTAACCATGCATCCTTCTATTGTATGTAACTACGCAATTCACCACCCAACCCTCTATTGCATATAACAGGATTTACTGTGTCCTTCTATTGTGTGTAACAACATTAAACAAATATCTGCCTTTCTAATGTATATATTGTAATTTATTGTCTGTCCCCCTATTGTATATACAGGATTCACTGTCTGTCCCTCCTTAGTATTAAAAAGAATTCACCAGCCAATCCACTTTTGTACAGAATAGGATTCACTAAGCATTGTATAGAGAGGGCTTTAAACTAGTCAAAGGAGGGTTCACGTGAGGGGAGATCTGGAAAGTTAAAGAGAAAGGACAAGGCAGCATGCAGGGTAGCAATAGGAATAATGATAACCAGAAAGTGACAGGAAGGGACAGAACATACAAATGCATCAGCAAATAAGGTCAGACTGGGGAAAAATGGTAAAAAGGCAGAATTAAAGGCTCTTTATCTGAATGTATGCAGCATTCATAACAAGATGCATGAATTGATAGCATAAATATAAATAAATGTGTATGACCTGGTAGCTATTACGGAGATATAGTTGCAAGATGACCGGGGCTGGGAACTGAGTATTCAAGGGTATTTGACATTTTGGAAGAACAGGAACAAAGGAAGAGAAAGTGGGGTATCTCATTCTGTTAATAAAGGATGAGATCAGTACCATAGTGAGAAATGATCTTGGCTCAGAAGATCAAGATGTAGAATCAGTTTGGGTGGAAATAAAACAATTGCAAAGGAAAGAAGCCACTGGGAGTAGTTTATAGGCTGCCCATAGTAAATACATTGTAGGACAGAGTATAACTTGAGAAATAATGGGGGCTTCTAAGAAAAGTAATATAATAATCATTGTCAATTTTAATCTTCATATAGATTGGATGAATCAGATTGACAAAGGTATTTCGGAGGATGTGTTCATAAAATGTATTCAAAACAGTTTCTTAGAACAATATGTTCTGAGACCAACCAGGGAGCAGGCTATTACAGACCTGGGAATATGTAATGAGACAGGTTTAATTAATGACCTCATAATAAAGGATCTTCTAGGTAACACTGATCATAACACGATAGAATTTACATTCAGTTTGAAGGTGAGAAATTTGGGCTTTAAACTAGTGTCTTAAACTTAAATAAAGGCAATTACAAAGGTATGAAGACAGAGATGGCTAAAGTGGAATGGGAAAATAGGTTAAAAGGCAAGACAATCCAAGAAGCAGAGGCAGACAATTAAGGAGATGTTTCATAATCTCAACAAATGTATATTCTATTAAGGAACAAAGACTCCATGAGAAGAATGCCCCATCCATGGTTAAATAAAGAAGCTCAGGATGGTATCAAAATGAAAGAAAAGACGTACAATGCTGTGAAGATTAGTGGCAGGCCAGAAGATTAGGAAAATTTTAGAAATCACAAAGGATGATTTAAAAAAAAGAGAGAAATTAGAATATGAGAGCAAACCAGCAGGAAATATAAAAACAGACAGTAAAAGCTTCTACAAGCATATAAAAAGGAAAAGAAAAGCTAAAGTTAGCATTGCTCCCTTAAAGAATGGGACTGAGGAATTAATAATGGGAAAAAAAGGAAATAGCAGAGACTTTGAACAAGTATATGTTTCACAGTAGAAGACACAGAAAGCAGCTCAAGAATAGTATAAAATCAAGGGGAGAGAGGAACTTAAAATAATCATAATCGCAAGAGAAAAAGTACTAGGAAAACTAATGGAACAAAAGGCTGACAAGACCTGATGACCTGCAACCTAGGGTCTTAAAAGAAATGACTGCAGAGGGAGTGGGTGCACTGTTTTCTTCTAAAGTTCTCTAGATCCTGGAAAGGTCCCAGCAGTTTTGAAAACCACAAATGTAGCACTTCCATTCAAGAGACAGAAAGCAGGAAACTATAAGCCAGTTAGCCTAACATCTGTCATTGGGAAAATGCTATAACCCATTATTAAGGAAGTAGTAGTATGACATTTAGAAAATCGCAATACTATCAAGCAGAGTCAACATGGTTCTGTGAAAGGGAAATTGCATTTGACAAATTTATTAGGATGTAACAAGCAGGGTGGATAAAGGGAAACCAGCAGGTGTAGTGTATTTGGATTACCAAAAGGCATTTAATAAGGTACCACATAAAAGGTTACCACACAAGTTAAGAGCTCAAGGTGTGGGAGCTAATGTGTTAGCATGGATAGAGGATTGGCTAACTAACAGGAAGCAGAGAACCGGAATAAATGGATCATTTTCAGGTTGGCAAAGTGTAACTAGTGGAGTGCTACAGGGATCAGTGCTGCAACCTCAATGATTTACAATCCATATTAATGACTTGGATGGAGGGACAGACTGTATTGTAGCCAAATTTACTGACAATATAAAGATAGGTAGGAAAGCAAGCTGTGAGGAGGGTACAGTCTACAAAGGGATATAGATAGGTTAAGTGAGGGGGCAAAAATTTGGAAGATCAAGTATAATGTGGGAAAATGTGAGTTTGTCCATATTGGCAGGAAGAACAGAAAAGCAGAATATTATTTAAATGGAGAGAGACTGCAGAATGTTGCAGTACAGAGAGATCTGGGCATCCTTGTACTTGAATCATAAAATGTTAGCGTGCAGGTACAGCCAGTAATTAGGAAAGCGAATGTAAAGTTGATCTTTATTGCAAGCAGGGTTGAAGTAAAAATAGGTAAGTCTTACTATAACTGTACAGGGCATCGTTAAGACCACACCTGGAACACAGTCTTCATCTCCTTACTTAAGGATGGATACACTTGCAATGCAAGCAGTTCAGAGAAGGTTTGTTAGGCTGATTCCTTGGACGAGGGGGTTGTCTTATGAGGAAAGGTTGAGCAGCTTGGGCTTATACTCGTTGGAGTTTAGAAGAATGAGAGGTGTTCTTATTGAAACATATAGGCCAGAATGTTGCTGCCAGGACAGGGCCCTAAAATGCGGCCAGCCATTCTTATCTCCATTGACTTCGGCGGGAACATAAAATCCCGCTGCCGCAAAATTCCACCCATAATGTTCTGAGGGAGCTTGGCAGGGTAGATGCTGCGATGATCTTTCCCCTCGCAGGAGAATGTAGAACTAGGGGACACCGTTTAAAAATAAGGGTTTCCCATTTAAAACCAATGAGAAGGAATTTTTTCTCTCAGAGGGTCATTTAGTCTTTGGAGAGCAGCGGAGGCTGGGTCATTGAATATATTCAAGGCTGAGTTAGACAGATTTTTGACCTGCAAGAGAATCAAAGGTGATGGGGTGCAGGCAGGAAAGTGGAGTTAATGCCACAGTCAGGTCAGCCCTGATCTTACTGAATGGTGGTAACAGCACAAGCTGAATGACCTACTCATGCTCCTATTTCTTGTGATCTCATAATCTTCTACTGTATATAATGGAATTCACGGTCCATCCCTTTATTGTACACAACAGGGTTCACTGACCATTCCCCTATTGTATATAGAGGGATTCATTGTCCTGTATTGTACAAAGTGGGATTCATTTTCCAACACTCACCGGTCTCTCTATTGTATGTAGTGCAATTCACCATCTGTCCCTCTATTGTATACAACAGGATTCAGTGTCCACACCACAATTGTATGTAACAGGATTAACCATGCATCCTTCTACTGTATGTAACTACGCAATTCACCATCCAACCCTCTATTGCATATAACAGGATTTACTGTGTCCTTCTATTGTGTGTAACAACATTAAACAAACATCTGCCTTTCTAATGTATATATTGTAATTTATTGTCTGTCCCCCTAATGTATATACAGGATTCACTGTCTGTCCCTCCTTAGTATTAAAAAGAATTCACCAGCCAACTCACTTTTGTACAAAATAGGATTCACTACGCATTGTATAGAGAGGGCTTTAAACTAGTCATAGGAGGGTTCACGTGAGGAGAGATCTGGAAAGTTAAAGAGAAAGGACAAGGCAGCATGCAGGATAGCAATAGGAATAATGATAACCAGAATGTGACAGGAAGGGACAGAACGTACAAACATACAAATACATCAGCAAATAAGGTCAGAATGGGGAAAAATGGTAAAAAGACAGAATTAAAGGTTCTTTATCTGAATGTATGCAGCATTCATAACAAGATGCATGAATTGATAGCATAAATATAAATAAATGTGTATGACCTGGTAGCTATTACGGAGATATAGTTGCAAGATGTCTGGTGCTGGGAACTGAGTATTCAAGGGTATTTGACATTTTGGAAAAACAGGAACAAAGGAAGAGAAAGTGATCATCTCATTCTGTTAATAAAGGATGAGATCAGTACCATAGTGAGAAATGATCTTGGCTCGGAAGATCAAGATGTAGAATCAGTTTGGGTGGAAATAAAACAATTGCAAAGGAAAGAAGCCACTGGGAGTAGTTTATAGGCTGCCCATAGTAGATAGATTGTAGGACAGAGTATAAATTGAGAAATAATGGGGGCTTCTAAGAAAAGTACTATAATAATCATTGTCAATTTTAATCTTCATATAGATTGGGTGAATCAGATTGGCAAAGGTATTTTGGAGGATGAGTTCATAAAATGTATTCAAAACAGTTTCTTAGAACAGTATGTTCTGAGACCAACCAGGGAGCAGGCTATTACAGACCTGGGAATATGTAATGAGACAGGTTTAATTAATGACCTCATAATAAAGGATCTTCTAGGTAACACTGATCATAGCACGATAGAATTTACAATCAGTTTGAAGGTGAGAAATTTGGGCTTTAAACTAGTGTCTTAAACTTAAATAAAGGCAATTACAAAGGTATGAAGACAGAGATGGCTAAAGTGGAATGGGAAAATAGGTTAAAAGGCAAGACAATCCGAGAAGCAGAGGCAGACAATTAAGGAGATGTTTCATAATCTCAACAAAGGTATATTCTATTAAAGAACAAAGACTCCATGAGAAGAATGCCCCATCCATGGTTAAATAAAGAAGCTCAGGATGGTATCAAAATGAAAGAAAAGACGTACAATGCTGTGAAGATTAGTGGCAGGCCAGAAGATTAGGAAAATTTTAGAAATCACAAAGGATGATTTAAAAAAAAGAGAGAAATTAGAATATGAGAGCAAACCAGCAGGAAATATAAAAACAGACAGTAAAAACTTCTACAAGCATATAAAAAGGAAAAGAAAAGCTAAAGTTAGCATTGCTCCCTTAAAGAATGGGACTGAGGAATTAATAATGGGAAAAAAAGGAAATAGCAGAGACTTTGAACAAGTATATGCTTCACAGTAGAAGACACAGAAAGCAGCTCAAGAATAGTATAAAATCAAGGGGAGAGAGGAACTTAAAATAATCATAATCGCAAGAGAAAAAGTACTAGGAAAACTAATGGAACAAAAGGCTGACAAGACCTGATGACCTGCAACCTAGGGTCTTAAAAGAAATGACTGCAGAGGGAGTGGGTGCACTGTTTTCTTCCAAAGTTCTTTAGATCCTGGAAAGGTCCCAGCAGTTTTGAAAACCACAAATGTAGCACTTCCATTCAAGAGACAGAAAGCAGGAAACTATAAGCCAGTTAGCCTAACATCTGTCATTGGGAAAATGCTATAACCCATTATTAAGGAAGTAGTAGTATGACATTTAGAAAATCGCAATACTATCAAGCAGAGTCAGCATGGTTCTGTGAAAGGGAAATTGCATTTGACAAATTTATTAGGATGTAACAAGCAGGGTGGATAAAGGGAAACCAGCAGGTGTAGTGTATTTGAGTTACCAAAAGGCATTTAATAAGGTGACACATAAAAGGTTACCACACAAGTTAAGAGCTCAAGGTGTTGGGGCTAATGTGTTAGCATGGATAGAGGATTGGCTAACTAACAGGAAGCAGAGAACCGGAATAAATGGATCATTTTCAGGTTGGCAAAGTGTAACTAGTGGAGTGCTACAGGGATCAGTGCTGCAACCTCAATGATTTACAATCCATATTAATGACTTGGATGGAGGGACAGACTGTATTGTAGCCAAATTTACTGACAATATAAAGATAGGTAGGAAAGCAAGCTGTGAGGAGGGTACAGTCTACAAAGGGATATAGATAGGTTAAGTGAGGGGGCAAAAATTTGGAAGATCAAGTATAATGTGGGAAAATGTGAGTTTGTCCATATTGGCAGGAAGAACAGAAAAGCAGAATATTATTTAAATGGAGAGAGACTGCAGAATGTTGCAGTACAGAGAGATCTGGGCATCCTTGTACTTGAATCATAAAATGTTAGCGTGCAGGTACAGCCAGTAATTAGGAAAGCGAATGTAAAGTTGATCTTTATTGCAAGCAGGGTTGAAGTAAAAATAGGTAAGTCTTACTATAACTGTACAGGGCATCGTTAAGACCACACCTGGAACACAGTCTTCATCTCCTTACTTAAGGATGGATACACTTGCAATGCAAGCAGTTCAGAGAAGGTTTGTTAGGCTGATTCCTTGGACGAGGGGGTTGTCTTATGAGGAAAGGTTGAGCAGCTTGGGCTTATACTCGTTGGAGTTTAGAAGAATGAGAGGTGTTCTTATTGAAACATATAGGCCAGAATGTTGCTGCCAGGACAGGGCCCTAAAATGCAGCCAGCCATTCTTATCTCCATTGACTTCGGCGGGAACGTAAAATCCCGCTGCCGCAAAATTCCACCCATAATGTTCTGAGGGAGCTTGGCAGGGTAGATGCTGCGATGATCTTTCCCCTCGCAGGAGAATGTAGAACTAGGGGACACAGTTTAAAAATAAGGGTTTCCCATTTAAAACCAATGAGAAGGAATTTTTTCTCTCAGAGGGTCATTTAGTCTTTGGAGAGCAGCGGAGGCTGGGTCATTGAATATATTCAAGGCTGAGTTAGACAGATTTTTGACCTGCAAGAGAATCAAAGGTGATGGGGTGCAGGCAGGAAAGTAGAGTTAATGCCACAGTCAGGTCAGCCCTGATCTTACTGAATGGTGGTAACAGCACAAGCTGAATGACCTACTCATGCTCCTATTTCTTGTGATCTCATAATCCTCTACTGTATATAATGGAATTCACGGTCCATCCCTTTATTGTATACACCAGGATTCACTGACCATTCCCCTATTGTATATAGAGGGATTCATCGTCCTGTATTGTACAAAGTGGGATTCACTTTCCAACCCTCACCGGTCTCTCTATTGTATATAGTGCAATTCACCATCTGTCCCTCTATTGTATATAACAGGATTCAGTGTCCATCCCAATATTGTATTTAAACAGATTCACTGTTCATCTTTCTGCCTTATGTAACAGGATTCACCATCCCTTGTTCTATTATATATGACGGGATTCGCTGTTCATTCCTCTGCTATATATACTAAGAGGATTCACTATTCATCCTTATGTTGTATTGAAACAGATTCCCATTACATACAATAGAATTTGCTGTCCATCTCTCTATTGTATATAATGGGATTCGAGTGTCAGCCACGGCTCAGTTGGTAGTACTTTTTCCTCATAGTCACAAGGTTCTCAAGGTTCCAGGTTCAAATCCCACCCCTGGGCCTGAGCACAAAAGTCTACGCTGACACTCCAGTGCAGTACTAAGGAGGTGCTGTTTTTCGGATGAGATATTAAATGCAAGGCCCTATCTGCCTGCTCTGGTGGATGTAAAAGATCCCATGGCACTATTTCGAAGAAGATCAGAGGAGCTATCCCCAGTGTCCTGGCCAATGTTTATCCCTTTATCAACATCACAGAAAAAAAAAATTACCTGGTCATTATCACATTACTGTTTGTGGGAGTTGGCTGTGAACAAATTGACTGCCATGTTCCCTATATTGCGACAGTGACTACATTTCAAAAAGTACTTAATTTCACGTAAAGCTCATTGAGATGTCCGGTGGCTATGAAAGGCGCTCTATAAATGCAAGCCTTCCTTCCCCCCTTCCCTCCCTCCACCACTCACCCCTCTTCCTTCCTTCTTTCATCCCTCCATCCTTTCCTTCCACCCTCCCTCTCTCCCTTCCACACCTCCCTCCCTTCCTTCCTCCCATTCCCCATTCCCTTTCCCTTTCCTTTTCCTTTCATTATGTGTAAGGAAATTGACCGAAGAACCTCTATTGTATGTAGCAGTATTCCATGCCCATCCCTCTTTTGCCTGCAATGTGATTCACTGCCCCTCCCTCTATCGTGTAGAAGAAAATTGGCCGACGTCCCTCTGTTGTATATAACAGATGTCACTATCCATCTTTCTTGTATTAAATAAGATTCAATGCTCGTCCCCTATTGTATACAATGGGACTCACCCTTTGTCTCTTTATTGTATGTAGTGGGATTTATTTTCCTTTCATTATATATACCTCTGTCCTTTTATTGTATATTAGATTAACTTTCCGTCTATTGTATATAATGGGATTTACTATCGGTTCATCTACTTTAAATAGCCGGATTTCAAGTAGGCTCTCAATCGAATATAACAGGTTCCATCATCTATCCTCCTATTGCATATTATGGAAGTTACTGTTTGTCCCTCTATTGTATTTATCAGATTCAAAATCCACATCTCTACTGTATATAACAAGATTACTTGTCTGTTCCTGTATTGTATGTAACAGGATTCGCCGTCCATCTTTCCATTGTGTATAAGGAAATTGTTTGAGGTCCCTCTATTGTATATAACAGGATTCACTGTCTATCAATTAATTGTATCTAATGAGATTAAACGTCTGGTCCTTTATTGTATGTAACTGGATTCACTGTCCATCTTTCCATTGTGTATAGGGAAATTGACTGAAGTTCGTCTATTGTATTTAACAGGATTCACTATCCATCATAAATTATAGAAATGAGATACAGTGTCCATACCCCTGTTTACTATAGGTTTTCAGCAGGCTTCTCTCTATTTTCTCTACTGGAATTCATTGTCTGTGTCTTTATAGCTATTATAGAACTCCGTGTCTATTAACGCGATTCACCACCCACCATTCTGCATAAAAAGGAATTCACCATCCATCTCTATACTCGATTTAAAAAGAGATTCATTGTCTAGCCCTCTATGGTATATAACAGGATTCAAATTCTGTTTACTGCATTTAACAAGATTCACTGACTATCGCTCTATTGTATATAACAGGTTTTGCTTCCCACCCATTTATTGTATTTGGTGGAATTATTTTTCCAACTAAAGTAAACAATGTAAATACTAATATGTCTGATGGGATTCATCATAGATCCATCTATTGTTAGAACAAGGTTCACCACCTGTTCCTAAATTGTACACAATGCTTTACTGTATTTCCCACAAATTTACAAAATATAGTTTACTGCCCAACTCAAGATTGTATGTAACAACATTCACTGTCCACCCCTTTATTATACAATGGAATTCATGATCTGTCTCTGGGTGGTAAAAAAAGAAGGAATGGGGCTGATTAAGGATCAAAAATGGGAATTTACATATGGAGGCAGCACTACCAAGAAAGATGAAATAGTTGAAACATTGGATGGGCTAAAAATTGATGAAGAGGAGGTATTGGAAAGGCCGGGTCTACTTAAAGCTGACAAGTCACTAAGTATGGATCAGATGCATCTGAGGATACTAAGGGAAGTAAGTGCGGAAATTGCAGAGACGCTGGCCATAGTCTTCCAATCCTCCTTAGATGCAGGGGTGGTGCCGGAGGACTGAATGTTACATCCTTGTTCAGAAAAGGGTGTAAGGATTAACCCAGCAACTACAGGCTAATCAGTTTAACCCCATGGTGGGATAGCTTTTAGAAGTGATAATCCAGGACAAAATTACGTTACTTTGACAAATGTGGATTAATTAAGGAAAACCAGCATGGATTTGCTCAAGGCAAATAATGTTTAGCTAAGTTGAGTGAGTTTTCTAATGAAGTAACAGAGAGGGTTGATGAGGGTTAAGGCAGCTGATGTGTATGTGAAATTCCAAAAGGTTTGTGATAAAGTGTCACGTAACAGACTTGTCAGCAAAGTTGAAGCACATGGAATAAAAGGAACAATGGCAGCTTGAATGTGAAATTGGCTGAGTGACAGGAAATGGATAACAATGGTGAACAGTTGTTTTTCAGAATGGAGGAAGGTATACAGTGGGGGTTCTGCAGGGTTCAGTATTAGAACCACTGCTTTTATTAATGTGTTTTAATGACCAAGTTTTGGGTATGCAGGGCACAATGTCAAATTTGCAGATGCAACAAAACTTGGAAGTATTGTGAACTGTGAGGAGGATAATGATAAACATCAAAAGACCATTGACAGACTGATCAAATGGATAGAAATATGGCAGATGAAATTTAATGCAGAGAAATAAGAGGTGATACATGTTACAACCCTGATAGAGGCCAACAACATTTAGTAAGATATTCAAATTTCCAGTGGCTGACTGGAAGGATGACACGACAAGATTTCAAGTTTTAAGACTTTTACTGTAATAAACAAACTAAAAGCAACATTGTCTAAATACAATTCAGTACAGTTGGCAACTTGTACTCTAAACAACAGAAAAGATCCCCCATTTAACTTTTAAAACAACAGAAAACCCCCCTCCACGGTTATACTTTACTCTGTTCCTTAATTGGATACTTCATTCTTCAGGAACCAGTCCAAAGCTGTTCTCAGCTGCCAACGGCTTGCTGGCTTTTTCCTTTCCTTTCCGGATAACATGTAATCCCCAAACTGATTCTCGCAGTGAGATCCCTGGAGATCCCTCCCTCTAAATGAAGCTAGGTGAAACTTCCAGCCTCCTTTAAATCCTCCCACCAGCATTCTGCATGGTGAGCAATAGAGACTGGCTGCCTCTATCACTCTGCTCTCTTTCTCAGATTCTTTCTCAGAGACTGACTTGTCTGTGAGGTTCAGGGATATCATTATGAACTCCCAGTTATTAACTGAAAGAATTACACCACAAGATTTCATGTTTTAAACAAAGGTCGGGATTTTCCGGCCCTGTTGCAGGCGGGACCCATCATGGGTGAGGCGGCACCCCAGCCAGAGATCCATTGACTTGCAGCGGGACCGGAAGACCCTGCTGGCGGGCGGGCATGGAAAATCCCACCCAAAATCTTTTACTGTACAAGAGTTAAACAAAGCAAGTACTACTAATTTAACACACTACATATTTCATAAATGCAGATTTTAAACCCAAAAGTTTCAACAGATCACTTACTGTTCTGTGTTTAATTCCACTCAAGCATTCCCCTATATGTTACAGGATCTTGAAGGTTCCTTCACTTCTCCTGGGACCAAAGCAAGGTGTGCCACAGCTCTTAGGAATTCACTGACTCTCTTCAGTTTTCCTGCTATTTTCCAAGGCATGAAATTTCTTGGGTTCCTTACACAGGCAACCCTTCTTTAAGTACCTCAGATTGTGGACACTCTAACTCAAGCATGGGCTTCACTGCTTTCTTGCTCAGCGACTCCAACATCAGAAACTACCTTTGTTTTTCATAGCCCTTTGCCACTGGTCTCAACTGCTTCCAAGCACCCACTGATGACAGCTTTCTCCCAGAGCCTGTGCCTATGAGAAAACACACAGGTAAACCCAACATAAAAGGGTACTTCCCCTGCAACCTATCCCCAAGACAACATGGCGCCCCAGATTGAGATTCTAACTAACTAACTTTACCTTCCCGAACCTATCCTTTGATCCGAAAAGAAATGGATGCTTTAAGATCTCCCTGAAATACTGCAGATGCTCAAGATCTGAAGTAAAAACAGAAAGTGCTGGAAAAACTCAGTGGGCCTGGCAGCATCTGTGGAGGTCTGGCAGCATCGTGTCCAATATGACTCTTCTTAGGAACTGGACAAGACAGGGCAATTCTCCTCAAACTTACTGTCCTCCGTTCCCCAATTAAACAGGCCCACCTGTCATTTTATATCACTCACCCTTCTAACTTGTAAGTACATATGGAAGGACTTTTGATGTGTAAGTACCTTGGGTGACCTGGCAACTTCTGAATTCCAGAGTTTCAATTAACTAACATTTACAAATTTAATTTCCCCAAAACCAGAAGTTATATTCCTATAACAATATGAATCATGAAATTGGACATTTTCACAACAATATCTTAAGGAAAAACCCCTATAACCCAACATTACAATGGCTTGCTATGGACTCTTGCCCCTCTCAAATCCCATCTAAATGGCAGTGTGAAACACATGGACCTTGTATCCAAGTACATATGCTAACTGGAATGGAGGTGGGGTTCCAGAGGGTAGCTATCTTAGAATTAAAGAGACAGTCCCAAAACATAACAATCTTACAAGCTTCACATTTGTAATATACATTTTGGTAGGAGGAACGAGGAAAGGCAATAGAATACAAAAGACGCAATTCTAAAATGAGTGAGGAACAGAGGACCTGTGCACATTTGAGAAAGTGGTTAATAAGGCACATGGGATCTGGGGCATTATAAACAGAAGCATGGAATGCAAAAGCAAAGAAGTTATGGTGAACCTTCATAAAACATTGGTTCGGACTAAACTGGAAAATTGTGTCCAATTCAGAGCACCACACTTCGTGAACAATTTGAAGACATTGGAGAGAGTGCAGAAAGGTTTTATGAGAATGGTTGCAGGAATGAAAGACTTCAGTTACGTGAACGGGACTGGTCTCTTCAAGAAGGTTAGGAGGAGATTTAATAGAAATGTTCAAAATCATGAATGGGTCAGGACGGAATAAATAGGGAGAAACTGTTCTCATTGGCAGACTGGTCAAGAACAAGAGGACACTGATTTAAGGTGATTGGCAAAAGAATAAGAGGCGAGATGAGGAAAAATCTTTTTATGTAGTGAGTACTTAGGATCTGGAATGCACTGCCTAAGAGTGTGGTGGACACAGATACAACCATGGCTTTCAAGAGGGAATTGAATGGTTATCTGAAGAAAAAAAAATTGCAGGTTGAAATGAGGCAGTGGGGCTAGTTGAGTAGCTCTTTCAGGGTGGAACCTTCCCAGTTCCATGGGGACCAGATTGAAGGCAGGACCCAGATGAATTTCAGGGAAATAATTGGTAGGTCAGTTGAGTCAATGCATTCCCACCTCCTGGCATTCTTCCTGGAGACAGTTCATCCAAAGTCATGGCTATCAGCCTGGCAGTGACAAATAGCCAATAATTTGCAATTAAAGGTTAATTATTCAGCAGTCTAAGACACATATCAGATTTTCCCAACATCGCATGGGCTCCAAGCTGTGTCGACACCTCAATAGTGGGTGACCGTTGTTCAATGAATACATATGTTTTGGGTTAAAAATGATAAGGCAGAAGGGAAGTGCCTTTGCATTGTCAAACATGTGCAATAAAGTGGTGGGCTTTTTGATGGTGCCTCAGTAAAAGGAGTTAGTGAATTAAAATTTGTGTCAACTGGGCCAGCAAAGCTTTAAGGAAACCAGTGCTGCCCACTGCACAGCAGTGATGTATGGTCCCAGTAATGAGGTCCATTTACTCAGTGGTTGGCTGAACTAGAGAAGAGGAGCTGAATGGAGACCAGCACAGGCAGACGCTAGTAAAGGAGCTCAGCTTACAGATTGGAGGCAGGGTAGAACACAGAAGAGGGTGGATCCAACAAAACAGAATTTATAGGCAACATCTCAGCTTCAAAAAACCTTTCAGAGCAGGAGTGCATAGAAGGCTGTGCTTCTTGTGGCAGGTGGTCACTGACATCTGCATTCTTTTGAATAGTGAACTCAGGCCCCAGGGTACGAGCAGTCACCCAGTGCCCCTGACTGTTAAGGTGACAGTCACCTTTAACTTGTATGCCACTGGTTCATTTCAGACCTCAGCTTGGAACGTATGTAGAATTTCTGAATCGGCCTCACATGCCTGCATCACTTAAGTGACTGACGCCCTGTATGATAGGGCCTCTGAATGCATGGTGAGCCCAGTCAAGATAAGAGGACTTTTGGTTTTGCTTCAATGTTAGATTTCTCTCAGTTGCAGGGGGTGGTAGTCTGCACCAAGGTAGACATGAAGACACCATCTGAGCATGTGGGCCTTTCATGAATAGGAGGGGCTCTCACTCCCTGTACAGTCAGCTTGTCTGTGACCATGTAAATGCTTCATGCAAGTCTGGGCAAGGTTCCTGGGTAGCTGTCATGACTCCATCATTTTTAGGCAGTTTCAGGTGTCTCAGCTGTTCCGCCCATCACATAGTCTCCGAGGGTGGCTCCTGGCTGACAAGGGATATCCTTTGAAGGCCTGGGTCATGATGCCAGTCTAGAATCCTTACACTGAGACAGAGGAATGGTACAACTGTTGCTTTGTTCCACCAGAGCAACTATTGAACAGGCCATAGAACTTCTCAAGATGCATTTTAGATACCTTAATCACTCTGGGGTCCTCCAGTACATACCTACAAGGGTTTTGCACATGGTAGTCATGTTCTGCGTCTTGCATCAGATAGTAATGCAGTGAGGAGAGGAGCAGAAGAGAAATGACTGGCTTAAGCTCAGGCTGTCTGCTGATGAGAACATGGAGGGTGAAGAAGAGCTGCACTCAGTGCATCCTGCCCATGCTGAGGCCTCAGTGAGACAGCAGCAGATAGACAGGGACAGAGAGGATGACCTTATCCATGCAAGGTTTTCCTAACAACAGCTTGTTCTCCAATCTCCAGTTTCACAATTGCCCCCTTTGATTCATCTCTCGACCAATGCCTGCTCTATCTCATCTAAACCAACACCTCCCAACCTATTGCCTTCCCCTGTCCCATTGCCACACTTCATGCCAGCCCTACGTATAACCTGTAGCCTAGGGCGTTCCTGAGTAGATCTTTTATGTGAGCCTGCAGGAAAGAGATGACAGCTGTGAGGACACAAGCAAACAAATATTAATTCAAGAAAAGCAATAAGTTTTATAATGGAAGATACACACACGTGTGGCCCTTGGTGAAACTACTGTGTCTTTTGAGACTGACTGATGCTTCTACATGGGCCTGAGGCCTATTCCCTGATGTGCCAAAGGAGATGCCCATGGCAACCTTCTTCTGAGTGGCCATTTCCTTGAGAGCTCAGCCACAAACTCCCCACTTGCATATGTGCAGAGGCATCCTCGGTCATACAGAGGAGTCAGGGGACCAGTTGTTCAACTTGGGGTGCCCTGAGGAGGAGCCCCATTGCCATAAAACCTGCCTGTCTCAGCCCTTTAAGGGCACCATTGCATTAGGATGCTGTGGAGGAGAGGGAGTGCCCCTGCTAGTACTTTTGTGCATCTGCCTGCCATCTCTGCTATAGCACTCTCAAGGGTTGTGATCATTGCAACCACATTGTTAAAGCTGCTCTCACATCCAGTCTGGCATATATAAGTTTCCATCAGGGTGGCCAGTCTTTCAATGGAGTGACTCAAATGCTTGTTCGACTGAGTCATGGTGAGACTCATTGCGTGGATGGACTCTTCCATCTTCTGCTCAAGCGCTTGCACAACCTCAGGGAACTCTGCCCAATGTCCACACATTTCCTTTTGCTACTCCATGAGTGCCGTCTTTGCGAATGGTCCAGAGGCTTAGCATCTCTAGTGACCTGGGCAAGATTTGCACCATCCTCTGCCTTCCAATGGGAACCCTCACCAGCTTCAGCTGCCTCTGTCACCTGTTCACATGTGCTGTTCTCCTCGCCCTGTGATACATGTTCAGATACAGTGAATTTATCACAAAAGTTGATGGTTGGCCCACTTTAGTCATGCAACTGTTTCCTCATAACATCTATCACCTTTGCTTGTTTGTCTGCTGCACCTCTGGCAATGGCCCTGTGGTGATAAGAAAACACATGTTAATAAATTGGCATCTCTGCATCACTTTCACTTTCAAGTTCCATAATTATCTCAATTGCCAAAGCCTGAAAATAAAATCAAAGATGCTGTATTGGTTACGCAGGTGTCCTAGTTCTCATGCATATAACTTTCACCCTCTCTCTGTCAACCCCCATTTCACCCTCAGCCATGGCATGCCCTGTCAGATGTTGTATAATCACCAAGGCTTCCTCTTCCATCAGTGTCAGAACTACAATATGGGCCACTGTCCAGCCCCCTCCCCCACCCCCACTTAACCCCCACTCCCCGCCATTATGTTGTCTCTTTTTCTGCAAGATGAATGAGTATTTTTGTGAAGGATAAGGTTAACCTTATAGCTGAGATATTATCACGACAAAGAACTCCTCACATACTTCCATGCCATGCTGCAATCCTCACGGTTTCCATGGGTGGCCGTGCTGCCAATGCCTCCTTTGCCCACTCCATGGCCCAGGGTGCACAAGGCTGAGCATTGCTGAAACTTTTGTGACAGCTGGACTTTCGCAGTGCCATAGGCCAGCACCGCCCCAAAGATCCTTACTTCTGTCACAAGCAGGTTTGAGAACGCTCACCTTTCCAGACCTCAAGAGGTCATTGACATGCTCATGGCATTGAATTCAAGTCCTTCTGGTTACACTGTGGCTGGAGACCTCCTTTGGTATCTCCAGCCAAGCATTGTTTGTCACTGAAGCTGGGCGTCTCTTCCTACTCTCTGAAAAAAGCATATGGCTGTGTGTCTGCACCACCTCCAACATAATTTCAAAGACCTCCTTCTCTCCATAGTGCTCACCCCTCCAATTCAACTTACTGCAACCACCCAGCAGAATGGCGGGCCAGCTTTAAATCTGCTTCCTGCATTCAATGCCCAGCCAGCCGATACCATCCGCTGTCCTTAATTGGACAGCAAATGCGGAGGCAGCAATGTAATTGGCTGTCTCCCGGAAGATCCACCCTCCTGATGTACTTCAGCACCCTGTGGGCTGGTGACCTGGAAATGGTCTCGACTCATGCTGAAGTTTTATTAATCATAAGATCCCACTCACAGAGAGTGGGCATGGACAAAACATGGCCTCCATGGAATAGCCTCCCTTCTGTGCTGTTATCATTCTCTGATTAAGTGATTCTATTGCATATAATGCAATTAACCCTCTGACTCTTCATTGCATATAACAAGATTTACCATCTGTCCCTCTATTTTATATAATGGGATTCACCATCCATCCCTAGCAACCTAGCAAAACTCAGGAGTGTTTGAGTAAGCTGGAACTTGAAAACAAGTAGAACACCTCCCCAACTTCTCACCAAATCCCTCAACCCTATTTAGCCATCTTTTCACCATATCTCCAAACATACCTAATGACTGTCTAACACCCTCCAATACCTGCACGTGTGAGCAGAGGCATTAATACCAAATCCAATCTTTTCCTTGTCCATCACCTATACTTGCATGTATTATTTCAAGGAGCAGGTTTCAGTATAGTAACCAGGACCCTGGACCTTCTATCTCAGTAAATTATCTCCTTATCTGATTTCAGTTAACCCTGTACAGACTGGTTGGTGGTCAAACCTGGGAACATGTCCAATGTCAGTTTTGGTTCAGTGGCAACACCCACCCCTCTCAGTCAGAAGGTCATGGGTTCAAGACCTTGTCCAGAGAATTCAGATCATAATCTAGTCTGACACTTCTGTGCAGTAGTAAGAGAGAGCTGCACTATCACAGAGACATAGAAACATAGAAAATAGAAGCAGGAGTAGGCTATTCGGCACTTCAAGCCTGTTCCGCCATTCAATATGATCATGGCCGATCCTCTATCTCAACGCCATACTCCCACTCTCTCCCCATACCCCTCGATGCCTTTAGAGTCCAGAAATCTATCTATTTTCTTCTTAAATATATTCAGTGACTTGGCCTCTGTGGTAGAGAATTCCACAGGTTCACCACCCTCCGAGTGCAGAAGTTTCTCCTCATCTCAATCCTAAATGGCCCACCCTGTACCCTGAGATTGTTCTACGGCCCCCAGCCAGAGGAAACATCATCCTGTATCCAGTCTGTCCAGCCCTGTCAAAATTTTATACGTTTCAATGAGATCCCCTCTCATTCTTCTAAACTCCAGTGAATACAGGCCTAGTTAGCCCAATCTCTCCACATACGACAATCCTGCCATCCCAGGAACCAGTCGCAGACATCGTCTTTCAGATGAGACATTAAACCGAGGCCTGTCTACCCTTTCAGGCGGATGCAAAAGATTCCGTGGCCTTATTCAAAGAAGAGCAGGTGAGTTCTTTGGGTGTCCTGGCCAATATTTATCCTTCAGGAGCATCATTAAAACAGATGATCTGGTTATTGTCACATTGCTGCTTGTGGGATCTTGCTGTGTGTAAATTGGCTGCTGTGTTTCAAACATCACAATAGGGACTACAAGTTAAAAGTATTTTGTTGGCTGCACAGTGCTTTGAGACACCCTGAAGCCATGAAAGGCACTACATAAATGCCAATCCTTTTCTAATTTTAAGAATTCAGCTACTTGCTGATTTAACCAGTTAAACTATCGGGAAAGCTTATGTGCTGTTCTGTGGGCCTGCAGCCACAGACCAGCAACATGGAGCTGAGCAATCAACACCAAAAAAGGTAAAAAGCTGCAAAACTTCATACAGACACTGAGCTCACAGCAAAATTCAGGCATTAGTCAGACTGCCAGGTCCTCAGCCTGACACTTGATTGGCACTGACCTAAGATTACTCAGCTCTTTAAACTGAGAAAACCTCTTAGGAACAAATACAAAGCTTGCCAACTACTCCTCGATTAGAGACACAGACTTACTGGGAAAACTAACTCCCTCATCCAGTGATAAGCAAGAGGTTCCTTTTTCTTTCTGATGGCTGATATTGGATGGAAAATCATGTGACTGAAGCACAGGCTAACTGTCTCCAGCTTGGTGAGAATGTTATTAGAGAGCTGTTCTGTGTTTTTATCGACAAAGGATGAAATGGAACGAGGAAAGAGAGTGTTGAAAAGGGCCGTGGGATTGACACTAGACTCAACACAGGCAATGTTCGGGCAATATGAAGGTGCAATAAACAAGTGAACAGAATGCTGGATTTCATGACAACAACAGTGGAATATAAATCGATTGGAGTTATACTGAAGCTATTGACAACTTGCATTTATATAGCACCTTTAATATAATCAAACATTCCAAGGTGCTTTACAGAAGTGGTATCTTACAAAATCTGAGACTGAGCCACCTAAGGAGGTAATAGGACAGCTGACCAAAACCTTGGACAAAGAGGTAGGTTTTAAGGAGCATCTTAAAGGAGAAAAGAGAGGTAGAGAGGTTTAAGGAATTTCAGAGCTTAGGTAGCTGAAAGCACGGTCGCCAGTGGTGAAGGGGTTAAAATCAGGATGCCTAAGAGATCAGTATTGGAGAAGCGCAGAGATTTCAATGACGTGTAAGCCTGGAGGAGGTTACCGAGATAGGGATTTGCGAAGCCTTAGAGGAATTTGAAAACAATAGTGAGAGTTTTAAAATCGAGGAATTGCTTGCAGGAGCCAATGCACTTCAAATGCAGAAGTGATGGGTGAATGGAACTTGGTGCGAGCGAGGATACAGGCAGCAGAGTTTTGGATGGGCTCGAGTTTATGTTAGATGGAAGATGGGAGGCTGTGAGGACAGCATTAGAATAGTCATGTCTGTAGGTAACAAAGTCATGAATGATGGTATCAGCAACAAATGAGTTGAGGTAGGGGCAGAGTTAGGCACTGTTACAAAGGTGGAAGTAGTCGTGGTGATGGAGAAAAATGTGGTCGGGAGCTTATCTTGGAGATAAATCCGGCACCAGGGTTGTGAGGTGTGGTTGGAACAACACTGGCCCAAGATGTATAAGGACAAGCCGAGAGCAAAAGTTACAGAAAATCAAATTCTACAGTAGAAAGTTGGGGAAGGAGAGGGCACCAGATAGTGGGATATACAGGGGTGAGAAATTTCCCTCTTTTGTCTGAATTCTGACTTCTCAAGTATGCAATTTCGTCCTTGGAAATGATTTTCTGACCTCCGCCTGTCCACGGTAGTTGGTGTACTCGACCTCAATCTCGTGCTTTCAGCCAATCCCCAAAGAATGGGCTGCCCAGGGTGCAATCTGTGAACTCCAGTGTGGGAAAGTCCCATCGCAGCTCGCACCTGGACCCGAACCCGGACCCCAACTGCTGCCACTCAGCCACATGCCAGCCGGACCCGACTGCCGTTACTCATTCCACCAGGAGGGCATGCCCTGCTGCTGGCCGCTTGGTGGCACCGCAGGGTTCAGCAGGAGGCCTGGTGGGGGTGGGGGAAGGGAACAGCGATGTCCAAGTCTCAGCTGGTTGTAGTGAATCAGTGGCAATTTTTAGTCACGGGAGCCTGGCCATGAAGGGTGCCAGGGCAGCTTGATGTTGTTGTAAGGCTGGTTGGAAAAGTAAGGGTGCGGAGTGAATGAGAGTGGGGGGAAGGAGGGGGTTGGATAGAGGGCTGCCAAGTGAATCAGTGAGCGAGGCGGGGCAGGGGAGTTAGGAAGAGGGGCTGCCGAGTGAGTGAATGGAAGGGCGATGTAGTTTGGGAAGAGGGGCTTCTGAATGAGTGAGTGGGGGGGAGGGGCTTTGGGAAGATGGGCTGCTGAATGAGAGTGAGTTGTGGGGGGAGAGGGGGTGGGAAAAAGGGCTACTGGCTGCGTGTGTGGGGAGAGGAGGGTTTTGAAGAGGGTCGCTTGTGTGTGGATGGGGGAGAGAGGGGCCTGATTGAATTTTCTGTCACCAGGGAATATGGAGAGCTTGGCTGAAACCTGCATGAACACATAAAGTATTAACATTTTTGCAAAGTACTTTAAAACACAGATTTTCATATTTATACAATGAATTATTTATTAAATGTTGATCTATAATACGCAAACTTCAATAATTATATACTGAATGCTACAATGCTACTTTATTGCTGCGTTTTGCTGGCGTCCGGAGTCATGCTAATTTTCAAGAGTTTGTTCTATATATTCATTCACGGGGTGTGGGCGTTGCTGGCAAGGCCAGGATTTGTTGCCCAATCCTAATTGACCTTGAGGAGGTGATGGTGACTTAAAATGGGGTGACATTGAAAAAACTAGTTTGTGAAGCACTGTCATAGTCCTTTGCTTCACTTCACATTTACATAATCCAGTGAGGTAATGTCCTGTTATTGGTATGGATTTCATCCTATATTAAGTGTAATAACTGCAGTGAATGCTGTAATGCTGAGGTGATTTTATACAAATGCATTGGTCCACAGCCTTGACAGTAATAGAAGGTAAACAAAGAGAAAACTAATGTTTCTACGCAGTTGAAGTCTAATAATACCGCCCATTTGAAGTGCCCTAGAAGTATTTGCATTTCCCTACAGATCATAAAAAGTGCTATAATTATATAATTCCTTGTCAGAAAAAAATTTCAGACCTTTTTGTCTTTGGCCACTAATTTTCAGGCCATTTTCTCTTTGGTCACTCTCATCCCTGGATATAAGATGTCAATTGTCATTGATAAAGAGTAGCCATAATATAGCAGCGAAGTCAAGTCAGTGCAGCTAATACATTGATGTTGGTGAAAATTAAGTTCAAAACAGATATTTCAGTAAAAGAGTTGGACACAGGAGGGGCCAGTTGAAGACGCAATCAAAGGTGAGCCTGTGAGAGTGAGATATTGGGCTGAGTGAGTTGGATATTGGGCTGAGTGAGCTGAATTTTGGGCTGGGTGAGTTGATGTTGGGCTGGGTGAGTTGATGTTGGGCTGGGTGAGTTGATGTTGGGCTGGGTGAGTTGGATGTTGGGCTGCGTGAGTTGGATGTTGGGCTGGGTGAGTTGGATGTTGGGCTGAGTGAGTTGGATGTTGGGCTGAGTGAGTTGATGTTGGGCTGGGTGAGTTGATGTTGGGCTGGGTGAGTTGATGTTGGGCTGGGTGAGTTGATGTTGGGCTGGGTGAGTTGGATGTTGGGCTGGGTGAGTTGATGTTGGGCTGGGTGAGTTGATGTTGGGCTGGGTGAGCTGAATGTTGGGCTGCGTGAGTTGGATGTTGGGCTGGGTGAGTTGGATGTTGGGCTGGGTGAGTTGATGTTGGGCTGGGTGAGTTGATGTTGGGCTGGGTGAGTTGATGTTGGGCTGGGCGAGTTGATGTTGGGCTGGGTGAGTTGATGTTGGGCTGGGTGAGTTGAATGTTGGGCTGGGTGAGTTGGATGTTGGGCTGGGTGAGTTGGATGTTGGGCTGGGTGAGTTGATGTTGGGCTGCGTGAGTTGGATGTTGGGCTGCGTGAGTTGGATGTTGGGCTGCGTGAGTTGGATGTTGGGCTGCGTGAGTTGGATGTTGGGCTGCGTGAGTTGGATGTTGGGCTGGGTGAGTTGATGTTGAGCTGGGTGAGTTGATGTTGGGCTGGATGAGTTGATGTTGGGCTGGGTGAGTTGATGTTGGGCTGGGTGAGTTGGATGTTGGGTTGGGTGAGTTGGATGTTGGGCTGGGTGAGTTGATGTTGGGCTGGGTGAGTTGATGTTGGGCTGGGTGAGTTGATGTTGGGCTGGGTGAGTTGGATGTTGGGCTGGGTGAGTTGATGTTGGACTGGGTGAGTTGATGTTGGGCTGGGTGAGTTGGATGTTAGGCTGGGTGAGTTGATGTTGGGCTGGATGAGTTGATGTTGGGCTGGATGAGTTGATGTTGGGCTGGGTGAGTTGATGTTGGGCTGGGTAAGTTAATGTTGGGCTGGGCGAGTTGATGTTGGGCTGGGCGAGTTGATGTTGGGCTGGGTGAGTTGATGTTGGGCTGGGTGAGTTGATGTTGGGCTAGGTGAGTTGGATGTTGGGCTGTGTGAGTTGATGTTGGGCTGGGTGAGTTGAATGTTGGGCTGGGTGAGTTGGATGTTGGGCTGGGTGAGTTGGATGTTGGGATGGGTGAGTTGGATGTTGGGCTGGGTGAGTTGGATGTTGGGCTGGGTGAGTTGGATGTTGGGCTGGGTGAGTTGGATGTTGGGCTGGGTGAGTTGATGTTGGGCTGGGTGAGTTGGATGTTGGGCTGGGTGAGTTGGATGTTGGGCTGGGTGAGTTGATGTTGGGCTGGGTGAGTTGAATGTTGGGCTGGATGAGTTGATGTTGGGCTGGGTGAGTTGAATGTTGGGCTGGATGAATTGGATGTTAGGCTGAATGAGGGAGGTACTGGGCTGAGTGAATTGGATATTGAGCTGGGTGAGTTGAATGTTGGGCTGGGTGAGTTGGATGTTAGGCTGGGTGAGTTGGATGTTGGGCTGGGTGAGTTGGATATTGGGCTGGGTGAGTTGGATGTTGGGCTGGGTGAGTTGGATGTTAGGCTGTGTGAGTTGGATATTGGGCTGGGTGAGTTGGATGTTGGGCTGGGTGAGTTGAATGTTGGGCTGGATGAGTTGGATGTTAGGCTGGATGAGGGAGGTACTGGGCTGAGTGAATTGGATATTGAGCTGGGTGAGTTGAATGTTGGGCTGGGTGAGTTGGATGTTAGGCTGGGTGAGTTGGATGTTAGGCTGGGTGAGTTGGATGTTGGGCTGGGTGAGTTGATGTTGGGCTGGGTGAGTTGATGTTGGGCTGGATGAGTTGGATGTTGTGCTGGGTGAGTTGGATGTTGGGCTGGGTGAGTTGGATGTTGGGCTGGATGAGTTGGATGTTGGGCTGGATGAGTTGGATGTTGGGCTGGGTGAGTTGGATATTGGGCTGAGTGAGTTGGATGTTGGGCTGTGTGAGTTGATGTTGGGCTGGGTGAGTTGAATGTTGGGCTGCATGAGTTGGATGTTAGGCTGGGTGAGTTGGATGTTGGGCTGGGTGAGTTGGATGTTGGGCTGGGTGAGTTGATGTTGGGCTGGGTGAGTTGGATGTTGGGCTGGGTGAGTTGGATGTTGGGCTGGGTGAGTTGATGTTGGGCTGGGTGAGTTGATGTTGGGCTGGGTGAGTTGATGTTGGGCTGGATGAGTTGATGTTGGGCTGGGTGAGTTGATGTTGGGCTGGGTGAGTTGATGTTAGGCTGGGTGAGTTGGATGTTGGGCTGGATGAGTTGATGTTGGGCTGGGTGAGTTGAATGTTGGGCTGGATGAGTTGATGTTGGGCTGGGTGAGTTGAATGTTGGGCTGGATGAGTTGGATGTTAGGTTGAATGAGGGAGGTACTGGGCTGAGTGAATTGGATATTGAGCTGGGTGAGTTGAATGTTGGGCTGGGTGAGTTGGATGTTAGGCTGGGTGAGTTGGATGTTGGGCTGGGTGAGTTGGATGTTAGGCTGGGTGAACTGGATGTTGGGCTGGGTGAGTTGGTTGTTAGGCTGGGTGAGTTGGATGTTAGGCTGGGTGAGTTGGATGTTAGGCTGGGTGAGTAGGATGTTAGGCTGGGTGAGTTGGATATTGGGCTGGGTGAGTTGGATGTTGGGCTGGGTGAGTTGGATGTTAGGCTGGGTGAGTTGGATATTGGGCTGGGTGAGTTGGATATTGGGCTGGGTGAGTTGGATATTGGGCTGGGTGAGTTGATGTTGGGCTGGGTGAGTTGATGTTGGGCTGGGTGAGTTGGTGTTGGGCTGGGTGAGTTGATGTTGGGCTGGGTGAGTTGATGTTGGGCTGGGTGAGTTGATGTTGGGCTGGGTGATTTGATGTTGGGCTGGGTGAGTTGGATGTTGGTCTGGCTGAGTGAGATACTAGGCTGGGTGAGTTGATGTTGGACTGGGTGAGGGAGGTGTTGGACTGGATGAGTGAGGTATTGAGCTGGGTGAGTGAGGTGTCGGGCTGGGTGAGTGGGATTTTGAGCTAGGTGGTCTTATGTTGGGCTTGGTGAGTGGGACGTTGAAATGGTGAGATTCAGCGCAGGCTGAGAATCAGATATGAAAACCTGTGCCTCAGTCACATCAACGGAATTTTTGAGGACAGTTACCATCTCTGGAACAATCTCCTCAGTGAGCATTGGTACCTGGCAGATACTGCTGGGAACTAATGATGCCATTTGCATTCCTGAACCAGTCTCCGGCCCAACAAAATCTGAGGTTTGAAATTTTACAGTGTTACTAGACTCTGGTTAAATCAAACAAACAGAATTGTGCTTTGGCTGGGATAGCTTCGCCAAAAGCAAATAGTGAGCAAATATCCAGCCAGCAGCCACTGAAGAAATCATGAGATATTAGTGGTTAGGCAGCATACTTTGTATACTTTTATTAAAATTACATAATAATTTGGCAGAAATGTGTCAACCTGTAAACTAGAACTGCAGGATTGGACCGGCTCTAATGGAGTTTTCAATTGCTCCCATGTGCACTCTGTCTCTTTGCAAAATAAAATGTTGAAGAGTGATTTTGAGGGGAAACCAACTCACATCCCAGATATTGTGCTGCTCATGGCTGACGATTTCTGAGATCATAGTTATCCCCATTTAACACTGTTGGGGAATTTTCTCCTCTTCTGCTGTATCTGCCTTTGGCCTTCACTTGTAACCTCGAGCAAGGGCCGTTGTCAGGAGTTACTGGCTGGAGTCAGTGGAACACAGGCTTACCAGGTAAAGGGATGACCACTCTCTGAAATAGCGTGACTTTTGCTACTCTGCCTTTTCTGTTCGAGGTGCCTGCTAGGGTTTCAACTTTGTCTGCAAAACAGATGTAAATGAGAACTGAGCTTGAGAGTCATTGTTAATCACTGGCCACTATTTAGCCACACTGTCCATCTCCGTGTCACCGTTCCTGTGAGCCATGCACCAAAAATCAGAACTGAGATCAGGAAGGCACACTGATCTGCTCTGAACTGGAAGTGACCGTAGGACTGTTCTTGGTTAAACTTAGTTATCAGAATAATCCCCACCAATGGAAATCTATGACTCTTAGAATGGCTGGTGACATGGTGTAAGAGGAAGGGCTTTAGATTCCTCGTACATTGGTATTGGTTCTGTGAGAGATGGGACCTGTACAGGTCAGATGGATTGCACCTGAACAGAGCTGGGACTAGTATTCTTGTGGGGAAGTTTGCTCATGCTATTGGGGAGGGTTTAAACTCACTTGGCAGGGAGTTGGGAACCAGAAGGTAACATTGGAGAGGAAAAAACATGGTGCACAAAGAATTGGGAGAAACAGATAGCACTAGAGTAAAAAATAGTAAGGTATTCAGTGGGGTCAGTGAGAGGAAATGCAATAAGACCTAAATTGTGTTCATTGTGCATGTATGTGAATGCACAAATGTTTTAAATAGGGTTGGTAAGTTACAGGCACAGACAGCCACATGGGAATATGATGTGATGATAAGAACGGAGACTTGGCCACAGGGCCATTCGTAGTTATCCTGCTGTTATCAGAATAGTGACCATTCAATAGAAATCTGACTCTTGGAATGAAGTACGGTCACACACATTCAATGCTATGGACTTTTGCTGCCTAAGTGTAATTGCTTGCTCGCTTTTCCCATTTCCTGAGCTTGATGCTCTCTATAAAACTATTTAGAACCAGCTTAAGAGGATCATTGTACTCATAAACCTTTGAATGGTAGTGTTCCCTGTAAAGGTCATGACATTTCAAGCACTTTTATTGCATTTATGCTCTGTCCAGCTATGATAAGCCTTGTGCTTTTTGTTATACTGTTAAATGCCAAGTGTGACGTCAAAGAAGCCTGAGTGAGGACTTCTTTATTTTTACTTGTTCATTCATGGGATGTGAGTTTTGCTAACTAGCCCGGTATTTGTTACCCATCCCTAATTACCCTTGAGAAGATGGCGTTGAACTACTGCAATCCATGTGGTTTAGGCACACTCACAGTGCTGTTAGGAAGGAAGTTCCAGCATTATGACCTAATGACAATGAAGGAACAGCGATATTGTTCCAAGTCAGAATAGTGTGTGGCTTGGAGGGGAACAGAAGCTATGCATCTGCTGCCTTTGTCTTTCTAGGTGGTAGAGGTCGCAGGTTTGGAAGGTGCTATCGAAGGAGGCTTAACGAATTGGTGCAGTGCATCTTGTAGATGGTGCACACTGCTGCCACTGTGCATCGGTGGTGAAGGAAGTGAATGTTTATTGTGGTGGATTGGGTGCCAATCAAGCAGGCTGCTTCGTCCTGAATGGTGCCGAGCTTCTTGAGTGTTGTTGAAGCTGCACTCATCCAGACAATCGGAAAGTATTCTATCACACTGCTGACTTGTGCCTTGTAGATGGACAGGCTTTGGGGAGTCAGGAGGTGAGTTACTCACCACAGAGTTCCCAGCCTCTGACCTGCTGTTGTAGCCAAAGTATTTATATGGTTGGTCCAGTTAGATTTCTGGTCAATGGTAACCTCCCCCCAGCCACCCCAGGATGTTGATAGTGGGGGATTCAGCGATAGTGATGCCATCAAATGTCAAGGGGAGATGATTAGATGCTCTCTTATTGGAGATGGTCATTGCCTGGAACTTGTGTGGTGCAAACGTTACTTGCCATTTACCAGCCCAAGCCTGAATATTGCCCAAGTCTTGCTGCATATGGACACGGACCATTTCAGTATCTGAGGAGTCACAAATGGTACTGCACATTGTGCAATCATCAGCGAACATCCCTACTTCTGATCATATGATGGAGGGAAGGTCATTGATGAAGCAGCTGAAGATGGTTGGGCCTAGGATGTTACCCTGAGGAACTCTTGCAGCAATGTCCTTGGACTGAGATAATTGACCTCCAACAACCACAACCATCTTCCTTTGTGTTAGGTATGATTCCAACCAGAGAAGTGTTTTCCCCATTGACTTCAGTTTTGCTAGGGCTCCTTGAAGCCACATTTGGTCAAATGCTGCCTTAATGTCAAGGGCAATCAATCACTCTCACATCACCTCTTGAATTTAGTTCTTTTGTCCATGTTTGAACCAAGGCTGTAATGATTCCAAAAGCTGAGTGACCCTGGCAGAACCCAAACTGAGCGTCATTGAGCAGGTTATGGCTGCGTAAGTGCCATTTGATCGCACTGTCAATGGCACCTTCCATCACGTTGCTAATATCGGAAGTAGACTGATGGGGCGGTAATTAACTGAGTTGGATTTGCCCTGCTTTTTATAGACAGGACATACCTCGGCAATTTTCCACATCATCAGGTAGATGCCAGGGTTGTAGCTGTACTGGAACTGGTTGGCTAGGAGCGTGGCAAGTTTTAGAGCACAAGTCTTCAGTGCTACTGCTGGAATGTTGTCAGGGCCCATGGCCTTTCCAGTATCCAGAGCCTTCAGCCATTTTTCAAATCATGTAGAGTGGATTAAATTGGCTGAAGACTGACATCTGTGATGCTGGGGACCTCTGGAGGAGGCCGAGACTTCTGGCTGAGCATGTTTGCAAATGCTTCAGTCTTGTCATTTTCACTGATGTGCTGTGCTCACCCATCAATGAGGATGGGGATATTTGTGGAGCCTCCTCCTCTGGTTAGTTTTTAATTGTCCATCACCACTCATGACTGAATGTGGCAGTACTGAAGAACTTAGATCTGATCCATTGGTTGTTGGAACGCTTAGCTCTTTCTAGTGCATGCTGCTTCTGCTGTTTGGCATTCAAGTAGTCCTGTGTCATAGCATCACCAGGTTGACACCTCATTTTTAGGCCTATTCTGTCCAGACCTCTCATGATTTTGAACACCTGTGTTAAATCTGCTCTCAACTTTCTCATCTTTAAGGAGCACAACGCCAGCTTTTCCAGTTTACCCTCATAACTGAAGTCCCTCATCCTCGGAACAATTCTTGGGAATCTTTTCTGCACCCTCTGCAATGCCTTCCTATCGTTCCTAAAGTGTGGTGTCCTGAATTTAATAAAATACTCCAGCTGAGCCTAAACCAGCGTTTTATAAAGGTTCATCATAACTACCTTAATTTTTGTATATTTTGCCTCTGCTTATGAAGCCCAGAATCCTGTATGTCTTATTAACCACTTTCTCAACCTGTCCTACCATCTTCAATAATCCATGCACATATACTGCAAGGTCTCTCTGCTCCTGTACTCATTTTAGAATTGTATCTTTTATTTTATCTTATCCCTGAGGAACCCCACTGTATACCTTACTCCAACCTGAGAAACTACCATTCACTGCTACTCTCTGTTTCCTATCACTCATCCAACTTTGTATCCATGCTACTGTTGTCCCTTTTATTCCATGGGCTTCAACTTTGCTTACAAGCTTGTTATGTGTCACTTTATCAAATACCTTTTGGAAGTCCATGTACACCACATCAACTACATTACCCTCATCAGCCATTTCTGTCAACTGTTCAAAAAACTCAAGCAAGTTAGTTAAACGTAATTTTCGCTTAACAAATCCATACTGGCTTCCCTTAATTAATCCACATTTGTCCAAATGACTGTTAATTTTGTCTCAGTTTCTAACAATTTTCCTACCAGCATGGTTAAACTGACTGTCTGTAGTTGCTGGGCCTATCCTTACAACCTTTTTTGAACAAGGGTTTAACATTTGCAATTCTCCAGTCTTCAGTACCACCCCTTTATCTAAGGAGGATTGGAAAATTATGGCCAGTGCCTCTGCAATTTCCAGCCTTACTACCCACAGCATCCACAGATTCATCTGATCCAATCCTGGTGGCTTATCAACTTTTAGTACAGCCAACCTTTCAAATACCTCTTCTATCAATTTTTAGCCCATCTAGTATCTCAACTACCTTCTCTTTCAGTACAACTTTGGCAGCATCTTCTTCCTTTGTAAAGTCAGATGTAAATTACTCATTTAGTATCTCAACCATGCCCTTTGCCTCCAGTGTAAATTCCCATTTTGGGCTCTAATCCACCTTATTCTTCCTGTTATCTCCTTTTCACTATTTACATGCCTATAGAAGACTTTTAGATTCCCTTTTATGTTGGCTATCAATCCCTTCTCATACTCTTTCTCATTTCTTCTTTTCATTTTCCCACTTAACTTCCTATATTCAGTCTTGTTCTCACTTGTATTATGAACCTGATCTTTGATTTGCATACCCTTTTTCTGCTTCACCATACTTTTGTCATTTTTAATCCAGGGACTCTGGCTTTGTTTGTCCTACCTTTCTTCCTCACCTCATGGGAATATGCTTCAATTGTACCTGAACTTGCTCCTCTTTAAAGACAGTCCATTGTTCAATTACAGTTTTGCCTGGAAATGTTTGATTCCAATTTACTTGGACCAGAATCCGTTCTCACCCCATTGAAATTGGCCCTCTCCCAATTCATTATTTTTACTCTGGGTTGCTCCTTGTTCTTTTCCATAGTTAACATAAACCTTTTAATACTATGACCACTGTCCACTACTGACACTGGATCCAGTAGTCCCGCATCATTCCCAGATCCAGATCCAGATCCAGCAATCCCCCCTTTTTCATTGGACTGAAAACATACTAATCTAGAAAATTCGTCTAAATTCCCCCATCTCTGCCCTTTACACCATAATCTATATTAATTATCCAAGTTCCCCATTATAACTACTCTGTGAACTTTGCACCTCTGTGTAATGTCTTTGCAAATTTGTTTCTCTATGGCCAGGATTTTATGGTCCCTCCTGCCCGGCAGGATATTACAGTCCTGCCCAACTGAATGGAGATTTAAATGGCTCTCCGCATCCGCTTGGTGGGGGGTGGGGGGGGTGGAGACACGCCGCGGCAGGGCCGTAAAATCCTGGCCCATATCTTTCCAATTAGTTGGTGGCTGATATAATACACCCATTAGTGCAACGGTACTTCCATTGTCCCTTAGTTCTAATCAAATAGATTCTGTCCTTGACCCCTCTAGGACATCTCTCTCCAGCACTGTAATATTCTCCTTAACCAATATTGCCACCCCTCCTTCCTTCCTTCCTTCCCTATCTCCCTGAACACCCAGGAATATTTAGTATCCTGTCCTTTTTTGAGCCAGGTCTCTGTTATCCCCATGACATCATATTCCCACATGGCTATCTGTGCCTGCAACATACCAGCCTTATTTAGCACATTCTGTGCTTTCACAAATGTGCGCAGAAACCCTAATTTAGGCTCTATTGCACTTCCTCTTACTCCGACCCCACATAGTGCCTTACTATTACTTACTCTAGCACTATCTGTCTTTCCCAATTCTTTGTGCACCCTGTTTTTCCTCTTTAATGTTATCTGCTTATACCTATGCCCCTGCCAAGTTAGTTGAAACCTTCCGCAATAGCACTAGCAAACTGCGCTGCAAGGGCATTGGTCCCGGCTCTGTTCAGGTGCAACCTGTCCAGCCTGTACAGGTCCCATCTTCCTCAGAACCAAATCCCAGGAATCTAAAGCCCTCCCTCCTGCACCAACTCTCTATCCATACATTCATCTGCTCCAGCCTCCTATTTCTATACTCACTAATACGTGGCACCAGGAGTAATCCAGAGATTGCTACCTTTGAGCTCCTGCTTGCTAGTTTCGTTCCTAACTCCCTAAAACCACCTGCAGGACCTCATCCCTTATTCTGCCTATGTCATTGGCACCTATATGGACTATACCTGCTGGCTGTTCATCCTTCCCCACTAGAGTGCTCTGTAGCTGCTCAGTGACATCCCTGACCCTGGCACAAGGGAGACAACATTCCACCCTGGATTCACGTCTGCAGCCACAGAAATGTCCGTCAGTCCCTCTTGTAGAATTCCCCAACATGATTGCTCTCCAATCTTCCTCCAGGCCTGCTCCACAACTAAGCCAGCCTTGGTGCCATGGACTTGGCTCTGGCTACAGTCCCAAAGGAACCGTTCCTCAGCTTTCTTGATGCCCGCAACTTGTCTTGTTTGGAAACACTGTTGCTTGTAAGGTGTTCTCCAAATGTTCTGGCCAAACGTCATCCCTCAACAAACACTGCTACAATTTGGCATCCGCTGGATCATGTGGAAATGCCCAAGTATGCCATGTCTTCAAAAAGCAGGACAAATCCAAATTACCCAGGAACCACCTCAGCAATCTGCTCTCGATCATATCAGGTCAACAGTGTTATCAAGTGGTGCTCACTGATGCCCAGTTTGAGTTCTACCAGGATGACTCAGCTCCAGACATCATTACAGCCTTGGTCAAAACAAGGAGGAAGCTGAATTCCAAAAGTGAGGTGCCCTTGATATCAAGGTAGTTAATGATTGAGTATGGCACCAAGGAGCCCCAGTAAAACTCAAGTCAGTCAGTGGGAATCAGGGTGAAAACTCTTCAGTGACTGGATTCATAACTAGCGCAAAGGGCAATTGTTGTGATTGTTAGAGGCCAATCATCTCAGCCCCAGGATATTACTGTAGAAGTTCCTCAAGGTAGTGTCCTAGACCCAATCATCTTCAGCTGCTTCATCAATGACCTTCCCTCCATTATATGGTCAGAAGTAGGGACATTTCGCTGATGACTGCATTATATTCAGTTCCATTCGCATCTCCATTGAAAATGAAGCAATCCCGAATGCAGCAAAATCTCGATAGTATTCAGGCTTGGGCTGATAAGTGGAGAGTAATATTCCTATCACATGAGTGCCAGGCAATGACCATCTCCAACAAGAGAGTCTAACCACTTCTCCTTGACATTCAATGGCATTACCACCAATGAATCTCCCACCATCACTTATCCTGGGGATCACCATTGACCAGAAACTTAACTGGACCATCCACATAAATTCTGGAGTTACAAGAACAGGTCAGAGACTGGGTATTCTGCATTGAGTAGCTCATTGCCTGACTCCCCAAAGCCTTTCCACCATTCATAAAATATAAATCAGGAATGTGATGGAATACTCTGCACTTGCCTGGATGAGTGCCAGTACAGCAACAATCAAGAACCTCAACTCCACTTAAGAAAAGACAGCCCACTTGATTGGCACTCCATTGACTACCTTAAACTGTTACAATCCCCATAGAGACGATTAACTTTTAAAAATAAATTTTAAACTTAAAGGAATTGTATAGCAAGACTTTTACTGTAACACACACACTAAAACAACATTGACTGAAATACTATTTCAATTGGCAACTTATATTCTAAACTACAGAAAAGATCCCCATTTAACATTTAAAGCGACTGAAAATCTCCCTTCATGGTTATTCATTACTCTGTCCCTTAAGTGGACACTTCATTATCCAGGAATCAGCCCAAAGTGATTCTTGGTTCCTTTTCCCTTTTCCAGCCAGATAACTTCTACTCCTTGAACTGACTTTCAAATTGTGGGTTACCTGGAGATCCCCCCCTTTTGGCTAAAGCTAAGTGAATCTTACAGCTTTGTTTAAATCCTCATGACCGTGGTCTCTTCAATCCAAGCCTGAGCTACCACCCACATTCTTCTGTGACGAACCACAGAGTCTTGTTGGGTCTCTCTATCTCTCTCATTCTCTCTCTCTCCCTCTCTTCCTCCTCGTCACCCTCTCTCCCTCCCTCCTTCCCTCCATTCCTCCCCCCTTCCCTCTTCCTCCCTCTCCTTCCCTCCCCCTCCCTATCTCTCACTTTCTCTCCCTCTCAGATTCTTGCAGATTTAACCTGTCCCTGAAGCTCAGTGACATTTTTAGGGTAATATGTAACTTAATCCTTCGATGGCTTCCCATGTACTCTTCCTCTCTCAAAGCCACCTCCATGACAAAGTGAATCACATGGGCTATGTAGGCAGGTAGAAATGCTAATTAGATATCCTTTGGACTTCCAACTTTATTCTATCTTTCTATCCATCTAAATTGACGGTTTAAAGTATAACCATTTACAAAACCTGACTTTCCTAACACCTTCTTGGGACTTTGGAGACTAACAGTTTATTCATTGTCAGTGGAGATACTTTTGCCACAGACTACAGGTATGAACACCTTGCACCTTCTTCCCAATAAAAAAAACCCAGGCTTCCTTTTAACCTTGAACAACTAAGCCACCCAGGCTTGCTGTCAGCAGAATTCAGAGCAGGTTACATGACCCATCATTCCTCCAATTTATCCGAAAGTAAAGGCACAGCCCCAAACGATAATAATCTTATAAAACCTTGCGTTTGTAACAAAACATTCACTCTCTACTGATGCACAATGGCAGTAAAACGTACCATCTACAAGATGCACTGCAAAACCTCGCTAAGGCTTCTCTGAAAGCATCTTCCAAAGCCATGACCTTTACCGCCTAGAAGGGCAGCAGGTACAAGGGAATATCACCCTCAAGTTTTCATCCAAACCACATGCCATCTTGACTTGGAAATATATTGGCTTTCCTTTATCATCACTGGGTTGAAAATCTCGAATCCCCTACCTAACAGCACTGTAGATATACCTACGCCACAACAACTGCAGCATTTCAAGAAGATGGCTCAGCATCATCTCCTCTAGGGCAATTAGGGATGGGCAATAAATGCTGGCCTTGCTAGTGATGCCCACATCCCATATACAAATAATAAAACCAACACCACCAAAAATAGTCCCATCATCTCATTTGATGTTTGATAGATTCTGCTGCGCTGCCATGTTTTCCTGCAAAACAACAGTCACTATGCTTCAAAAGCAATTAATTCACCTTGGAACATTCAGGGAAGCCCTTAGGATGTAGAAGGCACTATATAAATGCAAGTTCTTTTGATAAGAAGCCAAAAAATGCTGTGACAAACTCACACCTCCCACTGCTGACTCTGTGAACTCTGCCAGTGCATTATCTCTTACCACCTCTCTCCGCATCTCCCTCCAGAATGTCCATTCACATGTGTACCCCTACTCCTCTGGTACTTTCTCCTTTGAGCATCTCATATTGTTCCACCCCTCTCGCCTAATTTAAAATTCTCATTCTCCCCTGCCATACAAGTACAATTAAAATTAAATTTCACTGAGATATCTTCACTGCTGTCCTCTCTAAGCATTGGCACGGAACTACATCATATCCTTGATGATTTCAACATCCGTCTCAAATCATGCTCTCTTTTCTCTGAGCTAACTGCCTGCTTATCTTCCCTTAATCACTCCCTCCATGTAAATTTCCCGAGTCATATTCACAGCCATCCCCCTTGACCTTGCCATCTCATTAGCATTGCCACTCCCATCATAAGGCCACCTCTGATCACTACCTTATATCGCTCTCCTCCACATTCCCTCCCATGACCCAAGCCTACCTCTTTCTGTGTCTGAACCTGGAAAACCTACCCACTAATTCACTTACAAATTTCAAACTGTACAGCCTTTGAGTCTCCGTTCACCAAAGCATTTCTGCAACAACTGATTTTCTTAACCACATCCTCACCTTTGATACCCTATTGCCAAGTAAAACCATAGTCTTTCTCACCATGGCTGTTCCCCAGGTATGGCTCTCATCTCCGCTCCCTTAAGCCCGAGGGACATAGGCGTAATCAGAAATGGCGACAAATGGTTTAACCATTCACTGCCGTATTTGGCTGAACCACATAAAGAATCTTGGTCTTGCTCTTGTCTGCTAAAACTACTCTCTATTAAATGATCATCCTGGAATGCAAAAATAACTCCCAGCTTCTTTTCTGTACTGCAAACCACTATGTTAAACCCATCTCCCCTGTCTCATTTCAACAGCTTCATTTGTCGTTTTCTGATGCTAGTCCATAAATGACCAGACTTATTGATCACGTGAGGTTTAGGTTGATATTCCATTAATGTGGCCATTAGAGGATCTTGGATGGTGCATTGACAACTGGGAAGCAATTTTGTGATGGTCAGCATAGGAAAGATAAAGACTGCTTAAAAGCATCCTCTTGTACCATATTGCAATTCCCTACTCTACCACATGGCAGACCCCTTGCTAAACCATGACAGCCCACTACTCTAACCCATAGCAATTTCCTATTCTAGTCTATCGCAGTCTCCCACTAACCTATCGCAGACCCCTGCTCTAAAATATTGCAGTGGCCTACTCTAAAGCATTGCAGTCCCCTACTCTAACTTATTGCAGTCCATTACTCTGTAACATCTTACATTCTTATTCTAATCCATTGCAGTCCCTTAGTCTATCCCATCGCAATTTCCTCCAGCCTCCAGCTCTACCTCTTTGCATCCACCTAGTCTTATACATCGCAGTATCCTACTCCAACGTTTTGCAGTGCCTAGACTATCCCACCGTAGTCCTCCACTATAAGCATCACAATCCCCTTCTGTACTGCTCACCCATCGAATTTTCCTACCTGACCTATCACAGTACCCTACTGTAATCCCACTGCAGTCTCCTAATTGACTCCATTACGATCTAATACTCAAACACGCTGTAATCTCCTACAATGCCCCATTGCAGTCCCCTAGTCTAATCCCATTACAGTCTCCGACACTACACCATCACAGTCCTATACTCTATTCCCATTGAAGTCTGCTAAACTACCCAACCATGGTTCATTACTTTAACCGATTACAGTCTAACTTCATCATAGTCTCCTACTCTTACCAAGCTCTAACCCAGCACAGTCACTTACTCTAATGCATCACAGTACCCTCTCCTAACCCCATTGCAGTCCTCTAGTCTAATCCATTTCAGCCTGCTGCTCTAACATACTGCACTTTCCTACTCTAGCCCCATTGCATTCTCCTATTCTAACCCATCGTAGGTCCCTATTCTAGCCCCATCACAGTCTCCAACTCTACCCCATTGTAGTCTCCATTTCAACTGCATTGCAGTCTCTTATACTATCCCATCACAGTCTCCTCCTCTAATCCCATCTCAGTCTCCTATACTAGCCCATTGCATTCCCCAACTCTAAGCCCATTGCAGTAGCCTACACTGCCCCATTATGGTCCCTTACTCTAATCCATCTCAGTCTCCAAATAAATCCCACTCAGTCTGCCAATCTACCCCATCTCTTTCTCTAACCCATCTCTAATGCAATTCAGTCTCCTACTTTAGCTCATCGCAATCCCAAATTCTAATCCCATCACTATCTCCTACACTACATACTTTAACCCTATCGCAGTCCCCTATCTAACCCCACTGCCATCTCTTAGCTAACCCATCAGTCTCGTGCTCTAACCCATCGTAGTTACCTACTCTACCAATCACAGTCCCCTATTGTAACCCCATTGCAGTCACCTACTTGACCCCATTGCAGTCTCCTATTCTACAGCATTGCAATCTTATAAACAGCCCCATCGTAGTTCCCTACTCTGCCCCATCAAAGTCATCTGCTTTGTCCATCACAGTCCCCTATTCTAACCCCATTGATGTCTTCAATACTAAACCAATGCAGTCCCCTACTCTGCCCCATTGTAGTTGCCTACTCTAAACACATTACAGCCCCCTAATATACAGTATTGCAATCACTTAAAGCCCCATCACAGTTCCCTACTCTACCCCATCAAAGTCCCCTATTCTAGCCCCATCTTTTAACCACATTACTGTCCCCTATTCTACACCATTACAGTCCCTTACTTTAACCCCATTGCTGCTTCCTACTCTACCCCATCTCAGTCTCATAAATGCTCATTAAAAAATCTCAATTTTTACTTCATCCATCTGATGATTTTAAGTTAAGTCCTTCTCATTAAAATCAATATAAGTTTGATCTGAACACAGTTTTGCTCTCCTCACAAGTCTGCTGGTTAGATCCTTCCAAATTTATATCTAGCCTTATATCAATAAGCTGACCTAGGAAAATTCAATGTAAACATCTTTATTTCAGCCAATAGCCATCTGTCGATAATCATGCCAAACAACAATAACAACTTGCATTTATTTATATAGCACCCATAACATAGCAAAACGCCTTAAGATGCTTCAAAATGAAAAATGCAAGGAAAATGTAGGGTCTAGAAGCACGCAGTAAAATTGAGTGAGAAAGTGGGTGAGAGTAAATTTAATTGATTCACTTAGAATTTTCTTTTTCCCACAGCGGAGACTCCAATTGAAGAGTTCACCCCTACACCAGCGTTCCCAGCTCTGCAATACCTGGAATCTGTGGATGTGGAGGGAGTGGCATGGAAAGCTGGGCTCAGGACAGGAGATTTCCTGATTGAGGTAAACACGGACTCCTCCTATTTAAGTTTGATGGTCACTGAAACAAGTTTTTCGCAAACTTTATTTTTATCTGGGTAGGTAGTGCAGTTGCGGGAGCTGTGGTTTAAAAGCATTTTGATGATTCTGCAGGGAACTGGCAAAGTCGATCCTGACGAATTGTCATCTTCTATGAAAGCATAGAGTTTTGTCCTGTTGGCCTGGAATGTTGTCTACAGTCCTGTTCACCTGGAGCATTGGGCTGGTACTTGTAAGCCTGGAGTATTTGGCTGGTGGACTGTCAGTCTGGAGTGTTGCTTGATATATTTTAATCTGTATTGCCTAGTGTCTTTCTAACCTGGAATGTCTATCAAACCCTAAAAGAAATGCAGCATAGAAGAAAAATCAGTGTCAATGAGAGATATTCAAAGAGATAGTGAGGGTTCAGAATAAATATGCTACCACAAAAAAAGGGTGGCGTGGTATAAAGGTCTGGCACATAAAGGGATAATGCGTAGTGGTATTGGTAACTGGACTAGTAATCCAGGGGTGATGCTCTGGGGACCCAGGTTCGAATCCCACCACAACAGATGGGGAAGTTTGAATTCAATAAAAAAATCTGGAATTAAAAGTCTAATGATCACCATGAAACCATTTTCGATTGTTGTAAAAACCCATCTGGTTCACTCCTCCATGTTGAACATCGCTTCGAGGAAGCACTGAGGGTGGCAAAGGCGCAGAATGTGGTCTGGGTGGGGGACTTCAATGTCCATCACCAAGAGTGGCTCGGTAGCACCACTACTGACTGAGCTGGCCGAGTCCTAAAGGACATAGCTACTAGTCTAAGTCTGCGGCAGGTGGTGATGGAACCAACAAGAGGGAAAAGCATATTTGACCTCATCCTCACTATCTGTCCATGACAGTATCGATAGGAGTGACCACCACACAGCCCTTATGGAGAAGAAGTACCGCCTTCACAGTGAGGATACCCTCCATCATGTTGTGTGGCACTACTACTGTGCTAAATGAGTTAGATTTCAAACAGACCTAGCAACTCAAGATTGGGCAATCATGAGGTGCTGTGGATCATCAACAGAAGCAAAATTGTACTCGAACACAATCTGTAACTTATTGACCTGGCATATCCACCACTCTACCATTACCATCAAGCCAGGAGATCAACCTGGCTCAGTGAAGAGTGGAGGAGGGCATGCCAGGAGCAGCACCAGGCGTACCTAAAAATGAGGTGTCAACCTGGTGAAGCTATAACACAGGACTACTTTTGTGCCAAATAGCATAAGCAGCTAGCGATAGACAGAGCTAAGCAGTCTCAGAACCAACAGATCAGACCTTAGCTCTGCAGTCCTTCCACATCCAGTCGTGAATGATTGTGGACAATTAAACAATTCACTAGAGGAGGATAAAAACAGAAAATGCCGGAAAAACTCATCAGGTCTGACAGTATCTGTGAAGAGGAAAACAGAGTTAACGTTTCGAGTCCATATACTCTTCTTAAGAGCTGGAGGAGGAGGCTCCTCAATGATGGGGAAGCCCATCAAATCAGTGCAAACGATAAGGCTGAAGCATTTGCAACAATCTTCAGCCAGAAGTACCGAGTGGATAGTACATCTTGATCTCCACCGGAGGTCCCCAGCATCACAGGTGCCAGACTTCAACTAATTTGATTCACTCCACGTGATATCAAGAAACAGCTGAAGGCACTGGTTACTGCAAAGACTATAGGCCCTGACAATATTCCGGCAATAGTACTAAAGACTTGTGCTCCAGAACCTGCCGCGCTCCTCGCCAAGCTGTTCCAGTACAGCTACTACCCTGGCATCTACCCGACTATGTGGAAAGTTGCCCAGGCATGTCCTGTACACAAAATGCAGAACAAATCCAACCCAGCCAATTACAATCCCATCAGTCTACTGCCAATCATCAGTAAAGTGATGGAAGGCGTCATCAACAGTGTTATGAAGTGGCACTTGCTTAGCAATAACCTGCTCACTGACGCCCAGTTTGGGTTCTGCCAGGGCCACTCAGCTCCTGACCTCCTTACGGCCTTGGTTCAAACATGGAGAAAAGAGCAAAACTCCAGAGGTGAGGTGAGAATGACTGCCCTTGACATCAAGGCAGCATTTGACCGAATGTGGCACTAAGGAGCCCTAGCAAAATTGGAGTCAATGGGTATCGGAGGAAAACTCTCCTCTGGTTGGAGTCATACCGATCACAAAGGAAGATGGATGTTGGAGGTCAGTCACCTCAGTTCCAGGACATCACTGCAGGAGTTCCTCAGGGCAGTGTCCTAGGCACAAGTATCTTCAGCTGCTTCATCAATGACCTTCCTTCCATCATAAGGTCAGAACTGGGGATGTTTGCTGATGATTGCACAATGCTCAGCACCATTCATAACTCCTCGTATACTGAAGCAGTCCATATCCAAATGCAGCAAGACCAGGACAATATCCAGTCTTGGGCTGACAAGTGGCAAGTAACATTTGCGCCACACAAGTGTCAGGCAATGACCATCTCCAACAAGAGAGAATCTAACCATCGCCCCTTAACATTCAATGGCATTACCATCGCTGGATTCCCCCACTATCAAAATCCTGGGGGTTACCATTGACCAGAAACTGAACTGGACTAGCCATATAAATAGTGTGACTACAAGAGCAGTTCAGAGGCTAGGAACCCTGCAACGAGTAACTCACCTTCTGATTCCCCAAAGCCTGTCCACAATCTCCAAGGTACAAACCAGGAGTGTGATGGAATACTCTCCCCTTGCCTAGTTGAGTGCAGCTCCAACAACACTCAAGAAACTTGGCACCATCAAGGACAAAGCAGCCTGCTTGACCAGCACCCTATCCACAAACATTCACTCTCTCCACCAGCGATACACAGTAGCAGCAGTGTGTACCATCTACAAGATGCACTGCAGGAACCCATCAAGCCTCCTTAGACAGCACCTTCCAAACCAATGGCCACTATCACCTAAAAGGACAAGGACAGCAGACAAATGGAAACACCACCACCTGGAAGTTCGCCCCCAAGCCACTCACCATCCTGACTTGGAAATATATCGTTGTTCCTTCACTGTTGCTGGGTCAAAATCCTTGAACTCCCTTCCTAACAGCACTGTGGGTGTATCTACACCACATGGACTGCAGCGGTTCAAGGCGGCAGCTCACCAGCACCTTCTCAAGTGCAGGATCAGCAAACCTAGCAGAGGTAAGCTAAAAATTTAAAATTCCTGGACAACACAAGCTCTGAAAAAAAGTTAACTATTGTAGTGGCCAGAAATTGCCATTTAAATCGCAGCCTGAGAAACCTGATTCCCGTGCCTGAACGCACGACGGCTGAGAACACTCTGAACAAAGAGGAAAAAAATAATTAAATAAAAATTCATCGGGACTGAGTAGGCAGCTGAAAAACCCGGAAAAAGCTGGGATTCGATGCTTCCATGACCCGAGAAAATTGCGCTAAAGTGGGAAAGACTCTAACCAATCGATCCAGGCAGCCATTGTTGAAAAAGTTTAAACACTGAGATTGCGAAAACCATTACTGTGAAGCCTGCCAAACCCAGCAAGCGTGGGAAACCCCTTTGTGCAAAGCGTACACGGCGCCATCTTGGATTTTCGGAAACCTCTTAAAGCTGAACTTGCAATTTAAAAATTGTAACCATGGATCAGAAATCTACTCTTCCAGATCAATTTGGATTTATCCAAGGCTCAGATCAATCGCAAAATTGGGGACTAAGATGTAAGAGATTCCTTAGAGACATGATTGCTTGAAGTCCAGATAAAAAGACAGAAGCTGAACAAGATAACACACTGCTTTATTCAGTAGACCCAGAAGCCGATGAAATGATGGCGAGACTAGGAATCAATGAATCATCTGCAAAATTTGATGACGTTTTATAATTATTCGATGCTTATTTTAACTTCAGAAGCAACAAATTCCTTGAAAGCGCTAAATTTAATAAACATGCAGCAGCTAGGAGAACCTGCCAACTCCTTCATTAATAAGCTATACAGAACAGCTGAGGGCTGTGATAATGGTGACCTCAAATCTGAACTAATCAGGGATAGAATAGTTGTACGAGTGGTGAATGACACATTCTCTGCCATGCTTCAAGCAAAGTAGGATCTAACTCTTGAGAAAGCCATCCAGATTGTCAGGCGATCTGAATTCTGATTGCAGCACAGATCCATATTAAGAGAGGAAAGCAAATCATGGTACAAACAAATATTTTGCTTTTGTCTTCACCATAGAGGATATAAAAAACATTCCAGTAATAGCTGGAAGGGAGAGGCGAACTTGGTGAAATTACAATCACTAGGGAAGTGGTACTGAGCAAACTGATGGAGCTGTGAGTTGACAGATCTTCAGGTGCTGATGGACTTCATCCTTGCATCTTAAAAGAGGTGGCTAATGAGGTAGAAGATGTGTTGGTGTTAATTTTCCAAAATTCACTAGATTCTGGAAAGGTTCCATCAGACTGGAAAATAGCAAATATAACCCCTCTATTCAAGAAGGGACAGAGGCAGAAAACAGGAAACTATAGACCAGTTAGCTTGACAACTGTTGTGGGGAAGGTATTAGAGTCGATCATTAAGGAGGTTATAGCTGGGCACTTAGAGAAACTTGAGGTAATCGGCAAGAGTCAGCATGGTTTTGTGAAAAGGAAATCATATTTAACTAATTTATTGGAGTTCTTTGAAGGAGTAACATGCGCTGTAAATAAAGGGGAGCCAGTAGACGTGCTGTACTTGGATTTCCAGAATGCATTTGATAAGGTGCCACATCAAAGATTATTGCAGAAAATAAAAGCTCATGGTGTAGGGGGTAACATATTAACATGGATAGAAGATTGGCTGGCTGGTAGAAAACTGAGTATGCATAAATGGGTCTTTTTCTGATTGTTTGGATGTGCCTAGTGGCAGGGATCTGTGCTGGGGCCTCAGCTTTTTATAATTTATATCAATGACTTAGATGAGGGGAGTGAAGGCATGGCAGCTAATTTGCAGATTATACAAAGATAGGTAGGAAAGTATGTTGTGAAGAGGACATAAGGGGGTTACAGACAGATATAGATAGGTTGAGTGAGTGGGCAAAAATCTGGCAGATGGAGTATAATGTGGGAAAATGTGAGGTTGTTCGCTTCAGCAGGAAGAATAAAAGAGCAGAGCATTACTTAAACAGAGAACAGCTGCAGAATTCCAAGGCACAGTGGGATCTAGGTATTCTAGTGCATGAGTCACAAAAAGTTAGTCTGCAGGTACAGCAAGTAATTTATACTATAATATAATATAATGGAATGTTATCCTTTATTACAAGAGGAATTTAACCTAAAAGTAAGGATGTTATGCTTCAGTTATACAAGGCATTGGTGAGACCACATCTCGAATATTGTGTGCAGTTTTGGCCTTCTTATTTAAGGAAGGATATAAATGAGTTGGAGGTGGTTCAGAGGATTGTTACCTGGAATGGGTGGGTTGTCTTATGAGGAAAGGTTAGACAGACTGGGCTTGTTTTCACTGAAGTTTAGCAGACTGAGGGGTGACTTTTTTGAAGTATATAAGATCTTGAATGGTATTGACAAGGTGGAGGTGGAAAGGATGTTTCCTCATGTGGGTGAATCCAGAACTGGGGGCAACTGTTTGAAAATTAGGGGTCACCCTTTTGGGACAGAGATGAGGGGAATTTTTTTTCTCCCAGAGGGTTATGCGACTTTGGAACTCTGCCTCAGAAAGTGGTGGTCATAGAACTATTTACTGAAATAGCCTGGCAAGCCACTCAGTTCAAGGGCAATTAGGGTGACAGTCATATTTTTAAGGCGCAGGTAGATAGATTAGGCAAGGAAATCAAAGGATATCGGGGGTAGATGGGAATGTAGAATTTGAAACACAAACAGATCAGCCATGATCTTATTGAGTGGCGGAGAAAATTCGAGGGGCCGAATGGCCTACTTCTGCTCCTATTTTGTATGTTCATATGTAACCATGCCCACATCTGCCGCCTCCACATAGGTTATCTTTTTGGTCGCCAATGGGCCCTACTCTTTCTTTAGTTGCCATTTTGCTCTTTATTTTATGAAACATCTTTGAGTCAATATGAGGCCAATTCTTTTTATATATGTGCAATTTTTCTTTCGTTGCCTCTCTTTGCATCCCTTTTAAATTTCACCTCTGCACGCCTATACTCCTCAAGGTTTTTTCAGTGTTGAGCTCTCAGTACTGGCTATAAGCTCCCCTCATCCTCCCCTGTATACTCCATGACATCCAGGTGCTCTAGATTTTGGAGTCCCACCCTCTTTTTGGTGGGATCATAATTATTCTGAACCCTCACTATCTCCTTGAACGCTTCTCACTGCTCTGACCCTGATTTATCTTCAAGTAGCTGTATTTTTTTTAATTTGCTCTTTGGTGTGATGGGTGTCACAGGCAAGGCCAGCATTTGTTGCCTACCCTAATTGCCCTTGAACTGAGTGGCTTGCCAGGCCATTTCAGTAAACGGTTAAACACACTGCTGTGAGTCTGGAGTCACATGTAGGCCAGACTGGGTAAGGATAGCAGATTTCCTTCCCTTTTTCCATTCCCTCATTAGTGAGCCAGGCGGGTTTTAACGGCAGTCGATGGTAGTTGTCATGGTTACCATTACTGAGATTAGCTTTCTATTCCAGAACTTTTTCATTAATTGAATTTAAATTCCACCAGCTGGCATGATTGGATTTGAACCCACGTTCCCAGCGCATTAGCCTGGGCCTCTGGATTACTAGTCCAGTGACATTACCATGATGCAACCATCTTTCCAGTCCACATTTGCTAAATTACATCTCAGCACAGTAAAATCGGCCTTTTCCCAATTGAGAACTTTTAGTCCTGGTGGATCATTAGACTTTTCCAATAACTACTCTAAATCTAACTGAATTATGATCACTACCACCAAAATACTCTCTGATACCTCTGATCCACTGATACCTCTTCCTCCTGCCCAGCTACATTTCCTAAAACTAAGTCCAGAAATGCCTCTTGTCTTGTTGGGCTTGCTATGTACTGGCAAGAAAAGTACTCTTGAACTTATTTTTAAAATTCTGAACCATTTATGCCTTTTACACTGATCCTATTCCGGTTAATATTAGACGAGTTGAAATCCTCTGTTGTTACTGCAGAGGATTTGTAGTGCAGAGTGTTTATATTTCTCAGAAATCCACTTCCACCTCCCTGAATCTTTTAGAGTCTACAGTGCACCCTCAGCAGTGTGTTTAGCCCTTTTATGTTCTTCAGTTCAACCGTATGACCTCGTTTAATGACCCCCCTCACAGCTGCGATTGTCTCTCTGACCAATATTATGACCCCCTCCTTTTTTATTCTCCTCTCTATTTCGTCTCCCTTCAGATGGGGAAGGGATCTATAAGAAACATAAGCCTCCTAAATGTAAACAAAACAAGGTAGGAGAGGATAGAAAAGAACAAAATGAGAGAGGACGTTGATGGAAAAGGAACAATACAGCTATAGATATAGAACGGGAGACTAAAAAAGTGGTTAAACACAAAGGGCAGAATCATCCCTGATTTGCACTAAGTGCGTTAGCGGTAAGAAAAAGAAAATTTTTCCCGCCAGCCGCAATGGCGGCTTTTCACGCTATATCGTCCCAATCCTGCCTCATTGATTATACATTCCCAGAAAACATGCCGTTTCGCTGGTGGGTGGTCTCTGATTCCCCCGCTACGCTGTCCTCTCGTCGCTTCCTCACGTGGGGCACCATATTTAAAGTGCAGCCGCGTGCACACCTCTCAGTGCTTCAAGCCCAGGACTGCTGCGCAGAAGACATGATCGCAAAAGGCAAGAAGACTGCAGCCACCTTATTCAGTGACGTGCGTCCCTGGATCGCATTTTGGATGCCGTGTGGGCCCACTGTGATGTCCTCTACCCCTGCTCTGGCCACAGAAGGGGCAGCAACATCACCAATCCGGCTTGGGAAGCACTAGTAGCCGTGGTCAGTGCCAGCGCCCTGCAAAAGAGGAGAGTCACCCACTGCCAAAAGAGGATGAATGATCTCTTCCGTTTCACCAGAATAAACCACTCTTCTCATCACTCTCAACTCTCTCACTCACAAACCCATCACAGATCCACAGTGATCTCACTCACTGCCAGTTCAAAGGACATCACCATTCGCTCTCTCACACACACCGTCATTGTCCTCAGCCTATCCATGGCACCACTAACCACCCACACATGCCAGGCATACTTATCATGTGACCTGGCAGGCATCCTGTTTACGCTCTCTCCATCTGTCTTCATGCAGGACAAGCTGGCACACAACAAAAGGGAGAGGTCACAGACCAGTGGAGGAATGCCTGAAATCAAGGTCTTCATGGGCTTTGAAAATAGTCATCCAGCTGGCCGACGAAGATCTGGACCATTCCTCACCATTGCTGACGGTGAGGTCGGCAATGCTCAACTAAGTGAGGATCCAGCAGTGCAACATCCATCAGACAACCATGCTGTGAGTGATGTGACTTGTTTCACAGGCCACTGCCCTGCGCTCATTGTCTCTCCTTGCTTTCGCAGGCACATCTGGGAAACAGCTGAGGGAGTCCACGACCCAGATCCTCACTTAAGCTTTGAGGACACCTCAGAAGAGGAATCTGCTGAAGCGCTCATTGAAGTCCCATCACAGCATTCACCCACACCCTCCACCAGCGGAGAGACACACACCTCGGTGGGACCAAGCTTTAGAACCACCTCCAGGTCACAACCTGGTGAGCACATCGCACTGTCTGATCCACAGCAGGCGGCGGCAGTGACTTCCCATGTGTCCGGCACTTGGAGGACTTCTGGAGACCAGAAATCTGCTGAGGCCGAGTCAGATGACAAGTCTCTGAACTCAGTCATGTCTCAGTTGCTGGAGCTGCAAAGGCAAACTTGAGAACGTCAGGAAGGGATACCCGCTGCTCTCCTCAGATTTCAAGGCATGATGCTTATGCATCCTTAGTCCTTATGCCTTCAGTCTGAGGTGATAGCGCTGGCATGCCAACACACTGAGTTTAACACTGTAGGATGCCGGCCGCCATGGAATCCTTGGTCCAAGACACCGCTTCTGCACTGCTGCGTGGGCTCAACTCCATTGCTGATGTCATAGTTAGCCTGCAACAGTATCAAGGCAAGAGGGGTGCAGGGCAGCTCAATCTCACTCCATATTCCCCTTCTCCTCAAGGAATCAGCCAGGAGCCCTCAGGCACCCATAGGGAGGAGGATCAGCAGGTGCGCACTCCGGGGCCATCCGCCCAGGTGACTCCGGGAGTGTCCGGCCGATCTGAATCCCTTCTTCCTGTGACCCCAGCAAATCCAGCTCCACAGGCTGAGGAGGGTGTTACTGCTACACAGCAGGACTGCGAAAGCAGGCCGGGGTTCTCCAGGCCTCGGCCCTCCGGAGGACGCCCGTCAAGGTCACCACAGCCAGGGATGGCATCCAGTAGGTTGCCTCCACCTCCACGGTGGATTTCAGGGGAACACCTAGATGTAGAGGCAGGATTGGGAAGGTCAAGAAGATGTAGTTGCACAGCCTGGGTATGGGTTTTAATGTTCACCTTTTAAATAATGTTCACTTTGTTAATAAACTCCCAAGAATGTCTATTGCCTATGGCTCCTTGTTCTGATGAGCAGTGTTCGTGTAGCTCAGATGTGAAACCTTGCACAACATAAAGGCAGGTGTCTCAGTCCAGGGCCTCATCACTGTGCTTTATGCAACCTTCCCAGCACACTGATGGTGTGCCTTCACTGTCACTGGTCACATCAGTCATGCCTGCACCTCGATGGGGCTTATTATTGCTGCCAGAATGTCCTGACGACATAGAGTTCCATCACTCTCTCTGTGTGCTCTCAGCACATTTGAGGTGTGGCTGGCACCCAATCTCATCGGCATCTGTGTCTGGCGACAGTGTGGACCTGAAGGGTTCAGCTCATGAAGGATGCCATAGGATCAGGAGAAGATGCCGTTTCCCTGCTGCATCTCCATGATTTGACCCTGTTCACAAGCGAGGTACCATCAGCCAGACAGGAGTCAGACATTCACATAAACTATGTGAGGATCCATGGAGTGTCCCTACTGCATGTCATCATCATCCTCCTGGAATGTAGGGACTATGGGCATCCATTGTGTCTCCATGACAGGAGCCTTATCACTGAGGGTATGTTCGCTGCCATCAGCCAGACAGGAGTCAAATGTACACAGATGCAATGTGAGGATCTATGGTGTCGCCTCACTGCATGTTGTCATCATTCTCCATGAATCTAGCAGCTATGAGGGCCTCCTGAATGCACCTCATCTGGCCAGTGCGATGTCCCCATAGCTGTCATCCTTGTCTTCGAGGATCTTCTCACCCTCATCCCCGTCGATGTCCTCATTGGAGGAGACATGCAGCTCCTCCATCTCCTCTTCAGCCAGCTTCTCTCCCCATTGTAGTGCCAGGTTGTGAAGGGCGCAGCAGGCAATGATGATGCATGACACCCTCTGTGGACTGTATTGCAGGCCTCCACCAGAAAGGTCCAGGCACCGGAACCACATTTTCAACATTCCCATGGTTTGCTCCACCACTCTGAGGCTGCCGCATGGGTGTCATCAACCATGTCCTCTGCAGGTAGCCCTTGTCCCCGTGGAGCCAACGCTGTGGCCTCTCTGTACCCTGGAAGACATCAGGGATCTGGGACCTACTGAGAGTTGTGGACACTCCCTGGGAACCGTGCACAGACTTGCAGGATGCATTCGTGGTAGCTGCACAACAATTGAACATTCAGTGGAAGCCCATGCAGTTGACGTAGTTGACCGTTTGTTGCCACGGAGATCTAAGCGCCACATGAATGCAGTTGATTGCACCCTGCACCCGTGGGAAACATGAGATCTGGGCAAATCCCAACGCTCTTACTTCTTGGCTTTCCTGATCCCAGGAAAAATGCATAAAGTTGTGTACCTTCGTGAAGATGGCATCACTGACCTCATAGATTCATTTGTGCATAGAGGCTTGTGATATCCCACAGAGGTCGCCTGTGGAGCCCTGAAAGGAGCCACTGGTGTAAAAATTGAGTGCCGCGGTCACTTTCATGGCCACTGGCAGTGGATGCCCTCCATGTCCCTGTGGCGCCAAATCCTGCAGCAGGTGGCAGATGTGACCGACTGGTTCTCTGGACATGCACAGTCTCCAGCAACACTGTTTCTTGGTCAGCTGCAGGATTGACAAGCATCATCTATAGACCTTGGGTCTAGCTAGGCGTCAACCAGCAAAAGCTTGCTCTGGCTCTTCAGCAGCATGAGTGGGAGCCCCAGCCGTCTCTTCTTTCTGAAGGTGCTTCTCCTCTCTCTGCCCAGCCAGGCGCCTCCATCACTCTCTTCTCCTTCATCTCCGCTCTCTGTAAGCCATGAACACAAAGCTAGGTCACCAGGCTCCATGCTCTTGATGTACTCCTCCTGCAGGATGAAAGAGAGAGACACATGGGTTAGCTTAGGTGTGCTAAGAACCTCTCTTGTTTAAGTCTGAAGGCCCCTTAACACATCCCAGAGAGTGCTGGCCATCACTTGGATGGCCAGAGTTTAGTGCGCTGCATGGCTGCCCGAAACCCCACCCAACTCCGCCCCACTCCACCTGACCGATTGGCGACAGCTTTGCCCACAGGACTGCATTCTGTACTCTCAGCTCAGGCACAGACATCCTCCTAACCCACACTGCAAGGCTGCACTGTTAGCTTAAACCATGGGGAAGACTGGTCCAAACAGGAATGATGACATTGCAGGGGCTGTGAGCGCCTCCACCAGTGACTGCTCCATGGCCAGCTTCCTCGAGGAGATTGTACAACTTGCCCAGTCTTTCAACTATTCTGACCAGATGGATTACACCCCAGAGTTCTGAAGGAGATAGCTGAAGAGATAGTGGAGGCGTTAGCGGTGATCTTTCAGGAATCACAGGAGTCAGGGAGGGTCCCAGTGGACTGGAAAATCACTAATGTAACCCCCCTGTTTAAGAAGGGAGTGAGGCAAAAGACGGGAAATTACAGGCTGATTAGCCTGACCTTGGTCGTTGGTAAGATTTTAGAGTCCATTATTAAGGATGAGATTTCAGAATACTTGGAAGTGCATGGTAAAATTGGGCAAAGTCAGCATGGTTTCATCAAGGGGAGGTCATACCTGACAAGTCTGTTAGAATTCTTTGAGGAGGTAACGAGCAGGTTAGACAAAGGAGAGCCAATGGATGTTATCTACTTGGACTTCCAGAAGGCCTTTGACAAGGTGCCGCACAGGAGGCTGCTCAGAAAGATAAGAGCCCATGGTGTTAGAGGCAAGGTACTAGCATGGATAGAAGATTGGCTGTCTGGCAGGAGGCAGAGAGTGGGAATAAGGGGGTCCTTCTCAGGATGGCGGCCAGTGACTAGTGGAGTTCCGCAGGGGTCAGTGTTGGGACCACAACTTTTCACTTTATACATTAATGATCTAGATGAAGGAACTGAGGGCATCCTGGCTAAGTTTGCAGATGATACAAAGATAGGTGGAGGGACAGGTAGTATTGAGGAGGCGGGGAGGCTGCCGAAGGATTTGGACAGGTTAGGAGAATGGGCAAAGAAGTGGCAGATGGAATACAACGTGGGGAAGTGTGAGGTCATGCACTTTGGTAGGAAGAATAGAGGCATAGACTATTTTCTAAATGGGGAGAAAATTCAGAAATCTGGAGTGCAAAGGGACTTTTGGGAGTCCTAGTCCAGGATTCTCTTAAGGTTAACTTGCAGGTTGAGTCGGTAGTTAGGAAGGCAAATGCAATGTTGGCATTTATTTCGAGAGGACTAGAATATAAAAGCAGGGATGTGCTGCTGAGGCTTTATAAGGCTCTGGTCAGACCACATTTAGAATATTGTGAGCAATTTTGGGCCCTGTATCTCAGGAAGGATGTGCTGGCCCTGGAGAGGGTCCAGAGGAGGTTCACGAGAATGATCCCAGGAATGAAAGGCTTAACATATGAGGAATGTTTGAGGACTCTGGATCTATACTCGATGGAGTTTAGAAGGAGTTTAGAAACTTACAGAATACTGAGGGGCCTGGATAGAGTGGACATGGGGAGGATGTTTCCGTTAGTAGGAGAGACTAGGACCCGAGGGCACAGCCTCAGAGTAAAGGGAAGACCTTTTAGAACAGAGATGAGGAAAAACTTCTTTAGCCAGAGAGTGGTGAATCTATGGAATTCATTGCCACAGAAGGCTGTGGAGGCCAGGTCATTGAGTGTATTTAAGACCGAGATAGATAGGTTCTTGACTGGTAAGGGGATCAAAGGTTCTGGGGAGAAGGCCTAATTTCTGCTCCTATGTCTTATGTTCTGCAGTCTACTAAAATGCTCATTAGTTTGCAGTCTGTGCCTGAGAGGTGAAGTGCTCTGGAGCACTTGGTAGCACTTACAGGCCTCTGTGTTGCTTGAGTGGGCAGATAAGGTAGAGTCCTTACTCCAGGTCATGTCAATGTGGCTGCGCCTGAACTGTCTCAGCTACGGAGGAATGGTCACTTCATACAAGGGTTCCCTAATGCATGGCCACTTCCCTCCCCACCCGCCATACGTGCTTGTGCACCACCATCAACTGCAATGCAGCCCTTGCTACCCCCATACCCTCCCAAAACTCGCCTCACCCACAGTGCAGCCCTTGCCACCCCCCCCAACTCACCTCAACCACAGTGCAGCCCTTGCCACTGCCACAACTCACCTCAACCACAGTGCAGCCCTTGCCACCGCCACAACTTGCCTCAACCACAGTGCAGCCCTTGCCACCGCCACAACTTGCCTCAACCACAGTGCAGCCCTTGCCCCAGCATCAGACTGTCAACCAGCCAGGAAAATGCGACTTGCCTGTGCCCTCACCTGATGGTGCCTGAACCTTGAGGTCTAACAGGTGACCTTCACGAGCGCTGTGCAATGTCACTGTGCACTCATCTCTGAGTTCCCCTCAAAGTGCAGCTCGCCAGGTGAACACCTTATAAATGCTGTTATAAACGTCGGCGTGCAGTCACATCGATGTGTCTGGATAATCCAGTGTGGGGGATGATTCCAGCGAGCAGGGCTTATAATGGTATGCAGATGTATTAAAATGAAGTTCCCAACGTGGGAAACACGGCCCACCATTGACGGGCGGAGCGGACAATTGCAAACTGCTTTCTTGACGCCGTGAAACCGATTTTTGGTCTTCCCGCCATATTGTCCGCTCACGCCTGCCATGATGCCTGATGCCAACGGGCACGGAAAATTCCACCCAAAGTGAAAGGATAATCTATTAAAGATGAGTAAAAATGCCAGTTCAGCAACACACACACTGTCCATAATAAAACAGGGGAGCTCGGGGCAAATCATGCATTGGGACAAACCAGACATAATATGGATTGCAGAGGCATGGCTACAGGAAAAACAGGTTTAGGAATTAAACATTAAACAATTAGAAAAGATAGAGACGGAAAAGGGGGAGGTGGAATTGTCGAGCCTATTAGGGATGGCATAATGGCAGTAGAAAAAAAGAGGCCCAACTATCAGCAAGACAAAAATAGAATCCACAGCGGATCTGGCAGCATCTGTGGAGAGCGAAACAGAGTTAATGACCTGAGACATTAATTCTATTTCTCCACAGATCCTGCCAGACCTGCTGTGCATTTCCAGCATTTTTTAATGTTTATTTTAGATTTCCAGCATCCACAGTATTTTGCTTTTGTGGAAAAATAGAATCCGTGTGAATAGAGATAAAAGATAACAAAGGATCAATCATACCATTAGATTGTAGTTCACAGACCACCTAATAGAGGAAGGGAGGTGGAGGAAGAAATATGCAGGCAAATTAGAGAATTAAGCATAGAATAATAATCATGGGGATTTCAACTTCCCTGATACAAGTTGGGCAGAAGAGTTATGTAAAGGGGGATAAAGGAATGGAGTTCCTACAATGTGTACTCTTTTCTAATCCAGTATGCAAAAAGCCTAACAAGGGAAGATTCTCTATTGGTCTAGTAATGGGAAATGAACCAGAGCAGATAGGAGAAGTGAAAGAAGGGAACAACTAGGCAATATTGACCATAATATAATAAACTTTAAGATGATGGTAGAGAAGGACACAAGTGTGACAAAAACCAGGTTAATAGATTGGAGAAAAGCTGATTTTCAGGGGCTGAGAATAGAACTTGGGAAAATAAAATGTGCAACAATATTGGTAAACAACAATGTAGAACAACAATGGGAAGCATTGAAAACTGTGATTAACAAGGTGCAGGAAAAATACATTCTGCTAAAAGGAAAGAACAAACTAAACACAGGTGAGACACCATGGATGAATAAAGACATCAGAGAACAATTGAGGTTTAGGGAAGAGGCATGAATTAAGTACATTGGCAGCAGAGGAGCATATGATAGGAGAAAATTAGGAGAGAAGTTAACAAAGCAGGAGGTAAAGTAGCAGTATGAAATTACATTATCAAGCAACATAAAACAAATAATAAAATATTTTACAGGTACATCAATAAAAAAGGAAAGTGGTAATGTGAATAGGACCATTAAGATTTAAACAGGATAATACCACTAAGATAATGATAGAGAGATAGTAGAAATATTAAATCATTGTTTTGCTCTATATTTACCAGGGAGACAGGACACGTAGACAAAACACTGAATGACAAGATGAGCAATGAGATAAATGCATTTAAAATAATAAAGGGATGCACTGAATAATCTAATCAAACTCAAAGAGGGTAAAGTCCCTGGTCTAGATGGATCGTATTTTAAAGGAATCTAGAGAAGAGATAAGAGAGGGACCGCTACACATGTTTAATAATTCGTTAGAAAAAGGTGCAGTGCAAGAGGACTGCTGGATAGTGAATATAATTCCCATATTTAAGAATGGGGACAGAACATGTCCAGGGAATTATAGACCAGTCAGCTTAATATCAGTGGTAGATAAAGTAATAGAATCCCTACAAAAGAAGAGGATAAAATCATAGAATTATTACAGTGCCCATCGTGTCTGCACCAGCTCTTTGACTGAACAATTCACCAAGTGCCGTTCTCCATCCTTCTCCCCATAACCCTCCAACTTCTTCCTTTTTGGATAACAGTCTAATTCCCTTTTGAATGTTTCGATTAAACCTGCCTCCACCACACTCTCAGGCAATATATTCCAGACCTTAACCACTTGCTGCATGGATGTTTTTTCTCATACTACTCTTGTTTCTTTTGCCAATTATTTTAAATCTATGCCCTCTCGTTCGCGATCCTTTCACAAGTGGAAACAGTTCCTCCCTATCTAAAAACAAAAAGCTAAAAGCTACTGCGGATGCTGGAAATCCAAAACAAAAACAGAATTACCTGGAAAAACTCAGCAGGTCTGGCAGCATCGGCGGAGAAGAAATCAGTTAATCCCTATCTACTCTGTCCAGGTCCCTCATGATTTTGAATACCTCTATCAAATTTTCTCTCAGCCTTCTCCTCTTCAAGGAAAACAATCCCAACTTCTCCAATCTATCTTCATACTTGAGATTCCTTATCCCTGGTACCATTCTAGTTAATCTTTTCTGCCTCTCTCCAATGCCTTCACATCTTGCCTAAATTTCAGCACCCAGAACTGGTTGCAATACTCCAGCTGAGGCTGAACTTAGTGTCTTAAGCAAATTCGATATAACCTTTAAAATAAAAGCATAACTCTGCGGATGCTGGCGATCTGAAATAAAAACAGAAAATGCTGGAAAAACACAGAGGTCTGGCAGCAACTATGGAGAGAGAAACAGAGTTAACATTTCAAGTCCAATATAACTCTTCTTCGGAACTAGGCTCTTCTAAAGAGTCATACTGGACTCAACATGTAAACTCTGTTTCTCTCTCCACAGATGCTACCATAGCTGCTGAGATTTTCTAGCACTTTGTTTTTATTCAACATAACCTCCTTGCTCTTGTACTCCATGCCCCTATTAATAAAGCTTAGGATACTGTATGCTTTATTAACCGTTCTCACAACCTGTTCTACCACCTCCAATGACTTATGCACATATACACCCAGGTCCCTCTGCTCCTGCACCCCCTTTACAATTGTACCCTTTATTTTATATTGTCTCTCCCTGTTCTCCCTACCAAAATGAATCACTTCACATTGCTCCCATTCCACCAACTTGTCTATGCCCTTTTGAAGTTCTATCCTATCCTCCTCGCAGTTCACAATGCTTCCAAATTTTTGTATCATCAGCAAACTTTAAAATTGTGCCCTGTAACCCAAGGTCTAGGTCATTAATATATATCAGGAAAAGCAAGGGTCCCAACAATGGCTCCTGGGGAACTCCACTACACACTTCCTCCAGACCAAAGGACACCCATTAACTATTACTCTCTGTTTCCTATCACTCAGGCAATTTTGTATCCATGTTGCTACTATCCCTTTTATTCCATGAGCTATAACTTGGCTCACAAATCTGTTGTGCACCCATGTATCAAACACCTTTTGAAAGTCCATGTACACCATATCAACAGTATTGCCCTCATCAACCCTCTCTCTTACCTCTTCAAAAAGCTCCAGCAAGTTAGTTAAATATGATTTTCCCTAAACAAATCCATGCTGCCTTTCCTTAATTAACCTGCATTTGCCCATGTGACTATTATTTTTGACCTGAATTATTGTTTCTAGAAGATTCCCCATCACCGAAGTTAAACTAATTGGCTTGTAGTTGCTGAGCTTATCTTTACACCCATTCTTCAACAAAGGCGTCACATTGGCAACTTTCCAGTTCTCTGGCACAACCCCTGAGTCTGAAAAATTATGACCACCGCCTCTGCAATTTCCAGTCTCACGTCCGTCAATATCCTTGGGTATATCTCATCCGGTCATAGTGCCTTATCAACTTTAACTACAGTAGCCTGTCCAATTTCTCCTTCTTATCAATTTTGAACCCTTCTAGTGTCTGAATTACCACCTCTTTTGCCATAGCCTGGGTAGCATCTTCTTCCTTGGCAAAGTATTAATTTGATATCTCAGTTATGTCCTCTGCCTCCATGTGTAAATCCCCCTTTTGTCCCCTAATCAGCCCTACCCCTCCTTTTATCACTCTTTTACTATTTATATGCTCATAAAAGACTTTGGATATCCTTTTATGTTGGCTGCTCTGGATTTGTTTGCCCTAACTTTCCCTTTTGAGAGAATATACATTGACAGTGCCCAAACTATCTCTTCTTTGAAGATAGCCTCTTGTTCAGCTACTGTTCTTCCTGCCTTCCTTTGACTCCAATTTATTCGGCCCAGGTCCATTCTTACCCCACTAAAGTTGGCTTTCCCTCTATTAATTGTTCTTACTATGGACTGTTCTTTGTCCTTTTCCATAACCAGCCAAAACCTTCTGATATATTGATCGCTGTCCCCTAAATGTTCTCCTACTGACACTTGACCCATCTGGCCCATGTCATTCCCAAGAACCAGGTTTAGCAATGCCTCCTTTCTCATTGAACTGGAAACATACCGCTGTAGAAAATTTTCCTGAACACACTCGAGAATTTCTTGCCCCTCTCTACCCTTTACACTACCACTGTCCCAGCCTATATTTGGATAATTAAAGTCCCCCATTATAATTACTTGACAATTTTTGCACCTCTCTGTAATTTCCTTGCAGATTTGTACCTCTACATCCTTCTCACTAGTTGGTGGCCTAAAGACTACATTGAGCAATGTATTTGCAGCTGTTTTGTCCTGCCAATTAGATTCTATCCTTGACCCCTCTTGGACATCCTCTTTCTCCAGCAAAGCAATGCTCTCCTTAATCAATTTAACCACCCCTCTCCCTTTTATTCCTCTCCTATCTTTCCTGAATACCTTGTATTCAGGAATATTTAATACCCAGCCCTGCCCCTCTTTGAGCCAGGTCTCTGTTACAGCCACATCGTATTTTCACATGACAATTTGAACCTGTGACTCACCAATCTTATTTACCACACTCCGTGCATTCACATACATGCACTGTAGCCCTGATCTAGACTTTATTACTTTCTCCCTTACTCTGGCCCCATGTATTAACTTACTATTCCTTATTCTGGAGCTATCTGTCTCTCCCAGTATTCTGTGCACCTTGGTATTCCTCTGATATTATCTCCTGGTTCCCAAACCCCTGCCAAGTTAGTTTAAACCTGTCCCACTAGCATTAGCAAAATGCCCCACATGGAAGTCAATCCCAGCTCTATTTAGCAGCTGCCCGTCTGGCCTGCACAGGTCCCATCTCCCCAGAGCCAGTCCCAATGGTCCAAGAATCTAACGCCTTCCCTCCTGTACCATCTTTCCAGCCATATATTCGTCTGCTTTACCCTCCTATTTCTATACATGTTTGTGCATGGTATTAGGAGTAATCTGGCAATTACTAGTTTTGAGGCCCTGCTTGCCAATTTGCTACCTAGCTCCCTAAATTCTGATGGCAGGAACACATCCCTCTTTCTGCCTAATTCGTTCCTATCAATGTGGACCATAACTGCTGGCTGTTCACCCTCCCAATCAGCGTGCTCTGCAGCCGTTCAGTGACATCCTTGACCCTGGCACCAGGTAGGCAACATACCACCCTGGATTCACGTCTGTGATCACAGAAATGCCTATAAAATCCCCTAACTATCAAATCACCTATCACTATTGCTCTTCCAGCCTTCCTTGTACCCCTCTATACAGCTAAGCCACCTGTGGTGCCATGAACCTGGTTTTGGCTGCACTCTCCAGATGAACTATTACTCTCATCAGTGTTCAGAACTGAATACTGGGAGGAGAGTGAGATGCCCTCAGGGGACTCGTGGACTACCTGCCTGTTTCTTTTTGACTGCCTGGTATTCACCCATTCCCCCTCACTCTGCACACTCTAAAGCTTTGGGGTCACCACATCTATAAATGTGCTCTCCATGAAGCTCTCAGCCTTACAGATGCCACTGTAGTGATGCCAGCTGCAGCTCAAGTTCTGAAACCCGGAGCTCAAGCTGCTGCAACTGATGACACTTCCTGCACAAATGGTTATCCAGGATCTGGGAAGCATTCTGGAGTTCCCACATAGCATAGGATGTGCATTCTAGTGGTCAGAGCAGCCCTGCCATTTTTCTGTTTATTTGTTAACCTTACTACTGCTGATAACCTTACCAAACTAATAAACCTTACCACTACTAATAAACCTTACTAATACTGATAAATCCTAATAATACCTAACATACCTTACTAGTAGTAGTAAACCTTAAAAATAAAAGGTAAGACTCACCAGCTAATCACTTGTTACTTACTATTAATACTTAATATTTATCATTTTTAATCTGCCAGTTGTTTAGACTCAACCCCTAATCAGCAAACTCACCAGCCAATGAACTTATGACTTCTGTCTGACGTCACACCTCAATTTTTATTTCTGAACATGGCTCTGTGTTATGTTGTGTTATAGCCCTGACCTCATCCAAACCCTCGCTCCCCCTTGCCACTTTTATGACCCCAAACTCTTCCAATCCCTCCCTCTCTCTCGCTGCTTTTATGGTTCGGAATACCCAGTCTCTCTCGCTGCTTTTATGGCCCCAAACTCCCACTCCCTCTCACCAGTTTATAAGATGTTAATATTAGTAAGACAATAGTATTAGAGAAATTAATGGGACTTAAAGTAGATAAATCCCTTGGACCTGATGATCTACATTCCAGAGTGTTAAAAGAGGTGGCATTTCTACAGTACCTCCACTTTACTCGACCCCTCCACTGTTTCTAAGTTGCCAGACTGCTTGTCCAATGTCTTGTACTGGATGACCAGAAATTTCCTCCAATTAAACATTGAGAAGATTGAAGTAACTGTTTTCAGTCTTTGCCACAAACCTTTCTCCTGAACCACCAATTCCATCGGTCTCCCACCCAATCGCTTGAGGCTGAACCAGAAAATGTCATATTTTGACCCCAAGAGGAGCTTCCAACCAAGCATCCGTAAGACAGATATTTCCACCTCTGTAACATCATCCAATTCCCCCTGCCTCAGCTCATGTACTGCTGAAACCCTTATAAGTGTCTTTGTTACCTGTAGACTTGACTATTCTAACTTCCTCCTGGCCTGCCCAAAATGTTCAACCTCCGTTAACTTAAAGTCATCCAAAACTCTGCTGCTCATGTCTTAACTTGGACCAAAACCTGTTTACCCATCACGCTATGCTCACTGACCTACACTGGCTTCCAATTAAGCAACATGTTTATTTGAAAATTCTCATCCTTGTTTTCAATTCCCTATGTCACCTCACCATTCCCTATCTCTGTAATCTTCTCCAAGCCCATAACCCTCCAATATGTCTGTGCTCCTCTAATTCAGCGGTTCTCAAAGTGTAGTCTGCAGCATCGCTTGAGGCCCTTGAGGATTCTTCAAATGGTTTCCGGGCTGTCCCAAAATGCAAGTCACTGAAGCTGGTGTTCAGCAAGAAAAGTTTGACTGACTTTTGTCTCCACGTACGGTCCGAGTATCCGAGTTTCTGAAGCACCTGCTGCCACTCCCAACAACTTACATCCGCGAGAACGGATTTTCAATACTTGTGAGGCTGAAAACAAAAAAGAGAAACTGGCTGAACTTGGAGCCTGGCATAAGGCTGAAGTTCTCCAGCTTGGCAGACATCACCTCATCGGTGTCTTATCAAAAACAGTAGCACTCTTCCCATTAATCCTGATGAGTTTTTTTATGGTGACAAGCAAAAATGGGTGGCATAGGGTCAGTAGGCGGTCCAGAGAGTCTTTTGTCCGGTCTAAGTGGTCTGTGGACGAGAAGCACTGCTTTAATTCTGGTCTCTGGAGTATCCCCAATTTTAATCGCCCCACCATTGGTAACCATGCCTTCAGCTACTCAGACGCTAAGCTCTGAAATTCCCTCCATAAACCTCTCCACTCCTCCGCCTCACTTTCCTCCTTTAAGAAACTTGTTAAAATCTACATCTTTGACCTAGCTTTTGGTTTTGTGTCCTGATATCTCCTCATATGGTTCAGTGTCATTTTCATTTTATGATGCTCCTGTGAAGAGCCCTAAGATGTTGCATTACTTTAGAGGTGCCATAAAAATACAAGTTATTGTTGTTGTCTGAAAACCTTTTAATCCGGAATCTTGAGCCACTATTCCTGTCCTTCTTTAAGCCTCCTTTATGTTGTTTGGGGTTTTTTTTCTATTCCAAGAATGTTGCCTGATGTTTCTATGCTAGAATGTTGTGTGGTGTCTGTCAATGACAGCAGCAACCATTTGTATTTCTCCAGTGCTTTGAAAGTAATAAAACATCTAAGGATGCCTCACAGGAGTGTTATAAAGCAAATATTTAGCACCAAGTCACGTTGGGAAATGTTAGGGCAGCTGGCCAGAAGCTGGATCAAAGCGGTAAGTTTTAAGGACTGCCTTTGGGGAAGGAAGTGACATAAAGAAGTTTAGGGAGGGAATTTCAGAGCTTAGGGCCTGGGCAACCACAGGCACAGCCACAAATTAAAATCAAGAATGTGCAAGAGAGCGAATTAGAGAGGGACGCAGGTATCTCAGAGAGTTGTAGGGCTAGGGGAGAATTCCAGACATAGGGAGGAGTGAGGCCATGGAGGAATTGAAACATAGGGCAGAGTATTCCCGTAGGCGTAGACGGGGGCGTGCCATCGTGATATTTGGGAAGGCAGGCACGCTGTAAGTTCGGATGCGCACCCACCATCTATTAACGGGCCAGTTAAGGCCCTTGAAGCAGCAATTGATTTTGATTTCTCGCAGCCCGTGCGATCTTCAGGATGTCGCATGGGTGCAACGGGCAGGTGGGTAGGAGACATTTGTATAAACCTCATCCACAGGTGGAATAAGAGGAGAGAGTGGGGTCGCAAATGTGATGTTTCAGGTATTTAAGTGAGAAAGTTACTTATATTTGCCCGCCTGAGCAGGAAGACCTCAAAACCCATACCAGCTGCTAGGACAGGAGGAAAAGCCTTGGTCAGGACTCTACAGTAAAGATCATTTCTGGGGCCTGCAGCTTTCAGGAAACTTTCCCTTAGCCTAGGAATGGGAGTTGTGCTCTCCACAGGAGGGACCTCTTCTGAGGAGGAAGGGGGGGCCAGAAGGGGGAGGAGGCCAGGAGTGCACATTCAGCCTCCAGGGGAACCACCTTTGGGAGGAGAGGCACAGGCACAAGGGGCACAGGGCCAAGAGGAAGTCCAAGGTGGAAGGGGCCACAGAAGACACCACTATCCCGCTGCCAGGGTTTACAGGCGGCAAAGCAGCTACCTCAATATGACTGAGGTGCAGTGCCAAAGGAGGCTCCCTCTCCCAAGGGATACAGTGACCTCCACCTGTCAGATAATAGGCCCTGAGATTTCCGCAAACTGTGTGGGTGGACACCCCATGCCAGCGGCTCTTAAGGTCACAGCTGCCCTCAACTTCTATGCCTCCAGCTCTTTCCAGGGCTCGGTGGGCTATCTCTGCGGAGTGTCCCAATCAGCTGTCCACACTTGTGTCAAGCAGGCGGCATACGCTCTATTCAGGCGTGGATTGACTTTCATCTTGAGCCACTATTCCTGTCCTTCTTTGAGCCTCCTTTACGTTGTTTGGGGTTTTTTTATCTATTCCAAGAATGTTGCCTGATGTCTTTCTATGCTAGAATGTTGTGTGGTGTCTGTCAATGACAGGAGCAACCACTTGTATTTCTCCAGTGCTTTGGGACTGGGACAAAGCCAGCGAGACAGAGCGAGCCAGAGGCTTCGCGGCCATTGCTGGCTTCCCCCATGTCCAGGGTGCTATAGACTGCACATATGTGGCCATCAAGGTGCCAGCAGGTGAGCCCGGTGCCTTGGTCAACAGGAAGGGCTTCCACTCCATGAACGTGCAGATAGTGTGTGATCACAGGATTCTGATTCTACAAGTCTGTGCAAGTTACCCAGGCAGCTCCCACGATGCCTACATCCTCAGACACTCCCAGGTGCCAGGGCTCTTCAGTGCTCCAGCCCGGCTAGATGGTTGGCTGTTGGGTGACAAGGGCTATCCCCTCAGAAGGTGGCTCATGACGCATCTCCGCCATCCAAGAACAGAGGCTGAGCAGCGGTATAATAGGAGCACGGCTCCACAAGGGCTGTGGTGGAGAGAATCATCGGTCTACCCAAGATGCGCTTCCGATGCCTGGACCGCTCGGGGGGTGCACTCCAGTGCCCCCCAGATCGTGTGTCGCTGATGGTAGTTGCATGCTGCGCTCTCCACAATCTGGCGCTGGAAGGGGCGACGTTGTGGACGAGGAAGACGTATATGCAGTTGCTCTAGATGCACACAATGAGTCCAGCCATGTGTCCAAGGTTAAGCATGCACAGGAGAATGCTGAGGGGGGTAGACGCAGACCCGGGCATACCCCAGGGAGGCAGGGACACCCGAGAGGCTTTAATCCAAAGAACCTTCAGTTAGCACACCAAAGATAGACCTTCAACACACACCAGGGCTGCAGGCTCCACACTCGATACCTGAGTGCTAAATCAGCCTGGATACTAACAATAACTAAGGCCCTTGTCAATAAAGCTCAATGTCAAACAACTCACTCATAACACCATGGCTTCCCGTCCACCTGCAGAAGTAAGGAATCATCCTGAGGCATGGCAGCATGTCAAAATTTATTGAGTGAACAAATGTAACTTCATAAAGCTAAACAAAAACAGCATTAGATATCACATCAAGTCTTCCACAAAGTACTATTGTCCAACTTAAAAGCTCCAGTGAGAAACCTGTGGTGTGCCTAAGGTGCCTTAAGTTTACTCTTACGGGTGCTACGTCTAGATGCTGTCCCCTCGCTGGCACTGGCTTCTGAGACAGTCTACTCACTGTGCTGTCCTGTTGGCCTCGATCACCTTGGCAGACATTCTTCGGCCCGCGGAGCATTTGATGGCCCCACCTGAGAGGGAGCGGCCAGTTCCACAGCTGGCATCACCCTAGTCTCCGCAGCCTAATCGGATGCCACAGTCACTGGCAGAGGGGCGGAGGAGCTGCTGTCCTCATCCGGAGCGCCGTGAGAGGAGCTCGCAGAGACAACAGGCAGCTGCTGCGCTGACGTGAGGTCGCTTCAGATCTCCCTGCTCACCGTAGATGGATGGACACCAAGCTGGGATACTTGGTGCCCAAACCATCTCCCACACTGGCACTGACCAGCTGAGCCACCATGAGGGCTTGCAGGTCCAAGCGCAACCTCAGGAGGCCCTGACTGTTCTCCTGGACGAGCCTCTCCACGAGAGTTGCCACTCTTTCCATGGAGGAAGCATGGCGCTCAGCCATGATGCTCATTGCATCAGTGATGCTCTGCATGGACTCCTCCAGCATGGGGACCATGTCACGCATAGCCTCATGTATCTCCGCCAGATCATTCTGCATACCCTGCTGCACTTCCAGCGTTCACTGCCTCACGGACTCCAGAAGTGCATCATCAGCCACCGACTGAGCATGTACCTGGTCCTCTGCAGTCCTCCAACTGCTGGCACCCTGTGTTCTCTCTGTCCCTGCCCGCACCTCAAGCGAGTGTGAAGTGCCCTGACCACCGTGCCCTGGGACACTAGCTGAATATCTAATCGCCACCAAGGTGTCAGTCTCTGCGCTGATGCCTGCCTGGCTGAGATGGTGTGACGCTGGTGAGTGGATTTGCTCGGGGGCTTCAGGGGTGAGAGGTGGGCCCTCTACCTCCTCCTCCCGGCCCTGCTCCGGTGATGCTGAAAGGAAGAAAAAGGACATTTGATTAGTTACAGTGCAGACAATGCCGCTCCCCCAGATCATTATGCGCTCATCCTTCCATAATCAAGGATAAACCCATGTTGCTAACTTCAATCACTGAGCATTCAGCAGTGCCATGGCTTCTGTGACACACATGGTTGCCTGAATGCTCGCCAAATATATCTCCCCGAGGCACCCCAGCCTCACCGCCACCAGTGGACCTGGGGGCATGGCGCCTCTCAAGATCCATGGCCTTCTGCTCAAAAGCCATTCGGATGGCCAACTGGGCGTCCACCAGTCCGCGTTCATTCAGAGGCATTGTGCGCAGTCTTTTCCTGAAAAGGAGAGAGGAGCATTGATTAGCCCAGCCCGCACCTGAATTCCTACCGTACCCCTGCCACCCCAGCCAGAGTGGGACATTGCAGGGCTCCAGTTCTTCGTCACCCCGCAGCTGCCGCACACTCACCCATACAAGCCAGGGCTGACCCCCCCCCTCCATTGCCCAAATGCTGCCCCCTTCACATGTGGCACCACAAGGTGTCTCTTTGCTAAGCACGTGGAGCGCAAAGACCAGCAGATGGATTGGTGCCCCACCAACTGGAAGCTCCCCTCCCAGCATGTTCTTCGACATGCTTCGCAGCTCCAGCACTCGGCCTAGGTGCAGACCCTTGACTTTCACCCCCATTCTATACTCTGGGTGTCAGTTTCACACATGCTGCAGATGCAGAACACATCCTAGCTCAACCCTCTCAGGGTGAACTGGGCATGGGCAATCTCTGCTGTCACACCCAGTGAGGGATCCATGCAGTGAGGGATTCAATGCTGTTACTGTACTCAGAGTTGCTGGGGGGAGGGGGTTTGGGGGGGAAAAGGGTGACGGCTGCATTAAGTGACTTGAGGCAACATGGTACCCACCCTTCCCGAGCACAGGAGATCGTTGAATCTTTTGCGGCACTGGAGCCATGTACGCCGCACCACATCATGGGAGCTCTCACTCTCGGCCACCTCCTCCCACGCACGTTTGGTCAGGTCGGGGGAGCCTCCGCCTCCTGTCCCTCAGAAACAGGACCTCCCACCGCAGTGCCACCTCCTCCAGGAGGGCAGCTAGGCACTCGTCGGAAAAACGAGGGGCACACTACCCCGCTGGCTTACCCTCCTGCCTGGCCTGCCCTGCTGCCCTACCCTCCTGCCTGGCCTGCCCCGCTGGCCTACCCTCCTGCCTGGCCTGCCCCGCTGGCCTACTCTCCTGCCTGGCCTGCCCCACTGGCCTACCCTCCTGCCTGGCCTGCCCCGATGGCCTACCCTCCGGCCTACCCTCCGGCCTGGCCTGCCCCGATGGCCTACCCTCCGGCCTGGCCTGCCCCGCTGGCCTACCGTCTGGCCTGGCCTCCCCTGCTGGCCTACCCTCCGGCCTGGCCTGCCCCGATGGCCTACTCTCCAGCCTGGCCTGCCCCGATAGCCTGCCCTCCAGACTTGCGTCATGCACGTTACCCCTCTGCTGAGCCCTTCTCCCAGCCAGTGTGGGCAGCCTTTCTAAGGCTGCCAGGCCTTCATTTATACAGGCCAATGGCGACCTGGTGGTCTGAGCGCGCCCACCACTGGCCGCCCACTCCCGCTATGCACGGGAGTCGTGAACTATGCTGGGCAGGCCTTAATTGGCCCGCCCGCATAAAATGGCTGTGAGGGCCTGATCGCGGGCGGCGATCGGGTCTGCGCCCACCCTCACCCGCTCCCACATGGACTGCCCGACATGGGGGAAATTCTTCCCATAGAAAATAGGAGCAGGAGTAAGTCACTCGGACCTTCGAGCCTGCTCATGCAATGTCATTCAATATGATCATGGCTGACCCTCTATCTCAATGCCACACTCCTGCTCTCTCTCCCCATTCCCCTCAACGCCGTTAGTGTCTAGAAATCTATCTATTTCCTTCTTAAATATACACAGTGACTTGGCCTCCACAGCCCTCTGTGGTAGAGAGTTCCACAGGTTCACCACCCTCTGATTGAAGAGATTTCTCTTGGAAATAAGGATGAGAATTTTAAAACAAAAGCAAAATGCTGCAGATGCTGGGAATCTGAAAAAAAAAACAAAAGATGCTGGAAATGCTCAGCAAGCCAGGCACCATCTGTGGAGAGAAACAGAGTCAACATTTTAGGTGGAGATGGCCTTTCATCAGAACTGAAAATTTTAAAATCAAGGCCTTGTTTAACCGGGAGCCAATGTAAGTCAGCGAACAGAGGGATTGGTGAATGGGACTTTATGCAAATATGGACACAGCCAACAGAGTTTTGCATGACTTTATGCTTACAGAAGTTAGAATGTAGGAGGCCGGCCAAGAATGCATTGGAATTGTCAAGTCTGGAGGTAACAAATGAATGGATAGGGTTTCAACAGCAGATGAGCTGAGGCAGGGGTGGAGCCAGGCGATGTTATGGAGGTAGAAACAGCTGGTCTTAGTGAAGGCATGGATATGTGGTCAGAAGCTTATCTTGGGATAAGATATGACACCAAGGTTATGAACAGGCTGGTTCGGTTTCATACAGTTTGCAGGGCGATTAGGAGCGGAGTTTGTGGCATTGGTCTTCGCAGTACTTATTTGGAGAAAGTTTCTGCTCATCCAGTACTAAATCCAGTACAGTCTCTTGACTTCTACTCATCTAGTACTGGATTCTGCCTGGTGTCATTCTATCCTGGACTGTTGGACTGGTGTCCTGTTAGCTGAGGTTCTGAAACACTTTGGTTCAAACTGAGACAGTGGCCAGCAAGGGGCATGGAATGGATGGCAAAGATACAAAAATTTGCGTTGGGGTCTGCATACAAACCTGTTGTTTCCTATTAGTTCTCAACCCACCACCCCATATTCCCACTTCCTACCTTTTCCCCATATCCTAATCCCATTTTCCCCATTCTCTAACTGTCCTCTGATCTCATTTATGTCCACTTGAATGGAATTATTAGGTAACTTATTCTAATATTTCCTGAGGTAAAAATGATCCCTTCCTATTCTTACCTCCCTCATTTTCAACCCATATCTGCTGGGATTTCAACCTTAAGCAAAGGGAATAATTTACCTGGATCAACTTTATCAATTCCCGACAGAATTATGGAAGACTTCAATTTGAAGAGAGTGAAATCTGAAATTGAGATTTTGTCTGATCAGTGCCGAGAGTCTGATAAGAGGACCTTACTAACCTTTCTTTGAGGACTGAAGTTAAACAGAATATCGGTCATTTTAATGACAAGCATTCGAAATGGATTATTGTTCATTAAAACTCCAGCCCGTTGAAACCAGGGAAGGGCATTTTAATGCTACCACATGGAAGGGTGGTAGGTAGTTCAAATTCCTGGAGTACTTACCTATCAGAAAGTCTTCTGGATCCCACCATTTCCAAATTTAAGGGAGGCTTCTGTATAGCTAAGCCACCTGCCCAAAGCAGGCTAAGTCCTAATACACACATGTCAATTGGTCCCTGAGGGCTCAAGAAGCATGGAGTGGATGACCTATCTTCCTGGGGTCTCCAGCATCACAGAAGCCAATCTTCAGCCAATTCAATTCACTCTATGTACTATCAAGGAATGGCTGAGCAGACTAGATACAACAAAGGCTAAGGGTCCTGGCAACATGCTGGATATAGTGCTAAAAACTTGTGCTCCAGAACAAGTCACTCATCTAGCCAAGCTGTTCCACTGCAGCTACCAGACCGGCATCTACCCAACAAAGTGGACAATTGCCCAAGTATGTACTATCCACAGAAAGAATTATTGTCCATCAGTCTACTTTCAATCATCAGCAAATTGACAGGAGGTGTCATTGACAGTGCACAAGAACTAAAGAAATAGGAGCAGGAGTGGACCATGCAGCCTCTTGAGCTTCTTCACTAGTCCATATGATCATGGCTGATTTTCTGCCTCAAATTCATTCTCCGGCCTGTTTTCTATACTTTTGATTCCTGAATCAAAAAATCTGTTTATTTCAGCCTTAACTATACTCAACGATGGAGTGTCCACAATCCTCTGGGGTAAACATTTCCAAAAATTCACAACCCTTTGAGTGAAGAAATTTCTCCTCATCACAGTAATGAATAATCAATCCCTAATCCTGAGTGTGCCCCCATGTTCTAGATTTCCCAGCCAGAGGAAGCAACCTCTACCATTGTCTACCCTGTCAAGTCCCTTCAGAATTTTGTATGCTTCAAAGAGACAACTTCTCATTCTTCTAAACTCTGGAGAGTTTACTCAGCCTCTCCTCATAGGACAACTCCCTCTTCCCAGAAACCAGGTAGTGAACCTTCACTGTGCCGCCTCCAATACAAATTTATCCTTTCTTAAATATGGAGACCAAAACTGCACACAGGTGTGGTCTCCCCAAAGCCCTGTATAATTGTAGCAAGACCTCCTTATTCTTCATAAGATCATAAGAAGCAGGAGCAGGAATAGACTATTCAGCCCATCAAGCCTGCTCTGCCATTCAATAAGATCATGGCTGATCTGATTGTGGCATTAACGGCACTTTCTTGCCTGTTCCTCCATTATCTTGACTCCCTTGTGAGTTAAAAATCTGTCTAACTTAACCTTGGATATATTCAATGACTCAGCCTCCACTGGTCTTTGTGAAAGAGAATTCCGAAGATTAATAAGGCTTTGAGGGAAGAAATTCCTCCACCTCTCTGCCTTTAATGGGATATCCCTTACCTTTAAACTCTGTCCCCTAGCTCTAGTGTCCGCCATGAAGGGAAACAAGCTCTCAGTATCTACCTTGTCAAGTCTCCTTGGGATCTTATAGTTTCAATAAGATCACCTCTCATTCTTCTAAACACCAATGAGTATATGCCCAACCTGCTCAACCTTTCAATCCCTTCATCCCAGTAACCAGCCTAGTTAAACCTTCTCTGAAATGCTTCCAGTGCAAGTATATCCCTCTTTCAGTAAGGTGACCAAAACTGTACACAGCATTCTAGATGCAATCTCACCAATGCCCTGTGCAATTGTAGCAAGACTTCCCTTTTTTATACTCCAACCCTTTTGCAAAAAGGCCAACATTTAATTTACCTTCCTAATTGTTTTCTGTACTTGCATGCTATTTTGATTCATGTACAAGGACACCCAGATCCCTCTGTAGCACTGCTGTCTCTCTCCATTTAAATAATATTCTGCTTTTCTATTCAGCCTGTCAAAGTCGACAACCTCACATTTTCCCACATTATACTCCATTTGCCAAATTTTTGCTTCATCAGTGATATTCCCTACATCATAAGGTCAGAACTGGGGTTGGTTGCACAGTGGTTACTTCCATACACCCCAAAGCCTGTCCACTATCTACAAGGCACGTCCGGAGTGTGACGGAATAATCTCCACTTCCCTGGATGAGTGCCGCTCCCAAGAACACTCAAGAAGCTCGACATCATCCAGGACGAAGCAGCCCGCTTGATTGACACCTCATCCACCAGCTGAAACATTCACTCCCTCCACCGTTGGGACAGAGTGGCTTCTACAGTGGCAAAGTACACTGCAGCTACTTAATAAGACTTCTTCAACAGCACTTCCCAAACCCACAACCTCTGCAGCCCTAGAAGGACAAAGGTAGCTAACGCAAGGAACTGCCCGCAAGTTTCCTTCCAAGTCACACCATCCTGACTTTGAACTATTTTGTTGTTCTTTCACTGTTGCTGAGTAAAAAATCTGGAACTCCCCTTGCCAGAGATGCACACACCCCATGAATGAGTAAAAAAAAGTCATCCCGCCCTGATAGTGATTTTACTTCTGGCCTGATGGCAAAGCTACCTTGGCTTCAACGACAAATGGATGCCAAAAGGGGCCCTCCACATAACTTTTTTACTTATGGAGCACTCCTGCTCCTCCTGGCCCCAAAAATAAAGTTAAGGCCCCCTGTGCCCAGATGCCCCCACATGCCTGCATGAAATACTGCAAAATCCAAGACCAAGCACTTATTTGAGCATCTCTTGCCTGATTTTCAAAAAGCAGTCGCTGTTTCTGCCCAAGAAATGGGCCCTTAACATGTTAATGAATCTTGACGGTCAAAATAGTTGTAACTTCATTCTACTGCAGGCAGGCAGTATTGTAATCAAGACCATCGGTTTCCTGCTGGATCCCTGCTAGCAGTTAAAATATCACTCCCAAGTTTGCAAACACAGCGTTGTGAAACTGCGCCCCTTCTTATCTTCACCAATACGCACATCATTTCACCACTCAAAATTTAGATAGCATGATACTCAATGAATCAGGGAGGGCAATAATGGTTACAGTAGAACAGAACGTATCTTCTGGGGGTATACTTCAGGGACATTAATGGAGTTGTTTTGAAGCAGCTACACTCTTTCTCACCTATGCTGGTCCAGATCTGAGAGAATTTCCTGGAACAGTGTAGAGGGAACTTTACTTTGTAATTAATCCATGCAATACATGCTCTGCAATTGTATGGTTACAATCCTGACCATTAAGAATGTGCAAAGAAATCTTGTATGTAAGAAAAGTTTTGTGTCTTTAATGAAAGTCAATCTTTCACCACATATTTGCATAAAATTTGTTTTCCCTCATAGGTTTCATGTCTTTCTGTCAAAAGAAATACTCAATCTGCCACAGTCAGAGGGTTAGTCTGACCACTTCATTCATAGAAACCAGATTCCACTATTTAGTTTATTCTCTTTACATTATATCCTATCGTGGATTTTACACACCCATTTAATTTCCTTCCACTGCCAAAGTAATTCTATCCTATCATAGACTCTGCCCACCTATTTAATCTTCTGAATGAAAGCTCTGTATAAAGACTTCCTGATGCCCAAGGAAATTAAACAAAACTCCAAAATAGCATCACATCTCCCCGATTCAATCTCAGCCCATTGTTGGTCCCAGGCAATGGTACCATCCACTTCTGTGCCAAGAAGCTGACTGTGTCCTGTTAGACAATTGTTCCTTTCCTGCAGCTCCAATATTACCCCAAACAGATAGCTATCCAACTACACTTTAAAGGACCCTGTCAACGTAGTATCAATTGCTCTTCCACTGGTGGGATCATTCCAACCATAGACCCACAGTAATCCTTTTTTTGATGGATAATATGAGTGTATTTAAGACCGAGATAGATAGGTTCTTGATTGGTAAGGGGATCAAAGGTTACAGGGCGAAGGCGGGAGAATGGGGTTGAGAAACTTATCAGCCATGATTGAATGGCAGAGCAGACTCGATGGGCCGAATGGCCTAATTTCTGCTCCTATGTCTTATGGTCTTATGGTCTATAATACTGGCAACAACACCTTCCATAACTTTGCTGATGATTGAGAGTAGGCTGATGGGGCAGTAATTAGTCAGACTGGGTTTGACCTGCTTTGTGTGGACAGGACACACCTGGGCAATTTTTCACATTATCAACTAGATGCCAGTAGCTGTATTGGAAGAGCTTAGCCAGAGGTGCAGCTAATTCAGGTTTTCATGTGTGAACCTCAGAAGTGAGTGATGGTCGGTGATTCAACCACATGTAACATCACCACCCTGACATGCCCGATCTTATTCTCATTTGACATCCACAATAAAAGTTTAACTTGATGTAGCCCTCATTGTGGCCTTACAGGATTGTAGAGGATCATTGTTATCCACTGATTTTATAATAAGGATCATGATAATGTTGCAATATTATACAAGCCACACCATAACCTTGTAACAACGATAACAATTTCCTATTATAGAGCATCTTTAACATAGTAAAATGTCCCAAGGTATTTCACGTATCAAAATAAAATTGGAAGCAAGCCATGTAAGGAGATATTAGAACAGGCTTGGTCAAAGAGGTAAGTTTTAAGGAGCATCTTAAACAAGGAGAGTGAGTTAAAGAGGCAGAGAGGTTTAAGGATGGGATTCCAGAGCTTACAGCCTACGTAACTGAAGGTGCAACAGCCAAGGAAGAAGTTATTAAAATTGGGAGCACACGAGGAGCTCAGTTATCTCTGGGGTTGTAAGGCTGGAGGACGTTACAGAGATAAGGAGGGGAAGACCATGGAACTGTTTGAAAATAAGGATGAAAATGTTAAAACTAAAGCTTTACCAGACTGGGAGCAATGTAGGTCAGTGAGAACAGGAATGATACGTGAACAGAATTTGTAACAAGTTAAGATATGGGCAGCAAAGTTTTGGATGAACTGAAGTCTATCTATGGTGAAATATCAGACACCGGCCAGGAGGACATTGGAATAGTCAATTGACAATAGGGCAAACTTAAAGGCTTTGTATCTGAATGCGCGTAGCATTTGGAATAAAACTAATGAGTTAACAGCGCAAATAGAGATGAATAGGTATGATTTGGTGGCTATTACTGAGACGTGGTTACAGGGAGAACTGGTTTGGGAGTTCACTATCCAAGGGTACTCAGTGTTTCAGAAGGATAGGCAGGAAGGAAAAGAAGATGGTGTAGCTTTGTTAGTAAAGGAAGAGATCAGTGCTATAGTGAGGAATGATATAGGCACTGGAGAGCAAGACATGGAGTCATTCTGGGTAGAAATAAGAAATAGCAAGGGAAAGAAGTCCCTAGTGGGAGTAATCTATAGGCCCCAAACAATAGTTCAGCAGTAGGGCACAGTATAAACCAGGAAATGCTGGGAGCATGTAAGAAAAGCACAGCAATAATCTTGGGAGATTTTAATATGCATATAGACTGGACTAATCAAATTGACAAGGGTAGCCTCGAGGGAGAGTTCATAGAGTGTATTAGAAATTGTTTCTTGGAGCAATATGTTGTGAAACCAACCAGGGAGCAGGCTATTCTGGATTTGGTTTTGTGTAATGAGATGGGATTAATTAATGATCTCATAGTAAAGGATCTCCTAGGGAAGAGTGATCATAGCATGATAGAATTTCAAGTTCAGTTTGAGAGCGAGAAACTTGAGTCCTAGTGTTCTGGAGTTAAACAAAGGTAACTACATAGGCATGAAGGCAGATTTGGCCCTAGTGGACTGGGCAGGAAGACTACAAGGTAGGACAGTTGATGAACAGTGGCAGATATTTAAGGAGATATTCAATTCCACCCAAGTAAATTATATTCCAAAGAGGAAGAAAGATGGTAAGAGGGGGAAAAAGCATCCATGGCTAAGCATGGAAGTTAAAGATAACATAGAGGCAAAAACTAAGGCATACCAAATTGCAAAGGTCAGTGGCAGGCTGGAAGATTGGGAAACTTTTAAAGATCAACAAAGGATTACTTAAAAAATATAAAAAGAGCAAAGGTAAATTATGAAAGAAAACTAGCACAAAATGTAAAAACTGATAGCAAAAGCTTCTACAAGTATATAAAAGGAAAGAGAGTAGCTAAAGTGAATGTTGGTCCCTTGGAGGATGAGACTGGGGAGTTAATAGTGGGGAACGCAGAAATGGCAGAGACACTTAATCAATATTTTGCCTCAGTTTTCATGATGGCGGACACTAGTACCACCCCAATAGTAACATGTAGAGCAGAGGGTATAGAGAAGGAGGAACTTAGAACAGTCACCATCACTAGAGAAAAAGTACTGAGCAAACTATTGGGATTAAAGGGTGACAAGTCCCCAGGACCTGATGGCCTACATCCCAGGGTCTTAACAGAAGTGGCAGCGGAGATAGTGGATGCATTGGTTATAATATTCCAAAATTCTCTGGATTCTGGAAAGGTTCCAGTGGATTGGAAAAATGCTAATATAACACCCTTATTCAAAAAGAGGGGGAGGCAGAAAGTAGGAAACTATAGACCAGTTAGTTTAACATCTGTCATTGGGAAATTGTTGGAATCCATTATTAAGGAAGTAGTAATGGGGCATTTGGAAAGTCAAAATGCAATCCATCAGAGTCAGCATGGTTTTATGAACAGTAAATTGTGTTTGACTAATTTGCTAGAGTTCTTTGAAGATGTGACAAGCAAAGTGGATAATGGGGATCCTGTAGATGTAGTATATCTGAACTTCCAGAAGGCCTTTGATAAGGTGCCACACAAAAGATTAATACACAAGATAAGATTACACAGAGTTAGGGGTAATATATTAGCTTGGATAGAAGATTGGCTTACCAACAGAAAGCAGAGAGTCGGGATAAATTGATCTTTTTCTGGATGGCAAGCTGTAGCTAGTGGGGTACCACAGGGTTCAATCCTTGGGCCCCAACTATTTACAATCTATATTAATGATTTGGATTCAGGGATAGAAGGTACTATAGCTAAATTTGCAGATGACACCAAAATAGGTGGGAAAGTGAGTTGCAATGAAGAAATAAGAAAGTTACAAATGGATATGGACAGGTGAGGTGAATGGGCCAAAATTTGGCAGATGGAGTTTAACGTGGATAAGTGTGAGGTTATCCATTTTGGTCGGAAGAATAAAAAGGCGACTTATTATTTAAATGGAGAGAAACTTCAGAATGCTTCAGTGCAGAGGGTGTCCTCGTGCATGAATCGCTGAAAGCTAGTAAGCAGGTACAGCAGGTAATAAGGAAGGCAAATGGAATTTTGGCATTTATTGCTAAAGGAATAGAGTATAAAAATAGGCAAGTGTTGTTGCAACTGTACACGCATTGGTGAGACCACACCTGGAGTACTGTGCACAGTTTTGGTCCCCTTACTTGAGGAAGGATGTAGTTGCACTGGAGGCGGTTCAGAGGAGGTTCACTAGATTGATTCTAGAGATGCGGGGCTTGTCTTATGAGGAGAGATTGAGCAGTTTAGGCCTATACTCGCTAGAGTTTAGAAGGATGAGAAGAGATCTAATTGAGGTATATAAGATGCTAAAGGGGATGGATAACGTAGATGTGGAGCAGATGTTTCCCCTTGTGGGCCATTCTAGAACGAGAGGCCATAGTTTTAGGCTAAGGGTGGTAGATTTAAATCAGCGATGAGGAGGAATTACTTTTCTCAAAGGGTCGTGAATCTGTGGAATTCACTACCTCAGAGTGCAGTAGATGCCGGGACACTGAATAAATTTAAGGAGGAGATAGACAGATTTTTAATTAATAATGGTTTGAAAGGTTGTTGGGAGAGGGCGGGAAATTGGAGCTGAGGCCGAAATTAAATCAGCCACGATCGTATTGAATGGCGGGGCAGGCTCGAGGGGCTGAATTGCCTACTCCTGCTCCTAGTTCTTATGTTCTTATGTTCAAGTTTAGAGGTAACAAGTGCTTTTCATCCATTGTCCATAGTGCTGTTAGGTTAAATAAGATGATAGGCCCCCTTGTCTTTCCATCTTGCAGTGTGGAAGCCATTCTACAGTTACATTGGATATTTGTCTTCCTGTTGCCATATGTTAGCCTTTGCTACTTTAACTGTGGTCATTTGCCTAGCCAGTGGGCAGAAGAACCCGCTGTTGCCCAAGTATTCACCACCCACGTTAGCCAGCTATTTTCAGAGTTCCTCCACTCTGAGATAAGGTACAGTGAGCCATTCATCAGACGGCCAGCCGAAATACTGACAGAATTACTTAAGATGAGAGGAGAATCGGTAGTGGTCAGGATGTATAGAATATGTGTGGCACTGTGGGAGACCAGCAATTGGCCAGCGGACTGGACTGACTCTACCCTTAACCCTCTTCTGAAGAAAGGTTACTTGAAACAGTGCACAAATTATAGAACAATTGTTTTGACCTCCCACACGAGTAAAATCTTGCTCAGGAACATCCTGGAACGCACCCTGAAAAAGACAGAGAGGGAGATTTTTGAGGAGCAAGCTGGATTTCAACGTGGAAGAGGAACCAGAGATCAAGCCGCTAATCTTATAATCCTAACGCACAAAGTCCGATAACATCAGAAGTCAATATACATGTGCTTCATTGATTTTGAGGAGGCATTTGATTTGGTCTTAAACGAGAAACTCTGGTTGACAATGTTAGACATGTGATACCCACCACATTCAATCGACTTGCTAACTAAGCTTTATCATAAGCAACAAGCTAAGGTCAGAATTGCCGGCACCCTCTCAGAATGGCTCAGAGTCAAAAAGGGTGTTAGATGAGGGTGTGTCCTCTCACCATATTTATTCAACATCCTTGCAGAAATGGTTATGAGAGAGACACTTGATGAATACAAAGGTGGAATACTGATTGGCGGACGGCGAGTTTCAAACCTTTGATTTGCTGATGACATTATTCGACTTGCTAACTAGGTGGAGGAGCTCCAGGAGTTGGTAGATCGCCTTGATCAAGTTAACTGGAAATACAGTCTCCTGATGAATGGTGACAAGATAAAGGTGATGGGGATGGGTGGAAAGACCTGCAAGATTCTGATTAACAGAGTTCAACTTGAACAGTTGATATCTTCCACTATCTTGGGTCACTCGTTATGGAAGATGCAGAGTCTACCAAAGAAATTCAGACTAGACTTAACAAGGCTCATGGCATTGTGAACTCAAGAGTATGGAGTGGCCAGAGAATTCGATTACAATAAAAATTCGTCTTCTGAAAGCCCTCGTGTGGTCGGTGACAATGTATTACTCTGAATGCTGGATCACCAAGAAGGGTGGCGAGGCTCAATAAAGAGCATTTGAAATGAAAGGATTCAGACAGAAATTACGTGTGTCATGGACGGCCAAGCAGACAAACAAATGGGTGTTCAAGAATGGTGATGTTAATAGGAACTTCTTTGGGGCAGCGATATCAAGAAAGAAAAGTGTTTGGAAATAGAGGTAATGCAAGGCAAACACCTGGAAAATGTGCACAAGGAAGACCCAAGATAGCATGGATGGATAATCTCAGAATGTGGACTGGCCTCTCTATGGGACAGGCAGTGAGGGCAGTGAAGAATAGAGATCAGCGGAGAAAGGTTGTTCATAGTGTAGCCAGCCCTCAGAATGAGGACAGATGAAGGACAAGACAAAAGAGGTAACAAAGGCATAAATAAAGGTTTCAGCAGCAGATAAGCTGATGGAAATGCAGAATTGGGTGATGTTACAGAGGTGGAGGTAGACAGTCTCGGTGATGGAATGGATGTGTGGTTGGAAGGTCATCTCAGAGTCAAGGTTGCAAACGGCCTGTTCAGCTGAAGCAGTTGCCAGCGAGAGGGATGGATTCAGTGGGTACAGAATGGAGTTTGTGACAGGGACAGAAGACAATGGCTTCAATCTTCCCAATATTTAGTTGGAGAGCATTTCAGCTTATCCAGGCAAGCAGTCAGGTGAATCAAAGACAGTGGAGGAGTCAAGAGAGTTGGTGTTAAGGTAGAGCTGAGTGCCATCAGCACGTACCTGAAAACTGATGCTGTGTTTTCAGAAAATGTCACCAAAGGGCAGCACGTGGATCAGAAATCAGATGGGGCCAAGGATAAATCATTGGGGACACCAGATGTGACGGAATGGAGACAGGAAGAATAACCATTGCAAGTGATACTCTGTCTCAATTAGATCGATAAGAATGGAACCATGTGAATGCAGTCTTACCCAGATGGATGACAGTGGAGAGGTGTTGGAGTAGGATGGTGCGATCAACTGTGTCAAAGGCTGCAGGCAGGTTGAAGACGATGAGGAGAGACAATCACATGGGATGTTTTTTTGTGACTTTGATTGGAGCGATTTCAGTATAGTGGCAGGAGCGGAGACATTATTGGAGGGATTCCAAAATGGAATGTGAGATATGGGGATGGTGTGGGAAGATGGAGTTGAGGTAGAAGATCAGTAATGATTTTGTTAAAAAGCAGAGCAGACCCGAAGGGCCAAATAGCTCCTGTTTCTTTTTTATTCATCCGTAGGATGTGAGAATTACTGGCAAGGCTGGCATTTATTGTCAATCCCTGATTGCTCTTGAGAATGTTGTAGTGGGCCACCTGCAGTTCATGTGATATAGGCACAGCTACAGTGCTGTTCTTATAGACACACTATTTATATGGTTGGTCCAGTTAAGTTTCTGGTCTATGGTGACCCCCCCAGGATGTTGGTGGTGGAGGATTCATTGACGGTAGTGCCATTGAACATCACAGGGAAATGATTAGATTCCCTCTTGTTGGAGATGGTTATTGCCTGGCACTTGTGTGGCATGAATCTTGCTTGCTATTTATCAACTTAAGCCTGAATGTTGTCCAGGTCTTGCTTCATGCATGCATGGACTGCATCAGTATCACAAATGATACTGAACACGGCATATATCAGCGAACATTCCCTCTTCTGACCTGTTGGATGGAAGGTCATTGATGAAGCAGCTGAAGATGGTTGAGCCTAGGACAGTACCCTGAGGAACTCCTACAATGATGAATGAGACTAAGATGATTAAACAACTGCAGGCATCCTCCTTTCCTAACCCTAATGCTAGGTATGACTCGAGCCAGTAGGAGTTTCCTCCCCAATTCCCATTGACATCAATTTTTCCAAGGCTCCTTGGTGCCACACTTGGTCAAGTGCTGTCTTGATGTCAAAGGCATCACTTTCACCTCACCTTTGGAGTTCAGCCCTTTTCTCTATGTTTGGGCCAATGTTATGATGAGATCCAGAGTCGAGTGCCTATGTATTTATGCATTTAAACAAAAAAGTAACAAATAAGCCTCAATACAACATTGCAACAACATACAGGCCTGACTGTAATAAGACAGTATTATCTTTGTTCAGAAAAATGTTGGGAATTCCTTTCTTGCCAGGAAATTCTCAGACTAATTCCAGGCACTTCATGTCTCCTTCAGCCATTTCAACCTCCATCATGAAGGGGAACACTTTTTACAGGAAATCCTTACTGCTCTGGACAGGGTGACCAATTCTTATGAAGTAAAATAAGGGACCCTTCGATTGTGGGACCAGGAGGATAAGGGTTTCTGGTGACCATTAGAGCAGGGTGGGAGTTTAAAGCAACCAAAACTCACGACTTATCTTGTGGGCTCACAACATTATCACCTTTTGGCTGGCATAATCACATCACTCAACTGAAATTTCCAGACTCAGTCTCCCACATGCTGTTCTAGAAATACTGGAACAAAAGGTGTCCCTTAAGGGATATGGGATAAACAGTCAAAATAAGGGACAATCCCTTAAAATACAGGATAGTTGGTCACCCCTGGCTCTGGGATTCACTACAGCCTTGCAACAACATACAAATCTTACCATGGCCTTGTTGCAATATGCTGGCCTATTACTTTTCAGCATCATACATGCCTCGCTACAGTCTTGTAGCAATATACAGGCTTTATTACAGTCTTGCAGCAATATACAGGCCTCATTACAATCTTGCAGCAACATAGAAGCTTCATTAGGCCTTGCAGCAACATTCAGGCTTCATTACGGTCTTAGGGTAACATACAGGCCTCAATTACAGTCTTGCAGCAACATGCAGGCCTTATTACAGTCTTGCAGCAACATACAGCTTACATTACAGTTTGCAGTAACATACAGGCCTCATTATGGTCTTGCAGCAATGTTCATGCCTCATTACAGTCTTGAAGCAACATTCAGGCCTCATTACGGTCTTGCAGCAACATCCAGGCATCATTACGGTCTTACGGTAACATACAGGCCTCATTATGGTCTTGCAGCAATGTACAGTCCTCATTGTTGCCTTGCAGCAACATACAGACCTCATTACAGTCTTTCAGCAACATACAGGCCTTATTACAGTCTTGCAGCAATATACAGGCCTCATTACAATCTTGCAGCAACATAGAAGCTTCATTAGGCCTTGCAACAACATTCAGGTTTCATTACAGTCTTACGGTAACATACAGGCCTCATTACGGTCTTGCAGAAAGGCTTCTTGATTTTCATCACCAGAGGAAATTGTTTCTCTGAATCTATCCTATCAAGTACCTTTATCAATTTAAACAGCTGATTGGATCATATCCCTTTTCTTTTTAAAGTCAGGAGAATACAAACCAAATTTATGCAACCTGTCCTCATACTTTGATTCTTCAAGCCACTACCGTTTTGGTGAAATTGTGCTGTACTCCCTTCAAGACCACATGGGCTGCAGAGCCTGACCATTAGCTTCCCAAGGGCAATTGGGGATGGACAATAAAAATGCTGGCCTTGCTATCCCATGAACAAATAAATAAAAGAAAAAAAGAAAAATATATAAATAAATCAAATCACATCATATCCTTCCTGAGGTCCAGTGGCCAGAACTGAACACATATTTCAGATTAAGGGTCTGTACATCCAAAGCATCACTTCTTCACCCCTTCCCCCCGAGATTCCATTCGTCTTTACGTTTCTTTTTACCTGCATACATACTTTTAAGGAACACCTAAATCCCCTTGTTCCTCCACAGCTTTTAGTCTCTAACCCTTAAGAAAATGTTCAGGTTTGTCTTTCTCAGATCCAAGGTCGATGACCTCACATTGAGCTTCATCTAACATAGCTTTGCTCACTCATTTAATGGGCTGGATTTTATGGGGCACCATGGGCCCTGCCCCTGGCTAAAAATGCAGGGTCTGCCCAGCTGCCCGTAGCCATTTAATGGTCAATTGGCTGGTAAAGGATGGGAGACAGGATTTCCACCTATCGGAGTCAGAAAGTCCTGCCTCACCGAGCTGCTGGCCAATCAGAGTCCAGCACCTCTCTAGTACCAGCAGCGCCACTGGGAGTGGTGGCTGTTATAAGGTGTTGGGCGTACTTGGGTGGGTCTTATTAAGGCATTTGTAGTCTTAGGTAGTTCAACAGTAATTATTTATTATTTACTAAAAACTATGTACATAGGTACGGCAAAGGTCCAAGCTAGGAACTGTCTCCAACCTAGCTTCTACACACGGCTCTGTTCAACATACAATGACCCACTAGGTGCGGGTCATGTCTTCTCTTACATCACTGTGGGTGGTACTGTACTCAGTCCCATGTTAATCCTTTATGTGCCAGACCTTTATACTACAGTAGCCACTTCCAGTACTGCATTTGGGGCTTGATGAGGTGTTCAGTGCTGCATTGGGACTTGCTAAGTGTTTGGAGGTTTTGTCGGGATCATGTTGGCAGGCTTCGGCGTGGGGTTTGAGAGGACATGTGGGGGAGGGGAACCCGGAAGTGGGGTGGTGTAACACCTTTGGAAACGACCTCCAATGGCCCCGGGAGCCTTTTCAGGAGGGCCCCATCACCCCTATCAGCCACAAACCTGTGCAGGGAAACCTGACTAGCTGGCCACTTGGCATAAGCCTCTCCCACCGCAAATGAAATCACAGTGATGCCAGAATGCGTCCATTAAATGGGCATTAATTGCACATTTAAGGGCCCCAATTGGCCCACTAGCAGGCAGGTCACCCGACACCACCTCTGCCGCTAGCAGAGTTGTGGGGTGGGGTGCAGGGATGGGCAGGTTGACAGTGGGAAGACCCACCCAATGGATTTTAGGTACCCCCCCCCCCACCACCTTCAAACCCACTGGCAGGAGAGCATAATCCATCCCAAATTGTCAATGTCCCTTTACAAATTGCTGCTCCTAGCTACTATTTACTCTGCCCCCCAACTTAGTGAAATCTGCAAACTTGGATATACAATCCTCTATCCCTTCACTTACGTCATTTAGAAATATAGTGAAATATGGAGACCAACTCTAATCCTGGTGGGAGTGAGGAGAAACGGATTCACATTAAGCCAAGACCTCTGGAAATGCCCTAAATTTTATCAAGGTGCGTTATCTGATTGACACGGTGTGTGGTTGATTGGAATTCCAATGAATGACAATCTCAGGAGGTGGCATATGGTTTTGAACTCAGGACCTCCAGCACAACCTATCTGAGCTCTGTTGCTGTGGAAAAAGTGCAGTATTCCCTTTGCAGTCTTTAACACAGGTTTTAAAAATTCACTCTCTCCACCACCAATGCAAGGTGCCTGCATGCATATCACCTACAAGATGCACTGCAGCAACTTGCCAAGGATTCTTCAATAGTGCCTCCCAAACCTATACTCTCTACTGCCTTGAACAGTGTTGTACAGTACACTTCCCACTCATCACATGTAGCGAATTGACCACAGACACGTGGTGAGTTGATGCTCTTTATTTTGAAGTGTGAACCCTGAATCGTGTTCAAGCTGCAGCAGCGGGCATGAGTATGGGTGTCATTCACTAGACCGCTATGAAGCATCCATCCCTAATTAAGCAAGGCAGAATCAACCACATTGCTGTTAAACGGGAATCACATATGGGGTCAAACTCTGACAACGTTTATCAAAATATAGTTTAGTTGTTGGATTTCTAGTAACCTGGAAGCTGAAAGGCCACTTGCTCAATGAGATAGGAAAAATGGTCCGGTCTTTGTATTTCCTCTCTATTCCTGTTCTCTCTGGGTGCCTCTGGCCATACATTTAGATCTGCAGGACCACTCTGTGAAGCGCTGTGAAAGCACAGCTGGCCTTCGGAAGGAAAGCAGTCTGTTTGTTTCCAAAATTTGCTTGGGGGACCTAGTGACACAAGAGATGCTAACTGGAGAACTTGGTTCTGTTTGGCTGGAAGTAGGCAGTTTTCACCAAAGCGATGGCCGGCACTGCATGAGGATGCTAATGTTAATGAGGATTGAAATATGCAGTTTTGGTAAGCTCATGTGGTGCAGCAACATCCAAATATGTTCAGGCTTCATCTTAATAGATCTGTTGAAATGAGGATTGAAAGGAAAGGATGCTATTGGCATAAAAGGAGAGACTACAGAAGGTTGGCCATGAGCCAAAGATCTATTAAATACCTGGACGCTGTGTTTGGAAATGGCAGGTGACAGACTGTAAGAAAGGCAAGAGTCAGAATGCAGAATATGTAAAGATTTATCACTAAGGTAAAAGCAAAATACTGCGGGTGCTGGAAATCTGAAACAAAAACAAAAATTGCTGGAAAAACTCAACATGTCTGACAGCATCTGTGGAGAGGAAGACAGAGTTAACGTTTCGAGTCCGTATGACTCTGATGAAGAGTTCTGATAAAGAGTCATACGGACTCGAAACGTTAACTCTGTCTTCCTCTCCACAGATGCTGTCAGACCTGCTGAGATTTTCCAGCAATTTTGGTTTTTGTAAAGATTTGTCGATCCTTTTTCCTTTCCAAATCTTCTAATATGTAAATTCTGGTAAAATAGAGACAGTTTTATTCTTGAAGGCTTTTTTTTTAATAAACTGGAGCAAAGTGTCAGAATAGAACACTTCAGTTAATAGATTGTCACCACCCTTTGAGAGGGTAGGCAACAGGCTTGCTTTGCAGAACAGTTGAATTGCAAAACTCTTTTGAAGCTGTTCTCCCGACTCTGCAGTGAGGTGTATTGATCTTGATTGCTGATGGTTTAAAACCCCAAACCTATTTTCAAAAGATTGTGCATTTGTTTTATTAATATTGCATGTATTTTGTATCATGTGGCAAATATGGTGGCCTGATCATCTCAAGTTTGGCAAACATCAAAATCCTATTGGACAACACTGACCTAGAAGTACAAGGAGAGCTGATGCATGGGCACACACTACCTTAAAATTCCTCTCCAACTTGCACACCATCCTGACATGGGACTATATCGACGGTCCTTCATGAATACTAGGTCAAAAACCACTCAAAATAAAACTCATTTAAAGGGTTCCAGTTCTGAATAAGAGTCACATTGAACTCTTAAATGTTAACTGTTTCACTCTCCAAAGATGCTGCCAGACCTGTTGAGCTTTTCCAGCACTTTGTTTTTATTTCACATCCCCAGCATCTGCAGTATTTTGCTTTTACATTGAAAATGGTATATGTTCACTTAGGTGAGGTACTGGGTGAAGTTAGCACCTGTGGAGATGCATCCCATCAAAAGTTAGGAACTTTCAAGAGAGATGGGAAAAATCTAATAAAATTACAACCACATCAAGTCCATTTCAGGATTTCGGCTCAGTGTGAGATGGCTGTTTCAGGCCTGGTACAGGGTTTCAGCTCAGGGTAAGATAGCCTTGTACATCACACTTTGTTCTTACATTTTTCCATTATTTTCTTGGACACACACAACTAGAAGCAGAAAGAGAGCAGCAGGATCTGGGAGTGCTTTTGCTGATTCTAACTCATTGTAATTACTGCTGAATGGTTGGCTGAATGATAATCAACGTCAAGCTGAAATGTTTGCAGTGGTGAATTAGAATGAGCATTGAATAAAGCACAGAGTGCTGGTGCCTGCATTCTTTCAGTACGTTAACAGGCTGGGTTGACTGATTCAATCAGTTTCATCCTGCATTCTCAAAATCTTTGATAACAAAACCAACTCAGTTGCAATTATTATGAATTTGCCACTTGTCACAAGCTGGTATGTGTAGCATAAGGGTATTTTTTTTATTCATTCCTGGGATGTGGTTGTCGCTGGCTAGGCCTATATTTATTGCCCATCCCTAATTGCCCTTGAGAGATGGTGGTGAGCTGCCCTCTTGAATCGCTGCAGTCCATGTGGTGTAGGTACACCCACAGTGCTGTTAGGGAGGGAGTTCCAGGATTTTGATCCAGCGACAATGAAGGAACGGCGATATATTTCCAAGTCAGGATGGTGAATGGATTGGAGGGGGACTTCCAGGTGGTGGTGTTCCCAATGTGTCTGCCGCCCTTGTCCTCCTAGATGGTAGCGGTGCTGTTTAAGGAGCCTTGGTGAGTTCCTGCAGTGCATCTTGTAGATGGTACACACTGCTGCCACTGTGTGTCAGTGGTTGAGGGAGTGAATGTTTGTGGATGGGGTGCTAATCAAGTGGGCTCCTTTGTCCCGGATGGGGTCAGGCTTCTTGAGTGTTGTGGGAGCTGCACTCATTCAGGCAAGTGGAGAGTATTCCATCACACTCCTGACTTGTAGATGGTAGGCAGGCTTTGGGGAGTCAGGAGCTGAGTTACTCACTGCAGGATTCCTAGCCCCTGACCTGTTCTTGTAGCCACAGTATTTATGTTTCTGGTCAATAGTAACCCCCAGGATGTTGATAGTGGGAGATTCAGTGATGGTAACACCATTGAATGTCAAGGGGCAATGGTTAGATTCTCTTTTGTTGGAGATGGTCATTTCCTGGCACTTGTGTGGTACAAATGTTACTTGCCACTTGTCAGCCCAAGCCTGGATATTGTTAACTGTGTTCCTCTCTGAAGATGCTGTTAGACCTGCTGAGATTTTCCAGGTATTTTTGTTTTTGTCCTGGATATTGTCCAGGTCTTGATGTATTTGTACATGGACATGTACCTTGTATAGCGAGGGTTAATGTGTGACTGGGAAACAGTACCACCCACGGTGTGATGTAAAGAGACACATGACCTGAGACTAGGGTCAGTTGTGGATTGGACAGAGACCTGTGTAAAAGCAAGCATGGAGCGAGTTCATAGTTTGGACTATATCCTGTATATATGTACATAGTTATGTGTTATCAATAAACAGTTAGTGTTCAATGCTACAGGACTCAGAACCTCTTTGTGAGACCTACTAAATGTACAACATGCAACATGGTGGCAGCCAATGGCAAAACCAAGAACCTCAGGGAAGCTGGAGCAAAAATTCAAACATTGGAAAACTAAAGGAGCAGCATTCTGACCTGATCAAAGGCACCTGAAGGGAAGACACAGAAGAAAGTCACCTGAAAGAAACTCCATTGCAGAATTGGAAGCAGAAAGGCAGAAGAAAAAAATCCACTTTGCAGATGAGGACTCCACAAGATCCCATGGAGGTCCATTGTGAGAGTTAAAGGAGCCAGCAAGGGGTGAGCAAAAAAAAAAAAAAAAATTCGGTTCTAAGCCAGGACAACTTAAAAAGCTTCAGTGCTGTAAAAAAAAGTCAGAGCAGCCCAATTCCGAAAGCACTGTGGTCAGCCTGGGTTCAGAATCAACACCATTCCACCTGGCAGCCCAGATCTCTGTAAGGAAGAAAAATTGAATCGGAAGGTTTAAAAGCCTCGGCCAAAGCCGGGAATTCGCTGTAAAACACCCGAAAATCCTCCAATAGGAAGGTCCCAGATCATTGATTTAACAAATCGCTGCAAAAGCTAAAGCCCAAAGAGGTCGGGACCCCCATCACCGTGGGAGCCCACCAAAGCGCAACGTGTGGGAAAACTGAAAAATCGCTTACTGCGATTACTGTGAAAAATCGTCATCTTTAATACCTCCACAGCATTTCAAACTGTTCCCACCTGAACTTTGAAGCAACCATGGACAACAAATCAACATTATCAGGCCAACTTGGACTGATCCAAGGGCCAGACCAAACACAAAATTGCGGACTTTGGCGAATAAGATTCTTAAGATATATGATTGCTTCAGGATTAGATAAAAAGACAGAAGCTGACCAAATGAATACACTACTTTATTCAGTAGATCCGATAGCCAATGATGTTTATTGCGAGGCGCGGCATAAACGAATCCTCGGGTAAATTTGATGGAGTTCTAAAATCATTCAATACATATTTTAATTGAAGAAGCAGCAAATGTGTCCAACAGCTTGGAGAACCGATTGACTCTTTTGTAATTGAATTATACAGATTGGCTTAAGGCTGTGACTACAGTGACCTTAAGTTAGAACTCATAAGGGATAGAATTGTAGTAGAGTGGCTGACGATGCCCTTTCAGACATACTAGAGACCAAGGAAGATCTGACTCTAGAAGAGACTATCCAAATAGTCAAACAGTCTGAAATTCATCAACAGCACTAATCCATTTTACATGGCAAAAGCAAGCCATGGTACAGGGGGATAGAATTGTAGTAGAGTGGCTGACGATGCCCTTTCAGACATACTAGAGACCAAGGAAGATCTGACTCTAGAAGAGACTATCCAAATAGTCAAACAGTCTGAAATTCATCAACAGCACTAATCCATTTTACATGGCAAAAGCAAACCATGGTACAGGGCAACCCTAACTGTCCAGCTGGTAAAGTGACAAAGGGGCAGAAAGACTCCAGGCCAAGCAGGCTATACCCAAACCAACCAGCAGAGGGTGGATGACCATGTCAAAGCTGTAGAGCCCAAAGGCCTCACAGACGAGAGCAATGCCCAGCAATCTCAGTGCAGTATTTCAACTGCAACTGCCTGGGACACTGACGGAAAGCTATGCAAAGCTGATCCCAAGACAATCCATGAGATTGAGATGCCACACCAGGAACCATGCTTCTTGGGTGAGGTCAAGGATCCTGGATTCCCTTTTTGGAATGCAAATACAAACATGTACAAAATTTTTTATTTGTTCATGGGATGTGGGTGTCACTGGCTAGGGCAGAATTTATTGCCCATCACTAATTGCCCTTGTTTAGAGGGCATTTATCAAGACCCCCCACCGATAACCTTTGATTCCTTTGCCTAACAAGAATGTATCTACCTCTGCCTTATAAATATTCAGTGACCCCACTTCCACTGCCTTCTGAGGCAGAGAGTTCCAAAGTCACACAATCCCCAGAGAAAACATTTCTCCTCATCTCTGCCCAAAAAGGGTGAACCCTAATTTTAAAACAGTGCCCCCTAGTTCTGGACTCACCCATAAGAGGAAACATCCTTTCTATATCCACCTTGCCAAGACCATTCAGGATCTTATATACTTCAATCAAGCCACACCTCGCTTTTCGAAACTCCAGTGGAAACGAGCCAATCTGTCCAACCTATCCTCATAAGACAACCCGCTCATTCCAGGTATCAGTCTAGTAAACCTCCTTTGAACTATCTCCAGTGCATTTACATAAGGAGACCAAAACAGCACATAGTATTTGAGATGCAGTCTCATCAATGCCCTGTATAACTGAAGCATAACATCCTTACTTTTATGTACAATTCCTCTCATAATAAAGGATAGCATTCCATTAGCCTTCTTGATTACATGCTGTACCTGCATACTAACTTTTTGTTACTCATGCATGAGAACACCTAGATCCCTCTGCACCTTAGAACTCTGCAGTCATTCTCCATTTACGCAATACTCTTTTTTATTCTTCCTGCCAAAGTGAACAACTTCACATTTTCCCACAATATATTCCATCTGCCAGATTTTGCCCACTCACTCAACTTATATATATATGTCTGCAAACTCCTTATGTCCTCTTCACAACATACTTTCCTACCTATCTTTGTGTCATCTGCAAATTTTGCTACCATGCCTTCGCTCCCCTCATCTAAGTCATTGATGTAAATTATAAAAAGTTGATGCCCCAGCACAGACCCTTGTGGGACTCCACTAGTCACTCCTGCCAATCAGACAAAGACCCATTTATGCATATTTTCTGTTTTCTGCCAGTCAGCCAATCATCTAGCCGGGCTTGTGTGTTACCCTCTACATCATGAGCATTTTTTTTCTGCAATAACCTATGATGTAGCACCTTATCAAATGCCCTCTGGAAATCCAAGTACAGTATGTCTACAGTCTCTCCGTTATCCACAGCACATGTTACTCCTTCGAGGAACTCTAAACATGATTTCTCTTTCACAAAACCATGCTGACTGTTCCAGATTACGTTGTGTTTTTCTGAGTGCCCAGCTATAAATGGTCACCTCAGCAACTTCAAATTGGACATGGGAGCCAGTATTCTGGTCTTCCCAGATAAGGAACTGTGGCTGAGAGACCTCTAGCAAAGGACAGACACAACACTCTATAGGTCTGGAGGAATCCGACTGCTGGTCATAGGCATGATCGTAGAACCACTAAGGTATGATGACAAGCAGATATTCCAAGTCATGTACATCATCCAAAACCAATCTTTTTCTCTCCTGAGCAGAGATGCCTGTGTTGCCCTCAACATCGTTAAAACAGCAGAAGACATCATGATAACCTCTGTTGTCAACTACTTGAAACTGCACGTTCCTGAGAGGTCCACCAGTCAAGAGATTCCCAACTGGGTTTCAGCCCTGAATTCTCGTCACAGAATTGGTCCATCCAATTTCTTTGCAGGTGGCAGAAGCTCCTCTTCGGTCAAACCAGCCAAACCTTCAGATAATCACCACTGTACCTCGAGTGGAAGACACAAAGGAAAATGACCAGCAACAGCAGAATGAGCTCCAACCCCAGGCTCCAATGATTGCTATCACACTATCTGTAAACACCACAGCACAGACACTGCAACCTGCAGCCAACGCATAAGGCTGCAAGATGATGCTGGAGCAAGAAACTAGCAACCATCAACTTGCCAGAGCACACCTCAGTGAAGCACGGAGACACACAGGAGAACAGTGTCACAATTAAAGCCAAACTGCAAGGTGAGCCCACTGATAAGGACATCCAAGTGACAGGGAGAGACACCTTCAAGTCACACAAAAATCGCAGCAGACCACATGGAAAAAGAAAAATTGGGTTTTACAATGAATGAACGGAGCGAACACTATCTCCGGAAAGAACAGGACAAGCAGGCGGTCCCCGAAAAGAGCAGATAGGGAGTTGAAAAAGAGAAGCTCAACTCCAAGGAGCAGAAAAAGAGTATCAGAAGAAGGGCTAGCCCGGTTGTAATGTAAATACGTTGGGTAAAGACTTTGAGGAGGTATAGTCTAAGGGTACCTGGCATAGCAAGGTTTATTGTGAATCTGGGAAACAGTACCACCCACACTGCGAGGTAACAAGACACACATGAACTATGCTCACCATGCTTTTTGTGCCTCACTGAGAGAACTTGACTTTGCCTCACTAACTCTTCAAAAGAAGGAGCTCTCCTCAGGTTTCATGATAATGGTTCACAAACAGAAAATGTGGGGTATGATAGGATGAGAAAGAAATGAAAAAAATCTCACTACAGCTTCCACAGGCTGTTGAACTTCTCAACTCAGGCGCCGTCCTTGTAGTGGATGAGATGCCGGTGGTTTGCGGAAGCAACTTTTCATTGCAGCCGTCTACCGAATTAGCTTCTGCAGATTGTTGACACATAATTCGAGTATATCAACACAGCGTGAGATGGGGGCCATCGGTGATGGCACATCGGCTTAGCACATGCTTGGAATATGTGGCTGCCTCCTGTTACCATGCTAGCCCTGGTAACATCATTACATTTGTCCTTGTACTGAGTGGCCATTCGTAGATATTCTCCTCCGTGTTCTATGGGACTTGAATTCTTTGGTGTCAAAACAACCTCCAGCCTTCAGCAAAACTTCTATGGCTATAAAAAAGGACCCAGAGCACTAAACCTTGCTGTATACCTGACATTTATTTCAACAGGAGTTGTTTCCATGCTCAAAGGCTGATGACGGAGCCACAGTCAAATCAAGAAGTAGAATATCAAGAATCTGCCAACCAATAGGTACCTTCCAATCTGTACAAGGTGCTGACATATGGACCAGAAATGAATTTAAAATTAGGGAGTCAGAAAAGAGCTATACTCTGTACCTAACCTGTATAGGACCTATCCTGACGTTTTGGATGGGACAATTGAGAGGATGCTTTGCTCCATTTCTAACCCTGCTCTGGGAGGTTTTGTTGGGACAGTGTAAAGTGAGCTTGTCTCTGTAATTAACCTGTGCTTTCTCTACCCTCGGAGTGTTTAATTGGACAGTGTAGAGAAAGCTTTGCTCTGTAACTAACCCATGCAGTACCTGCCCTGAGAGTGTTTGATGGGACAGTGCAGAGGAAGCTTTGCTCTGTAACTAACCCATGCAGTACCTGCCCTGAGAGTGTTTGATGGGACAATGTAGAGGAAGCTTTGCTCTGTAACTAACCCAGGCAGTACCTGCCCTGAGAGTGTTTGATGGGACAATGTAGAGGAAGCTTTGCTCTGTAACTAACCCATGCAGTACCTGCCCTGAGAGTGTTTGATGGGACAATGTAGAGGAAGCTTTGCTCTGTAACTAACCCATGCAGTACCTGCCCTGAGAGTGTTTGATGGGACAATGTAGAGGAAGCTTTGCTCTGTAACTAACCCATGCAGTACCTGCCGAGAGTGTTTGATGGGACAGTGCAGAGGAAGCTTTGCTCTGTAACTAACCCATGCAGCACCTGCTGAGAGTGTTTGATGGGACAGTGTAGAGGAAGCTTTGCTCTGTATCTAACCTGTGCTCCACCTACCCTTGGAGTGTCTGCATCTTAAATCTTTGCGTAAGAGTGAAGAGACTTTTGACCAAACTGACTTTATTAAATGTGTACGGATACCACACCTGAACAAAGGAAATTTTAGATCTGTAAAGCTTCTTAGGTGTTGATTGATGAATCCAACTGTCTGTCTTAAACCCAGGGATCCTCCTGTCCCTCATTTAGGTGTAGAAGCTCATTGATAAAGTACAGTTTGTGGTCTGATGACTATTGGGAATCTCACACTCCCCTAATGCCTTGAACCTCTCCTCCATCTAATTGTGGTGACCCCATTTATATATTCTCCTTCAATGGCGCGAACTTTTACTGCCATTCAGAAAATGAGTGGTGAAGAACGATTACCCATTTATCACTCTACCCTTTGAAAGTCAGTGGAGACAAAAATCATGTGGCCTATAAAATGGGTGGGTGTTTACTTGCCACCTATATTGCACCCAGTGGTAATTGTAAAAACACACCCACTCCGTCCCTACCCGGGAACTCATCTACATTAGTTATAAGCAAGTTACTGTGGACAGCCGTTTTTCTCCCAAGGTCTTCATCTCTTAATATAAACACAGGAAATGCTGGAAATATGGCAGGTCCATCAACATGTGAAAGAGTTATTGTCATCAGTAGACTATTGGTGGTACTTCACATGTTGGATCTTTCAAAGTCTACACAGGAAACGAGAATTTATCTTATTTCCTTTTTGGTGCTGACAATTATGACGTGTGGTTCCAGCACATTCTGGGAGTGGGGGTGGCAGTGGGGTATTCATCGGTATTCCTTTGTTTCTCCCTAAGCTTTCAATTGTGTCCCTTGTGTTTGACTCTTTTTTTGTTCCAAAATGCTATTTTACTGGGCACACGTTGTCCAGCATGCAAAAGGGTCATGGTCTGAATTACATTTGCCTTCCTTTGCAGGTAAACAATATCAACGTGGTGAAGGTTGGACACAAGCAGGTGGTCTCCATGATCCGACAGGGAGGGAATAACTTGCTGATGAAAGTGGTGACAGTCAGCCGAAAGCCGGAACTGGAGGACGGAATGAGGAAAAAAGGTCAGGAGATAGTTTATTATAATTGGAGAATACTGTCAGAGTTAATCCTTTCACTGATTGACTGAATGGCAGAGATTTTGTTGATAATACTGATTGTCGAGAATATCTTAAAGTGACTGATAATTATGTGAAGTTGGGTGTGCATCCTGATTCATCACAAGGAGAGTTCTGAATTACACTGCTGTTGGGTACAAGAGATTCAAGCCAGGTAGGGAGGTGCTTATCTACTGGACCAGAAGGAAAAGTCTACTCAAGAGTCTAATTCCAAACACTCCCCCATGACCATTTAGGTATAAACATTGTCCCTCTTACTCCACCCTGTGAATCAGGGAATCACCTCAGCAGCTTATCAGAAGAATCCCCTTCATCTTAATCAATTTGGGAGTGAGTTAAAGCCTCCTCTCAATAAGTCAGAAAACTATAGTGAAAACCCTCCCTTTCTAAATTTGCAGCATGAGTCAAATCTCCACTTCCCAACAAGTTAGGGAGCAAGTTGAAGCACCTTTCCCTTAAGTCAGTGTGGGGACTCCTCAAAAACCCCATCTCCTAGAGTTAGGGAACAAATGAAGCTCCCCTTCCCCCAGTAAGTCAGGATTTAATATCTTGGCAGCCTTCCATCTCATGTGATGATAGCTTGTGCCGTGATGGTCAACTCTGTGCTAAATATTTCTTGGTGCAGCCAAGGAGCCCCACTCTGGCACAGCAATCCCTGCCAGATTTGCTGCAGATGAAGACAGTAGACTCAGAAGATGCAATTTTCACTGTCTTCTGTTTTCTCTTGATTCGCTTCTCAGCCAACTGAACTTTCCTCTTTGTTTCGCCTCTCCCATTACCCTTCCAGACATTCAACCTCCAGAGCTCAGGGCAGTCACCAAATGTCACCCAGTTGCCTATGTCAATGTCCGCCATCTTCATATCTCGCTTGCAGGTATTTTTGTGGTGGAGATATAGATGTTCAGTGTCCATACAGAAGGGCTTTGGGTATATGGCCATAATCCATCCAATGAATGTGTCTGAGCTGGCAGATGCTGTTGGCTTAGCAATGAGTGTATGCTGATGGAATTAGCACACTCCAGGACCTCTGAGTTGGTGACCTTGTCCTGCCAAGAGATGCTGAAGTTATGTTTGTATATAACTCTCTCTATCTGTCAGCCATTTTGCTAGTTGAAGTCCCCTCCTTGCAATGGCTTTGGGAACAAGTTGAAGCCCCTCCCCTCCTCCCCCATCTTCCTCTCCTTCCTTACTCTCTTCCCCTCCTCTGCTTCCCCCTCCACTCCCTTCCTCTTCTCCCTTTCTTCTCTCTCTTTCCCTCCCTTACTCTCCTTCCCTCCTTCCCTTCCCCACTCCCTTCACCTTGCCATCCCCTCCCCTACCCCTTCCGTCCTCTCCTCTTTCAGTTAGTTGAACAGTTTAAAGGCCCTCCTCAGCTAGTTGAAGAATTAGTTAGCAAGTGAGTTGACAGCGTCCTCCCCCGTCCTCCCCCCACCCCCACCCTCACCCCCACCCTTCCTGGCTTGCTCCTAATGTCCAGTTTAAGTCCAAAATTAATAAAGCACCTGAGATTTACTAAATTTCCCTTGTGTTTTTTCCAAGCTATTAATTTAAATGTTGGGATTCTGTAAAAGAGGGAAGAGGGAGAGATTAAAACAGAAATAGTATACTGAAGCAAGAATGTCTGCTATTCAGTGCAATCACAACCTGAAAGTGTATTTCTCAAATTGAGAGCATGTGACACAGTGAAAGGGCTAAAACCTCTGCATGCGAACTGCTTCTCACTAAGCGTATTTTATGAAGCTCACTCTTGCAGGAAGGACCATCCATAATTGCATGCCCGTGCACTCCCGGGATGACCCAACTGCTTATTCAGTGAGTAGCTTAGCCATACAGACCAAGAAGGTCCCAGGTTCTAGGCGCTGTATGTGCTGAGTTAACTGATGTCAACAGGGATGGTGGTAGTTATTTGCACGCCTGGGCTAGAGAGAAAAGATTTGACTTCTGATCAAGCATTCCCATTGTTAGTGAGCATGTGTGGACATCAGGCGAGGACAGAATCAGGTTCAGCTGTGATGCCCATTGCAGTTAAACAGCCTGCCAAAATTCAATGTCTGGGTTCCCACAAAAAGAATGATCACTTGGATGAGGGATCAACATCATAGACCAGCAGGGGGAGTCAATGCCTTCAAACAAGAAGGACAAAAGGGATAGAAATTGAGGAAATGAGGAGAGGAGATGCCATGTGAACTGTATGTGAAATATGTTGATGTTTTCCTGGGAGTGCAGCTTGCCTTGAATGCACATTCAAGCAAATCATTGTTGGATGTATACTCATCTATCTGGCAAAGTGTGTTTAAGTTTAATGAACATTGATCTGATAAGGCATTATAAAAAATTGAAATGTCTTTTTGTGGTTCTAATGAAGTAGTTGTCTCTTAGCAATGAACTGAGTTGTAGATTGTTTTTGAAGACTGATCTTTTTTGTGGAGTCCCGGTTGAAATCCTGTTCAGACTGAGGACATGAAGGTTTCTTTGTTGGAAGTCTAGTTGGGACAGTATGTCAAGACACTGTTGATTTTTGGGATTCTGAAATGTGAAATACAATGGTTAACAGCATCCAGTCCAGTTTCCAATAAATATTAGTATCAGTCAAAAAGTTACCATGTCCTTTGAATACAGGGTTGCTGATGTGTGATGTGAAAAATGTAGATTTTGGGGACAGGAGCTTTATCCTTCAGCTTTTTCCATAATTGACAACCCAAGTGAAGAGTTAAGGCAGGGCATATCCAAGGCTAAAAGAGTAGGCAAGATTAGATCAACCCAAAAATTGGTTGGGTAATAGCTGAGTTTTAAATGTGCACGCTGAAGGAGGAAGGAAAGTTTGAGAGAGGCAAGATGTTTGACAGTGGGAAGTACTGAGAAAGAATGAGTTAGAATTGGAAGTGAAAAGTGTACAATGATCTAGCATGTGTTCAAAGGTGTTAGTTTGATACAGAGTAAAGGACCCTTCACTCAATGTTCCCCCATCATGTTTCTTTACCCCCACTGCACTTCACTTTCTCACAAAATTCTCATACCAGTTTTGTGCCAAATCGCTCTGAATTTGGTTCTGTGAACTTGCCTGCACTGAAAACTGGGCACAAGACACCCAACCTCATTTCACATTGGCACTTGGTCACTTGGGACAGTAGTAGTTGCTGAGGTTGAGTAGGAGGTTGTACAAGTACAAGACAAGGAGGTTACACTGACATTTTGTAGAGAATTGGAGAGACTACACCTGGGACCACTGGGGGAAATACAGTGAGACTGCACTCCAACTGTGGTAGAAGTGGACTGAAAAGCTAGAATCCTGTCTCCGACCCATGCTCCACCCAGTAAGCCTCATCCAAATCACTAAAAGTAGTGACACAGGTTAATAAGATCATTTTTTTAAAAAGCAATCAAAACAATGGGGATAAATGGATAAGATTGAAAAGCAGAGAAGTTATGTTAAACTTGTATAGAACATTGGTTGGACCACACTTGGGAAAATGTGCATAGTTCTGGTCTCCATATTATAAAAAGGGTATAGAGACACTGGAGAAGGTTCAAAAAAGACTTACAAGAATGATACCAAAAGTGTGAGGTTATACCTGTCAGGAAAGATTGAACAGGCTGAGGCTCTTTTCTCCAGAAAAGATAAGGATGAAGTATTTAAGATTATAAAAGGGTTTGATAGGGTAGGCGTAGGGACAATGTTTTCATTTGTGAGACAAACCCAAACTAGGGGTCATAAAAATAGCCAATAAGAAATTCAGGAGAACTTCCTTAGACAGAGAGTGGTGAGAATGTGAAACTCAAACAAGGAGGAGTTGACGTGAATGGCATAGATGCATTTAAGAAGAAGCTAGATAAACACATGAAGGGGAAAGAAACAGAAGGAGATGTCTGATTGAGCTAGATGAAGAGGGTGGGAAGAGACCTGTGTGGAGTATAAACACTGGCATTGATCAATTAGACCAAATGGCCTTTTTCTGAGCTGTAAATTCTTTATACATCTGTGTGCCCTTTCGTGTCCAGTTTTGTTCCACATTCAAGTAAAGGAACACTGGAAGTGATTTACTGGAGGCAAATAACTGTGCAGGCTTTTTAATTAGTGAGATAGGATGAAAATTAAGTGCAGTCAAATTGCTCTCTCTGGAGAAAAGGAGCCTAAGGGTTGGCAAGGGACTCATGATTCAAGGCATAAAAAGTACTGAAGAGAATTGGTGTTTTTTTTTATAATTCCTTATGAGGTTTGCAAAGCTGCAATATATTGCCCATCCATAGTTGCCCCTTGAGAAGGTGGTGGCGAGACATCTTCCTGCATCACTGCGGTCTATGTGATGAAGGTACTCCCGTAATTCTCCCATATTAGGGAGTTCCAAGATTTTGTTCCAGCATGAAGGAATGGTGGTAATATGTCTAAGTCAGAATGGTGAGTGGCTTTAATGGTGTTCCCATGCACCTGCTGCCCTTGTCCTGGTTGGTGGGAGGGGACAAGTTTTGGAGAAACTCCTGAAGAAGCCTTGGCGAGTTAATGCAGCACATCATTAGGTAGTGCAGACGGATGTCTTTGTCTAAGCATGAAGGGAACAGAGGAGCTTGACCACAAGGAGTAAGAGCCAATCAAACTTGTTGACCTGTTAAAACTACTGGATTGTGGCCGAGTGACTGTTGAAGCATTGAACAAAGGTTGAACAGATGCGTGCTAGTACAGAACCCAGGGAGATAGGTGACACATTAGAAAGGAGATGAAATGGTGTCATCTGCAGACCAGAATGATGCTTGGGTGGATGGGGGTGGATGCTATATTTGAACGGTTAAATATAAGGGCTCTGGAAAGGTTACATTTCTTCTCCCAGGTCCAATGGGTTCCAGCTTACAGTTAAATTAAACCATTTAGTCTGAGGTAAATTATCACACTTTATTCCCTTAACAAGTAGGAATAAGTCACCTAAACTATCGAAAACAGCTCATTTAATGCTGCAGTAAAGGTTAAACATGGCGGGACAGTCATGATGCAGAAGACCGCGGTTTATGGTGAATGGAACTTTGTAATTGTTGGTTTACACTGTACAAAAAAAAATGAAGCATGCATTTCTTTGGCACCAAGACTATGTTAACGACAACAGAGGACCATCAAGAGGCCACTGAGCTGTCACTGACAGGAGAGTTAATAAATTTGTGCAAAAAAAGTGCCCCAAACTGCAAACGGCTGTCGCAAACGAGATAATGAACTAAAACAAAAAACAAAAAAAGGGGTTGCGAGGCTAAGCAGCAACACACTAGGAAACGCAAACCAACTGCACAGGACAGCAGGGCACCTAGCGAAATATCTCCCTTGAACCGAGAAACCGCTAGTTCAACTGTTCAACCAGCAAGGCACCGATGAGACCACCACCACGCCAGAGCCCATCACTGAATCTGGTAAGTCATGTAAATAATGTCTGCTGTCTGTTTTAGTTAGAAATAAATAAATACTAACACCATAGCCCTATCCATTAGTCATCGCTAATATGCATGCTAGCAATGATTCCGTAGAGTCTTGTAGATCCTTAGACGTAACGCCCCAAGTCCATAATCGTTTGCTGTGCCTGCAGTAAGTTCTTTGAAAAGTGGCACTTTGATGCTGTCCTGATGGCTCAGTGGTTGAACGCACCATTTCGTGTGGTACTGAGCCATACAGGCCAGGAAGGTCCCAGGTTCGACCCTTGGTCTGTGCTGAGTTAGCTGATCTCAGCCAGGGGCAGAAGGAGAAGTTGGGGGTGGAGGGCACTATGATTGGCCTTAGTGTCCCTGGTGTAGGGAGGGATATAAAAAAAACCAAAAATCAGCCATGGTTCCCACTCCTGATCGACATTCAGTGACTCCTGCTGGGCAGCGTGTGTGTGTGTGTAGAGGTCGGGGCGAGGATAGGTTTGGGCAAGGCTGTGACATTTCTTTTGTCAGATTGCCTACCAAAGCTTGCTGCCTAGACTCGCGTGTGGAAATAGCTCAGTGGGCAGGTTGCCAGAGGGATGTCGGTGTCTAACGGACCCTTCCCCGGCAGGAGTCACTGCTTTCAGGAGAGGAGTGGAGAGGGAAAGACAATTGGAGAAGCGTCAGTGGTACTCTGTCGTCTGCAACAGTCTGATTGTAAAAACAAAATCTCAACTTGCTACGTAACCCCAAACCCAACATTAAAAACAACCTCTTATGTCTCCACAGATGAATCTCTCACATCAACCAGCACTGAGTCACTCGAAGGACTCATCAACATTTTCAAAGACGATGATGCTTCTGAGGAAAACGATGATAAGTCCGACCGGGAGGAAAGCACCACAACCCCACAAGACCCAGAACCTGAACTCCACGCCTGTGATTGTGCTGTGGAATGGCAGGAGGACCTGGCGCAGGACCTGACTCCTGTGGCTGGAACTTCCAAAGGACCTCTCCTGGATTGTACCATGCAAGCCGGAGGGTCCACCGTGGAAGACCAAGGGACGCATCAGCCACAGCTGGGAGGTGCTGTCCCTGAAACATCCCCAGCACACACCCAACAAATGCTGGAACAGACCATTCACCTCCTTCATGAGGCAGTGCAGAACTTCCACGTCACTGTGCAGTCTGGATACACCCAGATGCACAGCGACATGACAAGATCGCATACTATAATGCAGTTTGGTTGGGCACAGTTCACAGAGCAAGTTGGCTGTCTGGTCAGCCTGCTCAGGACCCTGGTGCGAGACCACCAGGCCTCTACCCCTCAGCTCCGTGATGTTGCTGTTCAGAGCTCTCTCAAGTCCCCTGAAGGCCAGTCTACTGGGGTGGTGCTGCCAGCAGCCAGCTCTCCTGTGGCTGATGTACTGCCAAATACACAGTGCAACCCAGTGGGGGATCACTTGAATGATGGATCCTCCCAAAGCTCAGTCACCTGTCCTGTAAATAGAACACATGTACATAGTTTTAATATATAACCATGTAAATAATACAACTGCATTGACACAATTTGGGTTCCACCATTGTTAAGTTTGCACATCTTTTACATCAGTCAACCAGACTACCTCAACACTACCAATTGAAAAGAAGTGCTCTGTAACTTTGTTTTAATTTGTACGTTCATCTACACAGCTACTTGGTGAAGGCATCTATGCTGTTTTGTTGGAGCGGTCAACAAATGTTAGTTCATTATTTGTACTGTTCATCAAACCATTTGACTAAACAGTTTCTATTTCATCACTTCTTTGTCTAGTGTCTTCTTTCCTCTTCCACGCTAGTATATATGATACTCGCTCTGATCTTCCCAAGTGCGTATCATAACAAGTTTCCCATCCTTGGTAACATCCTGGTGAATCTACATTGCCCGCTCTCTATCACTTTAAGTATCCTTTCTATGATGTGGTGCCCAGAACTGCACAGAATATATTAACTGTGGCATAACCATTGTTTTGTACCATGTTAACTTTACTCTTATACTCCTTACTCAGTCTAACAGCTCTTCCATCTACAGCAGGCAGCACCCTCTCAGAACTGCACTAGAACACCAACCTAAATTATGTGCTCAAGTCCTAGACTGGGACCTGAACCCACAAACTTGCCTTTACATTTTCTCTTCAATTGTATCCCAAGGTGTTTCTGGATTATCCTTGTACATCTGCTGATATTTTATCTTGTGAGTCTTCTGAGACCCACTGTCATCAATATCTTTCACTTGAGGTGGTTTGGATCTTCACATTCAAAACAAGATGAATTTATTTGTTGTGAAATAAGAGTAAATAATAATACTATCCATCTTGCAATTATTATTGTCTGAAGTCCAGTCACTGTTTTAATGTCGGCAAATACAGCAGCCATTTTGTACCACCAATGTTCCACAAACAGTAATGAGATAAATGAATAGTTATGTTTTCGGGTAATAGTTGAGGGAGAAGTGTTGGACAGGACACCAAGAAGAATGTGCTGCTCTTCTTAAATCAATGACACAGGATCTTGAACTTTGGGACCATAGAAGTTTACAGCACACAGAGAAACATTTGGTCCATTGTGTCTATGACGGCTCTCTATGCAGTCCAGATCTAAGCACACTCACCTGTGATGTTGCCATACCCTGTATCCTCTAATATTTATCCATTTTTTCCTTAAAATATGCAGTTGTGTCTGCCTCACCCATTTCCTTCCAGCTCTAACAAACATCTGCATAAAGACATTTCTCTTTGTCTCTCTTCCCTCTGAGTGCCAAATTTAAATTGATGACCTCTTGCCACTAACTCCATAGCCAGAGGAAATAGTTATTCCCTGTTCACACCATCAAAACTCTTCATAAAATTTAAATCCCTTCACGATTTTTAAAAAAAAATTCATTCAAAATTTGCAGATGACACAGAACTTGGAAGTATTGTGAGTTGTGAGGAGGATAGTGATGGATTTCAAGTGGGCATACACAGGCAGGTGGAATGTCAGACAATGGCAGATAAAATTTTATGCAGAGAGATATGAAGTGATTCATTTTGGCGAGAGGAATGAGGATCGACAATATAAAATAAAGGATACAATTCTAAAGCGGGTGTAGGAGCAGAGAGACTTGGGGGTATATGCATGCAAATCATTGAAGGTGGCAGTGCAGGTTGAGAAAGCGGTTAATAAGGCATACAGGATCCTTGGTGTTCAAATTCATGAGGCATCTGGACAGAGTAGATAGGGAGAAACTGTTCCCATTAGCAGAAGAATCAAGAACCTGAGGACACCGATTTAAGGTGATTGGCAATAGAAACAATGGTGACTTGAGGAAAAATCTTTTTACGCAGCAAGTGGTTAGGATCTGGCATGCACTGCCTGAGATTATGGTGGAGGCAGATTCAATCGAGGCCTTCAATCAATTATATGAAAACGTGAAAAAAAGGGGTTGTGGTGAAAATGCGGGAGAATGGGACTAGGTGAGTTGCTATTGCAGTGAGCCAGCACAGACATGACAGGCTGAATAGCTTCATTCTGTGCTGTAACTATTCGATTTTTCTATAAATCTTCTCTTGGCCTTCTCTGTTACTTTGGAAATTGTCCCAGTTTCTCAAATCTGTCATCAAAAATAGTTTTCCCATCCCTCGTGGCATCCTGGTGAATTTACAGTCCGTGCTCTCCATGACTTTAATGTCCTTTCTATAACACAGTGCCCAAAACTGCACACAGCACTTTCACTGTGGCCTAGCCATCGCTTTGTACAACTTTACCTTTACTCTGATACGCCACACTCAGTCTAACAGATCACCCATCTATGGCAGTGCAGTATTCCCTCAGTACTGCTCTAGAATTCTAACATTGATTACTTGCTCAAATCCTAGAGAGGGGCTCAAATCCACTAATTTGCCCTTAAACTTTCTCTTCAGTTTGTATTTCTGTAGAAGGTAACATCTCCAAGCAGGAGAGCAGGTGGATAACCTACTCGAGTTGCCTCCTTCACCAATATTACTACTCATCCTCCTTTCTTATTTTGTCCATCCTATTAATGTTATAACCTCACAAGTTATTTTTCATTCCTGTCTAGATTGCAGGCAAGTTTTTATTGATGCTATTATATCTATATCTTCTTGTGAAATATTTGCTTCTAATTTCCCAAGTTTATAGTTGACACTCTAAGCATTGCAATACATGGACTTTAATTTTTTTTTGTTCTTTTTAACTCTCCTTTTTGCTTGTTTTTTTTATTCTATCGTAGGATGTGGGCATCGCTGGCGAGGGCAGCATTTATTGCTTATCCCTAATTGCCCTTCAGAAGGTGTTAGTGAGCTGCGTTCTTATACCGCTGCAGTCCATGTGGTGTAGGTACACCAGCAGTGCTTTTAGAAAGGGAGTTCCAGGATTTTCACCCAGCAACAGTGAAGGAATGATGGTGATATGGTTCCGGGTCAGGGTGGTGTCTGGCTTGGAGGGGACCTTGAAGGTGGTGGTGTTCCCATGCATCTGCTCCTCTTGTCCTTCTAGCTGGTGTGGTCGTGGGTTTGAAGGTTGCCGTCGAAGGTGCCTTGGTGAAATGCTGCAGTGCATCTTGCAAATGGTACACAATGCTGCCACTGTGCATCAGTGGTGGAGCAAGTGAATGTTTAAGGTGTTGGTGAGGTGCCATTCAAGCAGGCTGCTTTGTCCTGGATGGTGTCGAGCTTCTTGAGTGTTGTTGGAGCTTCAATCATTGAAACAAGTGGAGAGTATTCCATCATACTCCTGTAGATATGGTGCCAGAGGACTAGAGAATTGAAAATGTTACACCCTTAGTGAAAAGCGTGTGTAATGATAAACACAGCAACCACCCGGCAGTTAGTTTAACCTTGGTGGTGAGACAAAATTAACAGTCACTTGGACAAGTGTAGATTAATTATGGAAAGCCAGTATTGATTTATTAAGTGAAAATCATGTTTAACAAACTTGTTTGAGTTTTTTTGATGAGGTAACAGAGGGTTGATGAGGGTATTGTGGTTAATGTGGTGTACATGGACTTCCAAAAAGCATTTAATAAAGTGCCACATGTAGACTTGCCAGCAAAGTTGAAGCACAAGGAATAAAAGGGACAGTGGCAGCATGGGTACAAAGTTGGCAGAGTGACAGGAAACACAGAGTAATGGTCAACAGTTGTTTCTCAGATTGGAGGAAGGTACACAGTGGGGATTTCCAGGGGTCGGTACTAGGACCACTGCTTTCCTTGGTATGTATTGAAGACCTAGACTCAGGTGTACCAGGCACAATTTCAAAATTTGCAGATTGCATGAAAGCTGGAAGTATTGTGAACTGTGAAGAGGATAGTGATCACCTTCAAGAGGACATAGACAGAGATTTGGAATGGACTGACATGTGGCAAATTAAACTTAATGCAGAGAAGAGTAAAGAGATACATTTTGGTAGGAAGAAAGAAAAGAGGCAAAATAAAATAAAGGGTATGATTCTAAAGGGGATACAGGAGCAGAGGAACGTGGCGCTATGTGTGTACAAATCATTGAAAGTTGCAGGACAGTTTGGGAAAGTGGTTGAAAAGGCATAGAGGATCCTAGGCTTCATAAATAGAGACGCAAATTGCAAAAGCAAGAAAATTATGATGAACCTTTTAAAAACACTGGTTCGGCCTCAACTGGAGTACTGTGTCAAATTCTGGGCACCACACTTTAGGAAGGTTGTGAAGGCTTTAGAGTAGGTGCCGAAAAGATTTATGAGAATGGTTTCAGGGATGAAGGACCTCAGTTGCATGAATAATTTGGAGAATCTGGGGTTCTCCTTAGAAAAGAGATGGGTGAGAGGAGATTTGATAGAGGGTAAATAGGGAGAAGCTGTTCCCATTGATGGAAGGGTCAGGAGTCAGAGGACACAATTTTAAGGTGATTGATGAAAGCATGAGGAAAATCTTTTTTACACAGTGAATGGTTAGGATCTGGAATGCACTGCCTGAGAGTATGATAGAGGCAGAATAATTTGTGACTTTCAAAAGGGAGTTGGATAAACAACTGAAGAGAAAAAATTTACAGGGTGACAAGGAGAGGGCAGGGTGTGGGACTAGCCGAGTTGCTCTTGCAGAGAGCCGGCACGGAGGTGACAGGCTAAGTGGCTTTCTCTTGCGTTGTAACTATTCTATAATTCTATGATGATACAATAAATTCCTTATGTATATCACATGTAAAAACTCACATGATACCTGATTCAAATTTCTATGTCACACTTGGGACAGAAGTGGCAAGAAACTAAGATGGCCATTCAGAATGTACAAATGTTCAAGGAAAAGGAAGTATTGGAATCACAGTGCTGGATTTTTGCCAAGTCCACCCTTGGGATATCAGAGCAGAATATCCATTCACTGCTCACCTCCACTAACTCTGGCTCTGTTTTCTTCTTAAGTCTCATTAAAGATACAGAGTGAGCTCTAAAAGGGAACCTACCACTGTCTAGGGAGGAAGTTATAATTGTGCTGCAACATCAGAAGAGTTGTAGCCTGACTTAAAGAGGGCACAAGTTTCAAAAGATTGTACACCAGCCTTGGTGTCAGTTGCCTAGGCCCCAAGCTCTGGAATTCCCTCCCTACACCTCTCCACCTCCCTACCTCAGTTTCCTCCTTTGAGACATTTCTTGAAGCCTACCTCCTGACCAAGCTTTTGGTCATCTGACTTAATATCTCTTTTTGTGGCTTGGTGTCATACTTTGTTTTATAATGCTCCTGTGACAGGCCTTGGAATAAGTTGTTGTTCTCAGATCCAGGTAGAACCTATGAAAGATGTAGTTTAGGGCTGAGTAAAAGCTTTCTCCCTGTAATTGGCCTCCCCACAAACAAAGCTAATGTTCCAATCACTACCCAATTAACAAGTAAACTTTAAATTAACTCATCCCCTGTTGATTTAACAACCATTAGACTTATAGCCTTAAAAGGAATATAGGTAAAATTAACAGAAGTATAATTTGTTTCATATTGTGCAAAGTTCTTGGTTTCATAAAGCAGAAAATCTGCAAGTTGGAACTGCATTGAGTGAACATTTCCTACCCATCACACTTCAGTTTTCTGTATCACACTAACAATTTCTGTATCATACTAACAAAACAAAGGCAGTAACTTGAAAAATACAGTTTCCCAACAATTAAAAAATTAATTGACACAGGAGCATCAAAAGACTTTCTACCTTGCCTCAGTTAGTACCATCAATCATATCCTAATAGTGCCCTGGGAAGTGAGGAGCAAGCAGGGCAATCGATTGCCCTAAGCTACCCATTCACAAGCGTTGGGTTGAGATGGGGCAGCTGGCAGGCTTCATAGCTGGTTTTGGAGAAGAAAGTAAAAGAAAGGGGGCAGGAAAACAATGGTTGTCTTCACCCCTTCCCTGCTTTCCCTGTGTTTTGCTACCTACACCATCAAAATCCTATGTCTACATACCGTTAATTGGCCTCCCCACAAACAAAGTTAATGTTCCAATCACTACTCAATTAACAAGTAAACTTTAAATTAACTCACCCCCTGTTGATTTAACAACCATTAGACTTATAGCCTTAAAAGGAATATGGGTATCTTTAACAGAAGTATAATTTGTTTCATATTGTGCAAAGTTCTTGGTTTCATAAAGCAGAAAATCTGCAAGTTGGAACTGCATTGAGTGAACATTTCCTACCCATCACACTTCAGTTTTCTGTATCACACTAACAATTTCTATATCACACTAACAAAACAATGGCAGTAATTTGAAAAGTAGTCTCCCAACAATTGAAAAATTAATTGACACAGGAGCTAGCATGTCTGTCACCTCTAACTGACCCTAGCAATCAAACACAAAAACATAAGATAAGCCTGCAACATGAACTATTAAACTCTGAAATCATTCTGCGCTTACTTAACAGCAGTAACACTGCGTGGCTTAAAGAGGATCAGAAAAATAATAGATTGTGCATTACAAGTCACAACACTTCAGAATCATCTTACTAACTTGGGCAATCCCACAGGTTATATATTTTTGATAAAAGAACCATGCCCTAGACTACACATGAGCAATGCCACGGGAGGTCAGTTAGTTTGCGATAAATATTTCCCCATCTTCAGTTCTCTGCCCAAAGGCAGGTCCAACTCACAACACCACGACCTCCACCATGGGTAGGGCAAGGAAGCAAGTCCCAAATCCACCCCAGCCTGAATGGGGATCGAACCCTGTGCTGTTCGCACCAATCTGATTTGAGTTGCTGTGGCAACGTACACTTTTACCTGCATGTTGTAGCCTGGAGCTATGGATAGTGATGGGAGAGGCTCCAATTTCTTTCCATCACATGGCTGATCGGGAATCTCTCCCGCTCTTAGTGATAAATATTTACGTATATAAAAATCCCATCTCAAACTGGACCAGCGGTTCCGTTGGTTAAATCAGAGTTAAAGTCAGTCATCAGGAGTTAGAGAATGACAAAAAAAATGTTTGCAGATTAATTTTATTTTGAACAATTTCAGTTAATGAAATATTTCAGTGATGTATGGAGCAAGATTTTTAAAATATTTCTTCACTGAAATGTTCCCGCCGCCTTGCCCAAAGGTTTTGCTTTTTTTTTGCTAGAGTTCAGTTTGATAGGAACCAGGAGCATACCCTGACAAACATCTTTTACATGTGAATTCAATGGGGATCAGGGGGAAAATCTAGCAGTGGCTGGGTCATTTGTATCATAAAGAAAGCTGATTGAATTTGATGGAAGCTGACCATTTCAGCACTAGGAAATTGCTGCAGGAGTTCCTCAGAGCAGCATCCTAGGCCAAACTCTCCTGCTGCTTCATAAGTGACCTTCCGTCCATCATAAGGGCAGGTGTGTGGCTGTTTACTGATGGTTCCACTCGCAGGATACACTACAGCAATTCACCAAAGCTTCTTTCACATCTCCTAATCCCACAACCTCTGCTGTCTAGATTTGAATTCACAAGGTCCGTGTTATGAATCCAGGACTGCAATCATACTACTGTACCCAAACTCAATCCCTGTTCTTCCAGAAACAGCACTATGGTCTCAATGTTCCTGTCTAGAAGGACAAGGACAGCAGTTGCATGGGAACAGCTCCACCTCCAAAGTTCCCCTCCCCGTCACAAGCCATCCTGACTTTGACTTATATTGCCTTCATCGTTGCTGGTCAATATCCTTCATTTACTTCCCAACCTGACAGCACTGTGGGAACACCTTCATAACGTGGACTGCAGCGGTTGAAGAAGGCAGCTCATCACCACCTTCTCAAGGGCAGTTAGTGATAGGCAATAAATGCTCGCCCTGCACTCACATTCTGAGAATTAGTTTAAAAAACCCAGATAGTGAGCTTCAGCAAGCCATTTGACTGCAGACGAAGCTCGATCCTGTCCTTATGCCAACATCGACACATACACAGGCTTCCCAACAGGATTAGGAGTCACTGAGGGGACATTGAGACCCTAGTGCTCTTCCAGTAAGAACAGAGATTAATCAGTATGATTGGGTCCTGGGCTCACAACCCAAACATTGTGAATTCAAATCACACAGTGCCAAGTTTGTCAGTGAGTTCAAGAAATTTGTGGGCTGCCATCAGATAAATCAACATGAAATCTGTCAGATGTCATAAAACCCCCAATTCGGTTGATAATGTCCGACAGAGTATGCAACCTGTGATGCTTGACTGGTCTGCACCTAACTTCACTCCAGCCGTCCACTATGTAGATGACTGTTAATGCCCTCTAAAGTGACCCAGTAAACAACCATTATATTAGAAGCCCACCAACACATTTTCGGGGCAACTGAAACTACAAGATCAAATGTAAGAGAGTTATGACAGTGAGCAGGAGAATCTTTTTTTGCAGAGTTGTGAGGCTGTGGAATTCAAGTGCAGCAGTACTGGTTGAGGCAAAGTTCAAGATTAGACTGGACAGGTGGATGAAGGAAAAGAGGCTGAAGGAATCTGGGGATGGGGAGGGTAAATCCAATTGGGTCCATTTGCTCACGCGGGGGCTGAATGCCAATATGGACTAGTTGGACCGAATGGTCTGTTTCTTTTCATAACTCCTGTGTATTTTTATATTTTGTTGTAGCAATGGGCAATAAATTTCAGTGTTACCGACATTGCTGATATCCTGAGAACAAATATAAAAGCAACTCAGTACCACTCCAGCCACTGTACTTCATACTGTGTATCCCCCTGGGACACAAAAAGTTGTTAAATTTTACTTTATGTGGACTGTACATAATGAAGGACATAGATAGATGCAATACATTTACATAGACCTACACCCAATGTACCAGATTAAGTATAGCATCCTCATACCCAGAGCTAATGCAGTCACTGTGTCATTAAAATTTCTTTAAATACCATCTCTCTCCCACCTGAATCTAATCTGCCTGATTGCAACTGCACTAATTAAGTATCTGATCTGTGCTGTTATTTTTAGTGACCTAATAATGTTTGTCTCTGCTAGGCATCGTGTTACTGCTGCCCAGCACTGCTTCCTAAACGGCAGGAATTCCATGCAGGGCTGGACTGCAGGGATCAGAGGGGAGGCTGAAAATCAGTGCGATTGAACCAAGTGCTCACGGCATCATGAGTCACAGCCTCTAGGAGAGCAGGAGAGAGAATCGGAAACAAAACACGCACACAGTCCACCTACACACCCACTCAGTCACACACCCACACACAGACGCACAGGAACACGCATCCAAATCCCACCCCTTCCCCCCCCCCACCCCACCACCTCCACACACATACACACACTGAAACCCATAAATCAAAGAAAAGCATACTCGATAACACATACATACCCTGTAATCCCACCTATCAAACACGTGCATACTCTATATCACTTACATATTTTCACACACATATATACACTCACACGCTAGGTGGAATTTAATTCTCACCCAGCAACCCATCCCATCCTGCAAATCCCCAGAGGTGGGTTCGGAGGTTGGGGGTGGGGGGGGTGGGGGGCCTTTGATCATGCAGGAAGGTATGGGGTGGAGACCCCATTGCCTTCCTGACTCCCCCAATCAAGCTCCAGGCTGGAACCTGACTCCAGGCAGCCTTCCCATCCAAAGGCAAATCAAGTCCCTTAATTAGCCACTTAAGTAGCCTTTCTGTTGACCCCTCTTCCTCCTTTGCCAGGGCTCCCCCCCCCGTTAACCCTATGCCGCCCATACTTCCCTCTCTCAAGGCTTCCATCATCGATTCCTGGTAAAGACCCCAGTGTAGTGTCAGCAGTGGCCACTGCTCCTCTGGTCGCTGACAACTCTCTGGTGCAGGATTTCTGGCCTGCACCTGGTTTAAATCAGTGGGATTTCAGATGGCACCCAGATAAGTGCCTGTTTGTTATAAAACTCCGTCAAACCTCATGAAAATTATTGACGCGCATTCTCCAGCTGGTTCTCCAGCCAGTGGACATTAAATCCTGGCCCCTGTCTGACTTCTCTACTGCAAACAGTCTTCCTAATTTACTCACTCCTGCCTCCTCCACCCTCACCTCCAACAAAAAAATGCGGAAAGCTCATGGATTTCTTTGTCACAAAGATTGGGATGATGCCATTAGCTGCTTCTGCTGCTTCCTTTCCTGCCCCTAGCCTGCCGGGTCAAAATTCAGCTAATAGTTCCGAGCCCTGAAGTCACAGCTTGTTCTAGTTTCCCTCCTATTTTCCTTCAAGCCCTCTCTCAGCTCACTTTGTCCATGAGACTTAGCTGCTGCTCCCTTGAAGCCCTTCCCACTAAACCTCTGACTACCCAACTTCCCCTCCTGGCTCCTATCTTATCTAATATTGCTAACGGTTCCCTCTATTCAAGTGCTGTTCCTCTCTCCTTCAAACCTGCTCTCCTCAAAATACAAATCCATGAACCATCTGTCCTTACAAACCACCACACTATCTCTGACCTCCTTTCCATTCTTAAGTTCTTAAATGTACTGTCACCCACAAACCTGTTTCCATGTTTCCTGGCACTCAATCTTTGATTGTCTCCAATCAGGTGTTTGATCCTCAAAAAGTACTTCCACCCACATATCCATGTTATTTTGAAGACTGCTTATTTCCACCTCTCTAACTTCACCTGACTCTGCCCCTACTTCATCTCATCTGTTAGTGAAACCCTCATCAATGCTTTTGTTACTTCTAGGCTTGACTGTTCTAACACAGCCCTGGCTGGCTTCCCATGTTCTACCCTCTGTAAACTTGAGCCAATCCAAAATTCTGCAGCTCCCACCACCCACCGCGCCCACCACCCCTGACGCCCGCCCCCCCCCATGTCCTAACTCACACCAAGTCCCATTCACTACCATTGCTGTTCTCTGGCTCCAGTTAAGCAATTTTAAAATTCTCATACTCACCAATCCCTACCTCTGTAACCTCCTCCAGCCCTGCAACCCTCCGGGTTAGCTGCGCTCTTCCAATTTTGACCTTTAAAGCATCCCTGATTTTAATCACTTCACCACTGGCGGCTTTTCCTTCAACTGCCAAGACCCTAAGTTACAGAATTCCCTCAATAAACCTCTCCAACTCTCTTCTTCTTATTGTTCCTTTGAAACGCTCCTTAAAACCTACCTTTGTGCCCCAATACCGCTTCAGGTGGTTCGATGTCAAATTTTGTTTTTAATGCTCCTGTGAAGCACCTTGGGATGTTTTACTATGTTAAAGGTGCTATATAAATCCAAATTGTTGTCCTCCACACTCAAACACACATGCTCTCATAACTGTCACACTCTCTCACATGACATTCTCCCACACTCTCTATCATGATCTTTCTCACTCTTTCTCTCACACGTTCTCACATACTCTCACACATTCACACTTTCTCTTACGCTCTCACACACTGGCTCACAATCCTTCACACATCCCTCAGGTGCACATCTGTTCTCTTACTCTCTCAGATAACCACAGGTCAATTATTGTAAATTACAGAGCCTATTAAGGCCCCGTTCCCATGCTGATTGGAATTCGCCCCATCCCTCTCCATCCCCGGACCCATAACAACTACCGGGCCATGTGCAGTGACTGCTGGCCATTCCCTGGAGTGGTCGCCCCTCCAGGATTGTGACCAGACAGCTGTGTCCCTCCATGATCTCCATGCTCAGATCGGCAGCTCCCCCTACCTCGACCCGTGGGCTTGCCGATCACTGAGTGCTGGAGGCCTCCCACTCTCCCTGTTTGAATGACACACCTGCTCCCTGTCCTTGAATCAGTTGGAGCATTGAAGATTGGGGTGGCTGTGCCTAAAGCACACAGTGCAGGCTCGGCACCCGGAACTAGTCCCCATTTCCAGCTTCAGACCCTTTATTGAAAATCCAACCCTTAGTACGTTGCACATGCACTCTTTTTCTTACACACACACGTGGAAGATCTTCCATTTGGTGCGCATTTCAGACAGTTGATGGGGAAAGTAGGGCTGGGCCTCATGAACAGGCCCTACAGGCTGTGAGAGGAATTGGTGCCTCAGGGCAGCTTGCCATCTCTGTGCTGGCAGAGCCAAGCCAGTTGCTGGCCTTGGAAAGAGGTAAGCCCATGTAAATAGCTACACTAGCCACTACTGCCCAGGTCACTTATTCCAAGGACAGCAGAAAAATGGTGATGGCGTTTCCACCAGGCCGAGCCCTTGAAAGTTTCCCTGTGTTCTCTTAGGCCTCAGGCCTTCTTAACAACTTATACATGGGCTGCTGGCCTTACTGGCTGTGACGTTCATGGGAGGTGGTGGGTGGTGTGGGCTGAGGTTGGTGTGGTTAAGAGGCAATCAAGATGACTGTGCAGTCATGGAAGCTGTTCTGTTGCTTTTGGCTCCACAAGAAGGTTTGTTTACACTTTATTTAAAACAAACTTACCATCGGTTGGTGGTAGCGGAGCTGCTGAGGAACCTTGAGAAGGGCAGGCCCAGCACTTGCTCCGCTTATCAGAAACACATTTTCTAGAGGGACCCTTCAAGTGTTATTATCCCCTAATTAACACATGCATCAGGTCATTGAATTTAGCAGTGGCCTGAATGCAAACGCAGTTTAAGCAAGAGCCGTCCCATTATTAAGCTTGTCAGCATTGCACCCGTTGCACATCCAAAAATGGGCACAATTCAAACTAATTTCTAACCTTCTCTTTCTCTCTCACACACACACATGACTCTTGAATTAACAGTTTGCATGTAATCCAGTTACAATCAATCCAGCCAGCATTCACATTGTACTAGCTAAACACATCACCCATGTATGCAGCACATGACATGGGGGAATGTGCGCCTGATTGTGCAGCTAAAGGCATGAATGCCCTTGGATAGCAGCTCAAGACCGGGGGCTGAGCCAACAAAGGGGAGGAGGGCTAGATCCTGGGGCATAAAGAAACAACAGGGATATACAGACCATGAGAACTGAAGTCCAGTAAAGATCACCTTTTGTTTCTAGTGAATTGCTGGAGGACACGCATAGATTCCACTTTCTCCAAAGAGGCTAAGAGGGTCTTTAAAAATAATTATCAATGAAATTGGATTTCAACCCCGCAGCACATTAACGGTTGATGCAGCACTTCTCCATTGAGTGTTCCCATGGCAACCAATGGTTCCATTTAACCATTCGAGTACAAACTGTCTTTATTCTCTTTATTGTTCACGCATCTTATCTAATCTCTTTTTTCTTTTCCTTCCCTTTTCAATTTTTTGTCTTGAGGTCCCTGCCACGGAGGCGCGGACATTTTCTGAAACATTTGAGAGAACAGGAGTGAGTAGCGCTGCTGACAGGCAGGCCTCGCTAGCCAGTATTGGCTTTAAAGGCATCAGAATTGGGAGCAGGAGTAAGCCAGTTGGTGCCTTGAGCCTGCCCTGCCATTCTGTAAGAGCATTGCTGACCTTCTACCTCAAATCCACTTGCCTGCATTAACCCCATATTCCTTGATTCCCTCGGTATCCAAAAATCTGTCAATCTCTAACTCGAATAACTGCTCAATGGCTGAGCATCAACTGCTCCCTGAAGTACAAATTTCCAAAGATTTACAATTCTGTGAGTGAAGAAATTTCTCCTCGGTGCTAACTGGCCAACCCCTTATTCTGAGATTGTGACGCCTAGTTCTAGACTCCCTAGCCAGGGAAAACATCCTCCCAGCTTCTAGCCTGCCAAGTCTCTTATCGATATGGGTGTTTCAATGAGTTAGTAAATGATCTGTATTTTCCATTCTCTGAGTCGCCGCACTGACTGACAGGACAAGCTTCCCGATTCATGGATGTAACTGAAAACACAGGAACATGGGAATTCCTGGATGACAAAATACCACGGTGCATCTGTTTCACATTCTGCCATCCTGGTAGTCACACAATACTGCACCAGTGGAAGTGTTGACCAATCACAGCCATTAATCTCTATCAATTCGGCTACAACAGAACCAGACATGAGGTGAGGAAAAACCCCAGGGGCAGAATTTTTCAGTCGGCATGTGGGGGTGGGCCCGACACGCTGACGCCGGGCGCGCGTCCCAGCGTCATCGCGCTGAGTTGCGATGTTTCATTCAGCGGGCGTGTGTCAGAGTCAGCTACACGCCCGCCGATATGTAAACCGTCTGTTAAAGCCATTAAGGATCTAATTATGGTTATTGCGAACGCTGCCCGTCCAACCTTGCGGTTGGCAGGCAGGCGAAAAGCCCAAGCGGCCTTCACGTTTTTTAGGAAACCTCATCCACGAGCAGGATGAGGTTCTCTAAAGCTTTTATTAAATACATTTTTAAAATTTCATAAATATAAAAACATGTCCCAACTCATGTGACACAGTGACATGAGGGGACATGTTTAAATAAATTTTTAAACCTTTTATTTAATCATTTTATTATCGATTCAATCTCCCTGAGGCAGCTCTGTGCCTCAGGGAGATTGAAGCTCTTTCGCGCACATGCGTGATAGAGCGCTGACCCCGACTCTCCCTCCTCCCCCTGCCCACACAGGTAGCGTTGAGTACAACCAGTCACATTTTACGCTGAGCGGGCCTTAATTGGTCCGCCTACGTAAAATGGCGGCATGGATCAGCCCTGCTCCCGCCGAACCCGCCCGCCATATGAAAAATTCTGCCCCAGCTGTAGAGAATTTTGGTTACTGTCACTCTGAATTTGCCTGTTTCTCCCAAGCATGCTACACTTACACAAAGGATCATAGAATTGTCCACCATAAAGGAAGCGATTTGGCCCATTGTGCCTCTGGAAGAGCTACCCAATTCCCACTCCCCTGCCTTTTCCCCATAGTCCTGCCAGTTTTTGCTTTTCAAGCCTTTATCCAGTTCTCTTTTGAAGTTTGCTATTGAATCTGATTCCACCACCCTTTTGGGTTCTGCATCTAGATTATAACAGCTTGCTGCTTAAAACAGAAAAAGTTTTCCTCATCTCTCCTCTTTCAGAAATTACTTTAACCAACCATCTGCTGGTGGAAACAATTTCTCCCTAATAATGCTACATTAAGCTCTCATAGTTTGAACACCTCTATCCAATTTTCTTTTAAACTACCCTGCTCTAAGGAGAATCCTAGCAATTTCCACATAGTATCTCCACATGACTGAAGTCCCTCAACATTGGTACCATTCTAGTAAATTTCTTCTAAATTGTTTACATCCTTTTTTAATTCGACACAATGCTCCAGCTGTGACCCTAACAATGATTTATGAAGGTTTACCATAACTTCCTTGCTTTTTGTACTCTGCGCCACTATTTATAAAACCTTGAATCCCATATGATTTTTTGAAAGCCTTTTTTTAATTTGTTCATGGGATGAGGGCATCGCTGGCTGGGCCAGCATTTATTGCCCACCCTTAATTGCCCTTGAGAACTGAGTGGCGTACTAGGCCATTTTGGAGGGCATTTAAGAATCAACTACATTGCTGTCAGTCTGGAGTCACATGTGGGCCAGACCAGGTAAGGACAGCAAATTTCCTTCCCTAAAGGACATTAGTGAACCAGATGAGTTTTTACGACAATCAACAGTGGTTTCAAGGTTTCGTCATTAGACTTTTAATTCCAGATTTTTTATTGCATTCAAATTCACCATCTGCTGTGGTGGGATTCGATCCCAGAGCCTTACCCTGGGTATCTGGATTACTAGTCCGATATGACAATACCACTATCCTGCCACAATCATAGATTTGTGTGAACCTCCCAGTTTCTTTGTTCCTACATATACTTTAAAATTTAATTTATACTGCCATTTAATTTATACTGCATCTCCTCAGTCTTCCTTCCAAAACCATCACGTCATGTTCCTCTACATAAAATTCATCTGCCATGTGCCTGCTCATTTCACAGGTCTGTCTATTTTCCCTGAAGTCTGCAACAATCAGCCTCATGTTATGCCTCAAATTAAATGTTATTCTCCAGGACTTCTGGAAATGAGCTCACTGAGATCCACAGTGAATATGAACTTGATTTCAACTATCAGCTGTCAACTTCTAAGTTAATTTAAGTGTTTCTATTAATATTAATAAACTTCCATTTATATCACATCTTCAGAAACCTCTGAAAACACTTCACATAATATAGTTACTTAGAACCAGGCCATTCAAGGGTGAAATCAGGAAGCATTTTTTCACACAAAGGGTAGTGAAAATCTGGAACTCAACTGTTACCCCCACCCCCACCAAAAACTATTGATACTGGGGTTGAAATTTTCAATGCTGGGATTGATTTTTGTTAGGTAAATTTTTCGAAGGATATAGTGTAACAACAGGTAAATGGAGTTTAGGCACAGATCAGACATAAGAAAAAGGAACAGGAGTAGGCCATATAGTCCCTTGAGCCATGTCTGACATTCAATAAGATCATGGTTGAACTTCCACCTTAACTCCACTTGCCCCATAACCCTTAATTCTAGTGTCCAAATATTCATCAATCTAAATTTTGAATATACTTAGCAACTAGCCAATAACAATCCTCTGGGGTAGGGAATTCCAAAGATTCATAATTCACAACTTCTCCTCACCTCAGTCCTAAATGGCCAACCCCTTTTCCTGAGACTACGATCTCTAGATTTAGACTCTCCAGCCAGGGAAAACAATGCCTCAGCATCTATCCTATCCTCTAAGACCTTTGCACATTTCAATGAGACCACCTCTAATTCTTCGAAACTCCAAAGAATATTGGCCTATTATTCAATGTCACCACATTGGACAACCACCTCATCCCGGAATCAATCTAGTGAACCTTTGTTACACCCTCTCTGAGACAAGTATATCAATCATGATCTAATTTAATGGTGGAACTAGCTCTAGAAGCAGAATGGCTTACTCCTGTTTCTATGTTCCTATGACTTGTGTAAGATTCCCTAACTAATTGAATAACTACTTACTTTATTTTTGGCACATTGACCAACTCTCCAGGAGAACTCCCTGTTACTCTTGGGGTAGATCATTATTGTCCACCAGACTGACCAGAGGTGAATTGGGTTTACTATCTCATCCAGGGGTCAGCAGCTCTCCAACAGTTACCGACCTGCAGCATTAGCTTATACACTGAAGTTCTCCAATAGGAATTCAATTCATAACCTTCTAACTCCCATGGTGAGAGTGCTGCTAACTGGGCCAAATCAACATCTGGACAAGTATTAGTAAATGCTAGTTGTTTGCCTATGGTATTGAAGAGAGGGAATCAAGCTCAGATGTAGTCCTTAGTGGAAGCCAGGATAGAGAGTGGGGAACAATTAGACCAGGGCATGCAAAGGTAATTCAGGTCCCACGTTCAAGTCAAATATTCTGTCTTTATATTATGTAGATTCCTTTGTCCACATTGTTAATGGAAACTGTCTACGTAAACTTATTGCATTGTAACTACAACCTGCCACCAATGGTGGCACCACAGTGTCTCCACAGGCAGGATTGTGAAATTATATTATAACGTTTACCTATGCAGTTCCCATTTTAAATGTGAAATATGGGAATCTATATAATGGAAAATGTCAACAGAAAGTGCACAGATATACAATTTTTAATATATACATTTTCAATTTAAAAATGCTTAATTCTGTAATAAATTTGAGTATAATACAGAAAAACATTACTTTAAGTATCTCAAGGCTTTCCTCTTTGTTTTTCCCCTTAATAATTGAGCAATGTCCCTGTTAAACCTCCAAAATATTTATGCTCTCTGTGTGAAAATTTGTCAGTACCATAGTATCGAATAAGCAGCCCCTGTGTCACTGGTATCCAATCACTCATTCCACTTTTTGGTAACAGATCTAAACAAATGAAAAGTGCACTCAGTGGAGGGCATACCTCCACCACATTCTGTTAACTCAACATTATTACAATTATGCAGCTTTTCTTTGAGGCTTTCTCCTGCTGGTTGATGCTTTGTAAGTACAAAGCTGAAAAGACATCTTTTTACTAAGAGCTTCCATGCCACTGAGGAGGCTTCAGGCCAATCCACATCCAACAACCTGCTCTGAAAACTCTACTCACATTTTGACCGCTGTCACAAATTCCACCACAATAGCTGAGACAATCCACAACGTGCTAAAACAACAACGTTCTTAACAAAACAACTTACAATGTTCTTAATAAAAACTGTCAATTTTCCCTACCTCCTAATGTTAATGGATCCTTTAAAATATTCCAGTATCCAGATTCACCAAAAACTAATTGGTTCTTCCTTGTGCCATACCTTATCGGCGTACTAAGCTTCATTGAAAGCCACCCATTAGTTTTTGAGATATATTGTTTTCAGACAAACAGACTAACAAACAGAAAAAACATTACTTCCACCCACCTTCAGTGGCAGAGGTAACAATGGCAGTGGTGAGAAAGACCTGTGTGGAAAGAAGAGTGTGGGAGGAGAGGAAACAGCGCAAGGTCAACATCAACTCTGGAACCACGGTGACTTCTTCTGTTGTCCCTGTGCCAATACTTCTGCATTGAAGGTATTATTCTTCACGTGAGCCCAGATAAGGAATGTTGGTGACCTGCGACAAGAGGGGCATCACAGTTGACCCAATTTTTCCCTTACCAAATACACAGTTACACACGCGCACAATAACCCATTGTGTGAAGGATTCCTTTTCTTTCCTTTTCCTTTAAGTTTCCAGTACTCACCCAGAGTTTCTGCCCCTGTTAATAATTCGCTGATTTTGTAGAAATAATTTGTCATTATTTACCTTCTCAAACAAACATTTTCACTCTTAAGTTCTCAGCCTTGGCTCAGTGGGTAGCAGTTTCACTTCTGTGTCTGAAGCGCAATGCTACATTCAGAGGTGCTGTCTTTCCAATAAGAAATTAAACCAAGGGTCCCATTTGCCCTTCAAGTGGATGCAAAAAATTCTGCCACACTATTCGAAGAAGAACAAGGCAATTCCCATTGTGAACATTAGATGCATTTAAGGGGAAGCTAGGTAAATACATGAAGGAGAAAAGAATAGAAGCTTGTTGATGGGGTTAGATGAAATAGAGTAAGAAGAGGCTTGTTTACACCATAAACACCTGCATAGGCCAGCTGTGCTGAGTGGCCCATTTCTGTGCTATAATGTCTATGTAATTCTATGTCCTCATCAATATCTATCCCTCAACCAACTCCTAAAATAGATGATCTGGTCATTATCTCATTGCTGTTTGTGGGAGATTGTTGTGTGAAAATTGGCAGCTGCATTTCCCATATTGCTACAACAGTGAATTGACTGTAAAACGCTTTAGAATGTCCCGGAAGACACTATATCAGTGTATGTCTGTCTTTTCTTCTGCAACCCACATCAATAGAACAGATTTTCTGATCATATATCTGCTTCAATACACCTTCAGTCTGTAGATTTACAGGGTATTTTATTGCTTCACTACACCCCAGCCTGTAATTTCTGACCATTGAGATGGGGAGAGCTGAATTGTAACATCCCCCCCTTAATGCTTAGAGAGCAACTGCAAATCAGGGATCACGTACACAAATTGGCAGCCAGCATGCATGAACACGTCTGCCTACCTTTGTTTGCTTACCTACATACGCCCGACCTACTTAACTCAGCCTCCTTTGTGTTAGTATTACCCCAGGCCATGTACTAACTGCAGTGTAGGGCATAAACTAACAGCCTGTCTCCATACCAGCACCTGCAACATTCAGCCACTATCATTTGGGATGGAGCTGTCTGGAAAGAATACATTAGTTTCAGTTCCTAATACTTTTTTTTGCTTAAATAACTTGATGAAGTTTCTGTAAACAGACTGAGGGCCCAGATTTTTGTCCCCGGGGCGGGTTCACCGAGTCTGGAGATTTCCTGACCTTTAAAAGTGTCTGCACACAGGTCGAATTTTCAATCAGTAGGTGACAGGAACACGGTCTGAAACAGGAATTAGGGCGTAGAACCCCGGAACAAATGAGCAGGCTGCTGCATGCGGATGCAGACTGGGCGCAAGACCCACCTCTGTGCCCTGGCACTGTGTCTAAATAAATAAAAAATGATAATAAAACAAAAAACATTCCTCCAGCCCTCACCCTTCAGCCTCCTCACCCCCCACACACTCCCTATGCCTCATCCATACCAACCTACGCCAACCCATGCCCCCACCCATCCCCATGGCCCCATACCCCCTATGCCAACTTAGTGCCAACTCATGCTCCCCACCCACCACCATTTGCCCTTACCCCCTCCATGCCAACTCACCTAGTATCTTTGGACAGTTCCTTGATTGTTTTGACACTTCCTGTATAACTTTGACAAATTTGACACTTCCTGAACAGCTTTGACAGGTTTGACAGCTGGACAGCTCCTTAACATTTCATTGACACCTGGACAGTTGCAATAATTTTGTGCATAAAAAGTGCATAATCGTGTTCACTTTTAACAATCCCAAAGGGTACCTTACCTCTCCGAAAAGGTGCCATACCTCTCCCAAAGGTGTCCTGGGACCCTATCCAAAGGAGTACTTTACCTCTCCCTTAGTTATCTGAACACCTGCACCAAGTTCAGACCTCCTCTTACCTGGTCTATTCCGCACACACGGGATTTCACACTCCTGTTCTACCAAAATCCAACTTCAGTGGAGGCACCTGGTGATTTAAATGGCCAGTTGATTCTGCAAATCGTGCATGCGTGCATCACGGCCTGACTCCAGTTATGTCCCGCAAAGGTAGGAAATGCCGGGTTCGGGGACAGAACTTAGAATTTTCAGCTATTTCCAGGATTATTGCCACGACGGAGAGGCAAAAATCCAGCCTGAGTCTCTGATTAATTGTAACCTGTGCTATTATTCGCTACCATACTTGGGTTGGTGTAGCTCAACAATGAATTCACATGCTGGTATAAACTGCTTACAGGAGAATATATAGGCCATTGCCTGTCATTTGTGTCTCATTGTTAGACCCTTTAGAATATCGATGATTAGCACTGTGGGTGTACCTACACCACATGGGCTGCAGCAATTCAAGAAGGCACTCATCACCACCTTCTCAAGGGCAATTAGGGATGGGCAATAAATGTTGGCCTTGCCAGCAATGCCCAGATTCCATGAACAAATAAAAGCTCAAGAAATCAAATGGGGAATTCAGAAGGAACCCAGAGTGTGGTGAGAATGTGGAACTTGCTGCAAGAGGGAGAAATTGATATATAGATATGAATAGAATAGATGCATTTAAAGGGAAGCTAGATAACCACATAACTGAGAGGAAATAGAGAGTTTTGCTAATAGAGGTAGATGAGAAAGGATGGGAGGAAGCTCAAATGGAGCATAATCAATGGCATGGACAAGTCGGGCAGATTGGCCTGTTGTTGTGCTGTATTTTCTCAGCTATTCCATACTGTAGTAAGTTCCACATTCTAACCACTTGCTGAGTAAAAATCTATTAAGAATCTATCACTGAGTAATGTCAGACTGGATTTCCAACAGCCTTCATGTTTCCAGGGCAATAACACATTTGGAGTCAATTTTTGTCATAATGCATGGAAGATCCTCTGGTGGAACGGGTCAGCCATTTACTACAGAGCCAAACCCTCCATGATTTACATTGCTAAATGGAAATTTAATGTTTTATTAAATGATAAAAGGTTCTAATAGGCTGAATAGGGAAAGACTATTTCCTCTGATTGGAAAGTTAATGACTAGGATTGATCAATTTAAATTCTACGGGGAAACCTCAGTCCCGCTCAGTTGGTAGCACTCTCATCTCTCAGTCATGGCTGTGGGTCCAACCCTTACTTCAAAGGCTTGAACACATCATCCAGGCTGACACTTCAGTGCAGGATTGAAGGAGTACTGCTCTATCAGAGGTACTGTTCTTTGAATGAAACATTAAATCGAGGCTCCATCTACTCTCTCAGGTAAAATATCCCATGGCACTATTCAAAGAGGAGCAGGGCAGCTCTCCCTGGTGTTCTGGTCTATTTTTATCCCCTCCAATTAATGTCATTAAGACAAACCATCTGGCAGTTTATCTCATTGCTGTTTGTCGGAGCTTGCTGAGCACAAATTGGCTGCATTACAACAGTACTTCAAAAGTAGTTCATTTTTTCTAAAGCATTTTGGAATGTCCTGAGGTTGGAAAGGTGTTATGTAAATGCAAGTTCTTCCTTGTTTTCTTTCATGATAGAGAGAGTATTTGAGTATAAAAGGCTTTTCCACAGACTATAATTGAGGTTTCTTTTCTGGGAAAATGAGATAAATATTCACCACATCAGCAGACACGGGCTGTGAGGCAGGGGCATTAATTTTCGGGTTGCTTTAGCCAAGAGCCAGCACCAATATAAAGGGTCAAGTGGCTTCATTCTGTGGTGTAAATTTCTGTGGTTGTAAAGGACGTTGTACATGATGTCGTGTGCCAAAAAGAAATACTTTCAACTTTTTTCATGCCAACCCTGGATACAGATCCAATCTGAATGAAAATATTTCTCCCGAGCTCTCTCCTATTCTCTGAATGGTTATTTTCAATTGATGGCCCCTCATCACTGACTTACCAAAAAATATTCCCCCACGTCCCACAAATGTAGGTGATGACGATGATGATTTCTTGATATCAAACAGTATAGGACTCTATCACCTGTTCCACTTGAGCACTTTACACTGGATGGAAAGGAATATTCCTATCACATGATGGGGTGTTGCATTGAACAGAGGAGACTGATGGTGGCCAAGGCTATGAATGGTGATTGGCTCACTTACAAATGTGGTAAAATCTAACACACAGTTCCATCATTGTGCCGAGGAAGCCAATATTTCAGGCACCCAGTGACAAGACAGCACAGGTTGCATAAAGTATAAAACTCACTCTACATTGTCCCATCAGACACTCGCAGGACAGGTACAGCATGGGTTAAATACAGTTTAAAGATCCATGGAAGATGCACCATCAAATACTAACAGGGCAGGTACAGCATTAAAATCCCCAAATACTGCCCCATCCAGTTGGTAAAACTTCAAATTTATTGTCGCATCTGATGGAAAACATTTTCCGTAATGTAGCAGATCCTCAATACTGCACTGGAGCATCAGTCGAAGTTGTGCTCAGGTCTGGGAGGAGGTTTTAAACCCGCAAGTTTCTGACTCAGAAGGAAGAATGCTGCCAAATAAGCCAAACTGATAGCTGTTGATTTAAAGTTTCGAGTCCATATGACTCTTCTTCAGAGCTCTGAAGAAGAGTCATATGGACTCGAAACATTAACTCTGTTTTTCTCTCCACAGATGCTGTCAGACCTGCTGAGTTTTTCCGGCATTTTTGGTTTTTGTTTCAGATTTCCAGCATCCGCAGTATTTTGCCTTTATGATAGCTGTTGATACTGTTTCAATTGGAAATATCTCAAAATTAAAACCACTCACAACTGTGATCTCACAGACTCAGTATAAAGTACATGACTTAATTTCAATATATTTAATTCTATATACATACATATCTGCATGTGTGTCTATATTTCTGCAAATACGTGTTTGTCTGTATGTCTTTATATATATGTTTATACATACATATACTTATGTATGTGTGTGTATGTGTATATAAACGAACTGTACTTACAGCACTTGTTTATCTCCATGATTCCTCCGTTCTAAATTTCTAGCCCAGTAACAATGAGGTGCTAACTTGTTTATTCACTGTGAGCTGGGTTAATTTTTAACAAGGTTGAACTTTGTGCCTAATCTTTGCCTCATATTTCAAAGTGATAAGGTTGCACTTAAATGAAAGGGGAGCAAATGATGTCGCTGAGACGGCAGGGTGGAGGAAGGCAAGGAAAATAAGGAAAAGGAACAGAAAACGAGGAGGTGGGAGAGAACACACGAGCGTGAGGCAGAGAGGAGGAGCAGCCAGAGAGAGAGAGAGAGAGAGGAGATTGGAAGGACGAGGGGGTGAGGGTCAGAGGCAGGTGGTGCTGTGTGCTGCCCATGCATCTTGGCAGCGTTAAGCCTAATGTGTGCCACATTTGAAGCTCTATTAGCCTGCCTACTCACCTTACAGGAGGAATGTTGACAAGCGGTGATGAAGCGACAGTTTGGGTTGGGTGACTGTTTGGAAAGAAGCAGTTCACACACCATTTAAAATTCAGACCTGCAATTGTTTCTCTGTGTGCTGACACCGTCGTTCTCAAATCCAGCTTTCAGGGATGTTCTGAATCCCCCTTGCAAGCAGCAACCTGAGTCCTAACGTGGGCCAGGTCCACATCTCACACTCCTGCGGTTTTAATCTTTGCTACCTCGTTCAAAGCCAATTTCTTTTTTTATTTTATATATATATATATATATATATATATGTATATATATAAATATATAAAAAAGAACTTATTTACAAATGGATATGGCCCTACCCTGACCGGAGAACTTGCAGTCTCACTTCGTACTTGTCACAGGGTGTCTGAAGCACGACTATACAACGAGGGAAAGTGGGAGGAGGAGGAGGAGGAAGGGGTTGCCTGCTGGCCTTGTTTCCATGGTATTCCCTGTTGAACATTTGAATGCTGTATTGTTCGTATGCAAGCCAGAGCCTTGAAAAATCTCGGTACACCTGAAACTGTGACAGCGGACTGAATTCCTTTACGCTCCTGAGTTGGATGTTTTAAGGGGAGAAACATCAAAAGAAAAAAATTATTTTCCCGAAATTTGTCCGTGTGTGAGGTGAAGGGTGGCTTAAAAATAATTTTACTGCTGTCTAGCTGAGAGCCCAGACTGACACTGCCACATTCTGGGGATGAACTAGTACTCTTTAGGAAGCATGCGGGCAGTGCCCTGCGGAGAATTTATGCGGTACTCTTCACCCCCCAGAACCCATTAGGCCCAAGCTTCCGCCGCAAGGGATAGTATGAAGAAGTTTGCTTCCACGCGGAGTTTGAACAAGATCCTCCAGCAGTGTGGTGATTCCTGTCATGATTACGACGAGATTCAGGCAGTGGAGAAAAAATGGCACCTGCACCTCGGGGGTGCTCGAAAGGTCCTGGGCAGAAAGTCAAACCTCTCATCTCTTTTTATTACAGCCCCACCGCCCCCGAAGAGAGCGCCAAGTACCACACTGACTCTGCGTTCCAAATCCATGACTGCTGAACTGGAGGAACTAGGTAAGATAACTCTCATTCATTAATACAGTGTACTTCCTCCTTTATAAATCATCAACTGGCAGTTCACTGCATGCGCTAATCTATGGCCCATGTGTGTATCAGTTTCAGCTTCAGTACATCTACGATGCACAGGGGATAAAAAGGAACGATTCACCTCCAACTGGGTTATGTGTGTCTAAGTGTCAGGTGCTGTCCATTTATTTGAAATCAGGATTTGGACATCACTGGCAAGGTTGTCATTTAATGCCTGGTCCTGGTTGCCCTGTGGAAGACGTGTTTGTGGGCTTTCTACGTGAACCACAGTCCTTGTGGTTATGACACTGCCGTGTATTGTAATTTTTTTTTTACGCCTGATTGGCATGTAATTCAAAAATTATCAGGATTCAGCCAGAATGAACCTGGAATCGGGTGGAGGCCAGACAAGGTAACAATAAAAGAATCCTTTGCCTAGGGAACAAACTGGATGAAACAAAATGATTACTCCTGCCTCATACTTTACTATTTCCAATGCTGAGGTATCAGTTTCTATAATTATTCATACAGGGTAAATGAGAACAATTCACTCCTTCCAATACCAGGTAACTTGTGTGTTTCCAGGTCGGTTCCAATACTAAAGAACATCTGTCCAGCTATAGGAAAGGATATGAAAGTTCAATGAAAAGTCCAATGAAAGTTCATCCCTTTAGTATGCTAACACTTCCATCAAAGCCCCTCTCTCTAGTACCCTAACTCTTCCATCAAAGCCCTTCCCTCTAATCCCTAACGCTCCCATCAATGCCTGTCCAATTAGTACTCTAACAGTACCATCGAATGCCCCAAACAATCCCTTTGAAGTCCTTCTAATCAGTAACGTGTAAAGTGCTAGAATCTATTATTAGGGACATGATATCAGGGCACTTAAAAAATCTAAATATGATTGAGCAGAGTTAGTATGAGATTTATGAAAAGGAAGTCGTGTTTGACAAATCGGTTGGAGACCTTTGAGGTTGTAACCAGCAAGGTGGATAAAGGGGAACCAGTGGGTGCAGTGTATTTGCATTTTCAAAAAGCCTTCAATAAGTGCCACACAAGATATCATGGCACAGAATTAGGGGTCATGGAATTGGGGCTTATATTATAGCATGGATTGGGGATTGATAAAGGACAGAAAACAGAGAGTAGGAATAAATGGGCGATTTACAGGTTGACAGATTGATACTAGTGGAAATCCTCAGGGATTAGTGCTGGGGCCTCAGCTATATACAAGTTATATTAATGACTTAGACGAGGGAACCGAGTCTCAGTATCCACATTTGCTGATGATACAGGGTGGGATTTTCCGGCCTCGTCACTAGTGGGTATCATCGTGCATGGCATGGGAAAATTTGGAGAGCCATCATCCTGCCCATGACAATGCATGCTGGTGTCAGGGCCAGAAAATGCTATCCATAGAGTTAGATGAGAAATTAAACTGTGAGGAGGATGCACAAAGGCTGCAAAATGATTTAAACAGGTTAAGTGAATAGGAAAGAATGTGGCAGATGGAATATAGTGTGAAGAAACGTAAAGTTATCCACTTCAGTAAGCAAAATAATTTTAAATGGTGCAATGGCTTCTCTTCTTGCTCCTCTACCATTACCTCTGGTGTCTTCCCAAGGATCTACCTTTGATCCCCCTCCTATTTCTCACCACCGCCCCTCAGCGACATCACTCAAAAATACATTTATGCAGATAATATCCAACTTTACCTCGCCATCACCTCTCTTGACACCTCCACTATTGCTAAATTATAAGACTGCTTGTCTGACACACAGTTCTCCAATTAAACATTGGAAGACCAAAGCCATTGTATTCAGTCCCCACCTACAAACTCCATCTCTAGCTAGCATGTGTCCTTTTTGACCCTGAGATGAGCTTCCATCCGCATATCCACGCCATTGCTAAGAAAGCATTCCAGAACCCCACCAAACACCCCAGATGATGAACATGGTCATCTTTGCCTCCAAAGACAAACAGGAAGAAGGAAACATATTTCCACCTTTGTAACATCACTCAACGCTTGGTCCTGCCTCAGCTCATCTAATGCTGCTCATGAACCCTCATCCATGCCTTTGTTACCTCTAGGCTTGAATATTGCAATGCACTTCTGACCAGCCTCCCAGACTTGAGGTCATGCAAGATCCTACTGCCTATGTCCTTACTCGTGCCAAGTCCCCTTGATTTCAAAATTCCCATCCTTGTTTTCAAGTCTTTCTATAGCCTCACCTCTCCCAATCTCTGTAATTTCTTCCAGTCCTGCCACCCTCCTCTGCGCTCATCTAATTTTGGTCTCTTGAGCATCGCCAATTTTAATTGCCCCCACAATTGATGCCATGGCTTCAGCTGCCTAGACCCTAAGGTCTGGCATTCCCACCATTAACCTCCTCACCTCTCTACCTATCTTTCATTCTTGACATCGCTCCTCGAAACAGCCTTCATGACCAATCTTATGGCCTTCTCCCTAATATTGCCGTAAGTGGCTCAGTGTCCAATGTTTCTTCAAAATGCTCTTGTGAAGCATTTTGGGATGTTTTATTCATTAAATGCACTATACAAATGCAATTTGTTGTTGTATGAATGCATGATGTTCACTTCCATTCATAATTTCTCAGATAATGAAGCAGTCATGCTCTCATGCAGTGAACCTGAACAACATTCAGACATGGACTAATAAATGGCAAGTAATGTTTGCCTCACACAATTGCCAGACAATAACTACAGCGAGAGTCTAGCCACTTCCCCTTGACATTCATTGGCATTACCATTGTCAAATTCCCCCTCCATCTACCTCCTGGGGAGTCACCATTAACCAGAAACTTAACTGCACCAGCCACAGAGATACTGTGGTGACAAGAGCAGGTCTGACACTGGGTAATTTGCAGCGAGTGACTCACCTCCTGACTCCCGAAACATTTCTTCCACCTCCAAGGCGCAAGTCAGGGGTGTAATGGAATTCTCTGCCTTTTGCCTGAATGAATGCAGCTCCAACACTCAAGAAGCTGAATCCAGCCAGGACAAAACAGCCTACTTGATTGGCAACCCATCTACCACCTTAAATATTCGCTCCCTCCACACACAGTGGCAGCAGTGTGTATCATCTGCGAGGTGTATTGCAGCAACTCACCAAAACTTCTTTGGCAGCACTTCCCAAACCTGCCATCTCTCCCCCAAACTTAGAAGGACAAGAGCAGCAGACGCATGGGAACACCAGCAGCTCCAAGTTCCCCTCCAAGTCACAGTACATCCTGATTTGGAAATATATCGCTTCATTGTCACTCGACAAAATCCGGAACTACCTATCCATCAGTATTGTGGGAGTACTTTCACTACACAGACTGCAACGGTTCAAACAGGTGGATCATAATCACCTCCTCAAGAGCAATTATAGACAAACAATAAATGCTGCCCTTGCCAGTGACACCCATAACTTGTGAATGAACAGGAAACAACACAATCCCACACATCTTCAAACAAAATGAATCAGTGTCCCTACCCCCTGACTACTAACTAGCCAGTGACTTTTCCTGGCTCAGATATGATGCAAACCAGAGTGAAATGGGTGTCTGACATTCAATGTCTAGTGCTGACATTTGGTTTGAGGTGCCGGAGACTGTTGGTCTTCAGGAGATTGTAACCCCCGGAAACCAGACAAGCGAGGACAAGTGTGGGAGGCTGGCTGGAAAAGGCGAACGATACAGAAAGGAAAAAAATTGTTCTCGGCCAATCATTACCCTGGTAGAGGCAGTAAGTAGCTGAGCCTTGGGGACCAGAAGCTTGGCAGTTTCCACTTCCTGACTGCACTCTCATTGATGCCAATAACCCCTGAACTAAGGTTGGGCAGAATCTGGCCAGCATCCCTGCTCTTCATCATCACCGGTGACTCCTGTGATGCAAAGTGCAAGTACAATATGAGGTTGGTCCATGATGCCCTCCATTGTCGAGTAGTTCATCGGTACTCCCTGCCAAGGGCCATGTAGGAAGATTGGCTGTCATTGATTGACTGGCTTCTTTGGAGAATCCTCACTTTTGGAAGGGGATGAGATGCAGGATAGTAGCAAACAAAAACTAAGGCGTGTCTAAGCCAGAGGCTGAGTGTCAACAAAGACGTGCTTAATAATTCACTCATTTCATCAACTCATGCTTTAAAGAAATTATCAAAGTAACTTTGACTCATGGGGCATGGTTTTTGATTGGCAGTGAGACAAATGATTAAATTGTGGTATTTTCAGAGTATAGTATCAGACATTGAGCAGAATGACGTATTAGTCAAGCATCCCACTCCTGAATAAATCATGTAGATGAGACACATTGAATAGGAGCATGTTCATTGGTTTCATACCCCCACATGAGGTGCATAATGTATATATATATATATACAGGATGTCAGATTAGAGTGGAGGTGGCCTTAGTCACGGAACTGCAACACAAGCAAATGTTTCAAAGGAATTCACAAGGTTTGAGTATAAGAGAAAATTTGAATCTCCTAGCTCCTTCTCCTGACCACAACTCACTGAAAACAACCTGCTGCCTCAATCCTTTTACAGTTTTGATTTGAGCAGGGTCAAAATTAGTTTGAAACTTAAAAAACATTCTGGTGGGAAAGTGACAACTACCCCTTCACAACCCTCCATTCTGAGGGTCCCATACTCCCTCCCAACTGTTGCCTGTTATCTCCCTGGCAATGAACACATACAATATGACAGTTTCAGACCTGTGGAAGCCTTCAGAGCTATTCTCCCTGCTAGAGAATAACAGGGCTGTGTGTATTGGGCAGTATAGCTGCCCCAGTCTCTAATATACAGAAAATCAGCCCAGCATGCATTATGAAAGATAGCAGGTCCTGTATATATTATAGAGAATAGTAGCCCCTGTGGATATTGTAAAAATTCACAGTTTATGCGTATATTACAGAGAATAGCATCCAATGTATATTATAGAGAATAGCAGCCACTGCATATATTATAGAGAATGGCAGCTCCTATATGTTAAAGAGAACAGCAAAGCCTGTGTGTATTATGGGGAATAGCAGCTCCTCTATCTATTTTAGAGAGTAACAGACCGTGTTTATATTCAAGGGAATAGCAGATGCCGTGTAAGTTATAGGGAACAGCAACCCCTGTTTAGAAATTGAGAATAGTACCCCCCTGTATTTAAGAAATAGCAGCCTCTGTATATAAAGATCCTGTGTATATTGCATATTGAATAGCAGCTCCTGCATATATTAGAGACAATGGCAGTGCCAGTATATCAGAGAGCATAGCAGACTTATGTATATTATAGGTAATAACAGTCCTTGTGTACATTATAGAATATAGAAAAGATTGAGGATATTATTGAAAATAGCAGCCCCTGTATATAATAAAGAATAGCAGCTCAGATGTATATGAGAAGGAATAGCAGATCCTGTTTATATTATAGCAAATAGTAGCCAGTGTATGTTATAGAGAATAGCAAGCGTTGTGTATATTACAGGGAACAGCAACTCCTCTGTATATTTTGGAAAATAGCAGGCCTGTGTATGGTATGTTAAATAGAATAGCAGCCCCTCTGTATATTATAGTGAATAACTGCTCTGGTGTCAGTTATAAAGAATAGCAGCCCCTGAACATATTGTAGAAAATAGCATGACCTCTATTATAGAGAATAACAGCCCCTGTGTTTTTAATAAGAAATAATAAGCCCTGTATACAATATAAGAAATAGCACTCTGGTGTTTTAAAGGGAATAGCAGCATTTGTGTACATTATAGAAAATAGCAGACCCAGAGACACTTTGAAGAATAGCAGTCCATCTGTATATTATAGAGGATAGCAGCCACTCCATATAAGATCAGGAATAGAACCCTCTGTATATTGTGTATTGAATGGCAGGTCCTGCATATATTAGAGACAATGGCTGTATATCGCAAACCATATCTATACTATGGGTAATAACAGCCCTTGGGTGCATTATGAGAATATTGTAGAAAATAGTGGCCCATGTATATAACAGAGGATAACAGCTTTGTTGCATATGAGAAGGGATAGCAGACCCTGTTTATTTTATAAGGAATAGTAGCCACTGTGTACATTATAGAGAATAGCAAGCACTGTGTCAATTATAGAGAGCAGCAAACCATGTGTATGTTTTGGGGAACAGCAGCCCTGGGTATATTAAATGGAATAGCAGACCCTGTGTATAATATAGGAAAGAGCAGCTCCTGTACATATTATAGAAAATATAAGTTATAAAGGATAGCAGCCCCTGAGTGTATTGTGGAGAATTGCAGATCCTGTGTATATTATAGGGTATTGTAGCCCTCTGTATGCTATAGAGAATAGAAGATCCTATGTATATTTTGGTGAATTGCAGCCTTTCTGAGTATTATACAGAACAACAGCTCCTGTGTATGTAAGGAATAACAACGCCTGTGTAGAATTTAGGGAAGAGAGCTCCTGTATTTGCAAGAGAATAGCAGCACCTGTGTACATTTTGGGAAATAGCAGACCTTGGGGACATAAAGAAGAATAACAACCCTTGTGCATATTATACAGAATAGCTCCTGTGTATACTATAAGAATAGCAGCCCCTGTGTATACTTTAGGAAGTATATGTATATCATTAAGGACAGCAATCCCTGCATATAGCATAGGAAATTGCAGACCCCGTGAAGACACAGAGAATAACAGTCCTACTGGACATCATAGAAATTAACAGACCGGACAATATTGTAGAAAATAGCAGAATCTGGCAATATTTAGAGAATAGCAGAGCCTGTGTATGGTATAGTGAAGAGCAGATCCAATGTATATTTTAGGAAATATATAATAGTGAATAATAGCTCTGCAATATCTCTGAGAATAGTAACCTTTGTGTATTATAAACAGAAAAGCAGGCTCTGTGATAAGAATTAACTGCTATTATTGAGAACAGCTGCTCCTTTATATTTTAGGGAATGATAACCCTTGAATATATTATAGAGAATAGAACTCATGTATACACTGTAGAGTATAGGAGCCCAGGGGCTGAATTTTCAATCACCTTTGGGAGTTAGGATGTGCGGAGGCCCAGAAAATCACACTCATGGAGGACATCACTGGTTCTTGACATCTCAGTGGCATATTTAGATTTTCAAAGGAAGGTCAGGATGGGTTGCTGCAATCTACACACCTCCGATTAATTGCTCTTGAGCTCGTTGTTGAGCTTGTTAGGGAACAACAGTTAGCAAGTTTCAAATAGCCAACACAGGAAACGTGGACTGTCTGGGACTGAGCTATTTGAGCATAGTGGTCGTGAATAAAGAAGGGAGCCAGTAGCGCTCATGAATGCACTGTGAAATAATTAAAACTCAGTTGCTCATGCAGCGAGTTGCATTGGTAGAGCTGAGAGGCTTGATTTTGTGAAGAGAGAGCATTTGGACTCTTGAGAAGCGTGTGAGGCTGCTGACATCACTTGGACTTCAGAGTTTGGTTGAGGAAGCCCTATTAAACTATTGAGGGGCAGTTGAAAGTGTTGAGATGGGAACAGCCAATGTTGGAGAGAGTAGTGAGGAGGAGCATTGGCAAATGCGAGCTCCTGGTCAGGACAAGGTCAGAGGAGCAGAGCGAGGGGCTACAAGAGAAAGAAGCTGCTACCCACAACATCGGGTGTACTTCCCAGCTACTTGCAAATGACAAGCACCAGTGCCAGGAGGTTGTGCCTATCCAGGCATTTGGTCTCTGACATTTGTGCTCTGGTCCACAGTGACCTATGGCCTCACAGTACTCTTGGTAGTCCCCTACCCACAGCCATCAGTGTGATTGTGCTGCTGAACTCCTTTGAATCTGGGTCGTTCCAGGGATCAGATGCCAAACTTTATGGCATCCCCCAGTTAGCAGCTCATCATGCCATCAGGTGGGTGATGGATGCCATCTTCCACAGAGTAGGGGCCACATCCATTTTCAAACAGATGGATCAGCACAGGCACAGAGGGCATTGGATTTTACCATGCTTGATGGCTTCCCCCAGGTCCAGGGGGTCATCAATTGTAACGATGTAGCTGAACAACCAACCAGCCTAATTCCTGGACAGGAAAGACTTCCACTCAGTGAATGTCTAGGTGGTCTGTGACTCTAGGAAACATATCCTGCAGGTATGCACATGCTTCCCAGGCAGCTGTCGTGATGCCTTTATCCACTGACAGTTCCAGGTGCCGGAGACCTTCAGGCCACCACCAGAATTTGTGGATGGCTGCTGGGGGATAAGAGTTAGCCCCTGAAGGCTTGGCTCCTGATGCTCTTCGAGTACACATCCATGGATGCAGAGAGGCACTACAACCCATGCCATCTGCCAGCACGTACCTGCATTGAACATACCATTGGCTTCTTTAAGAGTTGCTTATGTTGTCTTGACCGTTTGGGTGGTGCCCTCCAGTACAAACATGCTAGTATGCCTCGTACTGTGGCCAACTGCTTTGTGCTACACAACTTGATACTGCACAGTGGTCTGGAGCTGGACGAAGAGGGGGAGATGGAATGCCACTTTTGAAGGAGGACAGGGAAGTGGTGAAGGGAATGAAGAAGAGAAGGAATGGGGAGCCCGGTGCCTAGGCATTAGAGGAAGTCCACCAAGACTGTCTCACAGTAATCGACAGGCTAGCAGAGACACAAGGGCTAAGTTAATTCAACAATGATTCACCTGAGTGACTCTAAGACATTATGGATCTGTCACTCACCTTCCGTGATCTAGAAAAATAATCCATTAAGTACATCTCTGATTAATTGCATTGCCACCCATATAGAATGAAATTCAGGTTTCCACGTCCAACAGTCTTCCCCAACACAGACCTTGGCACTGCCTGACAGCAATCTCACCTGGCCTTCAGTTAATGGCCTTTTTGACACAAAGCAATGATAACATACAGATCTGTTCATTAGTATAATCAGTAATATTTTAATGGTAGTAGGCATCCATCCATCTCAGGAGATGTTGGACTGCACCTGGGGTATATGTCACTTCTGGATGGAATATCAGCTGTTGTGGCTGTAAAGACCAATTCATGAGTGGCAATCCCCTCCTCAGCTGGCACAGATGAATAGCATTGGCCCAAGGTTGACTGATGTTTTTCCTTCCACCGGGTTCTCTTTTCCGACATCTGTTGTTTTTCTTTTATCCTCTGTTTCTTCCATACCCTTTGTCTGCTTGTCTTCAGACACTCTGGTCAGTCACAAGGACTTTCCATGCATTGACTCCAATCCTGGTCAGCTTGTAGACGTGGGCAACCTGTTGACCTCGTGCCGATAGCAAGTTCACCATAGAGTATGTCTTTGGGAATGCAGTGTCATCCATTCAGCTCACATGACCCAGCCAACGGAGTCGCCGCTGACTCAAGAGGATAAACATGCTGGGGATCCCTGCGCATTGGTGAACTTCCGTATTTGGCACTCTGTCTTGCCAGAAGATGCCCAATAGTAGTCTGAGGCAGCGGAGGTGGAAGTCGTTCAGCCGCTTTTCTTGGCTTGCTTCAGTTGTCTATACCTCACTACTCTAAAGGAGAGTGCTGAGAACACAAGCCTGGGACACAAGGAGTTTTGTATTTTCAGTTGGTTTGCTGTTGGTCCACACTCACCTTCTCAACTTTAACAGCTGTAGCCTTGGCAATCCTGGTGCTGATTTCAGCATCAAGGGACAGGTTGCTGGTGATTCTTGATCCAAGGTATGTGAAGCTGTCAGCAACATCCAGGGTGAGGTTGTCGATGTTGATGGAAGGCGAAGTCTCTATATCCTAGCCCATAACCTTGGTCTTCCTGACGCTGATTGTCAGTCCAAACTCCTTGCAGGCTGGGGAGAACAGATCCACAAGCTGCTGCAAGTGAACTGCAGTATGGGATGTCATTGTGATGTCATCAGCAAACAGCAACTCATAGACTAGGACTTAATGGATAGCACAATGAACATACAAACTCAAAAAACATCACCCAAGTGACCCAGGAAGGACATTTTACAAAGTGGCGCCTTGCACTCACGACTGCTCCTACCAAGTGAATTCTAAGCTGAAGGTGACTGTGTTTGTGCTGGTGGGAGGATTGCTGGAATGATATGATGGTGCAGGCTCTGGAACATCTTGACCGCTGAGGAGGCCAGTGATGACTGAATGACTGAACTGTTGCTGCTGGCTCCCCATCACATTCAGCCCTGTTGGAGACTTAAGGTGGTGGACTTGACAACTCACTACTCACAAGCTTCAGTACACCGGACACAATACATGACAGTGGAAGCACAGCCATGGCATGCGCTGGGCAGGAATGACCTCCATGCCCTTCACCTGTAGATTGAGATATTACATGAATCTGTTCTGTATGATCTCCTGTTTCTGCATTGTCCATGGTGTACTGTGATGGGACCCTTGCTAGCTCCAGTTCTGCCTCTTTAGTTGTGGTCACTATGGCAAGTTGGGCCATTCCACCACCCATTCAAGCCCTTTCACACACATTCTGTGCTGTCTTCTCCTTTAGAATCAAGGGAGAGAGAGATTTCAGAGAAGCCTGCCCTCCCTCACCACTTCCACAATATATTCGCATGAGATGTTACCATCTTCAGTGATGAGCCCTGCTTATTCATGCTCAAGATGTGAGGATTGCTCATGCCTGACCGATGCTACTGACCACTTTAACTGACAATGTTGAGGAGAACTATGCCCAATAAGTCTGCTCAGCTCTTCTGTATTCTGGTGTCTATAGAGTTAGCAGTATGTCACCCAGGTGTCGCATGGCACTCTTGCCAGGCCTTACATGTTCTATAAATCACTTTCAACACTGGACCCATGCCCTCCATGTCACTCGCTGGCTACTGACCTCTGTAGCCACCTCTAGCCTTGACTGCTTGGTCCTGTAGCTGAATGTAGCATTTCTTCCAGATGAAGGGAAGAGTACAGCTCCCCTGTCCATGCCAGCCTCAATCAGGGCCTCAAGGAAAGCATCAGAAAAATGTGCCGCTGACTGGAGACTACTGCTGGCCCTGTACTCTCCCTGTACATCTATTTGAAAGTTAACAGCAAGCCCAACATTGGTTGCCGTTTGCCTTCTAAATAATCTCTCTGTATCTAGCTCCCACTTCTTGATGCGGCTGATGCCCCTAATTGGACGCCGCACTCTCCTCCGGGCCAATTAGTGACTGTTGCTTTAAAGATCGCTTCACATCACTGGCGCTGATGTGATGTGAGGTCAGGAGCCAGGAATGTTCCGGGCGCCAGAATGAAAATTTGGCCTCCCTGAGTCTACGACAAGGAATAACAAACCCTGTTAATATTGTAGGAAATAGGAGCTCCCATGATTGTTCAAGGGGACGGCCACCCATGTGCACACTGAAAGGCATAGCAACCCCTGTGTATATTATAGAGGATAGTATCCCCTGTGACAAGAAATAGCAGACCCTGTACTTATGTAGAAAATCAGCCCAAGGCCTGAATATTTCCCTCATCGGACACGCACGATTGGTGGGTCCGGGAGCGGTTGGGAAATGGGCCCCGAACCGTGATCGGCCCCCAACCGCGATTTCACGCTGGCTGGCCAACTAACAACCAGCCAGCGTGAAACGCGTGCTGAGAAGCTTAGCGCTGCTGGAGTGGGGGCGGGAAGAGGGCGGGTGATGACATCACCGCGGGCGCAGGTGAGCGCTTCGAGAGAGCTGCCTGAAGGCAGACAGCTGCCTCAGGGAGCTGCAGACCTGCAAATAATAAAATAAAGCACAAATAAGATGCAAACAATGTCCATGCAGCACAATCAAGCACCTGAAAGCAGACCTCACAAAAATGCTGTGCCCAGATATTTCTTTTTATTTTATTTCCTGACGGAGATCACATCCCGCCCTTGGAGGAGGTTTCATGAAAAATGTAAAGGCCGCCTGGCCATTTGGCCCATCTGCCAACCGTAAGGTTGGACAGACCGGAAAAATCACATTCTGTCGAGCCATTAATGGGCTTAACTGCCTGCTTAATTGTTGGCGGGCGTGCACGGCATTCGGAAGTGCGCCCGCCGAGTGAAATATCGTGCGAGTGCACAATGACGTCAGGACATTCGCCCGACGTCATCTCGCACAATTTTACGCCCAATCGGGTTGGGAAAAGAAATAAAAAACCTGCCCACGGAACGTAAAATTCTGCCCCAAGTGTTTATTATAGAAAGCTGCTTCCCCTGTGTACTTTGTAAGGCAATGCATCTAAAAGGGAATAGCAGCTCCAATATTTTGATGGGAATAGCAGCCCCTCTGTATATTATGGGGAAGGGCAGCACCTTTAAATGTTATAGAGATTCGCAGCCCCTGTATGTATTATAGAGGACAGCAGACTGTGTGTGTAGGATAGGAAATTGCAACCTATGATGATACAATTTTGAGGTTAATGAGATTGTTATGTTTTGGGACTGTGTCTTTAATTTAAGGCAAAATGAAGGGAGTCATGTGATCTATTCTGATGTCTGCCTGACAGCAAATCTAGGTGGTTTGATTAGAGAGCCCAGTTTGTTTTAGCGGGAAGAAGATGCAAAGCGTTTACACTTGGAGACAATGGCAGCAGCAGGTGTGTTAATAGTGGATAGACTATATGTCTCCAAAATCCCAGAAAAGTGTTAAAAATGTCAGGTTATAAACTGTTGTGCTTTAAACTGTTAATTTACTTCCATGATATAAGAAAGTTAGGGTCTCAAGGATAGCTAATCAGCATTTCTACCTGGATACAAGGCCCAGAGAGTAGTGGGTAGCATCCCTGCCTCTCAACCAGATGCTCTGGGTTCACGAAGACTTGATGGCTAAGGAAAGTGCATTCATAATGTGAACCTGCAAATCCTTCCAATGCAGGCCAGTGGTAGAGCAGGGGAGATTCCTGTGGTGGAAAGAAGATTGGAGCTTCTGCCATCACTATACAGAGCTCCAAACTACAATGTGCATGTAAAAGTGAATATTGCCACAACAACTTGGACTCCCTGAGTGAACTGTAACATGCCACCATGTGACAATTGGAAAAAGAAGGCAGATGCTGGGATTTTATAGAGAATAGCAGCTCCTGTGTATATTATGGGGAATAGCAGAATCTCTATATATTGTTGAGAATAAGAGCTCCTGTGTATGTTATAGGGAATAGCTTCCCCGTGTGTATGATAAGGAATCACAGTCCGAGGCAAACTCTGAGGAATAGCCGTTCCTGTGTATTATAGGAAATAGCAGACCCTTTGTATATTTAGAGAGTAAAAGCCCCTGTGTTTATAATAGGAAAGAGCAGCCTCAGTATATATTGTAGGGAATACCAGCACCCGTACACTAATGGGAATAGCAGCCCCTGTGTACATTATAGAAACCAAAGGACCTTGGGGTATTATAGAGGGTAGCAGCTGCCTAACGCTCATGTACAGAACTGGGCTGATGTCACAGCAAACAGAGGAGGCCTTCTATCCTGCCGCAAATGTGAGTATTAGTCTGACCATCACTAACTCAATTTTACACAAGATACCTCAAAGTTTCTTTTTTCATTCGGTCATATTTCTCATTCATAAAGCATGGGGCTTGTACAATCCAAACTCTTAACATGAGAAGCTGATTGTTTTTGCCAAGCTCTTGTCTCTGTGGTATACCAATAAATTCTTCAGTGTTTTAGTTAACCAATATAATATTAGTAAACTATGAAGTAGGACTAACATGATGTAAGTTCTCCTGGTGTTCCTTGTCCTTCATTATTAGCACAGTTCTTTGTCCAGGATGTGTTTGACTCTTTAACTTGAATGTTCTGTGTTTTTGTATGAATTACTAACCCTTTCCTCTAGAGTCAGTCTTGTAGACATTGCCATTCATTATTCCATTCCATCCTAACACTCCGATTCTTTTCTTTCCAAGCCTCTGTACGCAGAAGGAAAACGGGTAAGTTGTTCTCTTAAAACCTGACAACAAACGCCATTTTATTTCTCGTGGTGCTTTGTGTGTTGGCGCTGTGTTGAGCAGACATGCTTCTGTTGAGTGGTACACTTGCAAAGTTTTAAGAGAACAGTCATTACGCGCACACACACCCCTCCCCCCCACCCCCAACCCCTAACATTTCTTCCACCACATGAACTCAAGAGTGGTGGAAATATTTCTTCAGTGCACTGTGTGAAGTGAAAATTATAAATATGTTTTAAAATTGTGTCACAAACTGAATCTGGTGCAGTAAAGAAATGGTTGGGTAGAGCCCATGAAAGGGTAGAGTGTATATGGGCTGTAGAAGGAGATTAAATGGGTGAGTGAAGTCCAAGTTAGAATAGAGTGCACATGGGCTGTGTATGAAGAGAGTTTGAAGGATCAAATCATCCTTTCCTGGTTCGATGCCCGAAGGAAGGAGGTAAGAATAGGAGATCCTGACAGTTCCCTGGAACCTTGATACTATGATTTTCTCCAATATCAAAAGTGAAGCGCTGAGTCTGATGCCTCTAGTTTCCTCTCAAAGAAATAGCACATCAGTGCTTGTAAGTCATGCTTGTGACTCCAAACTCTGGGTCCAGTTCTCAGGGACTTGGATAAAATCCCTGCCTCAGATTTTGTGACCCACTTCCTGGAGATGAATGGATGTTTGAAGTATTACATAATTCAGTGTAATTTTACCTATGCCTTTGCAAAATATTCCCATTAATCCCTGATCTTTGCTGAACCTATGCACAGCATGGTGCCAATTAAACTGGTCAGTTGTGGTCATTTCCAAGAGGAAAAAATCTTTATCACACACAAGATGCTTGCTTACAAATGAAATCCTTGAAGCAAGTGCTTTGTCTATCTTGTAATGAGCTAACCTCTCCCAGAGATAGAAAGATTCCTTTATGTTGGTGTCTGCCATTTTGGGGGCTCGGCCCTTCATCTGCAGTCATGAAGTGTGAGCCTTAGACCTTCATCTTGTGTCCTGTGCTGTGAGACCCTGGCCATTCACCTGATACCTATGAGGCCTTGGAACTTCATTTGACTTTCTACACTATGGAACCTTGGCCCATTACCTTGTGTCCTGCATTATGAGGGCCCTTCACCTGGTACCCTACAGGGCCTTGGTTATTCACTTGGTGTCCTGTACAATGAGACCTTTGTCTTTCGACTATTTTTTAATGCAACTAAATAAGGAAATGTTTTTTGGTTGGAAATGGGAACACACGCAAAATTAGATATATATCCAGATTGTCTTTTGGTGGATTTGGTTGTGGGAGGAATGTTCACCAGGACACTAGCTGCTGCTCATCTTTGAATTGTTTCACAGCATCCAGCGGAACAAAACAGACTTTGGTTTTGTGTCTCAGCCAAAGAAGGTACAGATTATCAGCCTGGATTATGGAGGCAAATTTTCAGTGGGGTTCATGTATCCATCTACAATAACTTTAAGGAAAGAGCTATGGAAACTTGTGACAACAGGGTTTACTTGAGTGCTGCCAACTGAGCCAAATTGACACTTAGAATGAAGTAGGAGATAGCAGGTGTATGACAGATTAGAACTGAAGACAAGAATCTCAATGAGGCTTTTGAAAGCGGAGAGAAAAATGGTAAGGTGGAGATGCAGGGCAGGGATATTCAGGGAAGGGAGAACCAGAGTGGAAGGGGGGTGAATGCAGAGAGATCCAGGAGGCAGCGAGAATCAGGGAGGAAGGCAAGAGATCTGGGGAAGCTGGCTGAATTGGGGCAAAGAACATGAAAAGCTGAAGGGAGAGGGCAATGAGAAATGGAGGGAGGGAGGAGGGTGAACCAGTGGGAGGCAGGGAAAACTGAGGGGGTGTGGGGAAAGGCAGGGAGAACTTGGGGAGGGGGGGGGTGTGAATGAACTATTCCACTGGTGAGAATAGGCATGTTTTTGAAAGAGGACACTTCACACTTAGTTTCAGCCATCCTTCTCAAAAGTAACTCCAATTACAATCTTCTGTCTGAATTTATTTTTCTTAGTTTCCAATCTTCGTCTTTAAGCAACCACCCTCTGCTACCAGGTTAAATGGATCCAAGCTAGATGATGAAGTACAAAACATGACACAGATCTTTTCTTTGATAGTAGGTTTATTCACAGAGTTCAGCATTACAAATCTCTGCCTCCTAACTACTGACCCAGTGTCCCAGCTGACTGTCTTTATATGTGCTCTCAGTCCTTAATCAAGCAATGCCCATCATCTTGTATCTTTAACAAAATAATCAATCAACTATTAACATATGCGACCTGTGTTTATAGTTTATTTGAACACAGGCTCACCATGTACAGTTAATGAGCTTTGGAATTGTTCAGTATTGAGTTTATTCAAGAGAAAGGTCATTAGATTTTTGGAATGTTATGATTGCGGTAGAGACCAGTAACTTAAAAAAAGAAATTTGAACTTCCAGTTATTAACTGAAAGAATTATGCCACAAGATATCATGTTTTAAACAAAAATTTTACTGTATAAGAGTCAAACAAAGTACTACTAACGTAACACTATGTTTCGTAAACACTTATACGTTAAATCTTAAAATTTCAACAGAACACTCCCCTTTCTATTTTTATTTCCACCGAAGAGTTTCCCATATACTTCACAGGATCTTGAAGGTTCCTTCCCTTCTCCTGGGACCAAAACAAGATGTGCCACAGCTCTCAGGAATTCACTTTGTTTCTCCTCAGCTGCCATTATTCTCTGAGGTATGAGATTTCTTGGGGTCCTTCCTCTAGCATCTGGCTAGGTGAACCCTCCAACTCTCCTGCAGCACTTCATAACTGTGGACTCCCAAGCTCAAACACGAGCCACATTGCATCCTTGCTGAGTGACTCCAAATCAGAAACATTCCTTGCTTCCTGATAGCCCTCTGCTCCTGGTTCCAGCAACTTTACACCTCCTGGCAGATTCTCTCTCTGCCTGCCTCATAGCTGCTCATTGGCTGACAGCCTGTTTCAGTGAGAAATCACCCAGATAAAACCCAAAATCAACAAAAACACCTCACTGCTGTATATCCCCATGGCAACGTTGCACCCTAGCGATGTTCCTGATTAACCTCAATTCCCAAATTTTCCCTTTGTTCTGAAAAACAACATGAATAATTTAAACCCCTTATTGAGGCAGTTATGGACTTCCTGTCTCCACCAAGAAACTCAGGGAGGCAGCCCATTGTTTAGTTTCCAATACTTCCCACCATGACCTTATTAAACAAACATAGGCCACCCTATGATTTGCAATTACTTTAAATTTGTTTACCAGCTTCTTAAACCTGGTTTTTTTATTTACCATTAAAAATTTCAATTCCCAAACTCTAAGTTATACTCCTAAAACACATAAATCATAAAATTAGATATTCATAACTGGATACGAAGGGGATCAAGGGATATGGGGATAGTGAGAGAAGGTAGAGATGAGGTAGAGATCAGCTGTCATCCTATTGAATGCAGAAGCTGTTGTAAAGGTCCAAATGGCATAATACTGCTCCTATTTTTGCAGTTGTTAAGTTCTCATAATGGGACATTATCTAGTTACTGAGCTGGTAGGTCTCAGTGGTAGGACATTGTCTAGTTACTGAGCTGGTAGGTCTCAGTGGTAGGACATTGTCTAGTTACTGAGCTGGTAGGACTCAGTGGTAGGACATTATCTAGTTACTGAGCTGGTAGGTCTCAGTGGTAGGACATTGTCTAGTTATTGAGCTGGTAGGACTCAGTGGTAGGACATTGTCTAGTTACTGAGCTTTGGAATTGCTCAGTCATTGAGTATATCCAAGAGAGAGGTCAATAGATTTTTGGATACTAAGGGAATAAAAGGAATTGGGGATAATGAGAGAAGGTGGAGTTGAGGTAAAAGAAAGTCACCTTATTGAATGACAGATCAGGTTCGAAAGTCCGAATGGCCTATTTCTGCTTCTTATGTTCTTATGATGAGACATGGCCCAGTTACTGAGCTTTTATGTCGTAAGATCATAAGAAATATGAGTGGGAATAGGCCATTTGGCCCATCAAGCCTGCTGCACCATTCAATAAGATCATGGCTGATCTGATTTTTGCCTTAACTCCATTTTTCCAGTCTGTCCCCAAAACCCTTAACTCCCTTGATGATCAAAAATCTAACTCAGATGTCTAACTTGAACATATTCAACGACCAAGCCTCCGCTTCTTTCTGTGGAAGAAAATTCCAAGGAGAGTGGTCGGACATTGTCCAGTTACTGAGCTTGTACAAATTGATTGTAGACAGTGGTAGAAAGTGGTGGGACATTGCCCAGTTACTGAGTTTGCACACACAGGTGGATCAGTGCCTGGCTACTGAGCTTAGTCGCTGTTGTGGGACACTATTCAGTTACCGAATTTAGACACAGTGGTGGTAAGACATTACCCAGTTTGTGAGCTTGGACACAGCAATGGGACTTTATCCGGTTACAACAAAAATGACAATTTTATTCATTTAATGTTTTTAAGATAATCAGACATCCCAAAGTGCTTCACAGGAGTGAAATTTGATGCCAAAAACCATATAACGTGATATTAGGCGAGATCACCAAAGGCAAAAGTAGGTTTTAGGCAGTCTTAAAGGAGGAAAGAGAGGCAGAGAGGTTTAGAGAGGGATTTCCAGATCTTAGGGCTTAGGCAGCTGAAGGCACAGCTATTCATTGAGGAGCACGTAAAATTGTGATGTTCAACAGGCAAGAATTAGTTGAGCGCAGATACCTCATAGAGTTGAGAGTCTGGAGGAGATTAGAGTTAAAAAGGAGCGAGACAATGGAGGGATTTGAAAACAAGGTTGAGAATTTTAAAATAGGGGTGTTGCTTGAACACGGCCAGAGTAGACCATCGAGCACAGGAACGATGGGTGAATGGGACTTGGTACAAGTAAGAACATGAACAGCAGAGTTTTGGATGACATCAAATTTACGAAAGGTAGATTTGGAAGGTCAGAAGTGTGTTGGAATAGTCATTCTTGAAGATAACAAAGGCATGAATGAGGTTTCAGCAGCTGAGGCAAGGCTGGAGTTGGATGATGTTATGGAGGTGGAAAGAGACAGTCTTATTGATGGTGCGGATATGTGGTCAGAAGCTCATCTTGTGGCCAATACTGACACCAAGGTTGTATAGAACCTAATTCAGCCTCAAAAAGTTGTCAGGAAGAGGGACTGAGTTGGTGCCTAGGGAACAGAGTTTGTAGCAGGGATGAAAGTCAATGCTTTTGGTCTTCCCAATATTTAATTGGAGAAAATTTCTGCTCATCCAGTATTAGATGTCAGAGAAGCAGTCTGATAATTTAGCAACATTGGAGGAATCAAGTTAGGTGGTGGAGAGGTAGAGCTGGCGATGTCACTGAATGTGTTTTCAGATAGTATATCTGAGGGGCAGCATGTAGATGAGAAATAGGAGGGGACCAAGGATAGGTTTTGGGGGGAGACAGCAGAGGTAAAGGCGTGGAAGCAGGAAGATGAGTCATTGCAGGAGATACTTTGGTTATGATTAGATAGATAAGAATGCAACTAGGCAAGTTCAGTCCCACCCAGCTGCACGACAGTGGAGCAGCACTGGAGGAGGAAGGTGTAGCCAACCATGTCAGAGGCTGCAAACAGGTCAAAGAGGATGAGGATGGATAGTTTACCTTTACCATAGTGCATAATATGCCATTTGTGACTTTTATAAGAACTGTTTCGGACCTTTGACATTTAGTGGGCATAGACACAGTGGTGAAACATTGCCCCTGAGCATATACACGGTGATGGGACTTTGCTGAGTTTCTGAGCATGTACATAGTGATTGAGCAATGCTTTCTTACTGACTTTTACACTGTAGTTGGGCATTTTCCAGCCATTGAACTTGTTTACAGTGATGTGACATTGCCCAGTACTGAAGCTTAGACACAATGATGGGACATTGCCTAGTTATAAATCTTGTACACAGTGGTGTGGAACTGAAATCCCATATTATTTATACTTGGGATAAAAACAGAAAATGCTGGAAATGCTCAGCAGGTCAGTCAGCATCTGTGGAGAGAAAAAACAGTTAGCGTTCCAGGTCTGTGACCTGTTATCATTTCATCAGGGCAATTTTCCCTGAGGTGGGAAGAGAGGCAGTAGGGCTACCTGCCCGTGAGGGGCAAGGTAACCAATTAAGGCTGCTCAAAGGCCTATTAAGGCCTATTGTCTGGAATTTTTCAGTCAGCCTCCAGGTACCTGTAGGCACTGGGGAACAATGTAGCTTTCTGAAGGTGTGGTTTCCTGCGGCTGCCTGGAAATCCAACACTCCAGTTAGGCTTAAGGCCCTCCCCACCTGCCTGGCTTCAGCTGTAGACACTGGTCACGCTGGGGAGAGGCACCCTGGGTGCTGATTCTGTTTTTTTCATTTTTAAAAAAGTTTTAAATTAAGATAGGACACCTCCATCTTGGGGTGCCCTCTCTCTCTCTCTCACTTACCTGAAAATTTAGCCTGAAGTCTCTTCAATGCTGAAGGGTCCCCTGTTGGTCCTCCAGCTTCGAGATCATTCCCGCTATCCTTAATTAGAGCCTGTCCTCTGGCCACTAATTCAGGGAAAATCACAGCCTGGTGAATGTCCCCCACAGGCGCGATCTTCTGACCTCCATTTGATACTGACATCAGGGCCCTGAAGCCTGTGGGGAAAGTCCTGTCCCAGGGCACTGCCCAATGTGATTCTCAACCATAGAGTCCAGAAAGGTCCCAGCTTCAGCATCAGGTCCATGTTGTTAGCTGATCCCCCGCGGAGGTCCTCGTAGGCTTGCTCCAAATGTTCATTATACGAACATACAAACATATGAAATAGGAGCAGAAGTCATTTGGCCCCTCGAGTCTGCTCTGCCATTCAATAAGGTCATGACTAATCTGTTTGTATTTTGAATTCCACATTCCCAGTTACCCCCAATAACTTTTGATTTCCTTGACTAACAAGAATCTATTTACCTCTACCTTAAGAATATTCAATGACCCCACCTCTGCCGCCTTCTGAGGCAGGGAGTTCCAAAGTTGCACAACCCTCTGAGAGAAAAAAATTCTCTTCATCTCTGTTGTGAAAGGGCAACCCCTAATTTTAAAACAGTGCCCCCTAGTTCTGGACTCACCCACAAGAGGAAACATCCTTTCCATGTCCACCTTGTCAATATCGTTCAGGATCTTGTATACTTCAATCAAGTCACCCCGCACTCTTCTAAACTCCAGTGGAAACAAGCCCAGTTTGTCTAAACTTTCCTCATAAGACAACCTGCTCACTCCAGGTATTAGTCTAGTAAACCTCCTCTGAACCACCTCCAATGCATTTACATCCTTCCTTAAATAAGGAGACTAAAACTGCACACAATATTCTAGATGTGGTCTCACAAATGCCCTGTATAACTGAAGCATAGCATCCTTATTGCTATTGTTCCTCTCATTAGCCTTCTTAATTACTTGCTGTACCTGCATACTAACTTTTTGTGACTCTTACACTAGAATACCCAGATCCCTCTGCACTCAGAATTCTGCAGTCATTTTCCATTTAAGTAATACTGTGCTTTTTTTATTCTTCCTGCAAAAGTGAACAACTTCACATTTTTCCACATTATATTCCACCTGCCAGATTTTTTCCCACTCACTGAACCTATCTTTATCCATCTGCAACCTCCTCCTTATGTCCTCTTCACAACATACTTTCCTACCTATCTTTGTGTCATCTACAAATTTAGCTACCATGCCTTCACTCCCCTCATCTAAGTCATTGATATAAATTGTAAAAAGATAAGGCCCCAGTATAGACCCCTGTGGGACTCTACTCATCACATCCTGCCAATCAGATAAAGACCCATTTATACATACTCTGTTTTCTGCCAGCCAGCCAATCTTCTATCCATGCTATTATGTTACCCCCTACACCATGAGCTTTTATTTTCCACAATAATCTTTGATGTGGCACCTTATCAAATGCATTCTTGAAATCCACGTACAGCACGTCTACAGGCTCCCCTTTATCCACCGCATGTTACTCCTTCAAAGAGTCCAATGAATTGGTTAAACATGATTTCCCTTTCACAAAACCTGACTCTTCCCGATTACCTCAAGTTTCTCTAAGTGCCCAGCTGTAACCTCTTTAATGATTGATTCTAACACCTTCCCCACGACAGACGTCAAACTAACTGGCCTATACTTCCCTGTTTTTTGCCTCCCTCCCTTCTTGAGTAGAGGGGTTATATTTGCTACTTTCCATTCTGATGGAACCTTTCCAGAACCTAGTGAATTTTAGAAAATTATCATCACCACACCTACTAACTCATTAGCCACCTCTTTTAAGACACTTGGATGAAATCCATCAGGACCTGGAGATTTGTCAGCCCACAGCTCCATCAATTTGCTCAGTACTGCTTCCCTAGTGATTGTAATTTCACCAAGTTTCCCTCTCCCTTCCACCTCCTGATATACAGGAATTACTAGAATGTTTTTTGTACCTTCTATAGTGAAGACAGAAGCAAAATATTTGTTAATTTCATCCGCCATTTCCTTATTATCTACTATTAACTCCCCATTTTCACTCTCTAGAGGACCAACATTCACTTTACTTACTCTTTTCCTTTTTAAATACCTGCAGAAACTCTTGCTATCCATTTTTACATTTCTAGCTGGCTTCCTCTCATACTCTAATTTCTTTCTTATGATTAACCTTTTAGTCATTCTCTGCCATTCTTTATATTCTGACCAATCATCTGACCTGCTACTCATCTTTGCGCAGTTATATGCTTTTTCCTTAAGTTTGATGCTTTCCTTAACTCCCTTAGCTAGAAACAGAATCAATTGGACTTCCTGCTTAGTCTCCTGCTGCAGAACACTGAGCAAGGGAAAGTTTATGGCCCATTGTGTCATCCTTTGGATGAGAAGTTAAACTGAGGCTTAGTTGGTCCTGTCTTGTAGTAGTTTGAATGATCCCAAGACATCATTGGAAGAAGAGCAGGCAAGTTCTCTCTGGTGTCTGAGCCAATCTACATCATTATAAAAAAGATGATCTGGTTGTTATCACATTGCTGTTCCTGGGAGCTTGCTGTGTGTAAATTAGCTGCCAAATTTCTCACATTACAACAATGACTATGCTTCGAGGGTATTTCATTGGCTGTAAAGCATTTTGGGATGTCCTGAAGTCGTAGATGGGTCTGTATAAATGCAAGACTTACAAAAATTACACTGTAATGCAATATTGATGGAATGCTGCACTGGAGTGTCTTTTGGATGAGGCATTAAACAAAGGTCCTTTTTGCCCACTCATGCAGAGGTATAAAATTCCATGACACTATTTCAAAGAATAGTAGGGGAGTTATCCCTGATGTCATGGCCAATATTTATCCCTCAATCAACATCATAAAAACAGATTATCTCATTATTATTGTATTACTGTTTGTGGGAGCTTTCTATGTGCAATTTTTTCTTTCATGATCATAATCAATTAGTTTGTCAGATCCCACTGTCCAACCTTGTATTGTTGCTTGTTTGTTGGCTAGTTAATTAATTAATTGTGCAGTTATTTAGAATGAGGTACTTTTTGGGGGGGGTGGTGGGATTTGGAACTGTCTTCCCTGAAAGATTCGAGATGCTGGATCAGGACCAAGATCAATAGATTTTTGTTGGCGCAGAGTATCGAGGGATACGGAGCTAAGGTGGGTAAATGGAGTTGCGGTGCAGATCAGCCATGATCTAATTGAATGGTGCCAGATCCAGGTCAAGAAGTTGAATGGTCTCCTCCTGTTCCTAAATTGCTGGAGGAATTAAGATAATTTGATACAATCCTAAACTGTGTAACTGTGTAATAGACGCTCAGCTGAAGGAAGGTGAGCAGACAGTAGGGATTTAACTACCTCACACAGAGGTATTTAATGGAGGCCGCAGGAGCCTCGTCCACCAGCTGAAGAGCTGGCGAGAGCCCCGGGTCACCTCCTCTCAGGAAGGCCTGCCGAATTAAGTGCCAATCAGACAGGGCAGACTGGGCAGTAGCAGGCCTTTGCCGTGATCAAGAACCCCGCAGAAAGAAATCCTGACACCAGGAGCTGCCAGCCAATCAGAAGTGATTTTTAGGAGGGCATTAAATTCCCCCAGAAAGTGAGGAATGTGTGGAACAGATAGGCCAGGGACACAGTGGCAGGTGATAGTGTCAGCAAATTCAAGAAGGAACTGAATAGATTTTTTTGGCATAAGAAGTGACCAAGGAAAGTACTGGGGAAAGAGCTGGGCAGGGGGAGTTACTTAACTCTGGGACTGGCTGATGGACACCATTGGTCTTTTTCATTTAATTTCTATTTTACTAAGAAGCTGGATAAGAGACAACTTGCATTGGAGATTGTGGGAAAAGGAGCAGACTGAAATGATCAGGTATTCCATTGAAGAAAGATTGATGTTGGGCTGGAGGAGCCTGGGGTTTAGAGCTAAATAGTGGAGATGTGACAATGAGTATTTAATGGGATGATGTAGGGTAAGCTTTACTCTGTATCTAACCTGCACTATACCTTCCTTGGGATTGTTTGATGCGATAGTGTTCGGAGAAGCAGTCCTTGTTTCAGTGAGTCATTGCAGTTTTACATAGAGTGGTTTACATCAGTCTAAATGCCTGACATGTGCTGCTTGAATCCAATCAGCACTTTATCCCTGTGATAAACAGCTTTAATTAGCAACTTTAATTAGTGGGTTTAATGGAGTGGAGACACTTGTTCCTTGCCTGCTGAGTGTCACATTCAAAGCACAAAGCTTTCAACAATATGCAGGCTATATCACCTTGAGCATCACAGCTTCTTGTTTGTGGAATTTAAACACTGGGAGCTGATTTTATGAATCTATACAATCAGTTCTCCATATTATGCAGCATAATCAGCAGACATACTGGGATGAGCATCTAAGAACAAGTCTACTTGAGAGAGGGTGGTGTGGTCAGTCCAGAGTATTTCATCCAGAGCAAATACTTTGTGTCCAATTTGTATTGAAGCTACTAAATTATATTGTGCAGAAGGAGGCCATTGCACTTGTGCCAGATCTCTGAATCCTCTGTCCTTTCTCCAGTCACTTATGATTTCCTGTTACAAATAGTTATCTTCCTTTTTAGAACATTTTCCAGATTCCACTTTCCCAAGTTTTCTAGCCAAGCATTCCTACAGCCCTCTGCGCAAAAATACCAATTTCACCCTTTGTTCTTTTGGTTCCAGTCTTTCATGGATGCCCTCTAGTTACCAACTCATTGACCAGTGGAAATATTTCTTACCTATTTATTTCATCAAAGGAAAGAAGAGTAACTATGGTGCCTTTCATGGCCTTGGGACATCCCAAAGTCTTTACAGCAAATGAAATAACTGTGAATTTTAGTCACTTTCAAGTATTGCAATGTAGGAAACCAACCTGCCAATTTGTACATATCTATATCCCACAATAGCAGTCTGACTTTGACCAGATGACCTGGCTTAGGTGTGAAGATAAATATTGACCAGAACACCAGGAAATCTCCCCGACTTCTCCTTGGACAATGCTATGTGATCTTTTATGTTCACCTAAGAGAACACTTTCTGGTTAATATCGCATTTGAAAGTTAGCACCTCCTACAGTACAGCATTCTCTCAGTACTGCACTGAACTGCCAACCTAGATTATGCGCTCAAGTTTCTAGAATGGGACTTGAATCCACAACCCAGGATATTATATCAAAGAAGAAAGGATGTCATACCCTATCTTTTCTGATGCAATATCCTGTTCTCCTGATTTAATACCCTTTCTTCTCTGATGTAATGTTCTGTCTTTTCAAATATATTATCCAATCTTCTCTGATGTAATATGGTATCTTCTGCAATACCTTCTCCTCTCTGATGGAGCATTCTCTCCTCTCTGATGTGATATCCTGCCCTTTCTTATGCAATGTTCTAATTTTGTTTTAGAAAAATTGGATGAGATCCTTGCAGCAGCTGATCGCTCAGCCAGGACAGAGAATGTGGCAGCAGACTCCCGAGCTGCGACGGTCAAACAGCGGCCTACAAGCAGGCGTATCACGCCAGCAGAGATCAGTGTGAGAAACCCATTCACTTTTAGCACTGTATTTAGCTCTGAGCTTCAGTATTATGAGAACGTGCAGGGAATCACGACAGGATTTCAGTTTCCCTTCACTCTCGACAGATGAGAGCGCCAGTGTTGGAATTCTTTCTCCGGCTCACTCCTGCTTCGAGAATGACTTTGTCCCGAAAAATGTGAGCTCAGTGAGAGAAAGGGGGTGAACACAGATCTGGCTTCAAGCCACGTATTCCGGATTTGCAAGCTGGACAGCTGGGGAAACATTGACTCATCAGCAAAGACTAGCCAGTTGCACAAAGGTGGACATGATCCATGTCAGCTTCCATTTGTGTATTCATGAAAGGACAGCTTTCAGAATACCTAAGAGGATTTGACTTGTTAACAAAGTAAAAACCCATGAGATTAAAGGGGCAGTGATGGTATAAATCCAAAATTGGCCAAGGGAAAGAAGGAGAGGAATGGTTGTTTTTCAGACTGGATGGAAGTATGCAGTCATGTTCCCCAGGGGTCAGTATTAGGACCACTGCTCTTTTTTGAAATATATTAATGACTTTGATTTGTATTTGTAGGGCATATTTTCAAAATCTGCAATTAAGAAACAATACTGGTACCATTACACAATGTGATGTATTCTATACGCTATTAATTAATTAATGAGCAGGGAAATTACAGAGAGGTGCAAAAACAATAGAGAAATAATAATAGGGAACTTTAATTATCCTAACATAAACTGAAATAGTATTAATGTAAAGGGCAGAGAGTTTCTGAAGTGTGTTCAGCAGAATTTTGCTGTTCACTGTATTTCCAACCAACGAGGAAGGAAGTATTGCTGGACCTGGTTCTGGGGAATGAGGCGGGATATGTGGATCATATGTCAGTAGCGGAACATTTAGAGAACAGCGATCATAGTGTCATAAGCTTTAGGCTGGCTATGGGAAAGGATAAGGGACAATCTAGAGTTAAAATACTTAATTGGAGGAGACTCAAATTCGGTACAGTGAGAACATATCTGGCCCATGTAAATTGGAATCAAAGATTGGCAGACAAAACTGTAACGGAACAATGGGCTACCTTTAAAGAGGAGATGGTTCACATACAGTTGAGGTACATTCCTATAGGGGAAAGGCAGGGCAACTAAAACCAGAGCTCCCTGTATGATGAAAGAGATAGAGAGAGAAGGATGAAGTTGGAAACGGAAATTGTATGACAGATGTCAGGTTGATCGTACAAGCAAGAACCAGGCTAAAAAAGGAAATGTGAGATAAAGAGAGAGTGTGTGAAAAGACTGGCAGCTAACATAAAAAGGAGTCCAAAATTCTTTTATGGACATATAAGAAGTGAAAGGACAGTAAGGGGAGGGGTGGGGCTGATTAGGGAACAAAAAGGAGATCTACGCATGAAGGCAGAGGGCATGGCTGACATACAAAATAAATACCTTGCATCTGCCTTAACCAAGGAAGAAGATACTGCTAAAATCATAGTGAAAAAGGAGCTAGTTAAGACATTGGATGGGATAAAAATTGACAAAGAGGAGGGACTATGTAGGCTGTTTGTACTTGAAGTAGATAAGTCACCAGGAACAGATGGCAGGACACTATGGAAAATAAGGGAGGAAATTATAGAGGCACTGGCCATAATCCTCCAGCCCTCCATAGTGGTGCCAGAGGACTGGAGAATTACCAATGTTACATCCTTTTTTGAGAAAGTATGTAAGGAGAAACCCAACAACTGCAAGCCAGCCAGTTCATCCTCAGTGGTGAGAAAATCTTTAGAAATAATAATGCAGGAGAAAATTAACTGTCACTTGGACGAGTGGGGATTAATTGAGGAAAGCCAGCAACGATTTGTGAAAGGCAAATTGTGTTCAACAGCAGAGGTCCAGCATGGGCAAGATGAGCCAAATGGCCTCCTGTGTTGTACCCATGCTATGATTCTATGGTAGAAACTCGGGAATGTAGTAATCACTGAGGAGGATAGCAACAGACTTCAGGGGGACTGGTAAAAGGGGCAGACATGTGGCACATGAAATTTAATGCCAAGAAGAGTGAGCATTCAATTTTGGTAAGAAGAATGAGGAGTTATGAATGAAATGGTATAATTTTAACAGCAACGTGAGTGTACGTATATCACATGGACTGCAGTGGTTGAAGAAAGCGCCTCACCACCACCTTCTCAAGGGCATTTGTCAATGATGTCTGCATCCCATGAATGAATGAAAAGCAAAGAGACCTGGGGGCGTATGTACACAAAGGTGGTAGGCAAGTTGAGAAGGTTTTTAAAAATGACATTGGCGTCATTGGCTTTACTAAGAAAGGCACTTAGTACAAAAGCAACCTTTGTATAAGACTGGTTAGGGCTGAGCTAGAATATTGTGTTCAATTCTGGCACCAGATTTTAGGAAAGCTGTAAAAGCTTTGGAAAGGGTGCAAAATAAATTTACAACAGGGATGTAGAGAGACTGGGGGCAGAATTTTACATCTCGTGGGGGGGCACGTGCACAAACTGATCAGGTGTAAAGTCAGGTGAGCATCCCAGCATCATTGCGCAGCTACTTGGAAGATGCCAATCTAGGTGGGGTAGTGGAATAAGGAGATCTCAGAGTACAAATACACCGATCACTAAAATTTGTGCCACAGGTTAGCAACGGTGAGGCGGTGGTGCAGTGGTATTGTCACTGGACTGGTAATCCAGAGACCCAGGGTAATGCTCTGGAGACCTGGGTTTAAATCCCACCATGGCAGATGGTGGAATTTGAGACAAATAAAAAATATGGAGTTGAAAGTCTGATGATGACCATGAAACCATTGTCATAAAAACCCATCTGGTTCACTGATGTCCTTTAGGGAAGGAAATCTGCCGTCCTTACCTGGTCTGGCCTACATGTGACTCCAGACCCACAGCAATGTGGTTGACTCTTAAATGCTCTCTGAACAAGGACAATTAGGGATGGGCAATAAATGCTGGCCTAGCCAGCGATCCACATCCCATGAATGAATCAAATAAAGCAAACCAAAGTACTAAGCTTTATTTCTTGAGGGATAAAATTGAAAAGCAAGAGAGTTATGCTAAACCTGGTTGGACCACACTTAGAGTATTACATAAAGTACTGATTGCCATATTATAAACAGAATTTAGAGGCACTGGGGCGGGTGGAGAGAGTATTTACCAGAAGTGGGTTTACATATCAGGAAAGGAGTGACAGGGTGGGTCTCTTTTCTCTTTAGAAAAGAAGGCTGAGGGGTGACCAATGAAGGTCTTTAAAATTATGAAAGGTTTTGATAGAGTGGATACAGAGAGAATATTTCTTCTTGTGGGCAAGAGCGTACTGGAGGCCATCATTATTAGAGAGTACCAAGAAATCCAATAAGGAATTCGGAAGAAACGTTTTCCCCTAAAGAGTGGCGAGAATGTGGAACTCACAGGAAGTGCTTGAAGTGAATTGATACATTTAAGCTGGGTAAGCATATGAGGGAAAAGGGAATAGATAATTATGATGGTAGATGAGGAAAGATGAGAGGAGGCTGGAGCAGAGTATAAGCACCGGCACGGATTGGTTGGGCTGACTGGCTTGTGTCTGTGCTGTATATTCTACGGACAGAGTTTTACATCCCACGGATGGGCACGCGCCCAACCCGATCGGGCGTAAAATAGTGCGAGACGGCACCGGGCGAGCGCCCAGAAGTCATCGCGTAGTCATGCAATATTTTGCTCGGCAGGCGCACACAAAAGCTGGAAGCGTGCCCGCCGACAATTAAGAGGGCAATGGCGCCCATTAAGGGCGTAATTGCCTCCAATTTTTCGTGGCCTGTCCAACCTTACGGTTGGCAGGTGGGCAAATTGACCAGGTGGCCTTTTACATATTTCATCAAACCTCGTCCAAGGGCGGGGTGAAATTTCCAATTATGAAATAAAATTTAAATAAATATCTGCGGACAGCATTTTTATCGGCTACACTTTCAGGTGCTTGATTGTGCTTCATGGACATTTTTTTTTTTTGCAGCTTTTTAAACCTTTATTTGATCATCTTCAGATCTGCAGCTCCCTGAGGCAGGTGTCTGCCTTCGGGGTGCTTTCACGCAGCACTCGCCCGCGTCTGCCCTCTCCCCGCCACCCCCTCCACCCCAGCAGCGCTGAGCTTCTCAGCACGCGTTTCACCCTGGCTGGCCGTTAATTGGCCGACCGGCATGAAATTGCAGTCCGGGGCCGATTGCGGCCGGGTGCCCATTTCCCGACTGCTCCCCGGCCCACCGATCGCACGCGCCCACCAAAGGGAAAACTCAGGCTTATGTAATTCTATATAAACGCTTTTTGCCACAGTGAGTTGCGATTTCGATAGCACTGCCTGAGAGAGGGTGGAAACTGATTCAATAGAAATCCAGGGACCCAGGGTAATGCTCTGGAGGCCCGAGTTTGAATCCCGCCACGGCAGATGGTGGAATTTGAATTCAGTAAAAATCTGGAATTAAAAGCCTGATGATGACCACGAAGCCATTGTCATAAAAGCCCAAATAAAGGCAAAAATACTGCGGATGCTGGAAATCTGAAACTAAAACAAAATATGCTGCAAAAACTCAGCAGGTCTGACAGCATCTGTGGACGGACTTGAAACGTTATCTCTGTCCCTCTCTCCACAGATGCGATCAGACCTTCTGAGTTTTTCCAGCATATTTTGTTTTCGTCATAAAAGCCCATCTGGTTCACTAATATCCTCTAGGGAAGGAAACCTGTCGTCCTTACCTGGTCTGGCCTACACGTGACTCCAGACCCACAGCAATGTGGTTGGCTCTTAAAACACCCTCTTAGATGGCCTAGCAAGTCACTCAGTTGTAACAAACCGCTGCAAAGTCACAAAAAAGGAATGAAACCAGACGGACCAGCCGGCATCAGCCTAGGCACTGGAAACGTCAACGGCAATCTGTCGACCCTGCAAAGTCTTCCTTACTAATATCTGGGGCCTAGTGCCAAAATTGGGAGAGCTGTCTCACAGACGAGTCAAGCAACAGCCTGACAGTCATTTTCACGGAATCATACCTTACAGATAATGTCCCAGACTCCACCATCACCATCCCTAGGTATGTCCTGCCCCATCATCAGGACAGGCCCAACAGAGGTGGCGTCACAGTGGTGTACAGTCGGGAGGAAATTGCCCTGGGAGCCCTCAACATCCACTCCAGACCCCATGAAGTCTCATGGCATCAGGTCAAACATGGGCAAGGAAACCTCCTGCTGATTACCACATACCGCCCTCCCTCAGCTGATGAATCAGTGCTTCTCCATGTTGAACACCATTGGAAGAAGCACTGAGGATGCCATGGGTGCAGAATATACTCTGGGTGGGGGACCTGAATGTCCATCACCAAGAGTGGCTAGCTAGCACCACTACTGATCGAGCTGGCCAAGTCTTAAATGACATAGCTGCTAGACTGCCTCTCCAGCAGGTGGTGAGGGGACCAACAAGAAGGAAAAACTTACTTGACCTCATCCTCACCAACCTGCCTGCTGCAGATGCATCTGTCCATGACAGTATTGGTAGGGGTGACCACCGCACAGTCATTGTGGAGACGAAGTCCCGCCTTCACATTGAGGATACCCTCCATCATGTTGTGTGGCACTACCACCGTGCTAAATGGGATAGATTTCGAACAGATCTAGCAACTCAAGACTGGGCATCCATGAGGCACTGTGGGTCATCAGCAACAGCAGAATTGTACTCAAACACAATCTGTAACCTCATAGGCCGGCATATCCCCCACTCTACCATTACCATCAAGCCAGGGGATCAACCATGGTTCCATGAAGAGTGCAGGAGGACATGCCAGGAGCAGCACCAGGCATACCTAAAAATGAGGTGTCAACCTGGTGAAGCTATAACACAGGACTACTTTCCAAACGGCATAAGCAGCAAGTGATAGACAGAGCTAAGCGATCTGACAACCAACGGATCAGATCTAAACTCTGCAGTCCTGCCACAACCAGTCGTGAATGGTGGTGGATAATTAAACAACTCACTGGAGGAGGAAGCTCCACAAATATCCCCATCCTCAATGATGGAGGAGCCCAGCAGATCAGTGCAAAACATAAGGCTGAAGCATTTGCTACAATCTTCAGCCAGAAGTGCCGAGTGGATAATCCATCTCGTCCTTCTCTGGAGGTCACCAGCATCGCAGATGCCAGTCTTCAGCCAATTCAATTCACTCCACGTGATATCAAGAAACAGCTGAAGTCACTGGATACTGCAAAGGCTATGGGCCCGACAATATTCTGGCAATCGTACTGAAGACATGTGCTCCAGAACTTGCTGTGCTCCTAGCCAAGCTGTTCCAGTATAGTGACAACACTGGCATCTACCTGGCTATGTGGAAAATTGCCCATCTGTCCTGTACACAAAAAGCAGGACAAATCCAACCTGGCCAATTACCACCCCATCAGTCTACTCTCCATCATCAGTAAAGTAATGGAAGGGGTCATTAACAGTGCTATCAAGCAGCACTTGTTTAACAATAACCAGCTCATTGACGCCCAGTTTGGCTTCCGCCAGGGCTACTCAGCTCCTGATCTCATTGCAGCCTTGGTTCAAGCATGGACAAAAGAGCTGAACTCCCAAGGTGAGTTGAGAGTGACAGCCCTTGACATCAAGGCCACATTTGACAGAGTGTGGCATCAAGGAGCCCTAGCAAAACTGGAGTTGATGGGAATCAGGAGGAAAACTCTCCGCTGGTTGGAGTCATAACTAGCTCAAAGGAAGATGATTGTGGTTGTCTGGAGGTCTGTCAACTCAGCTCCAGGACATTACTATGGGAATCGTGTCCTCAGCCCAACCATCTTCAGATGCTTCATCAATGATCTTCCTTCCATCATAAGGTCAGAAGTGGGGCTGTTGGCTGATGATTGCATGATGTTCAGCACCATTCGCGACTCCTCAGCTACTGAAGCAACCCTTGTCCAAATGCAGCAAGACCTGGACAATATCCAGGCTTGGGTTGACAAGTGGCAAGTAACATTCGTTCACAAATGTCCGGCAATGACCATCTCCAGCAAGAGAAAATCCAACCATCACCCCTTGATGTTCAGTGGCATTACCATCACTGAATCCCCCACTATCAACATCCTGGGTGTTACCATTGACCAGAAACTGAACTGGACTAGCTATATGAATACTGTGGCTACAAGAACGGGTCAGAGGCTAGGAATCGTGCAATGAGTAATTCACCTCCTGAGTCCCCAAAGTCTATCCACTATCTACAAGCCACAACTCAGGAGTGTGATGAAGTGCTCCCCACTTGCCTGGATGAATGCAGCTTCCACAAGACTCAAGAAGCTTGACACCGTCCAGGACAAAACAGCCCGCTTGATTGGCACCACACCCACAAACATTCACTCCCTCCGCCACCGAATCATAGTTGCAGCATCTCCAGGATGCACTGCAGGAACTCACCAAGGCTCCTCCGTCAACACCTTCTAAACCCACCTCCACTACCATCTAGAAGGACAATGGCAGCAGATAGATGGAAACACCACCACCTGGAAGTTCCCCTCCAAGTCACTCACCAACCTGACTTGGAAATATATCGCCGTTCCTTCATTGTCACTGGGTCAAAATCCTGGAACTCCCTTCCGAACAGCACTGTGGGTGTACCTGCACCACATGGACTGCAGCAGTTCAAGAAGGCAGCTCACCATCAGCTTCTCAAGGGCAATTAGGGATGGGCAATAAACGCTGGCCCAGTCAGCGAAGTCTACATCCCATGAATGAATAATTTTAAAAAACATTAAAAAGAGAACTGAATAAATATTTAAAGGGAATAAAATTACAGAGCCATGCAGAAAGAGGAGGAGACTAGGATTAATTGTATGGTTCTACCAAAGAACTAGCACATGCACAATGGGTTGAATTTTTCCAGCCACTTGGAGATGACGTTAGAGAGAGGAGGCCAGGAAGATAGTGGGGAGCCATGTTTAGACAACTCCCTGATGTGTTCCTGGTTCTAAGGGTGATTCCTGGGGTAGGTAAGGAAAAAGTTGGCAGCCCAGACTAACATGGCAGGCAGCCAACTACACCACTTAGGGCCCAATTAGAGGCCATTTTCCACAGAGATAGGACCTTCCCACCATCAGAACATCCTCTGCCATGTGTGGAGCCACCAGTTGTCTAGAGATGGCCTTCCAGCGGCAGGATAGGGAAATATCAGAGCCAAAGGCTCCATGCCCCAATAAAGGCACCGCCAAAACAAAAGACAGCCGCACAGCCAAAACCAATTCTGTGGACAAGTTCCTCCTCCACACCTTCAATCTAACATTTGCAGAAGGCTTCGGAGAGTGCATCCATGTTGATAGCCCATCTGCCAAAGCAACACCAACCTCAGCTGGTGGCACGTCCAGGAAGATTGTGCCCCACATGGCCACTTCTGGGTTTCTAGCACAAAATTGAGGCTGACATCAGTGTGGCGACCCAACTTATAAAACCCAGTGTGATGGCTCAAATGGCCCTCTTGTGTGTAGCATCATTATATGATAATGGAACCCTATTTCCTGCACCTACACTGCCTTTTCCAGATATCCCATTCCGATCATTTTGGGTTGGGCAGAGGGCCTTTTCCCCAGAGAGAATATTGGAAATCTGTGGGCATAGAGAATTTTCACCGTATTGCTCCCTAATAACCCTGCTGAGATCATTTTTCTGAAAGTGAACATACTTGCTCTGAACCCTCTTTCTCTTCCTTCAACTGATCAGGCACTGGTTTACATTCAAGTTGCTGTTTCCAGTCCATTTTAGCTCAGCCATATCTCAGCTTAGTACAATTAGATTTTCCCTAATCAGGAACTTTTATTCCTGGTCTATCTTTGCCTTTTTCCATAACCCTTCCACCTGCCCAGCTTCACTCCCTAAAACTAAGTCCAAAACCACCCAGTCTCTTGCTGGATGTACTATGCACTGGTTAAAAAAGTCGTGCTGAAAATATTTTAAGAATTCTGCACCCTTTGTGCCTTTCACACTAAATCTATTCCAATTAATATTAGGTTAGTTGAATTCCCTCACTATTTCTGTGGTAGCTCAGTGCAACAGTCTCCTTGAAGGAAGAGATAGAGGGTTCAGAGCAAATATGTTCACTTTCCAAAGAAGACTCCATGCACAGGTTCTTGCCATGGGCTGTACTCCTTGCTTCGAGGGACCGCCAGAGAGATAGAGTATATCATACTCCCATATGTCAACCTGTGCTCTCAGCTCATCTGCCTTGCCCCCTAGACTTCTTGCATTGAAGTAAATATCATTAGCATTACCAAACTCATTTGTCTTTTTTTAGCCTTTGTTTCCCTTGCCTTCCATTTCCAACTTTTCTTCTCTCCCTTCTGAATCTACTCTCATGTTCCCAATCCCTGTAAAGTTAGCTCAATAGCATTAGCAAAACCCCCTGCGAGGATATTGGCCGCAGCACTGTTGAGGTGCAACCCATCCAGCCTATACAGACCCCACTTCCCCCAAAAGTGGCCCCAATGCCTCAGGAATCTAAAGCACTCCCTCCTGCTCCCTTTCTCCAGCCATATTTTTATCAGCTCTATCTTCTTATTTCTGTACTCACTAGCATGTGGCACCAGGAATAATCCAGAGATGACTACCTTTGAGGTCTTGCTTCTCAATCTCTCTCCTAGTTCCCTAAACTGTACCTTCAGGAGGACCTCATCCCTCTTTCTGCCTATTTCATTGGCGTCAAAATGGATCACACACTCTGACTGTTCACCCTACCCCCTCAGAATGTCCTGCAGCCACTGAATGACATCTTTTAACCCTGGCATCGGGAAGGTAACATACCATCTTGGAATCACGGCTATGGTCATAGAAATGCCTGTCTGTTCCCACCACTATCAAATCTCCTATCACTATTGCTCTTCCACTTCTTCTCCCCCTTCTCCACCCACCCCCCGCCACCCCACAACTGTGCCACCCACATTGCCATGGACTTGGCTTTGCCTGCACACCCCAGAGGAACCATAACTCTCACAAGTATTCAGAACAGAATACAGGTTGGAAAGTGAGATGCATTCATGCCCTACCTGCCTGGTCCTCCTTGTCGTTCTAGCAGGTTGTCATTCCCTCTCAAGCTACACATTTTAAGGCGCAGGGTGACCACCTCCAGCACATGCTACATACAAGAAGCTCTCAGTCTCACGGATGGCTCATAGTGACTCCAGATGCCACTCAAGCTCTGAAACCCAGAACTTGAACTGGTTTAGATGGCGACACTTCCTGCACATGTGATGTCCAAGCCAAGAGGAGCATCCAGGATTTCTCACATGGCATAGGATGTGCATTCCATGGGACTGAGGTTCCCTGCCAAGGCTTTACTTTCTGGACTATTATATGGAAGCACTGACCAGCTACTCACCAGATCTTACTATCTCCCACTCCCTCACTCAGAGTACTTCTTGTTTTGGAAAAGACCAGAACAACAGCTCTTCCCTCACCAAATTCCCCTACATTAGTGAAACAGCATTCCATTGTGCGTAAGCAAAAGTTTCTGTACTTAACTAGCAAAATTTCCAAAGGCCTAAGTTAGTCCCTGCTGACCTGGTAACTAGTTCTAACTTGCCACCTAATTAACTAGCTGTGCAGCTGCTACTAACAGGCAGCTTGTTTATCACTGACTAAGACTATGAAAGGAACTACAAGTTAAGGTTAAAGTTAAGTTAAATGTTCAATGCTAAATTTGACTAGATTTTGTAAAGAGATCAACCCTTAAAGTTTCATCACTCACCAAATTCCCCAAGTTAAGTGCTCTGTCGAAGCAGTACTCCGTCAAGCTGGACTTCGTACTCCTTGGCCAGGCCTTTTAGGATGGCGGAATTTTCCTTGCCACCATCCGAGGAGTCGGGGGTGAACACATTGCTGTGGATACTGGCTGCCCCGCAGCCATTTAATGCTCCAATGAGCATTAATTGACTGGAGATGGGATCTCCACACCTCGCTTGGGAGGAAGTCCCACCTCAGAGAGCTGATAGCCGGTCTGATTGGCTGGCAGCTCTCTAGTTCCAGTTGTGCCAGAAGCTGCAGTGGGCAGGACTAGGACTTCAAACAGTCCCCAGAGTCTATGTCCCGGGAGTCCAGAACCAGGTAATTGTGGGTATCTCAGGAAGGACAAGGGAGGTGAGGCCTGGGGTGGTGGACAGAGGCGTGGTGGGAGTGTTGGTGGAGAAGCTAGGGGAGGGAGGGAGCACCTGCTGGGGCTAGACTTTATGGGGGATCACCCAATGTTGAAAGGAAACTGTTAACAGAAGCACCCCCTCCCATACCTTTACCACCCGAGGCCTGAGCACCTGAGGTCGTTTTTGAGGCTTCCCCCCCCCCCCCACTGCCTCTGAACACCTCCTGCCAGCCTGAAAATGGAGGCTGATTGGGAGTTAACCCTTAAGTGGTCATTAATTGGCCACTTAAGGACCTCAATTGGGGCAAGGGCAGGCCGGCCAACCGGCCTAGGCCTCACTGGTTCCACTCTAAAATTGCTGAGAGGTCAGGACCAGCGGGAATCCAGTGAGAAGGCTATCTGAACAATTTTATGGGCCCTCATCCCAAATTCGTAAACTTCTTGTGCATAAGGAGAAGCCTCCTTTATTTATACAAGCAAAAAATCCCTCAAAGGGTTGTGAATCTTTGGAACTCTGTACCCTAGAGAGTGGTGGTTGCTCAATTGTTCAGTATATTCAAGACTGAGGTCAATAGATTTTTAGGTACTGTTACGACCGGGATGGGAGGAGAGTGCAAATTATCAAGCCCCACTACTCTGCAGGCCGTACCATTAGTTTAAATGTTTAATTTTCTCACTGAAATGGCCAATTGTTTCCCTATACCTCCATACCCAGAAGAAAAGAGACTCTGACCAGGCTTCTTTCAAAAACTCAGAATGGTTAAAATTTACTTTAAAACAAAACTCCTTTTAACAAGTTTCAAGTACTGGCTAACATAAACTTGTAATAGGGAAGTATAACTATCTATCTCTTCCGAAATAATTCCCCAGCGCACACACACACACAGACAAACAAATGACAAACAGCTCGAGTCTCCCTGAGAGATTGGCTTTGGAGGATGGGCATTATAAAATAAAGGATAAAGTCCGCAGGGTCTCGACACTGTTGACCTGGGATTCTCTCATGTGAAGACTAGCCGCTGGTCCTGGTGAATGGCTGTAAGTTCTTACCACTGGTCTCTGCTTTGCAGGTCCAAATGCAGACTAGTTACCCTCAGAAGAGGGTTCTCTGGCTACAGGTTGATAGCCACAAACAATTTTAGGCAGGGGAGAGAGAGCCAATCAAGGTAGCATTAATTAAAGTGTTTTGCAGTTCAACACAAACAAACAACTCCTTCCCAAGTACCATGTAGGTCAGGTGATTTCCTGGAAGAGGCCTGCTTGTTTACAGCTCCAGAGTGAACTTATGACGTTCTTTAAAAAAAAAATCCCAGGTTAGCATCCAAGTGTCCAGATCATGCCAAATCCTGGAAACATCAGCTGTATTGTACTCCACAGATGCTGTCAGACCTGCTGAGTTTTTCCAGGAATTTTTGTTTTTGTTCTAGATTTCCAGCATCCGCAGTATTTTGCTTTTATCATGCCAAATCCTTCCGTCTTGTAAAATAAAACAACTTCCCTGAGAGATATGTTTCTAACAATACTAAGGGAATTAAGGGATAGCACGGGAAGGTGTAACTAAGGGATAGTGCGGGAAGGTGTAACTAAGGGATAGTGCGGGAAGGTGTAACTAAGGGATAGCACGGGAAGGTGTAACTAAGGGATAGTGCGGAAAGGTGTAACTAAGGGATAGCGTGGGAAGGTGTAACTAAGGGATAGCGCGGGAAGGTGTAACTAAGGGATAGCACGGGAAGGTGTAACTAAGGGATATCACGGGAAGGTGTAACTAGGGGATAGCACGGGAAGGTGTAACCAAGGGATAGTGCGGGAAGGTGTAACTAAGGGATAGTGCGGGAAGGTGTAACCAAGGGATAGTGCGGGAAGGTGTAACCAAGGGATAGTGCGGGAAGGTGTAACCAAGGGATAGTGCGGGAAGGTGTAACTAAGGGATAGTGCGGGAAGGTGTAACTAAGGGATAGTGCGGGAAGGTGTAACTAAGGGATAGTGCGGGAAGGTGTAACTAAGGGATAGTGCGGGAAGGTGTAACTAAGGGATAGTGCGGGAAGGTGTAACTAAGGGATAGTGCGGGAAGGTGTAACTAAGGGATAGTGCGGGAAGGTGTATTTGAGGTAGAAGATCAGCCATAATCTTGTAGAAATGCAGAACGGGCTTGAAGGGCCAAATGACAGGCTCCAGATCCTATTTCTTCTGTTCTTATAAATACAGAGTGGTGGATATTATGCCATTTCATAAAACTGCAGTCGGGTCCCATCCAAAGTGCCATGTTCAGTTCTGGGCGGCACAACTCAGGAAGGATTTTTAAAAATTCATTCATGGGATGTAGGCATTGCTGGCTAGGCCAGCATTCATTGTCCATCCCTAATTGCCGTTGAGAAGGTGGTGGTGAGCTGCCTTCTTGAACCATTGCAATCCAGGTGGTGTAGGTACATCCACAGTGCTCTTAGGGAGGGAGTTTCAGGATTGTGACCCAATGACAGTAAAGGAACAGTGATACATTTCCAAGTTAGGACGGTGCATGGCTTGGAGGGGAACTTCCAGTGGTGATGTTCCCATGCATCTGCTGCCTTTGTCCTTCTAGATGGTAGCAGTTGTGGGTTTGAAAGGTGCTGTCTAAGGAGCCTTGGTGAGCTCCTGCAGTGCATCTTGTAGATGGTACACACTGCTGCTACTGTGCGTCGGTGGTGGAGGGAGTGAATATTTGTGGATGTGGTGCCAATCAAGCGGGCTGCTTTGTCATGGATTGGGTCAAGCTTCTTGAATGTTGTTGGAGCCGCACTCTTCTAGGCAAGTGGAGAGTATTCCATTCCACTTCTGACTTGTGCCTTGTAGATGGTGGACAGGCTTTGGGGAGTCAGGAGCTGAGTTACTTACTGCAGGATTCCTACCCTCTGACCTGCTCTTGCAGTCACACTTTTTATATGGCTAGTCCAGTTCAGCTTCTGATCAATGGTCACCTCCAGGATGTTGATGGTGCGGAATTCAGTGATGGTAATGCCATTGAATGTCAAGGGGCGATGGTTAGATTCTCTCATGTTGGAGATGGTCATTGCCTGGCACTTGTGTAGCGTGAATGTTACATGGCACTTGTCAGCCCAAGCCTGGATATTGTCCAGGTCTTGCTTCATTTGGACATGGACTGCTTCATTTTCTGAGGAGTCACGAATGGTGCTGAACATTGTGCAATCATCAGTGAGCATCCCCACTTCTGACCTTTTCTTGGAAGGAAGGTAATTGATGAAGCAACTGAAGATGGTTGGGCCAAAGACGCTACCCTGAGGAACGCCTGCAGTGATGCCCTGGAACTAAGATGATTAACCTCCAACAACCACAACCATCTTCCTTTGTGCTAGGTATGGCTCCAACCAGTGGAGAGTTTTCCATCTGATTCCAATTAACTCCAGTTTTGCTAGGGCTCCTTGTTGCCATACTTGGTTAAATGCTGTCTTGATGTCAAGGGCAGTCACTCTCACCTCACCTCTGAAGTTCAGCTCTTTTGTTCATGTTTGAACCAAGGCTGTAATGAGGTCTGGAGCTGAGTGATCCTGGCAGAACCCAACTGAGCATCATTGAGCAGGTTATTGCTAATCAAGTGCCCCTTGATCGCATTGTTGATGACCCCTTCCATCACTTAACTGATGATTAAGAGTGGACTGATGGGCTGGTAATTGGCTAGGTTGGAATTGTCCTTTTTGTGTACAGGACGTAGATGGGCAATTTTCCACATTGCCAGGTAGATGCCAGTGTTGTAGCTGTACTGGAACAGCTTGGCTAAGGGCATGGCAAGTTCTGGAGCACAGGTTTTCAGTACTATTGCTGGAATATTATCTGGGTCCATAACCTTTGCAGTATCCAGTGTCTTCAGCCATTTCTTGATATCACATGGAGTGAATCGAATTGGCTGACGACTGGCATCTGTGATGCTCGGGACCTCCGGAGGAGGCCGAGATGGATCATCCATTCGGCACATCTGGCTGAAGATTGTTGCAAATGCTTCTGCCTTATCTTTTACACCGATGTGCTGAGCTCCCCCATCATTGAGGATGGAGATAGTTGTGGAGCCTCCTCCAGTGAATTGTTTAATTGTCCACCACCATTCATGACTGGATGTGGCAGGATTGCAGAGCTTAGATCTGATCGGTTGGTTGTGGAATCGTTTAGCTCTGTCTACTGCATGCTGTTTATGCTGTTTGGCATGCAAGAAGTCCTGTGTTGTAGCTTCATCAGGTTGGCACCTCATTTTTAGGTATGCCTGTGCTGCCCCTGGCATGCCCTCCTGCACTCTTCATTGAACGAGGGTTGATCCCCTGGCTTGACGGTAATGGTAGAGTGGGGGATAAGCAGGGCCATGACGTTTCAGATTGTGCTCGAGTACAATTCTGCTGCTGCTGATGGCCCACAGTGCCTCATGGATGCCCAGTCTTGAGTTGCTAGATCTGTTCGAAATCTACCCCATTTAGCATGATGGTAGTGCCACACAACATGATAGATGGTATCCTCAATGCGAAGACTGAACTTTGTCTCCAGAAGGGCTGTGCGTTTTCACTCCTACCAATGCTGTTATGGACAGATGCTTCTGCAACAGACAGGTTGGTGCAGATGAGGTCTAGTATGTTTTTCCCTCTTGTTGGTTCCCTCACCCCCTACCACAGACCCAGCCTAGCCACTATGTCCTTTAGGATTTGGCCAGCTCGGTCAGTAGTGGTGCCAGCTAGCCACTCTTGGTGATGGACATTGAAGTCCTCCACCCAGAGTACATTTTGTGCCCTAGCCATACTCAGTGCTTCCTCTAAGCGGTGTTCAACACGGAGGGGTACTGATTCATCACCTGAGGGGGGATGGTACATGGTAATCAGCAGGAGGTTTCCTTGCCCATGTTTGACCTGATGCCATGAGACTTCATGGCATCCAGAGTAGATGTTGAGGACTCCCAGGGCAACTCCCTCCCACCACTGTATCGCCACCTCTGCTTGGCCTGTCCTGCCGGTGGGACATGTCTTACCCGGTGATGGTGGTGTCTGGGACATTCTCTGTCAGGTCGAACTCAGTGAGGATGACTATGCCAGGCTGTTGCTTGACTAGTCTGTGAGACAGCTTTCCCAATTTTGGCACAAGTCCCCCCAAGTTCATAAGGAGGACTTTGCAGGGTTAACAGGGCTGACTTTGCCATTGTCATTTCCAGTGCCTAAGTCCATGTCAAGTGGCCCATCCAGTTTTGTTTCTTTTAGGCGTCGTAGCGGTTTAATACAATTTAAGAGCCAATCTCTGGAGTCACAAGTCAGCCAGATCAGGTAAGGATGGCAGAGTTCCTTCCCTAAAGGGAGGGCATTAGTGAACCAGCTGGGTTTTTACAACAATCGACAATTGTTTTGTTGTCATCCAGATTTTTATTGAATGCCACCATCTGCTATGGTGGGAATTGAACCTGAGTCCCCAGAGCATTACCCTGGGTCACTAGTCCAGTACAATACCACTGTGCCATCACTTTGAATGGCCTTGAATGAAGTATTGTGCAGATTAGCCAAAGTGATACCGGGACTGAATGGGTTAAATTATTAGGTAAGGTTGCCTACGAGGGCTTGTGTTACCTTTCTCATAGAAAGTTAAGAGACATTCTGATTGAGGAGATAAAATTGCCAGGTCAAATAGAATTCTTTTCTTATGGTACAAAAGCTGTGCTGAGGGTGATCCTGGCCTTGTGACGAGGTTCATCTTACATTTGTATCATTGCTGTGTCTCGCTGAACGGTTGGCATGCAGTATCATCTAAAGGGAAATGTTTGTAACTCAACAACATGTAAGTTATTCCCATTCACAGTGAAGTACATATTTCCCCCAGAACCTACCAGGACTTTGAATCAGAGCTTTGCCGACTAATATCCCATAGAACAGAGCCTGATTACTGAGAATGCACCATGCCTCATTGAGTACAGGCTGCACTATGCCACAGTGACTGCACAGCACCTGAGCACAGACTGTGCACCGTGCCCCAGCATCTGGGCACTGCACACACTGCACCGTCCCTTAATGCCTGGGTACAATTATGCCTGAGTGCTGGGTGCAAAGCCTGGTACAGACTACACCATAACTCAGTACTTGTGTACAGGCTGGACCATCCCTTAGTGCCTGGGTACAGAACGTACCATATCACAGTACCTGGGTACAGACTGCACCATGTTTCAATACAATGGGCAGTGCCTAGGTACGGCCTGTACCTGCCTCAGTGCCCTAATATACAGGCTCATATGCTCCCCCCATGAGCTTCACAGTGGTTCACTCCATTAATGTTGTCTGTAGTTAAACCATTCAGACCAGGAAAACCCAGTTTCAATCCACATCTGTCCTGATTTAGCCAATTTCAAACATTTGGGAACTGTTGTTGGGTTCAGCACTGCTCAGAATTGAAAAATCAGACGGGACACCCACATTTGATTGGTGTTCAATGACAAACTTAACCTGTGGAGCTGTCAGTTGAGGACAGGATCAGGCTTAGCTGTCTCCCAACAATGGTTGAATAGCCCACCGACACTTACTGACAGGTTATACGTGAATCATGGTCACTGTCACCTGCAGTTGTACCCCGACCTCAGTCTGTTGGGGCAGGATAGTAGCAGGCAAACTGGAAGGACTCACCCCATTTGTGGAGCAATCCATTCCAAGATTAATCTAAGTATTTGCTGCAGGGTTTTTCTGTAAATGTGCTCTTTGACCACAGCAGACGCTGCCTGACAAGTGGTTTAAATTAATCCATCTGCTAATTTTCTGCTCTGTGTCTCAGCCATTCATGTTAATGTAACCTTCAATTAAGGTTATTGGATAGACCTCAAGTACATGAGCAAACAATTATACACACAAAGTTATGCCTTGATGAACACACTGTTGAACTTAACCCTCATTTCCTCTGCTCTTTATTCCACAACTGCCTTCATTTGCTCTTCGGTGGCAATTCACATGAAACAGGATGAATTCTGTCATTGAACTGGAAGAATTAGTCCTGTATTTTATGCGAACATTTTACAAAAGGAACCCCTCCAACTGCCTTGGGCTATGTTATACATGCATCCAATTAAAAATTTAATTCTGTAGCTGTGGGCATCATTGGCAAGATCAGCATTTATTGCCCATCCCTAGTTGCCCTTGGGAAGGTGGTAGTTGGCCTTCTTCATGAACTGCTGTAGGGTGAAAGTACTTCTGCAATGCTGTTAGGCAGGGATTTCCAGGATCTTGACCCAGCGATGATGGAAAAAGATCCAATATACTTCCAAATCAGGGGGGGGGATCTTCCCAGTCTCACAGAGGCAGCTTTGATGACGGAGCCGGGAGGAAAGTAGGATGGGAGGGCATTGGGTTGATGGGCTGATGAGTTCCCGCCTCCAGCCAATCTTGCCAGGGGCACGGTGGAAGTGTTAAGGGCTCCCGCCTGGCAGCGGCAGATAACCAATTTGAATATATTAGCATCTACTTGTGGGCTGAATGGGATTCCGCCGGGATCTTCCCAGTGACAGATCGTTCCCCTGATGAGACTAGTCCCGGCAGGTGCCTGGCAGCAGCTGGCAAGGTGGCCCCACGGGGCCTCCTATACTTACCTGGCCCACCAGAGCCACAGGGACAAGCGGGTGACAGCTGCAGCCTATTCCATGTAGGAGCTTACTCTCCACAATGGCGACCACAGCTTATTTGAAGAAAAATGAAAACATCTTCAGAGGGCACCTCAAGATGGAGGGGGATTCAATGCAGTTATACAGGGGCTAAAAGGATTAGGCCGTGAGGACTGGTTACATAGACTAAACTTTTATTCCTTTATGTATAGAAGATTAAGAGGTGAACTAATTGACGTTTTAAGATGATTCAAGAATTTAATATGCTAGCTAGAGTGGGGATGTCTAGAACAATGGAACATCACCTAAAATTAGAGGTGACCATTCAAGGATCTCTCTCCCAAAAAGCTGTTAATTGAAAATTTTAAAACTGAGACTGATAGATTTTTCAGGTAAGGGTATTAAATGATATAACAAAAGCTGGTAAGTGGAGTTGAAATATAGATGAACCATAATCTAATTGAGTGGCAGAACAGGCTCAAAAACTGAAAGGTCTCCTCCTGTTCCTATGTTCCTTGCAATGCAGCCAGGGTGTACCAGTGGTGAAGGGAGTTGTTCTTTATGCATCTCTGTTGAATTTAAATAGCTTTTTAATTTATGCTTCTCATTTTCTCATTTGATGTGGTTGTTTGAATTTCTAATATTAATCAGGAATAATTTGTTCAACACACAGAACAAGATGTTTCTTTTTGCCCTTAATTACTGGCTGAAAGGATGGAACTTCTCTCCAAAGCCGATCTTCACAGTCCATTGAGTAAAGGCATTACTTAGTTCACAATGGGCCACACAGCCTCAGACGGAAAGTCCCAGGGTCCATTCTTGATCTGCAGTGAGTGACCTATCTCGACAGGATAGTGGCAGAGGTGCTACAATTGGCCTCAGTATCCTAGAGTCCAATGGAAGAAAATCCAGCTCTTGCTGATTATTCAGAAAAAGCACCTCCCCCTCCCTCTGACGGAAGGCCTCACATAAGTGGCGGTTGGCTTCAACTGCAATGCCTCCTGGATGAATAGTCACCGTCAAGTGTCAAATTAGTGGCCAACTGGGTGAGGCACTGGAGGTATGAAAACATCATAGCACATCTCCCAGCAAGAGCTAGAACCTCAGGAAAGAATGTGAGCAAATTTGTCGGGGGGAAGCGAGTTTGGGCGTTCTTAAAGAAAACTGTTTTAATGGACTGCTCCCCGAAACCATCCTCAGATGTTAGGCTTCCTGAGTGTAAAAAAGCTGTTAACAGAATTGTGGTCCCCATTGAGTTTCAGGAAGAAATAAAGGCAGAATTGTCTCAGGTTTGCACTAAGTGCAGTAGCGGGTACAAGACATGTTACCCGCCAGCCACACTGGCGGCTTTTCATGCCATATTGTCCTAAGCCCATCGCATTAATCATGCATTCCCAGCATACACACCATTTCAATGGCATGCGGGCTCCAATTTGCCTGCCACGCTGTCACCTTGACACTTCATCATGCCAGGTGCCACATTTAAAGTACAGCCACACTCAGTGCTTCCAGCCCAGGACTGCAGCAAAGAAGACATGGCTCTGAAAGGCAAGAAGACTGAGGTCCTCGAGCACCTTTTGGACGCTGTGGAGGCCTGCTGTGATGTCCTCTTGCCCTGTTCTGGCTGCAGGAGGCGCAGCTACATAACTACTCTGGCTTGGTAGGCGATGGCAGTGGTGATCAATGCCAATGCTGCAGAAAAGAGGTTGGACATCCATTGTAGATAGAGGATGAATGATCTCATCCGTACAGCCAGGATATGGCAACCATCTCATCACTCAAGCCCATCACACACCCACTGGCATCTCACTCACTGCCAGCTCAAGGGACATCACCACCCATTTTCACACACACCCCCTCACATGTCCATCTGGCCTCATCTCCACAGGATACTGCCTCCTCAGCCCTCACCATCTTGAGGCCACTTGCACAGATCAACATGTGCCCCCACACACATACCCTGGGATACCCTCCTTCCCCAGTACAGCTGTCTCCTGCAGCCTCTCCCTTGCTTGGGGCCACTTTTCCCCTTTCCCCAAACAAGACTTCGCCCTGCCGCCTTTGTAAAGCCAGCCACATATGGCTGATGTGGTAGGTAGAAACCAACCCATGAGTCCTCCCAAAAGTGATGTGCTGCTGTCTGTGAAGCCTGGCACTGATGACTGCGAGTGCTGCCTGAAGCAAGGTAGACAGACAAACCCCTTGAAGTCCCAAGCAAAGTTCAGCCCACCAAGTGCACGCCTTATATATGCTGTTGTGAAACATGTCAGCATGTTTTCCTGCTGACCTGGGAGGACGATCCAATGGTTGGGGTTGGAGCGGGCTGGCCTTATAATGATATGCTGATGTATTACAATGAGGTTCCTGATGTCCAATGGCAGGGAATGTGGCCCGCCATTGGCAGCAGAGCAAACAATCACAAACTGGTTTCACGATGTCGTAAAACTGATTTTTGGCCTTTCCGCCATATTGTCCGCTCACGCTATCAAACACGCCCAATGCTAGCAGGCACGGAAAATCCCTGCCAAAGACCTCACATTTACATAGCACTTTTCACAATCTCAGGACCTCAGAACATCAAAACTGCTTTACAGCCCATGAAGTACTTTGGAACTTCAGTCACTGTTGTAATACTGAGAAATCTGGCAGCCAGTTTGTGCATAGCAATGCCACACAAACAGCAATGAGATAACCTGTTTTTTAGTGATATGAGTTGAGGGATAAATGTTGGGTAGGACATTGGTGAGAACTCCTCTGGTCTACTTCGAAAAGCACCTGAGAGAGCTGAGTAGATCTTGGTTCAACATCTCATCCAAAAGACGGCACTTCTGATGGTGCAGTACTCCCTCAATACTGAACTGGCAGTATTGGACTAGAATTCATACTCAAGTCTTCCAGAGTGGGATTTGAACCCTCGATCTTCTGATTCAGAGGGTACTCTGAGCTTACACTCCTCAGTTAGCTCAAATAGATTTTTAAATGCTCATTCTAGAAATGTAATGTCTCTGGCAAGGCTGGCCTTTATTGTCCATCCCTGTTGGACAATAAAGTGTCAAGGTATGTCCTCAAAGTCAATGCCACCAATATTCTTTGCAGTGGATTGATACAACTGAGTGGCTTGCTTTCCCTCTTCAGAGGACAGTTAAAAGAGAAACAAATGGGTATAGGACAGGAGTCACATTTAGGCCATATGAATTAAGAATGCAGGTTTCTTTCCCCAAACAACATGAATGAGCCAGTTTGGCAGCTTCCTGATCACCTTCACACATCCCAGCTTTTTAGTTCCAGATTCTTCAAATGGAATTTAAATTCTCAAAATGCCATGGTGGGATTTGATCTCACATTCTTTGGATTATCAGTCCAGACCTCTGGAATATTATTTCAGCAGCATCAGTCCTAATGCCTGCTTTTTGGTTCAATTGTATAGAACCTTGATGAGGCCACATCTGGAGTATTGTGTACAGTTTATATCTCCTTACCTAAGGAAGGATATACTTGCCATAGAGGGAGTGCAAGGGAAGTTTTCCGGATTAATCCCTGGGATGGCAGGATTGTTTTATGAAGAGAGATTGAGGAAGCTGGGCCTGTATTCTGTAGAGTTTCAAAGAATGAGAAGTGATCTAATTGAAACTTACAAAATTCTTACAGGATGTGACAGGGTAGATTTTGATAGGATATTTCCCCTGGCTGGTGAGTCTAGAACTAGGGGACACAGTCTCAGAAAAAAGGGCAGGCCATTTAAGACTCAGATAAGGAAGAATTTCTTCACTCAGAGGGTGGTTAATATTTGGAATTCTCTACCCCAGAGGGCTGTGGAAGTTCAGTCATTGATCATGTTCAAGACAGAAATCAGTAGGTTTCTAGAGACTAAAGACATCAAGACATTTGGTGATAGTGGGGAAAAATGACGTAGAGGTAGATGATCAACCATGATCTGTTTGAATGGTGAAGCAGGCTCGATGGGTCAAATGGCCTACTCTTTATCCCATGTTCTTATATTATTTTTTGTCTAATTGTGCTCCTGTGAAGCATCTTGGAATGTTTTACTACATTAAAGGAGCTACGAAAATCCAAGTTGTTATAGTAACTGAGCTTGTTGTTGAGTTTTGTATAAATCAATTCCAATGTTCACTGTCCTTCTCCAATGAATGTTTGTCTATTTCCTTTTCTTTCAGTCACTATTTGAGCGTCAAGGTATGTCCTCAAAGTCAACGCCACCATCTGTACCAGAGAAACCACACGTCTCAATGCCTAGAGGAATGTCAAGGACAAAATCTATAGGTAAGTCTACCATGTTTACACGTAGAATTTGAACATTCCTCCCCAGCAGTTTAATTGATAAATTCTTGCACTGATGTAGGAATAGCCAATGTGGCACCTTAAAGTCTCAAGAACCAGTCCCCTGCCTATACTGTGTTAAACCGTCTCCACCAGGGCAATAGGAATGGTCTTACAGCTGGTCTGTAAGGAAAGGGAGGGAGAAAAGTCAGCATCCCCCCTCCTCCTAGAAAGAGCACATACCAGGATGGGTGCTGGGCAGTGATGTCCCCAGTGGTAGAATAATCCAATCACACTCACTCACTGCCTAGGCTCTTGCATGACTCACTGGGGACCGGAGGAACAAAGGGGAAAGGGAGGAAAGTGAGTAGATAATCAGACAGTGTTGTTAAGACTGATCTCACTCTTGTTTTGGTATTGGTAGATAGAAAAACAGACACACATAGATAATGTGATAGAACCAGTCACAGATATAAAGATACGGAAAGATAGGATGAGATGGCCGCAGCGGTACAGAAAGATAGATAGTGCAGAAGAAATAGAAACAGTTAGAAAGATGCAGAGATAGATAGAGCCAAAGATAGAGAGATACAAAACTAGACAGACAGGCAGAGATAGATACAGAAAAATAGCTAACTATGGACAAACACAAATGGAGAGATAATAGACTGTACAGCTGGTACAGTCTGATAATGGTCTGTACCATGCCTCCCCTTCCTTGACATGCTAGTTCATAAATCATCCAGGGGATTCTCTATCACGGTACAATAGCAAAACGAGTGGTATTCGCCACTAACAGGATGCTGCTGTCAAGCCAAAAAGGCATTCAGCCTATCACACACATGAGTAATGTGGTATATGAATTTCAGTGCCAGTAATTGAAATGGACACAGATAGAAAGTATTGCCGAAGAAAAGAGACATGTCGAAGCTTTTCGTCTTGTACTTATCAAGAGACTACAAGAATACCAATATAAGAGGAAAACAACAATTTATACTATATGTGAAGAGAGTGCTGATTGGTGGGCAAGTGGACTCTGATTTGTTGAGGTGTCAGGAGAATGCACCAGTAATGCTGACTGATAGTTAACTGCCAAGCATTGTTTGAAATTTAAACCAGGCAGCTTGACTCTGATTTGTCAACGCACTGCCCTGAGGAATGAGTCAGCAAATGGCTGTCACTTATTTTGTTTAGTTGAAACAGTCTCAATGTGTGTACATGTTCTTTCTGTCTGCAAAGAACAGGGCCCTGCATATTAATAAATGTAGCTTCCAGTCCACACAAATGCAAGCTGGACTGACAATCTTAAATTGGTTGTCAGCGTAATTCTTAGCACACTGAGGATTATTTAGCAAATGCTGCCCAATCGCGGAATCACAACTAATGTTGGACACTGTTTTGAGTTTTTCATCTAATGTTGGACACTGTTTTGAGTTTTTCAAGCGCAGATTGGTTGGGTATGGTCTGTACCTTGCCTCCCCTTCCTTGACATGCTAGTTGAGAAATCTTCCAGGGGATTCCCTATCACGGTACAATAGCAAAACGAGTGGTATTCGACACTAACAGGATGCTGCTGTCAAGCCAAAAAGGCATTCAGCCTATCACACAAATGAGTAATGTGGTATATGAATTTCAGTGCCAGTGCAATGCTAGGTATGTAGCCATACATCCCAAAGGCTGGGGATCATATCAAACAGCATGTCCCAGCCATTGTTCGCAATGGGCAAGGTATAGACTGTACCCAACCAGCCTGTGCTTGCAAAACTCAAAACACAGTGTCCAACATTAGATGTGATTCTGCAAATTGGACAACATTTGCTAAATAATCCTCAGTATGCTACGAATTACGCTGACAACCAATTTAAGATTGTCAGTGCGGCTCACACTGTGGTGCATTTGCGTGTAATGGAAGCTACATGTATTAATACACAGGGCTCTGTTCTTTGCAGACAGAAAGAACATGTACACACATTGCGACTGTTTCAGCTAAACAACATAAGTGACAGCCACTTGCTGACTCATTCCTCAGGGCAATGCCTTGACAAATCAGGGTCAAGCTGCCTGGTTTAAATAGAAGCACGTTAGATAAAGAGAGAGAGGGAGAAAGATAAAAGTAGAGACAGAAATATAGGGGGCAGTTTTCCTAGGCAAGGAGAGGTGAGTTTGCATGTATGGGGGGAGTTAAATCCCCTAACCTTAAATCAGAACTCCTAAGGGGCAGAATTGTTGCTGGAGTGACTGACGATGCCCTTTAAGACAAACTACAAGCCAAGGAAGATCTAACTCTAGAAAAGGCACCCAAATAGTCAGACTGTCTGAAATCCACCAACAGCACTGATCCATTTTATGTGGCGAAAGTAAGCCATGGTACAGAGCAACCCCAACTGTCCAGCTGGAAAGCAGCAAAGGGGCAGAAAGACTCTGGGCCAAGGAAGGCAATACCCAAGCTGACCACAAAAGAGTACACGACCATGTCAGAGCTTGTGGAGCCAAACAACCTCTCAGACGAGAGCAATGTCCAGCAATCTCGGTGCAGTGTTTCAACTGCAACTGCCTGTGACACCCACAGAAAGCTATGCGAAGCAAAGACATGCAGACGGGCGGAAGATCCCAAGATAATCCATGAGATTGAAGAACCTCACAGGAAGAGACTCAACCATGCTTCTTGGGTGAGGTCAAGGATCCTGGATTCCCTTTTTGGAATGTGGACATCTGAAGTAAACAGTCACCTCACCAACTTCCAACTGGACACAGGAGCCTGTGTTACGGTCCTCTCAAACAAAGAACCGTGGCTGGTGACACAATGCCTGATGCCAGTCACTACTGTACAGAGCAGGTAGCATCAAGCTCCCAGTTAAAGGTACGTTGTAGTCGACACTCCAATACAAAGATAAATGAATATGTGAGACATTATTTGTTGCCCACAATCAAGAGTTTCCCCTTTTAAGCAGAAAGGCCTGTGTTGACCTCAACCTCCTTCAGAAAATTGATGAAGTCAACCAACAAGGGTCTGGTTCCAAATTAAAAAACACAGTTTCGCAAACTCTTCGCTGGATTGGGTGACTGAGGACCACATACAGTATTACATTAAGGAAGGATGCCAAGCCCGGGTACCTTTTCACACGACGGAAAATACCACACCTGCTCATGAAGCAAGTGCAGCAACAACTGGACAAGGTGACCAAAATGGGAGTCACTCAGCCAACCGACTAGTGTTCCGGAATGGCCCCAGATCCTAAGCCAAATGGATCCATCTGTATCTGCATCGGCCTGACACAACTCAACAAGTCAGTGGCGAGAGAAGTCCACCCAATGTCCTCGGTGGCCGACAGCCTGACCAAGCTCTCCAAGAACATAGAGTTTCCAAAGCTCGATGCTAACAGCAGCTTCTGGGAACTTTCATGAGATAAGAAATCCAGATTGCTGACTATGTTTATCACCCCTTTTGGCAGATTCTATTTCAACCATTTGCCATTTGGCGCTACATCAGCACCTGAGATTTTTCAATGCACGATGTCAGCCATTTTGCAAGGTCTGGAGGGCGTTGTCTGCCATACGGATGATGTTTTGGTCTACAGCGCCACCGTGGAGGAACACGACAGGAGGCTTAAGACTGTCTTTGAATACTTGCAGGAAGCAGCATTGACACTAAATGAGAAATGCGAGTTCTCCAAGACCCCTATTCTGTTCTTAGTACAGCAGCAAAGGCATCGTGGCAGACCCACAAAAAACAAAAGCTACCAGCAACTTCTCAGCCCCATTATCTATTCCAGACTGCCAGAAATTCCTGGGCATGGTGAACCTGCTGGTGAAATTTTACCCAACCTGGCGCAGGTCACAGAATCCCTGCAACACCTTCTCAAAAAAGGCCAAGTATGGTGCTGGGATGCACATCAGGAGCAAGCATTTGAGCACATCAAAGCCATGCTGCTCTCACCCTATATCCTAGCTCATTATTACCCATCCCTGCCCACTACTATAGCAGTGGATGCCTCATCCACACACTTAAGGGCACCTTTACTTCAGGAACAACTGGATGGATGTCGCTAACCAGTATATCATGCATCTAGAGGACTGTCAGACACAGACATATGATATGCCAGCATTGTTAGAATCATATCTCTCAAGACTGATTTTTTTTTTACAAAATGGAAGGACTGGACATTATCTGGACATTTGGATGCTAACCTCGGATTTTTTTTAAGAATGTCTTAAACTCCACCTTGGAACTGTCAACAAGCAGGTGTCTTCCAAGAAATCACCTGACCCATATGGTACTTGAGGAAGATCTGGTTGTTTGTCTTGAACTGCAATCACTTTAATTGATGGGGAAAAAAAAGACTGAAAAGGCAAAGATTAGCAACTTGCTGGAAATCACATGGGAGAGAAGAAAAAACTGAAGTTGTGAACCTGCTGGTTTTGAAGGCAGTCTTGTTGGGGAACAAACTGAGGAAAGAAGGCGACCCTAGCTGGCTCTCTCTCTCTCTCTATCTCTTTATCTCTGTTTCTATACCTTGCGTGCAAATGTGTATGGCTATCAACCTGTAGCCAGCGAACCCTCATCTGAGTGTAACTGCTCTGCATTTGGACCTGCAAAGCGGAGAACTTCCAGATGTCCTCCAGGGCCAGCGGCCTGTTTTCACATGAGAGAACTCTGGGTTGACAGCATCGAGACCCTGCAAACTTTATTCTTTATTTTATAATATCCATCCTCTAAAGCTCATCTCTGCAGAGAGACTCTATCTGTTTATCCTTTGTTATCTGTGTGTGTGTGTCTGTGCGTGCGTACACGCGCTGGGGGAATTCTTTAGGAAGAGATAGATAGTTATACTTCCGGATTACAATTGTGTGTTAACCAGTACTTGCAACTTGTCAAAAAGAAGTTTTGTTCTATGATAAACAATCGTTCAGAGTTTATTGAAAGAAGTCTGGTTGAAGACTCTTTCATTCTGGGCACCAGTAGGGGAAATAAACGATTGGCTATTTTGGTGAGAAAATTAAACTTTTAAATGAATGGTATGGCCTGCGGAGTAGTGGGGCTGGATCATACGCGCACTCCTCCCATCCTGGTCAAAATATTATTGAAAAAGAAGCTCTTGCCAACATGTGGGCTTGCGAAAAGTTCTCCGACTGCATTATTGGCCTGAAAGTCACCATTGAAACAGATCATAAACGACTGGTTTCACTGTTAGACGAGAAGGAACTTGCAAAGATGCCCCCCCCAGAATTCAGAAATTCCATTTGCATCTCATGAGATTCACATATAAGGGGTGTATGTTCAAGGGAAACATCAAATGACTGCAGACACAGTATCCAGGGCCACAGTCGACTTTCCTATGACACATGGTGTCAACCTGGTTGAGGAGCTCAAGGCGTACTCCTAACTGGTGTAAAGACAAATGCCAGCTACCTCAGGGAAACTTCAGCAAATCCACCAGGAGCAGATGCGAGATACGAAGTGTGTCCACATCCGCTGTTACTGTCAACAAGGGCGGCCGTAGCAGAAGCCAGGCAGCAGCATCATGAAGTTTGGTTTGAACAGCAGAAACATTTCAATGTGTTAGATGATCCGTTAGTATACAATGAACAGTTGGTCATTCCAATCTCCCTTTGGCTGGAGATTCTTCAAAAAATTCACCAAGGCCACCTGGGAATTGCAAAGTGCAGAGTGCGTGCCAAATCTGCAGCATGGTGGCTGGGCATATCAAGGACCAATGAAGAAATGATTGCAAACTTCAGTGGCTGAGATTTTTCGGCCCTGCCGCAGGAGATTCGGCAGCCCAGCCAAAAGTCCATTAACTTTCAGCCGGACCAGATGATCCTGGCAGTGGGCAGGGCTGGAAAGTGTGTGCACAGCACAAGCCAGACCAAAGAGAATCCCTCATCCCACACAGCTCTCTACCAGCCATGGGAACAGTTGGGAATCAATTTTTTCATTTTTAATGGCAAGTCCTTTTCATCGTGAATGACAACTTCTCCTGATTGATCAAGGTGAAGCAATTACACACGATGACCACCAAGGTGGTCGTGAGATCCTTGAAGGAAACGTTTCCGAGCAATGGCATCCCGGACCAGGTGGTGTCCAATAACAGCCTGCAGTTTGCAAATAACTGCTCCACTCAATTTGCCATCAGTTATGACTTTCAACACTGTACCAGCTCCCCAAGATATCCACAATCGAACGGTGAGGACAAAAGGGGCATCTGTACCACTTAAGCTCTTCTAAGAAAGAACAGCGACTTCTCTACGGCGCTTTTAACTTTTAGATCCACCCCGCTGCAATGTGGTTTAGCCTCATCAGAGTCCTGATGGGCAGAAAACTCCACACCCAACTCCTAACACTGCTAAAGAAACTAATCCCAGGGTGGGAAGTCAAGGACTACTGAAACATTCAGGACTGAGAACAGTCCCACAGGCAGCGGCAAGCATCGGCCTACAATAGAAAGCACTGCACCAGAAACCCCCACAGTTACACAAAGGAGACAGGGTGTGGATTAGGGACCTTGAAAGAGAGACAATGACCAGCCAAGTCTCCTCCTCATCCCTTGAGGCGAACCCCGTACTATACACTTGAACAAATTAGAAGAAGACAATCAATTGCCAGGAACAAAAATTACAACTCAAATTCCAAATCAACAAAGGTTGCCCAGGTCAACAGAGCCTACCACTCCTCTGAATGTGACCAGAACGATATCTGGAAGACTGTCAAGCCTCCAGACCATCTGAATTTATAAAGTCAGAGACTTGAGGGGAGGAGAAGGGGTAGCATGATTGTAATGTAAATACGTTGACTAAAGACTTGGGCGGGGGTGTGGTGTAGTATAAGGGTATCTGGCATAGCGAGGGTTAATGTGTGACTGGGAAACAGTACCATCCACAGTGTGATGTAAAGAGACACATGACCTGAGACCAGGGTTAGTTGTGGACTAGACAGAGACCTGTGTAGAAGTAAGCATGGAATGAAGTCATAGCTTGGGCTATATCCTCTAAATATGTACATAGTTATGTGTTATCAATGAACAGTTAATGGTCAACCATACAAGACTCAGAACTTCTTCATGCAATCTACTGAACATACAACAGTCATCACCCCCTTTAGCCATACCTCTGGCCTCTTGAACCCAGCCCCTCCAACCCCTCACCTTCTTCCCCCATCCCTCCCCAGATTGAAGGCATGAGGAATCCTGTTGCATCTGTTGGTTAAGTAATTAAGGTGCTTAAAAAATCAATTAGAACTGATTAACCTTCAATTCTGAATTTCCCAGCCAGGGCATATGGTTCGCAACCTATCAGCAACTCCCAGGGTCAACCAAGGTACATGCACAGCAGGGAGAGCTTCTTCATTCAAAGTGAAAAGCTGAGAAGGCTTTGATCAGTGAAACTGAAGATCTCCGGCCATGGCCAAGTGGTAGCTGCTGTCAAAGTTCTTCTTCTCTCAGAGAGTGAAATCACTGCTTGACAGGCAATTGCCAACTTCTTGGAAGGCATTTCACCTGCTAGCAATTCACTCAACTTTAGCTGCTCTTCCTTGCTGTCAGCTTTCACCACAGCATGGGTGCAGATTATACAGCTCCATTTTACACCCCTGATGAAGAGCAACAGGAGAAGTAACATCAGCACCAATAGCACTAGCAACAGGAGCAAGACTGGCAACACGACCAGCTGCCTTCTCCTCAGCTGGATGCAGAGGGAATGGACTCCAAGATCCAGCTGGAAGGAGGCAAGACCTCCAACAAACCACCTACAGGCAGAGAATCAGCCTTCCCGACATGTCTGAACACCAGTGCCTCAGGAGGCTCAGGCACTCACTGTAGGTCACTGCGTACATGTGCAGCCTCCTGAAACAAAACTTTCTTCCCAGTGGAGCAGGGGGACATGTATTGCCAATGGCCAATAAGGCGCCTGTCACTGGGGTAGCCACTCCTTCCCACCACTGCTCTCCCCCGCCCAAGACAGCTCTCTTCCTCTTGTCAAGTTGGGTGCTCTTTTCTCCTGCATTGAGAGAATTTAGAGAATTGTGAATGTTCATAAAGACTTGCTTGGAGAGGAGAAATGGACAACATTTGTGCAGGGTTACCATGAGATACGAGTGTGAGAGGGCAATAAGATGAGGGTGAGTGTGAGTGTTGACTGCTCAGTTGGGGATGTGAGGTGCCTGCACAGAGAGGATTGAGTGCAGCTGCAAGGTATGTAGTTCTGAGGAATACTGTGCAGGAGAAAGCTGGACAAGTCAGAGTGTGAGGCTTGACACCTGAAAGTGTTATGCCAGTCACCTATCATGACCTCCTGATGTTCTGGATCATCTTGGTGCACTGTCTCCAGGTTGGAGTGAACGCACTTCTGCTGCTGACTTCCTCAGCCACTTCCATCCACACCTGCTTGGTTCTCTTCCCCCTGTCCTTGAGAGAGCTCACCTCACTGCAGCCCCTCAGATTCTGCAGTAGGACCTTGAGGTAAGAGTGAGGGACCAGAGGAGCAGCTTTCCCAGGACCCTGTCCATTCCTGTGGTTGCTGCATCCTCAAAAATCCAAGTGTTGGTGAACTATTGTAACCCATGCCAGGGTCCCTTTAACTAGAAATCCTTTCTTCGATAGAATAGAGGAATCATCTTGCCCTCGCCCTCCCTGATTGGTCAGGGAACCCAGAGTTGGGATGCTAACACTGTGCCTCAGGAAAAGAGCTTCAGGAAAGGTCGACAATTAGTAAATCAGTCTCCTGACATGCAAGTAGCCCCATTGTTCCAGCGGGGATTAAGTCCCCAAACCATCCAAAGTTCCAAGGAAGAGTCATACTGGACTCGAGGCATTAACTGTTTGTCCGTCCACGGATACTGCCAGACCTACTGAGTTTCCCCAGCATTTTCTATTTTCATTTCAGACCTCCAATATCTGCAGTATTTTGCTTTTATTATAGGTAGGGAAGTTGTGTTGTTCAAGCCCCACTCTGGGACTTGAGCACATCATCCAGACTGACACCTGATGCAGCACAGAGGGAGTGCCACATTGTTGTAAGTGCCTTTCTTCATCTGCCAGTTGCTGTGACTCAGCTGAGTGTCACAGTACAAGTGGAAGAAGAGAACTAAGCTCTTCCTGGTGGCTTGGCTCACCAAAAGATCAAAGGTTAAAGACTTGCTATCTACACTGGTTGTGGGACTTTGCTGGGTGCAAACATAGCTGCTTGATTTGTGTGCACAATGACGTTCACTGTACTTTCTAAGTAATTCATTGCCTGCCAAAGTTTTGCTGAGAGACCGACAAGATAAATTACGAGGTGCTTTTGTCATGTATTTCAGGAGCCTCTGAGGACGATAAACTGTCAGTCTCAGCCATGGAGGGAAGGTTTTCACGCAGCACATCCATGCAAGACACTCTCCGGGAAGGACTGGGTATACCCCCGCCTCCTCAGATAGCCCCTCCCCCACCACCCTCCCCATACCTTTTAGATACAGGCCCTCCTCCTCCTTTCTCCCCACCTCCACCCCCAGGACGAACTTATGACAATGTGCGTTCCAGCTTTAAGCCCAACACGGAAGCGAAAATTCATGGGGGGCAGCAGGCGGTGACGACAGCGGAGGTCTATGAGCCAAGTCGGACTCCTGTGCCTCCAGTAGAAAGGCAGAAAAGAGCCAGGTCAATGATAATCCTGCAGGATTCATCCTACTATCCCATAGAGCCAACAGACATCCCCTGGCCCGGCCCCTCACCAACCTCTCAAGAGAAAAGCAAACGGAAGGCAAAGTTGGTCGACAACCCATATGCAAATGTGGGCCAGTTCAATGTGGGCCTTTTTGCGCCAACAAAGCCGCTTCGTAAGAAAAGCCCTCTGGTCAAACAGTTCCAGGTTGAAGACGCAATAGAGAGAGCATCAGCAGCTGGTTCTTCTGTGGCTGGCAAGGAGCTATTAGCCAGGAGGATAGCACAACACTCTGGAAAAGAATATGAGCAGCAGCAGCAGCAGAGAGAGGGAATCAGCAAAGCGCAGGAGGACGGTCAAGATCTGGCCAGCCCTTTTTCTGTCGCCATTGCAGGAGCAGTACGGGACCGAGAAAAAAGGTTGGAAGAGAAGAGGAAATCAACAGTCTTCCTTTCTGTAGGTGCCATTGAAAGCGACACAGCACCCAACATCCCAGCTCTGCAACAGTCCAGGTCAGTTGACGAGAGACTACTGAGTAGCAGTGACAGGTCTCTCCGATCGCCAATCCCTTCACCTGTCTCCTCCTCAAGACCACCAGCAAGCACACCTGTGACTTTTATACATCCCCTCACAGGGAAGCCGCTGGATCCCAATTCACCACTGGCACTTGCGCTGGCCGCAAGGCAGCGGGCATTGGTCGCCGAAACACAACATCAGCGGGCGGCCGGAAGCAGTGAAACTGTAAAAGCTCAGGAGAGAAACGCCCCTTTGTACATGGAGAGCCACAGCAAAGAGGCAAAGAAAACAGAAGTCGAGGGCCTCACATCGCCTCCCTTCTCTCCAGAGGATAAAGCAAGCTACAGTCCAACATCTGGGTTGCCAGTAACTGCAAAACATCAGTGGGGAACTCCTACCACTCTGAGGAAAGAAATAGAAACTAGACCAGTGCAGATAGAAAAGCTAGAGCGAGAAGAGAAGAGAGTGGAAGAGAAGAAGAGTATGCTTATCAACATAGTGGATACATCGCAACAGAAAACAGCAGGCCTGCTGATGGTCCATGCAACGAGTAATGGGCAAGAGTCAGAACTTCAAGAAACTCCAACGACTGCCTTGAAGCCATCATCACCACAGCCTCAACCGTCCCCTACCGAGACACTCGCTTCTCAGCCTCCCAGTGCTGCTTCTGAGCCTCCACCTACTGAAGCACCTGGGAAAACCCAAACTCAAGGAAGTTCTGATGAAGATGTGGAGCCCTTTGCCATTTCTCTCCCTCCACTGCTGTCCTCAAGCGACGAGGAAACAAGAGAGGAACTTGCAAAGATTGGGCTTGTGCCACCTCCTGATGAATTTGCAAATGGCATCTTCACCCAAGCCGAGGCTGAAAAAACTGCCGGCCATCCCAGTAGACCTCCAACGGCAGCACCTTCAACTACTGGCATTTCACCCTCAGGGAAGCCTTCAGATGCCCCACCTTCAGAAGCAAGCGTGGACTCGGGTGTAGAGGAAATAGACACAAGAAGCAGTAGTGATCATCACCTGGAAACCACAAGCACGATTTCAACCGTCTCCAGCATGTCCACATTGTCGTCGGAGAGCGGAGAGCCCTTGGACACATACACATCATTTGCTGATGGACAGACCTTCATACTCGAGAAGCCTCCAGTGCCTCCAAAGCCAAAGCTAAAGTCCCAACTCAACAAAGGGCCAGTCACATTCAGGGACCCTCTCTTGAAGCAGACCTCAGACAGTGAGCTTGTTGCCCAACACCAGCCGTCCGCGCTGCCCCCCGGCGTGGGACGGTCTCGCTACCTCATACAGAGAAAGTCCAAGTTGTGGGGGGATGCCGTTGAGCCCAGGCCCATTCAGATGGTTGAGGGCAGCAAACCCACTGTAATAAGCGAGCTGAGCTCCAGGCTGCAGCAATTATCTAAGGATACTCACTCACTCGGGGACGAGCCGTCAACAGCCTCTCTAGAAATAGGAAAGAGGTCACCTGTTGTCACTGCACGGTAAGGCCAAATTACAAATTTCTCAGTGTAGAGGTGCTAGTGTTTTCTCAATGTCCCAAAAACATGATCATTTTTCTCAGTATCAATTCCAGAGCTTATTTTTAAAAGTGAATCTCTTTTCAGGTATTCTATGGTGAATGAGCACCATTCCTGATGCACTTAAATTAACAAGTAAAGGGCTTTCAAATTAATGGAGATAGAGTGATAAATGAGACAATTACACCCCTTGTCCCCATGGTAGACTAACTGACAAGTTTCAAAGGTTTTCAAACTGATATTTGGAAAGAAAGTTTGTTGCACTAAATTGTTTACGAAAATAGTCCGTGAAAATGTTAATGAGGGCTACTACTGAATTAAGCAAATTTAAATTGCAGTTGCTTGATGATTGTGCGAATATTTCTCTTTCATTTGAGGACCATAGAAGCTGGAACTCTGAATATGTAAGAATTGGAACATTTAAAATGCTTGGTTTGTGGGGGGGATGGAGTCAGTGAGCATACACAATGCAGTCAGGTAAACAAGAATTATATTAATCACCTGTGTCTGGCCGCAGGATCCCCTTTACAGAAGCAGATAGGAGCATCATGAGGCATTCAGTGATGGGACATGGGCAGAGTTCCCAGTCTTATGTTATGTTGTGTTGCATTGCACAAACCTTCCTGCTAAATGGACTTCTCCTGATATTCCACCTCACCTTCTTTCCTTCCCAGGGAGGTACCCCATACATAACCAATTAAAGAACCTCTTTCAAAACTTTCTCTTCAAACAGTCAAGCTGATCAGGCCCCAACCCATTGGTTATTACCCAAAATCGAACTTTGCTCCAAATGTGATCTTGTAGTTTCCTGAGTAGTGTTTAAAATATAACATTCGCACAGCTAACTTTAATTCAATTTAAATTGGTGGACCCTAGTTGTATCTAGCCTAATTATTTCAAACATTCTATCCTCCTTTATGTTATCTTTAATAATGTTAGACATGCTGGGACCAGTGTCCTGGCGAATTGAATAATTAGGGTTGTAGATAGGGCCTTAAACTAAAGAGTTGGGGGGGAGGGTTCAGTTGCATGGGAATATAAAAAATCAAAGTTTAAGGAGAGGGTAAGAGTGCAGGTTAGTGACGAGGCTGATTGCTATCAAAAAGTGAAAGGAAGGGACAGAGTGTGTGAACGCCATATTGCACCAAAGAATCATATAAGAGTAGGGAAAATTGACAATAGGGCAAACTTAAAGGCTTTGTATCTGAATGCACATAGCATTTGAAATAAAACTAATGAGTTAACAGCGTAAATAGAGATAAATAGGTATGATTTGCTGGCGATGACTGAGACGTGGTTACAGGAAGAACAGGTTTGGGAATTGAATATCCAAGGGTACTCAGTGTTTCGGAAGGATAGGCAGGAAAGAAAAGGAGGTGGTGTAGCTTTGTTAGTAAAGGAAGAGATCAGTGCTATAGTGAGGAATGATATAGGCACTTGACAGCAAGACGTAGAGTCAGTCTGGGTAGAAATGAGAAATAGCAAGGGAAAGAAGTCCCTGGTGGGAGTAATCTATAGGTCCCCAAACAGTAGTTCAGCAGTAGGGCACAGTATACACCAGGAAATACTGGGAACATGTAAGAAAGGCATGGCAACAATCATGGGTGATTTTAATATGCATGTAGACTAGGCTAATCAAATTGGCAAGGGTAGCTTTGAGGAAGAGTTCATTGAGTGTATTAGAGATTGTTCCTTGGAGCAATATGTTGTGGAACCAACCAGGGAGCAGGCTATTCTGGATTTGGTTTTGTGTAATGAGATGGGATTAATTAATGATCTCATAGTAAAGGATCCTCTAGGGAAGAGTGATCATAGCATAATAGAATTTCAAGTTCAGTTTGAGAGCGAGAAACTTGAGTCCCATATTAGTGTTCTGGAGTTAAACAAAGGTAACTACATAGGCATGAGGGCAGATTTGGCCCAAGTGGACTGGGAAGGAAGACTACAAGGTAGGACAGTTGATGAACAGTGGCAGGTATTTCAGGAGGTATTCAATTCCTCCCAAGTAAAATATATCCCAATAAGGAAGAAAGATGGTAAGAGGGGAAAAAAGCATCCATGGCTAAGCAAGGAAGTTAAAGATAACTTAAAAGCAAAAATTAAGGCATACCAAATTGCAAAGGTCAGTGGCAGGCTGGATGATTGGGAAACTTTTAAAGATCAACAAAGGGTTACTAAAAAAACATAAAAAGAGCAAAGGTAAATTATGAAAGAAAACTAGCGCAAAATGTAAAAACTTATAGCAAAAGCTTCTACAAGTATATAAAAGGAAAGAGAGTAGCTAAACTGAATGTTGGTCCCTTGGAGGACAAGACTGAGGAGTTAATAGTGGTGAACGCAGAAATGGCTGTGATGCTTAATCAATATTTAGCCTCAATTTTCACAGTGGAGGACACTAGTACCACCCCAATAGTAACAGGTAGTGCAGAGAATATAGAGGAGGAACTTAGAACAATCACCATCACTAGAGAAAAAGTACTGAGCAAACTATTGGGATTAAAGGATGACAAGTCCCCAGGACCTGATGGCCTACATCCCAGGGCCTTAGAGGAAGTGGCAGTGAAGATATAATATTCCAAAATTCCCTGGATTCTGGAAAGGTTCCAGTGGCTTCGAAAAATGCTAAAATAACTCCCTTATTCAAAAAGTGGGGGAGGTCGAAAGTAGGAAACTATAGACCAGTTAGTTTACCGTCTGCCGTTGGGAAATTGTTGGAATCCATTATTAAGGAAGTAGTAATGGGGCATTTGGAAAGTCAAAATGCAATCCATCAGAGTCAACATGGTTTTATTATGAGTAAATCATGTTTGACTAATTTGCTAGAGTTCTTTGAAGATGTGACAAGCAAAGTGGATAAAGGGGTCCTGTAGATGTAGTATATCTGAACTTCCAGAAGGCCTTTGATAAGGTGCCACCATAAGATTAATACACAAGATAAGATCGCACGGAGTTAGGGGTAATATATTAGCTTGGATAGAGGATTGGCTAACCAACAGAAAGCAGAGGGTCGGGATAAATGGGTGTTTTTCTGCATGGCAAGCTGTAACTAATGGGGTGCCACAGGGTTCGATCCTTGGACCCCAACTATTTACATATTAATGACTTGGATTCAGGGATAGAAGGTAATATAGCTAAATTTGCAGATGACACCAAAATAGATGGGAAAGTAAGTTGCAATGGAGACATAAGAAATTTACGAATGGATATGGACAGGTTAGGTGATTGGGCCAAAATTTGGCAGATGGTGTTTAACGTGGATAAGTGTGAGGTTATCCATTTTGGTCAGAAAAATAAAAAGGTGACTTATTATTTAATTGGAGAGAAACTTCAGAATGCTTCAGTACAGAGGGACCTGGGTGTCCTCGTGCATGAATCGCTGAAAGCTAGTATGCAGTTACAGCAGGTAATAAGGAAGGCAAATGCAATTTTGGCATTTATTGCTAAAGGAATAGAGTATAAAAATAGGGAAGTGTTGTTGCAACTGTACAAGGCATTGGTGAGACCGCACCTGGAGTACTATGCACAGTTTTGGTCCCCTTACTTGAGGAAGGATGTAGTTGCACTGGAGGTGGTTCAGAGGAGGTTCACTAGATTGATTCCAGAGATGCGGGGCTTGTCTTATGAGGAGAGATTGAGCAGTTTAGGCCTATACTCGCTAGAGTTTAGAAGGATGAGAGGAAATCTAATTGAGGTATATAAGATACCAAAGGGGATAGACAAAGTAGATGTGGAGCGGATGTTTCCCCTTGTGGGGCATTCTAGAACGAGAGGCTATAGTTTTAGGCTAAGCGGTGATAGATTTAAATCAGCGATGAGGAGGAATTACTTTTCTCAAAGGGTCGTGAATCTGTGGAATTCACTACCTCAGAGTGCAGTGGATGCCGGGACACTGAATAAATTTAAAGAGGAGATAGACAGATTTTTAATTAGTAATGGGTTGAAAGGTTATGGGGAGAGGGACAGAAATTGGAGTTGAGGCCGAAATGAGATCAGCCATGATCGTAATGAATGACAGGGCAGGCTTGAGGGTCTGAATTGCCTACTCCTGCTCCTAGTTGTTATGTTCTTATGTTCTGAGTCAGAACCCTTCTGTCTACAACTCTCCAAAAAATTCAAAGCTAAGGCATTAAGCCAATCACCATTGCTAAATCTATGTGTGTCAGGGATCATTCTCATTGCCATTCTCTGTACATGATTTAGCAGCAATGTCCTTCTTAAGGTGAGGGGATCAAAATTATACACAACACTGTAGACAAAGTCTCACCCAAGTCTTACATGAACCTTATATAAACTGCCAGCCATAGTTCAATTGGTAGCAGTCTCTGAGTCAGGAGGTGGTGGATCTCACTCCAGAGACTTAAGCACACACAGATCTAGGCTGGCACTCCAACGTGATACTGAGAAAGTGCTTCTGCACCTTCTAAGGTGCGATACATACACTCTGCACCCTATTTGAAACTATGTGATTTTCTGGGACAAACCAGATAAAAACCCACACCAATGTGGGGGGAGAAATGCTGGAAATTTCTTTCAAACCTCACTTAATTGAAAGTTTTGGAAATCCAAGTCAGTATCATCTACTGGGTCTCACTGACCTATTTTGCAATAACATTTTCAATTATCAAATCTGGTTTGTCAATCATGACCTCTGCTTTCTGAAACTATGCTGACCCTGAGCTTGGTAGTCACCAGCTGACAATTGCTAGTTGTGAGTAATCCTTTTTTAACTAAGAGCATTGAATGCACTTTCCACCTGTAATCATCTGGTGCTACCCAGGCTCTTGGTGAAAGATTAAAAATATTTGCAAAGGCTTCACCAACAACCTCAGCCATTTTCTTCAGCTCTTTGGATGAAATGAATACGGCTTTGGTGCTTTCTCCGCATTCACCTCCTTTAAATGACCTTCTGCAATCTTCCACGAGATGTATAAGCAGCCCGTTTGAGAATTAGTTTTATCTGCAATACGATCGCAACTGCAGAAAATCCAGCAGAAGACAGCTGAAAGGCGCCCTATCTATCCCACTGCAGGGGTGGAACACATGCACTAGGCTGGAAACTCCAGTGTAGTACTGAGTGCTGCAAATTGTTGCGGGTTTTTAGACTTCAGACAGTCAGTTCATCTGGATTAACATCCAAGACACCCTTGCACTATTCAAAGAACGGCAGCTATCCACGTGTGGAGGAGGGAGAGGTGGGGAGGTCTCCTTACATCAAGGGCACATGTAACCTGCACCATAGGTGGAGCATGTCATATGGCCAAACCAGACATACCTCCCCAGCAACAGGCTGTTGGAGTCCAGGCTGTGATCATGGCTTGGGTCTCTTGTCAAAAAGCCATTTATTTTTTGACTGCATCTCGCTGTTGGCTTTAAGAGCAACTCAGCATCTCCTCTTCCCCGCCTCGTCCCCCACCACTCTCCAAGCCCAGCCAGGAAACTTCAGTCTAACTTTCAGTATTCTGCAGTAAATAAGCATCCAGATGAACCCTTAATGGGATATAAGTCAGATAGCATGCTCCTAAACTCTAAATATCCACCAGGATCAACAGCAGAGGTCACATCTTGAAATTTAAGCCATGAATTGCCATTTTGTGACTTTTCAGAGTCATAAGTGGTCCTGATTTTAACTTTGTGTAAGTGGTATTGTAAAGTTTGAGTGAGTTAAAATCAGGCCCATTAATGCTCAGGAATTTCTGCAAATTCCTGCTGTTTCCACTAGTTCCTTGTTCACTAAATCACTAAATCACTTTCAACTTGTTTTTAGAAACCAAGGATGTAGTTTAATGCCTCTCCCCCCCGCCACCGTGGTGGGTTTGGTTGGTGGTGGGGAGGGCATTTATTCAGGCGGGAGGGTGACCGGTGGGAACTATGCTACCTTCCCACCTCCACCCCAATTAAGTCCTTTCTGGGAAAGCCCGTGGATGGCCTTCCTGCCCTGCAACCAATTGAGGCTCACAAGTGGGCAATTAATGACCACTTAAGGGCCTCATTCACTGCTGCTGGTATTAATCCATGCGGGGAGCATGATAAGCAAACCCAAGCTCCTCGGCGATGGGGTAGTCCCTTGTTCAACGGCACTGAGTGTCTGATCAAGGGACCAGGCATGAAATGTGAGTAGCTGGCCAGGGTGTGTTGCAATAGTCAGGTCTAGATGTAACGATGGCATGGGTTAGAGTTTCAGCCGTAGATGAACTGAGGCAGGTGCAGAGTTGTAGTGTTATGTAAGTGGAAGTAGGCAGTATTAGTGATGGCACAGATATGTGAATGGAAGCTTACCTCTGGGTCAAATATGACACAAGGGTTCAGCCTCATATAGTTTCCAGGGACAGGACGGAGTTTGTAGGTAGAGATCAGAGTTTGTAGGAGGGATTGAAGACAATGACTTCATTCTTTCCAAAAATTTAATTAGAAGAACTTTTTGCTCATCCTATACTGGTTGTCAGACAAGAAATCTGATAATTTTTCAGTAGTTGTAATTTTCATACCCAATGATAATGATTCTCACACCCTGCGACAGTGATTCACATACCTAATGATAGTGATAAGACACTTCCCTCAGGAACTCTTGCAGCGATGTCCTGGGCTGCAAAAACCACAACCATATTCCTTTGTGCTGGGTATGATTCCAGCCAGTTATGATTTTTTAAAACAAGAAGAAATCCAAAATCCCAGTTATTTGCTGAAAGAACAAAGCCACATGATTCCATGGTTTAAACAAAAGAATTTTTACTATTTAAGATTCAAACAAAGCAAACACTAAATATGATCTTGGGTAACCACCTTTACTCTAAAGCCCAGAATAAAAATAAGATAAACATGAACTAACAGGCAACTTGCAGTCGATTATAAACTATAAATTACACATTAACTGGCAGATACAACTACGAGAGATCTTACGAATTGACTCAGCAGTCCACTCAGACTATATGTCATCAACCTCAGTCACAAAAGTCCTTCAAAACTCTGTCTTCCTCATGAAGAATTTCAGTTCCTCTTCTTCTGGAATTTAGCCTGATCCCCAGCAGACAGCAGCACACAACCAACCAGAACTCCATCGGCATGGTATTCGCCACAAATGGCACATGTCTGTGGAACCTCGTCAACTCTGCTTATGATGGTCTGGAACATTGCTGAGCAGGCATCTTTTGATAGGATTGCTGCTGGCATCTTCCATCACTTTGCTGTTGACTGAGAGTAGATTGATGAAGTGGTAATTGACTGGGGTGGATTTGTCCTGCTTTTGTGGATGGGACATGCCTGGGCAATTTTTCACTTTATTGAGTAGATGCCATTGTTGCATCTGTAACTGGAATGGTTTGGCTGGAGCTGTTGCTAGTTCTGGAGCGCATCTTTTCAGCACTTCTGGGATGTTGTCTGGGCCAATAGAATTTGATGTATTCATTGTGCCCAGCCTTTTCTTGAAACCATGTCAAATAAACGGAAGTGGCTGAAGACTGGCTTCTGTGATGCTGAGACCTAAGGAGGAGGCCGAAATAAATCATCTGCTCAGCATCTCTGGCTGAAGATGTCTTTTGCACTCATGTGCTGGGCTCTGCAATCAATGAGGATGGGGATAGTCATAGGGTCTTCTGCTCCCATTATCTTTTAGTCCACCACCATTCGCAAATGGATGCAGCAGGATTGCAGAGCATTGACCTGATCTATTGTTTGTGGGATCACTTAGCTCTGCTACTGCATGCTGTTTCTGCTGTTTAGCATGCATGTAGTTCTGTTTCTAGCTTTGTCATGTTGGCATCTCACTTTTAGGTACACCTAGTGCTGTCCCCAGCATGCTCTCCTCCACTTCTGATTGATCCCCTGGTTTGGTGGTAATGGTAGAGTGAGGGGTATGCCAGGCCTTGAGGTTAAAAGTTGTGGTTGAATATGATTCTGCTGTTGCTGGTAGCCCATAACATCTCTTGGATATCCACGTCTGAACTGATAGATCTGTTCTGAATCTATTGTGTGGTAGTGCCACACAAAACACTGTAGGATGTGCTCAGTGTGAAGAGACTGTACCTCCACAAAGACCGTGCTGTGGTCACACCTACCCATACTATCATGGGCAGAAGCATCTGCAAAAGGTAGATTGGTGAGGACAAGTTCAAGTAGGTTTTTCCCTCATGATGGTTTTCAACACCTGCCGCAGGCCCAGTCTGGAAGCTATGTTCTTCAGGACTCAGCTCAGTAGTGGTGCTACCAAGCCATGCGTGGTGATGGATATTGAAGTCCCCCACCCAGAGTACATTCTGTGTTTCTTCCAAGTGGTATCCAACATGGAGGAATACAAATTCATCAGCTGAGGGAGGGCGGTAGGTGATAATCAGCAAATTTCCTTGTCATGAAACTTCATGGGGTCTGGAGTTAATATTTAGGACTCCCGGTGCCACTCCTTCACCACTGTATCCCCGCCACCTTTGGTGGGTCTGACCCGCCAGTGGAATAGGACATAACCAGGGATGGTGATGGAGGAGTCTGGGACATAAAACTGAAAGATATGATTCTGTGAGTATGGCTACGTCAGGTTGTCGTTTGACTTGGGACAACTCTCCCAAATTTGCAACATGCCCAAATGTTAGTGAGGAGGACTTTGCAAGATCGACTGGGCTGGTTGTGCCTTTGTCATCTCCAAATCAGGTGCCCAGATTGATGTTGGGCAGAATGTCCTATTTTATTCTGTTATAATTTTTCATATTGGGCTAAGTGGCTTGTTTGACCATTTCTGAGGGCAGTTAAGAATCAACCACATTGTTGTGGGTTTGGAGCCACACATGGACCAGAAAGGATAAAGACAGAAGATTTCCTTCTCTAAAGGAGGGTTTGGACAACAATCTGGGTAGCTTTTCAGCTCATATTTATTTAATTAATTAACAACATTTAAACTTCCCTGCTCTCATGTTGGGATTTGAACTCACATCTCCAGATCATTAGTCCTGGCCTCTGGAGCACAAGTGCAGTAACATAACCACTATGCCACCATACCCTGTTCAGGTCATGTATTTACAAAGTTTTGTTTTCATTCATGGAATGTTGGCATCACTGGCTGGGCCAGCGTTTATTGCTCATCCCTAATTGCCCTTGAGAAGGTGGTGGTGAGCTGCCTTCTTGAACCACTGCAGTCCATATGGTGCAGGTACACCCACAGTGCTGTTAGGGAGGGAGTTCCAGGATTTTGACCCAACGACAGTGAAGGAATGGTGATATATTTCCAAGTCAAGATGGAGTATGACTTGGAGGGGAGCTTCCAGGTGATGGTGTTCCCATGCATCTGCTGCCCTTGTCTTTCTAGATGGTAGCAGTTGTGGGTTTGGAAGGTGCTGTCTAAGGAGGGTTGGTGAGAAAGTTTATTCTATTGACATCTAAGAGGAGAAAATAATGAAAGCATCAACCCCTAATCCATTCTGATGCTTTGAACTCAATATTGGATGACTGAATATTGGACTAAATGTATGCCTCATTTCAGGATCCTAGATGTAACCGGCACTGCATTTTTAGCAACTGAATGGTCCCTTTTACAGGTATATTTTACAGGTGCCAGCTGACAGTAAACCTTGTGATTTTTGTTAAAGCAGTATATTATGGTTTTGTACTCTTTTGAACCGTCCTTACCGTGAATTATTTCAGTTCTTGTGTCTTAGATCCACCTCACCAGGAACGTCCCCAGGCTCAGAGTCTATCCTAGCTTTGAGATCTAGGTAAACTTGCAGTAATGTAGCACTCAGCAAACTGTTTGGTAATTATTAATAAACCACTGGAATTTATCCTAGGTCTGCAGAGACTGTCTTTCCAATCTTCAAAATTATAAAGCATTCCACCAAATTTTATTTAAAGTATTAAAGAATACTAGTAATTGTCTAGGGCTGAAACAGACAGTTCATAACCTTAGTGTCATATTTGACCCTGAGATGAGTTTCTGACCACTTATCTGCATGATCTCAGGAAACACCTATTTCCACATCCATACCAATCGCCTGACTCTGCCTTGCCTCATCTCATCTGCTGCTGAAACCCCCAACTATATGGATGTTACATCTAGACTTGACTATTCCAACATACACCTGGTTGGACTCCCACATTCTATCATGATGTTATCCAAAATTCTGCTGCCCATGTCTTTACCCGTACCAGACCCCATTCACCCATCAGCCCTGTGCTCACTGGCCTACATTAGCGCCCTGTCAAGCAGTACCTTGATTTTAACATTCTCATCCTTGTTTACAAATCAGTCCATGGCCTCAGCCCTTCCAAACCCTGTGTTCTCCTCCATAACTCACCAAGATGTTTACACACCTCTAATTCTGGCTTCTTTAGCATCCCCAATTTTGGTTGCTCCACCCCTTCAGCTGCCAAGTCCCAAAACATTGGAATTCCCTCTCTAAAACTCCCTGTCTTCGACCTCTCTTTCCTCCCTTACGATACTCAGTAAAACCTAACTAAGCTTTTGACATTTGCCCTAATGTCGCCTTTTGTGATTTGGTATCAATCTTTGCTTGATAATGCTTCTCTGAAGCACCTTGGGGCATTTTATTACGTTAAAGATACTGTATAAGTACAAATTGCTGTTGTTGTGTTAAAGAAGCAACAAACAAATGATCATCCAATATCTCAGGGTTATGGGGAGAGAGCAAGACAATGGAATTGTTTTGGGTTGCTCTTGCAAACAAGTTAGCACAGACACAATGACCAGATCGGCCTCCTTCTGTGCAGCAAATTAATATGGTTCTAAGATTTTATAATACGATTATATATTTATAGTAGAAAATCTATTATCTAACTTCTTGAATGGAAAGAATATGAGTCACAATCAAATACTAAGCAATTGCCTTATCGTGAACTTCTTTCTTAAAATCTTACTGATTATGAGAGCTAGCTCATCAACCTTTTCTTTCCCTGTGATGTTTTCAATTGGTTTGACTACCTTTGACTAACTCAGGTTCATGAAGAGATCCAGCCAAGTGCTGCACCCCATGATTGGTTGCCATGACTAGTTTGGACTTTCATAAATAACACTTGGGTTCACAAATCGTTTGGTTGTCATGCTTTGAACTGAACAACTCCTAAAAGGATTTTCTTTTTCAAAAAGTACCCTTCACCCTGCCTACATTTGGAAACCAAGTTGAACAGACCTTTTAAAACTCTGATTTTTGGCAGTTAAATTCAAAGGGTCAAGCATCAGGGCAAACCTGGGCAAGTAAAAGCCCTCCACTTTTAGGGGATGTTGTAGTCAGGGTGACAAGGCAAATTGGGTGGAGCTAAATCATCGGAACAGAAATCCAGCTTGGCATTTTTGCATTTGTGACTGGCCTTCGAAAAATCCCTGAAACTTCAAGCATTGGGAAAATTTCATTCAAACCGGAGAGAGGATGCAGAGGAGCTTTACCAGAAATAGATCAGGGATGAGTGAACTCAGTTCTTTGAAAAAATTAGAGAAGCTGAGATTGTTCTCCACAGAGCAGAGAACGTTAAGGAGAGATTGGTAGACGTTAAGGTTTGGAATGCACTGTTTGATAGGGTGGTGGAAATGTATTCAATCGTAACTTTCAAAAGGGAATTTCAGTTTTGAGGAAAGAATGGGGATGCGGGACAAACTGGATTATTCTTCAAAAGAGCCAGCACTGATTCAGTGAACCATGTGGCCTCTTCCTGTGCTGAATTATTACATGATTTTATGATAAAGGTGTTCATAATTTCAGGGGTTTTGGTAGAGAGTAATTAAGGAGCAACTGTTTCCACTGGAGGAGAGCCAGTAACCAAAGGACAAAGATATAAGGTAACTGACAAAAAGGCAAGAGGGATGATGAGATTTTTTTTATGCAGTTAGTTTTAATGAGCAAGATTGTAATACCTGAAAGGGTGGTAGAAGCAGATTCAATAGTCACTTTCAAAGGGAATTGGATATATACTTGAAAAGTAGAAGAAGCATGGGAGTAGAACTTGCAGAATAGCACTTTCAAAGAGCCAACAAGGCATAATGGGCCAAGTGGCCTCCTAATGTGCTGTAAGGTTCTATGTGATAATCTCAAGCTATTCATTTGCAGTTATTGTCTTTGGTAACTCTGCCTAATGAAACTGTTACGTATAATAAGGATTGTCAAACAGTAGAGTTCTTTTTTAGACAGGGTTTTGTGAACAGTGTTCATGTGCATTTGGGCCATTGAGTTTGAAACTTAACTAACAGCATTAAAGTATTTTAGAGTGTGTGAGTATCCCACTCTGTAGAGTTTCATTTGAGTTATTGGGTCTAAAACCCAGAATACATTGCTAGCCCAAATAAATGGTGGATTAACATCATACCCACAATTTCAAAGGTCCTAAGGAATGAATATGGAAATTGAACAGTATCCTTCAGATGGTTGGATGGTGGACAGTGGGGATTATGCTCATTGTAAACTTGTCTAACCTGCAATTGCTTGATACTGTCACTAATGCTAATAGTGCTATAGACTCTCTGTAGAGGGAGCTCTATACTTTGTGCAATACACCTGCTTTATACAGTAATGCAACTCCGAGCAACATCATCCTTCATTATTAAGCATGTAAACAAAAAAGGGGTAAAACAAATAAGTAAAATGACCTTGAATGACATTAGTATTCAAATACTTAATCACCTTGTCCCAAATCCGTCCATCTATTGTTCACACATTCTTGTTTATTTTATGTCCTTGTGAAAGGAGCATAGAGGGGAACTTAGTACAAGTTCAGCATTCAGTCTAATATTACTCACTCAGAAAGATGCTATCTAGATTCTGGTGCTATGTAAGACCAGCTCCCAAGTATTGAATGCTATCTATATTATTGTAAAATGTTGTTTTGTCAGTAAATTGTTGCTTGTTTGTGGTGTGACACCTAGAAAATGCAATGAAGACCCTTTCTATTCCTACAGATTTGAATTGCAGACTGAAGACAGCACACTTTAGGATTTTAGCTGCTAGGGGTAACACTTACTCTTATTTAGATTTTTGCATCTTTCCATGCTGGCCCCCATCCTGTCCCTCACCCTTATTATATAACATGCTATTGTTCCCCATGTTAACCTTTTAGTTACACTCTGAGGTCCTGTTACTTTGTGTCTATGCTTGGTCAAAACTGGGAGAAGAAGGGGATTCGCCTCCAAGTCAGTGTAGTTGGCCAGTGTTGAGTGAGGACGGGAAAGTCCTAAGACCAGTGGGCAATGGAGTTACTGTCTATCCAGAGGGTTTGTTGAAAGCTGGTAGACAGTTTTCAGGAGCAATCTGATTTAAGTTAACCACACATGGAGAGGATATAGGGTAAGGAGGTCACTGGTAGGATATTATCAATAAACCACTGCCCACTCTTCACCATGTGTCTTGTGTTTACCCCACAGTCTAATAAATGCGCCAGCTCGCTGTGCACAACTTCTCTTGCTAGTACCACCAGCATTGTCCAATGGGCATGATCCAAAATGGTAAGATATTCAAGGTGACCTCTACATGGTTTGAATTCTCTTTGACATTCCAAAGGTTTCAAGGTAAAACTTGCAGGGCACAATCTGATTTAGCATTCTGGTTTGCTTCCAGCTGCTTTGTGTGAACCCAAGGTTAGTGCCTGCAGGGAAAAATGCTGACCCAATCACTTACACCTCTTGCCCACACAGAGCCTGTGACTGAATGATGATCCCGTCAGCTGCTCACTGTATCTGAAGGCTCGGAATAAAGTTCAGTGTGTTTCCCTGTTTGATCTTCTGTTCTATCCTCTTCTATGTTTATCTCTTTCCTATAGGAATATAAGAATCTCTCCCAACTCATCCAAGTACAGCAAAGGATTAAAAAAAAAAATTGCCATTCAGCCCATCAACCTCTCCCTGTATTACCCCAACTCTCCTGTAAAAGTTTGTCTTCGGGGGAGGTGGTGGCATAGTGGTATTGTCACTGGGCTAGTATTCCAGAGACCCAGAATAATGTTCTGGGAACTCAGGTCCAAATCCTACCATGGCAGATGGCGAAATTTGAACTCAATAAAAAATCTGGAATTAAAAGTCTGATGATGACCACAAAACCATTGCTGATTGTTGTAAAAAAAACCCATCTGGTTCACTAATGTCCTTTAGGGAAGGAAATCTGCCACCCTTACCTGGTCTGGCCTACATGTGACTCCAGACCCACAGCAATGTGGTTGACTCTTAAGTGCTCGCTGAACAAGGGCAATTAGGGATAGGCAATAAACGCTGGCCTAGCCGGTGACACGCACAGTCCAGGAATGAATTTTTAAAAATCTTTCTAGTACCCCCCCACTATCCCAGTGTCTGTAGTCACCAGTCTCACTGTCTGTCACCAGCTTCTGTCAGTCTCTGTGGCCGGGATTTTACATTTGCAAATTGGGAATGCTGTCAATCCTCGCATGCGTAAAATCTGCTGTGTTGACAGCAGAACACAAACCCATAATATGGTTAGGCAGGCGGGCGGGCACTGAAATCAGCAGCTGCCCGCAACCTTAAAAAAAATTAACTGTCAATTGAGCTTGTTAACAAGCCAATTGACTTGAATATTACACTGCCCATGCCATAATGAAATTGGCATGGGCAAGCAGGCAAGAATGAAGAGTCTGCTTTTTCACAAACTCTGATGAAAAAGTGGTGAAAAAGCAGAAAATAAGGGGAATGCATCCTTTGGGAGGTGCCCTGTGTGCATCAGGGGCATCCCCCACAAAGATGATACCTACCCCCCTAACTTTGTGCCTGCCCACCTGGCCTCCAAAGCCCACCCCCCCACCCCTCCTGCACCCCCCCCCCCTCCCTAGGGTGCCGAATCCCTCCTTCCCCAAAAAAGTCCAACTTGCCTGTCTCCAGTATCCATGGTGTCTTCTTTGTGGGCCTGCTTGCAGTCCCAGCAGTGCCAACTACTAAGCCCTGATGCGCCAGGGACTGTTAGAGTCAGATTGTCCGGCAGCTCTCGAGGCTGGGACTTCCTCTCACTGAGGGGTGCAAGTTTGACCCTTAGCTTGTTTAGGCCACACGCAGCATGTTATTGCTGCAGGGTGGCCTTTTTTTAAGTCGGCCAGTTTGCGATCGACTTTTGTAACGGGGACGCAAGTAATACCTGTCCCCCTACCCCCCATAAAATCCTCATCACTATCTCTGCCTCTATGCCAGCTTCTCTGTCATTCTGTCTCTCTCCACCCATCTCTGCCTTCTTCCTCTATCTCTCTGCCAATCTTGCCTGTCTCTCTTGGCTGCCTCTCCCTTTTTCTCTCTCTGTCTGATCTCAACCCTTTCTCTCTGCTTGTCTCTGTAAAACTCTACCTGTGTGGCCTTGCTATTTCCAACATAATTCAGTAGATAGCTGTTTACTAACTGAATCACTGTTCCTGTCATGTTGTGTTCGATGCTTTCTCCATGCAATGTAACAAGAACGACTTTAGAAAGAGTGATGTGTTTTGTTCAACACAATCTCAACCTCCTGCTACCCACATTTTAATGTCATCCCTCATCTCCCAGTGCCGTGACAACCATAAATAAAAACAGAAAATGCTAGAAAAGCCAAGTGGGTCTGGCTGAACAGAGAGAAACAGAGTTAATGTGTCAGGTTGATGACCTTTTGTCAGAACTGGAAAAAATTAGAGATGTAACAGGCCTTAAAGCAGATATAGAGGTAGGGGAGAGGAAGGCCAACAAAAGGGAAGGTCTGCAATAGTGTGGAAGGCAGGAGAGTTAGAAGGGATAATGGTGCTATGCAAAAAGTGATGGTAAACGACAAGTAAAAAAACAAAAGTGATGTAGCTAGAGGAGGCGGAAATGGCAAAAGCAGAATTATCACCAACAGCTGCTGTCCAGAAACAGAAAAATAAAAAAAAGGAATATTTGCCTTTATATACTGCTCTTTACTACCACTAGATGTCTCAAAGAGTTTCACAGCCAATTGTCAGGGGGCGAAGAACTCACTCTATATTTTTATAAAATATATATATCATCTTGGCTAATCTATAAAATTATTTTTGCTACAACTGGACAAAGGTTTTAAACTGACTGAAGACACGACTGGCTGTGACTCACACTAAAAGAATTTTTGGCCTTCAGAACAGCAGCAGCAACCTTGTTATCTCTAAAGAGGCACAAATGGCCCTGTGACTGCAGAGGTCAAATCCATTTACATTTCTAAGGCCAGGCTCTGACCAATGGAGACAATCAATCTGTGAGGACAAAGGACACTGAAATCTCTTCTTTGAAATTATTCATGGATGAAACATTGTCCACCTCAAGAACCCAGACCAGGAATATACATATATAATATAAAGTAATAAAAACAGAAACTGCTGGAAAATCTCAGCAGGTCTGACAACATCTGTGGAGAGAGAAACAGTTAATGTTTCGAGTCTGTCCGTATGACTCTTCTTCAGGACTAATGAGAAGTAGAAATGTGATGGAATTTACACTGTTTGGAGCAGGTAAAGCAGGATAGAAGGTCAGCGATAGGTGGGGGCTAAGGAGAGACTGACAAAGATTTTAGATTTCCAGCATCCCCAGTATTTTTCTTTTTCTTTGACAAAGTTGCCATCGACACAAGACAAAGGGATTGTTAATTAGGTAATGGTGAAGGGTGCTGATAGTGGCATAAAGGTAAGAAAGCAGAATGTGTTAATAGCAGAACAAGGGTCAGGGCTCTGTGAAAGAACAACATAGAAACAAGTGACAGATGGCCCTGTTGTGATGGGGTGCAGTGGCATGGTTGGTGAAAAAGGATTTAAAAAATGGATAAATAGATAAAAATAAGTAAATAAAAACTAAAAATGAAATTTAAAAATGGGTTGAAAAAGGTGTGAAATTGGAGGAGAGAGTTCATGGAATGAAGTTGTTGAACTCAATGTTAAATCCGGAAGGCTGTAAATTGCCTAGTCGGAAGATGAGGTGCTGTTCCTCCAGTTTGTGTTGGGCTTCACTGGAACATTGAACAGGCCAAGGATGGACATGTGGGCATGAGAGCAGGATGGTGTGTTGAAATGCCAAGCGACAGGAAGGTCTGGGTCATGCTTGCAGACAGACCGAAGGTGTTCCGCAAAACGGTCACCCAGTCTGCATATGGTCTCCTCAATGTAGAGGAGACCACATTGGGAACAGCGATTGCTGATCAAATTGAGGGAGGTGCAAGTGAAGCACTGCTTCACCTGAAAGGGATGTTTGGGCCCTTGTACAGTGAGGAGGGAATATACATCCTTTGTCCAAACCAAGGTGGAGAAGTGGGAGTCATGTCAACCTTTCCTCCCCACCTCCCCAAGCTGCTAGAACCTGTAATATTGCCTTGTGGAGCTGAAAAAGGCAGTTTACCATATTCCATCAACCAATCAGCAGCAGAACCAGAACTCTGTCCAGGTTTAAATTCCCTGGCCCCATCTACACTGTTTCTACAAGAACATCTGTACCAGCACCTACAAGACTAATTCATCCCTACTGGCTAATCTCATCATGGAAGTCATTTCTACTGGAAAAGTGAATTATCCAGCATCAGTTTTCAACCGGCCAGTTCTGAACGAATACACCACTGGACTTTGATTCTGGACTCTGGACTCATGTGAAACAATAATTCTTATCTTCTCTGTGGTCTTTGCCCTGTGCCTCTCTCTTTCCCTTATCCCTCTTTTATTGTATGAATGTTCCAGGGGCTACATAGTAACACCCCCTCCCCCATTTTGTGCGTGTGTAAAATAAAGTAATCCTTTTAGTTCACCCTATCTCAAGTTTGCTGTGAGGTTATTAATAGAAACTGGATCACACCAAAACTGAGGGGTTGAGAAATACCCCACTACTTACAAAGGGGGGGAATCAAAAATCAAAAACTCCTTTCTGTTTACGGACGGGTGGTGAGAGGAGAAATCAGGGCTGTTAAAATTAAAACGCCTCCTGTCCGTAACAGAAATTGGGAGCTGAAGTCCAGGAAAACCCGATCTGAATTTGACCAGAGTCAAGTTAAGAAACGAGCCAAATCTAATTTAAAAGAGCCAATTGGAAGCTAAGATGAAAACTTGGTGGCTGGGACAAATTTTAAAATACAAGTAACTTAACACAGTAAATTCGTTTTCCCTAACACTAATAAAATGGCAAAGTTTGATGCTCAGCAAGGGAATTTAAACAGTGAAATTTTGGCAGCGGCTAGCGCAGAACAATTGAAAGCCGTAGCTAGGGAGGTACAGTTAAAATTGCCCAACAAAATCAAAAGAAGTGAACTGATGCAGTCGTCGGTGGAACATTTGGAACTCACATTACTGGTACAGCAGTTAGATGTAGAGCTCAATCATGACTCCGAATCCCCTCCCCTAGATAATTTCGAGCTGGAAAAGTTTAGATTGCAGCTAGAAGCCCAGGTGAGGGATAAAGAAAGAGAATTTCAGCTCCGACAATTGGAAATGGAGTCAACAGCTCAAAGGGAGAGAGAGAGAGAGACCTGACAATTGGAAGCAGTAGGGGAAAATCTCTCTTTAGCTGGTAGTACTGCCTATCTCTCTAACCCCGAACCACTGTCTGAGGCCCTCAAGTATGCTAGATTTACTCTCAAATTTGAGGAGAGTAATGTGGAGTCATTTTTTTTGCCACTTTTGAGAAAATAGCAGGACAGCTAAAATGGGCCTCAGATATCTGGACATTTTTAACTCAAGGGCAGCTGACAGAGAGAGCCCAAGAGGTCTACACCATGCTGCCTCCCAATGTGTCCCTGAATTATGAGTGGACCAAGGCTGCCATCCTAATTGCCAACGGGTTAGTCCCAAAGGCCTATTGCCAGCAATTCCAGAACGCTTGTAAGAAGCCCACACAAACCTACATTGAGTTTGAATGGCTGAAGCAAATAGTGTTCAACCAATGGATAAGATCCCTAAGAATCCCACGCACCTATGAGGGATTGCGTGAACTAGCGCTGTTGGAGGAATTCAAAAATTGCCTACCCTCCAACCTGCGAATGCACTTAGAAGAACAGAAAATCCTCACAGCTAGGGATGCAGCAGTCACATGAGACAGCTATGATCTCACCCGTAGGCCTGGAAACTCAGCAAGTCCATTGTACTGCTCCAGGACACAGGGCCCACTCAATCCTTAATGTTAGGGGGAAACCTGGACCTCCTCCCCAAATCCTCCCTGAAAGCCAAGGCACTGACCAGTGGAGCGGGAGGGGTAACTCCCCCTCCTTTGGATCCACCTACAGTGTGACCTGTTCTCGGGCCCGGTGACAGGGAGGGTCGTCCCTGAACTGCCAGTGACTGGAATCGATTTCCTACTCGGGAACGATTTGGCTGGTAGCAAGGTGGTGGCCACCCCTCTAGCTTTGGACCCGCCAAACAAAGACAGGGAAACTGAACGGCTACAGGAGGACATCCCTGGCTATGAAATAACCCGATCCCGGGCTAGGCAGGCAAGCTCAGTCAGCAGAGAGCCAAAGTCCCTGCAAGATGAGCCAGAAGTCACGCTAGTGGAAACATTCTTTTGAAACCTGACTGAAGGGAAGGAAGTGCTCAGCCAAACCTCCCTGATTAAAGCCCAGCAGGCCAATCCTGAGGTCTGGCACATCGCCCAGACTGCCTGCTCAAAAGCAGAAGCCACCCAGGTTCCAGAGTGTTACTACCTCTGCGATGGGATATTAATGCAGAAGTGGAGACCCCCAATGAGGCCAGCAGATGAAGAGTGGGCAGTGCATCACCAGATTGTCGTCATCACCAGAATATCGGTCAGGAAATTCTAAAAATTGACAATGCCACCCTGATGGCTGGACACATAGGTATCCATAAAAATATAGCCCGCGTTAATGAGTACTTTCACTGGCCATGCCCACAGTCCGATGTAGAGGAATACTGCAAAACATGCCATGCCTGCCAGGTTGCAGGAAAACCCCAGGCCGCTATTAAACCAGCCGCCCTCAAGCCCATCCCAGCATTCGGTGAACCCTTCGATTGAACACTGGTAGATTGTGTGGGTCCCCTACCCAGAACCAAGACCAGTTACCAATACCTCCTAACCATAATGGATTTGGCCACCAGGTTCCCTGATGCCATTCCCCTCTGGAAGATCACAGCCAAGGCCATGATCAAAGGGCTGATCCAGTTTTCACCAAGTATGGCCTGTCGAAAGAGATCCAACTGGATCAGAGGACTAACTTCCAGTCCCAAGTGTTCCAGCGAGTTATGCACAGCTTAGGTATGACCCAGCTGAAGCCCTCAGCATATCACCCTCAGTCCCAAGGAGTGCTAGAGCGATATCACCAAACTCTGAAAACCATGATTAGGGCCGACTGCACTGAATATTCCCATGATTGGGATGAGAGTTTGAGCTTCCTGTGTTTCACCAACACGGCGAGATGAGTCCACTGGCTTCACCCCCTTCAAATTAATTTACGGGCATAAGGTGTGGAGTCCCCTAAAACAGCTGAAGGAGAAATTCCTGCAACCCAGAGTGGACACCTCCATATTGGAGTATGTCTCCAACTTCTGGGAAAGACTTATCAATGCCTGTGCAATGGCTAAAGAGCATCTGGAAGCTTCCCAGCAGGAAAAATCAGGGCTGTTTAAATTAAACCCCCTACTTTCCATAACAGCAGTTCTGGATTGTAGTCTCTGTTGGCATCCCAAACTCTACAAAGAAATTAAAACTGGCTACATTCAAAGCTGGCGCCCTGGGTAGCAATTTAAATAAAATCCTTTTATTTTTTTATTTTTCATACTATATTTTATGTATCATAAGTACATGCTAGGCCTTGGACCCAAAATCCGTAAAATCCCCAAATGCGGCACCATGTCAGATCCTGAACTTCCCGGATACCTGTATCAGAAATACAGCAGCTAATTTATGCACAGCAAACTCCAACAAACAGCAATGTGATAACGACCAGATAATCTGTCTTTGTGATGTTGATTAAGGGATAAATATTGGCCAGGACACTGGGCATAAATCCCCTGCTTTTCTTTGAAGTAGTGCTATGGGATCTTTTCCATTGACCGGAGCAGGCAGACAGGTGCTAGATTTAAGGTCTCATCCACGAGACAGTACCTCTGACAGTGCAGTACTCCCTCGGTACGACACAGGAGCGTTTGTCTTGATCTTTGTGCTCAAGCCCTGAAGTGGGACTTGAACCCAGGACCTTGTGATTCAGAGGCCAGAGTGCTACCAACAAAACCATGGATGTAGAGCTTATGATCTGAAATTGATGAACTCAATGAAGGCTGTAAAGCATCTAATCAAAAGATGAGGTGCTGTTCCTCAAGCTTACGTTGAGCTACATTTGAACAACATAGGAGACCAAGGACAGGGAAGTCAGAATGGAGGTGGAGTGAAGAATTAAAATGACAGGCAACCAAAAGCTCAGGGTCATGCTTGTGAACTGAACAGAGGTTCAAAGCCAATCTGTGTTCAGTCTCTCTATCGTAGAGGAAGCTGCACAGTGAGCAGCGAATACAGTATACTCAATTGAAAGAAGCACAACTAAATCACCGGGCTCAATTTTTCAGATTACATGGAAGTGTTGCCACCAAGGATGGAAGCAGGAGGAAACCCTGTTTGGCAAGGCAGTAGGTCCCTGGATGGCATATTGCTAGCGGCAGCCAATTAACAGACCGCTGCCCGGCTGCTATCCTGTTGAGGACTGCGTCCAAGTGCTCGGCTGTCCTGCTGAGGTCCTGTCCCTGGCAATATGCCATGGTGGTGAAAAGATGTCAGGCTCCCCTCCCGATGCTTTCCCCCTCCACATTGCCAGCCCTGTTGCCCCCCAGCCTACATCCAATGGGCCAGGAAGATTCAGCCCACTGTTAAGGGAGGAGGTCAAAGGACAAGCGTTGCATCTCCTGAACATTTATTTTATTCTTTCATGGGATGTGAGCAAGGCTAGCTTTGGTTTCTCATCCCTAATTTCCCTTGAAAAGGTGGTGGAGAGCCACCTTCTTGAAGCACTGCAGTCCATCTGGTGTAGGTACACCTATAGTGATGTTTAGAAGGGAGTTTCAGGATTTTGACCCAGCAACAGTGAATGAACGGTGATATACATCCAGGTCAGGATGGTGCGTGGCTTGAAGGGGAACTTGGCAGGTGGTAGTATTTTCATGCATCTGTTGCCCATGTCCTTCCAGGTGGTAGAGGTCACAAATTTGGAATGTGCTGTCAAAGGAGCCTTGGTTAGTTGCTGCAGTGTATCTTGTAGATGATACACATTGCTGCCACTGTGCATCAGTGGTGGAGGGAGTGACTGTTTAAGGTGATGGATGGGGTGCCGATCAAGCAGACTGCTTGGTCCTGGATTGTGTTGAGCTACTTGAGAGTTTTTGGAACCACACTCATCCAGGCAAGTGGAGAGTATTCCATCAACGCCTGACTTGTGCCTTAAAGATGATGAACAGGCTTTAGGGAGTCAGCGAGGTGAGTTACTCTTTGCAGAATTCCCAGCCTCTGACCTGATCCTGTAGCCATAATGTTTATATGGCTGGTCTGGTTCAGTTTCTGGTCAATAGTAACCCCCAGAATGTTGATAATGGGAGATTCAATAATGGTAATGCTTTGAATGTCAAGGGGAGATGCTTAGGTTCTTTCTTGTTGGAGATGATCATTGCCAAGCACTTATGTTGCCCGCATGTTAGTTGCCACTTTGGAACAAATGCAGCGGAGATGAAGAAACTGAGAGAATGGAATAGAGTCCATTTAGGGAGACAGTGCTGTTGAGGTAGCTGTGGAAGCCAGTGGGCTGATAGCCTAGCCCCAGAAATAGAGGCAGAGAAATCAAAGAAGGGAAGGGAGGACTTAGAGATGCACCATATATGAAGGCAAGGGAAAGATGGAAATTGGAAACTAAGATGATGAAATTTTCCAGATCAGGAAGATAGCAGGAAATAATACCAATACAGTCATCTATGTACAGAAAAAGAGGTAAGGGAGAGATTTCAGAACAACTGGAACGAAAAAGTGTTCCAGATATCTATCAAAAAGGTAGACATAGATGGGACCCAAACAGGTTTCCACAACAACACCTTTTATTTAAAGAAAGAACTGACAACCATCTCACCCATGGAGAGATCCCTACACTTCGCTCCCAAACCCCCCTCCCCATTATCAGTAGGATCAAAGAATATTCATCCTGAAGTACAAAGGCCACAAGATGGTAATTTGTCAAGATTCTGATGCTAATAATAAACTTTGACGCGAACTGGTAAAGAACAAGAAATAGCTGACTGTTTTTATAATAAAGGCATTCATTTGAATTGTTGCCTGTCTTGCTCCCACCCTCATTCCTTACCTCTCACATTTTCACTCGCTTTCTATCTCTCCCAGAGACCCTCCCAAATTCTGTCTAGCTTTCTCATTCATACACAAGCTCTTGCTTTCAGATTCTTAGATTCTCTCTCATTCGCTGATGCTTTCTCATTCTCAGGTTTTCCCCCCGCTCGATTCTTTCTCAAGATTCTCCCTCGTTCAGGTCATTTTTCTCTCAGATTCTTACTCAGATTCTTTCTCCTCTCAGATTCTGATTCTCAGCCTCATGGGGACATATGAACAGGAGGAGGTCATTTAGCCCCTTGAGCCTGTTCCACCATTCAACGAGATTATGGTTACCTACATCTTAACTCTATATACCCAGCTTTGCCCCATATCCCTTAATATCTTTGGTTAAAAACCTATTAATCTTAGTTTTAAAATTAACAGTGAATCTAGCATCAATTGCCTTTTGCGGAAGAGAGTTCCAACCTTCTACTGCCCTTTGCACGTAGGAGTGTTTCCTAATTTCACCCTTGAAAGGTCTGGCTCTAATTTATAGACTATGCCCCTAGTCCTAGATTTCTCAGCCAGCAGAAATAGTTTCTCTTCATCTACCCTATCCCCTGAATATCTAGAAAACTTTGATCAAATCACCCCTAAATCATCTAAATTTCAGGGAATACAATCATGGTTTTTGTATTCTCTCCTCGTAATTTAACCATCAGAGTTCAGGAGCTAAATTTTCATATGGGGGCATGAAAATTTGCACCGCAGCACTGTTTCCCCCCTTCCTATTAGCCCTCCAGCTTTGAGAATACACCCGCTATCCAAATAGTCATTTGGTAGTGACAGAATTTGAGTATTGCTGGAAAAAAAGATTTTTTTGTCAAAGCTTTTCATCTTGCACTCATCAGGACAATTCACAAGAATACCAAATGTAAAAGAAACAACAATTTATATTGTATGAGAAGAGAGTGCTGATTGGTTGGCAAGTGTACTCTGATTGGTAGAGGTATTGCCATGGAGAATGCACCAATTGATGGTGACTGGCAGTTAACTGCCAAGCATTGTTTGACATTTAAACCAGGCAGCTTGACTCTGATTTGTCAAGGCATTGCCCTGAGGAATGAACCAGCGAATGGCTGTCACTTATTTTGTTCAGCTGAAACAGGCACAATGTGAGTTACATGTTCTTTCTGTCTACAAAGAACAGGGCCCTGTGTATTAATATATGTAGCTTTGCATGTAGTGGAAGCCTCTGAAAGGGGGTTGGGGAGCCATTAACTTCTGCCCTTAGTTTCTCTTCGTTATGCTTCATTATTCTCCCAGAGTTTCTCCTTTTCTCCTGAGTTTCTCACCATATCTCCACCTCACTCAATTTATTAATCTCTCTGTCTCTCTCATAGTCTGTCTCCATATCTCTCATTCTCTCTTCATTTCTCTCTATTTCTCTGCCTCTCTCTCCATCACTCTCAGGTTCTCGCAATCTCTACTTCTCTCAGTCCCTCTCTTCCTGCCTGTTTTGAATTTTCATCATGGAGACAGGAAACAGGAGTCAGGTTTGTTCTTGTGTCAGAAACCCACCTTGAGGGAATATTGATTAAAGTTAAGATTTTCACATGTATAAGCCAAAAATTGGCATGGAGATGGGTTTCCTGTCCAGTTAAGGGTATTTGAAGTTTCAGAGAAGCAGAGCTGCAGTATAAGGTAAGTAACTCAGAGAGCCTCTAAACAAGAAGGTGCCCTCTCAGGACTTTGTTAAAAATTTAATAAAAACCACACAAAATGCAGCTGGGCCACCACTGTTCAGGGGGGACAGGCGGCGCGAGGTGTGGAGGGGAACCCCTCTACAGGGTGGTCTTTGGCTGTACCCCCACCAAGGTAGGCAGAAGGGTCTGTATGTCTGCCAGGAGCACTAACACCGGAGCCTGCCGCTTGGTACCCACCTCCAGGCAGTTGAACAGGTCATAGAGGCTGAATGGATATCTCTAAATTTACCTTTAACAATGCTCTTCATGGGCCTAATTACCTGCCAGCCTCATGGGGGTTGAGAGCCTTAGAGCCTTCCCAGGTCCTGAACTCACCTCCCCCGAAATGGTCTACACAGTGTTCCAAAACTGATAGGCTGACCAGCACTGGTATTTTTGGGACACCCCCTCCCCGCACCTCTTTCCCTGACTTTGGGGGGGGTGGACGAAAAATTTAGCCCAATGCTTTACCCCCTCTCTGTTTCTCTCAGTCACAATTCCCCAACATCTCTCTTGATCGCTATCTCTTAAACAGTTTCTCTCCATAATATCCTGACCCATGATTGATTTGATTTAGTGTTACTGTACAGTGCAGCTCATTGCTAGACACAAAGTAGCATGAACTCTTCGTCAGCTCCAGGTAACTCGCATGTCCCCACCACTGTCCCCACCTCTCAAGCTGAGCTTAGCTGGCTTCTCTTATTCTTTGCCTTTCACTGATCATAACATGTGGGGCGGAATTTTACGGCCCTGTCGCGGTGGGGGCGGGACCATAAAACACGGCGAGCTGTTCAAAAGCCCATTGGCTTAAGCAGGACCGGAAAATCCTGCCAGCTAGAAGGGCCATAAAATTCCACTCATGGTCTCAGCAGCCTGCCAACCTAATCTATTAAACTGTTTTTTGGATGCAGTGGTTTGTGACCCTGAGCTTCACAATGGATTTGTGCATTCAGGCACCAAACTAAAAATAGAGCTTGCAACATTTATATATAGAGCTCTCGGAACAAGTCACAGACTGGTAGGAGAGGAAAGCTGCAACTGCCGGACTTCGATTCTGGTTCATAGCCCTCAGCCTTGGCCTGCCCTCATGTTGCATTTAGTTAGAATAAGGCATGGCCCTCCCTTGCCCTGTGGCCTTTAGTTTTTAGGAAAAATGAATGCTGTTAAACTAAAGCCTCATGATGCTGTATAGGCAATACAGGGGATATTGGACTCTCTCCATGCCAAACAAACAGAGATAATGAGATTTGTATTCTTTACTAATCACAATCTCTTGATTGGGATTTTCTTCAATGACCATATTGATTAACTTTCTTCCTCAATTAACACCTAAAGTTGATTGGTTGAAAAGAAACTATTGAAGTCTTTATTTTTTGATTGTTTGCTGAAAATAGTGCAATTGAGAAACCAAACAAAATAAAGAGAGGTGCCTTTAATAAGTGAAGATTGAGGAATCAGTTTGAGGCAACTGCTCTGGTTGCTTAGGAATTTGGTTATAGGACCAAAAGAAAGATAGTTAGAGTCATCATCGTCTGGTATTTCCCAGAGTTCAGTATACCTGTCCTCACCCACTGCAGCCACACTCTCTCTTCCCTTTAAACCTCTCAGTCACTTCTTACAGCAGAAAAATCTATCCAGCTCCCACTTGAACATGCTGACACTATCACCCTGCACTGTTGCCCTGACATTGTGCCCTCCATGTTCCTCACTCTAGGCTAGATCATAACTTTGTATGATAGTGTAAAAAAGAATGGAAATAAAAGTTGGGAGAGGTGTAAGACTGGCTGCTGACTCGCTATCATCTGTTTCGCACTATCACACAGTCATGGTCAACCTATCTGTGTGAGATAATTAAATCTACACTTTTTGCTTATGTTCACTCTGTGCCCCCCGTTACATGGCTTGTGGCCTCATTTATCTTTCCCTGTACAGTAACTTCAATAAAATCTCCCCAAACCTTCCTTTTCTGTCTTAAGTATTGTCAGCTCCCTCAGCCTTTCTCCAATAATCTGGTGCCTAATCCCTTCTCTGCACTCTCTCCAATAGCCAGCCTGTCCCCACTATTAATATGGTGACCAGGGACGTACACAATACACGAGGATGAGGGGACAAAGTCCGACCACAGTTTGGTTTCAGGAATTAGCTCGGGCTCGGTGTAGGGTCCACCCTCAGCTCAATTTTAAAATTCTCATCCTCATGTTCAAATTGCTGCACCACTCCCTTTCTCTGCAATTGTTGCCCATCTGTAACCCCCATCCTTTCTGACCTATGTTGCCTTCTCAAGACCCAATGCCTCCAACCTTTGAATCCTTCCATGGCCTTACCCCTCCTTATCTCCACATTCTTAGCCTTCCCCCATCCCACCAGCACTATTCCTCTGATTGGCCTCGTGCATCCCCATCTCCTTCCTTTGCTTGACCTTGCCTTTGGTAGCAGAATCTTTAGTTGCTTGGTTTCCCTTCTCGGGAATCCCCTCTCTAAATCCCATCTCCACTACATCTCTTTCTCCTCCTTTTAAAACCTCCTTAAAACATCTTTGTGACCAAACTCCTCATTGGTGCCCTTAAACCCTCTTTTCTCTGGCTCAGAATCTGTTTTCCGCATGTAAATCTGTGAGGTGCTTTGGGACGTTTTTCAAGCTAAAGCCGCGTCAGATCAACCTTTCAATCAGAAGATCGATGAAAGTTCATCAATCTGAAACATTTACTCTATTTTTCTCTCCACAGATGCTACCAGGCCTGTTGAGTATTCCCAGCATTTGCTGTTTTTTTTATTACAACAACATCTTGTATTTATATAGCACCTTGAACGTTATAAAACATCCGAAGGCACTTCACAGCAGCATTATAAAGCAAAATTTGACACCAAGCTACATAAATAGATATTAGGGAAGATGACCAAAAGGTTGATCAAAGAGGTAGAGTTTAAGGAGTGTCTTAAAGGAGGAAAGAGAGACAGAGAGACATTGGCCCTTCCAAACCATCCCCTTTACAGCAACATTATTGAAATTCACAACTGAGCAGAAGGGAACTTGCAGATCCCACTGCTAACCCATGTCCTGTGCATTATTGCTGCCCCATACTGTGCCAGCTCCATGTCCCCACCCCTCATCAAAATGCAGACTATTTCTTGTAGGAGAAAGGGACAACCCCCTGTGTACCCACCGCCACCCCCATTTATAACAAAGAAATGGCTTTGGTTTCACTAAGAAACCCAAGTCAAAGACCAAGTGTAGGGCAGCCCCCCAAAGTTGGAATAAAGTAAGAGAGAGGAAGTAAATCAAGAAAGAAATGGTCAAATGATGCCTAGCTCAGTTTTTAAAACTCTGGATTGCCAGAGAAGGAAATATTGAGAGAAGTATAAAACCCAGAGGCTTTGATTCCCTCATCTAAAGGATTTAGATGAAAAGCGGAATTATTATTTGTGGTGAAAAATAAGTTACATTTGGCTCTCCCATAAAGTACTGACCAATGTATCTAATTTCCCAAATAATTAAAAAGAAATGAAGCATAGACTTGGGACTGATGGAAAGCATTGCCTTTTGGGTGCATCTGATTCCATTAAGGGCTTTTATGTATTTTTTTATAAGACAAGATTGAGATGGATGGTGGAGCGAATAGAAATTTTCTCACAGGCTCAATGTTGGGGCAGTGCTGAGTGGGGCCTATATTGAAAAGAAAAAAAGGAATGACTTGCATTTATGTATCGCCTTTCATGACTACCTGATGTCTCAAAGTGTTTTACAGCCAATGAAGCACTTTTAAAGTCCAGTCACTATTATAATGTAGGAAATAACCATTGCATCCAAGCCATCCCCTTCAGTTGAAGACCTTAAAACTGTCACTATGTGCCTGCCAGTAAATTTAGTAAGTCCACATTACAGGCAGAAAACTAGGCTTGAAGGTAACATAAGTTCTAAATAGGGCACCACAATGGTGATTCTCCACGTTTTGCTCCCTACCAGCATAACTCCTCCCCATGTCATTGATTCATTCTATAAAATTAAGTTCCAAGGAGAGGTTAAGGAAATTGGTTTGGTTTCTTTGAAAAATACACTGTACAGTGATCGAACGGAAGTATTAAAATCTGAAGGGAAATTATAAAGTTGATCAGGGAAAATTGATCACTATGGTCAAATCCCAGAGGACACGGGCTAAAAATGAAGGAACTAGTAAGAAAATGAGGGAGAACTTTATTATCCAAATAAGAACTGAAATGTGGAGCAAGTTACTGGCAAAGAATCTTTAAGTGAACTGTATAAATGAGGAAATTATAACATAGTGGTTATGTTACTGGACAAGTAATCCAGAGGCTTGAATTAATATTGAGACATGAGTTCAAATCCCACCACAGTAGCTGGGGAATTTAAATTCAGTTAAGTAAAAGCTAGTATCAATCATGGTGACCATGTAATCACTGGATTGTCCTAAAAACCCATCTGGTTCATTAATGTCCTTTAGAGAAGGAAATCTGTTGTCCTTACCTGATCTGAGATATATGTGACTCCAAACCCACAGCAATGTCATTGACTTTTAACTGAAATTGCCTCACAAGCCACTCCATTATCAAGAAAGTGGCTTATCACCACCTTCTCAAGGGCAGTTAGGAATGGACAATAATAGCTGGCTTTTCCAGCAGTGCCTGTTAATTGTGTATTAATTGTGTTTAATTGTATCCAGTGGTGGGCATAAACTGGGCATTCACTTGAGCACCCTATACATAGACACAGATGAAAAGTGTGTTTGTTGAGTTAGGAGGTGTATGCTTGTAATGTGTAACCGTAAATAAATATAAAAGTCTGCCAAGATTGGCCCCAGTTCCATCCTTCTGGCTTTTGAAACTAGAACAATGCCCAAAATTAACAATTTTAAAAATAACAATTAGATCTGTTTCCAGAGAAAGAAGGAACTGACAGATATGGGGCAGAAATGTTCCTGCCCAGCGATGGCATGTTTGGAAGCAGGGGTGTAGTAAAAGTACTGGGGAGCCACATCAGGACAGTTCCCCAAAGCATTCCTGGCACCTGGCAAGTTTCCCAGTGGCGGGCAAGGAGATGGATTGGATACCTACTGAATGGAAGCAGGCAGCTGATATGTATGCCTAAAACCCCAATTAGGGACAATATTATTAGATCGCCTGCATTTTGCCAGTGGCAGAGTGTCCACCACAACTTTTTGTCATGTGCAAATTTTGAAATTGTGCCCTGCAATAATAGTTATAATTGTGCACTTTAATTATCCTAATATTAACTAGGCTAGTAATAGTGTAAAGAGCAGAGAAGTGCCAGAGTTTTTAGAGTGTGTTTCCTGTCCAACTTGGAAGGAGGTATTACTGTACCTAGTTCTGGAAAATGAAGTGGGTCAAATAAATCAAATGTTATTTGGTGAACATTGACAGATGGATCATACAATTGAGAGCCAGGCTGAATGTGGAAGGTTCAGAGGAGGAATTTAAAAAAGAGAGAAGCAAAGAGATAATATGAGAACAGACTGGTGGCTAACATAAAAGGGAATACAAAAGTCTTCTATAGGCATATAAATGCTAAAAGGGTGGCACATGGAGGCAGGTGGCATGTCTGAGGTACTAACTACTAAGTGATTTGTACCTGTCTTTACCAAGGAAGACATATCGCCCAAGTCACAGTGAATGAGGAGGTAGTTGTTGGGCTAAAAATTGATAAAAATGAGGTATTAGATAGGCTGACTATGCTTTAAGTTAGTAAGTCAGCAGGACTGGATGAGATGTGTCCAAGGATATGGAGGGAAGTAAGGAAGGAAATTGCAGAGATACTGGCCATAAACTTCCAGACCTCCTTAGATACACAGGTGGTGCCAGAGGACTGGAGAATTGAAACAGGTACACCCTTATTTAAAAATGTGTGTAAGGATAAGCTCAGCCACAAGAAGCCAGTCAGTTTAACCTTGGTGGTGGCAAAGCTTTTAGAAACAATAATTCAGGACAACATTAACAGTCACTTGGACAAATGTGGATTGAATAAGGGGACTCAGCACGAGTTTAACTAACTTGCTTGAGATTTTTGTTGAAGTAACAGAGAGGATTGATGAGGGTGATGAGGGTAATGAGGGCGATGTGTGTACATAGACTTCCAAAAGGCATTTGATAAAGTGCCACACAACAGGCTTGACAGCAAAGTTAGATCCAATGGAATAAAAGGGACAGTTGCAGGATACAAAATTGGCTAAGTGACAGGAAACATGGAGCAGTTGTGAACGGTTGTTTTTTGGACTCGAGCAAGTTGTACTGTGGGGTCCTCCAGGGGTCAGGGCTAGGTGTCCTGCTTTCCTGATATATATTAATGATCTAGACTTGGGGGTACAGGGCACAATTTCAAAATTTGTGGATGGTACAAAACTTGGAAGTATTGTGAACCATGAGGAGGATAGTGATAAACTTAAAGAGGACATAGACAGGATGGTGGAATGGGCAGATAAGTGGCAGATGAAATTTAATGCAGAGAAGTATGAAGTGATTCATTTTGGTAGGAAGAATGAGGAGAGGCAATATAAAACCAAGAATACAATTCTACAATTAGTACAAGAGCAGAGGGGCCTGGCGATATATGTGCACAAATCATTGAAAGTGGCAGGGCATGTTGAGAAAGTCTCAGAATCACGGAAGCAGAGAATTGTTACGGTGTAGGAGGAGGCCATTCAGCCCATTGTGTCTGCACCAGCTCTCTGAGGATTTTAACTTACTGCCAATCTCCTGCTTTTTCCCTGTAACTCTGCATGTTGTTCCTATTTAGATAATCATCCAATGCCCTCTTGACTGCCTCAATTGAACCTGCCTCCACCACACTTCCAGGCAGTGCAATCCAAACCATAACTACTCACTGTGTGAAAAAGTTTTTTCTCACCTCGTATTTGCTTCTTTTGCAAACACTTTAAAACAGTGCCCTTTGGTTTTCGATTCATTTATGAGCAGGAATAGTTTCTCCCTATCTACTCTATCCAGGCCCCTCATTATTTTGAAAACTTCTATCAAGTCTCCTCTCAGCCTTCTCCTCTCCAAGGAAAACAGTCCCAATTTCTCCAATCTTTCCTCATAACTGAAATGTCTCATCCCTGGAAGCATTCTCGTGAACCTCTTCTGCACTCTCTCCAATGCGTTTACATCCTTCCTATATTGTGGCACCTAGAACTGTACACAATACTCCAGCTGAGGTCTAGCCAGTGTCTTATATAAGTTCATCATAACCTCCCTGCTCTTGTATTCTATGCCCCTATTAATGAAGCCTAGAATACTGTATGCTTTAGAAACAGCTCTCTTTACTTGTCCTGCCGCCTTTAATGACTTATGTACATATACACCCAGGTCTCTCTGCTCCTGCACACCCTTTAGAATAATATCCTTTATTTTATACTGTCTCTCCATGTTCTTTGTACCAAAGTGTATCACCTCACACTTCTCCACATTGAACTTCATCTGCCACCTATCTGCCCACTCCACCAATGTGTCAATCTCCTTTTGAAATTCTACATTGTCCTCACAGTTTACAGTTCTCCCAAGTTTTGTGTTGTCCGCAAACTTTGAAATTGTCCCCTGCACACCAAGATCTAGATCATTTATATATATCAGGAAGAACAAGGGTCCCAATACCGACCCTTGCAGAACTCCACTACAAACCTTCTTCCAGCCTGAAAAATACCCATTAACCATTACTCTCTGTTTTCTATCCCTCAGCCAATTTTGTATCCACGTTGCTACCCCTTTTATTCCATGACCTATAACTTTCCTCACAAGTCTGTTGTGTGGCACTGTATCAAACGCCTTTTGGAAGTCCATATACACCACATCAATAGCCTTGCCCTCATCAACCACCTCTGATACCTCTTCAAAAAACTCCAGCAAATTAGTTAGACACGATTTTCCTTTAACAAATCCATGCTGACTCTTCCAAATCAATCCACGTTTTACCATGTGACTATTAATTCTATCCCAAATAATTGTTTCTGGAAATTTCCTCACCACTGAAGTTAAACTGACTGGTCTGTAATTGCAGGGCAGATTTTTACAACCTTTTTTGAAAAAGGGCGTAATGTTTGCAATTCTCCAGTCCTCGAATCCAGGGAACATTGAAAGATTATTGCCAGTGCCTCTGCAATTTCCACTCTCACTTCCTTCAATATTCTTGGATGCATCTCATCCAGTCCCAGTGCCTTATCAACTTTAAGTACCAACAACTTATCCAATATCTCCTCTATTAATTATAATCCCTTCTAGTGACTGATTTTCCTCCTCTGTCACCGTGACCTGGGCAGCATCTACCTCATAGGGAAAGACAGATGCAAAGTATTCATTTAACACCTCAGCCATGCCTCATGCCTCTATGTGTAAATCCCCTTTTTGGTCCCTAATCAGCCTTACTCCTCCTTTTACCACCTCCCTTTTTTACTATTGATGTGCTTATTGAATACTTTGGGATTTCTTTTTATGTTAGCTGCCAGTCTTTTTTCATAATCCCTCTTTGCTTGTTAAGTGGTTAATAAAGCATACAGCATCCTGCGCTTTATAAATAGACTACACAAAAAAGGGGCACCACACTTTAGGAAGGATGTGAAAGCATTAGAGAGGATGCAGAAAAGATTCATGAGAATGGTTCCAGGGATGAGGAACTCCAGTTATATGGATATGTTGGAAAAGCTGGGCCTGTTCTCTTTGGATAATAGATTATTAAGAGATTTGATAAAGGGTTCACAGCTACGAAGGTCTGGATGTTTCCCATTAGCGGAGGGATCCAGAACCGATGGACATCAATTTAAGGTGATTGACAAAAGATTCAACAACGACATGAGGAAAGCTTTTTTACATAGCAAGTGATTAGGATTTGGAATGCACTGCCTGAGACTGTGGTGGAGGCAGGTTCAATCCAAACCTTCAAAAGAGAATTGGATAACTACCTGAAGTGAGAAAATTTGCAGCGTTTCAGGGAAAAGGCAGAAGAGTGGGACAAGGGGAGTTGCTTTTTCCAGCATGGACACAATGGACCGAATGGCCTCCTTCCATGCTGGAACCATTCTGTATGGTTCTAAACAGATATTAGGTAGATGACCAAAAGCTTAGTCAAACAGGTAGGTTTTAAGAGTATCTTAACAGGGAGAAAAGCGAGGTAGAGAGGCAAGAAGGGCAAAAAATATAAGGCTGTAATAGTGGGGGATTTCAACTACCACAAGATTACCTGGGACAGAATTAGTGTGAAAGGCACAGAGGGAGCAGAATTCTTAAAATGCATTCAGGAGAACTTTTTTAGCCAGTATATAGCAAACCCAACAAGAGAGGGGACAGTTCTAGACTTAGGGCAGAATTCTTCCCTCGTCGGGCAGCCAACCTGAAAGGGAAAAAAAATAGTGTGCGATGATGTCGGGCGAGCGTCCCAACATCATCACACGCTTGTGCAATATTACGGTCGGCAGGCACACGCAGGAGTTGGCAGTGTGCCCGCCGACAATTAAGAGGGCTGTTAAGCCAATTAATTAATTAGAACTTTTCCCTGCCCATCCAACCTTATGGCTGGCGGGCGGGTGGGCAAATAGGCCAAGCGGGATGAGGTTTCCGATGTTAACTAAAAATAAAATAAAAATTTTCAGAGCTCATTTGCAACATGTCACATGAGCAGGGACATGTTTTCCTTATTTTTTAAATCTTTATTTTTAATGTTATAAATCTCCAGCTCCCTGCAGCAGCTCTGTGCCTTCAGGGAGCTTTCTGTGAGCGCACCCGCATACATGCGCAAACTTCCGCGCTCGCCCTCCTCCTCTCCCACCCCAGTAGAGCTGAGCATTGCAGTGTGCGATTCACACTAGCCGGCTGTTAATTGGGAAAAGTTATGGAAAAGGACAAAGATAGACCAGGAATAAAAGTTTTTAATTGGGGAAAAGTTAATTTTGCTAAGCTGAGATGCGATTTAGCTAAAGTGGACTGGAAACAGCTACTTGAAAGTAAATCAAAGCCCGGTCAGTGGTGGGGGGGCATATTCAAGGTAGAGATAGTAGTGTTCAAAGCAAGTATGTTCTCTTAAAGAAAAAGGGTGGGACTAGCAAGTCTAGAGAGTCCGTGGATGTCAACGGGCTTAAAGGAACGAATAAAGAAAAATAGGGAAGCTTATGACAAATACCGAGGGCTCAATATTACAGAAAATCTAGAGGAGTATAAAAAGTGTGGGGGTGAAATGAAAAAGGACATCAGGAAAGTAAAGAGAGGGCATAAAAAATATATACAAGTAAAACCAATAAAAACTCAAATACTACTTTATAAAGACATAAAATGCAAATGGATAACGAAAGAAAGAGTAGGGCCTATTGAGGACCTTAAGGGTAACCTGTGTGTGGAGGTGGAGGATGTTGGTGATATTCTTAGTGAATATTTTGTATCTGTTTTCACAAAAGAGAGAGGCAATACAGACATTTCAATCAGGGAGGAGTGTGAAATATTAGATGGGATTGACATAGCGAGGGGGCAAGGATTAGGGGGTTTAACATCTTTGAAAATGAATAAATTCCCAGACCCAGATGAAATGTATCCTAAGCTATTAACGGAAGCAAGAAAAGAAATAGCGGAGATGCCGACTATCATTTTCCAATTCGCTTTGGCTACAAGTGTGGTGCCAGAAGATTGGAGGACAGCTACCCTGCCATTGTTTAAAAAGGGAGAAAGAGATCGACCAACTATTTACAAGCCAGTCAACCTAACCTCAGTGAGTGAGAAAAATATTGGAAAATATTCTGAGGGACAGGATAAATCTTTATTTAGGCAGACACAGATTAATCAAAAGACAGTCAGCACGGATTTGTTTAGGAAAGGCCATGTCTGACTAATATGATTGAACTTTTTTAAGGAGGTACCAAGGAGAGTCGATGAAGGTAGTGCATTTGATCTCATCTATATGGATTTTAGCATGGGTTTTGATAAGTTTTCACATGGCAGACTGGTCAAGAAAGTAAAAGCCCATGGGATTCAAGGCAAAGTGGCAAGTTGGATCCAAAATTGGCTCTGAGGCAGGAAACAAAGGATAATGATCAATTAGTATTTTTGTGACTGAAAGTTGTTCCCAGTGGGATTCCACAGGGTTCAATACTAGGTCCCTTGCTTTTTGATCAATGATTTAGACTTGAATGTAATGCTTATGATTGAAAAGTTTGCAGGCAGTATTGAAAATAATAAAGAAGAAGAAAGCAGTAGACTACAGGAAAATATCAATCAACTAGTCCGCTGGGCGGAACAGTGGCAAATGAAGTTTAACCCAGAGAAGTATGAGGTAGTCCAGTTGGAGAAAGCTAACAAGGTAAGGGAATTCACAATAAATGGTAGGAAACTGAGAGGTGTAGAGGAACAGAGGAACCTTGGAGTGCCTGTCCACAAATCCCTGAAGGTGGCTGGAAATGGTCAAGAAGGCATACAGATACTTGCCTTTATTAGCTGAGGCATAGAATGTAAAAGCTGGGAGGTTTTGTTGGAGCCATATAAAATACTGATATGACCACAGCTGGATTACTGCATGTTGTTCTGGTCACTGCACAACAGGAAAGGTGTGATTATGCTAGAGAGGGTACAGAGGAGATTTACAAGCATATTACCTGGACTGGAGAATTTTAGTTATAAAGAAAGATTTGATAGACTAGGGTTGTTTCCTTTGGAATAGGGGAGGCTATTTATCATAAAATTATGAGGGAAGTAGGAAGGCCCTATTCCCCTTGATTGAGGAGTCCATAACCAGAGGGCATAGATTAAGGGTAAGAGGTAGGATGTTTAGAAGGGATTTGAGGAGAAATGTTTTCACCCAGATTGTGATGGGGATCTAGAACTCACTGCCTGAGAGGGTGGTAGAGGGAGAAACCCCCATTAACATTTAAAAAGTACTTGAATATGCACTTGAAGTACTGTAACCTACAAGGGTACGGAAAAATCGCTGGAAAGTGGGATTAGGCTGGATGGCTATTTGCCTGCCGGAGTAGACATGACGGGCTCCTTTCAGACAGTGAATTTCCAACACCACAACACTCTGCCCGAAAAAAAATTCTCCTCAACTCCCCCTAATCCTCTGCCAATTATTTTAAATCTCTGACCCTTATTTATTGACCTCTCTGTTAAGGAAAATAGGTCCTGCTTTTCCACTCTATCTCAGCCACCCCCTAATTTTTGCACATCAATTAAATCTCCCCTCAGCTTCCTCTGTTCCAAAGAAAGCAACCCCACACTATCCAATCATTCCTCATCGCTAAGGTTCTGTGATCCTGGCAACATTCTCGTAAATCATTTCAATACCCTCTCTAGTGCAATCACATTCTCCCTGTAATGCAGTGACCAGAACGGTGTGCAGTACTCCATCTGTGGCATAACTGGTGTTTTACTCAGATCTAACATAACCTCTCGACACTGATACTCTCTGCTGTTCATTCTATATTGCTATAGTGAGAAATTCCATAATATATGAGGAGACTAAGGGAGATGAAGTGTTCCACAGTTTGAGGAGAGACTGGGAGAGATGAGGAGTTCCATAGTTTGAGGGAAGACTAGGGGAGGTGAGAAGTTTCATAGTTTTGAGATACTGGGAAAGAATAAGTTAACATAGCAGGCGATATATAAAGTCTTGATTTCCAGGCAATGATGATGCAGGGAGGAGGCTGAATGTGCATGAGGAGTTATCTGAGGCTGAGTTGCAACAGAGAAAAATCTGGAAGAGCACTGGCCATATTTCCATCTATTAAATTGAGGAAGACAGAGGTAAAGCTGTGAAAAAAGACAGAGCTTAGAGATTAGAGCTGAGAGAGGAAACATCTGTTGAGCAACCAGTTTTATATTCTGTTCAACGGCGCAAGGAGTCTTCTTAGTTATGAGAGAAGACTCAACTCTCACTTGGACTTGGGCTTAATTGAGAGGCAAGAGCTTGAGGCAGGAAAGGGGGAAACACTTCCATGGAGCTGAATTTTATCATTCCCCCAATGATGGGTTTGAAGGTGCTTTTAAAATGAATTGCGTGGTCTGCCTGCCACCTACTTACCCATCCCCGAACTGTCTCCCATTCTACTGAGGGTGGTAGAGGAGTTGGGTGGCCTGCCAGCCCTTAAGTGGCCAATTAATGTGCCATTATTTTACCCATGGCAGGGGGAGGCCCAGGTCAATCAGGTGTGTCAGGAAAGGGGCTACCATCTTTGGGGTTCCCTATGCCCATCAGAGGCACACCCCCCAAAGTCATATCCCCCTTTAACCATCCCCAACCAGCCTCTGAAATGTCCCCCTCCCCCAAACCCCTTATTCCTCTCTCTGGGGCCTGCCGACTTACCTTCAGTCCAGCCTCCATTAGCTCCTCTTCTTCAGGAACTGCCTGTAGTTCCAACAGTGGCCATCGCACAAACCTGGCGCTGCTGGGTCTACAGAGCTGCTGCCCATTTGATTGGCCAGCAGCTCTCTAACGTAATGGGGCCAGAAATCTCGCCTTTAGCCAATTACTGACCTGTTAAACATTAAATGGCCGTGGGGCAGCTGGTGTCAGAGCAGTGTGTTCCCCACCAACTCTTCGCGTGCCAAGACAGGAAACCCCACTATCCGACTTGGAGTAGTGTCAGGAATGGAGAAAATGCGGGTATGCTTTGGGACCAAAGGTGATACTGAGGCCATTTAGGACTGATCTGAGGAAAAGTTTCTTCAGTCAGAGGATTGTGAATTCTTGAAATCGCAGGGGGCTGTTAATGTTGAGTCATTGAGAATATTCAAGTCATTCAACAGATTTTTGGACACTAAGGGAATAAAGGAAAATGGTGATAGGGTGAGAAAGTGGAGTTGAGATAGAAGATCAGCCATGATCTTCCTGAATGGCGGAGCAGGCTCAAATGGGTACATAGCCTACTCCTGCTCCTGTTATTGATATTCTTAAGAATATTGACTGAAGTTGGACTAAAAGTGAAGATGGGAGTAATTAGTCAGGCTGATAGCAAGGAAACCGAGATTTTGAAAAAAAATGAAACAACCTTCTCGGCAACAAAAACTTTAGAAAACAAGAAATGTTGGGAACACTCAGAAGGTCAGGCAGCAACTATGGAGAGAGAAAAAAAGTTAATTTTTCAGTCTATGAGTCAGGGCATTCTGACGAATGGCCACATGAACCTCACCTTTTACATTTCTCCACAGTTGCTGCCTGATCTGTTGAGTATGTCCAGCATTTTCTGTTTTTATTTAAAGCTGTAGATAATCGGTTGTCCTCCGGGGACAAGATAACAGTGGAAATTAGTAGCCCACTCATAACCCGGGATTTTAACCTTCTGGCTAAAAGGCAACAGTGCACTTGTCAAACCTCTGAAATTAACACAAACATTCGCCAAAGTCACAGAAAATGCTAGGTAATCTTACTTTAGATGGTTCTTAAAGGACCACAGTCTCATACATTGTTTTTATATGCCTACAAGTGGCAGGTTGGGAGGTCTTGTGGTGCAGTGGGTAGCTCCTGGTTCAAGCTCCACCCCAGGACGTAATGACCAAGGAAGGTGTGTTCATAGCGCAGCCAATCAGGTTGATTATCAACCTGAAAATCCTCCCAAAATACACCAATGGCGGGCAGTAAGAGCAGGAGAGATTCCTGGTGAACCATGTGATGGAAAGAAAGTTGGAGCCTCTACCATCGCTATCCAGACTGCAACATGCATGTAAAAGAGCATGTTGCCATAACAACTCAGACTCTCTGAGTGAACTGTAACACACCACCGCCACAAGTGGAAGGTATGATGATGTAATTATTCACATCACAACAAAACAAAAAGTGTGCCTCAGAAAAAACCAAAAATTGCAAGTTTAATTCAGGTACAGTAGGACTTTCAGCCTATTTCACCTCCATCTTTTCAAAGTACCAACCCTACCATCTTCCCTATCCATCATTAATACCTGCCAGGACAGGCAAACACAACCTCAGGTTTAACATCTCATTTGAAGGATGGCATTTCTGACAATGCAGTAACCCCTCAGAACTACCCTGGAGCATCAATCTAGATGATGTGGTCAGGTCCTGGAGCAGGACACACGATCTTCTGAGTACAAAGTGATACGACTTAGCATTTGCCCAAAATTTCGACATGAAGACAGTAACTCTTTGAACTAGACCAGATGACAGATCTAAACTTAGACCTTCACACTAACCAGAGAAGTCCATGAAAGATCAAATCAGGAACTAAATTGATTTAAGGAATTAGACATCAATACTGGCTGCAGACCAACTGATGTGGGCCCAAATTGACCCATAGGGCTCAGTACTAAAACCCATCTCAGAAAAGGGGCGGAATCTTGTCGAGGCATCGGAGCTCAGTCAGGGGCGCGCGAGGAAATGGATGACTTCGCCGGAGTGAGACGGCGACTGAGTGAGTAGCGAATTAGGTTTATGTGGGAGTTCAGTGCATGGGGGGTGGGGGGGGGGTGGAGGGGGGGGGGGGAGAAAGACGTGGCATACATAAGAATTATTCTAGATTAATCAAGTGATTAATTATATTACGTTAACTAAATACCATTATTAACAATGGCAGGACAGGTGTTATGTTGCAGCTGTGGAATGTGGGAGCTTTTGGACACCAAGGCGATCCATGACAAACATATTTACAGAAAGTGTAAGCAGCTAGAGGAATTCCAGATCAGGATTATTGATCTGGAAACCAAACTGCAGACACTGCGCAACATAAGGGAGGGAGAGAAATACCTGGACACTTTGTTCCAGAAGACAGTCACGCCTCTTAGAATAGGGGCGTTTATTTTGGTCAGCAGTGAGGGACAGGAGGATGTGACTGTCAGTGAGACAGGTAATGGGATTGAGCAGGCCGTAGTGGAGGAGCCTCAGACTTTGCAATTGTCAAACAGGTTTGAGGTGCTCACAACGTGTGTGGACAAAAGTGAGGTCTGAAAGGTGGATGAGTAGGCTGGCCATGGCACCATGGCACAGGAAGCCCTTCAAGTGGGGGGGAGAAAACGGGAATGTAGTGTTAGTAGGGAATAGTATAATGAGGGGGATTGACACAGTTCTGTACAGCAAAGAGTGAGAGTCCAGAAGGCTGTGTTGCCTGCCTGGTGCCAGAGTTCGGGACGTCTATTCAGGGCTGGAGAGGAACTTGCAGTGGGAGGGGGAGGATCCAGTCATCTTGGTAACCAACGACATAGGCAGGACAAGGAAGGAGTTTCTGCATAGTCAGTATGAGAAGCTAGGTACCATATTAAGAAGCAGAGCCTCAAAAGTAATAATCTCTGGATTATTTCCTGAGTCACGTGCAAATTGGCATAGGGCAAATAAGTTTAGAGAGATGAATGCAAGGCTCGAAGGCTGGTGTGGGAGAAGTGGGTTCCAGTTTGTGGGGCACTGGCACCACAACTGGGAAAGTGGGAGCTGTACCGTTGGGGAAAGTCTACACCTGAACCATGCTGGGATGTGTGTTCTTGCAAATTGCATAACTAGGGAAGTAGAGAGAGTTTTAAACTAAACAAGGGAGGTGAGGGATCAAGCTTGGGTAGATGTGGCAAATCAAGGGATAGATTCAAAGCAGGAGAGATAAAACCTAAGAATATACCAATAGTCAAGACTAGCTGTTACAATGATATCAAAAAGACAAAATTAAAGGCTCTGTATCTGAATGTGCGTAGCATTCGTAACAAAGTAAATGAATTGATAGCACACATTGAAGTAAATAAATAAATAGCCATTACGGAGACATGGCTGCAGGATGACATGGATGGGTCCTGAATATTGAGGAGTTCAGGGTATTAAAGAAGAATAGGAAGCTAGGTAAAGGTGGAGGGGTAGCACTATTGATCAAGGATGGCATTGGTTCAATAGTTAGAGATTACCTTGGTTCAGGAGACCAGGATGTAGAATCGGTTCGGGTAGAGATGAGGAATAACAGGGGAAAGAAGTCAGTAGTGGGAGTGGTCTACAGGCCCCCTAACAGTAACCACAATGTAGGACAAAATATACAAGAAGAAATACTGGGTGCTTGTGATAAAGGGACAGCAATAATTATGGGGGATTTTAATCTACATATAAACTGAAAAAAATCAGTCTAGCAGTAGTGGTCTGGATGAGGATTTCATAGAAAGCTTTCAAGATCATTTTTTAGAGCAGCACATTCTGGAACCAATCAGAGAGCAGGTTATATTAGACCTGGTAATATGTAACGTGACAGGATTAATTAATGATTGAGGCACCCCTAGGTAGCAGCGACCACAATATGATTGAATTTTACATCCAGTTTGAAAGGGAGAAGAGTGGATCTAAGATTAGTATTTTAAACTTAAATAAGGGCAACTACTTGGGCATGAAAGCTGAGGCAGCTGGTGAACTAGGATACTAGGTTAGTGGATAGTTCAACAGAGAAGCAGTGACAGACATTTAAGGGGATATTTCAGAATACTCAGAATAAGTATATTCCTACTATAAAGAAAAATTCTAAGGAGAGGACCCACCATCCGTGGCTAACTAAAAAAGTTAAGGTAAGCATCAAACTTAAGGAAAAAGTATATAACTGCGCAAAGATGAGTGGCAGGTCATGTGATCAGTCATAATATAAAGAATGGCAGAGCATGACTAAAAGATTAACCAGGAGAAAGAAATTAGAACATGAGAGGAAGCTAGCTAGAAATGTAAAAACGGATAGCAAGGGTTTCGACAGGTATTTAAAAAGGAGAAGAGTAAGTAAAGTGTGCTGGTCCTCAAGAGAGTGAGAATGGGGAGTTAATCGTAGATAATAAGGAAATGGCAGATGAAATGAACAAATATTTTGCTTCTGTCTTCACTACAGAGGACACAAAGAACATTCTAGTAATACCTGTAAATCAGGAGGCGGAAGGGAGGGGGTAACTTGGTGAAATTACAATCACTAGGGAAGCAGTACTGAGCAAACTGATGGAGTTGCAGGCTGAGAAGTCTTCAGGTCCTGATGGACATCATCCTAGTGTCTTAAAAGAGGTGTCTAATGAGGTAGTAGGTGCGTTGGTGTTAATTTTCCAAAATTCACTAGATTCTTGAAAGGTTCCATCAAAATGGAAAGTAGCAAATATAACCCCTCTATTCAAGAAGGGGGGGAGGCAGAAAACAGGAAAATATAGGCCAGTCAGCTTGACATCTATCGTGGGGAAGGTTTTTTCTTATTCATTCATGCGATATGGGCATCACTGGCTAGGCCAGCATTTATTGCCCATCCCTATTGCCCATTTAAGAGTCAGCCACATTGCTGTTGGTCTGAAGTCACACGTAGGCCAGAACAGGTAAGGACAGCAGATTTCCTTCCCTAAAGGACATTAGTGAACGAGATGGGTTTTTACGACAATGGTTTCATGGACAATGGTTTCATGGTCATCATTAGACTTTTAATTCCAGAATTTTATTGAATTCAAATTCCACCATCTGCCGTAGTGGGATTTGAACCCAGGTCCCCAGAGCCCTGGGTCTCTGGATTACCAGTCCAGTGACAGTGAAGGTGTTAGAATCGATCATTAAGGTGGTTATAGCTGGGCATGTAGAGAAATTCAAGGTAATTGGGAAAAGTCAGCATGGTTTTGTGAAAGGGAAATCATGTTTAACCAATTTATTGGAGTTCTTTGAAGGAGTAACATGCGCTGTGGATAAAGGGGAGCCTGTAGATGTGCTGTACTTGGATTTCCAGAAGGCATTTGATAAGGTGCCACATCAAAGGCTATTGTGGAAAATAAAAGCTCATGGTGTAGGGGGTAACACATTAGCGTGGATAGAAAATTGTTTGGCTGGCAGAAAACAGAGAGAATTCCTAAATGGGTCTTTTTCTGATTGACAGGACATGACTAGTGGAGTCCCACAGGGGTCTGTGCTGGGGCCTCAACTTTTTACAATTTATATCAATGACTTAGATGAGGGGAATGAAGGCATGGCAGCTAAATTTGCAGTTGACACACAGACAGGGAAGTATGTTGTGAAGAGGACATAAGGAGGTTGTAGACGGATATAGATAGGTTGAGTGAGTGGCCAATAATCTGGCAGATGAAGTAAAATGTGGGAAAATGTGAAGTTGTTCACTTTGACAGGAAGAATGAAAATGTAGAGTATTACTTAAATCGGGAACGGCTGCAGAATTCTGAGGTGCAGAGGGATCTAGGTGTTCTAGTGCATGAGTCACAAAAAGTTAGTATGCAGGTACAGCAAGTAATTAAGGAGGCTAATGGAATGCTATCCTTTATTACATGAGTAATTGAACAGAAAAGAAAGGATAATATGCTTCAGTTATACAGGGCATTGGTGAGACCACATCTTGAATATTGTGTGCAGTTTTGATCTCCTTATTTAAGGAAGGATGTAAATGCGTTGGAGTCAGTTCAGAGGAGGTTTATTAGATTGATGCCTGGAATGAGCAGGTTGTCTTATGAGGAAAGGTTAGACAGAATGGGCTTGTTTCCACTGGAGTTTAGAAGAGTGGAGCGTGACTTGGTTGAAGTTTGTAAGATCTGGAAAGGTATTCACAAGGTGGATGTGGAAAGGATGTTTCCTCTGGCAGGTGATTCCGGAACTATGGGGCAGTGGAATTGGGGTCATTGAATATTTTTAAGACAGAGGTAGATAGATTCTTGTTAGGCAAGGAACTCAAAGGTTATCGGGGAATGTGGAATTCAAAACACAAACAGATTAACCATGACCTTATTGAATGGCGGAGCATGTTCGAGGAGCCAATGGCCTACTTCTGCTCCTATTTCATATGTTCATATGTCTTACCTGCTGGCTGGAGAGCCAATGAGAGATCCACGTTGCCTGTTTTCAGGAAGGCCCATCAAACCACAAGCCAATCAGGCCGTGGCAAGGCCAGCGGCGGGCCTTTCCCTGGAATCAAGACCCCAGGGGCGGAAGTCATGCTGACTGAGAATTGCCAGTCACTCAGAGGCTGGAAGCACTTGCGCTCAGTAGCGCCACAGGGGAGGCATGGCTGCTGCAGTAAAAGCACCTATCAGAGTCCCCCAGGGTCGTGGAGCGACCCAGGCCACAGGTAAGTAATGTGTGGAGGCGGGGGGGTGGGGGGGTTGCTTTTGCAGGGTGGGGGTTGAGTAAAAGGTTGTCAGCAGCAAAGGCAAGGGTGTGGCTCTCAGCCGCTCCCCCCACTTCCTGATGTCAAGTCCCTCGATTAGTCACTGAGTGCCTTTGATCGAGGGACCCCCCTACCCCACCATTCTCCAGAGGTGACAAACTAGTCGTACAGTTTTATCTGTCGTGCACGCTACATGTTGACGGGCCTGTCTGCCACAGGGTTAATACCAGTGGCAGCAGAAGGAGGGTAAGGACCTTATGTGGTGATTATTTGGCTGATTAAAGGCCTCAATAGGTGCTGGGGCAGGAAGGTTGATCATAGGTCTTACTGCGCAGTTCTTTACTCTGGCAGAGGTGGGAAAGTGGCAGGGTCAGGAACGCCTCTATCCTGCCTACTCACATGTCCTCCCTGTTGTAAGGTGTTAGGCACAGGTTGTTAGGTCTTATTAAGGTATTCATAGTCATGGGTAGTTCAACAGTATGTATTTATTAACTACTGATTAACTGTTGATTACCACATACAGCACCCTCTCCCATCAACTGATGAATCAGTACTCCTTTATGTTGAAGGAGGAAGCTTGAAGGAAGCACTGAGGGTGGCAAGGATTCAGAATGTTCTCTGGGTGGGGACTTCAATGTCCATCACCAAGAATGGCTCAGTAGCACCATCACAGATCGAACTGCCCGAGTCCTAAAGGACATAGCTGCTAATCTGGGTCTGCGGCAGCTGGTGAAGGAATGAACAAGGGAGAAAAATATACTTGACCTCACCCTCACTAATCTGACTGCCACAGATGCATCTGTCCATGACAGCATTGGTAGGAGTGACCACCGCACAGCCCTTGTGGAGATGAAGTGCCATCTTCACATTGAGGATACCCTCCATCATGTTGTGTGGCACTACCATCGCGCTAAATGGGATAGATTTCAAATAGATCTAGCAACTCAAAACTGGGCCAACCTCAAAGATGGAGGAGCCCAGCACATCAGTGCAAAAGATAAGGCTGCAGCATTTGCAATGATCTTCAGCCAGAAGTTCTGAGTGAATGATCCATCTTGGCCTCCTCCAGCAGTCCCCAGCATCACAGATGCCAGTCTTCAGTTAATCCAATTCACACCACATGACATCAAGAAACAGCTGAAGGCACTGGATACTGCAAAGGCTATGGACCCTGATAGTATTCCAGCAATAGTACTGAAGGCTTGTGTTCCAGAACTTGCCACACCCATAGCCAAGCTTTTCCAGTACAGCTACAACACTGGCATCTATCCGGCTATGTGTAAAATTGCCCAGGTATGTCCTGTACACAAAAGCAGGACAAATCCAGCCTGGCCAATTGGCGGCCTACTCTCAGCCTACTTATCAGTCTACTCTCGATCATCAGTAAAGTGATAGATGGGGTCATCAAAAGTGCTATCAAGCCGCACTTGACGCTCAGTTTGGGTTCTTCCTCATTACATGGTTCAAGCATGGATGAAAGAGCTGAACTCTAGAGGTGAGGTGACAGTGACTACCCTTGGCAGCATCAAGGCAGTATTTGACCGAGTGTGGCATCAAGGAGCCCAACAAAACTGGATTTAATGGGAATCAGGGGGAAAACTCTCCGCTGGTTGGAGTCATACCTAGCACAAAGGAAGATGGTTGTGGTTGTTGGAGGTCAATCCTCTCAGTTCCAGGACATCACCGCAGGAGTTCCTCAGGGTACTGCCCTAGGCCCAGCCATCTTCATCAGAAGAGGGGATGTTCGCTGATGATTGCATGATGTTCAGCACCATTCATGACTCCTCAGATCCTGAAGCACTCCATGTCCAAATGCAGCAAGACCTGGACATTATCCAAGCTTGGGCTGACAAGTGGCAAATAATGTTCGCGCCACACCTGTGCTAGGCAATGACCATCTCCAACAAGAGAGAATCTAACCATCGCCCCTTGACAGTCAACGACATTACCATCAATGAATCCCCCACTATCAACATCCTGGGGGTTACCATTGACCAGAAACTGAACTGGACGAGCCATATAAATACTGTGGCTACAAGAGCAGGTCAGAGGCTAGGAACCCTGTGGTGAGTAACTCACCTCCTGACTCCCCAAAGCCTGTCCACCATCTTCAAGGCACAAGTCAAAAGTGCTCTCCACTTGCCTGGATGAGTGCAGCTCCAACAACATTCGAGAAGCTCGACACAATCCATGACAAAGCAGCCTGCTTGATTGGCACCCCATCCACAAACATTCACTCCCTCCACCACCAACACGCAGTGGCAGCAGCATGTACCATCTACAAGATGCACTGCAGGAGCTCACCAGAGCTCCTCAGACAGCACCTTCCACAACTGCTATCATCTAGAAGTACGAGGGGAGTAGATGCATGGGAACACCACCACCTGGAAATTCCCCTCCAAGCTGGACACCATCTTGACATGGAAATATATCGCCTTTTCTTCACTGTTGATGGGTCAAAATCCTGGAATTCCCTCCCTAACAGCATTGTGGGTATACCTACACCATATGGACACCAATGGTTCAGAAAGCAGCTCACCACCACCTTCTCAAAGGCATTTAGTGATGGACAATAAATGCTGGCCTAGCCAGTAATTCCCACACCCCATGAATGAATAAAAAAATCACTAGAAATTATATACATAGGTACAGTAAAGGGCCAAACTAGGAACTCCATGCTTGCTACTACACAAGGTTCTGTCTAACACCACACTGACCCCTAGGTGCAGGTCATGTGTTCCCTTACATCACTGTGTGAGTGGTGCTGTACTCAGTCCCTTGTTAACCCTTTAAGTGCCAGAACCTTATATTGCACCTCCCCCAAAGTCTTTATCCACTGTATTTACAAGTCATCTCAGTTTACGCCATGTATTTATTTCATTACTACTAACCCCCCTCCCCCCACCATGCCCAAGCCTCCAAGTTCATAGTTCCAGGTGGTCTGGAGGCCTTATAATCCTTCTGTATCTTGTTCTCAATACTGTTGGAGGAGTGATAGGCTTTGTCACTGCAGGGAAACTTTGTTGACTTGGAGGTTGTTCTGGCATTTGGGTGTCTTTGAATCCTTTTAATTCTTTGCCATTGAATCCTCTTTGTCGATTCCCCAATTGTAGTGATAGATGGTGGTTGGTTTATCCCACTCTTTATGGGGCGGATGAGCTCTGACCTTGTCTCTATAGCATTTTTTTCGCTTCTTCCTTCCATGGCTCACTGTGACACATGCTGGGATGGAAGGTGGCTCATCCTGCTGTGAGGGTGTGATTTGGTAGTCAGTTCAGCTTTGCATTTGGCTGTATGGTGTGCAATGGTGAATGGATAGCTGCTTCTCAATTCCAGCATCGTTTGTGGCAGTCATGTTGGCTGTGTTCATGTGGTCTCAGGGTTTATCTCTCCACTGGCGGAGGTTGAGGCTCTTCTCCTTGCTGGTTCCTCTCTTGACCGTCATCTACTCAAGATGCTGTGGTAACCACCTGAGTGGTTGGCTGGCCTGACCAATGTGCGGCTTCTGGCACGAGTAATGAAAGTGGACAAACCTTCTCTACAAAGAGAGAAGACAGTTCTGAGCTGAAGTCCCAGCTGAGAGAACCTTTCTTCTTGGAGCTCTAGGAAAATTGCAGTTCTGTATAATTTACGACAGTGGTTGTTTTGACATCTTCTGCCATTTTGAGGAGATTCAGGGCTACACAGGCATCTCTGCTCAAGAGAGAAAAAGACTGGTTACAGATAGCGTACATCAGCTCAATGATTTGTTTGCCACCATGCCGTAATGGTTCCGGAATCATGCCTAAGACTGGAAGTCGGTTTCCTCTGGGCCCATAAAGTGGTGCCTGTTGTTCGTAGCCAGAAGTCTCTTAGCCATGGTTCTTTGTCCAGTAGGACAGTAACACTGGCACCCGTGTCCCGCTTAAAGTGTGTGAGTTGGCCATTAACCGAGAAATCCGCATTCCAGAATGAAAATCCAGGATCTTTAACCTCACCCAAGAAGCCTGGCTGTGTCCCCTCTTAGTGCCGTCTCGACCTCGTGAATCCTCTTGGGATCTTCTGTGCGTTGGACTGAAATGACGCTTGTTGGGGGCTCTTTGCTCCACAGCGCTGGCATAGTCGCTCTATTTAGGTATTGCTTACTTTGGCCTGAAGTGTCCCTGTTTTTGCATTGATTCACTAGCTGGACAGTGGGGTTTAGGTTGTACCGCGATTTTCTTTCTCCCCTTAACATGGATCTGTGCTGCAAACAGATTTCAGATTGCCTGACAATCTGGATGGCCTTCTCAATGGTTAGATCTGCCTTCACTTGAAGCATGTCTGAGGGTGCATTGTCCGCCTCTCCTCCAACTATTTTATCCCTGATTAGCTCAGATTTCAGGTCACCATAATCACAGACTTCAGCCATTCTGTACAGCTCAGCAATGAAGGAGTCGACAGGTTCTCCTGACTGCTGGGCAGGTTTATTAAAGTTAACCCTTTAAAAGATTTAGTTACTTCTGAGGTTAAAATCAGCATCGAATGATTTTAAATATCCAAGTTTTGCAGATGATTCATTGATTCCTTGTCTAGCTATTATTTCGTTGTTATTGGGCCTACCAAATAAAACAGTATGCTAATTTGTTCAGCTTCTGTCTTTTTATCCAGATCTGAAGCAATCAAGTATCTAAGGAATCTCTTTCTCCAAAGTCCCCAATTTTGTGATTAATCTGTGCCTTGGATAAGTCCAAATTGATCTGGAAGAGTGGATTTCTGACTCATGGTTAAAATTTTTAAATTGCAGGTTCGGCTTTAAGAGGTTTCCGAAAATCCAAGATGGCGCCGCGTACGCTTTTGCACAAAGGGGTTTCCTATGCTTGCTGGGTTTGGCAGGCTTCACAGTAATAGTGTTCGTAATCTCAGTGTTTAAATTTTTTCAACAATGGCTCGCTGGATCGACTATTTAGACCCTTCCCCGCTTTAGCACAATACTCTCACGTCTTGGATGCACAGTGTCCCAGCTTTCGCTGGGTTCTTAAAGCTGCCTCCTCAGTCGCAGTTAATCATTAATTATTTTTTTCTTTGTTCAGAACATGCTCAGCTGCCACATGTTCAGGTGCTGATTTGGGAATCAGGGTTTTGGACTGCGACTTAAACAGCAATTTCTGACCATTACAGTATTTAACTTTTTCAGGACTTGTGTTGTCCAGGAACTTTAAATTTGTAGCTCGCCCCTGCTAGGTCTGCTGACTCTGCACACTCTGGGTATTGAAGCTGGACTTCCACAGGATTCAATGGAGTCTCCTGCTGCGTGAAGAATTTAATTCCTGCCTTCAGCTTCCAAGCCTTTCTTTGGAGCTTTTCTCTGGCGACTTCCTTCTGTACCTTCGCTTCTTGAGCTTTATTTCAGGTCAGAATGCTTTTTTGATCTTTTTCTTCAATTTTCCAGGATTTTAATTTTTTCTGCAGTCTCTGCGAGGTTCTGAGTTGTTCCATTTGCTGCCACCATGTTGTAAGGTGTTGGGTGTAGTTCAGTAGGTCTTAATAAGGTACATGTAGTCTTACAACAGTAAGTATTTATTAACTACTAGAGACTATATACTTAGGTACAGTAAAGGTCTAAGCTAGGAGCTGTCTCCATGCTAGCTTCTACACACGGCTCTGTCTAACATTACACTGACCCCTAGGTGTAGGTCATGTGTTCTCTTACATCACTGCATGGGCAGTACTGTACAGTCCCACATTAACCCTTTATGTGCCAGACCCTTATGCTACACTTCCTGCTTGAAGTTCGCCACCAGAAAAAGCAGAAGATACCGCTCAAGAACCGGGAATGAACACGTTCGATGAGAGCAGTGTTTAGAATGGGAAGCGAGACATCGAGTAACAAATAGAAATAGTATTCCATCTCATCTGCATAAATTGAGAAAACTTGGTAAATGGTGGGGCAGTTAGTGTAAGGCAACAAAGAGCAGAATAAAATAAGTTAACTGAGAGAGCATTGGTCACCTAATTGCAAGCTTGGGTTTTAAAAGCCTGAAGTCTGCAGGAGGAAGCAAAATCTGACATTAGCTGAAGTTTAAGACCAAGGATAGGAGAACAGATTAGAAGAAGAGATGGTATGATGAATCTGAGTGTCAAAACAGTGAAGGCATTTAGTTTGTTTGATAAATAACAATAAAACACCTTGTATCTATGTTTTACCTTTACCATAGTAAGACATCCAAGTCATTTCACAGGGGCATTATCCAACTAAATGTGACACCAATCCACATAAGGAGATATTAGGACAGGTGAGTCATGGAGTTGGGTTTTAAGGAATGTTTTAAAGATGGAGAGAGAGTTAGAGAGGTGGTGACATTTAGAGAGGGAATTCCAGAGCTTACGGCCTAGGCAGCTGTTGGCACCGCCACCTATAGTGGTGCAATTAAAGTCAGGGATACACAAGTTTCCAGAATTGGAGGAGTGAAGAGAGCTTGGAGCATTGTAGGGCTAGAGGAGGTTACAGAGATCTGGAAAAATGTAGCACATATAGGGTTAATGTGAAACTGAGTACAGTACCACCCACACAGTGATGTAAGAGAACACATGACCCGCACCTAGAGATCAGTCTAGTGTTGGACAGAGCCGTGTGCACAAGCAAGCATGGCCACAGCTCCTAGCTTGAACTCTTTACTGCATATATGTACATAGTTCTTGTCGTTAATAACTAAGTACAGTTAATCTACTGAGACTTCATTAAGACCTACCGAACAGTGTCCCAACACGCTACAACATGGTGGCAGCTCTTGGAAAAACCCAGAACCTCAGAGAAGCTGGAGCAGAAATTCAAAAGCTGGAAAATTAAAGGAGTAGCATTCTTACCTGACAGAAAGCACTGGAAGTGAAGCCACAGAGAGGGATTGCCTGAGAGAAGCTCCAGAGCAGAAATAGAAGCAGAAGACAGAAGTAAAAAAACTCCGATGTGCAGCCAAGGACTCCAGAGATCACATGGAGATCCAGTTTGAATACCCATGGATTGCAGAGTCAAAGGACCTAGCAGAAAATTATGTTCTGGGCCAGAACTTTTTTAAAAACGTTTTCAATCTTTTAAAAGTCAGAGCAGCCCATTCCCGAAAATTCCGCAGCCAGCCGGATTCCCGAGTCGGCTCCTGAATCCATAGCGTCCGAGCTCGCTCCAAAGAAGGAAAAAAAATTAATGAATTCGGAAGAATCGCGACTAAAGAATCAGCTTTAAAGACCAGCAAAGGCCAGGATCTGGTGCTTTCGCAACACTAAAGCATAACACTGAAACAGAGAAGTCTGGAGCTAGACAATCCACGCAGCCATTGTTTAAAGGTTTTTCAACACTGAGTGTGAGCGTCATTGCAGCAGGAGCCCGCCAAGGCTGACAGGTCCAGATAAACCCTTTGTCTTCAAATGAATGGCGGCACCATCTTGAATTTCAGCAACTTCTTAAAGCTGAACCTACACTTGAAAATGTTTTAACCATGGGTCAGAAATCCACTCCTCCAGATCAATTTGGACTTATTCCAAGGCCCAGATCAATCACAAAATTGGGGACTTTGGAGGAAAACATTCCTTAGATACACGATTGCTTCAGATCTGGATAAAAAGGCAGAAACTGAACAAATGAACACGCTGCTTTATTCGGTAGGCCCGACAGCGGATGACATTATTGCTAGACAAGGAATGAACGAATCATCTGCAAAATTTGAAGAAGTACTAAAATCATCCAATGTTTATTTTATCTTAAGAAGCAGCAAAATGCTCAAAAGGGTTAAATTTCACAACTGTGTCCAGTAGCCAGGAGAACCTGTCCATTCATTCATTAATGATAATTACAGGATGGCTGACGGCTGCAAATACGGAGACTTAAAATCTGAACTTTTCAGGGGTGGAATAGTTGTAGGAGTAGTGGATGGCGCACTCTCTGACATGCTGAGAGTGAAGGAAGATCAGACCCTCCAGAAAGCTATCCAAATTGTTAGGCAGTCTGAACTCCGTGTGCAGCACATGACCATTTTAAGAGGAGAAAGTAAACTGTGGTAGAAAGTAAACCCCACAGTCCAGTTAGTTAAACAGCACAGATACAGGGACACTCCAGGTCAAGGGAAGCAATACCCTAAACGACCAGTAGAGCAACCATGCCAACTCTGTGGAGCAAAGCGCCCCCACAGGCAAGATCAATGTCCTGCAATTTCAGCCCAATGCGTTCAATGTAACAGCATCAGACACCGCGGCAAACTGTGCAAGGCCAAAACATCTAAACACACAGAAAACCCAAGGATGATTCATGAGATCGAGACAGCCCACGACCATGCTTCTTGGGTGAGGCCAAAGGTCCTGGATTTTCATTTTGGAATGTGGACATTTAGGTTAATGGCTGTCTCACAAACATCAAATTGGACATGGGAGCCAGTGTTACCGTCCTATCAGACAAAGAACTGTGGCTGGGAGGCCTCTGGCTTGGAACAACAGACACACCACTCTATGGGCCTGGAGGAATCCAACTTCTGGTCTTATGCATGATTCTAGAACCAATAAAGCACGGTGGTAAACAAATACTCGAGCTGATAAACGTCACTTGTAACCGATCTTTTTCTCTCTTGAGCAGAAATGCCTGTGTAGTCCTGAATCTCCTCAAAACAGCAGAAGATGTCAAGACAACCATTGTTGTAAATTATGCAGAACTGTAAGTGCCCAAGACATCAAACAAGAAAGAGTATCCTGACTGAGACTTCAGCTCTGAACTGTCTTCTCTCTTTGCAAAGCAGGTTTGTCCATTTTCGTTACAGGTACCAGAAGGCCCTCATTGGTCAGACCAGTTAACCTCAGATATTTACCACCACGACTGCAGTGGAGGATAAACAAGAGAGCAACCAGCAACCAGAAGAAACTCAACCTCTGGCTCCCATGACTATTGATGAGGTCAACATGTGACCACAGAACAAACACTGCAACTCCCACCCAGCACGACAGCATCACAGATCTTGCTGGAACCAAGTTGTAGCCATCCATTGCCGAAAGCACACCACACGGCCAGATACAAAGATGAGATTACTAAAAAAAACCACATCCTCGCTACAGGAATGGTCATATTCCATCACGGAGAACACTGCAACGACCCATACGACAAAATAAGAAGGGGAAAATATGACACGAGGTAGAATATTCCCCCCATCGGGGGGGGGGTTGTGCGAGGGCAGGCGTGGGCCCGATCGGCGCCCCCGATCGTGTCCGCACCGCCATTTTACGTGGCGGGCCAATTAAGGCCTGCCCAGCGTGACGTGCGCCCGGAAGCGCTGAGCGCTCCCTGTGCGGGTGGTGGAGAGCGGTTCCCTGAGTCGGGAGTGTGCTCCTTCACGCATCCACGCAAAAGACCACAGAAATCTCGCTGAGGCACCTCTGTGCCTCAGGGGGATTAGTTTTAAGTTTTAACAGTTCAATAAAGTATTGAAAAAATTTTTATGACATGTCCCCTCATGTGAAACTGTCACATGAGCTGGGGCATGTGCATTAATTTCAATAAAAATTTTTGAGAAAATTTAAAATCATTCATGAAACCTCATCCTGCCCGTGGGTGAGGTTCCATGAAAAATGCGAAAGCCGCCTGGGCTCTTCGCCTGCCCGCCAACCTTAAGGTTGGACAGGCAGCTCCGTTAATTATTTTAATTGCTAGTTGAGTGGCCTTAATAGGCCTTTGACAGTTCGGTGGGTGCGCAGCCAAGTCGGCTGCGCGCTCGCCGAACTGAAAAACTAAATGACACGTGGTGACATTGGGACACATGCCCGACATCACCCCATGTCATTTTACCCCTCGGCGAGCGGGCCGCGCCCTCGCTCGCCAAGCCGAAGATTGTCCCCATAGAGATGAGCACAACATCCCTCAAAAAACGGGATGGCACAACATCCACCTATCACCACAACTGCTGAATCGACAAAGAGCGGTTCAATACTAAGGAATGAGAAAAGAGGATGAGAAGATACCTAGATGCTCGAACAACCTCTAAATCAACAGTTTACTTGCTGCGACAAAGCATACCACTCCTCTGACAGTCGTGTAAACGGGGGAACGGAAGTGTTATAAGGCCTCCAGGCTGCCTGAACCTATGAACTGAGAGACTTGAAGGGGGGGGGGGGGGGGGGATAGAGTAGTAATAACAATGTAACTACATGGGATAAACTAGAATAACTTGAAATACATTGGGACTTTGGGGGAGGTGTAGTATAAAGGTCTGGCACATATAGGGTTAATATGGGACCAAATACAGTACCGCCCACACAGTGATGTAAGAGAACACATGACCTGCACCTAGGGATCAGTCTAGTTTTGGATAGAGCCATGTGTACAAGCAAGCATGGAGACAGCTCCCAGCTTGAACACTTTACCATAGAGGAGTACATAGTTCTTGTAGTTAACAAATGCATACATTTAACCTATTTAAGATGATGATCACTTCATTAAGATCTACAAACGGTATTCAGCACTCTACAACAAAAAGAAAATTTAAGTTCAATGTTGGGCTCCTAGAAATTGAAAAATAGCTTGGGAATCCTAATCCTAACTAGCATGGGAGATGTTATATAAAAGATGTTGTTATAAAACACAGAATGAGCCAGTAGAGGGCAGGGAGACATACTCAGTCGATGGGCGATCCAGTATTTTTCATTGATTGGGTTCTGTTAATTCAGTGTTTTCAATGTTGCTCACTGACTTTTTGTCAAGATCTCCAGTCCGAACCAATTTCTTAGTTTCAGGAATCTCAGGAAATCTGCAGCAAAGAGTAATGACAGACAGGCCTGCACCTTGGATTCCCGCAGCACACTAAGCTCTTGATTCCAATCATGCCACTGTGTCCCATTCCAAAGTGGAGGCTGCACCCCATCAGAGAAAAGGAATGAAAGCTTTAAGATCCATGGTTCTGCCAATAATTGTATTTTACAGGGACTCTTTTGCTTGAGTTCTTACACTGGAGTGCAGTGAAAAAGGATGAGTGCTGAGTCCTAGCGCAGTCAATAACTCACAACCAGGCAGGACCCTGAATGGCGCTGAGTCTCAGCATGGTCAATAACCCATTTGGGCTAAAAGTCATGTGAAGCGACAAGCCAGATGAAAAAGTTGAGTTGAAGGTGGGACGAGCTACAACTGACCCCAAAGTCATGAAATAGGTGCCAATGATATAGGCTCATCCCTGTTCATCTAATCCATGGGGAATAAATTCAGAAAATCCTACAGTAATAAATAAACTGATACAGTGATACTGCCAGCCTCACACCCACCATAGCCAATGGCATCATACTGACAATAGAACATGACAGCAACACGGGCTTTTGGAAAGGAATGCCTGATGATATTTTGGATTATTATCTAAATATTTAAAAATCGCACATTCTTACCTGGAACCTTATTTCCTTGATAATGTGTAACTGTTGCATTTGTGTGTGATATGGTTAGCATGGATCTCCCTCTGGGATACACCATTCACTGAGAACATATCATGGCTTTGGCTGTTTAAAGATCTTGGCTGCTAATGTTTGCCTCATTTGCCAACAGGGAATCTTAAGATCAGATTAGACTTGTTTCAAAGTCCCTTCAGATCTCAACTTCTTTTCTCCCAAAATGTTATTGTTCAACATGGGACAGAGATAGGACAACGGTACTCTGTTTGACTGCTATACTCAACACACTCAGACCCTACAAACACACACATACCCTACACGATCCTACCTGATGCCAGAGGCACAGGGGCAAAATGGCCTTGACATAAACTCTTGATTAGCATGGTTGGCAGGACAACAGTGAGCTTGAAGATTGGATGAAAAGTTCATACATTCCATTTGTAATTAATTTTTGGAGCGAATAGAAATGTTTCTTATGAATGGAAGTATCCAGTCTAGCCCACTCTTCCACAGAATCCCATTACTACACCAATATCTCTACTTCCCAAGTTCACATTCAAGGGACAGCTCAGACAATAGCCTACAGTTGTTATGGTTCGCCGCATAAAGTGAATTGACGGCTCACTGCAGTTCCCAAACGGTGCAGCTGCACGGCACATAATTCCCAATAGCCAGCCTGGAATGGAATGGAAATGTTCCACAGATGCAAGAGAAGCTGCTGCTGGGAGTACGGAAGCTAAAACACGTTGTTAAACACACAAGGTACACACACACACACACACACACACAAAGAAACAGAGTTCTCTTGAGTTTTACCTATTACCCTGCTTTGTAGCCTGCCTCTAAGCCTAGAAACCCATCCCAGGCAACTTCAGTTTAAACTCGAATAAAAACAGGAAACACGGAAATAGTCAGCAGCTCTGGCACCATCTGTGGAGAGAGAAGGTTCAGGTCAATGACTTTTTGTCATTTCTGATGCTTCCAGACCTGCTAAGAATTTCCAGAATGTGTGTTTATTTCAGATTTCCAGCATCTGCAGTGTTTTGCTTTTGCGTTCTTTTTAAATTCCTGTGTCCATTCCCACAGTTCCTTAAAATCATACAGCATAGGAGACCATTCAGCCCAATATGCTGAAAGAGCTATCCAATTAGTCCCACTCACCCTACTCTTCCCTCATGATGCTGCAAATTCGTCCTTCTTGAGTATCTATCCTATTCCCTTTTTAAAGTTACTATTGAATCTGCCTTCACCACCCTTTAAGGCAGTGCAATCCAGCTCATACTAACTCTCTGCATAAAAAACTTTGTCCTTATTTCCTTCTAGTTCTTTTGTCAATTATGTTAAATCTTTGTCTTCTAGTTACAGATCCTTCTGCCACTGGAAACAGTTTTTCCTTATCAAAACCATTTATAATTTTGAATACCTCTATTAAAGCTCCCCTAACCTTCTCTGCTCTAAGAACAGCCTCAGCTTCTCTCGTCTCTTCACCATAAATTAAATCCTTCATTTCTGGCATTGTTCTAGTAAATCTCTGTACCCTCTCCAAAGCCTTTACATGCTTCCTAAGGTTTTGTGTCCACAATTAAACAAAAAAACACCAGCTTCAGGCCTAACCAGTGGTTTTTAAAGGTTTAGCATAACTTCTTTGTTCTTGTACTGTATCCATTATTTATAAAACTCAGGATCCCATATGTTTTTTTTTTCAATAGCCTTATTGACTCATCCTGCCACCTTCATGTGAACCACCAGGTTTCTCTATTTCTGCACTCCCTTTAGAGTTGTGCCAGATTCCTAGCTATCTTTTTGCTTTGAATCGTTTTCTTATTTCATTCTCAAAAGTGGAGGTCCCAGTGCACTCAGTGATGACACTGAATTCTAGAATCTAGCTTCCTGACTGAGTGTACTAGAACCTACGTCCCTAATGACAGTTCAAAATCCCTTGAATCTAGTTCCTTGAGAACAAAACTCCAGAGTCTAGCACTCACAATAACATGCCACTAAGTTGTACGATCCAGCGGCCTTAGTAACAGCACTAGAACCTGGTTCCATCAAAGATGACTACAAGTTCTAGAACCAGGCCTCGTTCCTTGTTTGAGGTGGAGTTCTAGAACCAAGTGGCCTGCACAGATGTTTTTTAGTGCCTTTAGTCACCATTGGAATTCTAGACCATTCTCTACCATCCCTAACCATGTTGGGAAACATAGTGAGGTAGAGTTCTAGAATCCTTCACAGTGCTCACTCTTTTAAATCTCCTTTACATCTTGAGGTGAGAGCAAGCATGTCACAGGCTACTGTTTAATGCAAGTCCTCTTATGTAGTGCCATCAATGTAAGGACAGGTGGGAGGGGGTGAAGCGAGACTCAGACTCTGAAGGGATGTGAAGCAAGTCTTTTATGGAAGTGTTTACTGTTAGTGTTTGTAGTGGAAATGTCTGGTCATATTCATGGATTGATGCTAACATTTCTCTCTCATTGCCTCTTTTTTTTCCGCTCACTGTGCATGCGTTGTGGTGCTCTGTCTAGAATCACCTCGAGCCTCAGGAGGGTGAGCAAATTGTGTAAGTGCTCACAACCAACCATTCACCACATCCCATTCCCCCCCCCTTTGGTTTTGTTTTATTTGGATTGTTTTAATGCTACGGTCTGGTAGACTGTGAATGCTGTCCATGGTGAAGGTGAAGTGTTGGACTGTACTCACTGTGTGTGTGCATGTGGATTTTGTGTTTTTCTCCCCCTTTATACTTGAGCTATTTCTAACCCTTCCACGGGCTGTCCTCCACCAAGTCAATCAGCCGCCACTTTCCTGTAGGAAAGTGAACAAATATTTAAGAACAAATTTCAGTGCCTGGAACCCCCCAACCCCCCCACTACTGATAATGACCTATCACTTGCACATGTTCACAGAATGGACCTGTTTATCGAGTGGGCCAGCACACTGTCCACAGACTCTCAGACCTGCTTATCGAGTGGGCCAGCACACTGTCCACAGACTCTCAGACCTGCTTATCGAGTGGGCCAGCACACTGTCCACAGACTCACAGACCTGCTTATCGAGTGGGCCAGCACACTGTCCACAGACTCACAGACCTGCTTAGCGAGTGAGCCAGCACACTGTCCACAGACTCACAGACCTGTTTATCGAGTGGGCCAGCACACTGTCCACAGACTCACAGACCTGCTTATCGAGTGGGCCAGCACACTGTCCACAGACTCAGAGACCTGCATATTGAGTGGGCCAGCACACTGTCCACAGACTCACAGACCTGCTTATCGAGTGGGCCAGCACACTGTCCACAGACTCACAGACCTGCTTATCGAGTGGGCCAGCACACTGTCCACAGACTCACAGACCTGCTTATCGAGTGGGCCAGCACACTGTCCACAGACTCACAGACCTGCTTATCGAGTGGGCCAGCACACTGTCCACAGACCAACAAACCTGCTTATCGAGTGGGCCAGCACATTGTCCACAGACTCACAGACCTGCTTATCGAGTGGGCCAGCACACTGTCCACAGACTCACAGACCTGTTTATCGAGTGGGCCAGCACACTGTCCACAGACTCACAGACCTGTTTATCGAGTGGGCCAGCACACTGTCCACAGACTCACAGACCTGCTTATCGAGTGGGCCAGCACACTGTCCACAGACTCACAGACCTGCTTATCGAGTGGGCCAGCACACTGTCCACAGACTCACAGACCTGCTTATCGAGTGAGCCAGCACACTGTCCACAGACTCACAGACCTGTTTATCGAGTGGGCCAGCACACTGTCCACAGACTCACAGACCTGCTTATCGAGTGGGCCAGCACACTGTCCACAGACTCAGAGACCTGCATATTGAGTGGGCCAGCACACTGTCCACAGACTCACAGACCTGCTTATCGAGTGGGCCAGCACACTGTCCACAGACTCTCAGACCTGCTTATCGAGTGGGCCAGCACACTGTCCACAGACTCACAGACCTGCTTATCGAGTGGGCCAGCACACTGTCCACAGACTCACAGACCTGTTTATCGAGTGGGCCAGCACACTGTCCACAGACCAACAAACCTGCTTATCGAGTGGGCCAGCACATTGTCCACAGACTCACAGACCTGCTTATCGAGTGGGCCAGCACACTGTCCACAGACTTACAGACCTGTTTATCGAGTGGGCCAGCACACTGTCCACAGACTCACAGACCTGTTTATCGAGTGGGCCAGCACACTGTCCACAGACTCACAGACCTGCTTATCGAGTGGGCCAGCACACTGTCCACAGACTCACAGACCTGCTTATCGAGTGGGCCAGCACACTGTCCACAGACTCACAGACCTGTTTATCGAGTGGGCCAGCACACTGTCCACAGACTCACAGACCTGCATATTGAATGGGCCTGCTCAATGCCCCTGGATTCACAGGCCTGGATATCAATTGTCCCAGCACTCTGTTCCCTGGACTCTCAGGCATGGGTTATAATCCAGCACATGTTGATGGGATAAAAGTCTCCTCATATAGCCCCTGTATTGGTTCTAAATTAATTGAGTTTGACTTAGCTTCAATCAAATTTGGGCTCACCAATACAAGGGAGCTTTACTCAGTATCTAACTCATGCTGTACCTGACCTTGGAGTGTTTGATGAGATACTGTAGAAGGAGCTTTACTCCATATCCTAGCCAGTGCTGCACCTGCCCTGGGAATGTTAATGGGACAGTGTAGAAGGAGCTTTACTCTATATATGACTCGTGCAGTATCTGCCCTGGGAGGGTTTGATGGGACTTCCAATCCCTGGCACTTTCATTCTTCATTTTGGTGACAAGGAAGACTCGAAAGCAAAAGCTACACATGTGAAATATTCACTGCAGACCAACAGGTGCAATAAAATAAGACAAATAAAATCTCCAATCTGTTTACGAGACCCAGCGACGTGATGGGGCTTGTCGGAGGCCAAACCTCTTATGTAATTCTTTGTTTGTGTGGTGGAAGTAACATTCTGAGTCATTAACTCACTCCGTCCATGTCTCCTTACCTGCCTGTAACCTAGAGACAGTTAGATCTCTGCCGAAAGTTTCTCCTCCCAGATTTAAACGAAGTAATACCTTCCGTCTTTTCTATTATCTTGAGTACTATTGATCTCACTGAGTGTAATTACCTTTTCTTGGATTTGAAGGTCACTTTCTGAGTGCAAACGGTGCTGTGTCTACAATTTTCTGACATGGGGTGACAGCGGGAAAGGCAGCAGTGTCCTCCCCGAGCCCACACGTGCTCAGAGAATTACCCCAGTAGGTCAAAAGTTACCTCCCAATATTTCTAGCATGCTGTAACGCAGTCACACTTTAACACCTCTACACAAAAATCTTCTTTTAAATGAGTAATCAACATCACAATTGTGCTGAGTGTTTGAGGTCCAAATTGCCCCTTCAAAACAAACTTATCTGCGTTTTATGCAAGATTATCGAAACAATAAAAACAAAGCAAATAATAACTGACTTTAAAAAATGGGTGAGGAAATATGCGGTGCCCCCTTTCAGATCCTCTGCTGCTGCCTCCTTTAATGCGAAGGGAAATTTGTATCTTTTAGCTCTGTCCCAGGTAATGTTGAGTGCTGAGTTTGAATTCCTGGATGTTGAGTGTGTTGTGTGCATTATAAATCTGCTCTGTATTGTAGGATATACTAAGTACTGGTGTTCAGTGTATTTAAAATAACCTGAAGGCTAGAAGTGAAAGTGGGTGGATAAGGCAGCGTCACAGGCTGGCAGAAAGTGCTGTGCCTTTGATTTCAAGCTTGGACAATTCCTGACCTTGAAAGTGATCATTGTGAAAAGGGGAGGGAAGCACCGAGCTTGGGCTGGGCACTTGGCACCCTCTTTCCAGGAAACAGCCCCACCGATTGGGCCACCTTGGGCTTCCCTCATACCTGTTCCTGTTGAGGGAGACCACGAATCAGCCATCCAACTTTTCCTTTGGATGGATATGTAATGAAGGAAGACTGAATGGAGTGTGGGAGAGATGACTAAAGTATATCCACAGCTGAGCTTCAAGAGTATTAGTTGCCTCAATCTATCATGGTTGCATTTTTAAATGGTAAGGGCTCCATACTCAGTCCTCCACAAACTATGTCCTCTTACATTCAGCTACCCTCAAACTGAGGCCTCCCCCACATCTAACCCACCCCAACATTCAATCCCCCACTGCACTCAGTATCGTCCCCATGAGCACAGCCCCCACCTTGCACACAGGTTGCCTCCACACCCACAATCCCCCTACGCTCAGTTTCACCTGGCACTCAGACCCCTGAACTCTGTTGCATCCCTCCCCAACCTTAGCATTCAGATCCTCTCAGGAAGCAGGCCCACCCACTGCACTCAGACCCCTCCTGTACTCAGACACCCCACCCCTATTGCACTCAGTATTGCCTACACTCAGACCCTCTCTCGCAGTCAGACACCTCGCACTTTTATCCCCTTACAAACTCAGATCCCCTCCACATTCAGACCTCCTCCCTGATCTCAGAGATATCTGAGATAGGCAAACAGAAAATAGGCCAGTACGAGAAAGCGTTAGTAGGAAATGGCTCTACAACTTATTGAGGCAATCAAGCAAAACATCATGGTGCTACGGTGACTGGAATTACTATGGCAGTTAAGCCACCCATCTTCTACATCTCAAAAAGTCTTCCACTTAAAGAAGCTCTTCCAACTTTCTTTCCAAATGGTTACAACAAATCTGCACTCACTTCCAGATGTTGACAGTTCTCTGTAAACAAAGGGCTTCCTGATGTCTAGCATAGTTGTGTTTTTTTTGGTACTGATTTACCTTAGTCCTCCACTCTCTATCCAGCTCAAATAAGTATAAACTTGGTTTGTATTCCCTCGAGTTTAGAAGGTTGAGAGCTGATCCAATCAAGATCCTTAAAACGTAAAAAGGATTCAGTAGAGTACAGAGAGAGGAACTATTTCCTCTGGTTGAGAGAATCCAAAACAAGAGGGCAGAGTCTTAATATTAAAACAAGAACCAGGAAGCAATTTTTCAAACAAAAGGATAGAAGAAACCTGGAACTCACTCTTCTAAAAGACTTTTGGGTGCTGAGGGACTATTGGAACTTTCAAAACTGAGATCAATAGACTTTTGTTACATAAGAGTATCGAGAGATATGGGGCTAGATTTTACACTGAGGGCAGGTTCCCCACTTGCCAGCATAAATTTCGGGGGAGAGCCCGCCTCTGCTTAGCCAGCTCACCCCGCTTTAACGTTTCAGGTGATGGGTCTTTAATTAGTATGAGGCGGGACTTCTGACCATTTCCAGGAGGATGTTCTGCCTCATAGAGCTGCCGGCCAATCGGAGACCGGAAGCTCTGCACACCAGCAGTGCCAAGCAAGTGAGGTGGCCACTGCTAGTACTGCAGGTAGGCCAAGGAGGTGGCATTCAGCGATAGACTCTTGCATTCAGGTAAGTCTGAGTTCTCACTGGAGACAGTCTGACAGGCCTCAGTAAGGAGGGTGAGGCACATGTTTGACAGGGTGGTGGGGGAGGATGGGCATGGGATTGCATAACTGTGGGGGTGGGGGTGGGGCGCTGACGTCCGATTAACAAAGGGGTCCGGGAAGGAGGTTACCTACTCCCACTTTCACTAACCAGCAACCCACAGGGTTAAACCTGCTGGGCTACACATTGGGCACAGGCCTCTCCCACCGAGCACTGGCAGGTTGAGATCCTTAATTGGGCCTTAATTGCCCACTTAAGGGTCTCAATTGGGCCACGGGCAGGTGACCCACCCGACGCCTCCCTGCCCACCGTAAAATCGTGAAGGGCATAGGAGCAGGTGGGCCAGCTGCAGGTATGTCGCCAATGGCACGGTACCCTAATTTACAGGTCCACCTGCCTGTTTTCCCGCACAGGTGGCCTGTAAAATTCAGCCCCTGGAGTTGAGATAGAGATTAGCTATGATCTAAGTATCAGCTGTGACTTAGTTGGTAGCATTTGTGCCACTAGGTCAAAAGGTTATTGGTTCAAGTCTCACTTCAGAGACTTGAGCACAAATATCTAGGCTGACATTCCAATCATTGCAGAACTGAGGGAGTGCTTCAGTTTCTGATATGCTGCCTTTTGGTTGAGATGTTTAACGGAGGCCGCATTTGATCTGTCAGAGAGAAGTAAAAGGTCCCATGGCACTATTTCAGAAAAGGGCAAGGGAGTTATCCCCATTGTCTTAGCCAGTATTCCTCAATTAATGATCACTAAAAGAAAACATTGATTATCTGGTCATTATCACATTGCTGTTTCTGGGAGCTTGCTGTGCTGCATTTCCTTACTAAACTTCAAAAGTATTTCATTGCCTGTAAAGCACCTTAGGACATCCTCAATATAGGAAACACATGGGCCTCCTTACAGTTCATGGGAACAATCTCAGGTATCAACAAATTACTAAATCAGCAGTTAGCATAACATAGCCCCCATTTCTTTTAGTTAGGTCAATACCTGCCACCCGATCCTGATTAAGAGTTCTAATCCAATCCAGGGCTCATTCTGCATCAACTTCAATGAATCCAGTTTTAGTGTCACTTCTATTAGATACCTCAGCACGGACTGCAGATGCAAAGCAATCATTCACCAGATCAACCATATCTTGGGATTCTACCCAAATATACCCAGAAAAATCACTGAAAAGCCCTTTAATCACTCCATCTCTTAATGTAAGTAAAAATATGACATTTTAACTTCTCAGTACCATAACCTTGACAACATTCTGGACAAGAAGCCAGATCACAGCTGTTGGCAATAGTAAGGCCTTGGGCAGATTAAATCAAAGCAGTTAAGATTAGGAAGGAAGTAATTAGCAAGTAAGCAAGCCCCACAAGGAGGACTGAATTTATCCTTCAAATGAAAATCCCCAGTGTAGCCAACTGAAGAATATGCTTGTGACAGGAGCTCAGCAACTGCTAAACCAACTCTCTGCATTCTCTTATTAGAACATAAGAAATAGGAGGCCAGGTGCCCCCTACAAGCCTGCTCCACCATTCAATAAAATCATGGCTGATCTTTGAACTCAACTCCATTTTCCTGCCCGCTTCCTATATCTTTTGATTTCCTTAGAGTCCATCATTCTTTCAGTCGCAGTCTTGAATTTGCTCAGCAGTTGAGCATCCACAGCCCTCCAAAGATTCACAACTGCCTGAGAGAAGAAATGTCTTCATACCTCACTCCTATCCCCTTATCCTGAGACTATGCCCCCTGGTTCTAGACTCTCTAGCCAGAGGAAACAGCCTCTCAACCGCAACCCTATCAAGTCCAGGATAAAAGATGTCTGTTGTTAAATCATGGCTCTACACCAAATCTGAGCTCTGTTATTGGGTTTGCCTTTGAACAATGAGTTGGATTATTGCCGGCCTAGTTCCAAAATGGGACCTAAATCTGGTTGGGGGGGTTGATGGAGTAGTGAAGGTAAAACTTTACTCTGTAACCACCCTTTACTGTACCTCAGCTGGATAACCTGAAATGAGATAATAACAGAGTGTAAAAGCAAAAAACTGCGGATGCTGGAAATCCAAAACAAAAACAAAAATACCTGGAAAAACTCAGCAGGTCTGGCAGCATCTATGGAGAGGAACACAGTTAATGTTTCGAGTCCGCATGACTCTTCAACAGAACTAAGGAAAAATAGAAAAGAGGTGAAATATAAGCTGGTTTAAGGGGGGGGTGGGACAAGGAGAGCTGGATAGAAGGCCAGTGGTAGCTCTTCTTGTTCCCCCCCCCCTTAAACCAGCTTATATTTCACCCCTTTTCTATTTTTCCTTAGTTCTGTTGAAGAGTCACGCGGACTCGAAACGTTAACTGTATTCCTCTCCGCAGATGCTGCCAGACCTGCTGAGTTTTTCCAGGTATTTTTGTTTTTGTTTTTAATAACAGAGTGTGTCCCACCTCTTGGTGACATCACCATATGTAACAAATCACATTAATATGCACAGACACCATTCAATTCTGGGTGAGATAAAAGGAACATTAAGATTCCAAACTCTATTAGCGCTTCTAGTTTCATTGTAACAGGAAAAAAACGTTTAACATAACTGCCACCACATCTTCATGGATCTAAGCCCCACCTTCTCAGTATCTCCCTCAATTTCATCTGCCTCCAGAAACCAATTAATTATTTCTTAATCCCACAGGGGAAGTCCAACTCAATCTCTTTTCCTGCTAACTCACCCCACGGCTCCATTCCAACTTTATTCCTAATGCTAGCCTCCTTCCGTGAAAAAAAATTGGATGCATAATTAGATGCAGGAATGGCATCAACAGACACCAGAGTGAGAGCTGGTACAAACCACGTGGTGCTTATTCGGTAGTATGTTCGCTAGCAAGTCCGCTGATATTCCCTCAATATGTTCACTCGCATATTGTGAAGACTTCAGTCATAATGTTCCCCTGCTTTCGGGCTGCACTAGGAAGCTCATACATTCATTGCCAAACCGTGCTAAGTTGAATGGTACTAGTTGTAGTATTAGGGTGTTCAGGGTTGGAAGGGTTAATGTGTGGGACTGGGGAAACAGTACTGCCCATATGATGACGTAAGAGACATATGACCAAGTGCCGAGAGGGAGAATGCTCATGGCTTAGATTAACACCTAATCTTGTATATCTGTATATAGTCATATTTATCCAATAACCAGTTATAGTTCAGACCTAAGTTTCAGCCATCCTTCCTTAGCCAGTCACAACCAACATACAACATGGTCTCAGACGTGGGATCTTACAACACTAGTTGGCAGCGAAGGAAAACTGCAATTGAGCTGAGTGCTACAGGCTACAAAGGCAGCAAAAACAAAAAGGTTTGCTGATTTATTGTCTATTAATCTCTGCTTGAGAATGTTCGTTTGGATGTTGGATCAAGATTGGATGGTCCTTGACTGTGATCTCCCTCCACGGTCAAATGCCTGCACAAGGTCACTGTCAAGAATGGAGAGGAGAGGTAGTAGAGAAAATTGTTTGGGGGGGTGGAGGGGGACCCCAGACATAAAAACAGGAGGAGACCATTCAACACCTCAAGCCTCTTCCACCAGTCAATTAGGTTGCGGCTAGTCTGTACCTCAACTCTATTTCCCTGTATTGGTTCTATATTCCTTTATAACCTTGCCTAACAAAAAATTTGTCGATCTCAGTTTTGCAGTTTTCAATTCATCCCCAGCCTCATCAGCTTTTGGGGGAAAGAGAGTTCCAAATTTTCAGGAAAGACTCTGAACTCAGCCTCTCCTCAGCAGGTGTTGTCTGTCAAGTGTGAAAATTCAGTGTAAGTTCCTTCATGCAGGACAGCGAAACTGCGAAGGCAGCTTCACAGTGTAGACAGGCGCTGACACTTGAGCACGTTGCCCTGGGTGAGTCACTGGGGTGAAACCCTGGACGTGACAACTCCTAATTCTTTGCTTTCTTTCTCTTTTCATCCGCAGACTTTTCAGTAGTTTAGGAGAGCTGAACACGATATCCCAGCGGAGCTTTGGGGCGACATTCACCATCCGTCCTGGCTCCAGGCAGCCTGTCACCCGCCGGGCCCCGAGCCCTGGGAAGCCCGGCGTCGAATCAAGGACAGAAGCCGGCATCAGCTCGCCGAGGCCCTCGCCACTCTCCACCCCGACGCAGACCCCCCCCACCATCCTGAAATCTTCCAGCCTCAACATTCCCCATGAGCCGAAGGAGGTGCGGTTTGTGGTGCGGAGCGCCAGTGCTCGCAGCCGATCCCCATCTCCCTCCGGCGTCGCCATGCATTCCTTGCTCCCCCCTAAGCCCTTCTGCCAGAAACCCATGGCGATGTGGAACAAGTACGACGTAGCGGACTGGCTCGACAGTCTGAACCTATCAGAACACAGAGAGAGCTTCTTACACAATGAGATAGAAGGCTCCCACCTACCCGCCTTGACAAAAGATGACTATGTGGAACTTGGAGTCACAAGAGTGGGACATCGAATGAACATCGAACGGGCTTTGAAACATTTTATAGACAGCTAGCTCCACTGGTGGGGGAGAGGAGGGGGTGGTGGGGGGGAGGTGGGTGGGGCTCTCAACTGGTCTGGGTTTTTTTGGGGGGGGAGGAGGGGGGACCTTTTTTTAAAAGAAAAAAAAATTACACTGCACTGAATGGTGGATAAGGGCAGAGCTAAATCTGAGTGACGTTGCTATGGTTAATGTTGCATGAATATTATGGGATGTTGCTTGGTGTCATTCCCACTGAAGCTCGACCAAGGTTCCAGTGAGAATCGCAAATTTTTTTTTTTGTTGTTTTTCAGATAAACAAGGAAAAAAAAATCAGCGAAGATTTCATTCAGTTGCCTTCAAATAATCGTTGCTTGTGAAGGGAATCTCTGGCTTTCTTCCTTGAGCCCACGGATTGTTGCACAGCCTGAGAGAGGCGAACAGAGATCCCCTTCAGACTTTGGATGAGTTGTGTTTCATTAGGAGAATGTTTAAAAATAGTTACTATCAAACCCAGTCTTTTCTTAATTGTATAAATTTATTTCAAAGTCCCCTGTTTCCTGAGGTTAAGGGAGGGGGGTCAATGATAAATCAAAGGGAAGAGAGCAAAATAGCAATGCATCCCCTCCACATGCTAGTTTGAGATATAGGAAAACGTCCTAGTTCTATTCCATCAACAGAATACTCATCTTTTTACCAATTATATATTTGAACAAAAATAATATAAAAAAAGTTTTTATGTTATAATTTTACTAAAACTATACATATATACTATTATAAGAAAATGTTAAATTGAATCTTCCAATCAAATGACTTGGTTAATGAGATTTCTCTCTTTTTTCCCTCTTTCTCTCACACATGGTTTTAATGAAGACCGCACAGCAATTTCAGGGCTGTAGGAATAAGTCAAAAGCAAGGAAACTTGTCGGACATTTTGGCACATTAACTCATCATCTTCCATCCGTACCAAGCTTGCTCAAAACTACAATTTATTTTTGGTCTCACAAAAGCACACATAAGCAGGAACCCTTGGCATGGACCCACGTGACTGGCATGTATCCACATGACTGGCATGTAACCATATGACTGGCATGTACCCACATGGCTGGCATGTATCCACATGACTGCAGCTAATTATACTGTCCAAAAACATTCCCACTCAGTTGCAAGTTCTTCCCAAACCCCTGCTACTGCTAGTCCTGTTTTTATTTTCTCCAACAATGGTGGGACAAACTAAAGACTAACATGACCCTCTCACTTTGTAGCTACCCTTTACTGAAATGTACTGTACTTCAAGGGTCCTTTTTTAAGAGTTACCAGTATAATGAGGGCTTGTTGCTCCAACAATATACACTAGCAGGATACCAAGGAAACAAATGCATTCACAGACATACACACATGCACAGAGTTAGGCACATATGCACACTCAGACATTCTCTTAGGCACACACACTCTTACCACAATATCATACTTTGCATGTATGTATGATACTGTCGACAAACACCCTGTCATTTACACACACATTCAAACATACATACAAACATACACAAACTCTCTGTCACATCTCAAGCACTCTGTCTGTCAATCTCATCCAGACGCACACTCCCACAAACTCTCAGTCTTTCTTGCATACTGTCTTTCCCATTCTCATACACATACATACTTGTTATCACAGGAGCACTGAAGATTTTTTCTTTCGTAACTCTGCACTTTATCACATCCCTAGAAATAGGTGTAACTGAAAGGAGTTTTCTGTTCACCCAGGATACTGGTTAACCCTCCACAGAGGCTGTCACATATCCTTGTTAACAGTTTGTGGAAATGATTGAAGATTAAATTGAAATATTTTTTGTTAGATTATAAAAATAGCCCAAAACTCTGATTGCCAATGTTGTTAATCAGTAAGTATAAGTGTCAGAGCATCTATATGTTGATATTCAGCTGAAGTCGGGAGCAGGAGGAATATGTTGGAGGTTTCATTTCATTCAGTCACTGACAGCACATTGACACTAAATAATATCCTCTTGCTGTCCAAAGCAAATGGAAAGATCTCCTAGTTACACCGTCCAGGACCAAAAAATGAAACCTTAACCCCTCCCCCTACCCTCATTTAATACTTACAATCAAAAAAGGAAAAGATAAAAGGGTACAGGGCAGGCAAATGGGATTAGAGGAGGAAGATCCAACATGAAGGCACCACCTACACAGGGGCAATGGGTTGAATGGCCTTTTCTGTGCTGAAGTTTCAATGTTTTTCTGATTTTCACCCTAAAGCACACTTTCTAATCTCAATGCTGATAGAAATTTCATTCCAGGGCTGTTGTGCAGGCACCTGCAAAATCTCTACTGAAATAGGGAGTGAGATTGGACTAAAGGAAACAAGACAGGAATCAGGTGCTAGGATGAGTCAATATTAATTACTCCTTGGATCTGGGTTTTAGATGAGCTCAGACCAACGGAACAAATGTGTCTTCTGCTGTCTCTACTGTGTTTGGGCAATTTCAATCCAGTTCAAATTTCTCACAGTACCATGGCACAAAGCTAATCTTCATTCTTTAGTAAATGGCACTAAACTTACAGTCTTACTCTGAGACCCACAAAATGTGCTAGGGAAACTAGGGCTGAAGTGCATTATGGTAGAGGGAACTTTACTCTGTATCTAAAGTATGCCGTACTGCCCTGGGAGTATTTCATAGAACACTGGATGCCTGAAATACCCAAACCTGAGGACCAGCAAAATTTTGCACACAAAAAAAGCTTTACTACAAAAGGAAATGAGAAATGAAATTCAGGTTATTTATGGAATAAAGACAATGTCAGAGAAGGAAGCGAGGAAGAAAACTAAATTATAGGTTATATATTGGAATAGGGGACCGAGAGTCAAATGAAATAGGAAACGAGAGTTGAGACTACATGGCATATCGCGTACTGGAATAGGAGACAAAGATTTGATTGAAATGAGACTTTATAGATTAAGAAGATTCAACTCTGAGCCAATTCCCTGCCCTATCACCTCATGTGGGGAGTGCATTCTGCTCCCTATGAGTGCCTCTCCTCCCTGGAAGCCCAGGGGCATGGAATTGACTCATAGATTCAGTCCTGATTTTGCTGATCTCAGCTGGCATTGCACTCAGGGTCTGCAGTTTCCCTCAGGATCCATGAGCTAAAGAGCAAAAATTAAAATAATCTAGAGTCCTTGGTCCTTATCGGCACCTCCTTCCCTGTCCTGCCAAATATTTGTGGACTTCGTGGGGAGGACAGGATCAGGCTCAGGTGGGATGCCACCACAATTGCCGGCACTCACTGCCTAGGCTCACACTTAAAGAACGGCCACTTAAGTAAAGCACCTGGGGGCTGCCAGTGGCCAGAGATGTTGAGCTGAAACCCAGTAAAAAGCAATGCCCTCGGGACAGAATATTGGGTAGGTAGAGGAAAAGATGGAAGCGAGAGAAGGTTCAAAATTGAAGTAAGAGACTGAGAGTTGAGTAAAAGAATGAAGTGAGAAATGAGTAGATGAGAAATGGACAATGAGGTACGTCCAGTGAAATCCACACCAGAATTAGAGTTTACAAGAACATGAGGAAGGGATCAGGTTTGAAACCATAGTGGATCCCACAATACCAAGGAACAGCCCTCATTAACATGCAAGGTGCTTACTTAAAGAAACAAAACTTAATTCTGCACAGGAAAAGGCCATTGGACTCAGAAAACCTGTTCCTTTTTTCACACATCAGCCTCACCTTCTTACCATATCCCTCAAACTCAATTACCCACATTTTTCACCTTATCCCCCAACTATCCCTACCAAACTACTCTCCACCCACCCATGTTCTCTTATATCAAATCCCGCCTTCCCAGGTTCTCACCAATCCCTCAACCACAATATCTGCCTTCACACCATATCCCTATACCCCACCATCCACATTCTTACCAGATCTTTCAACCAAATCTACCCATCTTCTCACCATATCCCTCAACTCTACCTACCCAACTTCTGCCTATATTCTTTAATCCCACCTGCTGACCTTTTACAATATTCCTCAACCCACCTATTCACCTTCTCCCCGTAACCCTCAACTACACCTACCCACCTTCTCACTATATCCCTTAACCACTGCCACCCAGCCTCTCACCACACCTCTCAACTCTACCTTCATATCATATTCCTCAACCCCCCCTTACCCACCTTCTCCCAGTATTCCTCAAACCCAACTATCGACTTTTCTAATATTCATCAACCGGACCTACTCAGCTTCTCTCCGTATCCCACAACCCCACCTACCCACCATCTCCTTATATCCCTCAAACTCTTCACTCTTCAGGAACACTAGTTGTCTCTTTTCCCCAAGGATACTGTTTGCTTCAATGTCCAAGGGAAGATATTCCACAATTTGGTTACCCTTGGGTGACAAAGTTCCACTAGGCTTACTTTCTTAACAGTAACTCTCTCATTTTTAACTCCTGTTCCCTGGATTTGAACCCTTTGCCACCAGGAAATTTGCACAATCAACTTTGTCAATTCTCTTTATTGTCAATCCATCACTATCTAGTGTTACATCCTACACTGCTTTACGGGAGCTACTAATTACTGCATTCAGTATTGACATTTGTTTCCTGACACAACTGATTGTCAAATGCTAGGTGACATGTTGTGAGGCCTCCAATTGTTTGGAAGGTGGGCTACCACTTATCAAAACTAAACTGTTCTATATGATGTGTCTGTTGAATGTTTCTCTTCCCCTAGTGCAGTACATTTCTTAAAAGGTATTCAATCATATACTGAATATTCTGCCATGGAATTGTGGAAGGGTAAATCAGCCAGTTTAGCCCTGGTTAGTGCAATGAGTTTTATGACTCTGCAAATCCTAGTTAAAAAGGCAGGCAGTGCTACCTATTTTCACCCTATACAGGATGGGAATGGGACTTATTTTTTAAATACACAACTCCATACACAAACATGAGAGGGCCATGTGCAAAGGTACTTAATGATGGTAATGGTAGCTTTGAATAGAAGGAAAATCAAGCCTGGTGTAGCGAGTAGCTGATTCAGTATTGCCTGTTTTACCCCATTTACCAAAGTTAAAATTATCCACAGTCCAATTGCACAACACATGGGATTTTTACTGCAACCATTGAAAGCTGGGCATTTTCACTTTCTGTTACAATTAGAAAAGTTACCAGAGCACTGCCCCAACCCTCAACCCAGAAACAATGGTAACCAATTCAAAAACGACATGAGGTCACTCCACAGAGACCCAATTTTAACCTAACTCATATGGCAGGAGCAGGGCTATTTCCAATGGGCACCCAATATTCCTTCAGCCCATTGACTTTGCTTGAGGTATAAAATCGGATGGTTAATTCAAAAGGGGAAGTCCAACCCAACTCCACCACGTGGGTCAGGTTAAAATCATGGCTCTCTTCTCTATGGAGAATGTGTTTCCCACAGGAAATACAACCTGAAATCTCCAGAACAGACTGATTTCCACAGATTTGCATGTTGTTATGTTCTAGGATGTTCTTTTCCCCAGCTCACCTTTTGCAACTTGGCTGCGTTAACCATTAGTATTGCCTGTGCCAGCTCAGCTTAATTTCGTGAAAATTGCACTAGTTCATAAAAGAAAAATGCAGAAATCTGGTAATACCTTGAAAATAAAACCCCTTTCAATAAAAATAACCACTGCCAGGGAATCTCCAAAATTCTGCAATGGTAAAGGGGAGCTACTAATATATCAAGAGGGGGCAGTTTCTGCAAGGTGCTCTCCCTGTTGTCTGTCATAACTCCAGTATAAGAACCACAGAAACTCCAAGAAAACTACTATTCTTTTGGCTTTCTGCTGCTCTTCCACCAAAGTTACAGCAAAGTGAGCAGAGAAACCCTATAGAAATGCAAACCCTGCCCTTCATCAGCTGTTGAGTTACACACACTGATACAGACCATGTGTGAGCATTTTTTTCACACCGAGGGTTGTGAAAATCTGGAACTCCCGCCCCCAAAAGGGTTTGGATGTTGGGGTTTTGGCGGGGAGGTGGAGGGGGGGTCAACTGAATCTTTTAAGACTGAGATGGATAGATTTTTGTTGGGTAAGTGTAATGAGGGATATGGAGCAAACACAGATAAATGGAGCTTTATTAAGATCAGCCACGATCCAATTGGATTTCAGGGCAGGCTCAAGGAGCTGAATGGCCTACTCCTAATGCTATGTTCCAAGATAGTCCAGCTATTTCAGTCTCAGTTACTCACAGACTTTCATTGGAATAATTAAGGAAATTGAAATCATATCCTTCATGTTTAGTTGAAATTGTTTGAAAAATCTAAGTGAACAACCATTATTATTTAGTCACCAGAATCCTGCTGATGTGCTATGAGATCAGTGAGAGAGATGAGGGACTATGGTCATAGTCAAAGATATCTCTTGATTCTTACGCAAAACCAACTTTAAACAAGAATTTTCTTTTATTCTCTAACACAGAGACTGTATTTAAAAACCATACTTTATCAAACTTTACGTGCCACATCTGTGAGGTTGTTGCCTCTGGGTGCCTCTAACCTCCCCCCACCCATCCCACCCACTACTTAGCATTTCAGGGCTCATTCAAAGGTTCTGAACCCACATTCTCTTTCTCCCCTTCTCTCCTAAGGCGCTGACTCTCACTGGGATACAGGTCCATCCATGGTTGTCCACGCTGAGCATTGCTTCACCCAAGTGGCCATTCTTCATGTGTGCTACCAGGCTATTCAACCATGGGAGCTCTTCCCAAGCCTATCTGCTCTCAATGTTCAGCCATGGAGGTTATTTTGGTATCTTGACACTCTCCTCTTGGAAAATAGTGTGAAGTAGTGGAATGATTCGCAGGCTGATTAACAGCCTTTTCAAACCCTGCACCTTCTGACTCAGAGATGGGAATGCTCCCACTGAGCCAAAGGTTGGCTCCTATGATAGGACGGGGGTCATAAGACAATCAGATTTGAGATTCATGGCTGCAATTTCCCCTCCCTAGACTAAATTCTCTGAATTCAATAGTGAAACACATTTCTGCGATATTGAGTGAGATCAGTAAACTCAGCATAGGCCTTAGATTGAAACTGGGACATTCCTGGTCTGACAGAGTCAAGGCCATATGGAGCATTAACCCACTGCGCAATCAGTGCAGCAAATGAGACATTCCAGTAAAGATCTGATATCTTGAGATGAGGAGAGAAGAGTCTTGAAACTGGGTGCGCCTCACTGTGTGCCATCAAACACTGGGGAAGATGCAGCAGAAACTTCACAAGGAGCAGCAAGACCCAAGTTTTGATCCTGGTCAGTGCTGAGTTAGCTGATCTCATCCAGGTAGTAGGAAGGAGAGCCATAATGGACTTCAAAAACACATGGCTGGGTGAGAACAAAATTATGGATCAAAAATATCATTCAGGTTTAAGGTTGTTTCCAGCTTTCCCATTGATTAATCTAGCTTCCCCACCAAAACCCTAGTAGCCTAACTTCCATTGAAGCCCATCTGTTTCTACCATAACTTTTCTATCAAAGCCAATTTTTCTCAAAAGCTATCTCTTCCAAAGCCCATTCCACTGGCAAACCTAACACACCTAGCAAACCTAAGCCCATCTCTCTAGTTCCGTATCTCCCCCCATCGTAAATAAGTTTGTTAGTAATCCAACTGTCGAATTGTAGCTCGCCATTATAGGACCCTCAAATTCCCAACAAGACTCATCTCTTTCATACTCTGTCCCATCATAACTAGTCCCTTTAGTACTCACTCTGTCCAATCATAACTTGTGACTATATTAACCACACTGTTTCATTGTGATTCATCCCTTTAATAGTCTTACTGTACCATCGATACTCATGCCTGTAGTTCCCTCATTGTTCCCTCATAACTCATGCAGTCACTTTCCCACCACACACTCCTTTTGTACCCGTGCAATTCATCCTTTTAGTAACCTTACTATCCCATTGTAAGTCATTCCTTTAATACTCTCACCATGGCATTGTAATTTGTAGTACCTTCACTATCCCTTCTTAACTCTTTCCTTTACTACACTCATTATCTTGTCATAACTCGTTCCTTTATTACTCCCACTGTCCCATCATAACTCATCCCTTTAGTACACTCATTGTCTCATCATAACTCATTCATTATTCTCACGGTCCCATTGTAACACGTCCCTTTAGTACCATCACTGTCCCGTCATAACTAGTTCCTTTATTACCCTCACTGTCCCATCATAACACATCCCTTTAGTTCCCTCCTGCCTCAGCATAGCTCATTTCTTTTGTGCCCTCACTGTCCGGTCATAAATTGCTCCTTTATTACCGTCACTATCTAATCATAATGTGTCCCATTCGTACCTCGCAGTTGCATTGTAACTCATCTTTTTAGCACTCTCACTGTCCTATTGTAATTGATTCATTTAGTACTCTCACTGTCCCATTGTAGCTCATTCCTTTAGTACTCTCACTTTGTAACAAATTCCTTTAATACTCTCACTGGCCCATTGTAATTCCTTCCTTTAGAACTCTCACTTTCCCATTGTAACTCATTCCTTTAGTACTCTCAGTGCCCCATTGTAACTCGCTCCTTTAATATTCTTACTGTCCTATTGTAACTTGTTCCTTTAGTACTCTCGCTTTGGAACTAATTCCTTTAATACTCCCACTGTCCCATTGTAACTTCTTCCTTCAGTTCTCTCACTGTCCCATTCTAACTTCTTCCTTCAGTTCTCTCACTGTCCCATTGTAACTCGTTCCTTTAGTACACTCAGTGTCCCTTTGTAATTCATTCCTTTAGAACTCTCTCTGTCCCATTGAAATTTCTTCCTTTTGTACTCTCACAGTCCAATCGCAACTCTTTCCTTTAGTACTCTCGCTGTCCCATTGTAACTCATTCCTTTAGTATTCTCACTTTACAACTCATTTCTTTAGCACTCTCTCTGTCCCATTGTAACTCATTCCTTTAGTACTCTCAGTGCCCCATTGTAACTCGCTCCTTTAATATTCTTACTGTCCTATAGTAACTTGATCCTTTAGTACTCTCGCTTTGGAACTAATTCCTTTAGTACTCCCACTGTACCATTAACTTCTTTCTTCAGTTCTCTCACTGTCCCATTGTAACTTGTTCATTTAGTACACTCACTGTCCCATTGTAATTCATTCCTTTAGAACTCTCTCTGTCCCACTGAAATTTCTTCCTTTCGTACCTTCACAGTCCAATTACAACTCTTTCCTTTAGTACTCTTGCTGTCCCATCATAACTCATTCATTATTCTCATGGTCCCATTGTATCACGTCCCTTTAGTACCATCACTGTCCCGTCATAACTAGTTCCTTTATTACCCTCACTGTCCCATCATAACACATCCCTTTAGTTCCCTCCTGCCTCAGCATAGCTCATTTCTTTTGTGCCCCCACTGTCCGGTCATAAATTGCTCCTTTATTACCGTCACTATCTAATCATAATGTGTCCCCTTAGTACCTCGCAGTTGCATTGTAACTCATCTTTTTAGCACTCTCACTGTCCCATTATAATTGATTCATTTAGTACTCTCACTGTCCCATTGTAGCTCATTCCTTTAGTACTCTCACTTTGTAACAAATTCCTTTAATACTCTCACTGGCCCATTGTAATTCCTTCCTTTAGAACTCTCACTTTCCCATTGTAACTCATTCCTTTAGTACTCTCAGTGCCCCATTGTAACTCGCTCCTTTAATATTCTTACTGTCCTATTGTAACTTGTTCCTTTAGAACTCTCGCTTTGGAACTAATTCCTTTAGTACTCCCACAGTACCATTGTAACTTTTTTCTCAGTTCTCTCACTGTGTCATTCTAACTTCTTCCTTCAGTTCTCTCACTGTCCCATTGTAACTCATTCCTTTAGTACTCTCAGTGCCCCATTGTAACTCGCTCCTTTAATATTCTTACTGTCCTATTGTAACTTGTTCCTTTAGAACTCTCGCTTTGGAACTAATTCCTTTAGTACTCCCACAGTACCATTGTAACTTTTTTCTCAGTTCTCTCACTGTGTCATTCTAACTTCTTCCTTCAGTTCTCTCACTGTCCCATTGTAACTCGTTCCTTTAGTACACTCACTGTCCCATTGTAATTCATTCCTTTAGAACTCTGTCCCATTGAAATTTCTTCCTTTCGCACTCTCACAGTCCAATTGCAACTCTTTCCTTTAGTACTCTCGCTGTCCCATTGTAACTCATTCCTTTAGTATTCTCACTTTATAACTCATTTCTTTAGCACTCTCTCTGTCCCATTGTAACTCATTCCTTTAGTACTCTCAGTGCCCCATTGCAACTCGCTCCTTTAATATTCTTACTGTCCTATTGTAACTTGTTCCTTTAGTACTCTCGCTTTGGAACTAATTCCTTTAGTACTCCCACTGTACCATTGTAACTTCTTTCTTCAGTTCTCTCACTGTCCCATTGTAACTCGTTCATTTAGTACACACACTGTCCCATTGTAATTCATTTCTTTAGAACTCTCTCTGTCCCAGTGAAATTTCTTCCTTTCATACCTTCACAGTCCAATTGCAACTCTTTCCTTTAGTACTCTCGCTGTCCCAGTGTAACTCATTCCTTTAGAATTCTCACTTTATAACTCATTTCTTTAGCACTCTCTCTGTCCCATTGTAACTCACTCCTTTAGTACTCTCAGTGCCCCATTGTAACTCGCTCCTTTAATATTCTTACTGTCCTATTGTAACTTGTTCCTTTAGAACTCTCGCTTTGGAACTAATTCCTTTAGTACTCCCACTGTACCATTGTAACTTCTTTCTTCAGTTCTCTCACTGTCCCATTGTAACTCGTTCATTTAGTACACTCACTGTCCCATTGTAATTCATTCCTTTAGAACTCTCTCTGTCCCACTGAAATTTCTTCCTTTCGTACCTTCACAGACCAATTGCAACTCTTTCCTTTAGCACTCTCTCTGTCCCATTGTAACTCATTCCTTTAGTACTCTCAGTGCCCCATTGTAACTCGCTCCTTTAATATTCTTACTGTCCTATTGTAACTTGTTCCTTTAGAATTCTCACTTTGGCACTCATTCCTTTAGCACTCTTTCTGTCCCATTGTAACTCATTCCTTTAGTACTCTCCCTGTACCATTAAAACCCATTCCTTTAGTACTCTCACTGTCCCATTATAACTCATTCCTTTAACATACTTACTCCCATTTTAACCTTTTCCTTTAGTTCTCTCCCTGTCCCATTGTAACTCATTCCTTTAGTACACTCTCGGTCCCATTGTAACTCGTTCCTTCAGTACTCTCACAGTCGCATAATAACTCGCTCGTTTAATATTCTTACTCTCCTATTGTAACTCGTTCCTTTAGTACTCTCGTTTTGGTACTAATTCCTTTCATACTCTCACTGCCCCATTGTAACTCATTCCTTTAATACACTTACTGTCTTATTATAACTTCTTCCTTTAATATTCTCACTATCCCATTATAACTCATTCCTTTAGTATTCTCACTGTCCCATTGTAACTCGTTCCTTTAACACTCTTACTCCCATTGTACCTTCTTCTTTTAGTTCTCTCAACGTCCCATTGTAAATCATTCCTTTAGAACTCTCTCTTTATAACTCATTCCTTTAGGACTCTCACTGTCCCATTGTAACTCATTCCTTTAGTATTCTTACTGTCCCATTGTAACTCATTCCTTTAGTATTCTCACTGTCCCATTGTAACTCATTCCTTTAACACTCTTACTCCCAATGTAACTTCTTCCTTTAGTTCTCTCAATGTCCCCTTGTAATTCATTCCTTTAATACTCTTACTGTCCCATTATAACTCATTCCTGTCGTACACTCTCAGTCCTATTGTAACTCTTTCCTTCAGTACTCTCAGTATCCCATTGTAACCTCTTCTTTTAGTTCTCTCACTGTCCAATTGTAATTTGTTCCTTTAACATTCTCACTTTGTAACTAATTCCTTTAGTACTCTCACTGTCCCATTGTAACTCGTTCCTTTAACACTCTTACTCCCATTGTAACCTCTTCCTTTAGTTCTCACTGTCCCATTGTAATTCGTTCCTTTAATACTCTTACTGTCCAATTGTAACTAATTCCTTTAGCACTCTCACTGTCCCATTGTAACTCATTCCTTTAATACTCTCACTCTGTAACTAATTCCTTTAGTACTCTCATTGTCCCATTGTAACTTGTTCCTTTAGTACTCTCACTTTGTAACTAATTCCTTTAATACTCTCTATGTCCCATTGTGATTTCTTTCCAAAGTACTCTCAGAGTTCCATTGTAACTCATTCCTTTAGTACTCTAACTGCCCCATTGTAACTCATTCCTTTAGTACTCTCACTGTCCCATTGCAACTCGTTCCTCTAGTACTCTCACTTTGAAACTAATTCCTTTAGTACTCTCACTGTTCTATTGTTTCTCAACCCTTTGGTATTCTCTATGTCCCATTGTAACTGGACCCTTTAGTACACTCGCTGTTCCATTGTAACTGGACCCTTTAGTACACTCGCTGTCCCATCATGAATTGTCTCTTTAGTTCTCTCACTGTGCCATTGTAAATTGTCCCTAGTACCCTCAGTATCCCATTGGAACTTGTCCCCTCAGCAGCCTTTTTGTTCCATTATAACTATTCTCTTTTGTACCCTCTCTGTCCCATCGTAATTTGTCTCTTATTACCCTCACTGCCCATTGTAACTGGTGCCTTTAGTACTCTCACTGTCCCATCACAGCTCATCCATTTAATACACTCACTGTCCTGTTGCATCTCAGTATTACCCTCAATGTCCCATTGTAACTATTTTCTTTAGTGCCCTCATTGTCCCATTGTTATTCATCTCTTTTAGTACTTTCACTGTAACACCACAGCTTGTTCCTTTAGTACTCTTACTGTCCCATCATAATTCATCCCTTTAGTACCCTCGCTGTCCTGTTGTAACTTGTCTCTTTAGCCCCTCTCTATCCCATCGTAACTATCCTTTTTTGTATCCTGCATTGTCCCATCTAAACCCATTATCCCACTGTAACTTGTCCCTTTGTAACCTTCACTGTCCAATCATAATGCAACCCCTTTGTACCACACAGTTGCATTGTAACTCATCTTTTTAGTACCTTCACTACACCATTGTAATTCATTCCTTTAGTACCCTCAATGCCCCAACATAACTTGTCCTTTTTAATAGTTCTACAGTCCCATCATAACTTTACTACTTTCAACGTCCCATCGTAATATTCTTTCCTACCATCACTGTCCCATTGTAACTCGTCCAATTAGTACCCTCACTGTCCCATGGTAACCTGGCCCTTTAGTTCCCTCAATGCCCTCTTGTAGCTTTTTAGTACCCTGGTTCTCTCATGGAAGCCCATCACTGTAGTACAGTAACTCATCCACAAAGCCCATCCCTAAAGTACTCCGCCTGATTCTCTCATTGAAGCAACTCTCATTTGTCCCCTCATTGTCATAGAGTAGCTTTCAACTGTTTCCTGATTGACCTGAGGAATGCTTCTCTCACCCATTCCCTACCAATGACCCTGCCTATTATTCCAGATATTTTCTCCCTTTGTTTAAGATAATTCCTTCTGATATCTGGTCAATTTCTTTTTGTCTAGTTTATATGCCTGGCTCTAGTTCATCCATCCGTTATTATTTTAATAACTTATATTTTTCAACCAGGTTCCCCCTCAACCTTTTTCTCTCCAGGTGTGAAAATTGGTCATTCTTACCCTAAATAGCCTGTCCACCTCAAATCTGGAATCACTCTGTGCATCCTTTCCTGCACAGACACAAAACTCTTGTTCTCTGGTGCTCAGCACCATACTCAGTACCATGTGGAATCAGCTCACACACTGTTCAACACAGTGGAACTACTTTAGACAGACAGTTCGTTATGCTGGCCATATACTCCAGCATTGTATAAGCTACTCGTTTCACTAATGAGATTCAACAATAAAAACAACTTGTATTTATATAGCACCTTTAACGTAATAAAACATCCCAAGGTGAAATATCTCGTTTAAAACATGGCTAAAGCTGACACATGAAGAAAAGCCACTCTGGCAGAACTGAAATACAACCAACACTTGTGGAGCTGTACACCAGCAAGGGTCTGTTTCTCTAGGGAACGCCAGCAGGTTGGGAAGTGAATAAAAGATCACTAGAAACTCCAGAAGGCCACTCAGTCCCACGTGGGTCAGGCCAGGTTGGATGGAATCAGGTCCAATCAGGTCAGATGGGATCTGGTGAAGGTGGGTCAGATGGAATATGATCAGGTCGGTCAGATTGGGTCAGCTAAGTTTGGGTCAGACAGGCTCCACTAAGTCTCTATAGTTTATTCTGTAGAGCAACCCTACAATGAAATGTCACAAAGGGAAGAACTTCAGCAACTTCAAATAATTAACACAAGCTTTTCTGATTCTTATGACAAGAAAATCAAAGGCTAACATTGTGCTGTCAGTATGAAGCATCAAAGAATTCTCATTTGATCAATTTGAATATGAAACTTATTTGGATTAGAAAATAGATTGCTCATCCATCAACTGCACCTTATTGATCAAGAACATAGTTTATATGTAATTCTCTGTCAAATGAAGAAAACCCTGTTTAATGGACTGTTATACAGATTACAGGACTGGGGTATCACTGGGTTATGTGCAATTCAAACAAAGGGGTTGAATGATTTATATGTTTATCCAGGAGCACATTATAGGCTGGAATCTAATTGAAAGGTTTGGGTGGTTTTGATATAGAATAATGGATACGTGGAAGTGAGTTACAGGCTGGAATCTAACTGGGGAGTTTGGGAGGTTTCAATATAGAATAATGGATATTTGAGTGTGAGTTATAGGCTGGAATTAAACCATTTAGAATCTAATCAAGGGGTTTGGGTGACACACTCTGAACCCTAAGATTAGAATTCTTCTTTAACATCAGTCCCATTGATCTACAACACTATTTCAGTATTTTCGTAGGGAGCATAGTTTATTCATGAGATGCCCCAATAGCTGTTTTCAGTGCCAACACCAATTTTCAGTGACCCTTCACCTCATTGATGAGGTGGTCACTGTCACGGCTGAGGGTTATTTCATCAGAGATATTTCCTAAGCAAAGATCTGCGGCCAGTGACCTCCACGTTCGTGTGATCTTACTTTTTATAAAGCATATTTCTTTGGCCCTCAGTAACCACACAGGTCAAAGGTCTCCGGGTTAGTTTGCCCGGGTTCATTACTCAAGGTAGTCTGGCAAGGAAGCAATCATCCACCATTTCAAGGGCAAGTGGTTTAGTGTGGGTAAGATTGCCAAGGATGGCAGGATAGTAGCAGACGATAACATCCCACAAGTGAGACCCCCAATGACACCAATTTAATTTTAATCAGCTGCACGTTGCAAAGTCTAGTGAAAACTCTCCTGACCGTTAACACCCACTGCTGTTGACAGGCACTGTTTCAAAGCAAACCCTGTCTTAAAGGTGCCGGTAAGCAGTGCATGTGCTGACAATAAGATCAGCTGTTGCAGTAACAATCCACAAGGTTCCGTCACCTTTAGGCTGCCATTGTAAAACATGGAACTGATTAAAATTAAAAAGGCAAGCGAGGGGAGAAACTGAGTGGAGAGATCGTGTTGTAAGGAGTCAGGACAGGTTGCTTGCCCAGAACACTTCACATCTCTTTGTACTAAGGTGATGCTCCACATTCTTTTCTAAGAATTATTATTTGACAGATTCACAAAATAGAAGTATAAAGGGTTACTTTAATCTTCTTGTTGTGATACTTGCACCACAGAGAATCTATGTTTGTTATATACTGTAATAAATTTCTAAGTAAAGTTTATCATCTTTTATCAGACTTCTGTTTGTTTGAATTGTTTGAATTTGAAAAAAATATATTTTGTACCAAGCAATTCAGGAGGGTGGGGGACCAGGTTCTATTTCCATTGTGATTTTCACCCCAAAGTAAAGATATTTTATCCAGCAACTGCTGCTGATTCAATGAGTGAAGGACTGCTCAGAGTTCCATCCCCACTCTCTGCGGTTAACTGTCCTCAGGAAGAATGGCACAAGGGACTACAATTGACCTTGGCATCATTTGGGTAAAGTGGGCTCCTGCTCTGAACACTGTTCGGTGACTCCAGCTTTTGTATGTGTGTGTGAACATTAGGCAAGGACTGGACCAGGCTTGGCAGTGATGGTCCCACATTACCCTGCCAACATTCACTGGGTTCACCTTGGCCAAGTACCAGAGGGGAGGCTATGGAGCTGTACAAAGGTAACAATCAGCACCTTTGGGGGCGATTGGAGAGAGGAACAAAATGAAAAGTTGCTGGATCAGATGCTACTAGTTAAAGTTTGGATTATGCTCTGTATATTGGGGGTGAAATAGATGTTGGATGATAGCAAATCAGCCACCAGTTTTACACCCACCCATGTCAATGGGATAGAAAATCAGGTGAGGTATATTGGGCCAGTGTGTATTGGTTGGGTGCAAAAAGGGCGGGTGTAAATTGAGCAGGGTTTAAATAAGGCTGGGTGTAAATTGGGCAGGTGCAAATCAAAATCAGGACAATCCAACTGGGCAGTTATCACCCCATTAGTCTACTCTCGATCATCAGCAAAGCGATGGAAGGGTTCATCGACAGTGCTATCAAGCGGAACTTACTCAGCAATAACCTGCTCACTGATGCTCAGTTTGGGTTCCACCAGGGCCACTCAGCTGCTGGCCTCATTACAGCCTTGGTTCAATCATGAACAAAAGAGCTGAACTCAAGAGGTGAAGTGAAAATAATTGCACTTGACATCCAGCCAGTATTTCACCAAGTGTGGCATCAAAAAGCCCTAGCAAAACTGGAATCAATGGGAATCAGGGGGAAAACTCTCCACTGGTTGGAGTCATAGTTGATTGTTGAAGGTTAGTCATCTCAGCCCCAGGACATCACTGCAGGAGTACCTCGGGATAATGTTCTAGGCCCAACCATCTTCAGCTACTTCATCAATGACCTCCATCATAAGGTCAGAAGTGGGGATGTTCACAGACTATTGCGCAATGTTCAGCACCATTTGCGGCTCCTCAGACACTGAAGCAGTCCTTGCCCATATGCAGCAAGACTTGGACAACACTCAGACTTGGGCTGATAAGTGACAAGTAACATTCACGCCACACAAGTGCCAGGCAATGACCATCACCAACAAGAGAGAATCCAAACATCTCCCCTTGACATTCATTGGTTTTACCATCACTGAATCCCCCACTATCAATGTCCTGGGGGTTACCATTGACTAGAAACTGAACTGGACCAGCCATATAAATACTGTGGCTACAAGGGCAGGTCAGAGGCTGGAAATCTCGGGGACAGTAACTCACCTCCTGACTCCCCAAAGACTGTCCACCATGCACAAGTCAGGAGTGCAATGGAATACCCTCCACTTGCCTGGATGAGTGCAGCTCCCACAACACTCAAGAAGCTCGACACCATCCAGGACAAAGCAAATAGCTTGATTGGCACCCCATCCACCACCTTCAACATCCACACGCTCCAGCACTGATGATGCATTGTGGCAGCAGTGTATACCATCTACAAGGTGTGCTGCAGCAATTCACCAAGGCTCCTTCAACAGCACCTTCCAAACCTGCGACCTCTACCACCTAGAAGGACAAGGGCAGCAGATGCATGGGAACACCAACACCTGCAAGTTCCCCTCCAAGCCATACGCCATTCTGATTTGGAATTATATTGCTGTTCCTTCACTGTCACTTGGTTGAAATCCTGGAATTTCATTCCTAACAGCATTGTTGGTGTACCCTGCATCACATGGACCACAGCGGTCAAGAAAGTGGCACACCACCATCTTCTCAAGGGCAATTAGGGATGGGCAATAAAAATGCTGGCGTAGCCAGAGACACCTGCATCCCATGAAGGAATAAAAACAGATATATATCAAGCGTACATAAATTGAGCAGGGTATAAATTGCGCGGGTGTAAATCGGGTGGCTGTAAATGAGATAGGTGTCAATTGGGTGGGTATAAGCTGGGCGGGTGTGAATCAAGTGAGTGTAAATCGGGCTGGTGTAAATTGGATGGATGTAAATCGGATGGGTGTAAATCAAGGGGTGTAAATCGGGCGGATGTAAGTCAAGCGGGTATAAATCGATTAGGTATAAATCAAGTGGGTGTAAATCGAGTGGGTGCAAATTGAGTGGGTATAAATCGAGTGGGCGTAAATCGGACGGGTGTAAAATCGAGTAGGTGTAAATCAAGTGGGTGTAAATCGAGTGGGGGGCAAATCGAGTGGGTGTAAACCAGGTGACTGTAAATCAAGCGTGTATAAATCAGACGGGCTATGAATTAGGTGGATGTAACTTGGATAGGAGTTGTAAATTGAGTGCAGTTAAGTCAGGCATGGTGTATATTGGACGGGGGAGCTATAAATCTAAGAATTAACCAATGCCCCAAACTGACCAGAAAATAAAGCACCTAGGAATTTTTCCAATGTGCTTCAAGGAGTGGAGGGAAGAACAAGTGATAGAAAAGAGGACAGAGCGGCACTCTCCATTCCCAAAGGACTCGGGAAAGGACGCTGTAGCATCTAGTGAACAAGTAGAGATCTGCATTTTCAATTTTTACCAAAAATAATGCAGTTTTTATTTTCTTTTTTCTTAATTTACACTGATTTAAAATACAAATCTTGGTTCCAGCATCACCAAAAGCCTCTGCATTCTCACCCTGCGCCCTGCAGATGCTCTCCTGTCCCAGGCTTTCTCTCCCCTGATCAACACTCCTCCTAACTCTATTTCAAGTTCAATCCAGTCCCATTTTTTCTCACCCTGCCCCAGATCTCTGCATTCCCATTTCCTGCCCTGAGATCCTTTTTCCTGTCCCTGATACCTCTTTCTTGTCACACATTGCCTTTTTAAATTTGTTCATGGGATGTATTCAACCATACATCTCATCGCCCCAGCATATCCCTCACTTTACAATTACCATCAAGCCAAGGGATATATCCTGGTTCAATCTGGAGTGCAGAAGAGCATGTCAGGAGCAGCATCATGAACACCTAAAACTAGGTGCCAATCTAGTGAAGCTATAACACAGGACTAACTGCATGTTAAATAGTGGAAGCAGCATGCGATAGACAGAGCAAAGCAATCCCACAACACATGGATTAGATGAAAGCTCTGGGGACCTTCCACATCCAGTCATGAATGAATCATGGAATCATATAAGGGTTACAACACAGAAGGCCATTCTGCCAGTCACGTCTCCGTCAGTTCTCTACAAGAGCAACTCACATAGTCCCATATGCCTGCCTGTAGCCATGCTAATATTATCTCTTCAGATAATTATCCAATTCTCTATTGAAGGCCTCATTGAATTTGCCTTCAACACACTCCCAGGCAGTGCATTCCAAATCCTAACCACTCGCGACATAAAAATGTTTTTCCTCATGCTACCACTGCTTCCTTTGCCAATCTCCTTAAATCAGCGTTCTCCGGTTCCAACCCTTCCACCAACGGGAACAGCTTTTCCCTCTCCTGTCCAGATCCCTCATTATGGCATAGGACAATTAAACAACTAGGAGGAGGATGAGGCCCCATAGACACTCCCCTCCTTAATGATCGGGCAACCCAGCATGTGAATACAAAATACAAGCCTGAAGCATTTACAACCATCATCAGCCAGAAGTACTGAGTGGATGACCCATCTCGGCCATCTCCTGAAGTCCCCAGCATCACAGATGCTCGTCTTTTAGTCAGTCAATTCAGTCCATGTGATATCAAGAAATGGTTGAAGGCGGTGCATAGCAAAAGCAATGGGTCCTGACAACATCCCAGCTGTAGTACTAAAGACTTGTGCTCCAGAACTAGCCACAACCCTAATCATGCATTTCCACTACAGCTACAACAATGGCATCTACCCGACACTGTGGCAAATTGTCAAGGTAGATTCTGTCCACAAAAACAGGACAAATGCAATTCGGCCAATTACTGTCTCATCAGTCTACTCGCAATCGTCAGCAAAGTAATGGAGATATCGTTGACAGTATTATCAGGCAGCACTTATTCACCAATAACCTACTCATCAATACTCAGTTTGGATTCTGCCAGGGCCACATAGTTCCAAACCTCGTAATAGCCTTGGTCCAAATATGAACAAAAGAGCTGAATTCAAGAGGTGAGCTGGCAAGGCGGCTTTTGACCAAGTGTTACATCAGGGAGCCCAAGTAAAATTGAAATCAATGGGAATCAGGAAAACTCTCCACCAATTGGAGTCATACCTAGCAAAAAGGAAGATGGTTATGGTTATTGTAGACCAGTCATCTCAGTCTCAGGACATTGCTGTAGGATTTCCTCAAATGCTGCATCAATGAACTTCCTTCTATCATAAGGTCAGGAACAGGGATGTTTCCTGATGACTGCAGTGTTCAGTCCCATTCAGAACTGGGCAGCTGCGTACACAGTTCTCAATGCTTGCAGCCCAGGACTGCTCCAGTGAAGACATGGCCCTGAAAGCCAAGAGTTCAGCGACCTGTCTCTGGACTGCCTTTGGTAGACCTGCCATGATGTCCTCCACCCCTGCTCTGGCCGCAGGAGGTCCAGCAATCTCACCACTCCGGCTTGGGAGCTGGTGGCAATGGTGGTCAGTGTCAAGGCTGCACAGAAGAGGTTGGCCATCCAGTGCGGAAAGAGAATGAATGATCTCATCCGTGCCGCATGGGTAAGGCAACAATCTCATCACTTTAAACTCACACACTCACAAGGTCATCACTGGCATCACTCACTGCCAGCTCAAGGGACATCACCACTCACTCTCTCTCACACACCCTCACATCTCCATCTGGCTTCATCTCCTCTGGAGACTGCCACCTCAGCCCTCACCATCTTGAGGCCACTTGCCACAGGTCAATATAAGCCTCCCACACACACATCCTGGGATAACCACCTTCCCCAGCCCTGGCCCTAGCCCTGCAGCCATTGAAAAGCACCCCTGCCTCACAGCTGGTCTGGTAGGTAGAGACCTGTCCATGAGCCCCCCTAGAAGTGATGTGGTGCTGCCTGAGAAGCCTGGTGCTGATGACTATGAGTACTGCCCAAAGCAAGATATATAAACAAACCTCGAAGTCCCGAGCGAAATGCAGCTCGCCAGGAGCACGACGGCTTATGTACAGTTGTGAAACAGGTTGGCATGCCGATGTACCCAGGTGATCCAGCGTGGGGGGATGAGTTCGGCGGGCGGGGCTTATAATGAGTTGCTAAAGTATTGAAATTAGGTTCCCGACGTGTGGCAGCGGGAAACACGGCCCACCATTGACGGGCGGAGCGGACGATCGCAAACTGGTTGCACAACAGCGTAAAACCGATTTTTCGCCTTCTCGCCATATTGTCCGCTCATGCTGCCAATAGGAGCGTCAAATTCTCCCCTCTGAATCAGCCCATGCCCACATGCAACAAGACCTGGATAACATTCAGGCTTGGGCTGATAACTGGCAAGTAACATTCACACCAAACAAGTGCCAGGCAATGATTATTTCCAACCAAGAGAAAATCCAACTATCTCACCACCACCATCTCAATGGCAATAAGGGCTGGCCAACGATTGCTGGTCTTACCAGTGACGCTCACGTTTCATGAACTAATAAAAAAATGTGGGTGCTCTTTGGAAGGGAATTCCAGGATTTTCGACCAATGACAGTGAAGGAATAGCAATACAATTCCAAGTCTGGATGGGGTGTAAAAGCTGGAAGGAAACTCACAGGTGCTAGTGTTCCCATGTACCTGCTGCCCTTGTCCTTCTAGGTGATAGAGGTCATGGGTTTGGAAGGTGCTGTGGAAGGAGGCTTGGTGAGTTGCTGCAGTGCATCTTGCAGACGGTACACACTGCTGCAACGGTACACGCCTGGTGGAGAGAGTGAACGTTTAAGATGGTGGATGGGGTACTAATCAAAGGGTTGCTTTGGCCTGGAGAGTGTTGAGTTTTTTGGGTGTTGGTGGAGCTACACTCATCCAGACAAGTGGAGAGTAATCCATGGTGAGCAGACTCTGGGGAGTCAGGAGGGAAGTCACTCACTGCAGAACACACAACTTTTGACCTGCTCTTGTAGCCATAGTATTTACATGGCTTTCCCAGTTAAGCTTCTGGTCAATGATAACCTCCAGGATGTTGATGGTAGGGGGTTCAGCGATGGTAATGCTTTTTATTGAAGTGTAAGAAATTCGACTCTGGGCGGAATTTTCCTGTCCCGCCAGTGGCAGGTTTTGTGGCAAGTGGGAGAGGAAAATTCGGAGTAAGGCCAAAAGTTGGACTCTAGCCAGCGGAAAAACCACAGAATTTTCCCCTCGCCACTTTTATGACAGGATGATGGCAGGCTGACTTTCCCATTGATCCATGTCAGGAACTCCATTTGTATGCATTAGCACGTCACGAATACTCATTAAAAACGCAACTTGCCGGAATCACGCTCCCCCTCCAATGACATGCCACCCCAGCGGGGAATTAGACCAGTCTAAATCACGACCGGATATAAGTGGCGTAAGGCTGCCCACCCTCACTTCACTTGTGACTATGAGGTGAGTGCAACATTCAAAGCCTACCTGCACCAATGTTGCTCCGCATTGTTCCTCAGCAATGCCGGTGTCAGCCCACACTGCTGGGGTGTATGGTGGGGCTGCTCATGTTGACTGCCTCGGGCGTTGTGCTGGTCTGTTCGCTATGGTTACTGCGCTACTCTGGCCGGACAGCATTGTGTGCTGCCAGTCTCAGGCAGGGCTGCACTCCAAAACAGAGGCAGCGGGGTGGTGGAGATGACAGAGACATGAGGGTGAAGGGGGCTTGGTAGGGTTGGAGTAGTGGGGGTACAATGGCAGGCAGAGGGTTGATTGGGGGTGGGGAAGCTGGAGCCCAGCGTGGAACAGGAGAATGCAGACACAGAAGGGGGTGCATGAGATACGATTTGCATTAAGGGGAGGGGATGCACATGGACTCTTGAGTAGGAAAGTTGGGGGTAGGGTTAATGTGGCACAAGAGGAAAAGGTTGCACAGAAACTCATGAGTCAGGTGGTGGGGGAAGGCTTTCACAAGAGGTATGGGTTTTACAGGGACTCATGGAGCGGGGGACGGGGAAAGGAAAACTGTCTTGTGGTCATTCACTGAGGAGGCGGAGAGCTGAGTAAAAGTTGGTCATAGGCCCTGGACTGATGCCAAGAAGTCAAGGTGAGAGATGAAAGGTAGACCTGGGGCTATGTGGCTTGGTAGTCAGGGTGAGAGATTTAAAGGCAGTCCTGGGGCTCTGTGGGCCATGCTACAGGACTATGCATGGCACGCACATCGTGTTCCCGCTCCAGGGAGGGGCAAGGCCTGTGTGCTCAATGGGGATTGGGCACAGCTTTGTGTGCAGGGCGTGGTCATAGTCTCATAGTCAGTGATGTTGGGAATGTCTGCCTCAGTACTGGGCTGCAATGGGGTGGTCATGGTCAGGGGAGGCATCTGCAGCCTGTAAATAGGGAAAATGTAATAAAGGGTGGGGTACTCGAAACTCTCCTGGGGTGGTGGGGAGTCACTTCTGTATGCGGCTGTGCATACAGCCTCAAGATGGGGAGGGGCGTGGTCTACATGGGGCATGGGGACATCCACGGTCTTGGGTTTAGTGGGGAGGGCAGGAATGTCCACTACAATGGCAATGGGATCTAGGGTAACTGGGGGAGGGTGGAGAATCACAGGAGAGGGTTCTACCTGCATATCATGAAGCTCCAGGAAGATTGGGGTGGTGGGTTGGAGGGGCAGATCTCTGAAAGGGGGAGGGCTGAAGCTGATCTCAAAGTAAAAATGCAGCACCACCATCTTGAGACCATGAAGTTATGACACAATTTAAAATCGAAACTGAAAAGAATCTGCAAGGGAAGGGAGGCTGAGGCAGTGTGGGAGGAGCCCACGGCTGGATTCAGGGGCCCTAACAGGGAGCACCCTCACACTGCTTAGAGTTATAACAAGGAAACGGAGCCTGAGCTGATAGAACTCAGCAAGAGTTTGTTGAGAAGGTGCAACTGGAGCCACTGACATCTGGAGTGCTTTAACGTGAGGCTGCAGGAGTCATTGGGTTCACAATGAAGTTGATCGATTTGAGAATTAAGAGAGGAGTGTGAGAATGGAAAATGCAGCCAACCGTGAAGGGAGCTGGATATCTGCAAGATGATCACTGGAAGCCTCTAAGGTGCTTTCTGCATGGCTAACGGGTCAAAGGGCGTCCAGTCATTCCAAAAGTGCAGGTTAGGCATAATCAGCTTACCAGATCAGACAAAGCAGGAGTGCCTTTGATAAGGTTGAACAAATCCTGGATGTGCTCAAGCCTCTTCCAACCTCTCTGGGATTAAAATGTCAAGTATCTGGTGTGGCATCTTGGTCACCTGGATCTGTGAGGTAGTTCCTCAGCCGGAACACTGGATCAGGGAAAGGCGAGGAGCACGGACACAGCTCTGGGGCATGACAGTGGCTTTCCAGTCGTGATCGGGAGATCTACTATGATTGCCCATTACTCATTAATCTGTTGGATCTATCTGTTCACAGGGAGAAGGAGGATTGGATAATGGAGCCTGTGCTCAATGCTACCTTCTTGACGGCACTGATTTAATTGAGGAAGAGAAGAAGGGCGCGGCGCTGCCTAGCGCAGCTTCGAGAAGAGGCTCGGCCTCAGGACCATGGTCCTGGGGACCCCCAGCAAGACCTGGAGGATGAGGAGGTTAGACCCATCCCATGACTCGCACGACCAAGGGTCTACCGAAGACACCGTGCCTATCTGGAGATGAGCAAGAGACAATGACATGCATGTCTATACTTGTCACGTGATGCGCTGGCTCATATCTGCCACATTCTGCAGGAGGGGGTAACTCCACATGGACCGGGGGGACATCCCTGCCAGTGCCCCAAAGGTCACCGCCACACTCAATTCTTTTGCCTGCGGATCATTCCAGGGATCCACAGGGGACCTATGCGGCATCTCACAGTCCTCAGTACATAAATGTAACAAGGAGGTGACAGATGCCCACTACAGTAAGGCTTATCATTATGTGAAGTTCACTGGGTGAATCTAGCCAGGCTGCCAGATTCCTGGGTTTTGGGGCAATCTCTGTCTTCCCTAGAGTACAGGGTGTGATCGATTGCGCACATGTCACTTTGAGAGCTCTATGACAGTAGCCCCTGATGTTCATTAACAGGAAAGGGTTCCACTTACTAAACGTTCAGCTGGTGGGTGACCATTAGAAGCACATCATGCACGTTTGTGTCAGGTACCCTGGGAATTCCCATGACTCAGACATCCTGAGTCATTCCCAGGTGTCTCAGATATTCAAAGGGCAGCGGTGTTTACAGGACTGGCTGCTTGGGGATAAGGGGTACCCGCTGAAATGATGGCTCATAACACCCCTGCGTCATCCTCAAAGTGCCGCAGAGGAGAGATACAATGCGGCACATAGATCGACATGATCCATCATCGAGCAAGCCATTGGCATCCTGAAGATGCGCTTCCGATGGTTGGCCCGCTCAGGTGGGGCTCTGCAGTACTCTCCACAGAGGGTGTCCCACATCATTGTGGTCTGTTGCGTCCTGCACAACCTGCTGCTTCAAAGAGGGGATCCCTTGCCAGAGGGAGACATGGAGAAGGCTGCGAAATCAGATGATGAAGAACTGGAAGGGCAGGAACCTGAAGAGGGCAATGATGGGGAACTTAAGGGTGTGATTGAAGCCACAAGACACCAAAGATGTTCCCATGATACACTCATAGCCACGAGGTTCCAGGAGGGGTAAAGTGCAAGCAAGGGTACCCAAGCACATTTCACCTGTCCATTAGTGGCATGCCAATGATCTGAAAGGCCTTTAAAACCACTAACATCAAGAGCAATGTCAGCATTAGGCCTTGGACCTCCAACCCTCATGTTTCACCCGGCCCTAATCTTTGGAAAGCTCAGCAGCCAAAGCTGTACGTGGCCGCTCGGGGTAGTGAAAGGCAGCTCACCAGCGCAAAGCCTGCGACAAGTGGGCTTGATGCAGTCGTGGCTTCCTGGGTGAGACACTTCTTGCTGCCAGAGAGATGTGCACATGGCTGGAGAGACCATCATAGCTGCAGGTCTTGTGCTTTGGCACAAACAATGAAGATAGTTATTTGATGATGAGGCAATGTGAGTAGCCCAATGCAATTGAGCACACATAACTCCATGGTGTATTTTAATGAATATCACTTCCCAATACAATTTGCAATCGCTTTCAATAAAGAGGTTGACACATCTCCCTGACATTAGTCAAGAGGCAAGTAACTAACATGAGTCAGCTAGGCATCACATGAATGTGAGGCTCACAAAGGGAGGCAACCACTCAGTGGGAGTTTAGGTCACCCTCGCAATAAGAGGCCAGGTAGATGAATATGAATGACACATTCAAATATCAAGACCATTATCATGAACAGCAAATGCATTTACGAAGGTGCATGAGATACACAGTGAGTGAACATTCATCACCCAAAAGTAATATCAAGGTTCCTTAATCTTTCTTGGTGGACCCCCAATATCTGCAGCAGAGGTGGGGCAGCCACTCACTGCTATGCCCTGCTGTTTTTGATTACTTTTGCAGGTATCCTCTGGAGGGCTGAGGCCTGGGGGAAACCGGCCTGCTTTGGGTCCCGTGCTGTGAGGCAGGCACACCCTCCTCGGCCTGTACAGCTGGAGGTGATGGGGTCACAGGCAGTGGGGATTGGGATCGGCTATACACTTGCGGAGTCACCTGAGTGGATGGCCCTGGGGTATCCAGCTCCCTGTGGGTGCCCGAGAGCCATTGCCTGACTCCCTGAGGAGAAGGGGCACCTGGAGGGAGGTCTAGGTGCCCCCGCACTCCACCTCCACCTAGCCACCGATGGATGCCACCAATGCCTAGTGAGATGGTGTACAGGGCCGAGTACAAATCCAGCAGGATCTGTGAACAAAAGTCTCCAAGGCAGCCGCCACCCTTCCCATGGAGACCTCTAGGTGCACGCATGATGAGCCACATCAGACAGAACTCCATCCTTCACACTAATCTGTTGGCTGCCTCTTGCAACTCTGCCTGATGTTCTGCCGCCTGTTTTTACATCTCCAGCATGTTTGCGATGGCCGCTTCCAGAGGCTTATCATCTGACTTGGACTTAGCGAGTGGTTGTTCTCCACCAGTCCTCCAAGTGCCAGAGCCCTGGGCTGTCACAGCCTCTGCATGCTGCAGAGTCATGTCTGTGAGTTGTTCTCCAGAATGTGACACCGAGCCTAATCTAGATCTGTGACCCACCAGGGTGTGTGTCTCTGCGCTGGTGGAGAGTGCAGGTGAACGCAGTGATGGTCTTCTTCAAATGGATCCTCAGCATCCTCCTCTTGGGGCTGGGTCTCACGTTGCCTGTGCAGGTCTGTCTGGACATGCGACTGCCTGTACGAGAGAGACGACAGATTAAGTTCAGGCACGGGCTGAATACAAATTGCATGTCACTCACTGAGAGTGTCAGGATGTGATCAAGAGGCCAATTTCGCCTTCACTACAGGAGCGATCTCTGTCCTCCCCTGCCAACTCGGAAGCACCCTCCTCGAATTTGGAGAGCTCCTGGATGTTGGCCATCCCTCCTCCGGTCTGGGATCTCTCCCACTCGTTGTGGGCAAGCTTGGCCTGCATGAAGACAAGAGGATGGGATGTGATGAGAAGAGATGGAGCAGAGATTTGGAAGCATGCATGCCTACTGTGTGTGCTGAACCCTCCCCAGTAAGGGCTGAAGATGCTGTTTGTGCCGGATGATAGGTGAGATGCTGGTGAATAGGCTTTCAATGCTGATACCTCCCCCACGAATATTGTCTGAGATCCCTGAACTGCGTGACACTTTGAGAGCATAATGCCATGGTGACAGTGTGAGTTTGGAGTGAGCTGAAGGTTGACTTACCCTGGCGGAGTGAATGACATCAGTCATTGTCTTCCTGCACTGGATGGCATACCTCTGGCGGTTGCCCGTGGAGCTGACCCCCTTCACAACCCCGACTCAGGACAGCGAGGTGAGGCTGGTGGACCTCCTGGATCCATTCCTGGGAAAAAGAACCTCCCAGTACTGGCAGACACCTCTAGTTAAAGCCTTCAGAGAGCCGTGGCTAACCCTTGGCTCACTCTTCTGGTTCCTTGAGGCCATCCCCAGAAACTCCAACCACGCAACTGGCCTGCAGAGAGTATTGTGTGCGTTCGGGTGGCGTTTAAATGTGGCGCCAGGAACTTCAAGCCCATGAGGTGACAGTGGGCAGACGAATCAGTGCCTGCCTTGCCACGTGATTCAGCAAATAGTTCGCCTGTGCATAATTGATGAGATTTCAAGCAGAAGATTGGGCGCGAGTATCTGATCCCCCAATCAGCGGGAAATGTGCCGCTAATCCTGCCCACCACCAGAGTGGAAAATTCTACCCTCTCTCTCTTATTGTCTTGCCCTAGATTTCCTTTCTCTTTGCTGAGATCTCTTACCCTGTTCCAACTTCCCTTTTTCTTTCCCAGGTTTCCCATTTCCTGTCCCATGCCCATTTTTCTCTCATTCCACCTCTGTGAAGCACCTTGGAACTTTTCTTCCTACATGAGAAGACCTTGTATAAAGTAAGCTGACCTTGCAGTTTGACCTGGGTTTCAATGCCATGACCAGAAAAAAAAACGTTTTCAATTGTGCAAGTTTATTTCTCCCAAGTTTTGACCTCCCCTTTCCCAAAATGTACCCTTTTTTAAAAGATCTGAAATGATTGCTGAAATTGTCCTGGAATTTTTTTTTTAAATATCATTTGAAAACTCAAGCGTTCTTGGAATAAAAGCATATACTATGTATCTTGTTTATTTGCTTTGAAGAAGTAACATGTTATAGATAAAGGGGAACAGGTGGATGTACTGTACCTAGATTTCCAGAAGGCATTTAATAAGGTGCCACATCAAAGGTTATTGCAGAAAATAAAAGCTCATGATGGACGAAGCAATGTATTGGCATGGATAGAAGATTGGCTAGCTAACAGGAAACAGAGAGTAGGCGTAAATGGGTCGTTTTCTTTTTTTTATTCATTTACGGGATGTGGGCATCACTGGCTAGGCCAGCATTTATTGTCCATCCCTAATTGCCCTTGAGAAGGTGTTAGTGAGCTGCCTTCTTGAACCACTGCAGTCCCTGTTGTAGGTACACCCACAGTGCTGTTAGGGAGGGAGTTCCAGGATTTTGACTCAGCGACAGTGAAGGAATGGCGATATATTTCCAAGCCAGGATGGTGAGTGCCTTGGAGGGGAACTTCCAGGCTATGGTGTTCCCATGTGTCTGCTGCCCTTGCCCTTCTAGATGGTAGCAGTTGTAGGTTTGGAAGGAGTTGCCTAAGGAGCCTTGGTGAGTTGGCAAGATGTAACAAAAGGTGTGCCACAGGGATCAGTGCTGGGGCCTCAAATTTTACAATTTATATAATTGACTTGGATGAAGGCACCAAAGGTATGGTGGCTAAATTTGCTGATCACACAAAGATAGGTAGGAAAGTAAGTTGTAAAGAGGACATAAAGGAGGCTACAAAGGAATATAGATAGGTATATAGATATAGATTGCACTATGTAATCAGTGATATATGCCAACAGCATCACGGTGAAGAATGGCATGTGCACTTTACTTGCAGGAGATTTTTGGGAAACGTACTGGGAAAGATCTGAGATTTTGCAAGAAAAAAAACCCCTTCCCCAAGTCCAGTAAAAAGAATAAAACTGGACAGATCTCCCAACTTCAACCTCAGCATCGGAAACGACAATGGCAAACTCAGACCTGTCAAACCTGTAAATCCTTCCCTTCTAACATCTTGGAGCTAATGCCAAAATTGAGAGGGCTGTCCCACAGACTAGTCAAGTAACAGCCTAACATAGTCAGACTTACGGAATCACACCTTACAGATAATGTCCCAGACACCACCATCACCATCCCTGGGTATGTCCTGTCCCACCAGCAGGACAGGCCCAACAGAGGTGGCGACACAGTGGTATACAGTCGGGAGGGAGTTGCCCTGGGGTCCTCAACATTGACTCCAGACCCCATGAAGTCTCATGGCATCAGGTCAAACATGGGCAAGGAAACCTACTGCCGATTACCATGTACCGCCCTCCCTCAGCTGATGAATCAGTGCTTCTCCATGTTGAACACCACTTGGAGGAAGCACTGAGGGTGGCAAGGGTAAAGAATGTACTCTGGGTGAGGAACTTCAACATCCATCACCAAGAGTGGCTCGATAGCACCACTACAGACCGAGCTGGCCGAGTCCTAAAGGGGATAGCTGCTAGACTGGGTCTCTGACAGCAGGTGAGGGAACCAACAAGAGGGAAAAACCTACTTGACTTTGTCCTCACCAATCTTCCTGTCGCCAATGCATCTGTCCATGATAGTATTGGTAGGAGTGACCACCGTACAGTCATTGTGGAGACAAAGTCCCGTCTTCACATTAAGGATACCCTCCATCGTGTTGTGTGGCACTACCACCATGCTAAATGGGATAATCGAACTGACCTAGCATATCAAGACTGGGCATGCATGAGGCGCTGTGGGCCATCAGCAGCAGCAGAATTTTATACAACCACAATCCATAACCTCATGACCTGGCATATCCCTTGCTCTACCATTACCATCAAGCCAGGGGATTAACTCTGGTTCAATGAAGAGTGCAGAGGGCACACCAGGAGCAACACCAGGCATACCTAAAAATGAGGTGTGAATGTGGTGAAGATACAACACATGACTACTTGCGTGCCAAACAGCGGAAGCAGCATGCTGTAGCAGAGCTAAGCTATCCCACAACCAATGGCTCAGATCTAAACTCTGAAGTCCTGTCATGAATCCAGCCATGAATGGTGGTGGACAACTCACTGGAGGAGGAGGCTCCACAAATATCCCCATACTCAATGATGGGGTTTTTTTTATTCATTCATGGGATGTGGGCTTTGCTGGCTGGGCCAGCATTTATTACCCATCCCTAGTTGCCCTTGAGAAGGTGGTGGTGAGCTGCCTTCTTGAACTGCTGCAGTCCATGTGGTGTAGGTACACCCAAAGTGCACCCACTCAATGATGGGAGTGCCCAGCACATCAGTGCAAAAGACAAGACTAAAGTATTTGCAACAATCTTCAGCCAGAAGTGCCGAGTGGATGATCCATCTCGGCCTCCTCCGGAGGTTCCCACCATCACAGATGCCACTTCAGCCAATTTGATTCATTTCATGTGATATCAAGAAACGGCTGAAGGCACTGGGTACAGCAAAGGCTATGGGCCCTGACAATATTCCAGCAATAGTACTGAAGACTTGTGCTCCAGAACCAGCTGCGCCCTTAGCCAAGTTGTTCTAGTACAGCTACAACACAGGCATCTACCTGGCAATGCGGAAAATTGACCAGATCTGTCCTCTCCACATAAAGAAGGGCAAATCCAACTCAATCAAATTACTGCCCCAACAGCCTACTCTCGATCATCAGCAAAGTGATGGAAAGTGTCGCCGTCAGTGCTTTCTTGCGGCACTTACTCAGCAATAACTTGCTCACTGATGCTCAGTTTGGGTTCCTCCAGGGCCGCTGAGCTCCTGACCTCATTACAGCCTTAGTCCAAACATGGACAAAAGAGCAGAAGTCAAAAGGTGAGAGTGACTGCCCTTGACATCAAGACAGCATTTGACTGAGTGTAGCACCAAGGAGCCCGAGCAAAACTGGAGTCAATGGGAATCAGAGGGAAAACTCTCTGCTGGTTGGAGTCATATCTAGCACAAAGCAAGATGGTTGTGGCTGTTGGAAGTCAATCTTCTCAGTACTAGGGCATTGCTGCAGGAGTTCCTCAGGGTAGTATCTTAGGCCCAACCATCTTCAGCTGTTTCATCAATGACCTTCCCTCCATCATAAGGTCAGAAGTGGAGATGTTCGCTGTTGATTGCACAATGTTCAGCACCATTCACGACTCCTCGGGTGCTGAAGCAGGTTGTGCCAATATGCAGCAAAAGCCAGACAGCATTCAGGATTGGGTTGATAAGTGGCAAAGTACCAAGGCAATGACCATCACCAACAAGAGAGAATCCAACCATTTCCCCTTGACATTCAATGACATTTCCATCACTGAATCCCTCACTATCTACATCCTGGGGGTTACCATTGACCAGAAACTGAACTGGACTAACCATATAAATACTGTGGCTACAAAAGCAGGTCAGAGGCTGGGAATTCTGCAGAGAGTAACTCACCTCCTCACTCCCTAAAGCCTGTCCACCATCTACAATATATAAGTCAGGAGAATGATGGAATACTCTCCACTTACCTGGATGAGTGCAGCTCCAACAACACTCAAGAAGCTTGACACCATCCAGGACAAAGCAGCCCACTTGATTGGCATCATATCCACCACCTTAAACATCCATTCCTTCCACCACCGATGCAGAGTAGCAGCAATGTTTACCATCTACAAGATGCACTGCAGCAACTCAACAAAGCTTCTTTGACAGCGCCTTCCAAACCCGTGACCTCTACCACCTAGAAGGACAAGGGCAGCAAACACATGGGAACACCATCACCTGGAATTTCCCCTCCAAACCACACACTATCCTGGCTGGAAAATATATCGCCATTCCTTCACTGTCGCTAGGCCAAAATCCTGGAACTCACTCCAAAACAGCACTGTGGGTGTACCTACACCACATAGACTGCAGTGATTCAAGGTGACTCACCATCACCTTCTCAAGGGCAAATAGGGATAGGCAGTAAATGCTGGCCTAGCCAGTGATGCCCACATCTCATGAAAGATTGATAAAAAAGAATGACCAGTTTTGGGCCAGTTTTTAACCAATACGAGCCAAATTCTAGAAGTGGTTTACACTTCAAGTTGGAAGCTAACTTGGAGAAATAAAGCACACATAAACAGGCAATGAATATGCCGTAAAATAAATCAACAAAAATGGGGATAGCCAGAAAGGGAATGAACATATGAACATACGAATCAGGAGAAGTAGGCTGCTTGGTCCCTCGAGCCTGCTTTACCTTTCAATAAGATCATGGCCGATTTGATTTTAACCTCAACTCCACATTCTTGCCTACCACAATAACCTTTCATCCCTTTGCTTATCGAGAATCTATCTACCTCTGCCTTAAAAATGTTCAAAGACTCTGCTTCCACTGCTTTTTGAGGAAGAGAATTCCAAAGACTCATGACCCACTGAGAGAAAATAGGCTGCCCACAACTCACTGATGACAACAAGATAGAGGGTGGAATGGTTGGGGTTATTGCTTGTAACGAAGCAGCAAGATGCCTCGATAGGCACTTTGGAGAATGTCTGGAAAGAGTGTCCTCTGCAGTCACCGTCGCCGTGAAGCAGTCTGGGGAGAATGTCCTCTGCAGTCACCGTCACCGTGAAGCGGTCTGGGAAGAATGTCCTCTGCAGTCACCATCGCCGTGAAGCAGTCTGGGAAGAGTGTCCTCTGCAGTCACCGTCGCCGTGAAGCAGTCTGGGAAGAGTGTCCTCTGCAGTTACTGTCGCCGAGTTAAAAAAAATAAAGAGTGGCATCACAGGAAAAGCATAAATTCATTGGTTGGTAAGTAACTGCTAGTTTGAACTACCTATTTTAAGTTGATTTCAGATTAAAGGTGACTACTGGGGCCCAGGATTGGAGGCTTGACACTTCAGCTTCAACTCAGCAGAGAGAGCGAGTTCTAGTTGATTTTAAAAAGTGTATTTTGAATCTCTATTCTAACGTGCTTTCAGATTAAAGGAGAAATATTTTACAGATTGATAAACTAAAAACCAGTAGGAAATTTAAAAACAAATTGCAAAAATAATTAAATAAAATATAGATGCAGGGCCAGGCGATGTGTTGTAGCTGCATGATGTGGGAGCTGGTGGACCCCATTGTGGTCCCTAGTGACCACATCTGTAGCAAAGGTTGGTTGCTCGAGGAACTCCGGCTCAGATTTGATGAGCTGGAGTCTGAGCTTCGGACATTGCGACACATCAGGGAGGGGGATAGTTACCTGGACGCTGTGTTTCGGGAGGCAGTCACACCCCTTAGAATAACTACCTTAAATTCAGCCAGTGGTCAGGGACAGGAGGGTGTGACTATGAATGAGGCAGGTAGAGGGATCCAGGAAGTAGCACTGCAGGAGCCTCAGCCCCTGCCCTTATGAGGAGAGGGTGGGAAATTAGAGTTGAAGCCGAAATGAGATCAGCCATGATCGTATTGAATGGCAGGGCAGGCTCGAAGGGTTGAATCGCCTACTCCTGCCCCTAGTTCTTATGTTCTTACGTTCAAAAGAAGCACAGAAAGGTAACTGTGGGATTGAAGCCTGGTGGGAGAAGGATTGAAAGGGAAAGGAGTATTGATGAATCAAGATAAGAATTGGGGAGGGGGAAATACCGAAGGGGGAAGAAACAGTGACAGGAAGAGGAGGCGATTCAAGAGACAGGACAAAGGAAAACACAAGAAAGGAAGATTGAAGGGGTCGTGGGGTTAAGGAGCAGCGCCAAAACTGGATACAGAGGGAATTCAAGTCACATAGACATGGCAGAAATTAGAAGCAGTGTATTCCAATCGTAAACAGAGGCCATGGAGCTGATGACCATTCCATTGTTAAAGTCTGGTGACTTGCGCTCAGAGAGGGGTCAGCTTTATGAGTACATCGCGAGCATTGCATAGATTATTTTTTAATGAATCAACCAGTTGTTTGTCATACAACCAAGAAATGAATGCTGTAATTAATTCCCTCGCCCTATTTAATGAAACATTTGTCTGGCGCTGCTGGAACATTGACTGCATTGTGGCTGTTTTGTATTGCAGGCACTGACAGACTAAATTTGATTTGTTTGGTTCACTTCAGGGAGCGGCTGAAACTTTTACTTCATCTTTGAGCTAAACTTAAAAACAATATTTACAGTGGCTACCTTCAGGCTTGTCAACACAAATGTAAGAAAGCACATTTGCCCAGATTCTGTGTTGAGAATACTGAGTCAAACAGCATGAATTACTCTGATCACCTGCTCTTAAAAACTTTATGACTCCCGGTATTACTTTCACTCCATTACTCCACCTCTACTTCTCCCGCCCCCTTTACGCCAGTTTTATTACTCTCTCTCTCTCTGGTTCATTTTCTATTACAACTTCTGTATTTCTCTGTCTATGTTCTTGCTCACAAGACCTGTATTGTTCTCTATTTATTCTGCCCGTCTCTCTTCCTCAGTCAGTGTTACTCCTTCTCTCTATCACTGTCCTCTCTTCATTACTACCCCACTCTAACTTTCCCTGTATTATTCCCCTCTCGCTGTCTCTGGCTTGTTTCCTGGGACCGGCTCGATGCCGCCGCTCTCTCCGCTGCTGCTGACTCTGAGCCTCGGGCTTGCAGCCGCCTCCAGCCCCGGGCTGGTGCTGCTCCTGGCCGATGACCTCGGCTACGGGGACCCGGGCTGCTTCGGGCACCCGAGCTCCCGCACCCCCAACCTGGACCGGCTGGCGGCGGAGGGCCGGAGATTCAGCGACTTCTACAGCGCGGCAAGTGTCTGCAGCCCGTCCCGGTGAGAGGGAGAGGGCGAGGCCGGGGATAAGGAGAGGGCAAGGCCAGGGGCAATAGATCAGTGTTGCTTAATCTTTAACAATTAATGTACGGTTGTCTAATTAATAAGCAATAATTATTATGCAGTAACTTGCAACAATCTGCATTAATTAGTATGAAATCATCTGCAATAATTAAATGCAATAATCTGCATTTATTAAAATGCAGTAACCCACCAAGATTAATATGCAGTAATATCCAATTAAGCAATAATTTGCACTGATTAACATGAAAGCATGACTAAAGCACTTTCCAGCTGTGGCTCAGTTCATAGCACCCTCGCCTTTGAATCAGAGGGTTGTGGGTTCGTGTCCCACTCCCGGAAAACCAAGAACTGTGATTGTACTCGAAAGAGTTGCAATCTGTGACTGTTGATAACTCGAAAGAGTTTCCAGGACTTCAGACCATGCCAAAGCGCTTCATCACCAATTAAGTATTTCTTAAGTGTAATCTTGCAATATCGGTAACACTTTAACCAATTTGTGCACAGCAAGCTCCCACAACCAGAAGTGTGATAATGACCTGTAATAATGACAAATAATCTGTATATGGTCTCGGTTGAGGGATAAATATTTGCCAGGTCACCAGGGAGAACTCTCCTCCTCTTCTTCGAATAGTGCTGAGGGATATTTTACACCAAATTGAGAGGACATATGAGGCCTTGATTTAACACTTCATCCGAAAGACAGCACCTCAAACAGTGCAGCACTCCCTGGGTGGAGCGTAATGCACTAGAATGTAATGATCTGAAATGAATAATATCCAGTAATTGCAATGTATAATGTGCAATGATCTGCAATGTATAATGTGCAATAAGTAATGTCAGCATCTTCAGAGATTGCAGAGGGGAGAAAGAGGTAAATAAGAGTCACAGACTTTTTGAGGGAGAAGTAGAAAGATTGGACAAAGAAGAGACAAAGTTGAAGGGGTGGGGGAATGGAGAGACTGGGCATAGAGATGAAAGGAGGCTGTCTTCACTTGTTAGTCAGTGAAGTGATGGAAGGATTTGCAGGCTGATGCCATTTGACAAGCTGTTACATCAGCACTCCTTTTGTGGCCATCTTTATAGCAGTCAATAGGGTAGTTAGTCCTGTAAACAGGAAGACTCTGTGAGCTCTCACAACGCCTATGGAGCAGATTCTGCTCACACCCACACTGGACATGACTATCCAGCTGGATGTCCACCCAGAATTCAGAGCAGGAGCTCCAGACTCCAGTCACCAGAACTGTCCGAAATAAGGTTCAAACTGCACTTTCGAAATTCGAGGTGTGTGTACTCCCACAGAGCTTAAGGCTCACATCAACATTCGAGAGGTATTGGGGCAAGACCAGACTCTCCACCTCAATCAAAAATTGCAGCTTAGCATCACTCAGTCTCTGCTGCTTAAAGACTTCCCTTTGTCTCTTACACTGTTCATTGCTGGCAGTCTGCTGGGTTTTGGGTCTATGCCCAGGTTTCTCAGTATTTTACACTGAAGGTCTAGTGTAGACGATTATTTTTACATTGGTCGGTAATCTTCATTTTTTCGCTTCTCCCTCTTAGGGCAGCCTTGCTCACAGGACGTTACCCCACTCGGTCAGGGGTTTTTCCAGGTGTGTTCTACCCTGGGTCGAGGGGCGGGCTCCCGCTAAATGAAACTACCATCGCTGAGCTACTAAGACAGCAAGGGTACGTCACAGCAATGCTGGGGAAGTGGCACTTGGGCTACGGCAGCAATGGGAGCTACTTACCCATCCACCAGGGCTTCGATGAATTTTTGGGCGTCCCCTACTCCCACGACCAGGGGCCCTGCCAGAACCTGACTTGTTTCCCACCAGACACCAAGTGCTACGGAAAGTGCGACCAAGGTGTGGTCCTCTTGCCCCTGGTCAAGAATAACAAGGTTATCCAGCAGCCGGTCAACTTTCCCACACTCACTCCGCTGTATGATCATTTTGCGAGAGACTTCATTCTAGGAGCAGCAAAGCAGCACAAACCATTCTTCCTTTACTACGCATCACACGTGAGTACAGCCTCCCCATTGTACCTGTGGCAAAAATTCAACAAGGGCTGACTTAATCCACCAACATCTCAAATTTAAAATTCTCATCCTTGTTTTCAAATCCCTTCATGCTCTTGCCCTTTCCTATCTCTAATCTCTCTAAACTGTATCATAATTCAAGATCACTGTGCCCCTCCAATCGGGCCTCTTGCGCATTTCTCATTTTCAGCACTCCACCATTGGTGGACTTGCCTTGAGCTGTCTAGCCCCCTAAGATCTGGAACTCCCTAAACTTCTCCACCTCTCTTACACATTCCCCTCCTCCACGAAGCTCCTTAAAACCTACCTCTTTTGCTAAGCTTTTAGTCTTGTTTTTATTCAGTCATGGGATGTGGGCATCACTGGCAAGGCCAGCATTTATTGCCCATCCCTAATTGCCCTTGAGAAGGTGGTTGTGAGTCACCTTCTTGAACCTCTGCAATCCGTGTAGTATGGGTACACCCACAGTGCTGTTAGGGAGGGAGATCCCATTTCGTATCCTAATATCTCATGTAGCTCAGTGGTGATAACATTCCCGTAAATGTTGGTACTGAAAGTTTGGAATGGGGATTGGGCAGTATATTGGCTTCCACACTGACATGTGGGACCTGGACACAACACTGTCACGGATTTGCCACAAATGTATCATTCTTGACATGGCCAGTGTCAAACTGTCACATTGATGTGGTGAAGCGTCCGCTTCTGAGACTCGCTGAGGGATAACGGTGAGTCAGTGCAGAGGAATATTGACTTTGCAGGTAACTAAGTGCCACATCATACTGGATGATCGAACGTCCTACACATGAGAACAAATTTAAAAACTGAGATTGTGTGGTAATTTGTACCTTTTGCAGACACTGATTCCAATATGAATCTGGCACATTGCCCTGTAATGCTCCACACCCCTCACTGTACTCCTTGTGAATTGGATAGCTCCTTCTCTAATGGAGGCAGTTCCCTCTGCCAGTCCTGTTGATGAGGGAGAGAATTGCGTCGGATGCCCAGTGATTTGCTGATAGACCCTTCCAATGGTTGAGGCTCCGCACAGGGAGCACACAGATAAAATCCATCAGTGTGTAGACGCTGCCTGTGACTGCAATTCTAATGTTCTGTTTCTATTGTTTGTAGCATACCCACTATCCACAATTTGCTAGTGCTGACTTCACTGGGAAGTCCAAGAGAGGTCCAGTGGGGGACGCGCTGATGGAATTTGACGGTTCGGTGGGGGTGATAATGAAGGCTTTGAAGGACGCTGGAGTGGAGAATAACACACTTGTCTTCTTCACCAGTGACAATGGGTACGATGAATTAGAGATACACAGGTTCACTACATTATCCGTCACTCAGATTTGTTAGAACATGAAGGTCATTTTTCATTCTATTTATTAACCCTTGGGCACTGCTGGCATTTATTTTCCATTCATGTTTGCCTGAGAAGATGGGGATGAGCCTTCTCCTTACACCACTGCAGCCCAGCAGTTTGATGCAACTGACTATCTTGCTGGGCCATTTCAGAGGGCAAGAGTTAATAGCTTTGATATGGGACTAGTCCAGACCAGATAAGAACGGCAGATTCCTCTAAAGTTCCTTGGCATTGAGACACAACAGTTGGGATTTCACAACAACTCGGCATCTTCGTGGTCTCTCTTACTGATACCAGATTTTTATTTCCTGAATTGACAGTCCTTCCTGATTTGGCACAGTGAGTTGGGACTGATGCTGTTGCCAATTTGAAATTACTTTGGCCAGTCTCAGCACAAGTCATAGCAGGCATATGGCCATAGCAGTGTAACACACCAGAAACTTCTGTCTAGTGTAGAGAGAGCTTAACTGTGCATCTAATCAATGCTGTATGTGGTCTGGGGCTGTTTGACGGGACAGTGTAGAGGAAGCTTTACTCTGTATCTAACCCATGCTGTACCTGCCCTGGGTGTGTATGATGGGGTATTGTAGATGGAACTTTACTCTGTCTCTAAAGCATGTATCTAACCCATGTTCTAAACCAGAGAGTGTTTACCTGACATTTCCCTAGACAGAGGTGTCCTATTTATGAGTTATTGTGAGAGTAAGAACCGTGTGAATGGACTTTCTATTTTGACTTCAGCCCAGAGCTGATGCGAAGGTCACGCGGAGGGAATGCGGGTCTGTTGAAGTGTGGCAAAGGCACTACGTATGAAGGAGGAATGAGGGAACCTGCAGTTGCCTACTGGCCTGGCAAGATCACTCCAGGTTCGTTACACTCCAGCTGCCTAAATGTTGGTTAAGCTCCAAGATGGAATGTGTAATTTTGCAGGTAACCCAGAGCCTGTTAAAACCACGTACCAATTGGGATTCTATTCAACTACAGGCCCAGTGGGCACAGCATGAGTTAAAACCCTGATACTCATTCAGTAGCTGATCTGTACTCCAACTCTATTTACTGCTTTCGCTCCCTATTCCTCCGTACCCAACAGTACCCCAACCATTTCAGTCCCCCATCCAGCATCCACAACTTTAGTGGGGAGAGAGTTTCAGAATTCCATTATCCTTTGTGTGAAGAAGTGTTTGCTGAATTCATTCCTGTTTGACGTAGCTCTCACTTTAAGATTATGCGTGCTCTCAACAGAGAAAATAATTTCTTTCTCTCAACCGTATCCATTTATTTTATCAGTTTGATGAACTTGATTAAATCCCCCACTTAATCTTATCTTTTTTTGGAAACATTGATTTTTATTTTTCAACTACGAACTCACTTTCCTTTCTACACAGAGATGTTATTGAGATTGTTTTAAACAAGGAGGGTAGGACTATGTTAAGCATTGCTGCAGCAACAGTGCCTGTCAGGATTAATACGAACCAGGAATGATAGGTCACATTTCAGATAACAATGGATATGTTTGCTCTATTTACAGGTGTGACCCATGAGCTGGCCAGCACCCTCGACATCCTTCCAACAATTGCCACCCTCTCGGGGGCAAAGCTTCCACCGGTCAAATTAGACGGATATGACATGAGGGATGTCCTCTTCAATAATGGGAAGGTGCAGATTGTCATGTCCCAACCTGTACATTAACCCAGGGCTCAGTACTGGGACTGTGGCTCATCTCTATCTATCTGCTGGTCTGTGTCTGTCTGACTCTGTCTGTCTGATTCTGTCTGTCTGCTTGTTTCTCCATCTGTCTGTGTCTGTCTGTTTTGGATATATGATCTGGACTTGGCTATAGGAGGCACAATAATAGCATTTGCAGATCACATAAAAATAAAGGTGTATTTTTATTTATTCGTTCACAGGATGTGGGCATCATTGGCTAAACCAGCATTTATTGCCCATCCCTAATTGCCCTTGAGAAGGTGATGAACTGCCATCTTGAACCATTGCAGCCCATGTGGTGTAGATACACCCACAGTGCTGTTAAGAAGGGAGTTCCCAGGATTTTGACCAGTAACAGTGAAGGATCAGTGATGTACTTCCAGGTCAGGATGGTGTGTGACTTGGAGGAGAACCTGCAGGTGGTGGTATTCCCATCTGTCTGCTGCCTTTGTCCTTCTAGGTGGTAAAGGTCATGGGTTTGGAAGGTGTTGTCTAAGGAGCCTTAGTGAGTTTCTGCAGTGCATCTTGTAGATGGTACACACTGCTGCTACTGTGCGTCTGTAGTGGAGGGCGTGGATGTTTAAGGTGGTGGATGGGGTGCCAATCCAATTGGATTATTTGTGGATTCTTGCTGTGTGCAGATTGGCTGCTGTGTTTCCTCCATCACAATGGTGACCACAGTCCAAAATGATTTAATTGGCTGTGTACGCTCAGGGAGATCCTGAAGTGGTGAAAGGTGCTATATAATTGCAAGTCTTTCTTTCTTACTAGGGAGATCAGCGGGGTCACTGTGGACAGTTAAACCACCAGTAAAATACTTACTATTTTAGGAGGACCAAACTTCTTTTGGTGCCAGTGCCCAGTGGCTCTGCCTCTGCAGCTGTAATGCAGTGTCAGCTCCTGCACTCAGATCCACAGCACAGAGACAGCACTAGCGACGGCAATCAAAGGAACTATGTGCCCCACCTTGCAGTCTGGGTAAGAGGGATTACTTCCCATTTTTGGCTGCTGTACTGTCTCACCAACATCCAATTAATGTTTTACAGAGCAAGCGTGAGACCATGTTTTACTATCCAGTCACCCCCAGCAGAAAGCTGGGAGTTTTTGCTGTACGCTATGGACACTACAAAGCTCATTACTTCACTCAAGGTAAGGCAGTACAGATTCATTTCCCAGTCACAGAGCTGCTTGTGGTTGTCAGAAAGTGAGAGGCTAACACACTATGGATGGAACAGGCTGCACGTGATGCAAATTGGGCAGCTGAATGTGTCAACAGTGACTATACCTGTGTGAAACAGACTGGCACTGAGTGGGAGAGGGGGGACTGAGTGAGAGAGAGAGAGGCGGTGGGGGTACTGAGAGAGAGGGAGAGGGGGAGGGACTGCACGGGAGGGATGGAGGGAGTGATGCAGGAAAGCCCGGGAGAGCAGAGAGAGAGAGGCACTTCGAGTGAGACATTGTGCAGTGTTTGTTTGTGTGTGAGGCAGGCTGAGGGGAGCACTGGGAGACACAGGCTGACAATATACAAGACACAGTGGGACCGACCAGCCAGAGAATTTATTACAGTATCTGAAGAAAAGTTTTGACAAAAATTTTTATTCCTCCTCCCACCAGGCTCCACCCACAGTGACAGTACCCCAGACCGTGACTGCCACTGGGACTCACTGCTTACCTCCCACAACCCACCACTGCTCTTTGACTTAGAAGCAGACCCTTCTGAGAACTACCCACTCAGCAGCTCTGACATTTCGAATTACAGCCGGATAATCGAGCAGATCCACAAGGAGAAGGTCAAATTTGAGTCGGGAATGGAGTTTGGGGAAAGCCAAATCGAAAGAGGAATTGACCCTGCTCTTGAACCCTGCATTAACCTTGGCTGCAGCCCAAGGCCTGTCTGCTGCAGACAGACTTAGATTAGAAGAAGGAAGGAAGGCAAAATGCAACCTAACAGCTGCTTTAGTAACACTTGCTAACCTCAAACTGAACCTGTCTGGGAGCGGTGTTGATGTGGAGTAGGGAGATGGGAGGAGTCTTCGACAGAGTCCTGGCATCCAGAATCCAAGGTGAAGTCCTTGGTACATTTGGGCAATTGCTTGTGACTTGGAGAGATTTTCCCCTTTGAGAGGAAGAAAATCCCCAGCAAGGATGAGTCTGACACGCTGGACTGTGTGAAAAATCAATCATTCGTTGAATTCTGATTAATTACAGCATCCTTTTATGTTTTAATGTTATGTTAAGTTTATATGGGTTTTAAAAGCCTGCAAATTGTGGGGAGGAGGGGAGACAGACAGAGAGGAAGACTCTTGGTCTTGGATTAGGGCATTCCTGCTTTTTCTCCGTGGGGAGGCAAGAACATAGGAACAGGAGGAGCCCAGTCAGCCATGTGAGCCTGTTTACCGTCCAGTTCGATCATTGCTGATCTGTATCTCGACTCCATTTACTCTGTATAAAGGCTCTATAGAGCCTTTGCTCTATATCCCTTGACAACCTTCAGCAACAAAAATCTATTAATCCCGATCTTGAAAGCTCCAACTGACCACTAACACCCAAAGTCTTTTGGGGAAGAGAGTTCCAGTTTTCCACTACCCTTTTGTGTGAAGAGATGCTGCCTCATTTCATTCTCAAACTGCCTGGCTCTAATTGTGAGATTTGTTCTGATTTCCCCCCCACAAAATGAAATTGTTTCTTTATCTACTATATCAAATCATTTAATTATTTTAAATACCTCATTAGATCACCTCCTCAGCCTTCTGAATTGAAGGGAATCCAAAGCAGAGGGTGTGATATTTTAGCAAACAGATGTTTAATGTGGACATATATTGAACCTTGCACATCCAAGCAGTTCTAGGTTTAGTTTTACTAGATGTAGGATGTTGGGTTTAAGGTGCTGCAGTGTGTAAAGCACTGTGGGGAGTATTTGTTCATAAGTTTGACCATCTCCTCTAAAAATGAAGCAATTTGTAAAATTAACTCCTGCAGATTATATCACTGTGATCAGCAAAGCTTAAAATGTTTTAAGGGAGAATTAACTGCACTAATTAATCACTGGGCGATTATTTTGTACATGTGAGATGAAATAAATAAATAAATCTATATATAGATACACACGGCTGTCGTTGGAGAAATTCTTTTTGTAAACTATTATGTTACAGATCTTTGAATGAATGAGAACTCCCCTCATTAGCTCACTTATCTGATGTGGCACTGAGGCCTTCAGATCAACAAGGTTGAGGTTCCATTCCAGCTATGCTCCACTTTCCAATCTCACTCTTTAAGAGTAACTATTGGTGGCCTGCATAGTGAGGGTTCCTGCTCCCAATCGCTGTCCATGGACCCTGCTTGGGAGCGCACGTGTGCGCATTAGGTGAAGGCACAGTTGACTTTGCAGCGAGTCCCTTCCCTCTCCCCACCCACCCCCTCCCAGCCCTGCTTACACTTGAAAAATGGCCACTCCATTGAGGTAACAAAGCACCCCTGGTGTCCCTGGAACAGCAACTCAACATGATTCAGCCCCTTCAGGAGAGTGAACCCCAACATGAGTAGGCACCTTCAGGAAGATGATTGACTGTGTTAGGAATGATCTGGGAGAGTTAGCACAATTGAGGAACTTTCCACTCCACTTCAGGAGCTTAGAGAAGACATTGGGCTCCTTCCCAGAAGCTCCTGTTCCATTCAGTCACTCGAGATTGTGATGTCACAGACATTGGTTTTTCATTTGTTCCCAGAGTGCAGGCATCACTTTCCCATCCATAACTGCCCTGAGAAATTGATGGCAGACCAATTTGGATCACTGCAGTCCGTGTGAAGATGGGTGCTCCCACAATGTTTTGAGGCAGACAATTCCACAATACTGACCCTTTTAATGACTTTGTGGCTTCACTATGTTAAAATTGAATGGCCATTGAGCTGATGATGGTTGGGGTGAGGACACTCCTGAGGAACTCCTGCAACAGTGTCCTGGGGTTGTGACGATTGCCTTTCAAGAAACCATAACCATTGTCTCCTTTGACCCACCCCCCATTAACCTCCATTTTGCTAGGGCCTACTGGTGCAAGACGCAGTCATTTCTTGCCTCGATATCAAGGACAGCAATTCTCATCTCTGGCATTCAGCTCCAACACCCACCTCTGGGTCAAGGCTAAGATGAGGTCTATTGCTCAAATGTTTCTGGCAGAACTTGAACTGAACATCAGTGAATCAGTGACACTTGATGCCAGTGGTGATGACTCCTTGCATTGCTTTACTGCTGCTTGGAAGGAGAATAATTAGTTGTGTTATGGACCATGATGAGAGAGTGCACTGTTAATTCTAGCCCCACTTCTCCACAGGTCATAACAATAAATGTTTAATTCACCCACAAAACTAGCCAATTGTCTACCCTTGAGACTGTTATCCCCAGCATAAAAAGACTAAACCGGTTCTTTTCAGTAAACGCAAAAAATATTAATTTATTATAAAACAAACTTTTTTAAAACAAGTTAATAAATAGGTTAACATACAATTTGTAGTTTAGAAGTGTAACAATTTTCCCTTTAAAAAAAACATTTGAACACCCTTATGCTCTCACACAAACACAAAACAGGACAAAACAAATACAGACCCCTGCAGAGGCTGGAGGATGGGAACTTTTCTCTTAAAAGGATAAAATTTGAAGAGATCTCGATGTTGTTGATCAAACAGAATTATGGACGCAATGGTTCCTCACAGTTGGGTTTGATATCCTGTTTTTTGTGGATAGGATATACCTGGTCAGTCTTCCATGTTGCTGGGTAGATTCCCATGACATGACAGCTACTGGAGCAGCTGCAGAGTGGCCAAGGATTTAGCCGTTTAAGTATCAGCCTGGCTGAATAGGTAGGACTCAGAGTGAGTCAGAAGATAATGAGTTGAAACCTCACTCCACAAACATGAGCTCATAATCCAGACTGACACTCCCAGTGTAGTACTGAGAGAGGGCTGCAACAATGGGGATTTGGATAAGACATTACTACAAGTTGAAGATCCCACGGCACTATTTCAAAGAGGTGAGTTCTCCCCTGTGTTTTGCCCAATATTCATCCCTTAACCAACATCACCAAAGTGGATTATATGACCATGATTACATTGCTATCTGTGGGATCATGCTGTTTTCCAAATCACTGCTGAGGTTGGTTGAGTAACAATCTTTCCTTTTCGAAGTAATTCATTGTATATGAAATGCAACCTGTTATATGTGTCTTTAACTCCACAGGAGTGCAGTGCCAGTGTCCTTGGGAGTTCAGTGCCAGTGTTCACAGGAGTACAATGCCAATGCTCACAGGAATGTAATACCAGTGTCCACAAGAGTGTTGCACTAGTGCTTTGAATGTTTGCTATGACCTTCATCGATTCGAAGCTCGCTGTGTATCCACGACAAAAGCTTTTAGACAATGGTGCAAATCCATTAGGACCAATAAGTTTGTGCATTGTGATGGATTCCAATCCCATCTTCTCCTCCAATCCCTTCTCTAGAACACACTGTCCCTCAACCCCATTTGTTCTGTCTGCTTCCCCATCCTTTCCCTGGCACTCCACAAGTTGATTTCCCTTTGGACAATGAACTTCCCCATTAATCTTCTTTTTAATCCCCTATTTTTTTCTCATTTATATCTTGTACCCCATGGGATTTGAAGATCGTCTGTAGAGGTGAGCAATTCATCCAGATCAAATTTTATCAATTTCCTGGATACAACTGTAAAAGTTGAGTAGTTTGTGAGCTGTTGGTAGAGGTTCTGCATCAGTCTGGTGCTTTGAACAGAGTGTGGCACTGATAAGGTGGTAGTTTCTTCAGACAGGTACCCCTGGCAGAAGGTATTTGCACTCCGCCCACCCAAACTTGTCCAGTTTTTGGAGATTTATTGCTGGCCTTGGTTTTGAGATTCCTGAAGGCAGCAGATCGAGTGCTTAAAGTGCTGGGTGTTTATGTAGAAATTATGGTTTATGAATGGCACAACCTCCACCAAAGCTCTGACCCCACCTCTTTGTACTTTGGAGCAATCCAAGCACAGACATCTTGGAAATAAGGGGAACCCCAAACTTCCCAGTGCACTGGTATGAATAGCACCTCTTGGTGCTTGGTGGTTGTCATGAAGCTATTAATATATATAATATTAATGGAAATTATATTTTTTAAATAGAGGTTTAGTCTGTGGGTGTGTCTTAATTGGGTTAAAGCCAGCTAGTCTGGGTGCTTTGATGCATAGTAGTTTTAAGATGTAAATGTATTTGCATTTTGTTGAATAGAGCATTCAAGAAGGGGAGTGAAATCTGGCACCTAGCTAGCAGAGACCAAGCAATGTTTATATTACTAATAAAATTGGTACTATGAAAAGGGTTTTGTTGTTAGAAGAGGTGGACTTCAAAGGGGCTGGTGATACAATGAGAATTTACATTCAATGAGATGTGCTGGGTATAACCGGTAGCAGTTTTGTGTGTGCAGGGCAGAGGCAATGTAAGATCAAAGCCTGTAAGCCTACCATTGTGTCTGCAAAGGAACCAAAGTGAAAGGAACCTCATTTTGAATTTGTAAGGTGAAAATGCTTCGCCTGGTGTCTGCTTAACATCTATGGGTTGCTGTTGCCTTAGTGGAGATAAGTTTGGAAATTTGTTAAAAGTTATGATAGCAGTAATTTGTAGCCATGTGTATATGTTTAACTTGTGTAAATTAATAAATGTCTCATGCAATTTGATATAAAATCCCCTTAAGAACTGGTAGTTTTATACCTGAATTCAGAGTTGCATCTCAAACATACCAAATAAAAATATAGGTTATGACAGTTGTTTAAAGTTTCCCTCTGGGATTTTTAAATAACTCAGCTTTACCAACTGCTGTGTCATAACAGTGGTCTTCTGTTGACACACGGTTGGAAGTTGATGCCCAGCCATGCCCCCCTCCCACCCCAGCCGCAACCCCTCTGCCTACCTCCTCAGCCCCAGGAAATACACCTGTTCCAGAGACTTCACCCTGAATTTATTGGGTTCATCCACATCCCACACCTCTCCTGGATTTCTTCCCAACCATTGATGTTTCTTCACCAAGTCTCCTTGCACCTCAACTATTGAAGGCAGGTCTCAGCTAAGGTTCTACAGGACCCTCCATCTACCCCTCTCAAATGGCCTTTATTCAATAACTAACCTTGACCATCAGGATGCGGTGCGATAACAGACTGAAATTGAATTTATTGCTTATGCAATCCCGCTGGTATGGACTGTCTCCAACCATACTGAATACAAACATAGGAACAGGAGACCATTCAGCCCCTCAAACATGGCCCACTATTCAGTTAGCTTATGGTTGATCTGTATCTCAACTCCATTTACCTGCTTTGGTTTTGAATTCTAAATACACCTGCCTAACAAAATCTATCAATCTCGATTTTGAAATTTTCAGTTGACCTTCCCCTGCCCTAGTCTCACAACGTTTGGAACATGGGCTTTCCAAATTTCCGTTATCTTTTGAGTGAAGAAGTGCTTCCTAACATCACCTCTGAATGGTCCAGCTCTAATGTTGAGGACAATGCCCCATTCTTCTGGACTCTTCCACCAGAGGAACTAGTTTCTCTCTAACCTATCAACTGCTTTAATCATCTTAAATGCCTCAATAAATCACCCTTTAATCTTTGATATTCAAGGGAATACAAACTTAGATGTTTCAATAGTTGTCCTCATAATTTAACACTTATAGCCATGGTATCATTCTGGTGAATCTGTGCTGCACCCCCTCCAAGGCCGGTTTGTCCTTCCTGAGATGTGGTGCCCAGACTAAATGCAGTGCTGCAGATGTGGTCTAACCAGTTCTCAGTACAGCTATAATGTAACTTCCATCTCTTTGTATCCAACCCTCTGAAGATAAAGATTGGCATTCTATTAGCTTTTGAAAATCTGTTCACTGGTTTATTGTGTCTTTCTGTACTTGGACCCCAAATCCCTATGCTCCTCCACAGTTCCTCATTTCTCACCATTTAGCAAATATTCTGACCTATCTTTTCTGGGTCCAAAGTGAATGATCTCACACTCCTCTACATTCTATCTGTTACGTTTTTGGCCACCTATTTAACCCATTATTGTTATTTGCAACTTTCTGTTCCCATCTGCACTATTCTTGGCACAGGCACAATGGACAGAAAGCCTCCCCCTGTGCTGCGATTCCATTTACAGTACTAGCTAAGTAGGCAGCACCAAATGCAGTGAATTAAACAGACAGAGTTACACAGGTCAATTAGCCTCCTCTTGGTCCACCAGTTCGAGCAAGCAACATGAGACCCGAACAAATAAATTGCACAGCTTCATTGCTATAAAACTTTATTGACATAGAGACTATTTTCAAGGAAACCAGACAGCAAAAGACATCTCTGTAAACCTGTGAGTGCAGATCAGACTGGTATCTTTAGATAAAGAGAGACACCAGGCCAAATGCCGTGAGAAAGCCGGAAACCTGTGAACAGATAGCACTGTTTTTCTTGTCTGATGGTGATGCCTTGCGAGAAACCTCGGCTCCCATTTGCATTGCACCCAACTTTGACGTCTTCCACTCGATCCACTCAATGTATTTTCGGACAGATGTGTAGATGCCTGGGTGAGCCTTGTGACCACAGCCTAAGCCCCAGCTGGTGACTCCCAGTTGATAGAATTTTCCTGCTCCGAGCACTTTACAGACCAATGGGCCTCCGCTATCTGTCTGCAATCAAACAGGAAGAGAGTGATTGCAAGGCCGGTGCCTGCCACACTGCCCCAACCCAGCTCTCCGTCCAGGTCCCAAGGGAATGAGGCCTGTTCAGGACCCAACCATTTCACCCGGTTCCACAAGTTCCAATTCTTTGCACCAAGTGCCTACCTGACATCTGTCGGGTCCAGCCCATTTAAATCCAGCGCACAGGACTTGATCAGACAGTGAACCATTGTACCAGTCACCCTGATTACAGATAGCTGTTGGAATGATACTGATCTCTTGCTCTTGTAAAACATCTGATCGTCTACCTAAGTTGAAGAAAGCCAAGCAATAAGGTTGGTTATGTTTTATTAATTTGTGAGGATTGAAAAGAAAAATGTTAGCCCTGGGATCATACCCAGCAAGTTCCCTGGCTCACTCTCATGGTTTACCAGTAAATGACAAGAAAAATAAATAAATAAATGTTCTCTTGCTCTAATCATTATCCGGACTTTAAAAGAAATTAACACCTTCCCAAGTTAAAGTCAAACCTATCAATGCTTTACCAACATTCGGCATATCTCAAAAGGGGGCCTCTGCTTTCCCTGATTGTGCAGTGAAACTTTCTGACATTGCTAACATTCAGGCAGACCATTGAATAGTGTAGAGGGAGCTTTACTCTGCATCTAACCTGTGCTGTTCCTGCCCCAAGAATGTTTGGCGGTGCAGTGTAGAGGGAGTCTATATAACAGGCTAGTCCAACCAGTGGCCCAAGAGCTGGGTTGTGGCCCCGAAGCGATTCTATGTGGTCCCCGGAGCCAGTTTTCAAAATGCCAGTAAGGCAGCTAAGCAGAGTGGAAGATTCTGCAAGGAGCTGCTTCTCCAATCACAGGCAGGTCCTCTCCCGCATTTCCTGCTGATAGGCTCACTAATGAGCCTATCAGCAGCAAATATAGGGAAGAGAACCAGTCTGTGATTGGAGGAGCAACAAATTACCAGCGGTGGTGAGTTTGCTGGGGAGAGAGAGGCTTTTTCTCAGGGTGAGGACCAGAGTGCCAGGGCCCAGCGACACACGAGGTTGCTGGGGGGTCGCGGGGAAGAAGAGGCTAGCTGCCAGGCCTGGGAGTGAGAGTCGCAGAGCCTGGGGTCGGAGGAGGTTGGGGTGGAGAAGAGGCTAGGTGGCGTGTGTGAGGGATTGAGTGATTGGGAGTGTGTACGGGAGTGAGAGAGTATGTGCGGGAGTGAGTGTGTGTGGGAGTGAGAGTGAATGAGTTTGTGGGAGTGAGAGTGACTGAGTGTGTGTGTGGGAGTGAGAGTGAGTGAGAGTATGTGCGGGAGTGAGTGTGTGTGGGAGTGAGAGTGAGTGAGAGTATGTGCGGGAGTGAGAGTGAGTGAGTGTGCGTGTGGGAGTGAGAGCGAGTGAGAGTATGAGCGGGAGTGAGTGTGTGTGTGGGAGTGAGAGTGAGTGAGAGTATGAGCGGGAGTGAGTGTGTGTGTGGGAGTGAGAGGGAGTGAATGTGTGTGTGGGAGTGAGAGTGAGTGAGAGTATGGGCAGAATTTTCTACCTGTCAGGTGGCCCGTGCAGGAGTGGGCGTGGGTGGGCGCAGACCCAATCATTGCCCGCGATCAGGTATGCGCCGCCATTTTACGTGGGCAGGCCCAGCGTGAATCGCGGTTCCCGAGGACAGCAGGAGTAGACGGGCAGCGGTAGGACTGCAATGACCGCCGGGTCCAATGGCGACCCGGTGGCCTGTTTAAATGTGCTCCTGCAGCCTTGCAAAGGTTGTCAAACATGACCAGCAGGAGGGCTCCCCAGAGCGCTGCTGGTTGGCAGGCCAGGCAAGGGGGTAGGGCAGGGGGGCACAGTGCCCCTCGTTTTTCAGATGATTGTCTTGCTGCCCTCCTCGAGGAGGTGGCAGCACGGCGGGAGGTCCTCATACTCCAGGACGGGAGGAGGAGGCCCCCCCCAACATGACCAAACGTGCCTGGGAGGAGGTGGTGGAGGTGGTGAGTTCCTGCGATGTGGTGCAACGCACCTGGATCCAGTGTCGCAAGCGTTTCAATGACCTGTTGCACTCAGGAAGGGTGGGTACCATGTTGGCATTGGTCACTTAACCCAGCAGGTAGGCTTTCTCCCCTGCCCCCCCCAAGTCTGATTTTAGTGACTGCATTGAATCATTGACGACATGTGTCCTTCGCTGGGTGGGCCAGCAGATATTGCCCATGACAAGATCACCCTGAGAGGGTGGTGAAGAGATGGGTTCTGCCACCACAGCATGTGGTACACTGAGACCCACATTACTGTTTTGGGGGTAACCTGGAGGAGCTGCACCCAGGCGCAGTGCTGGAACTCCAGGACATGTCAAAGTCAGGGTGCTGACAGGCTGGGAGGGGAGCTTCAAGGTGGCGTTGGCACCGATCGATCTGCTGCCCTCTGCGCTCCACGTGCTTGTGCCTCCTTGCTTTGCAAGGTTGGACCATGTGGTGCCTAATGTTATGTAGGCAGCATTTGGCCAAGGCGGGAGGGGGGGGAGACAGGCCTGGCATCTTTGTGTGGGTATGCGGCAGCTGCAGGATAAGGGGGCACTGGGGCCCTGCAATGTCCCACTCTGGTTGGGGTGGGACTGCAGCGAACAGATTCCAGGTACAAGTTGCACTTATCAATGCTCTTCTCTCCTTTTCAGGAGAAGAGCACTCATAATGCCGCCGAGCGGTTGAGGAGTGGTGGAGGCCGGCCAAGTTGGCCATCATTACCAGGGTCGAGCAGGAGGCCCTCGATCTGGAGAGGCACCATGCACCCAGGTCCAGGTTGGCGAGGCTCGGGTGCCACAGGCAGGTATGTTTGCCCAGCAGTGAGGTCACCATTAGTGTCCCAGCAACCATGACACTGCTGAATGTTGAGTGATTGAAGTTTGCAACATGGCTTGACCATTGCTTATGGAAGGATGAACGTATAATGATCTGGGGGACAGGGATGCACATTGACATTGTCTCCACGTTAACTAATCAAATGTCCTTGTTCTTCTTTTCAGCATCAGCAGATCAGGGCTGGGAGGAGGAGGCACAGGGGCCCCCACTCACACCCGAGAGTCCTGAAGTCTCTGACCCACCAGTGTCACACCATCTCTGCCAGGCAGGCACCAGCGCAGATACTGGCACCTCGGCGGGAATTAGATCACCGACTAGTGTCCCGGGGCACAGCGGTGAGGGCACTTCATAGTCGCTGGAGGAGCTGGCAGAGACAGAGAGTGCCCATGGCGCCAGCAGTCGGAGGACTGCAGGGGACCAGGCACATGCTCAGTCGGTGCCTGATGATGGACCTCTGGAGTCGCCCATGAGGCGGCAAACACTGGAAGTCCAGCAGGGTATGCAGGAGGATCTGGCGGAGATACATGAGGTTATGTGTGGCTTGGTCTCCGTGGTGGAGGAGTCCACACGGACCCTCACCAATGCAATGAGCCTCATAGCCAAGCACCAGGCTTCCTCCATGGAGAGTGTGGCAACTCTCGTGGAGAGACTCCTCCAGGAGATCAACCAGGGCTTCCTGGGGATGCGCTCAGAGCAGCAAGCCCTCACATCGGCATTGACCTCAGCTGGTCAGTGCCAGTGTGGGAGATGGTCTGGGCACCAAGTTTCCCAGCTCGGTGCCCATCCATCTACGGTGAGCAGGGAGATCCAAAGCGACCTCACATCTGCACAGCAGCTGCCTGTCATCTCTGTGGGCTCCTCTCAGGGCGCTGTGGATGAGGACAGCAACTCCTCTGCCCCTCTGCCAGTTACCATTGCATCTGGTGAGGCTGCGATGACTGGGGAGATGCCAGCTGTGGAACTGGCCAACCCTCCCAGGCGAGGCCAGCACAGGCTCCACGGGCCAGTGGACGGCCGCCAAGGTCGTCGAGGCCAATAGGACAGCAGAGTGAGCAGGCTGTCTCAGATGCCAGTGCCAGTGAGGGGGGAGAACCTAGACTTAGCCCCCAAAAGCGTAAATTTAAGGCACCTTAGGCACACCACGGGTTTCTCACTGCTGCTTTTGTGTTGCCCCACAATAAGGTCTTGATTAGTTGGTGTGCTGTTTCACACCTTTGTTATTTTGTTTCCTTAAGATCATTTTGTTATACCATTAAATTTAGACATGTGACCATGGCTGAGGGTGCCTCTTTTCCTCTGCAGGTGGACAGTTACCCATGATATTATGAGTGGGTTGTGTCACATTGAGCTTTATTGACAAGGCCCTTAGTTAATGTTCCTATCCAGGCAGATTTAGCACAAAGGTATCGAGTATGGAGCCTGCAGTTTGCGGTCCAGGCATCGGAAACGCACCTTGAGAAGACCAATGGCTCTCTCCACCACAGCCCTTGTGGAGGCATGGCTTGTGTTGGAGGTCCTTCTGTAGTGTTCTAGCTGAAGGTTCGTTCCCGGGAGTATCTGCCTCCCTGGAGTATGCCCAGGTCAGCATCTACCCCCTCAGCGTTCTCCTGTGTGTGCTCATCCTCTGACTCACTGCTGGACTCATGTGCAGCTGCAGCAACTGCGTCCATGTCTTCCTATATCCACAGTGTCCCCCCTTTCCAGCGCAAGATTGTGGAGAGCGCAGCATGCATCCACTATCACCGAGACACAATCTGGGGGGTACTGGAGTGCGCCCCCTGAGCGGTCCAGGAAACAAAAGCGCATCTTGAGAAGGCCGATGACTCTCTCCACCACAGCCCTTGTGGAGGTGTGGCTCCTATTGTACCGCTGCTCAGCCTCTGTTCTTGGATGGCGGAGAGGTGTCATGAGCCACCTTCTGAGGGGATAGCCCTTGTCACCCAGCAGCCATCCATCCAGCCGGGCTGGAGCACTGAAGAGCCTCAGCACCTGGGAGTGTCTGAGGATGTAGGCGTCATGGGAGCTGCCTGGGTACCTTGCACAGACTTGTAGAATCTGCATCCTGTGATCACACACTATCTGCACGTTCATGGAGTGGAAGCCCTTCCTGTTGACGAAGGCACCGGGCTCACCTGCTGGCGCCTTGATGGCCACATGTGTACAGTCTATTGCACCCTGGACACAGGGGAAGCCAGCAATGGCCGCAAAGCCTCTGGCTCACTGTGTCTGGCTGACCTGGTCCCAACGGTAGTGGATGAAGGTCAATGCATACCTGAATAGAGCGTCTGTAACCTGCTTGACACAAGTGTGGGCAGCTGATTGGGAGACACCGCAAAGATCACCCACCAAGCCCTGGAAGGAGTCAGAGGCATAGGAGTTGAGGGCAACTGTGACCTTCAGAGCCACTGGCATGGGGTGTCCACCCACACAGTTCATGGAGATCTCAGGCCCAATCATCTGACAGATATAGTTGACTGTCTCCCTTGAGGGGTGGAGCCTCCTTCGGCACTGCACCTCAGACATATTGAGGTAGCTGCTTCGCCGCCTGTAAACCCTGGCAGCAGGATAGTGGCGTCTTCTGCGGCCCCTTCCACCTTGGACAACCTCCTGGTCCTGTGCCCCTTGCACCTGCGCCTCTCCTCTCAAAGGTGGCTCCCCTGGAGGCTGAATCTGCACTCCTGGCCTCCTTCCCCTTCTGGCCCTCCCTTCCTTCTCAGAGGAGGTGCCTCCAGTGGATAGCACAACTCCCATTCCCAGGCTAAGGGAAGGCTTCCTGAAACCTGCAGGCCCCAAGAAGGATCTTCACTGCAGAGTGCTGACCTGAAGGCTGTGAGTCCTGTCCAAGCAGCTGGTATGAGTTTTGAAGCATTTCTGCTCACACAGGTAAGTATCAATAACTTTCCAAATTGAATATCTGACGGAGCACATTCGCGACCCCACTGACCCCTCTTATCCGCCTGTGGATGAGGTTTATACAGATGTGTCCTACCTGCCTGCCCGTTGCACCCGTGCGACATCCTGAAGATCGCACGGGCCCCGAAAAATCGCCGTTAATTGGTGCCTCAAGTGGCCCATTAATTAATGGGGGGCGCGCATCTGAGATCATCGCGCGCCCGCCCACCGAAATGTCGCAATGGCGCGTGGTGACATCGGGACGCTCACCCAACGTCACCACACATCATTTTACACGTCGGGGTGTGGGGCCCACCCTCACACGCCAATGGGAAAAATTCTGCCTTATGTGTGGGTGTGAGAGTGAGATAATGAGTGAGTGAATATGTGTAGGGGAGAGAGTGAATGGGAGAGAGTGTGTGTGTGTATGTGTGTATGGGAGTGAGATAATGAGTGAGTGAATGTGTGTAGGGGAGGGAGTGAGTGGGGGAGAGAGTGTGTGTGTGTGGGAGTGAGAGAAAGAGTGAGTGAGTGTGTGTGGGAGTGAGTGAGTGTGTTTGGGTAAGTGTGCATCGGTGTGAGTGAGAGAATGAGTAAGTGAGTCTGTGTGTGTGTAAGTGTGTGTGTGTGAGTGAGGAAGTGTGTGTGTGAGTGAGGAAGTGAGTGTGTGTGTGAGTGTGTGTTTGAGAGTGAGTAAGTGAGTGTGTGTGTATGTGAAAGAGTGAGTAAGTGAGTGTGTTTGAGTGAGAGAGTGTGTGTGTCGGAGTGACAGAATGAGAGAAAGAGTGAGTGAATGTGTTTGGGAGAGTGTACACCTGTGTTTGTGTGAGTGAGAGTGAGTAAGTGAGTGTGTGTGTGAATGAGAGTAAGTGAGTGTGTGTGTGAATGAGAGTAAGTGAGTGTGTGTTTGAGTGAGAGTGAGTAAGTGAGTGTGTGTGTGAGTGAGAGTGAGTAAGTGAGTGTGTGTGTGAATGAGAGTAAGTGAGTGTGTGTCTGAGAGAGAGTGAGTAAGTGAGTGTGTGAGAGAGAGTGAGTGTGTGTGTGAGAAAGTGAGTGAGTGTGTGTTTGAGTGAGAGAGTAAGTGAGTGTGTGTTTGAGTGAGAGAGTAAGTGAGTGTGTGTTTGAGTGAGAGAGCAAGTGAGTGTGTGTTTGAGTGAGAGTGAGTAAGTGAGTGTGTAAGAGAGAGTGAGTAAGTGAGTGTGTGTGTGAGAAAGTGATTGAGTGTGTGTTTGAGTGAGAGAGTAAGTGAGTGTGTGTGAGAGAGTGAGTAAGTGAGTATGTTTGAGTGAGAGAGTAAGTGAGTGTGTGTTTGAGTGAGAGTGAGTAAGTAAGTGTGTGCGAGTGAGTGAGTAAGTGAGTGTGTGTTTGAGTGAGAGAGTAAGTGAGCGTGTGAGAGAGAGTGAGTAAGTGAGTGTGTGAGAGAGAGTGTGTGTGTGAGAGAGTGAGTAAGTGAGTGTGTGTTTGAGTGAGAGAGTAAGTGAGTGTGTGAGAGTCAGTGAGTAAGTGAGTGTGTTTGAGTGAGAGTGAGTAAGTGAGTGTGTGAGAGTGAGTGAGTAAGTGAGTGTGTGAGAGAGAGTGAGTGTGTGTGTGAGAGAGTGAGTAAGTGAGTGTGTGTGTGAGAGAGTGAGTAAGTGAGTGTGTGTTTGAGTGAGAGAGTAAGTGAGTGTGTGAGAGAGAGAGAGTGTGTGAGAGAGAGAGTGAGTGTGTGTTTGAGTGAGAGAGTAAGTGAGTGTGTGTTTGAGTGAGAGAGTAAGTGAGTGTGTGAGAGAGAGTGAGTAAGTGAGTGTGTGTTTGAGTGAGAGAGTAAGTGAGTGTGTGTTTGAGTGAGAGTGAGTAAGTGAGTGTGTGAGAGTGAATGAGTAAGTGAGTGTGTGAGACAGAGTGAGTGTGTGTGTGAGAGAGTGAGTGAGTATGTGTTTGAGTGAGAGAGTAAGTGAGTGTGTGTTTGAGTGAGAGAGTAAGTGAGTGTGTGAGAGAGAGTGAGTAAGTGAGTGTGTGTTTGAGTAAGAGAGTGAGTGAGTGTGTGAGTGAGAGAGTAAGTGAGTGTGTGTGTGAGTGAGAGAGTAAGTGAGTGTGTGTTTGAGTGAGAGTGAGTAAGTGAGTGTGTGAGAGTGAGTGAGTAAGTGAGTGTGTGTTTGAGTGAGAGTGAGTAAGTGAGTGTGTGAGAGTGAGAGTAAGTGAGTGTGTGAGAGAGAGTGAGTGTGTGTGTGAGAGAGTGAGTGAGTGTGTGTTTGAGTGAGAGTGAGTAAGTGAGTGTGTGAGAGAGAGTGAGTAAGTGAGTGTGTGTGTGTGTGAGAGAGTGAGTGAGTGTGTGTTTGAGTGAGAGAGTAAGTGAGTGTGTGTTTGAGTGAGAGAGTAAGTGAGTGTGTGTTTGAGTGAGAGAGTAAGTGAGTGTGTGAGAGAGAGTGAGTAAGTGAGTGTGTGTGAGAGAGTAAGTGAGTGTGTGTTTGAGTGAGAGAGTAAGTGAGTGTGTGTGGGAGTGAGTAAGTGAGTGTGAGAGAGAGTGAGTGTGTGTGAGGGAGTGAGTGAGTAAGTGAAGAGAGATGTGTGTGTTTGAGTGAGAGTGAGTAAGTGAGTGTGTGAGAGTGAGTGAGTAAGTGAGTGTGTGAGAGAGAGTGAGTGTGTGTGTGAGAAAGTGAGTGAGTGTGTGTTTGAGTGAGAGAGTAAGTGAGTGTGTGTTTGAGTGAGAGAGTAAGTGAGTGTGTGTTTGAGTGAGAGAGTAAGTGAGTGTGTGTTTGAGTGAGAGAGTAATTGAGTGTGTGTTTGAGTGAGTGAGTAAGTGAGTGTGTGTTTGAGTGAGAGTGAGTAAGTGAGTGTGTGAGAGAGAGTGAGTGTGTGTGTGAGAGAGTGAGTAAGTGAGTGTGTGTTTGAGTGAGAGAGTAAGTGAGTGTGTGTTTGAGTGAGAGAGTAAGTGAGTGTGTGTTTGAGTGAGAGTGAGTAAGTGAGTGTGTGAGAGTAAGTGAGTGTGTGAGAGTGAGTGAGTAAGTGAGTAAGTGAGTGTGTGAGAGAGAGTGAGTGTGTGTGTGAGAGAGTGAGTAAGTGAGTGTGTGTTTGAGTGAAAGAGTAAGTGAGTGTGTGAGAGTGAGTGAGTAAGTGAGTGTGTTTGAGTGAGAGTAATTGAGTGTGTGAGAGTGAGTGAGTAAGTGAGTGTGTGAGAGAGAGTGAGTGTGTGTGTGAGAGAGTGAGTAAGTGAGTGTGTGTGTGAGAGAGTGAGTAAGTGAGTGTGTGTTTGAGTGAGAGAGTAAGTGAGTGTGTGAGAGAGAGTGAGTGTGTGAGAGAGAGAGTGAGTGTGTGTTTGAGTGAGAGAGTAAGTGAGTGTGTGTTTGAGTGAGAGAGTAAGTGAGTGTGTGTTTGAGTGAGAGTGAGTAAGTGAGTGTGTGTTTGAGTGAGAGAGTAAGTGAGTGTGTGTTTGAGTGAGAGAGTAAGTGAGTGTGTGAGAGAGAGTGAGTGTGTGAGAGAGAGAGTGAGTGTGTGTTTGAGTGAGAGAGTGAGTGTGTGTTTGAGTGAGAGAGTAAGTGAGTGTGTGTTTGAGTGAGAGTAAGTGAGTGTGTGTTTGAGTGAGAGAGTAAGTGAGTGTGTGTTTGAGTGAGAGAGTAATTGAGTGTGTGTTTGAGTGAGAGAGTAAGTGAGTGTGTGTTTGAGTGAGAGAGTAAGTGAGTGTGTGTTTGAGTGAGAGTGAGTAAGTGAGTGTGTGAGAGTGAGTGAGTAAGTGAGTGTGTGAGAGTGAGTGAGTGAGTAAGTGAGTGTGTGAGAGTGAGTGAGTAAGTGAGTGTGTGAGAGAGAGTGAGTGTGTGTGTGAGAGAGTGAGTAAGTGAGTGTGTGTTTGAGTGAGAGAGTAAGTGAGTGTGTGTTTGAGTGAGAGAGTAAGTGAGTGTGTGTTTGAGTGAGAGTAAGTGAGTGTGTGAGAGTGAGTGAGTAAGTGAGTGTGTTTGAGTGAGAGTGAGTAAGTGAGTGTGTGAGAGTGCGTGAGTAAGTGAGTGTGTGAGAGAGAGTGAGTGTGTGTGTGAGAGAGTGAGTAAGTGAGTGTGTGTGTGAGAGAGTGAGTAAGTGAGTGTGTGTTTGAGTGAGAGAGTAAGTGAGTGTGTGAGAGAGAGTGAGTGTGTAAGAGAGAGAGTGAGTGTGTGTTTGAGTGAGAGTAAGTGAGTGTGTGTTTGAGTGAGAGAGTAAGTGAGTGTGTGTTTGAGTGAGCGTGAGTAAGTGAGTGTGTGTTTGAGTGAGAGAGTAAGTGAGTGTGTGTTTGAGTGAGAGTGAGTAAGTGAGTGTGTGAGAGTGAGTAAGTGAGTGTGTGAGAGTGAGTGTGTGTGTGAGAGAGTGAGTGAGTGTGTGTTTGAGTGAGAGAGTAAGTGAGTGCGTGTTTGAGTGAGAGAGTAAGTGAGTGTGTGAGAGAGAGTGAGTAAGTGAGTGTGTGTTTGAGTGAGAGAGTGAGTGAGTGTGTGTTTGAGTGAGAGAGTAAGTGAGTGTGTGTGTGAGAGAGTGAGTAAGTGAGTGTGTGTTTGAGTGAGAGTGAGTAAGTGAGTGTGTGAGAGTGAGTGAGTAAGTGAGTGTGTGAGAGAGAGTGAGTGTGTGTGTGAGAGAGTGAGTAAGTGAGTGTGTTTGAGTGAGAGAGTAAGTGAGTGTGTGTTTGAGTGAGAGAGTAAGTGAGTGTGTGAGAGAGAGTGAGTAAGTGAGTGTGTGTTTGAGTGAGAGAGTAAGTGAGTGTGTTTGAGTGAGAGAGTAAGTGAGTGTGTGAGAGAGAGTGAGTAAGTGAGTGTGTGTTTGAGTGAGAGTGTGAGTGAGTGTGTGTTTGAGTGAGAGAGTAAGTGAGTGTGTGTTTGAGTGAGAGTGAGTAAGTGAGTGTGTGAGAGTGAGTAAGTGAGTGTGTGAGAGTGAGTGTGTGTGTGAGAGAGAGTGAGTGTGTGTTTGAGTGAGAGAGTAAGTGAGTGTGTGTTTGAGTGAGAGAGTAAGTGAGTGTGTGAGAGAGAGTGAGTAAGTGAGTGTGTGTTTGAGTGAGAGAGTGAGTGAGTGTGTGTTTGAGTGAGAGAGTAAGTGAGTGTGTGTGTGAGAGAGTAAGTGAGTGTGTGTTTGAGTGAGAGTGAGTAAGTGAGTGTGTTTGAGTGAGAGAGTAAGTGAGTGTGTGAGAGAGAGTGAGTAAGTGAGTGTGTGTTTGAGTGAGAGGGTAAGTGAGTGTGTGTTTGAGTGAGAGAGTAAGTGAGTGTGTGTTTGAGTGAGAGAGTAAGTGAGTGTGTGTTTGAGTGAGAGGGTGAATGAGTGTGTGTTTGAGTGAGAGAGTAAGTGAGTGTGTGAGAGAGAGTGAGTAAGTGAGTGTGTGAGAGAGAGTGAGTAAGTGAGTGTGTGTTTGAGAGAGAGTAAGTGAGTGTGTGTTTGAGTGAGAGAGTAAGTGAGTGTGTGTTTGAGTGAGTCTGTGTGTGTGTGTGTGTGTCAGTGTGTGAGTGTATGAGTAATTGAGTGTGTGAGTAAGCAAGTGAGTGAGTGCATAAGTAAGCGAGTGTGTGTGAGTGAGAGAGTAAGTAAGTGTGTGTGTGAGTAAGTGAGTGTGTGAGTGAGAGAGTAAGTGTGTGTTTGAGTAAGAGAGTAAGGGTGTGTGTGAGTGTGTGAGTGAGAGAGTGAGTGTGTGTGTGAGAGAGAGTGAGTGAGTGTCTGTGAGAGAGAGTGAGTGAATGTGTGTTAGAGAGAGTGAGTAAGTAAATTTGTGTGTGTGGGAGTGAGAGATTGAGTGAGTGTGTGTTTTCCTTACTTCCAGTCTCAGTTTTCTCACCTACTCTCACTGCCACGCACCAACACATACACACACCCGCTCACAGTGGGTGAGGGTGGGTGAGAACCCAGAGACTGGGAGTGATCTTGGAACACACACTCTGACCCTCTCACACCCTGGCCATTTTTATTATTTACTTTTTTTTTCTAACTTAATAATTTATTGCTATGACATTGCTTAATTTTTGCTCAGCAGTTACTTCCTTTCTCAATACCTCCACCTTTTTTTTTGAAATTTAGTTTAAGGTTGTGCCAAACCTGGTCTTTCCAAAATTTGCTCATCAGCCCCTTGACTGAGAGAGAAATAGAAATGTGCCCCCCACCCCTGCCACCGCCAAGCAGAAAGCTTGGACAAGCCTGGTATATAACAATGCTGTACCTGTCCCCTGAATGTTTGGTGGGACTGTGTAGAGGGAGCTTTACTCTGTGCCTAACAATGCTGTACTGTACCTGCCCTGTGAGTATTTGATGGGACAGTGTAGAGGGAGGTTTACTCCACATCTAACCCGTGTTAGACCTCAGTTGGAACAGTTTGAAGTGACTGGGATGGGGCTGTAAAATGCGGCGAGATATTCTAAACCCCATTGGCTTCAGCGGGAACGTAAAATCCCGCTCTCGTAAAATTTCGCCCTAAGTACCACAGAGGCATTGAACATGAGTAAGGGATGGAGCATCGGGACAGCTCAGCGCTCGTTGACTAATCCAAACATTTTCTTTTACTCATTCATGGGACGTGGGCATCACTGGCTAGGCCAACATTTATTGCCTATCCCTAATGAGTGTACCACATCCTGGAACCCAGGCTATACTGTGACTGGAACTGGCTGCAACTCTCAGAATGGAATAATAGATATTATACAACAGATAAGGCCACAACTAAAACATATGCCACAAGTTGATGGAGCTGCTCTAGCAAGCAAGAGTTCTTTCCATTGATATCAAAAGTGAGTTAAATTTAACAGAACCTCTTGCTCCATTTGGCTGTACTGCACTGAAGCAGTCAGTTGTCCGTGTTTGTAGATGCCTCACCTCAGGGCTCAGCTTCTCGTCCATCTTAGTTTGCTGTGAATGGCGATAGTTTCCTTTTTTGTTCACGCGATGTGGACAATGCACTTGTCCATCTTTGAGAAGCTGGTGGTAGACCTTCTTGAAGGGCTGGTTTGGCCACTTTAGAGGGCATTAAGAATAAGCCACACAGCATCAGACTTGAGTGACATATTGACCAGACTAGAGCAGGTAGGAGGGATTGGCTCCCTCCCTGAGGGACTTTGGTGAACCAGCTGAGTTTTGAAGACAGCTTTCACATTAATTTATTCTAGTGCCTGTTCCAATTTGCCATGTTGTAATTGGATTTCCATGATTTCTGGATTGCTAGAAGTTACCATTAATTATCATGATCAACACGCTACCCTACTCACGCCCACCTCCTGGGACCCTGAAACAAGACCAAACGCGGCTCCCTCCTTGTGCAGTTAGCAAGAAGGTGAGTGTTACACATACTGGCACATATCTTACCTTTCCCCTCCACCATGCCCCATCCGGCAGTGACACAGGGCTTGAGTTCAGCAATATCGAGTTTCTGGTACTGAAGGCACACTGGCTGCACATAGTCGGTGAACACAATGGGATCAGTGACCTTGATGAGGGCAATATCGTTAGATTCTGTGTCCGGATTGTAATTTTCGTGCTTGATGACCTCTGCAACTGGCCTGGCGTATGTGTCTTTACTAAACCTCGAGATCTGTTGTAGTCCAAATACCAGCATAATTTTCTCCACATTGCTTAGGGAGGATATAAGGAAATTTGTATAAATTAGAGGGACACTTGTAACAGTTGTTTTGACACCCTAAAGATTACTTGGGCAGCTCCCTCACTTTATAACTCAATGGTACTGAAACCTAGAAACTCTATCGCTTGATTTTTGGTCTCTAACTTAACGAATCCCTGTTGAGTTGGATAATTGTTGTGACACTACCACTTGGGTCTCAGTGTTCCTGAGCTTGTGGGAGAGATGGAGAATCAACCAGGGATCCTACTCCTATCAGTGATCTCAGGGAAGGGGCAGCTGGAGAAGAAAGCTACACTTAAAAAAAGAGGGAACGAAGGAGCCTGTATGATTGATTTGCAAAACTACAGTCCATCAGGCCTTCCATACCTATCTTCCATTTGGCAAGACAGACCATAACTAGTCCACTGAAGTTACTGAAGTTCATCTTAAGACAGGTGTATCCAGGCCTTTCTTTTTTTACAAACTATGGGCTCAGGGATCACAGATGAGGATTAAATCTGAACACCCCATAATTTGCACACTGCTCAAGTTGGTGGTGATAGTCAATCTCAGTATTCTGATTTAGGATTCATCCGCTTGTGAGGCAACAGCCCTTTTCAAACTCGCGGGTCTACAAAGTCCAAATAGAGCAGGGCATCACTTCAGCATACATAGGTGTTCTCTGTTCCGTGGTACATTGCCATACATTTACCTACACCAGTGATCCCCTTAGCCCATTCACTTAATGCATTTATTTATTGTTTGGTCTGTCAAGTTCTGATATGGATCTCCAGGCTGGAGTTTCAAATTGCCGCTGCTGAGAATCATGTACAGCTGGAACTTCTCCATGGAGCGTGCACTATCACTCTGGTGGGAGAAGTCCCAGGTATGATGAGCAGGCTTTCAGGGACAAGGCTTTGGAAAGTTCCAAGTGTTCACTGGGGTAGTGCTGGAGTGTAGCCGCTTTGAGCAGCTTTCCCATTTGGGTAGGTTTTGAAGACCTATCTGGCACTGAGTGGGAAGAATCCCAACTCCTGGAGCCATTGAATTGATCCAGATTCCTATGGATGGAAGAAAGCCCTTTCACCTTGTGGTTTGATGTCATCAGCACTAAAGCCCCAAAGTTTTACCTGGTGTCGTGGCCAATAAATAAACCTCAGTCAAATCACAAAAAAAAAGCTGGTCATTTATCTCATTTATGTTTATGGGAGCTTGTTGTGTCAAATTGGCTGCTGTGTTTTCTACATTACAGCAGTGACTACACTTCAAAAGTACTTGTTGTAAAGCACTTTTGAACATCTTGAGATCATAAAAGATGCTAAATAAGTGCAAGTATTTTTATTACAAGGGGCAAGTTCAGATAAGGAGGAACAGGATGTGTTGTTGCCTGTCATATTTGTATGGTTATTAGCTGCTCAAGTTTGCTTCTGGACTCTTCGCAGCCAAGAGGTCCTGTAGCTAGGCCTACAAAGGTTTAGGCAGACTCTCTGCCTGTATTGTTCTATGGCAATGGGAAGTCCTGGTCATGCATCCTTCAAACTGATAGTTACAGCCATTGCCCCTTCAATGTAGCAGAAGATGTCCTTCATATTCAGGAGGCGCAGGGCATTGTCAAGAGGCACAATGGTATGTATGTAGACCAGTTCAAGGTCTGTCCATATGCAGTTGGGTGTGCTAGGCCTCTTTCCTTGCAGTGGCACCAGCATTTTCATACAATCCAGCAGAAACACAACCAGCTCCACACACACCAAGGGGAAGAATTATCAGGGCATTGAGGAGAGTGGCAGGATGCAAGAGCTCACCCAACAAACAAATATGGCACTAGATGTTCTGTCTGCACTGAACATACTTGATAAAATTTCCCCCAACTGCCTGACATCAACAACCGTCCAAGGCCAGCTCCCTCCCTGTTGTATTCAAGGAGTGAGACCCACATCAGGCAGTTTATGTTATCAAGATAAGGTTTAGTTGGAAAGTACAAGTTTCAGATGCAGCTATGAAGACTTGCAGACTCAGAAGTCACACTGTACCTGACCAAATTAACATCAGATTCAATCACCCCCCACCCCCTCCACCACTACTCATTGTGGACATGTTAGGCTAGGTGGTAGCATTCCCATCCCTGAGCCTGAGAGACTCATGCAGGCAATCAGAATGTACAGGCTTCAAGGGAAGAGACAAAAACAACTCCCCACCTGCCTTCAATATTAATGTTTGATGCAGCACCAATAACTTAGGAAGGGTTTGCTGGACATGTGCATGTGTTGGGAATGGACAGCAACTAATGGCAGTAACATCCTCCCCAACTGTCTTTCAACAGATTGCCGACTCTCACGACCCTGGCTTATACCTGGACTGGTCTTTTTGGTGAGGTATTTGCAGAATGGTCGGGGTTTGTGAATGCTCTGTACTTCAGGGAGAGCCAGAACATCCAGGAAAGTGTAAATCTGGCAGAGGAATGAGAGAGGATAAAGGCTGGGAACAGGACTGGCCCTGCACAGATGTGCTTCCTAGGGGAGGGTACAGGTACTAGGCTGGTACAGGTCTGGGTTCTAGGGGAAGATACAGATAACAAGTCTGTATGGGTGTGGGTCCTGGGACGGTATAGGCACCAGGTCTGTATGGGTGCTAAGCTTGGTGGAAGGGTAGGCAATGGTAACCAATAGCAGACCCAAAATCATTACAAAATGAGAGGCTGATCTGGGTTAGGTGGTGGGTATTGTTCACCCTGGTAACAAAACTCACTGAGTTAATTAGCAATGAATAATTATTCATAGGTGGGATCACCAGTTGCCTCCTTACTTTGCTACTTTGGCCTTGAAGCAGTGAGCTGCTGTCAGCACCCAGTAATTGTCAATGACGGATCCTCCACAGGTATGACCATAAGTTCCATCCTTCGATGCAACCTGTACACTGACCAGCCAAGGCCAAGCACCTAGATCAGCATCGTGGTTCCCCAGAATCTCCAAATTCAGGTCTTCCTCTTCTTCGTTCACCGCCGGTCGGTTGCTGCATTCTACAAAAGGATAGGACATGCTTATCTTAGAGGGAACAGCTGCTGCCATCATGGAATGTTAGTGTCACCAATCCTCTCTGCACTTCTCCATAAGTGGCAGGAACCCTCTATCAAGTGACTACTGACAGTGGCTCAGTGAATGGCACTCTTGCCTCTGAGTCAGAAGGTCATGGGTTCAAGCCCAAAATCTATGCTGATACCTCCAGCGTAGTGCTGAGAGGGTATTGCACTGTCAGAGGTGCAGATGAGACATTGAAACTAAGGCCCCATCTACTTTCAGGTGAACTATTCCAAGAAGTGCAGGGGAGTCTCCCTGGTGTCCTGGCCAATTTTTATCCCTCAACTGACGTCACTAAAAAAAAGTGACTTGATTAATATCATATTGCTGTTTGTGGGAGCTTGCTGTGCACAAATTGGCTGCTGAAATTCCTCCATTACAACAGTAACTACCCCTCAGAAGTATTTCATTGGCTGTAAAGTGCTTTGGGATGTCATTAGGTGGTGAAATGTGCTACATAAATGCAAGTTCTTTCCTTTGCATGTGAGCCCAGGCAGTGGCCATCGGCATCAAAGCCACATGCAATCTAGTCCTCAGCTGATCCTCAGACACATCCACATTACTAGGTTTCAGGGTGGTGTGACCAGCTTTCCAGTGTTGCTGGGAGTCAATTGGTTGACCACTCATCCATTGTGTCCCTGACAAAGGATCATGTCCTGTCTTTGGTTATTCAGGGGTCTCAATTTGCAGTACCAAGCCAGTCAGTGCGATCAATGGGTCACACTGCCTCACTCATTGGCACTTTCCTTCAGCCAATCAGTCCAGTCAAGGATCACCCTGCCTCACTCATTGGCACCCTCCTCCAGCCAGTCAGTGCAGTCAATGGGTTACACTCCCTCATTCATTGGCACTTTCCTTCAGCCTATCGGTCCAGTCAAGGGTCACCCTGCCTCACTCATTGGCACCCTCCTCCAGCCAGTCAGTGCAGTCAATGGGTTACACTCCCTCATTCATTGACCCTCTTTTTGTAGCAGGGACCCTCTGTGCACAGAATGGTCAGGCTTCATCTCCCCTCCAATTAATCTGAAATCAGTCTTGTTGCCCTTCTCTGTTCTCTCCTCAAGGTGTCTACATTTCTTTTGAATTGCAGTAACAAAACTTGAAATGTTATCCAAATGGGATCTGCACAGTCCATGGTGAATCTCAGCAGCTCCTCTTTACAAAGTGTCTCAGTATTCTAGTACAATAACTGTTCCATTAATGCCTATGCCACAAGTACCTTAACTCTAGTCAAAACCCTGCCCTCTAGAAATCTAACTCCCCCATTTAGCACATCCTCTAACACCCATTTACATCTCTAGTCAGAGAACACACCCATCAAAGCTCTTCCTGCTGGTATCCTAACCCCCATTGAAGCCCATACCTGTAGCCCATGGAATTAAAGAGGCAGGTGCACCATGGATACAAAATTGCCTAAGAAAGCAGAGAGTTGGGAGGAAAATATACGGTGGTGCTCCCTAGGGGTCGCAAATAATGTCACTGCTCTTTTTGACATGCATATAAATGACCTGCACTTGGTTACACAGGACAAAATTTCAATGTTTGCCAATGGTACAAAGCTTGGAAATGTAGGAAATCCTGAGGAGAAGACGACTTCAGGAGGGCACAGACTGAAATGGCAAAAGAAACTTAGTACTGAGTGTGAAGTGATGCATTTTGGAAAGAAGAATGAGGAGAGGCAATATAAACTAAATGGTAAAATGTTGAAGGGTTACAGGAACAGTGCAGCCTGAGGATTCACATACTTTATAAATAAAGCCATAGAGTGCAAAAGGAAGGAAGTTATGGTTAACCTTTATAAATCTCTTCTTGGGCCCAGCTGGAATATTGCATCCAGTTCTGGGCACCACACTTTAGGAAGGTTGCCAAAGCCTTGGAGAAGGTACAGAGGAGATTTACTAGAATGTCACCAGGGATGAAGGACTTCAGTTATGTGGAGAGACAAGAGAGACTGGGATAGTTTTCTTCTGAGCAGAGAAGGTGAGAGGGAGATCGAACATGGGTGTTCAAAATTTTGAGGAGTTTTAACAGAGTAGATGGAAAACCATTGCTTACACTGGCAGAAGGGCCATAACCCGAGGAGACAGATTAAAGATAATTGGTGAAAAATCCAGTGGGGGAAATGAGGAGAATTTTGTTTTACAGAGCAGGTTATTATAATTTGGGATGCACTGTGCGAAAGGGCAGTGAAAGCAGATTCAGTGGTAACATTCAAAAAGGATATATACTTGAAAAGGAGAAATTTGAAAGGCAGTTGGCAAAGAGGAGGGGAGTGGGACCAAATGGAGAGCCCTCTCAAAGACACAATGGGTCAAATGTCCTCCCACATGCTGCATGATTCTATAATTTTATGATACTTTAACTCTCCTATCGAAGGCATCTCTCTCCTACCATAAACCTAACAACAGGGCATCAGGACCTGAACAAGCACCAACTGACAGTTATTTACCCATGTGGAGCAGACTTTAGGAATGAGTTAAACTTGTTACAGATCCTTACACCAAAGATAGTTGATCCTTTAAGAAGCATCTACACCTGGTAAAGAATCAGAATTTTTGTTTGATTAGAAAATTGTAGTAGTGATCTGCCTAAAGGCATTTCTCCACACCTGACAGTCCTGCGCTTTCCTCTTCAGTTGCCCTTGGAGCCTCCCATTTTCAATTTCAATGAGCAATATGACTAGGGAAAAGATTACATAGGTAGTTTCCCGTTGCCATTCTCATGAGTGCTTAAAGGAGATACCAATCCTCTTCCCGAAGGATCCACCACCTTTGAACAGCCCTTGTCCCACGAGGCTCCAGCTCTTCCACCATCACCACAGAAAATTTGCTGGTTCTGTCGGAGACCATGGCTTGTAACCCTGAGCATGGGACTCTTAGCTTGGGGTTAGGCCACTGGCAAAAGGGCAGTAAGACCACTCCCTGAGGTCTCAAAGGACCCTGCTACCCTAGACTGGAAACCATATTTTTAAAAGACGGACTAAGTGATCTGGGGCTTAGAGATTGTAATTCTGCTGCTGAGACTCGGCTTCATATCTCACCTGGTGAGAAAGGTGAAGCCCACTTTCTGATGGGAGAGTGGGTCAGCACAATGGGACAGGCACAGGCCTGTTAATTCTGACAGCACAGACAGACTGATAGTTGAATAGTCCCTGAGAAAGAGGTTTGTGTGGTCTCAGTTTAGTTGCTTTACTTTGCAAGAGCTTTAGTCCGTATTTAACATGTGGCATACCTGCCTGGCACAGTGTAGAGGAAGCTTTATTTTGTATCTAACATGTGCTGCACCTGCTCTGAGAGTGTTTGATAGGACAGTGTAGGGGAAGTTTATTCTGTATCTCACGTCTTTCTCTGGTGTCTCTCCTATCTGCCCTCATACATACAAACATACAAGCTAGGAGCAGGAGCAGGCCACTCGGCCCTTCCATCATGCTCCGCCATTCTATAAGATCATGGCTGATCTGACTGTAACCTCCCACCTACCCCCGATAACCTTTCATCCCCTTGTTAATCAAGAATCTATCCAGCTCTACCTTAAAAATATTCAAAGACTCTGCTTCCACTGCCTTTTGAGAAAGACAGTTCTAAAGACTCACGACCCTCAGAGAGAAAAATTCTCCTCATCTCTGTCTTAAATGAGCGACTCTTATTTTTAAACCGCAACCCCTAGTTCTAGGTTCTCCCACAAGTGGAATATCCTGTCCACATCCAGTCTGTCAACACCCCTTAGGATCTTAAAGGTTTCAACCAAGTTGCTTCTTACTCTTCTAAACTCCAGTGGATACAAGCCTAACCTGTCCAACCTTTCCTCATAAGTCACCCATTCCTGGTATTAGTCTAGTAAACCTTCTCTGAACTGCTTCTAATGCATTTACATCTTTCCTTAAATAAGGAGACCAATGCTGTACACAGTTCTCCAGGTGTGGTCTCACCAGTGCCCTGTATAACTGAAGCATAACATCCTTACTTTTGTATTCAATTCCCTTCATAATAAATGATAACATTCTATTAGATTTCCTAATTACTTGCTGTACCTGCATACTAGATTTTTGTGATTCATGCACAAGCAACCCAGATCCCTCTGAATCTCAGAGCTCTGCAATCTCTCACCATTTAGATAATATGCTTCTTTTTTATTCTTTCTGCCAGAAGGGACAATTTTACATTTGCCCACATTATACTCCATTTGCCAGGTCTTTGCCCACTCACTTAACCTATCTATGTCCCCTTGTCTTTATGTCCTCTTCACAACTTACTTTCCTCCCTATCTTTCTGTCATCAGCAAACTTAGCAACCATATCGTCTGTCCCTTCATCCAAATCATTTATATAAATTGTAAAAGGTTGAGGCCCCAGCACTGATCCCTGTGGCACACCACTTGTCACATCCTGCCAAGCAGAAAAAAACCCATTTATGCCTACTCTCTCTTTCCTGTTAGCTAGCCAATTTTCTATCCATGCCAATATATTACCTCCTACACAATGAGCTTCTATTTTCCACAATAACCTTTGATCTGGCACCTTATCAAATGCCTTCTGGAAATCTAACTACAGTATATCCACCAGTTCCTCTTTATCCACAGATATGTTACTCCTTCAAAGAACTCCAATAAATTGGTTAAACACGATTTTCCTTTCACAAAACCATGTTGACTCTGCCTGACTGTCTTAAACATTTCTAAGTGCCCTGCTATAACATCTTTAATAATAGCTTCTAATATTTTCCCTATGACAGACTAACTGGCCTGTAGTTTCCTGTCTCCCTCCCTTTTTGGATAAAGGAGTTACATTTGCTATTTACCAATCTAATGAAACCTTACCTGAATCTAGGGAATTTTGGAAAATTAAAACCAAGGCATCAACTATTTCACTAGTCACTTGTTTCAAGGCCATAGGATGAAGTCCATCAGGACCCAGGGATTTGTCAGCCCACAGTTCCAACAATTTGCTCAATACACTTCTCTGGTGATTTGTAATTTTCCTGAGTTCCTCCCTCCCTTCCATTTCCTATTTACAGCTATTTCTGGAATGTTACTTGTATCCTCTATAGTGAAGACCAATGCAAAACACCTGTTCAATTCATCTATCTCTCCTCACTTTCCAATATTAATTCCCCAAACTCATTTTCTATAGGACCAATGTTCACTTTGTTAACTCTTATTTAAATATCTATAGAAACTCTTACAATCCATCTTTATATTTTTAGATAGCTTTCCCTTGTACTCTAATTTTCCCCCCTTATTAATCTTTTTGTCATTCTTTGCTGTTCTTTATATTCTGCCCAATCTTCTGACCTGCCACCCATCTTTTCTTTTGCTTTTTCTTTAAGCTTGATACTGTCTTTAACTTTTTTAGTTAACCATGAATGGTGGGTTCTCCCCTTGGAAGTTTTCTTTTTCATTGGAATGTATCTATTCTGTGTATTCTGAAATATCCCTTTAAAAGCCTGCCACTGCATCTCTATTGACCTATCCCTTAACCTCATTTGGCAGTTCACTATAACTGGCTCTGCTTTCAGGTCCTCATAATTGCCCTATTTAAGTTTAAAATAGTCTTGGACTCTTCTCTTTCAAACTAAAGTAAAATTTGATTATATTATGATCACTGCTACCTAGGAGTGCCTTCACTATGAGCTCTGAGCTCATCTTGTCCAAGAGTCCCACCTCCTGTTCCCTATTTTCCTATTCCCACTAAACTGCTCATCACCCAACTTCCACTCCTGGCCCCCATGTTAGCTGATATTGTTAACAGTTCTCTCTCTTCAGTTGTTGTCCCTCCCTAGTTGGCCATCTTCACCTCTCTTTTCAAAAAACCAAACCTTGACCCCACTGTCCTTGCAAATTATCGTTCTATCCCCAACCTCCCTTTCCCCTCCAAAGTCCTTGAAAGTGTTGTCACCTCTGAAATCTGTTCCCATCTTTCCCAGAACTCCCTGTTTGAATCCCTCCGATCAGGTTTATGCCCCTGCCACTATACTGAAGCGACTCTTATCAAAGTCACAAATTACATTCTACGTGACCGTGACAAAGGTAAACTTTACCCCCTCGGCTTTTCTGACCTATCTACAAGCTTTGACACAGTTGATATCACACTATCCTCCTTCAACGCCTCTCCACTGTTGCCCAGCTGGGGGGCAACTGCTCTCACCTGGTTCCATGCTTACCTATCTAACCTTAGGCAGAGTATCCCTTGCAAAGGCTTCTCTTCCTGCTCCTGCACCATTACCTCTGGTGACTTCCAAGCATCTATCCTTGCCCCCCTCCTATTATCATCTGTATGCCACCCTTAGGCAACATCATCTGAAGGCATGGCAACAGTTTTCATACGTACGCTGACAAAACCCAGTTCTACCTCACCACCTCTTTCAATGCCATTGTTGCTAAATTATCAGGTGGCTTATCCAACATCCAGTGGTGGGTGAGCAGAAATTTCCCCCAAAGAAATATTGGGAAGACCTAAGCCATTGTTTTCAGTCCCCATTAAAAATTCCATTCCCCTACTACCAACTCCATCCCTCTACCTGCCAACAGCCTGGGATTAAGACTGTCTGCTCACAACCTTTGGTGTCACAGTTGATCCCAAGATGAGCTTCCGACCTCATATTCATGCCATCACTAAAACCGTCTATTTCCACCTCTGTAACATTGCCCCTGTCTCAGTCCAACTGTTGCTGAAACCCTTGAGCATACTTTTGTTACCTCTAGGCTTGACCATTCCAACACACTCCTAGCTGGTCTCTCACATTCTACCCTATGTAAACTTGAGGTCATCCAAAACTCAGCTGCCTGTGTCTTAACTCGTAACAAGTCCCGTTCCCCTATCACTCCTGTGCTGGCTGCCCTACATTGGCTCCTGGTCAAGCAACATGTTAACTTCTAGATTCTTATCCCTGATTTCAAATCCTACCGTGGCCTTGCCCCTCCCTGTCTCTTTAATCTCCTCCAGCCCTGTAACCCTCCAAGCTATTCGCACTCCTCTAATTCTGGCCTCTTGTGCATTCCCAATTATAATTGCTCAACCATTGCTGGCCATGCCTTCAGTTGCCTTGGTCCCAAGCTCTGGAATTCCCTCCCTATACCTCTCCACCTCTCTACCTTGCATTCCTCCTTTAAGACACTCCTTAAATCTACCTCCTTGACCAAGTTTTTGGTCATCTGACTAATATCTCCTTATGTGACTCAGTGTCATACTTTATTTTATAATGTTTCCGTGAAGAGCCTTTGGATACTTTATTATGTTAAAAAGTGCGATATAAATATAAGTTGTCATTGTATTTAATCCAAGCTGTACCTGCCCTGGGGTGTGATGGCACAGTGTAAAGAGAGCTTTACTCTGTATTTAGCATGTGCTGTCCTGCTGTGTGAGTATTTGATGGGCCAATGAAGAGGGAGCTTTACTTTTTAGCTAACCCATGCAGTACATACCTTGGGAGTACATAGTGTAAATAATAGTTACAGTAACCATGGGCCTTCCACCCATTGTTTTCACTTCTGCCAACTTGCCCGATTTTCATGCTTACTGAATCCAGTTGAGTTGTCAACTTGGGAATTTTCACAGGCTATTCGGTCAATGGAGAACTTGAGTGCGCTCCCCATGTGAAGGTGAAACAAAATATAAACCCAGGCTGCTACAGGGTCCAATTTAGAGTAAGAAGACTTCATTTACTATAAAGTTCAGAATGAGTCAAGACCCCTCTCCAGTACAACACACCTGCCTACAGCACCAAGCTCCAACAACTGTTCATTTAAACTTCTGGAATCCTTCAGTTAACATTAATTCTTAAAATGTAAAGAATTTCCCATTCCCAGCCTATAATAATTCATTATCAATATTCTCAGCCCAGGAGGAACACAGTGCAAGTCTGGTGGCAATGAGACAATAAACTCTGAATAACACTTGCCGTCCTCTGCCATGAGAACCACTGATTGGAACCCCTTGCACCTCTACCTTAGTGCAGAGGAAATAAACAGCACGTGTGCCATTCTCAGTCTAAAACGGACACCACTTCCAGTGTTTGATGCTGTCGCTGGGTGCCTGAAAAGTAATGTGTCCCACTCCCTTCGATGCTCCCTTAACATCGACTGGCACAAAAATCAAAAAATAAAAGTCAAACCCATTGCAAAATCACTGATTGGTAATTCCAGCTCCCCCTTCCTCCCTAACCCAAGTACTTCACTTTTCTTTCCACCCACTTACCAGAGTCCCCTTGCGCAGACACAGTAACAGCACAACACAAAGCCAGAAATACGAGGTGAAAGACGACCGGTTTCAGTAATTGCATGCTTTCGATTTTTTACTGAAACTGAAAAGCCCACCCAACTGGGCTTATCGTTGTGACTCACAGACATGGATTGTTAACCTGGGGGAATGGGTTCCTGCCTAGGCTCATTGTTACACAGATTGATGTCACAGCCATCATTGTTACAGCAAATGATGTCACAGGACGACATAGCTGCTAGAGTGATGTCATAGCCCTAGACTGACCAATTATGTTGTGCACGGAGATAACTGCATTTGGTGAAAAGGGATGGCTTCAACTCCACGCTGGACTGATGGATTGAAATTCATCTTCGCTCCGCTGTTGGCAAGGTTCCAAGTGAGTAGAGGCCAAGATGCAAAGCATATTTAGTGGCCCCTCCCAACATCATCACCTCAAGCATTTGGAAGGTCAAGGTCAAGGGGAAATCATCATCTCCAAGTTTCCCTCCAAGTCACACACTACACCAACTTGGAAATATATCGCCGTTCCTCCATCTTCACTGGATCAAAATGCTGGAACTCCCTAACTAACAACACTGACGGAGCAACATTATCGCATGGGCTGCAATGGTTCAGGAAGAAGGCTCCACTGTCACCTTCTCAAGGGCACCTAGGGATAAGCAATAAATTCTGACCTTCCTAGATAATGCACACATCCCCAGACTGAATTTCTTTTAAAGGTCATGGGATGGTTAATGTGGTTTACATAAAATTGCCACAAAGGTGCAATAGTTGGCTGAGAATGGACGTCTGTAATGGAGAGTGTTCCATTCCACACAATAAATTTCCTTTGTCTTGATGAGCAGAAAATGCCCAAAAACAAGCTTAAATTCTGACAGAATTTAGAGAGCCAAAATGAGAGTGATCTGGAAAATGGAAAGACCACATCCATGATAACAGATAACAGGGAATGAGTTGATTATCAAATCCCTAGCAGGCATGTGCCAATAACACTAGAGTGCTCTCAAGTTGGTCCTATGGTGTCAGTCAGGCAGCAGCCTTGTCTCTGAGTCAGAAGGTGTAGGTTCAAGCCCCACTCCAGGGACTTGAGCACAAAATCATGGCTGACACTGCAGTACAGTACTGAAGGATTGCTGCACTGTCAGATGTCTTGTCTTTCAGATGACATGTTAAACTAAGCCCTATCTGGCATCTCAGGTGGTTATAAAAGAGCCCGTGGCACTATTCGAAGTCGAGCAGGCAAGTTTGCCTTGATGTCCAAGCCAATATTCATCCTTCAGCAAACATCACTAGAACAGATTAGCTGGTCATTATCACACTGCTGTTTGTGGGGTCTTGCTGTGTCCAAATTGGCTGAACGTTTTCCTACATTGGAACAGTGACTATATTTCAAAAATATTTCATTGGCTGTGAAGTGCTCTAGGATGTCCTGAGATTGTGTAAGGTGATCAACGAATGCAAGTCTTCCTTTTCATTTTAGGTTGGTTCTCTACTTGAGAGGCCACTGGATACATAAGACAGTCCAGATGTGCAAATGTGAACTCGGACCCCAATTTTTTTACATCTGGCTTCTAAATCACTGGGCTATTCAGAGCCAGACAAGTGGTTACCCAACTTGGAGGTAGTTCTCAAGATGCCTCCAGTGATCCTAACCCCTCGCAGTGGGCTTGAGAATCACACCACTACCTTGAGTGTTGGAATACAAGGGCCATTGAAGAATCATATCCAGGGGCAGGTCAGCATGGGACTATCTGGAATCATTCAACTCAAATAACTCTAGCAATATGGAGGGTACATTAGGGCTGAACTGTAGACCGACCAGGAACACTGCAAGTTCCATTCACAGGAATATTATAAACAGGAATAGGCCATTCGGCTCTTTGAACCTGCTGGTCCATTCAATTAGATCAAGGCTCACCTCCAAATTCCATTTGCTCCATATTTGTCGATACTGTTACCTAACAAACATATATCAATCTCAGCCTTGAAAAGCTCCCATTGACCCAACATTTGCAATCTTTCAGAGGAGACAGCTCCAGGTTTCCACTGTCCTTTGTGTGGAGAAGTGTTCCCTGAATTCACTCCTGAGTAACCTAGCTCTAATTTTAAGATGGAGTCCCTTTGTTCTGCATTCCCTCACAATTCTATCAAAGTCTCTTGCAATTTTAAACACCTTGATTGGATCATCCCTCAACTTTCCAAATTCAAGAGAATACAAGCCAACTTTATGGAACTTGTCATAATTTAACCCTTTAAACCCTGGTTACTCTGCACTGCTTCCCCTCTAAGACCAATATATCCTTCCTGAAGTCTGGTGCTCAAAACTGAACGCAGTATTCCAGATAGAATAGGACCAAGGTCTGAATAACTTAAGCATCACTTCCTCTACTTTGTACTATCTTTGAGATAAAGGCCAAAATTCCATCAGGCTTTTGATATTGTACCTGTCCACTTGCTTTTAATGATTCATGAACATGAACACTGAAATCCCTTTCTCTTCCACAGCTGTTTCTAACCAATTAGAAAATGCTTTAATTTGTCTTACTTGGATGCAAAATGGATGCCCTCACATTTCCTGACCAAGATAGCAATAGCTCATCTCAACTGGAGTGTTGAGCAAGATCTTATGGTAACCTTCATCAATGGCACCATGTCTGGTGCAACCCTATAGATACTGAGGGCAACTGGTAATGTTCACACTGTCGCTCCAACTGAGGTCAGCTAATGCAGAACAGAGCAGGGATCCAACAAAGTGGGGGTGGGTGGGGGGGGGGGGGGGATGGGGAGGGGGTGTGTATGGGTGGGGAGCAAATGGTGGTAAACTAACAATGTCACTGGTGGTAATTCAGAGGTCCAGGTAATGTCCTGGTTACACTAGGTTCAAATCCCATCCTGGCATCTAGTGGAATTTAAATTCAATTAATTAATTTTTTAAATCTGGAATTGAAAGCTAGTCTCAATGATCATGACCATGACACTATCATCGACTGTCGTAAAAACCCATCTGGTTCACTAATGTCCTTTAGGGAAGGAATTTGCCGCCCTTACCTGGTCTAGCCTACATGTGACTCCAAACCCACAGCAAAGGTTGATTCTTAACTGCCTGCTGAAATGGCCTAGTAAGCCACTCAGTTCAAGGATAATCAGGGATGGACAACAAATGCTGGCCTTGCCAAAGATGCCCACATCCCATGAAAGAATAAAAAACCTAAGTATTGCAGCACCGTGAAATATTGGAGTATCTCACTGGGAAAAGGACACTGTAACAGTGTCCCTCAGCACAGAGGGAGCTTATATTTACACTGTGTGGTGTCAGAAATATTGGGCCTGTCTCACACAAGGGTTGGGAGGCAAAATTTTTGATTTCTAGCAGAAGCGGGACCAAAGGTGGGAGGGCTGGAAAACTGGCCTTGGAGTGTGGTGTGCTGGTTTGCCTGCATGTTCCTGTATCTGGGCTGTTTTGAAAGTGAATAGGTGAGGGTGTGACAACTACCAGCCTGCAAGCAGCAGTTAGCCAATTAAGGTTACGAAAGGTTCTATTAAGGGCATTGGGAGGACACTGACTAGAATTTTCCAGTTGGCAGTTTAAACACCGGCAACAGCCAAAACATTGCCACTGGGTGGAGGTGAGCTCCCCGGAATGGATAGGGTGGAGGGGGGCAGCCAGTACTCCGTCCCACTGGGTACCCTTGAACTGCCATGGTCATCGGACCACAGCTGTGACACTGGTCAACTAGTGGAGGCGTTGCCCCTCCACGATGGCACTCTGCCAGCTGTGGCCTTTTTAAATTGAACATTTTATATTTCCTTTCCAGTGAGGCTCTCCCTCTCTCTTTCCCTCTCTCAATCTCTCTCTCGATCTCTCTCTCTCGCCACACACACACACACACACACACACTCAGCTGTTTCAGGGTTGGTGGGCCTCCTTTTGGCTCTCAGACTTGGGATCCCACCCACGGTCTTTAATTGGACTGCAAGCCCACTCTTCTGCCCATTAATTGGCCACCCCTAAAAAAATTGCATTGGGCATCTGATGCTCATGAAACACAGGGTCGGGATCTGGAAGTTCACACGTTCTGATCCCAAAACAAAATTTCAGTGCAGTGTGTGCATTGACACAATAGTATTACATTGAGAATTGCATCGAATTGACTGCACCAAAACAGGCCATTTGGCCCAAGTGATCCATACTGGTGTTTATGTTTCACATGAACCTCCTCCCAACCCCCTTCCCCTACGCTTTGCAGAAATGACTTCCACATTCTTATCACTCCCAGGTAAAGAAGTTTCTCCTGAATTCCCTACTGGATTTATTAGTGACTATTTTATATTTGCTGTCCATTGTTTTGAGCTGTTGGAGAAGCGAAAAAATCTCTCCATCTACCTTATCGAACCCCTTTATAATTTTAACGACCTTTATTGCCTCTCACCCTCAGCCTTCCCTATTCTAGAGAAGACAGCCCCAGCTTGTTCAGTTGTTATGACCCTTAATTTCTGGCATCACATTTATGAGACTTTTTTGCACCTTCTCTAGTGCCTCCATGTCCCTAATTCGAAGACCAGAACCATCCACAGTACTCCAAATGTGATCCAACCAAGATTCAATAGAAGTTTCGCAATACTCCTCTGCTTTTCAATTCTGTCCCTCTACAAATGAACACCAGTGCTTTGTTTTCTTTTTTTAAATGGCCTTATTAACCTGTGTTGCTATTTTGGATGTGATGTACATCTGGTTAAAAGTTTGTTAGGTAGTGCCATCATACAGGCCACACAACACCGCCAAGTGATATTAATATAGTCGTGTTCCCTCCCCTGCCTCCCATTTTGAATATATTTCTCTTCTTCACTTCACAGTTCATCTATGAATATTTCACTGGAGAGTAAGAGGCAGCCATGGAGTTGAGAATAACCCAGGATTCCTATTGGTGACGAAATGTTTCCACTGAAATTATAGCCGACTATTTATCCCTTCTCATCATGACCTTATTCATCTACTTCACTCATTATATTACAAAGTAATAATTCAGGCTGGCTTTAAGTGGTTCAGCCATGGTTCATTGGATAGCACTCTTGAGTCAGAAGGTTCCACTTCAGAAACCTGGACACAAAATCGAGGCTGACACTCCCAGTGCAATACTGAGGGAGTGTTGCACTGTCAAAGGTGCCAAATTTCATAAGAGACAGTAAACTGAGGCCCAATCTACCCTCTCAGGTGGATGTAAAATATTGCGTGGCACTATTTTGAAGAAAAGCAGGCAAGCTCTCCACAGTGTCCTGGCCAGTATTTATCCCTCATCCTATATCTCTTCAACAAAAACAACCTGTATTTATATAGCGCCCTTAATGTAATACAATGGCCCATAGGAGCGTTATAAAGCAAAATTTCACATGAAATATTAAGACAGATGGCCAAAAGCTTGGTCAAGGAGGTTGGTTTTAAGGAGTGTCTTAAAGGTAGAAAGAGAGGTAAGGAGCTGTAGAGGTATAGGGAAGGAATTCCAGAGTGTAGGGCCATGGTAACTGAAGATGTGGTCACCAGGCGATGTTACAGAAATGAAAATAGACGGTATTAATGATGTTACGGATATGTGGTCTGAAGTTCATCTCAGGGTCAGAAATGACACCAAAGCTTTGAACAGTCTGGTTCAACCTTAGAGAGTTGCCAGCTAGGGAGAGGGATGGAGTTTGTGACGAGGACTGAAGATAATGGGCTTCCTAATTTTTCATTGGAGGAAATTACTGTTCATCCAGCACTGGATGTTAGACAAGCAATCTGATAACGTAGAGACAGTGAGGGGTCAGCCAGAGCTGGCTGTCGTCAGGATACATGCTGAAGCTGACATTGTGCTTTCACATGATGAGGGACACATGTAAATCAGAGATAGAAGGAGGCGATAGATCCTTTGAGGGCTTCTGAAGTAACGGCATGGGAGCGGGAAGGAAAGCCATTACATTTGATTATCTGGCTACGATTGATTCAAAAGGTAAGAATAGACCAGGCGACTGTGATCCCAAGCAGCTAGAGGAGGAGGGTATGGTCAACCCTGTCAAAGGCTGCAAATACGTCAAGAAGGCTGAGGAGGGACAGTTTGTTTACCTTTTACACAGTCAATAAAACATTATATCCTCATTATCTCAATGATATAACCTTGCTATGTATAAACTGGCTTCTCTACATCCTACACTACAATACTGACTATGTTTCAGGTCTCTGTGATCCTACATATAAACCACCCAAACCCCTCGATTAGATTCCACCCTGTAACTCACTCCTGCATATCTGTTATTCTATATATAAACTACCTGAAACCCTCCATTAACAGACTGCGAGCATATTGAAAACTAAATTGTACTCATTCTAAAATAACAGCCAAAACTATGTATGGCTGTACTCTGCTGTTTATTGTACGTGTTGCATTTAATCATAGAGCATAATGTTCTTCACTGATCAGTGACTTGTCATTCAAAAACCTGCTGACTGGCCAGAAGCAAGATAATGCAGCACAAAGCAATATGCTGATCAGATTGACAGACCATGCACTCTCCACCACAGGGAAGAGCTCCATTATTACTTTTTTAATCGAATTCCCAACCAGCACATGTTCTGTTTCTACGCCAGGATCCTTGGTATTATCTTCCACATAATCTTCAGTCAGTCTGGCACTCCCGGTGTTGATGCTGTACTTTGGTTCACTCAGTCTCATACTCCTTGAGTTGTCTTCCGTATATTCTTCACTCAGCCTCATACTTTCAGGGCTGTCTTCCTTATTCTGTTCACTCACTTTCATACGCCCAGTGTTGTTGCTGTTCTGTTCTTCACTCACTCCCATACACTCATAATCACTAACTTCTACTTCCATGTAGCTATTTCTCTTTTTTTTTTACTCCTGTGGTCTCCGTAATTTCACTCTCTAATTAACAGAGGCCATTGAGTTGCCTGAGCCCTGGCACTTGAACTTTCTTCAAATAACGACTCCAAATGCAATGATCTTCTTCAAGTCTTCGTCTTCAATTTTTGTGGGCTTCACTCACCATCTGAAACAAGAGATAAAAGATTTAAGCTTTCAGTGCCAATGCTGCCTACAATTATATCAAAATTTCAACAGTAATACTACCGTTAGCAAATAGAGAGAACACACCCAAAACATCTCTGCTTCATTCAGGGATTGGTGAATAATAAGTTAGCTCTTAGGGGTCTTGGAACTTCAGGGGATTCCCGGAACCCTGGTCAAACCATTTTCCACAACTCCCAACTCCTTAAACATCCCTAAAATATCCGTCCCCCAGTTTTCTTTCCTCTCCCATGGCTACTCATTTGTTAATTATGTATCATAGGGCACGTTCCCCAATTCATTGCTCCTGGGACAGTGATTAAACACTGCAAGGGCGTAACAGGACTTGAGGGTCAGAGGTCAATCGGTCTAGGCTACAAGGTCATAGAGTTTACGTGTCTATTTAAAATGTTTGGCATCTTCACCACAGACTGGATGGTCCAGTGGTTAGACCGTTATCCTTTTATCGCTGAGGCCTCGGTTTCAATCTAGCCCAGACTGACTGGAGTCTGAGGTTGTCTCAATCCAGTTGATTTTGGGCCAGACTTCAAAGCATAAACTGTCTGCAACCAGCACTATGTTGTCAACCTCAGTTGGAGAGTTCACAAGACTGGCTGGGTGCAGAATGAAAATCCCATTGTGCAGGAATAGGAGGCGCACTTCAGGTGGGTAGGAATCCTTCAATGAGATCGTTTTACGGGAGCTTTACTCTGTATCTAACTCATGCTGTACCTGCCCTGAGGGTGTTTGAGGGGACGGTGTAGAGGGAGCCTTGTATCTAACCTATGCTGCACCCACCTTCAGAGTGTTAATTGGAGGGAGCTTTAAAAACAAAAGAACATAAAAAATAAGAGCAGGAGAAGACCATACAACCCGTTGAGCCTGCTCCGCTATTCAGTATGATCTTGGCTGATCTTGGGCTTCAACTCCCCTTTCCTGCCTGCTCCCCGTATCCCTTGATTCCCTGAGAGACCAAAAATCTGTCTATATCAGCCTTAAATCTATTTGATGATGGTGCATCTAGAACCCTCTGGGGCAGAGAATTCCAAAGATACACAACACTTTGAATGGAGAAATTTCTCTTCATCTCTGTCCTAACTGTTCGGCTTCTCATCCTGAGACTGTTCCCCGTTTGTTCTCGGTTCCTCAGCCAGGAGAAACAATGGGTGGGATTTTTCAGCCCTGCCGCAGTGGGTTCCCCTGCAGTGGACATGGAAAACCAGCCAAGAGTGCATTGACTTTGGTAGGATGGGGAGATCCTGGCCAATGTCTCAGTATCTGCCCTCTTCATAATGTTGAATGTTTCAATGAGGTCACCTCTTATTTTTCTAAATTCCAGAGAATATACTCAACCTGTCATCATAGGACAACTCGCTCATCCCAGGGACCAATCTAGTGAACCTTTGTTGCTCCAATGCAAACAAATCCTTCCTGAAATATAGAGATCAAAATTGCATACAGCATTCTAGATATGGTCTCACCAAAGCCCTGTAACAACTGTAGCAAGACTTCTTTATTCTTGTACTCCAATCCCTTTGTAATAAAGGCCAACATGTCATTTGCTTTCTTAGTTGCTTGCTGTACCTGCATTCTAACTTAAATGTTCATTGTATGAATACACTCAAGTCTCTTTGAACATCAACGTTTACAAATTTGATGCTTTTTATAAAATATTCTGCTTTTCTATTCTTACAATCAAAGTAAATAACCTCACACTTGCCCACTTTATACTCCATCTGCCACCTTGTTGCCCGCTCACTTAACCTGTCTGTATCTCTTTGCAACCTCGTTTGTTCTCCTCACAGTTTGTGTTCTCTCCAAGCTTTGAGTCATCAGCAAATTTAAATACATTACTCTCTGGGTGGGATTTTCCAGCCCCACCCTCCAGCAGGATCTTCAGGCCCCACCGAAGTCAATGGCTGGCCACACCCACCGGGGTGGGACCCACCACACTGGAGGCGTAAAGTCCTGGCCTCTGTCTCTTTGTCTCAGTGTAAATAACTGGTCCTTGCGGCACTCCACTAGCCATAGCCTGTCAACTTGAAAATGCCCCACTTATCCCGACACTCTGTTTCCTGGCTGTTTACCAGTCCTCTATCCAGTTTAATACATCACCCCCAGCTCCATGAGCCTTATCTTGTGTAGTGACTTTTGTGTGACAATTTATCGAGTGACTTTTGGAAACCCAAGTATACTACATCCACTGGTTCCCTTTACCTACTAGTTACATCCTCAAAAACTCTGTTAAATTTGACAAATAGGATTTCTCTTTTGTAAAATCATGTTGACTTATTCTAATCATATTGTGCTTTTCTGGGTGCATTGTTAAGACTTCCTGAATAATAGATACCAACATTTCCCGATGTCAGGCTAGTTGACCTTTAGTTCTCTGTTTTCTCTCTCTCTCCTTTCTTGAATAGCGGTGTTACACTTGCTAACTTCCAATCTGCTGGGACAGGTCCAGAATCTAGGGAATTTTAGAAAGCACACCCTCTATATCTGCAACTATGTCTTTTAGAGCCCCGGCATGTAGGCCAGCAGCTTCTGGGGATTTGTCGGACTTTAGCATTTGTCGGATTTTAGTCCTCTTTCCGAGCAGATACTGATTACCTTAATTTCTTCACTCTTATTAGGCTCTAGGTTACCCTCTATTTGTGGTATGTATCTTATGTTTTCTACTGTGAAGACAGGCACAAAATATTTGTTCAATGTCTCTGCCATTTCCTCATTTGCCATGATAATTTCTCCTGTCTCTGCTTCTAAGGCACCAATGTTTACTTTAGCCACACTCTCAGTCTTCCTTTTTATATTCCTGGCTAGTTTTCTATCATATTCTATTTTTTTCTTTTTATCAACTCTGCACTTAATCTATGCTGTCTGCCTGGGAGTGTTTGATGGAAAAGTGTAATGGGAGCTTTATTCTGTATCTAACCCATTGTATACTTGCCTGGGAGTGTTCATGGGATAGTGTAGAGGGAGATTTGCTCTGCATCTAACCTGTACTATACCTGCAGGCCTCCTGAGAAAGAAATTCTTTAACCCTTTGTCTAGACTCAATTTGAAGGTCAATGAAAGGAAAGCGTTTGACCTACAATTATTTTTCTTTATTTTAATTTTACACACTTACCTGTGTGAAATGCAGGTGTTATCAGTAATGACGATAGAAAACAGCACCAATCCTAGCCCTGTCTGAGGAGCTTAGATTCATCTTTGGCTCTTGTTTCCTAATTCACTGTCTGAGTGGAACATGGCAGTAAATCAGTTCATGAATAGCAACCTTTATGATATCATCCACAACACCAACCATCACAATGAGATGGCATAGGTCATCATCTGTTACTGGGTATAACACTCCTACATCCAGTGATACTGAGTATTTCTGTATATGTATTATATAGCACACCGTGTGTTACGAGGTACTGGGTATCCTGTATGCAACCTATTATAATACTCTGTGTGTTACTGGGTGTAACAGTACACAATCTATAGCTATGTTACCATTCGTATATGTAATATTCCAAATGGTGGTCACTGCATTCTTTTGCCTATTTCTGCTGTCTTCATTTTGCTCTTTCTGTTTCTCCTATTCACCTTATGTCACTCACATTTTCTTTTCCCTGCTTCTCTCTTTATCTGTCTCTCTCTATCCTCTTCTCTCTCTTTGTCTTTTCTTTGTCCATTAGGGGTGTGGTGTGGCAGGGAACAGAGCCACCAACATGTGCAGAATGGATTTGGGATGGAGGTTCAGGGAGTCACACACCCCATCTCGTGTGTGCTCTCCTCTAGCCCTTAGTCTCATCGCATTCCCTATCCTCTCTCCTTTCCACTACCTATTCTCTCTCAGCCTGATCGCTACCCCTGCCTCTTTCCGATTGAAATACCCACTGATTGTCTATATCCTCTCCTTCCCGAATCCACTGTCAATTACCTCACCTTTAACTCTTCATCCATTTTCTCCACTTGCACTCAATGGCCCCAAGTGTGGTCAATGAGAGGCTAGAGACCCCATCACCTTTAACCAGTTTCTTTCCTCTTCTCACTTGGCATCCTTTTCTGCAAGGTCAAAGATACATTTATGATTGACCTTCCATCCTCCTTAATCCTCAGCTCATCCAAAACTCTGCTGCCCATATCCAAATCAGCACCAATTCCTACTCATCATCACCCTTGTGCTCGCTGACCTACATTTTCTGATGGTCCGCCAACATCTCAAATTTAAAATGCTCATCTTCACACTCAAAGTATTTCCTGACCTCTCCCTTCCATATCCCTGTAATCTCCTACAACCCTCTGCAAATCATGTTCCTCCAACTCTGGTTGTCTGCTACATATACTCCACTTCTTTCATCTTATCATTGTTGGACGCATTCTCAACCACCTAATATCTGGAATTCCCTCCCTAAATCTCTATTGCTCAGTCTCCTCATTTAATACCCTTTGTAAAACTTGGACCTTTAACCAAACATTTAATCCTTCTTTAGGTCTCAATTTCTGTCTGTTTATGAATCTGTAAAGCAATGTGGAACATTTCCCCAACTCACAGACACTGTATAGGTGCAAATTGTTATGTTATTAGTAATAACTGCTGCCAATACCAATTATGAGCTGAATAACAAGTAATAGAAATGCAAGCCAAGGTAATACTTACAGCACAAAATATCTTGTTTCTTCAGTTAAATATTAATTTAAAAGTTGGTGACCATACTGTGCATGATTTTCCTATTACAGTCAGTCCTCGGACTTACAACACAATTGCTTCCTGAAAATTGTGTCTTAAGTCGAAACATCGTAACTTGGAACCGATTTTTCCATAAGAACAATGTTGTAAATGGGCAATTGGTTCCTAAACCATGGCCCGATACCCTATTTTCACCAAAATAACCCAGAATTTTGTACTCAATCAATTATAGACAAGTAATATAGCAACATTAATGTATTTATGTTGTAAATAGCAATCATACTGATATAAAAATCACATAATAAGCTAAAAATACATATAGAAAGATCGTACTGCACTAATGGCATCGGAACAGCAACTGAGCGTCTTGAGTCAGGGAGATGGGTGGCGCAGAATGTCGATGTGCACATGTGAACGTTTGAATTTGTTTGCTGGCATGGCATTGTAAGGTCAAAACCAACGTGGGAAAATCAAAACGGTGTCAATTTATAAACGCCGTAAGTGTCGTCAGTCGTAACTCGAAGGTCATAAAGTCAAGGACTGCCTGTGTCCTGCCCTTTTTTTCTGATGAATATGGTAATCCTAACCATAAGTTTTTGCAGTCTCTTGTGCCACAAAATCTTACTAAAAGTGGTTGTAAATCTTTTAACACAACTGTGCTTGTGCCCAGTTTACCTATCCCCGTAATATTGCAGCTTTTCAAAATAACTTTTTCCTCCTCAGTCCATTGATCCCGTGAAGAATTTCCTGATCTTCGCCCGCCATCTCTTACCTGGCAGCAATATGTCAATACGTGAACATCATGTGTTCCCACCACTGAAGCATAGATGATACGGAACGAAGGGCAGGGTTTTGCCCTTGGCGGGGGCAATCGGGAAGCTGACCGCTGCCCGCGACCGGCTCCACACCGCGATTTCACCCAGACGGGCCAATTAAGGTTCACCCTGCATGGATCGCGAGCGGCAGCGCTGAGCGTTGCCTGTGCGGGTGGGGGGGAGGAGGGAGAGTTGGGCTTAGCGCGCAGTTCGTGCATACACAAAAAAGAGTGCTTCAATCTCCCTAATGCACAGAGCTGCCTCGGGGAGATTGAAGCACTGTGTAAAAAAAAATGAAGAGAATAAAAATTTAATAAAACATGTCCCCTCATGTGACTCTGTCACATGAGCTGGGACATGTTTTTAATTCAAAAATAAAGTTTTTATTTAATGTTCATTTGCTTTAGAAAACCTCATCCCGCTCGTGGATGAGGTTCCCTAAAAAATGTACAGGCCGCTTGGCCTTTTCGCCTGCCCGCCAACCATTAGGTTGGACAGGCAGCGTAAATTTGAATTTAATTAGATTGTTAATGGCCTTTTAATTATCAGCGGGCACGCAGCCAACTCCGGCAAGCGCCCGCCGCATGAAATATTGCGAGGCTGCGCGATGACATTGGGACGCACGCCTGGTGTCATCACAATAAGAGTTCACAATTCGCTAGATACATTCTTGGTGCCGTCAAAGGAACTTCTATTTACATCAAAACCCTAAAATCAGTGCATGCGAAAAGGATAACAGTAAACTACTCTCACACAGATGGTGTTCCCTATAGATTAAACTACTTTTTAACTTTACTGTTTCTGATTTCTTGTTACTAATTATATGTTATTTTATTATAAGATCTTACAGTGTTGTGACTGAAGTTATTAGCTTTCTTTGCTTCTATTTACCTAATATTTTCTACTTGTAGTGAGAGGATGTTGGTGTGGAACATGTAATTTCTGTGTAATTCTCTCCAATGTTTATTTGGTTCTCTGTCTTGTTATTCCTCCGTGTCTCGCAGGTGCAAGCAACCAGCATTTGTCCTTTCTATCGGTAAAGCCTAGGTGAGATAAATGCTTTCCCCACTGCATATGACAGGTGGGTTTGTGCTAAAAAGATTTGCCCATTACACTCAATGGAAAATTAATATGGATTTATTTGTGTTCAACATTGTTGTCTTCCCCAAAAAATTAATTGGAACAAAATTCCTCTAGAGCTGCAAATTCATACTTCAAGGGAATATTTGGTGCTTCAATAATTTTTGCTGCACTTAGCTAAGATGAAGCATCTGCCCTGCTCAGTTTTTCCAGGAATAGGTGCTGCCAAATGAGAGATCCCCAGCAAAAAAGTATATTTCACAGTTTAAAACAGCAAGAGGAGAGCCAGGATTTTCACAGTTTAAAACAACGAGAGGAGAGCCAGGATTTTCACAGTTTAAAACAGCGAGAGGAGAGCTGGGATTTTCACACCTTAAAACAACGAGAGGAGAGCCAGGATTTTCACAGTTTAAAACAGCGAGAGGAGAGCCAGGATTTTCACAGTTTAAAACAGCAAGAGGAGAACCAGGATTTTCACAGTTTAAAACAGCTAGAGGAGAGCCGGGATTTTTACAGTTTAAAACAGCAAAGGAAGAGCTGAGAGCCTGTTTGAAACAGCCGGAGGAGAACCGGGATTTTCACAGTTTAAAATAGCGAGAGAAGAGCCGGGAGCACTTGGAGAGCGGACCTGTGTGAGAAGGACAGCAGCAGCAGAGTCCCTTCAACCTGCTTCCACTTGTCAGAACCAAAGTGTGACATCACAAGAATATAGGTAGGTGATTGGTGGGTATCTCTTCCATGTCTCTTTTGATTGGCCAAGTAGTTTAAATCAGGAGACATTATTACAGCTGAAGAGTACAGTTAAGAAATTCACTTTTAAAACATTTAACATCCAAATTAATTAATTAAATAGAATAGAGATGGCTGGGCAGGCGATGTGTTGCAGCTGTAGTATGTGGGAACTGGTGGATGCCGGTTTGATCCATGGTGACCACATCTGTAGCAAGTGTTGTCTGCTTGAGAAACTTCGGCTCAGAATTGATGAACTGGAGTCTGAGCTTCGGACACTGCGACACATCAGGGAGGGGGAGAGTTACCTGGACACTGTGTTTCAGGAGGCAGTCACATCCCTTAGATTAATTACATCAAATTTAGTCCATGATCAGGGACAGGAGGGTGTGGCTGCAAGTGAGGTAGAATTTAGCTTTGGAGGAACCTCAGCCAGTGCCCTTGACCAATAGGTACAAGGATCTTGCTCCCAGTGTGGGTGAGGGCGCAGACTGCAGGGAGGATGAGCGAACTGACCAGTGGTACAGAACTCACCATGGTACAGAGTGCCATTCAAGTGGGGGAGAAAAGAGAAATGTAGTAGCAATAGAGGATAGCATAGTTAGGGGAATAAATACTGTTCTCTGCAGCAAAGACAGAGAATCCTGAAGGCTGTGTTGCCTACCTGGTGCCAAGGTTAAGGACATCTCTTCTGGGCTGGAGACGAACTTGGAGTGGGAGGGGAGGGATCAAGTTGTCATGGTCCACATAGGTACCAATGACATAGGTAGGACTAGGAAAGAGCTTCTGCTGAGGGACTATGTGCTGCTCCGGGCTAAGTTAAAAAGCAGAACCACAAAGGTAATAATCTCTGGATTACTACCTGAGCCACGTACAAATTGGTGTAGGGTAAATAAGATTAGAGAGGTAAATGCGTGACTCAGAGATTGGTGTGGGAGAAATGGGTTCTGATTCATGAGGCACTGGCACCAGTACTGAGGAAGGAGACAGCTATTCCATTGAAGCGGGCTTCATTTGAACCATGCTGGGACCATTGTCCTGGCGAATCATATAACTAGGGTTGTAGGTAGGGCTTTAAATTAATTAGCGGAGGGAAGGGTTCAATTGAAGGGAAGTTTAGAAAATCAAAAATAATCAAGAGAACAGAAGTACAGGGTAGTGAAGAGGTGAACAATAATATAGGTGCAATAGATCATGATGCGGAATCAGTTTGGGTGGAAATAAGGAATAGCAAGGGGGAAAAGTCACGGGTAGGAGTCGTCTATAGGCCCCCGAAGAGTTGCCTCTCTGTAGGACAAAGTATAAATCAGGAAATAATGGAGACTTGTAAGAAGGGTGCTACAATTGTCATGGGTGTTTTTAATCTGCATATTGACTGGACAAATCAGATTGGCAGGGGTAACATGGTAGACGAATTTGTAGAGTGCATTAGGGAGTGCATCTTAGAGCAATACATTGCAGAACCTACCCAGGAACAGGCTCTTTTAGATCTAGTAATGTGTAATGAGGTAGGATTAATAAGAGATCTCGTAGTTAAGGATCCTCTAGAGGGTAGTGATCACAACATGGTAGAATTTCAAATTCAATTTGAGGGTGAGGAACCAGGATCTCAAACCAGTGTCCTCAACTTAAATAAGGGCAATTACAGAAGTATGAAGAAAGAATTGTCTAAAGCGTGCTGGGAAAATAGACTAAGGGTCTAGTCAGTGGATTAGCAGTGGCAGACATTTAAGCAGATATTTCATAACACTCAACAAAAATCTATCCCAGTCAAAAAGAAGGACTTTATGACCAATACTGTCATGGACAGATGCATCTGCGGCAGGCAGGTTGGTGAGGATGAGGTCAAGTATATTTTTCCCTCTTGTTGGTCCCCTCACCATCTGCCGCAGGCCCAGTCTAGCAGCTATGTCCTTTAGGACTCGGCCAACTCGGTCAGTAGCGGTGCTATTGAGCCACTCTTGGTGATGGATATTGAAGTCCCCCACCCAGAGTACATTCTGAGTCCTTGCCACCTTCAGTGCTTCCTCCAAGTGGTGTTCGACATGGAGGAGCACTGATTCATCAGCTGAGGGAGGGCGGTACATGGTAATCAGCAGGAGGTTCCTTGACCTGATGCCATGAGACTTCATGGGGTCCAGAGTCGATTTTGAGGACTCCCAGGGCAGCTCCCTCCAGACTGTATACCACTGTGCTGCCACCTCTGCTGGGCCTGTCCTGCTGGTGGGGCAGGACACACACAGGGATGGTGATGGTGGTGTCTGGGACATTATCTGTAAGGTATGATTCAGTAAGGGTGACTATGTCAGGCTGTTGCTTGTCTAGTCTGTGAGGCAGCTCCCCCAATTTTGGTACTAGCCCCCAGATGTTAGTAAGGAGGACTTTGCAGGGTCGGCAGGGCTGAAATTGAGGTGTCTCGGTTCATTCCTTTTTTGCGACTTTGTAGCGGTTTGTTACAAATGAGTGGCTTGTTAGGTTTCATAGGGCATTTAAGAGTCAACCACACTGCTGTGGGTCTGGAGTCACATGTAGGCCAGACCAGGTAAGGACGACAGATTTCCTTCCCTAAAGGACATTAGTGAACCAGATGGGTTTTTACAACAATCGACAATGGTTCCATGGTCCAGATTTTTTTTTATATTGAACCGGAACCCGGGTCCCCAGTGCATTATCCTGAGTCCCTGGATTACTAGTCCAGCGACAATACCGCTACGCCATCGCCTCCCCCTTCTCCATAACTAACCTATGAAACTCTCCCATAATCTTAAAGATCTCTGTTAGATAACCCTGCAATCTTCTCTTTTCTGGGGAAAGGAGTCCCGGCATGCTCATGCTTTCTTATTCTAATATTTAATCCTGGAATAACATAGAATTCCAAATGTGCTGTTGGTCTATCAGATGATAAAATATATCACATGCTAAACCAGTTATAAAGGATAAAACCAGTCATCAAATTTATTTATATTTAAACACTATACAAGAAGAATGATATTATGCAGCACAGGGCAGTGGGTTGGATTTAGTGTTCCTGACATATGTTCCACCCATTTGTTGGAGAACCAGCAGGGCACCCACGTCACGTAGGTGAGGGAGGCTCGACCAAATTAAGTGCCAGTCAGGCACATAAGTGGCCAACATGGGCCTCCCGGGACTTAAGACCCTAGGGGTGTAAGTCCAGCCCATGAGAGCTGCCGGCCTATCAGAGGCTGGGAGCTCTCCTGTAAAGGCAACACCACCAGGAGGAGGTTGCTGGTGAGGTGGGGAGGGGAGTCAGATGGAAGGGCAGGGGGTGGCCTCAGCAGGCATCCCCTCCCTTGATCGGTGGCTTTGAAAGAGCCTTGGAGTTCACTGGGAGACCCCTGGCTTGGTTTGCTGGGCGACCTTCAGCGGGCACAGAAAACCCATGCGAGTTCAGGAGAATCCCCCCACTAAGACCCGGTGGCCTCAGGCATAATGACCTTCAAGTGCCTCATTAATGAGCCTAATTACCCAGCAGGCAGGTTCCCCCCGTCAGCCCAGTCCACCTCTGACTTAATCGGCGCCGATTTTCCCACTGGCGGGAATGGGGTGCACAACCTTCCCCGCGATTATGTGGGCACCCCCACCACCTAGCCAACTTCGGCAGGCTCCATAAATCCAGCCCTGTATTTTTAAAATACACAAAGCTGTCAGGAGGTGTCTTTAAGTACTTGTCCCCTCAGTTTCTTGCAGTAACTTGCAATGGAAGATCCCATATCCCTCGATATCCCTCAGGTAGGAGGTTTCATCTGAAAACGCAAGCCTCACCCAGCTTTTTAATCCAAACAGCCTTCTGGAATTCAGTAAGAGTTACCACAGAGTTACATTGCCACAACAAGGCCATGATTTTTATTCCCTCCATTTCTTTGAAGGAAGTGCTTGTGGAAGCCATGACTTCCTATGATGAAATTATCCAGCTGTAAGAAAGTTGAAGGTCAATGTTTTGTAGCATCAGACCTAGCGTTCATACATACTGCCACTTTTAACAAGAGACTAAAATATAGACAATCATATCCCCATCTGCCATTGCACTGCAATGTTGAGCTGTGAATTCTACATAATGTAATTCTATGCAACATCACACACGCACAGCCAGATAGTGGAGCTTAACAGATTCAGCAATTAATATCCCATGTAACTTTAAAATAAGCCACCTGTTCCAATATCACAGCAGGCTAAGCAGTGAGAAAAGCAGAGGCCCTTTGTAGATCTTGTTGCAATATTTACACCAAACATAAAACTGTACCTTTGACAATTTATGAATGTTGTCTCCAACACGTCCCCTCATTTAACTGTGGTGCATTCTAACAATGGGCATCATGCCATTTGAGGTTGGATTGTGTAGATGTCACATTTCGGAATGTTCTGTCTATTTATCCCACAGAGAAGATGTGAAAGTATTATTTATGTTAATGTGTTTTTAAACAAAAATGAATTCTCTCGAGGCTCCTGGATGGAAAGTGCTTAATAGGTTCACTGGAAGCATCTCCCAGTTTGTCATCCACTGTTGCATTAAGAAGGTCACTGAAGCTCTGAGTACATTTCCTAAAAGTTGCACCATAAACAACTTGTTAGCATGTCTGGGTAACTGGGAGAAGAAAAGACCTCATTGTGTTGGTAACCTCCCTAATCTCTTTCAGTGAACTGAACGGTAAATGAGAGAGAGAATGCGATCTGGAAAGGAGCAAAGAATGTAGAGGAACTTGTGGCTGAAAAATTTGACACTTTAACACCGTTTTTCAGCTCCAAGATTGCGGTTTTGACTCCAAAATGTCGTCCATGCCACATGATGCGAGCAACAGCAGTATGCACACAGGGAGCAGCCACTAGAAGAATACAGACTAGGCACAGTCGTTGGCTCAATATCTTGGAACTCCCTCCCTAACAACACTGTGGGTGTATCTACACCACATGGACTGCAGAGTTTAAGGCAGCTCATCACCACCTTCTCAAAGGCAATTAGGATAGGCATCAAATGCTGATCTTGCCGGCAATTCTTACATCTCACGAATGAATGACAAAAAAAGATCGTGACCTTAATCAGCTTGTCGTGCAATTTTCTCACCTGGACCTCAGTGAGGAGTAGTCTGTCAGATATCTGCCATCCACACTGAAATCTGCCACCTGCTGCAACCTCAGAGCCGGATGAGGACGGCTTTGTCAGTGGCTATTGAGATGACCGTGACTGTGGCTGTGGCCATTAGCTTTTATGTGCCTGGCTCCTTCCAAGCTGGGGCAGGTGATATTTGCAGCATCTCCCAGTTTGTCATCCACTGTTGCATTAAGAAGGTCACTGAAGCTCTGAATACATTTCATTCCCTCTTGCCGGAGAGAACCATGTATCTTTGCGAAGAATGAAGGTTCCCCTGTGGTTGTAAGGTATCACTGACTGCATGCACATCATTTTGCAGCTGCCACATGTCAGCGTGAAGTTGGAGTACTATCTTCATCAGCAGCAATGGCCATCAAATTTTGCCCCCATTCTGCTTAAGTTAATTGAGATCATCCACGACGGTAGGGTAGCATAGTATCATTGTTTCCATATATATATATATATATTTATATGTATCATTACAAAAAGATAAGTTTTATTGATCAAGCAAAATGAAATCATAAAACATGTTGAGTATGTTCACATTACAAACTATCCAAACCAGGCCACTCCTCACTTAGTAGTAATTCAGTCTATCACTGGAGAGACTGAAGAAATATGTGTCTGAAATACGAATATCCAGTCAAATGGTGGATACTTTTTTCTCATTCATGGGATGTGAGCCAGCCATGGTGTCAGTACATGCACAGTGCTGTTAGGAAAGGAGTTCCAGGACTTTGACCCAGCAACAGTAAAGGAACAGCGATATAATTCCAAGCCAATGTGGCTTGGAGAGGAACTTGCAGGCAGTGGTGTTCTCAGGCTACCCTTGTCCTTCTAGGTGGTGGAGGTCATGTGGTTGGAAGAAGTTGACGATTAAGGCTTGACAAGTTGCTGCAGTGCTTCTTGTAAATTGGGTAGTTTGGGATGGTAGTGCTGTACCCTCCCCTCAGATTATGCTATTGTAGAAGTAGATATTGGCCATAAACCTACAGCATTCAGCCAACTTAAGTGACCGATGACACTGAATCCAAGAAGACAGCTGCAGAAGACCTGAATTCTGAACCACTGATTTTCCATTTATTTAACATGGTAAAATTACTCATTGAATAACTGCAGAGAACCACTGGGCGGAATCGTCCCAGATTTGCACCAAGTGCAGTAGCAGGCGGGAAAAAGAGCGTTTTACCCCCTGGCCACAACGGCAGTTTTTCACATCGTATCATCCCAATCCCGCCTCATTAATCATGTATACTCAGGAAACACGCTGTTTCGATGGCGGGCAGGCTCTCATTCACCCGCCACGCCATCACCTCGCCATTTCCTCACTTGGGGCACCATATTTAAAGTGCAGTAGCGAGCACATCTCTCAGTGCTTCCGGGCCAGGACTGCTGCACAGAAGACATGGCCCTGGAAGGCAAGAAGACTGCAGCCTCCCAAATCTCTGATGCATCCCTGGGGTGACATCTGGACACCATTGGAGCTTGCCGCGATGTCCTCTACCCCTGCTCTGGCCACAGGAGGCCCATCAGTGTCACCACTCCGGCTTGGGAGGCAGTGGCAGAGGTGCTCAGTGCTAATGCTGCACAGAATGGGTTGGCCATCCAGTGCAGAAAGAGGATGAATTATCTCATCCATGCTGCCAGGGTAAGACAGCTATCTCATCATTCTAAACGTACACACTCACAAGGCCATCACATATTCATCTCACTCACTTCCAGCTCAAAGGACATCACCACTCATTCTCTCACATACACCCTCACATCTCCATCTGACCTCATCTCCTTTGGAGACTGCCTCCTCAGCCCTCACCCTCTTGAAGCCACTTGCACAGATCAACATGTGTCCCCACACACACACACCCTGGGATACCCCACCTTCCCCAGTAATGCCCTAGCCCTGCAGCCTCTCCCCTTGCCTGAGTTCACTTCTCCCACTTCCCCAAGCAAGCCATAGCCCTGCAACTGTTGAAAAGCCACCCCTGCCTTACGGCTGGCCTGGTAGGTAGAGACCTGCCTGTGAGCCCCTTTGAACGCGATGTGGTGCTGCCTGTGAAGCCTGACGCTGATGACTGCGAATGCTTTTTGAAGTAAGATAAGCAAACAAACCTCAAAATCCCAAGTGTATCGTTGCTCGCCAGGTGCACATCACTTACGTTCAGTTGTAAAACATGTCTGAGTCACTCGGATGATCGAGCATGGGGAGATGATTCTGGTGAGCTGGGCCTATAATGATAGGCAGATGTATTACAATGAAGTTCCCAACATGCGGTGGTGGGAAACGCGGCCTGCCATTGACGGATGGAGCGGACGGGTTGCAAACGTGTTTCACGATGGCGTGAAACTAATTTTTGGCCTTTCCACCATATTGTCCACTTGCCCAACACCAGCGGGCATGGAAAATTCCGCCCACTGTTTATTCAGGATAAGAATTAACTGAACTGGCTCCAGTCACTTTTTAATGTGAGGCAGTACCAGGCTTGTTTAATAAATTACAACTCAGGCAGAATTCATACAGATGAACTATGTCATTAAAGACTGCAGCAAATATACAGGTACAATTATATAAGAACTGTTTGCTGTTACATGCTCAACATTACCTCAAGAACATCAGTAAGGGAACAACTAGGAACTTGGGTCTCTCTCTCCCATTAAAACTTCAAAGACTCCAAGGCAGGTACAACACAAGTTAGATGCAGAGTAAAGTTCCCTCCGCGTTGTCCCGAGTTCAGGAAAGTAATTGACTACAGTGCAATATTCCCCACTTTTTCAGACTAACCATAAGCTGCAACCTCAACGCTCCTTCCATGGTCTTAACCATCTTTATCCCCACCTTGACTGCACAGGGGGAAAGTGTTTTATGGGCTCCACATCCCAAATAATGAGGGGGCGGTCATCCATACCACTGGATGTGAGAATTCCCCTTAGTGCCAATCCGGAAAGCAGAGCCAATTTAGAGGAATAAAATCAGAATGAACAGGGTCCTTCCCTCTCTGAGCCTATCCTCAGCTATGACTTGGGGGGCACAGGGAGATATACTGACCCCTAACTCAGGAGGTTAACTGCCTCAGTTCAGCAGACATCTACCTCTAGCTAGTCCTACCCACCTTATCTCCCTCACCACCATACATTCTAAAAACTCCAAACACTGACATATATGGCAGTAACTGGTAAAAATTTACAGAGGTTCAAACCAGTGAATTTTATTTTCATTTGCTCTTCCCATGTGAGGATATCTTCACCATTGTTGTTGTTTTCACCACGCCTTTGTTGAAGAGATAATGTGAGCGTTTTTCCCTGATGATCATTTTCAGTTTCTGAGACAAAGTAGCAAAACGCATCACATCCTCCTCACAGCTCTGCAACAATAAGATAAAAATCAATGACATCCATTGTTTGCTTTTATTTAAGGAAAGAATCATGGCTCATAGTGAAGGAGATCAGGCGAAGGTTCCTGTCTCAAAATGAAGGACAAGAGGTGAAAGATCAAGGGTCATACAGAAGGAGCAAGGTGAAAGGTCAAGGGACGTAGTGAAGGAAAGCAGGTGAAGGGTCGAGGCCCAAAGTGAAGGATACCAGGTGAAAGGTTAGGGGCCTGGTGAAGGACACCGGGGAAAGGCCTATAGGTGTGTGTGTTAGTGACGTGTGTATTTGTGTATATATATATATAATGATTGTCACTACAATGGTAGTAAGAGTAGGAGAGAAAGTGAGTGAAATCAGGAATTTGGACTGTAAAAACCTTCAGCTTGAAAGAGGAAGGAAAATTGGGGGAATTCCATATTTCTGAAGACCTGAGTAAATCTGAGCTAGAGTAGGTGAGATTGGGATAAATCTTGATTTTAACAGGAAGGAAGTTTCATGTGAAATGGGCTATTTGAAGCTTAGAAAAATATGCAAGGAGGTGGAGAAAACCATGAGAGGGAATTTCAGACAAATCAATTATTCTTCCATTCTTTGGAGCAGCTTGAGAGAAGAAGCTCCCTATAGAACTTGCCTAATAGCACCTTTTATTATAGTCATTATTGTGATGTGGGAAAACATGGCAGCTAATTTGTGCACAGCAAGGTCACACTAATTACAATGATAAATTACCAGATTATCTGTTTTAGGCATGTTGTTTTAAGGATAATTATTGGCAGAATACCAGGGAGAATTCTCCTGCTCTTTAAAATTGTACCATTGGGCCTTTACCGGCCACCTGAGAGGGTAGACAGGGTCTCATCCAAAAGATGTCACTGCTGATAGTGCACCACACATTCAGTTTGGCACTAAAGTGTCAGCCTAGTTTATAGGCTCAAGTCTCTGGAGTTGAACTTGAACCCTTGTTCTAGAGTACCATTGAATCAAAGCTGACACCTTCAATGAAATCAATGTTCAAGGCTTCGATAAACTTGGGTTTTATATGTATATGTGCAAGTCCTCGTGTATATGTGTGTTCCCATGTATGTATATGTGTTTGTATGTGTATGTAAATCTGAGTGCATGTATGTGAGGTGAATTTGAGGTGCAAGGTCACAGGTGTACCCCACTGTAGCTCCCAGTCTTTACCTGACCAGTGATATTTATTGAAAGCCCGTACCTGAGTTAGAGCTCGGATCAGTCGGTGAATTATGGAATCTTCCAGTGCAGAGGGCATGCCAGTGAGTTTACTGATACAATCCAAGATGCAGCTGATTGTCTCTTCCCGACACTGAAAGACAAAGGATTAGGGAAATGTTGAGAATCATTTTGTGATGTGCGAACAAATAGTTGCCCAGATTCCTAGACCTAAGCACAAAAATATACAAGTTCACAAAGGGCCCAAACCACATGGAGGCTGAAATTCCTCAGTTCCCTCAGGTCTTCTACTGTATCCAAGTGTTCCCACATGGCCTATGAGAGGTGCAACCTCTGTTTTCCCTATATCCAGGAACCCCCAACAGAGGAGTGGCTGGATTGAGGGCGAGGTTTCCCAATCGTGGGACTATCTAGGCCTTGGCCTACAAGGGACTGGAAGCTGATAGACCAAGATATACCAACAAGCTCTTAGCCTCCAATCCCAGTGCATAGTCCATTAACAGGGGAGAGAAGGGGTTACCAATGTCTGGATGTAAAACCCCAGGAGACTGCAAGAGGTTTACAAATTCTGTTTAGTGGGCGGACATCAATTGCCACCCCCTCTGCTTACTACTTATGCTATCCCATTCAGCCTTTACTGGTAGGGGGTACCCAACATAGGCACCTCTACCCCCAAATTCATAATATATCCACCTATGCACTTTTAGGTACATACACATATACACACTAATATACACACAATTAACACAAGCACACTTATTCACATATACACACTAACATACACACGGTAGCACATACAGTAATATACACACATACTCTCTAACCCATATCTATACTAACTGGGCTGGATTTGTTTCCCGCCCAACCACCAAAAAGTCGGCGAGGAATGCTCCCCCCTCTCCTAATGGCTGCCCCACAGCTAGTTAACACTCTGTGGAGCATTAAATGGTTAAGGCAGGCCTACCACTCCCATCTCGGGAGGGAAGCCCACCTCAGAGAGCAGCACCACCGAGAGCAATGGTAACTGCTGGGACTACATCGGAACAGAGTGCCGGGAACCCAGGATGGAGGCAAGTCCGGGAGTCTCTCGGCAAGGCCAAGAGAGGAGGCCCCCCACCCCTCCCCCCACAACCCCCACCCCCGCCCCGCAAGGTGAGGGTCAGGTTGCAAAGGTCAGGGGGAGATGGTACACCAGCAGGGGGTTAGGGGAGACCTTGGAGTTGCCTCCAGTTGGGAAAAGGGACCCATGAGGGAGTTGTTCTGGACACTCCCAATGGGGTCCATAAAATTCTGCCCACTAAAAGCACCCACATAAACACTACACTAACACACATACACAGTAACACATACACATACTAACCTACATATGCATACTAGCACACAAACACTAAAATACATATACACATGAACACAAATATACTAACACAAACTCTAACACATATGCACACAATAATATATGTCTGTACACGCTAAGATAGCCACACCAAAACATAACACACTTACAGTCACACACACACACACACACACACACACATATGACCCCATTTTATGCCATGGATGAACTTTCACTATTCTCAGACAATTCCTGCTGTGTTAAAATGACTATAGGAGGTTGAGGTCACGCTATGCATGAACCCTATTTAAAGGAGAATTCACCTTTTCCAGATTCCAAGGGGCCCCTTTAACTATGGGCTTAGACAGCAGTGTCATTACATCTTCTGATCTCAGCACTGGCTCCTAGAGAGGGGAATAAAGAGGATCAATCACCAGAAAATCTAAAGACATAATAAACCCTGTTATCTCTCTCTCATGTTCCCTGGATCTCCAATTTTCTCAGCTCTCTCCAAAAAGGGCAGACTGTTGTCAGGCGTACAGTCCTGAGCTCTATCCTGGCGCACTAGAGTGACCAGTCTCTTTTTGTATGGGATTGATTCTGTCCACACTCCCAACAGGAGTTCCCAGTGAGTGACCAAGACCTGCGATACAGGTAGATTTCTTCTATGCAGAGCCAGAGGTACTGAGGCTATTCATAACTCCTTCCATCACTTCACACTGTTCTCCAAGGGAAATTATGAAATGATGTTAATTTTTAACCCACAGCAGGGAAGGATTCATGTACACATGCCCAGGGCAGGTTACGGTACTGTCGTGGTTATACTACTGAACTAGTAACCCAGAGGTTACTAATAATCGAGAAAACCTAAGTTCAAATTCCAGTGTGGTAGTTTGGAAAAGGAGGGAGTAAAAAGCTGGGATCAGTAAAAATGACATGGAAGTTGTTGGATGGTGTAAAAAAAAACCCAACAGGTTCTGTAATGTCCTTTGGGGAAGGAAACCTGCCGGTCTTGCCCCGTCTGGGCTAATATGTGACTCTAGACCCACAGCAACATAGTTGACTCTTAATTGCCCTCTGAGGTAGCCTAGCAAACCACTTGATGTATCAAACCTCTACCAGTAGTTCAAGAAGAAAGTCTACTGCTACCTTTTCAGGACAACTAGGGATGGACAGTAAATGCCAGCCTTTCCAGCAATGCCCACATCCAGAGAATGAATAAAAATCATTGGGAGTTCCTCCTAGACATCAGTCTTAAAATGAAGGGCAAATGCATGAGGCTTTTGCCAATGGCTGTGGGAGCCTATAACTGGGAAACTAATGTAATATATATAGCCCCATGGTTCATTGCATCAATCCTGCTGCACTTATGGATTGTGTCCTGTCCAGACAGAATGATCAACCTTGAGATGTTCCAGCCAGCTCCACATCAACGTGCTGAGAATCCTGGGATCTTCCTCTGTAGCCAGGCGGCCCCAGGCCCCCTCATTTTCGTTTAGCTCCACCTTCAGGAGAAGGAGAAAGAACAAAGGCCCGTTAAAGCTGCAATATCAATCTGTGTAGAACAGGCTGGTGCACTAGAATAGAGGCAGACAGACAGAGAGGCAAAGAGAGATAGGGAGAGCAGAGAGAGAAGCTGAGAGAGAGGGAGGAACAGAAGGAGACAGGAAAATGGAGAGACAGACATTCAGAGAGGGAGAAAGAGACATATAGAAAAAGGGAGCAATAGACAGACAGAGGGAGAGGATTCTAGAGAGGATGAGAGAAACAGTAAGAGACGGTGAAACAGAGAGAGAGAGATGGATGAAGAGTCAGAGTGATGGAGACAGAGAGGCAAGCAGACAGAGATATAGAGAAAGAGAGAGACAGAGAGAAACACAAAGATAAAGATCGGCAGAGATCAAGACTGAGAGAGGGCAAGAAAGAGACAAAGGGAAAGCTAAAGATAGACAGACAGAGAAAGAAAGAGACAGACAAAAAGATAGAAAGGCAAACAGTGACAGAGGAGACGGACAAAGATATAGACTAGATAGAGAGATAGAGATACAGAGAGAGTGAGAGACAGGAAGATAGAGAGGTAAAGAGAAAGACACACGGAGAGAGAGAGAGGCACACATACAGACAGGGATCGATAGATGGGTAGAGGGTGAGAGAACAGAGTCAGAAGCAGTGAGAAACAGAAACAGAGAGATGGATAAAGAGTCAGACAGATGGATGACAGAGAGAAAAAGACAGACAGCCAAAAAGAGAGAGTGAGTAAGACAGAGAGAGTGAGGGAGGAACAGAAAGGAAAAGGCAATGTGCAGGTAGTTGATGCAAACCACAGTTTTTTAAATTCATTCTATGGATACTGGCATTTTTTAAATTCATTCACAGGATGTGGGCTTCACTGCCTGGGCCAGCATTTATTGCCCATCCCTTAATTGCCCTCGAGAAGGTGGTGGTGAGCTGCCTTCTTGAACAGCTGCATTCCATGCGGTGTAGGTACACCCACAGTGCTGTTAGGGAGAAAGTTCCATGGTTTCGACCCAGCGACGGCGAAGGAACGGCGATATATTTCCAAATCAGGATGTTGAGTGACTTGGAGGGGAACTTCCAAGTGTTGCCATCTGTTGGCTGCCCTTGTCCTTCTAGGTGGTAGTGGTCATGGGTTTGGAAGGTGCTGTCTATGGAGCCTTGGTGAATTTCTGCTTTGTCCTTGACAGTGTCAAGCTTCTTGAGTGTTGTGGGAGCTGCACTCGTCCAGGCAAGCGGGGAGTATTCCAACACACTCCTGACTTGTGCCTCATAGATGGTGGACAAGCTTTGGGGAGTCAGGTGGTGAGTTACTCGTCGCAGGGTTTCTAGCCTCTGACCTACTTTTGTAACCACAGTATTTATATGGCTAGTCCAGTTCAGTTTCTGGTCAATGGTAACCCCCAGGATGTTGATAGTGGGGGATTCAGTGATGGTAATGCCATTGAACATCAAGGGGCGATGGTTAGATTCTCTCTTGTTGGAGATGGTCATTGCATGGCACTTGTGTGGCACGAATGTTACTTGCCACTTGTCAGCCCAAACCTGGATATTGTCCAGGTCTTTCTGCATTTGGACATGGACTGCTTCAGTATCTGAGGAGTTGTAAATGGTGCTGAACATTGTGCACTCATCAGTGAACATGCCCACTTCTGATCTTATGATGGAAAGAAGGTCATTGATGAAGCAGCTGAAGATGGTTGGGCCGAGGACACTACCCTGAAGAACTCCTGCAGTGATGTCCTGGAGCTAAGATGACTGATTTCCGACAACCACAACCATCATCTTTGGTGTTAGGTATGACTCCAACCATCGGAGAGCTTTCCCCCTGATTCCCATTGACTACAATTTTGCTAGGGCTCTTTGATGCCAAACTCTGTCCAATGCTGCCTTGATGTCAAGGGCAGTCACTCTCACCTTACCTCTGGAGTTCAGCTCTTTTGTCCATTTTTGAACCAAGGCTGTAATGAGGTCAGGAGCTGAGTGGCCCTGGCGGAACCCAAACTGGGCGTCAGTGAGCAGGTTATTGCTAAGCAAGTGCTGCTTGATAGCACTGTTGATGACTCCTTCCATCACTTTACTGATGATCGAGAGTAGACTGATGGGGCAGTAATTGGCCGGGCTGAATTTGTCCCGCTTTTTGTGTACAGGACATACCTGGGCAATTTTCCACATAACCACGTAGATGCCAGTGTTGTAGCTGTACTAGAACAACTTGGCTAGGAGCACGGCAAGTTCTGGAGCACAAGTCTTCAGTACTATTGCCGGAATATTGTCAGGGCCAATAGCCTTTACAGAATGCAGTGCCTTCAGCTCTTTCTTGATATCATGTGGAATGAATCGAATTGGCTGAAGACTGGCATCTGTGATGCTGGGGACTTGCGGAGGAGGCTGAGATGGATCATCGACTCGGCACTTCCGGCTGAAGATTGTAGAAAATGCTTTAGCCTTATCTTTTACATTGATGTGCTGGGCTCCTCCATCATTAAGGAAGGAGATACTTGTGGAGCCTCCTCCTCCAGTGAGTTGTTTAATTGTCCACCACCATTCATGACTGGATGTGGCAGGACTGCAGAGCTTAGATCTGATCCACTGGTTCTGGGATCACTTAGCTCTGTCTATCACTTGCTGTTTATGCTATTTGGCACACAAGTAGTCCTGTGTTATAGATTCACCAGGTTGACACCTCATTTTTAGGTATACATGGTGCTGCTCCTGGCATGTACTCTTCATTGGACCAGGGTTGATCCCCTAACTTGATAGTAATGGTAGAGTGGCAGATATGCTGGGCCATGAGGTCACAGATTGTGTTCGAGTAATGGATGCCCAGTCTTGAGTTGCTAGATCTGTTCGAAATCTATCCTATTTAGCACAGTGGTAGTGCCACACAAAACAATGGAGGGTACCCTCAATGTGAGGGCAGGACTTCATCTGCACAATGATTGTGCGGTGGTCACTCCTACTGATACTGTCATGGACAGATGCATCTTCAGCAGGCAGGCTGGTGAGGATGAGGTGAAGTCTGTTTTTCCCTCTTGTTGGTTCCCTCACCACCTGCTGCAGACTCAGTCTAGGAGCTCTGTCATTTAGGACTCAGCCAGCTCCAGTGCTACTGAGCCACTCTTGGTGATGGACATCCAAGTCCCCCACCCAGACTACATTCTGCACCCTTGCTATGTGTCTGGATTTACACGCAGGCCAGATAAGGGCAACCGATTTCCTTCCCTAAAGGGCATTAGTGAACCTTTTTACAGCAGTCAACATTAGTCTTTTAATTCCAGATTTTTATTGAATTCAAATTCCACCAGCTGCCATTGTTGGATTTGAACCCAGGTCCCCAGAGCATTTGCCCTGGGTGTCTAGATTACTAGTCCAGCGACAATACCACTACACCATCACATCCCCTTTTACCTTAGGATTTACCTTAGGATGTCCCAAACCACTTTACAGCCAAGTGTAGTCACTGCAGTAATATCAGTAACATGGCAGCCAATTTGCATGCTGCAAATTCCCAAAATGATAACAGGATAACTGGCCAGATAATTTGTTTTGAGGTGTTAATTAAGGGACATGTTGGCCAGAACAACATGGAGAAGTGCCCAGCTCTTCTTCAAGCTAGCATCATGGGATCTTTTACATCCACCTGAGAGGGCAGACAGGGCTTTGGGGTCTTAAGTGCACAATAGTTGCCAATAAATCCAATAGACAATTCAGGAAGTGAATTAGAATGTGGTACTTGCTACGTGAAGCAGTTGAGAAGAATAACATAGGTGCATTTAAGCTAGGTAAACCTGTTAGGAAGAAATGAGTAAAAGGATATGCTGATTGAGTTGGATGAAGTAGGTTGGGAGGAGGCTTGTGTGGAACATAAACATTGGTTATAGACTAGTTGGGCTGAATGGCTTGATTCAGTGCTGTAAATATTATATAATTCTATGTAACCAGGTCAATGAGGTTGGTCAGGCAGAAACTTTCTCTTCTGTTGTTTGCTAGGTTATTATCATACAGATCATTCTCAAGATGATGATGTGTCCATGCTTGCAACAGGACTAGAGGAAAGTGGACCCTGCTAAGCATTACTTTCATTAAGGTGTACCTGTTCCATAGCACTCATAAAGGAGAATGTCTAAAAGGACACGGATGGAAGAATAGGTTGGTTGGGGGCGCAAGACACAAAAAGACCCTGGTCCATCTAGTTCACCTTCTACCATCCTGGTTGTCACATGATACGATAATAGAGGTGTTGAAAGCAATCAATCTCTATCACCCAGTCTACCACAGACCAAGGTGTGACACAAGGAAAGCCACAGTAATCAAGAGCTTTGGGAATAATAGGTGTAAAATCCTTCCGAGAATACTGCATTACATGTCATGCCTCAAATTACTCAAATGCTCGATCCCAAAATACCATATTCTGAAAGAAATTAATCTAATCTTGTCTTTGAATGAGCTATCAGTCCCAGGGTAGAGAACATCCATGTGACTCTTTACCTTCCAGAGACGGACTTTCACCAACATGTCGCTCTCCACTGGTGGTCCCTCTGACATCGCCCTGGCAACCATTTCCAGGAGGGGCCCATGTTTATCTATTTTTCTGCCCAAATCTTTTACTGAGTGGCTCCAATAGATTTTGGCCTAAAGAATAAAAATAAGAGTAAAATAACAGACATTGGCATTGCGATTGGTTTGTGACCTAACGTCCAATCAGCTTCCAGGCCCCTCACTAGCGACTAAGCTCAGGGACTGACACCATGGCCTGGATTTTGCGGCCCCTCCTGCCCGGTGGGATATTACGTTCCTGCCAAACTGAATTGAGATTTAAATTGCTCACCGCATCTGCCAGGGGGAGACACGCCACGGAGTGGCTGTAAAACCCTGGCCTGTGGGCTGGTGTCCACTTGTCCCTTCCCCCATTACCCAATAATCTGATGGAGCGTCACTCTACACTTGGATTGAGGCAGATGTGGGGCCACTCCAAGTTCTGACTCTCATTAGGGCCCATTCCCAATGCGCCATTCCCAAAGGGCAGCTATGCTTCTTGAGCATGACAGTTGGGAAATAGCAGGGAATAGTTGGGAAATCCAGTTACTCAAATAGGCAGAAAACCAGGAGCTGTTGGACAGTGATCTCCCAGATAAAGTGCCATGTAACATCAGTCCCAAAGGAACAGGTGTCAGCTCTGGGTCAGTGGTAGCCTTTTCATCTCTGAGTCAGAAGGCTATGGGCTCCAGTCCCACTCGAGAGCCTTGAGCACATAATCCAGATTGACACCTCAGTGCAACACTGAGGGAGCACTATACCACTGGAAGTGCCACCTTTCAGGTGAGATGTTAAACAGGTGTTTCATCTGCTTTTTTAGTGGATGTAGAAGATCACAAGGCATCATAATGAAGAAAGGCAGGGGAGCTGACCCAGCATCCTATCCAAAATGTATCCCTCCGCCATCAGTACTAAAATAGGTGATCAGGCCATTTAGCACATTTCTGTCTGTGGAACTTTGCTGTGTGCAAATTGGCTCCCATTTTTCCTCCATTACAACTCGTGAAAAAAATAAACCCTTGGTTTTGGGGCCTCCTGAGGTTGGAAAAGTGCTAAATAAATCCAAGTCCTTTCTTTTTCTTTATTGGTCAGAGCTCAACCAGGAATCAGTGGATCAATGGATTTATGCAATGAGTATCTGAGTATTTGATCTTTGGTTTGTGCTAATCTTAGTTGATCACAAATGGGGTAAAAGTAAGGGGGGGTGCAATGAGGCTTTATCTATGCAGCTAGAATCCACCCATTCACTCTCCAGTGACATCTACTGCAAAGATTGCACTTGTGTGTAGGTGTCAAGTGAAGACAGAATTGGGAACATCAATAATCTCCCTTAGCAATTATTTATAAAGCATCTTTCACAACTTTAGGAAAATTCTTTACAGCAAAGGAAGTACTTTTTAAGTGTATAATGTAGGAAACACAGCAGCCAATTTGCCAACATAATGCCCTGCAAATGGCAATATGATAAATCATCAGATAATCTGTTTCTACTTATGTTGGTTGAGGGATAAATATTGGCCATGGCACCAGGAAGAACTCTCCTGTATATCTTTGAAAAAGTGCTATGAGATCTTTCATGTCCACTTGAGAAGGCAAACAGTTTAACGTCTCGTCTGGAAGATGTCATCCCTATTAAGTAACTGCACTTCCGTAGAGATTAAGCAGCTTGAATAAAGCAGGAGTGGAGGTGACTCGTGAGAGGTCAGTTTTCTTTTTAACCCGACATTAATAGGGACATTAAAAAACTTGCAGCATGGTAAATAATTAACAAATGAAGCTCAACGCAGATAAATGTGAGGTAGTACATTTTGGTAGGAAGAAATGGAACATCATTTATTACATGGAAGGTATGACTCTAGATGGGGTGGAGGAACAAAGCAATCCTGAAGTACAAATATGCCAATCACCACAGGTTAACAAGGTCACAGAAAGCAAACCAAGCACTAGGCTTTATTTTGAGAGGGATAGAATTGAACAGTAGGGAAGTTATGCCAAACCTGTCTTGATCCTTGGTTAGACTGAGTAGAGTGTGCGGTTCTAATGTAAAAAGGATATAGAGACACTGGAGATGGTGCAGGGAAGATTTACAAGGGTGATACCAGAAGTGCTTGGGTACATATAATCAGGAAATGATGAACAGGCTGGATCTCTTTTCTCTTGAAGAAAGGAGGCAGAGGGTTAACCTAATAGAGGTCTTCAAAGTTATGAAAGGTTTTGATAGAGTGGATACAGAGCGAAAGTTTCCATGTGGGGAAGAGCATAACTAGAGGCCATCAATATAAGATAGTCATCAAGAAATCCAATAGGGAATTCGGGAGAAAACTCGTTCTCAAAGAATGTGGAACTCGCTGCCACAGGGAGTGGTTGAAGCAAATAGTATAAATGTATTGCTGGACCAGCATATGAGGGAGTAGAGAATAGAGGGTTAAGATGATAGATTTAGATAAAGAAAGATGGGAGAAAGAGTCAAGTGGAATGTAAACACCGACATGGGCTAGTTGGGCTGAATGGCCTGTTAGTGTGCTGTATAATGTAAGTAATCCTATGTAAACAAAATTAAAGTGGATAAAGGATAGAGGGGAAGAGAAAAATGAGTTTGTGTGTGATGTGGTACTAACTTTGATCACTACACCTCCATTTGATACCAGTCCATACCTTCCTCTTGGCTGTAGACACAAAGCTGGTATCGCTCAGTAGAGAGTTTCCTTGCCTGGCGAGCTTGAGTCCTGCTTCCTGGTCAGTCTGTGCCAGGCTCCAGCCTCTCACAAGGTTCTCCTTTCCTTCACAGCTGCTAGAACGTCTCACTGGATTACTTGGCCCAACAAGGCCAAGCTTTGAAGCTGCAGCTCGACATTGACCCACTGACAAAGGTCGCTGCCCATTGGTATCCTTAAAGGAGAATTTAACCACAGGTTCAGTCACTCAACATATTTGGCTTGATGGGACTGGGAGCATTAAATTGTCTTGCAGCCTTCATCTGTCCCTGCTCTGTACCAATGTTAAACTGAACTTCCAGAAAATTGACATAACTATCAGCTTCCTAAAAGTGACACTGCTATCCTTGGCTAAAATAAAAGATCAGGAAGTATCTTAAATAAGATTCAACTCTAGCAACACCATTCTGGAAACATCAAGGCTTTGACTGGCACAGAATGAGAAAAGACCACTTGGTCTAGCAACACCGATCCTGCCAGTGCACATATACAACCTACTTGATCATGGACTCTACCCACACATTCAATCTCCATCAGCAGCTCACGTACGCTACCCACACATTCCATCTACTTCCACAGCTCATGTACACTCTACTCGGTCATGTACGCTACCCACACATTTATCATCCTTACTGCAGCAGATCCTGTATGTGACAAAATTCTATAAATGAACCCCGCTCCCCCCATCACTATGCACCCCCCCCTTCCCCCACCCCCGCCCAAACCCTTTAATCAGGTTCCAGCCTGTAATTCACTTGCAGATACTCTCATTACTATGAGTCCTGGATTACAGTCAACTCCTGACAGTGATCTAGCCATGGCTCAGATTACCTGTGTTTGATATCTGTGAATGATTCCAGAGAGGTTGGAGTCGCTGAAGGTCCGTAATAATCCTGGCCGTTTGCGGTGTTGAGTTTCTGTGCCCCCAGCAGTCAAAGTCACTGGTCCCAATGAGCCGGCCACGCAGGCGGAGGGCCTCAGTGCATTGTCGGGGTCTTCTGGCTCCTGGTTTGCTAGGAGAAACTCTGGTGAGGTGGCAAAGGAAGCGATGGTCTCTCTGATGTGCAGAGTCATTATTTGGTCACTCACCTCCCTTTGCATCTCCACCTGCATCGTGATGGAATCCTCCTTGTCGAACGCTATCTGCAGAAGCCTCTTGCAGATGAAGTCCACAAGCTTGGGCACGTGCTTGAGATGCCGTGACTCATATCCATGCAGGAGGTGCCGCTGCCGGTGCAGGTACTGCTGCAAGGTGACGGGGTGGTCGTGCGAGCTGACATTCGTGAAAACTGTCCTGTGAGAGTCCACAAACTGGGCAAAGTCAAAAACCAAGTTTATCTGAGTGCGTGTCTGGATGGAGCGGGGGCGTTTGATCCGGACAAAGTGTACGGCTTCACTGGGGCTGACCCGCGTGGCGTACACTAGGTAACAGGCGATCAAGACTCCTATCAAAGAGCAAGGAAATGGGTGGTGAGTTTCTCTTACTTTGGGTTTGCTTTTTATGCTCAGTGAAGTGAAGATTAAAATGACAATTCACATTTAAATAGCACCTTTAACATAGTCAAATGTCCTAAGATGCTTCACAGGAATGATTATCAAGCAAGGTTTGACACCAAGTCACATAAGGAGATATTATGACAAGTGACCAAAAACCTGGTCAAAGAAGTAGGTTTTAAGGAGAATTTTGAAGGAGGAGAACTGGAGAAGTTAGGGAAAAAATTTCAGAACTTAGGGCCAAGACATCTGAAGGCATGGTCGCCTGTAGTGAAGCAATGGAAATCGGGGATGAAGAATGGAACATTTTGCACATCTTTGAACCCATTGAATGTTTGTCTTTTCTCTTTACAGATGCTGAATGACCCAAAGTATTTCCAGAAATTTGCTCCTCTTAAGTCTGTCTAGTGCTGAGTTAAGTGCAACCATATGTTCATGGGAAAAGTTAAGGGTAGTTGTCAATTACTGGATTGAAACTTCTCTTCACTCATCCATGTAATATACACCTCCTACACTATCCAATTGGTTACTTCTTCAAAAGAACTCCTTTTGTTAAACACTAACTTTCATTTGAGCAGTTTTCTGCTGTACACTATAGAGGGGAAGTTGAAGCAATAGAGAGGATAGAGTACAGGCTCACTGGCATGCTGCCTGGTATGAGGAAATACAAATACAAAGTATACCTTGAAGAATTGGAGCCACTTCTGTTTGAACAGAGGAGAGTATATGGAGTAATTTGATGGAGGTGTGAGGACAGGCTGTTCCCAGCGATTGATGGGTCTTGAACGAGGAGACATAAGCATTAAAATTAAGTGTAGGAGATTTAGCCCAGAAAGCAGGCGGAATTTTTTCTACACAGTGTTTGTTATTGAAGCGCAGAACAATCAATATTGAAGAACAGGTGAAGACAGTTGTTTGAAGGAAAGGGAAGTAAAAGTATATGGGAACATGGGATTGGGACCACTGCTCATGTGGAGGATAAACACCAACATGGAATGAATCATGGGCCAGGATTTTACAGTCCTGCCAGTGCGTGTCTCCCCTTGGTGGACGCAGTGAGCCATTTAAATTTCCATTCAGTTCAGCGGGACCCTGCCGGGTGGGAGGGTTCATAAAATCCTGGCCATGGATTCTAAGATTTTGCTCACGGCTAATGTTAGAATAACTGGGCCATAGTCACCAAGTTTAACCTCTGTCTCCTTGAAAAACTGTGACCAAAGCCACTGCTGTTTCCTCTCTGATTCCTTGTACCATTGCAACCTTCAGGTCCCATTGACTAAGCCACCAGGATACATGCTCATTTCTTCAGAACTAATTCAAGGCTGCACATGTTAAAATAGTACAGATAGAAACTTGGTACTAAGCGTTTGTGCCTGATCAGAATATACACCCTTAAATTCAATCAGCTATTCATTTCAGCACCCATAAAGATAAAACACCGTGTGAGTCACATTGCCACACACACTGTAGTGGTTCAGGGAGAAGGCCCACCTTATTAGTGCAACTAGGCATGGGCAATAAATGCTGGGCTTGTTACATCTGAGAGGAAGGAAATAATGGGAGTTAAATAAAATCAGTAAACCTGTTAACCAGGGTTATGCGCAGAAAGTGAGTCTGTAACTATTTTTGATAACACAATACGAATAATCAGTCAGTATACTCGACTCATTTTGACGTGTATTATTAAAGAGAAACAAAAGTCTTACATTTATGTTATTCCTTTCACAAACTCAGGATGTCCCAAAGTGTAGCCAGTGAACTAATTCTTTTGAGACATAACCACAGTTGTAATGTAGGAAATGCAGCAGCCAATTTGCACACAACAACCTCCCACAAACGCCAATATGATAACCAGATCACATTTTTAAAGTTATTTTTGTTAAAGGATAAACATTGGCCAGGGCGTCAGGGTGAACTCCCCTGCTCCTCTTCAGATAGTGTCATGGGGTCTGTAACATCCACCTGAGAGGCTTCTGTTTAACGTTTCATCTGAAAGACGGCATGTCTGACAGTGCAGCTCTTCCTCAGTATTGCACTAAGCCTAGATTTTGTGTTCAAATCTCTGGAGAGGGATTTGAACCACAACCCCTATTGACTCAGAGGCAAGAGTGCTACCAACTGAGCCTCAACTGACATGGGAGGAATGGAGCAAGTTTTGCCAGCAGGGGACCATTTAATGCCTCAAACCTGTTCCACAATTCACCTGGATCATGGTTGATTGACCAGTATCCCAATTCTATCCACCCCTTTTCTCCATATCCCTTGACATCCTTATCCAACAAATATCTATCCATCCCAACCTCAGTCAATCACCACCATCCACCCTCCTTTCCCAACCCCGAACGCCTTCCACCGCACCGCAACATCCACAGCCTTTCGGTTGTGCAATGGGATCAGTTTCTGACGTGAGATCCTGCTCTATCTCTCCCTTACAGGGTCTAATTGACCTGCTGTGTGTCTTCAGTGGCCTGATTAGAGGAATTGTTCTCCCAACGGACCTGTTCTCCCGAGCCCTGCGTGACAATGCACGGCCACCTTGCCCTCCTGTACCGCAAACGATGTCACCTTCACTGCGTCCAGCACACGAACCAGCGAGGACACTCCAAAATCTGCCATCCCAAAGTTAAAGAAGTAAACTGCAAATGAGAAAACATGGATGAGAATTATAGGATGGCCAGTTGTCTGGGAAAGAAAGATTCCCCTCCCCTTAACAAGCTGGGAAAAGTCCTGCTTCGAGTACAATCATTTTGAGTATCTTTGTAGCAGTCAGTCAATCATGGCCTGTGTGTTTGTAGCACGCACAGTGGCCAGAATTTTCTCGTTGGCATGCGGAGGCGGGCCCCACATGCCAACACATAAATTGACGCCCGGTGACGTCAGGTGAGCGTCCCGACATCGCCGTGCGCCATCGCAAAATTTTGGTGAGGGCGATGATCTCCGATGTGCGCGCGCCATTAAATAATGGGCCACTTAAGGCCCTTGAAGCAGCAACTGACGCCAATTTTTCAGGGCCCGTGCGATCTTCAGGTTGTCGCCCGGGCGCAGCAGGCAGGCGGGTAGGACACATCTGTATAAACCTCATCCATGGGCGGGATAAGAGGGGTGAGTGGGGTCACGAGTGTTATTTGTCAGACATTTAATACTTAAAGTTACTGATACCTGCCTGTGTGAACAGGAATACTTCAAAACTCTTCACAGCTGCTTGGAGAGGAGTAACAGGTTTCAGATCAGGACTCTGAGTAAACATCATTTCTGGGGCCTTGCTGGTTTCAGGAAGCCTTCCCTTACCCTGGGAATGGGAGTTGTGCTCTCCACTGGAGGCACCTCCTCTGAGGAGGAAGGGAGGGCCAGAAGGGGGAGGAGGCCAGGAGTCCACATTCAGCCTCCAGGGGAGCCACCTTTGGGAGGAGAGGCACAGGCACAAGGGGCACAGGGCCAAAAGCTAGATCAAGGTGGAAGAGGCTGCAGAAGATGCCACTATCCTGCTGCCAGGGTTTACAGGCGGCGAAGCAGCTACCTCAATATGTCTGAGGTCCAGTGCATGCACAGGAGAACGCTGAGGGGATAGATGCTGACCTGGGCATCCTCCAGGGAGGCAGGGGCACCTAGGGGGCTTTAATCCAACGAACCTTCAGCTAGCCCACCACAGATGGACTCCAACACACGCCAGGGCTGCAGGCTCCATACTCGATACCTGAGAGCAACATCTGCCTGGTTAGGAATATTAACTACTTGTCTTGTCAATAAAGCTCAATGACAAACAAGTCACTCATAACATCATGAGTTCCCGTCCACCTGCAGAAGTAAGGAATCACTCTGAGCCATGTTCGCATATCAAAATTTAATGAATTAACAAAATGAAGCAGAAAATGAAATGAATGCAGAGGTGTTACACATCACACCAAGTGGTCATTAACTAATAGCAGGACATAAAACCACCAGTGAGAAGCCCATAGTGTGACTAAGGTGCCGTAAGTTTATTTTTCCGGCAGCTATGTCTTGGTACTGACCCCTCGCTGGCACTGGCATCTGAGGCAGCCTGCTCACTGTGCTGTCCTGTTGGCCTTGATGATCTTGGCGGGCGTCCTCTGGCCCATGGAGCCTTTGATGGCCCCGCCTGGGAGGGAGCTGCCGGTTCCACAGCTGGCATCTCCCCAGTCGCCACAGCCTCACCAGATCCCACAGTCACTGGCAGAGGGGCAGAGGAGCTGCTGCGCTCATCCAGAGTGCCCTGAGAGGAGCTCACAGAGACAACAGGCAGCTCCTGCGCCGACGGGAGGTCGCTTCAGACCTCCCTGCTCACCACTGATGGATGGGCACCGAGCTGGGATACTTGGTGCCCAAACCATCTCCCACACTGGCACCAACCAGCTGAAGTCAATGCCGCTGTGAGGGCTTGCAGGTCCGAGTGCAACCCCAGGAAACCTTGATTGTTCTCCTGGAGGATTCTCTCCACAAGAGTCGCCACACTCTCCATGGAGGAAGCATGGCGTGCGGCAATGAGGCTCATTGCGTCGGTGATGCTCCGTGTGGATTCCTCCAGCATGGAGATCATGCCACACTTTGCCTCGTGTATCTCCGCCAGATCCTCCCGCATACCCTGCTGGACTTCCAGCGTCTGCTGCCTCAGGGACAACTCCAGAGGCAGATCATCAGCCACCGACCGAGCAAGTACCTGGTCCCCTGCAGTCCTCCAACTGCAGGCGCCATTGGTACTCTCTGTCTCCACCTGCACATCAAGCGAGTGTGAGTGTCCTCACCGCTGTGCCCCTGGACAATAGCCGAAGATCTAATTCCCACCGAGGTGCTAGTATCTGCACTGGTGCCTGCCTGGCAGAGATGGTGTGACACTGGTGAGTCCAATTGCTCAGGGCCCTCAGGTGTGAGAGGTAGCCCCTCTGCCTCCTCCTCCCGGCCCTGCTCCAGCGATGCTGAAAGGAATGACAAGGACATTTGATTAGTTAAAGTGAAGACAATGTCAATGTGCATCCCTGTCCGCCGGATCAGTATGTGCTCATCCTTCCATAATCAATGGCCAACCCATGTTGGAAGCTTCAATCACTGAACATTCAGCAGTGTCATGGCTGCTGGGACACACATGGTGACCTCAGTGCAGGGCAATCTTACCTCCCCGTGGCACCCCAGCCTCACCACCACCGGTGGACCTGGACGCTTGGCACCTCTCCAGCTCCATCGCCTCCTGCTCGTATCTGGTGATTATGGCCAACTGGGCCTGGCCTCCGCCAGTCTGCATCCGCTCTGCAGCATTGTGTGTAGTCTTCCCCTGAAAAGGAGAGAGGAGCATTGATTAGTCCACCCTGAACCTGGATTCCCATCGCATCCCTGCCACCCCAGCCTGAGTGGGACATTGCAGGGCTCCAGTGAACCATCACCCTGCAGCTGCTGCACACTCACACCAAGAAACCAGGGCTGACGCCCTCTTGCCCAGATGCTGCCTCCATCACATTTGGCACCACACGGTCTAACCTTGCAAATGGAGGCACAAGCACGTGGTACGCCAAGGGCAGTAGATGAATGGGTGCCCCTCCACCTGGAAGCTCCCCTCCCAGTCAGTCAGCAGCCTGACTTTGAATGTTTCACAGTTCCAGCACTGCACCCAGGTGCAGACCCTTGAGGTAGCCCCCAAAACAGTACTGTGGGTGTCAGTGCCACACCTGCTGCAGGTGCAGAACCCATCTCAGCACAACCCCCTCTGGGTGAACTAGGCATGGGCAATATCTGCTGGCCCACCCAGCAAGGGAAACATGCTGTGAATGATTCAATACTGTAACTGCACTCAGAGTTTGGGGGGGGTGGGGGGCGGGGGGAGGGGGGGCGGGGGGAGAGGGGTGGCAGGGTAGGGGTTGTGGGGAAGCCTACCTGCTGTGTTGTGACCTCTGCCAACATGGTACTCACCGTTCCCGAGCACAAGGGGTCATTGAAACGCTTGCGGCACTGGACCCATGTGCGTCGCACCACATCATGGGAGCTATCACTGCCACCTCCTCCCAGGCACATTTGGTCAGGTTGGGGGAGCCTCCTCCTCCTGTCCCTCGGAACGAGGACCTCCTGCCGTGCTGCCACCTCCTCCAGGAGGGCAGCTAGGCACTCATCAGAAAACCAAGGGGCACAGTGCCCCGCTGCCCTACCCTCCTGCCTGGCCTGCTCTCCAGCAGCGCTCTGGGGAGTCCTTCTGTTGGCCATGATGAACAGCCTTTGTAAGGCTGCCTGCGCTCTATTTGAACAGGCCGCCGGTTCACCATTGAACCCGGCGGTCATTGCACTCCCGCCACCGCCTGCCCACTCCCGCTAGCCTTGGGAGCCGCACTTCACGCTGGGTGGGCCTTCATTGGCCCGACCATGTAAAATGGCGGTGTGGAGCCGATTGCGGGCGACGATCGGCTCCGCGCCCACTCCTGAACGGCCCACCCGACGGGGAGAAAATTCTCCCCAGTATCTGTCTAAGCTGCAGCAGGAAACAAAAACCGACCTAGTGTCCACTGTCTCTCAGCCTCTGTTAAACACAGGCTCACACTCTGCTACTCAAATCGTCACACTAGCTCAGTCAGCACCAAACTAACATATACACATGCTGACACACAAATACGCTAACTCACAGCTCACATTTAACATGTTCACCCACACTCACACTTTCAGACTCACACTGTGCTTTCATGTTCTCAACAAACATCGCCAAAAATTGGATGAACTGATTACTCCTCTCATTACTGCTTGTGGGATCTTGATGTGCACCATCTTAACATAGACATGGCCAAAGTAATTTGTCTGTTGAAACGCTATGAGACGTTTCTGACAAATTTGATAATAATCCATCTGGCACCTGTCTTTCTTTTTCTCTCTGATTTTTTTTTATCTTTGTATCTTTCTCACTTTTTCTTTATGCTTCTCCTTCTCTCTCTCCTTTCCTTTTTTCCTTATTCAAAAGTTGAACTGTACAAAGCCCATAACTGGACAGTCTGTAGGCCTGAATGGATCCTGGTGCAGAGACAATAATGGTGCATATCCTGAGTCATTTAATCTGGGAGGATTCGAGTCTGTTAAACCACTGAATTGATATAATATCCTATATATTCATTAAAAAATTAATAATGATAATAATAATTTATAAGGCATGAGTTTTTTGCAGTCAGCAACAGGACCCCAACACCAACCCAAACCGAGTTCCCACCTCCCAGACACTGGGGGAAGTGATAGCTAGCTTTGCGTATTCAATCCCTCAGACAAGGACACTTACTGCTGAGCCAAGTGTAAATAGAAACGGTGATCTTTAATTACACAGCGTCAGCTTGTAACAGAAGCCCAGAGGATCTGTTCGCTGTGTGGATGTGAGGAGAGAGAGGAGAGATTCAGCGCAGGGGAATCACGTTACTTGTTGTGTTCATCAAAACAAATTACTACCGGAAAATAAACACTTCACATTCCAGGCATCCAGTGACCCACCAAATATTCCCAGCATAAGTACAGCATGTGCTAAATACAGAGTAAAGCCCCCTTTACACTGTTCCAACAAACACTCCTTGGGCAGGTACAGCATGTGCTAAATACAGAGTAAAGCCCCCTTTACACTCTTCCAACAAACACTCCTTGGGCGGGTACAGCATGTGCTAAATACAGAGTAAAGCCCCCTTTACACTGTTCCAACAAACACTCCTTGGGCAGGTACAGCATGTGCTAAATACAGAGTAAAGCCCCCTTTACACTCTTCCAACAAACACTCCTTGGGCGGGTACAGCATGTGCTAAATACAGAGTAAAGCCCCCTTTACACTGTTCCAACAAACACTCCTTGGGCAGGTACAGCATGTGCTAAATACAGAGTAAAGCCCCCTTTACACTCTTCCAACAAACACTCCTTGGGCAGGTACAGCATGTGCTAAATACAGAGTAAAGCCCCCTTTACACTCTTCCAACAAACACTCCTTGGGCAGGTACAGCATGTGCTGGACACATTGTGCTGGAAATTCAGTGATGCCGTGCCCATTTTACAAAGGCTCCAAATGGGTGAGCAACAAGCACACATTCCAAGCCTGTGCTCTGCCAATGCCATAGGCATCAAAAGAGGCATCCAAGAGCCATGCCTGAAACAGGCAGTAAACACTTGTCATATCTGAATAAGGCTGATCAGTGCCTCCTTTACCATATTGGGTTTCCCTCAATTAATCTAATATTGGGCTGGCTGAGTGCAGGAAAATGTAGTCAATACGTAGAAAGGCTTTGAAGAGATCTCCACCAAGTAGGTCAGTGTTCAGTCTTGGGTGGGCTTTTCCCCATGCCCAGGAGGGAAAATTCTAGGCCATTGAGCCTTAGTCCTATCCTCACCCCAACTGGACTAGCATAACAAATTTCCATTAAACAAAAAGCCAAAGACTTTGTAAGTGAGATTGTCAATTTAGTTCCAATTATAAAGAAAGGACTTGCATTTATATAGTGACTTTCACATCTTCGGGATATCTCAAAGTGCATCACAATCAAAGAATTACCATTGAGCAGTAGTCACTGTTGTAGAACAGAGAAACACAGCAGCCAATTAGTGTGCAACAACGAGATAACTGACCAGTTAATTTGTTTTAGGGATATTGGCTAAGGATGAACATTGGCCAGGACACAGAGAACTTCCTTGCTCTTTTTGAAATAGTGCCATGGGATCTGTTAATCTACCTGAGAGGGCAAACAGGGCTTCAGTTCAATGTGTCATTCAAAAGATGACATCTCTGATGGTGCAGCACTCCCTCTGCACTGCATTGGGGGTATAAACCAAGATTATATACTCAAGTCTCTAGAATGGGCCTTAAACTCATGACCTTCTATCTCAGAGGCGGAAACGCTACCAGCTCAGCTAAACATACACTTAATTATGGATGTATTTTTGTGCCAGGTTTCAAGAAGTGGGTTAGGCCCACCAAATTCATTTTCACACCCTACCCTACTCTTACAATATTTAAAGTGAATCTGACATTTCCTGAATTAAATCCAAACCAAATTAACATTAAGAGGAACAAATATTTCTTCATGACTTTATTTTCGTTATATATAGAAACATGTCACAGGACAACATCATATGCATGCAGTGGCAGGTTGCCATGGTTACAGTTCTCCGCATTAAAGTTAAATCAACAGGCCTGTTGTAAGTGACACAATAGTTCCCAAAGTTAGAAGATTCTATTACCAGTGGGGAGACTCGCTCAATAAAAGCACAGGTCAGAGGCTCACTAATGTACTTTAGGGAAGGAAATCTGCTGTCCTCACCTGGTCTGGCCTATATGTGACTCCAGACCCACAGCAATGTGGTTGACTCTTAAAAAAAAGTGCCCACTGAACAAGGGCACTTAGGGATGGGCAATAAATGCTGGCCTAGCCAGCGATGCCCACATCCCACAAAAGAGTAAAAAAATAAGAAGTGTGGGAGAGGGGGGAATCAATTGGTAGTGCCCTTGGATTCTTAGCAAACCAGAATGGCTCACCTAGTGTCCATGATCCATCTACACATTTTCAAGGCTAACCATTCAGGCAATAAACAATAAACAATATCCTTATCTTTGTCCACATTGGGGAGTTGTTAACAATATAATTAAATTTTTTCCAGGATCATAAGGCTGTCAGCCTGTGTGATGAGACTTACTATCATTCTCCATGAAGACCTCTGGTAAATATGAAAATCCACTCTTTAATTCCAAGGGGTCGCCACAATGATTATGCTCACCAGGTACTTGTAGATTTATCACAGATTTGATGTTTAACCTGTGGGAAGAAAGGATCTGCCTTTGGTTTTTACAGTTGTGGGTGGTAGTGTGGTTCTTAACACAAAATCAGACCTTTATTTGTCCCCCTGCACCTCAGGCACTTTCTCATCCTTTCTCCTCTTGCTCCACTCCTTCACCTTTCATTTAAAAGCCTTGTTCTCTACCACCCACCTAAGTACCATGCCAATTTTCTCATGGTGATACCTTCACTTCTCTCCTCCCTCAGAGCGACTTCTCATAGTCAGTGATGTCAACCAACATCTCAAATCATCATGCTTGCTCTCCTCTGATTTCACATATCTGTAGCATAATGAGTTAATAGTTATGATAGTGAGATAATGATGTGTGTCGTGATACAACAGTAACATCAGCAGTCATGTGCTAAGACTCAGTAGAGAGGATGGAATAGTCCACACACAAGAGAGATGTAATAATCTAGAAGCTGATCATGCGTGTAGTGTAAATAAAGTAGTTTTGAAGAAACCTACCTGCATCAGACCCAAGTCACTCATGAGTAGAGACAAACCTTCCTAGTACTGATTAGGCTGCAGATTTTCCGCAGAGAACCACAAAACACTAGGCTTCTCCGACACTTCACCACTGTCCCCTGACTAATAGGGACTGCACTCACCAGGTTCCATTCTTGTCTACTCAGATGTAGCTAGAGAATCACCTGCAATAGCTTCCCTTCTCACTCCCGGTATTCCCCAAGGATCTAGCCTTGGCCTCCTCCTAGTTATCATCCCTATGCTGCCCACTAGTGACATCATCTTAAAACACAGCATCAGTTTCAACATGCACGCTGATGACACCCAACTCTATCTCAGCACCGCCTCTCTCGAACTCTCCACTGTCTCCAAATTGTCAGACTGCTTGTCCAATGTCCAGTACTGGATGAGCAGAAACTTTCTCCGACTAAATATCAGGAAGACTGAAGTCATTGCCTTTGGTCCCCACCGCAAATTCTGTTCCTTTGCCACCACCTTCATCCCTCTCCCAGGCAACTGTTTGAGACAGAACCAGACAGTTCACAACCTTGGTGTCATATTTGACCCCGAGATGAGCTTCTGACCACATATTCATGGTCCATCATTAAGATTGCCTATTTTCACCTCCATAACATTGCCCGAATCCACCCTGCCTCAGCCCATCTATTGCTGAAACCCTCATCCATGCCTTTGTTACATTCAGACTTGGCTATTCCAACGCTTCCCTGGCCCGCCTCCCACATTCTACCCTCCAAAATTCTGCTGTTTACATCCTTACTCGAAACATGTCCCATTTACACATCACCCCTCTGTTAATGGCCTACATTTGCTCGCGGTTAAGCAACATGTTGATTTTAAAATTCACATCCTTGTTTTAAAATTCTCATCCTTGTTTTCAAATTCCCCCAATGCCTCAACCTTCCCTATCTTTAATCTCATCCAGACCCCCAGTCCTCTGAGATATCTATGCTCATTTCATTCTGGTCCCTTGAGCATGGAAAGGAGTTGAGGCAATCACCTGGTTTTCTGCCAAGAGTCTCAGTTCCCAGCAGTTTACACAGTGCATTCCATTAACACAAGTTGCTCAAACATATCCTGTGAAGATTGCACTTCTCATGAGCCAAATATGAACAGAGAGCTGTGTTCTACAATGATCTTCCCACTGATTAGCACCTACCCTTTGAACTGCTTGATGATGTTAAACTTCTTAATGAGCTGTGTAGATGGTCTTGCCATGGCCAAAATATCATCAGTAACCCTAGAGAGAGAGAGAGAGAGAGAAAAAGACACATCAACCCCGCCTTTCTTTTATTATTATTCTTTCACAGAATGTAGGTTTCACTGGCAAGGCTGGCATTTATCGTCCATCCCTAGTTTTTCCCTGAGAAGGTGGTGTTTGGCATTTCCCTAATTGCAATAGTGACAACGCTACATTGGCTGTAAAGCACTTTGAGATGTCTGGTGTGAAAAATGCTATATAAATGTAAGTCTTTCTTTCTTTTTGTTGAACCTCTGTAGTCCATGTGCTGTAGGTACACCCACAATGCTGTTAGGTAGGGAGTTCCAAGATTTTGTTCCAGCATTGAAGGAACAGTGATATATTTCCAAGTCAGGATGGTGTGTAACTTGGAGGGGAACTTGGAGCTGATGGCATTGCATACACCTCCTGCCCTTGTCCTTCTAGATGGCAGAGGTCTTCAGTTTGGAAGTTTCTATCAAAGGAGCCTTGGCAAGTTGCTGCAATGCATCTTGTAGATGGTACACACTGCAATGTAAAGTAAATGGTACAAGTTTAAAAGGGGTATAGGAACAGAGAGATCTAGGAGTGTTTGTATGCACAGATCTTGGAAGGTGGCAGGACAAGTTGAGAAGGCTTTTAAAAAGGCATATAGGATTCTTGGCTTTATAAATTGAAATATAGAGTACAAAAGCAAGGAGGTTATGCTAAGTTGTTATAAAACACTGATTAGGCCCCAGTTGGAATACTGTAATCGACACTTTAGGAAATTCATCAAAGCGTTGGAGAGGGTGCAGAGGAGATTTACTAGAATGATGTGAGGGAGGAGAGACTTCAGTTATGTGGTGATACTAGAGAAGGTGGAATTGCTGTCCTGAGAGCAGAGAAGGCTAAGGGTGATTTGATAGAGGTATTCAAAACCATCAATGGTTTTGATAGAGAAAGAAAGGAGAAACTGTTTCTACTGGCAGGAAGTCAGTAACCAGAGGATATGGATTAATTGGCAAGAGCACCAGAGGTGTCATAATAAAAAAAATTTATGCAGCAAGTTATTATGAACAAGAATGCACTGCCTGCAAGGACGATGGCAGCTGATTCAATAGGAACTTTCAAAAGAGAACTGGATAAGTACTTGAAAAGGAGAACTTGCAAGGTTTTGGGGAGAGAGCACGGGTGGGAGACTAATCGGATAACTCTTTGTGGGGGTGGAATCTTCCCGATTCTTCAGAGGCAGGCTTGGTGTCAGCTGTGGCTCAGTTCATAGCACCCTCGCCTTTGAATCAGAGGGTTGTGGGTTCATGTCCCACTCCCGGAAACCAAGAACTGTGATTGTACTCGAAAGAGTTGCAATCTGTGACTGTTGATAACTCGAAAGAGTTTGAAGGCAGGACAGGGCGGAGATGTAGAAATGAGGGCATTGCGTCATCGGTCTGATGCTTTCCTGCCCCCAGAAAATTTTGCCAGAGGTGGGTCATCACTGGCAAGGGCAGAGCTGGGGGCTGATTGGGCATGTCGACAGGGTCTTCCTGGTGGCAGATGAGCCCTCCATTGAGGCGAGAGCATGGCAGGTCCCTGGAGGTGGTTTGTCGACGGCTGGCCAGAGAGGCCCATAAGACGACCTTTTCTTAACCCTCCCACCTTGGCAGCATGGATCGGTATGTTACAGCTGTGGCTGCTGGCCATCCTCTGAAGGGGTTTTCACAGGAGTGGCCTGGTAGCTGTAGCCACAGGTAACTTTTTAAAAATCACAAGCCTCTTCAGAAAGCCCTTGACCTCACCCTGCAGCAGCAACGCCCACCTCTGCCAGTGAGGCTGTTGTCCTTCCAAGGCTGCAGACCCTCTGATTGGGCACGCAGCCTCAGGAACCTGCCCTGTCATCTTTAATTAGGTGGTGGACCTGATGGTGGCCTCTTAATTGGCCACCTCCGGGAAGGCCGCCCAGGCAGGCGCCCTGACAGCAAGCGTGGGGTCAGGACCTGGAAATGGTCCTGATTAGTTCTAAACCATGTAAAATTTCCCTCTCAAAGAGCCCAGCACAGGCACGATAAACTGAATGGCCTCCTTCTGTGCCATATCTTTCTATGTTGACTAAGGACCCATACCTGGAATGCTAACCCTGCCTTCTGTCTTCAGATGATGGCTGTTTCCAGCATCTGTAGGGTTTTTTTGCTATATACCAAGTATTCTCACTCAACCCCCAGCCTTTGTCCAGCCTTCCTCTGGGAAATGTGTACCCAAAATGGGTTTCCCTTCTCTCCCTGGCTTTGGTTCTTACTCCCAGCTCCCTTGTTATTTGATTTGTGACCCCTATGGATACGGACCCCTGTTGACTGACCTACCATGCTGAGAAGACACCACGGATTGCCTGCTGCTGCAGTGTCCAGCCACCGGGTCCCTCGTAGCGACATTCTTTCCCTCCGCACAACAACGAGCAGATGAGATGGGGGGGCACGGCCTTGATGAGATTCTCTCGAGTCTGGGAATAGGAGGGGCGTGGGTTTGGGATTTGCAGGGTCATGCCAGGGCTGGGGAGAAAGGGCTGGAACAGTTCTGAACCAGAATGAGCAGGCTAATGAGGAGACCCCGAACCAAAGACACACACATAGACGCCAAATGGGGCATGGGGAGTGTCTGGCATTGTTAGACATCAAAAGTGCAAGGAAATATATTTGGGGTCTCCTATTAACCAATGGGGAAGGTGAGAAGAGAGGGGGAAAAGGAAGGATGAGGGGCTGGCGGAGAGCGGGAAAAGGAAGGCAAGGGAGTAGGTGAGAGGGGAAGGGGAAGGAAGCACGAAAGAGGAACAGAAGTTTAGGTTTACATTTTACACTGTTAATAATAGATTTATCTCCAATGTAAACACACTCAAAAAGGTTAGCATTAACATTCAAAACACAGCTGGGCCTCTGCCACTTCTGAACTATCAAAAAGCATTCGATTCCAACCTCAGGGCCATTAGCTTGGACCCACACATCAATATAATTCTGAACTGTCAACTCTGTGAATTTATGATTCCATATTTAACATCCACTTGATTATCAAGCACCAAGTTGGCTGATTTTTGCAAGTAACCCATTGGTCTGGTGGTAACCCCCATTCCATCAAGAAGCCCATTGGTCAGGGTTGGTTAGATGGTGATAAATATTCGCTCAAGAAACCCATTGGTCAGGTGATAAGCGACAGATAGGCCAGAATTTTCTCGTCGGCGTGTGGGGGCGGACTCCACATGCCGACGCGTAAAATGAGGCCCGGTGATGTTGGAAGAGCGTCCCGATGTCACCGCGCATCATCGCGATACTTCGGTGGTCGGGCGCGCGATGATCTCCGATGCGTGCCTGCCTTTAATTAATGGGCCACTTAATGCTCTTGAGGCACCAATTGACGCCGATTTTTCAGGGCCCGTGCGATCTTCAGGTCATTGCATGAGCGCAACGGGCAGGTGGGTAGGACACATCTGTATTAACCTCATTCATGGGCAGGATAAGAGGGGTCAGTGGGGTTGTGTGCGTTATTTGTCAGACATTTAATGCTTAAAGTTACTGCTACTTGCCTGTGTGAGCAGGAATACTTCAAAACTCTTCACAGCTGTTTGGACAGGAGTAACAGGCTTCAGGTCAGGACTCTTGAGTAAACATCATTTCTGGGGCCTTGCTGGTTTCAGGAAGCCTTCCCTCAGCCTGGGAATGGGAGTTGTGCTATATACTGGAGGCACCTCCCCTGAGGAGGAGGGGAGGGCCAGAAGGGGGAGGAGGCCAGGAGTCCATATTCAGCCTCCAGGGAAGCCACCTTTGGGAGGAGAGGTACAGGCACAAGGGGCGCAGGGCCAACAGGAAGTCCAAGGCAGAAGGGGCAGCAGAAGATGTCACTATCCTGCTGCCAGCGTATACAGGCAGCAAAGCAGCTACCTCAATATGTCTGAGGTGCAGTGCTGAAGGAGGCTCCGCCCCTCAAGGGAGACAGTGAGCTCCATCTGTCAGATGATAGGTCCTGAGATCTGCGCCAACTGTGTGGGTGGGCACCCCATGCCAGTGGCGCTGAAGTTCATGGTGCCCTCAACTTCTATGCCACTGACTCTTTCCATGAGTCAATGGGTGATCTTTGCGGAGTCTCCCAATCAGCTGTCCACACTTGTGTCAAGCAGGTGACAGACGCTCTGTTCAGGCGTGCATTGACTTTCATCCACTGCTACTGGGATAGGACCAGCAAGACACAGCGAGCCAGAGGCTTTGCGGCCATTGCTGGCTTCCCCCGTGTCCAGGGTGCAATAGACTGCACACATGTGGCCATCAAAGGTGAGCCCGGTGCCTTCATCAACAGGAAGGGCTTCCACTCCATGAACGTGCAGATAGTGTGTGATCACAGGATGCTGATTCTACAAGTCTGTGCCAGGTACCCTGGCAGCTCCCATGACGCCTACATCCTCAGACACTCCCAGGTGCCGGGGCTCTTCAGTGCTCCAGCCCGGTTTTATGGATGGCTGCTGGGTGACGAGGGTTATCCCCTCAGAAGGTGACTCATGACGCCTCTCCGCCATCCAGGAACAGAAGCTGAGCAGCGCTACAATAGGAGCCACACCTCCACAAGGGCTGTGGTGGAGAGAACGATTGGTCTTCTCACGATGCACTTCCGATGCCTAGACCATTCAGGGGGCGCACTCCATTACCCCCCAGATCGTGTGTTGTTGATAGTGGTTGCATGCTGCGCTCTCCACAATCTCAGGCTGGGAAAGTGCGACACAATGGGGGAAGAAGATGTATACACAGTTGCTCCAGCTGCACACGATGAGTCCAGTAGTGAGTCCGAGGATAAGCAAGCACAGACACACAGGAGAACACCGAGGGGATAGACGCTGACCTGGGCATCCTCCAGGGAGGCAGGGACACCAGTCGGGGGGGTGGTGGGGGGGTTGGTGTTTAATCCAATGAACCTTCAGCTGGCCCACCACAGATGGACCTTGAACACACACCAGGGCTGCAGGCTCCATACTCGATACCTGAGCGCTAAATCTCCCTGGTTAGGAACATTAACTGCGTGCCTTGTGAATAAAGCTCAATGTCAAACAAGTCACTCATAACGTCAAAGGTTCCCATCCACCTGCAGAAGTAAGGAATCACCCTGAGTCATGTTCACCAATCAAAATTTAATGATTTAACAAAATGAAGCACAAAAAAATAATTGCAAAGGTGTTACACATCACACCGAGTGGTCATCAACTAATAGCGGGGCAACATAAAACCACCAGTGAGAAACCCGTGGTGTGCCGAAGGTGCCTTAAGTTTACGTTTCCGGCTGCTACGTCTGGGTGCTCCCCCCTCGCTGGCACTGGCATCTGAGGCAGCCTGCTCACTCTGCTGTCCTGTTGGCCCCGATGATCTTGGCGGGCGTCCTCTGGCTCGTGGAGCTTTTGATGGCCCCGCCTGGGAGGGAGCGGCCAGTTCCATGACTGGCATCACCCCAGTCGCCGCAGCCTCATCAGGTCCCATGGTCACTGGCAGAGGGGCAGAGGAGCTGCTGCCCTCATCCAGAGCGCCCTGAGAGAAGCCCGCAGAGACGACAGGCAGCTCCTGCGCCGACGTGAGGTCACTTCAGACCTCCCTGCTTACCAGTGATGGATGAGCACTGAGCTAGGATATTTGGTGACCAAACCATCTCCCACACTGGCACTGACCAGCTGAGGCCAATGCCGCTGTGAGGGCTTGGAGGTCCAAGCACAACCCCAGGAGGCCCTGGTTGTCCTTCTGGTGGAGCTTCTCCACGAGAGTTGCCACTGTCTCTATGGAGGAAGCATGACACTCGGCCATGAGGCACATTGCATTGGTGATGCTTCGCGTGGACTCCACCAGCACAGGCACCATGCCACACATTGCCTCATGTATCTCCGCCAGATCCTCCCGCTTACCCTGCTGCACTTCCAGCGTTTGCTGCCTCACGGACAACTCCAGAGGCAGATCATCAGCCACTGACCGAGCATGTACCTGGTCCCCTGCAGTCCTCCAACTGCGGGCCCCATGGGCACTCTCTGTCTTCGCCCACACCTCAAGCGAGTGTCAAGTGCCCTCACCGCTGTGCCCCGGGACACTAGCCGATGATCTAATTCCCACCAAGGTGCTAGTATCTGTGCTGGTGCCTGCCTGGCAGAGATGTTGTGACGCTGGTGAGTCCAATTGTTCAGGGCCCTCAGGTGTGAGAGGTAGCCCCTCTGCCTCCTCCTCCCGGCCCTGCTCCAGCGATGCTGAAAGGAATGACAAGGACATTTGATTAGTTAAAGTGGAGACAATGTCAATGTGCATCCCTGTCCACCGGATCAGTATGTGCTCATCCTTCCATAATCAATGGTCAATCCACGTTGGAAGCTTCAATCACTGAACGTTCAGCAGTGTCATGGCTGCTGGGACACACATGGTGACCTCAGTGCAGGGCAATCTTACCTCCCCGTGGCACCCCAGCCTCACCACCACCGGTGGACCTGGGCGCTTGGCGACTCTCCAGCTCCATCGCCTCCTGCTCGTATCTGGTGATTATGGCCAACTGGGCCTGGCCTCCTCCAGTCCACATCCGCTCTGCAGCATTGTGTGCAGTCTTCTCCTGAAAAGGGGAGAAGAGCATTGATTAGTCCACCCTGAACCTGGATTCCCATCGCGTCCCTGCCACCCCAGCCTGAGTGGGACATTGCAGGGCTCCAGTGAATCGTGACCCCACAGCTGCCGCACACTCAAACCAAGAAACCAGGGCTGACCCCCTCTTGCCCACATGCTGCCTCCATCACATTTGGCACCACATGGTCTAACCTTGCAAATGGAAGCACAAGCACGTGGTACGCCAAGGGCAGTAGATGAATGGGTGCCCCACCACCTGGAAGCTCCCCTCCCAGTCAGTCAGCAGCCTGACTTTGACATGTTTCACAGTTCCAGCACTGCACCAAGGTGCAGACCCTTGAAGTAGCCCCCAAAACAGTACTGTGGGTGTCAGTGCCACACCTGCTGCAGTGCAGAACCCATCTCAGCACAACCCTCTCAGGGTGAACTAGGCATGGGCAATATCTGCTGGCCCACCCAGCGAGGGAAACATGCTGTGAATGATTCAATGCTGTAACTGCACTCAGAGTTTGGGGGCGTGGGGGCTGGGGGCAAAGCCTACCTGCTGTATTGTGACCTCTGCCAACATGGTACTCACCGTTCCCGAGCACAAGGGGTCATTGAAACGCTTGCGGCGCTGGACCCATGCACCACATCATGGGAGCTGACTATCACTGCCACCTCCTCCCAGGCAAATTTAGTCAGGTCGGGGGAGCCTCCTCCACCTGTCCCTCAGAACGAGGACCTCCCGACGTGCTGCCACCTCCTCCAGGAGGGCAGCTAGGCATTCATCAGAAAACCGAGGGGCACAGTGCCCCGCTGCCCTACCCTCCTGCCTGGCCTGCTCTCCAGCAGCACTCTGGGGAGTCCTTCTATTGGCCATAATGAACAGCCTTTGCAAGGCTGCCTGTGCTCTATTTGAACAGGCCGCCGGGTCACCATTGGACCCAGCAGTCATTGCTGTCCCGCCGCCGCCCACCCATTCCCGCTGTCCTCAGGACCCACACTTCACACTGGGCGAGCCTTAATTGGCCCGACCACATAAAATGGTGGCGCAGAGCCGATCACAGGCGGCAAACAGCTCCATACCCGCTCCCGAATGGCCCACCCAACGGGGAGAAATTCTCCCCCTAATCTGCCCAGAGGCTGATTCATATTGACATGCAAGGGTTCTGGTGAATGCTGCTATCAGTCTGGACACAGTACTTTTATGGCCACACCCTCGAAGTCTCAGTGAAAGTTATGTTTGTGACTATTAAGACATGTCCAAGCAGTTGTCCTTGATGGTTCAGAACTCTTAGGCCTGGAGCTGAAGGGCTTCCTCCATCCCAAGTGCAAGACCCTGGGCTGATCCGCAAGGTGAATGTATTTGGTGCCCACTATGGTAGAAAGAAAGAAATACATTTTTATGGCACCTTTCATGACCTCAGGACAACCCAGAGTGCTTTACAGCCAATGAAGAACTTTTGAAGTGTAGTCACTCTAGTATTGTAGGAAACACAACCAATTAGCACACACCAAAGTCCAACAAACTGCAATGTGAACAAGCAGATAAACTGTTTTAGTGATGTTTGGTTGAGGGATAAATATTGATCAGAACACTGGGAGAACTCTTCTTCAAAATAGTCCCTTGAGATTTTCTATGGGTTCACCTGGGAGGGCAGCCAGGCCCTCAGTTTAACATCTCATCCAAAAGACAGCACTTCTGACAGTTACTTTACAAAAACTTCACTCTCATAAATCTTCTAGTGGAGCAGTCCTGGAGTAACCTGGAAGTAGAATATTCAAGCTGCTCTCTCAGGTGCTCCATGGTGTGAGGAGCCCAAAAGCACCCATGTTCCTCTCGAGCAAAATAAAATGGTGAAGGGTGATGTGAATGTCAGGTGATCTAGCTTTGAGCAATCTGGAGCAGGAATGGCCCAGGTTTCATCCATGCTCTATGCTGAGTTAATTAATTGCAGCCACTACAGTATGGGGGCTGCGACTGCAGGCCTTAGTGCCCCTGGACTTATGAAGCAAGAGAAGAATCCACTAAGGTTTCTGTGACCATTGGCTGTTAGGACAGGAGCACAGACATCAGGCTTTGAGTCAGCACTGAGATGTTAAATCTCTGTATGACATATTAAACCAAGCCCCTGTCCATGCTCTCAGGTGGACATAAAAGATCCCACGGCACCATGCAAAGAACAGGTGAGTCTTCCCTAGTGTCCTGGCTAACATTTAGTGCTCAATCAACGACATTAAAAACAGGTTGTCCATTACTGTTATTTCACTGCAATTTGTGGGAGCTTGCTGTGCGCAAATTGCCTGCTGCATTTCCTATATTACAACAGTGGCTACACTTCAAAAAAATACTAAATTGTCTGTGAAGTGCTTTGGGGTGTCCTGAGGTCATAAAAGGCACTATATAAATGTAAGTCTTTGTTCTTTTTTTCTTTCTCCAGCAGCACTGACTCCCTGGCTAATGATTAGTTCACTGCATGAAATACATCAGCACAGCTAATATCCAAAGAAGTGTATCCCACAAAGAGACAGCACCTTGACTCGGAGAGGGAGAGGAGAAAGATTGGGTGGGAGTGAAATGAAGGGTCCATATTTATCATCAGTACAGAACGCTAACCTGTAGACTGAAAGCTGCTCGGTCTGTGAAGTTCAAAGAGAGATATTAGTAGGTGGTCCAGCACCTGACAGCAGGACAGCACACCCTGTAAAAGTTGACCATGTAAAGCATAGTCGGTCAGGCACCCAATGGCTGAAGGAACACAAAATACAGGAAGCCTGAATTGATTCATTTGCAGCAGGTTGTCAAATTGATAATCCAGACGTGCCAAATTGGGAATCCATATATGAGAAATTGGGGATCCAGAAGTGGAAAATTGAGAATCCAAAGTAATCCACATTAGCCAGACGAAGCTAACCACATTTCTTATTAGTAAATAAAAGTGATGCTATTGTTGGGCCTGTGATCTCAATGCTTATATATTTGCATGGTATATGCATGCAAACTTCTGTGCGTTTGTTGGTAAAGCACTAAGATGTAAAACAGTATCAGGGTCTTTTGATTATTGAATGTGTTGTACTTCCATAGTAATTTGAATGGCAACATAAATTTGTTCAATAAATATACACATGTGAAACATGTTTTCTTGTATTGTGTATAAAGAGTTTCCTAATAATATTAGTACATGGGGCTAAAACAGTGTTGCCATCACCGCACCTGGACCTAAGTCAGCGAATTCTATTGGACGATGATGACTTACACTATTGAAACAAAGATTTTCTATGACTCTTGTGATGAAGAGATATTAATGTCTATAATGTTATTGGAAATTATTTTTTAAAATAGAGTTTAGCTGTGTCTGAGTTCACATGTGTCTGTGTCTTAATTGGATTAAAAGTCTGGGTGCTTTGATGTATAGTAGTTTTGAGATGTTAATTAGACAAACGTAAGGAGGGTAGAAGGTAAAGTGTAAATTTGCATTTGTTAAAAGAAACCATTCAGGACTGCGGGTGAAATCTTACACCTAGCTAGAAGGCACCAAGCGATGCGTTTATTTTTTCAGCTTACTAATAAAATTGGTGGGATGAATGGATGCTATTGTTAGAAGAAGTAAAGTTAAAAGTCTAGTCCTAGTGATACAATGGAAAATTTACATTCAAAGAGGAAAATACGTAGAAAGGAGAAAGGAGATTGTATGTAAGGGAGAGGCATTTTAAGATCCAACAAGTGTGAGAAGCCTCAAGCTATTGTCTGCAAGGACCCAGAGCTGAAAGAAACTCATTTTGAATGCGATGGTCCAGGGTGTGCTTTGCCAGGTGTCTCTTTAAATCTATGAGATTTACTGTTGCCTTAACAGGGGTGTAACTGAGAGTCAGATTAATTAGGGGGTTTTTGTAGTTACTATAGTAGTAATTTTATAGATGCATGTATGTGTTTACAATCTTTCTTGTACTAATAAATGTTTAACTTAGTTTTATAACAACCCTCTTGAGACTCGGTGGTCTTATTACTACTGAATTCAAAGCCAGCATCTTGAAACATACAAGTTGCAAAAATGGGTTATGACAGTTGTTTCAAGTTTCCCTCTGGGATTTGAACAACTCAGCCTTTACCATCAGCTGAGTCATAATACTCTCATGAGGCACAGCCATTTTGATAGATTCCTGTCACACTGTTAAATACCATTGATGTGTTCTGTGTCTCTAGACACAAAGCGCTGAATAAGCATTTGACAACACCAGCTGTGTCTTCAATTATAGATAAATTTTGATGTCTGTACAGAAGGAACCAAAGCCAATGGGCGCCTTCTTGATTATTATTTTTAGAAAAACACACTGAGTAAATATTTGGTCCATGTCAGGATTGAGGATAATAAATGGCATCAAATATTCCAAGTTCCAGAACTGCAGGGGCATTGGGAATCTAGAGTCATGTAAGGAAATTAATTGGACTCAGAATGATAAAGTAAGACAGTGGGGGACAGCAAGAAGTTCAGCACCTTGGCCTGATTCGCCCTAAGCTTTTTCAGAATCTTCCCAGGAAAATCACTCTAAATCTCAACTGTCGCCAGTCTAAAAAGTAAGTAATTGTAGAGAAAGCATTGGTGGGGCGGATGTGGCAGGGTGGGGGGGGGGGCGATTGCGGGCTGCGGGTGGGTGGCGGAGGTAGATGTCAGTCTGCAACCCTGACCCCATTCACTGGGTATTAGTCTGTAACTGAAACCCCATTCACTGGGTCAGTCTATAATTAGACATTAGTCTATGGCCGTCAACTCGGCCCTGAAAAGTGCCCAGGCTACCTCGGATCACCCTGAAAAGGCAAGGTATCTAAACACAGAAACATAGAAAATAGGAGCAGGAGTAGGCCATTCGGCCCTTCGAGCCTGCTTCGCCATTCATTATGATCATGGCTGATCATCCAACTCAATAAAGAAATTTGAGCAATGGGTGAAGCTAACTGTTTCATGCTGCTACTATGCAGTAGCAACACGAGTGGTATTCATCACTAACAAGATGCTGCCGTCAAGCCAAAAAGACGTTCTGTCTATCACACAAATGAAAAATGTGGTATATGAATTTCAGTCCCGGTATGATAATAGGTCATACGTCCCAAAGACTGGCAGATCATATCAAACAGAGTACAAGGGCAAGGTACAGACTGTGCCCAACTAGCCCGTGCTTGCTAAACTCAAGACACAGTGTCCAACATTAGATGTGATTCTGCAATTGGACAACATTTGCTAAATAATCCTCAGGGTGCTAAGAATTACACTGACAACCAATTTAAGATTGTCAGTCTGGCTCACAGTGTGATGCATTTGCATGCATTGGTATGTGCTACATATATTAATGCACAGGGCCCTGTTCTTTGCAGACAGAAAGAACATGTACACACATTGCACCTGTTTCGGCTAAACAAAATAAGTGACAGCCATTCATTGACTCATTCCTCAGGACAAACCCTTGACTAATCAGGGTCAAGCTGCCTGGTTTAAATTTCAAACAATGCTTGGTAACTGATGGTAACTGTCAGTCACCATCAATGATGCATTCTCCAGGCAACCAATCTTAGTCCACTTGTGAACCAATCAGCACTCTCTTCACATGCAGTGTAAATTGTTGTCTTCCCTCTATCTTGGTATTCTTGCGAAGTGTCCTGATGAGTGCAGGACAAAAAGCTTCGACGTGTCTCTTTTTCAGAAATACTCAAGTTCTGTACTACCAAATGGTTATTAGTCTATTTTGTTAGTTAGGTAAGTTAGGCTGAGGTTAACTAGTTAGGATACATGGGGTTGGTTACTAATTAAGAGTACGTGAGCAGTGGATCACTTGTTAGTTGGGCTGGAGATTACCAGTTAGAGTATGTGTGCCTGATGGTCCCTAGCTAGAGTACATGGGGCTCGAAATCACTGTGGGCCACTAGTTAGAGAAGATGGATTGGGGGTCACTAGTTAGTTAGGCTGGGGGACCACAAGTTAGAGTACGTTTAACTGGAGGCTACTAGTTAGCCCAGCATGTCCAAAACATTAACCACCGCAGCTAGTTTAGTAAATAAAAGATTAATAGTGTTGTTAGATCTGTGATCTCAAAACTCATATTCACACAATGTTGGCCCATGATCTATAACCTTTTTCAGTGTTTGGCATAATTATCAGACAGAAATAGTGTTTTTTTAGTCACTGCAAGTGCTTTAAATCCTCCACTACAGACCTTTGGTCGATGTTTGTTAAGTAAAAATGCGCAAGGATTTGAATAAAAGATCGACAGTTAAAACAGCAAATAAGCAACAGGAGCTTTGCAAGGAAAAGATAGGGTACAGAGCATACACATTTGATTAAGACAAGTGACACTAGTGTTACTAGTTATGGTAGGTGGGCTGGGAGTCACTAGTGAGAATACATGGGCAGGGGTTACTAGTTAAGAGTACCTGCTTCTGGTGTCGCAAGTTAGGATGCATGGAACTGGGGATCACTAGTTAGGTTTGGTGAGAATGAGAGCTACTACTGAGAATCTGTAGAGCTAGGAGTTACTAGTTGGAGTCCTTGGGGCTAGGGTTACTAGTTAGGGTCTTGAGCTGAGGTTTAATAGTTAGATTCCGAGGGTTTGGGGTTACTAGTTAGAATTTATGGGGCTGGGGTTACTAGTTAGAATCCGTCCGGTTGGGGGCTAGTTCAAATTTGTGGGTTTGGTGATTACTAGTTAAGGATACACGGAGCTGGTGTCACAAGTTAGTTTGTGGAAGACTGGGGGTCTTGGTCTATAAGCTAGGCAGGGATGGTAAGGGTTAGTTTAATTTCTCTCTGCCCAGTTTATAATAGATTACAGGCACTCGGTAGTTTGAGTAGAAAGAACATATTTTTTAAAAGTGCCAGAACGAAGAATGATTTGTTTAAAAATAGGAAAACGAAATGAAATATTTAAACCCTGGCATCAGTCTGAGCCAGTACAATAAGCAATTCCTCCTGCAGTGCCTAATAGAGACAGTCACACTCACCTGAGCTTGCAGACTGCCCTGGTGCACACAACTCCTTGTTTCCTGATGTTTCAACACGTTCACAGCTGTATAATTGAGTTTCTGACTTGGAGAATAGTACCAGCAATGAGCCTGCGCCTTCGCCACCCTCCACAACTCACCTGTGCGCTTGCACCAGGAAGCACGCTGGCTAACACACTAATATCAGGTAACCATGGTGTCTTTGGTTTACTAGATATTAGCATCTGATTCTGACTGTAAGTACATTGTCTCTGCAGGGTCCTAGTGCACATCAAGTTCCAAGGTGCTACTCTAGATGTTTAATATGCTGGGTAAAATTGGCATTTAGCTTGCAAGCCAAATTTAAGTCTCACTATCATTTGGCTGATGCAGAGAAGGCTCAGCCATCCATCCTAATGGAGGCAATCCACCCTACTGCTCTCCCCAAATCCTGCAGTAGAGTATCAAGAGCTCCAATTGCTCAATAAAAGGACTGGATAACACAAGTGAAGATAGCAGGAGTGAGGATAAAGGGAGTGAGGATGAGTTGAGTGAGGATACATGGCTCCTACACTATAACAGTGATTTCACTTCAAAAGTATTTCATTGGTTGTAAGGCATTTTGGACATCCTGAGATTGTGAAAGGCATTATATAAATGCAAGTTTTTTTTTCTTATAGTGAGAGTGAACACAATGGGAATTAGGAAAAAGTGATCGGGAATAAGGGGAATGAAGATAATATAAGTGGAAATCAAGGAATTGTGGACAAAAGGAGTGGGAATAGTAGGAAAAGAGATTAATGGAAATTGGGTAAAAGAGTGAGAGTAATCAAAATTTAATTTTAAAAAATCATCTTAGAAAGATGGTAAACGTTGAAACTGGCAAATGGGAGACAGTCCCTGATGACCACGGCCGCTGGAGGCTGACTCTCTGGAACGGCATTTAAAAAAGCAAGCAGAAATGAAAAACTTAGCGAGCTCAAGAGGCCCCAGAGAAAACAGGGGCCAGTGAATCATGCGCCTTCTCAGTCTACTGACTACCTCTACAACATATGCAGCAGAGACTGCCACACCAGGGGCTCCTGAGCCACACCAGGGGCTCCTGAGCCACACCAGGCAAGGCTTAACACAAAGTTAACCGCAACGGCACAAACCATCATTTTAGGAGACAGCAGGCTGCCATCTAAAATAAAAATCATATAGTATGAAAGGAGGCCTTTCTGCCCATTGTGCCTATGCCAGCTCTCTGAAAGTGCTATCCAATGTGTTCCACTCTTCTGCTGTTCAGTTATTGCCCTGCAAATTTTCCCTTCTTTATCCAATTCCCTTTGAAAACTACTATTGAATCTGCTTCCACCAAACCGATCGAGCAGTGTGTTCCGGATCATAACAACTCGCTGCAAAAAAACATTTCTCTTCTTCACCCCCAGCCCACTATTTTGGCAATTATCTTAAATCTAAGTCCTGAGGTTACCGACTCTCCTGCCAATGGAAATAGTTCCTCCTTATTTACTCTATCAAACCCGTTATACTTTTAAACAGCTCCAATAAATTCTCTGCTCAAATGAAAACAAACCTAGCTTCTCTAGTCTTTCGACATAACAAGCCCCATCTTGGCACCAGTGAATCTCTTCCAGTAAATTCCAGTAAATCTCTTCCAGTAAATTCCAGTAAATCTCTTCTTTTACATCTGATTGACCTCACAGATTTCTTCTATATTCAATGTTAATGATAGATGGTAATGGGACATATAACTAAACTGGGACTGGGGTCTACCTGTAATTGGATCTACTGTAACTGGAATCAACTGTACACAAACCGGAAACCACTGTAACCATGGCAGAGATAGTTATGACATGGACAGAGATCAGTGTAATCATATGTACCATAACCAAAATAGAGCTCTATCACAATAGGATGGGAGATTAAAGGATATGAGGAATGAGCAGGAGAGTGGGATTAGACTGGGTGGAATATTAATGCATATGGGAAATGAGCAGGAGAGTGGGATTAGTGGAAAATCAAAGGGTATGGATTGTAAGGGAGTAGAATGGGTGACATATTAAGGGCTTGGAGAACGAGACAGAGTGAGATTAGGCTGGATGTGACATTAAAATGTATGGGGACTGAGCAGGAAAGTGTGGTAAAACTGAGTGGGATATTAAAGTGCTTAAAGTATTAAAGTGCCACAAGCAGGCAAGTGGGATTATTAAGTGGGTGAGATGTTACTGGGTATGGGGAGTGAAGGGGAGAGTGGGATTAGAGTGAGTGGGATATTAATGATTGTGGGGAGTGCAGAAGAGAGTGGGGTTAGATTGGGTGGCTCATGGGGAGAAAAACACCAGCATTGGTGGAATAGTAAATTATTCTAGGTTCAGATACAGGCAAACACATACATACAGACGGACTCAGACACAGATACAGAAGGCACACAGGTGGACAGATACACAGAAGCGGGGGGCAGACAGACCCGCAAACACAAAGAGGGTACAAACACAGATGGCACACATTCACAGACTGCACGCAGACAGATACAGATTGCACACAGACAGACAGATACACAGTCATTAAGCACACAGAGACAGACACACAACCTCTGAGCAAACAGGGGACACATGGACACAAACACTGAACCCCTCAGATAGTTTTTTTTTCTTTATTCTTTCATGGGATATGGGTGTCACTGGCAAGGCCAGCACTTGTTGCCCATTCCCTAATTGCCCTTGAAATGAGTGGCTTGCCACACTATTGCAGAGGGCAGTTAGGAGTCAAGCACATTGCTGTGGGTCTGGAGTCACACATAGGCCAGACCAGATAAGGATGGCAGATTTCCTTCCCGAAAAGTCATTAGTAAACTAGGTAGGTTTTTACAACAATCAATGATAGCTGTCACGGTCATCATTGCTGAGGCTGGCTTCATATTCCAGATTTATTAATTGAACTTAAATTCCTTCAGCTTCCGCAAGTGACAAATGAGTTAGGGGGCATTCATTTTCATTGTGTGACTCTTTTCTTTTCCCCCTCCCTCCCTACACACCAGAAAACAGAGATGTGGAGCTATGTGCTGAGGATTGGACCAATATTGCTCTAGAAGCAACTCTGTGTGGTGAAGGGAGACCCCTCCTCAAAGTTTTCTTTCCTTCTGTTCTTTGCTCATTGCTTCCCTGCAATGATGGGTTAAAATGCGGTAAAAATGGAAGGGGTCTATGCCACTCCTCCATGACACATGCATCGGTCCTTGCACCTCTTCTGACCACATTCCTGCTACCAAAGTGATAAATGAAACAGGAGCATTCTGAAGGGACAGAGCTTGCCCGTTAGTATCAGGTGCTTGAATTTCAGCTCAAGTAATTTTCAAAGCCCTGGTTCTTGCAATACATACTTCATGTTTCAGCCATCATTGGCCATTCAACAAAGGAAACTGTTTGAAAGAAAATGAAGTGGTCGGATCCCTCCTGCAGATTTAACAAAGTGTGTTTCCTCTTTAAGAAGCAATGACCTGACCTAATTGTAAGATAATGTGCCTAAGGATTAGCTTCAGCCAAAACACACTGAGTCAGCGGAGGCACTGATCCAATGTACTGTCCATCTTACTGTGATCAAGCCACTGGATGGGTCAGATCATCATCAGGAGATATGAGCATGGACACACAACACCCCTCCTCAAACACACACAAACACACATAGACTCATGCAGACAGGGTAATACAGGCTCTTTCAGACACATAAACATACATGGACATAGACTCACAGACACAGAATCGCACACCCTCACAAAAGCACACACATAGACTCAATCATAGTCTCACACACACACTTATACACTCTTTAAGCACACGCTGTACTGACATACACATAGAGGGGGTCACTTTCACCAAGCATTTGATCATCTGCTTTGATATTTCTTCATGTGACTCAGTGTCAAAATCCATTTGATAATTGCTCCTGTGAAGCACTTTGGGACATTTTACTCTGTTAAAGGTGCTATGTAAATGAAAGTTGTTGCTGATCACTAGCTTGGTAATAATATCAGAAGTACCTTGACCCCCAACCCATATTCTAAAACCTGTCTGGTTTTCATTCCATAAAGTACAGCAGCATGGAAAGAGGACGAGAATATTGGGATTAGGATACTGCCTGTGATGAGGGCAAACATCAACACAGACTGGTTGGGCCAAATGGCCTCTTTCCATGTTGCAATTTGTGTGTAATTATATGTAACTAGGTTTTGACTTCTCAATTCACCTTCGTTCTGAAATTGCACATACAATAGTTTTAGCATACAAATTTTCAGCGAGCATGTCTGAATTCATCACTCCTTAGTTTTAAATGGTAACCCATTCATTTTACATCACATACCACTCCTAGCAGAGAGGGGAGCTTGATTGCAACACCAGGGTTCAGTGGTACCTCCCGGCGGATTCCGAAACCCTCATCTTCTCACTTGCACTATTCAATCCTGTACAATGAATCATGGCACCTCCATGCCATTTCTCAACAATACTCCAGCCAAGGCCTAACCCAACTGTTTGAGTTATTGAATTACTTTGGTATAAATTACAGCTTTTACTGCAGTAGTTTTCTTTTGAACATGTTTACTTAACAAGTAATTAAACTGCCCAGAGGAACAAAGCTTGGTCAATCATCTGTTTCTTTATGCCTTTAAGCTTTGAAATCCCGATGGAAGAAACATATTTACTGAAAAGCTAGTTCTATTTGTGGAAGAATTTAATGTGCTCCTGTTTCTCTCCTTCATACCATCATTCTCTGTACTTCTGATTTTAAGCATTGTACCAGCCTGCAACCCGTCTCTGTACAGAAAATGAGAGAGTAGTAACAGTAATGTGTTGCTATCTTGGAGAGGCAAAGTTCGAGTTGGGTATCCGGCAGGCTACACTGGACTTTCTGGAGAATTCAATTAATTCAACCTCCGTATTCAAATATCTAATGTAAAAAAAAATCATTCTATTACATTGGTTAGGCCCATGTTGTGTCCAATTCTGGACACCATAGTTTAGGAAAGATTTCAAGGCCTGGAATGGCTTCATTTACATGAAGAAACTGCAGAAGCTAGAATTGTTCTCCTTATAACAGAGAAGGTTCAGAAGAGATTTATTGGAGGTATTTAAAACTATAAAGGGTTTGCATTGGGTATATGGGAGAAAGTATTTCCACTGGCAGGATTAGGAACCAGAGGACACATTTAAGGTAATTGACAAAAGAACCAGAGGCGTGATAAGGACCATGTCTTTATGCTGTGAATTTTAATGATCTGGAACTCTGAAAGGCTGGTGGATGCAGGTTCAATAATAACTTTCCAAAGAAAATTGGAGAAATACCTGAAGACAAAGAAATTTGGAGGGTTATGGGGAAAAGACAGGGAATGGGAATAATTGGACAGCTTTTCAGAGAGGTGACACAGGCATGATCATTCTATGACTCCATTTGTCTCCCATTCCCTTAGCTGTAAACTTGACTTGACAATAGCTCGGTCAGAGGTTGTGGGTTCGAGCCCCACTTGAGGATTGAGCTCAGAAACTAGGCTGACACGCAGAGTGCAAATTCATTGCTATAAAACAGGGAAGTCAATCTAACACCAGGGGATTTTAAGTACTTCACTCAAAACTTTTTATTGGAAGGTGTACTGACTCTCCTGACATGCTTTTAGATGCCACGTCTCCTTCTCGAGGTGGCTGCAGTTGATACGGAGAAGTTATTTATGTAGCAGATCACTAGGCAACAAGGGCTAGTCTACGCTGAACAAGTTAGGACAATTCATTATACTTTAGCATTGAAAAGGAAACATTTGCAGGCTGTGCACAGAAGTACTTTTAAGATAATCACTGTTGTCATTTAAGGAAACACAGCAGCCAATTTGCACACAGCAAGCTCAAGGATGAAGGGCTTATCTTATTAAGAAAGGTTGGACCTCTGCACACTGGAGTTAGAAGGATGAGGTGATCTTATGAAAATATATAAGATCCTGAGGGGACTCAATAGGGTGGATATAGAAAGGATGTTTCCTCTTGTGGGCGAGACTAGAACTAGGGGGCACAGTTTAAAAATATGAGGTCGCCCTCTTAACAAGGAGAAACTTTTTCTTTCAGTGGGTCGCTGGGTTTGGCGATTCTCTTCCCCAGAAAGCAGTCGAGGCTGAGTCATTGAATTTATTCAAGGCTGAGTCAGATAGATTTTTGATAGCGTTAGGAAACAGAGATAGTTTAAGTAAGTTATATGTGCATTTGGGTGTGTTAGGAATAAGGTATATCTTTAAGTTAAGTTTTAGCTTTAAGTTTAATTTATATTTTTTCTATTTATGAGTTAAAAAGTTGAAACCTGGGATCTTGTTTCACTTTTGAGTGGAGACAACAGGTCTAAGGTTTTGTTTATGTACCTGCATATGGATTGAGATTTTATGAAGGGAAGGTAAAACAAACACAAGGTAGGAAAAAAACTGTGCTGTTGCCTAGCAACAGGAGGCCCCACAGAGACAGAAAAGTCGTTTCAGTTCAGTTTGAGTGCAGTTGGTCAGTGTGCCCCAAAGCTGAAAGGAGTTGTCAGCAGACGCAGCATAAAAGAGGAACGGATGGAAAGTCCCAAAAGTAAAGTTGGAAGCAGTGGCCAGCAGGAGCAGGATAGGAGAGGGAACTGCAAGGAACAGGTTCCAAAAACCAAAGAAGAAAATCCCGGAAAACCAGGGAGTGGAACAGGAAAGGTCCCATGAGGCCAGTTAAGTTAAAGGACAAGACAGGAACCTGGAAAAGGTCCTGTTAAGTGAAGTTAAGAGCGAGGTACAGAGAAAGGCTCCAAGCTTAAAGGGAGAAAGCTGCAGGACACAGGTTTAAAGCAATATAGCCTTGGGAGAAGCCAGAAGATCCAAACGGACAGCCAAAGGTCTCTATGGACATGTGAAGCAGTGGTGTTCTGTTGGCATGGCTGAGTCGGTGAGAGAAAGTGCGTTGAAGAAAGCTTGAATGCGCGTTGTGATCCAGGGAAGAGTTACCGGAAGGGGAATTCAAAATCGTGGAGGTGGACCTTTGTGGAAGGCATTGTTTTTGAGAAGATTCCAAAGCGAGTTCTTTGAGAGTGGAGAATGGAAATCCTGATGTGAAAGACAGAGCTCAATGAGACTGGTTGGCTCACGGTGTGACAAGCATCTGTGGAGGGGTGGGGGGTGGGTAGTTGAGGAGAGATTAATAGCCTGTTTGGGGTGGCATCTGTCACTTGGTTTCAGAGTGTGGTGTGCCTGACCACAGGTCGCCGATTGGTTTACATGGACTGTGTGCTTACTGTGAACATTAGAGTATAAAATAGCTTTTGTAACTTGTGTTAGCCTTACAAATTTGTATATATCGGTAAAGGTATAGTTATGGGTGGAGTATTGTAATATAATTCATCTTTTGTTTAATGTTTTATTCTTTTGTTAAAAGTTCATCAGCTGACTCCTGTGACTGTTCAGCAGCCATTCTCCACGTCTAAACAAAAAATTTAGGATCTACCAAGCCGGGTTCCATTCTGACACCTAGCTTGTCTAGTAGCAGCATCAGCTGGGATCATAACAATAGACTATTTGTAAATGGGAAGCTCTTTCTCAGAGTCCCAGAATTGGTTACATTGGTTACTTTGTCTCTCCTCAGCTATAGGAAGTTTTTCTTCTGAAGACTTACCAGGCAGCTACAGTTCTCTTGGTGATCTTTCTCCAGTCACCAGAAATATCCTTGGCAAAGCTGTTGGATTGTTTTCAATACTCAAACACAAACCTTTCCCCATCCACCCATTATCCCATGCTATATTTACTCGTAAACAAACTGAGCGTCAGTGAGCAGGTTATTGCTGAGCAAGTGCTGCTTGATAGCACTGTTGATGACTTCCATTACTTTACTGATGATGGAGTAGGCTGATGGGTTAGTAATTGGCCAGGTTGGATTTGTCCTGCTTTGTGTACAAGGCATACCTGGGCAATTTTCCACATAGCCGGGTAGGTGCCGGTGTTGTAGCTGTATTGGAACAGCTTGGCTAAGGGCACATGAAGTTCTGGAGCACAAGTCTTCAGTACTATTGCCGGAATATTGTCAGGGCCCATAGCCTTTGCAGTATCCAGTGCCTTCAGCCATTTCTTAAACATCATGTGGAGTGAATTGAATTGGCTGAAGACTGGCACCTGCGATGTTGCGGACATCTGGAGGAGGCCGAGATGGATCAGCTACTCGGCACTTCTGGCTGAACATTGTTACGAGTACTTCAGCCTTATCTCATTCAATAATGGATTGGGCTCCTCCATCATTTAGGATGGTGATATTTATGGAGCCTCCTCTTCCAGTGAGCTGTTTAATTTTCCATCACCATTCACGACTGGATGTGGCAGGACGTCAGAGCTTAGATCTGATTCATTGGTTGTGGAATCGCTTAGCTCTATCACCTACTGCTTATGCTGAGTTGCTAGATCTATTTAAAATCTATCCCATTTAGCATGGGTGGTAGTGCCACAGAATACGATGGAGAGTATCCTCAATATGAAGACAGACTTCTTCTCCACAAGGACTGTGCAGTGGTCACTCCTACCAATACTGTCATGGACAGATGCATCTGTGGCAGGCAGGTTGGAGAAGATGAGGGCAAATATGTTTTTCCCTCTTGTTGGTTCCCTCACCGCCTGCTGCAGACCCAGTCTAGCAGCTATGTCCTATAGGACTTGGTCAGCTCGGTCGTAGTGGTGCTGCTGAGCCACTCTTGGTGGACATTAAAGCACCCCACCCAAAACTCATTCTGCACCCTTGCCACCCTCAGTGCCTCCTCCAAGTGGTGTTCAACATGGAGTACTGATTCGTCAGCTGGGGGACGGGGGTGTGGTAATCAACAGGAGATTTCCTTGCCCATTTATGACCTGATGCATGCTCATTATCATATTGCCGTTTGTGGGGAGAGCATAGGATTTAGGGGCAGGAGTAGGCTATTCAGCCCTTTGATGTGTGCTCCCCCCATAACCCTTGACTCCCTTGTCATAGAATTATTCACGGCAGAGAGAGACACCATTTGGCCCATCGTGTCTCTGTCGGCTCTCCACGGAGCAATCCAGTCAGTCCCATTCCCCGCTCTATACTCTTATCCCTACAAGTTTATTTCCTACAAATGTCGATCCAATGTCCCTTTGAAATCATTGGGAAACAATCCCAGAGCAGTTACAGCACGGTTAAATACAGAATGGAGCTCCTTCTGTATTGTCCCATTATAGCGCCACAACCCCAAGAGTTTCCCGACTGCAATATTTTTCCTGACAAGCTGCCTGTAGCCTCAGAGAGACTGGTAAATCAGGCTGAATTGTAATTAGGACTGTCAGCATGTGGAAAGTCAAAACATTAAGTTTTTGGTGTGAAACTCTTCAATGTCTCTGCATTTCCTGCTTCTAATTTCAGATTTCCAGAGTTTGCAGTTCCTGTTTTTAGAGCTGAATTAACAGTTTTGTGCTGTGGATTATAATTGGTAGAACACAGTCTGACCCTAAACAACCGTATGAAAATGATTCTCGCCACTCACGTTCATCTGGATTTCCTGAAGGGCTACTAACAAACAAAAAAATCTTTTCAAAACCAAACTGCATTTATTTCATTTCGTTCTGTTTTAGGTCTTTACAGGCATTGAATTGTGTCAGATTTCTCATCAAGTTTCATCCAACAACAAGTGGCAGAAGTGAAGTATTTCTAATCCACATCCGATTCTGCTGAGCCTACACTTGTGGTTAACATCCCAAAGGGATCTCAACTTCCACTTGAGGGCACGTTAACTGGCTAGAGATTGATGGGTGGAGCAAAGGGATGGGGTAGGGGAGTAGTTTGAATGTATTGAAATGGGAAAGGGAAAGTGAACTTCATTCAGAATTATTTTAGTTTGGAGGATTTTCCTACAGCTCAAACAAACAGAACTGGGAAATGATGCATGAGGTACTGGATTACTAGTCCGGTGACTATATCGCCACCGTCTCACCTCCCAAACCCTTTGCTTGATGATGAGAGCAGTTCCAAAGGAGTGCCTCCAACTCTCGACACAGGGAGGTGAGACTTCAACCACTCAACTGGATGAGATGTTGGAAGTCCAGCATGCCTCTGGGAATTTGAAAAGAGTAAACAGCAGCCTCCCAGCCCTTTCAAGACCCCACTGAACTGAACAACTCCCTCACTTTCTGCTGTGCAGCAGAGAGCTAGTTAAAATGACAAAAAAATCATCCCCATCCATTAAGCAATGCATCAACCGTTGTGTATGTAGCAGGGAGGATGCAACATTGTAAACCTGAATCTCCCTCCCTTCCCCTTTTGGTGACACTGCTTTTTGGGACTGAAAAAGAATCTCATTTCTCCACCACTCCCCTCCATACACATATATATTATTTTTAAACAAAAATACGAATACTTCTGGTGACAAAAAAGAAAGTTGCGGCTCAAGTCTGTTCAGTGAAACTATCAGTGAAATCTTGCTGTAAATAGCTTTATACCAGGCTCATTTCCTGGTCATGGATAGATAGCGAGGAAACAGCAGGCGATCACATCGACAACTCGCGCGCTCTCTCTGGGTGCGGTGGTGGAGATGTTGCTCTTTCTCTCTTGCTACATTCTTCACAGCTCCAAGTTACAAAAGTCCAAGAACAAAAAAAAGGAATTGTGCATCACAAGCCAGGAGTCACAGAGCGGGGTTGCTATCTCTGCGTGAGGGGCAGAGGGAGGTGGTCAGTGGCGCCTGTGCGATTTGACGGCCAGTGGGGAGGGGACATTGGGAGCCATGGCCTGGTGGGCAACGCCTCCCTCTTCAGTAAAGCCGCTTCTCGTAACTGAAAAAGAAAAAAAATGTATATATAAAAACACGATAAGATGCTTGGAAAGATCAGCACACTACCACCACAGTCTGGAGCATGAGGAAAAGTCAATCATCCATCAAACTCCCCTCGTCCAGAGTCCATGCACAATTATCTCAGTCTCCCATCAACTGCTAAATATTGGGCCAAAAAGCTGGTCATACATCTTATTGCTGACTGTGGGATCTTGCTGTATGCAAATTGGCTAGTGTGTCTGCCTACATAAAATGGGGAGACGGTGGCGATAATGTCACTGGACTAGTAATCCAGAAGCCCAGGTTAATAATCTGGGTACATGGGTTCAAGTCCCACCACAGCAGCTGGTAGAAATTATATTTAATTCATTGAAAGCTACTCTCAGTAATAGTGGTAATAGTAATTGATTGTTGTAAAAGCCCATCTGGTTCACTAATGTCCTTTAGGGAAGGGAATCTGCCATCCTTACCTGGTCTGGCCTACATGTGACTCCAGACCTACAGCAACGTGGTTGACTCTTAACTGCCCTCTGCAACGGCCTAACAAGATACTCAGTTCAAGTGTAATTAGGGATGGGCAGCAAATACTGGCTTTGCCAGCGACGCCTGCATCCCATGAAACAATTAAAAAAGTGACTGCACTTAGAGAATACTTCACTGGCTGTGAAGCAATTTGGGACGATCGGAGCATGTTGAAGGTGTTGTATGAATGCAAGCTCTTTCCCTCTTCCTCCCAGCTGTTGGCACTAGTACAATGCTGGAAAGGCTCCCAACTTCCAAGCTCTGTGATGCACACACACCCGGAGTCATAATTTACTTGCTGGCTAACTTGGCACAGACTGAGGACTAAGCCCAGGGTCTTCCTGCTCCACACGCTTAACACAATTCTACAGGGACTCATCCATGGTACTCGTGTCACATGCATTGGGTTCCGCCTGGGAACTGTACCCCAAATTCCAGGTGTGCACTCCTGGAGGGTCAAGTCCCAAGCCGGGAGTTCGAATTGTAAGAATGCTATCCACTGAACCACTGGACAGAGAGATTGTTCGATAGTATTTTGTGCCTGCTTGGCAAGCACATTGCAGGAGATGCATGAGGGTGTGTTTTAACTGGCAAACATTGCTAACTATAAATCAATATTTGGGTTTACTTACATGGCACAAAAGTGTACCTGACATGTGAATGCATGAGTGAAGAAGAGAAAGAAAGACAAAAGTGTGGATAAAACAGCCATCAAGGCAAAACACAGCACTAGCTAAACATGTAACTGAAAGCTAAAGAATACCAAGCTAGTACAGCACATGCCCCACAGGAACAGCAGCCCCCTTCACGTTATAATCAAGACCACTGGTTCATAGGTTTTACAGGAGAGCAGAGTGAGGAGCCTGATGCATAAAACATAAACATTGGTTAAAAAGAGCGAACCTTGGAATCCCAGGTAACATGAAAATGTAACATTGAGACCCCATAAGCCAGTGGCCATCGCTTGCTATGCCTACATGCTAAGGGGCAGATTCCAGTCTCTGTACATGCACTACAGCAGTCTCTAGAAGCGCCACCTTGAAGAGCTGGGGTGGGGCAGTGGGAGTGGAGGGGGGTGTGCAGGGCAAGGGGGCAGGGCAGATTCTGAGTAATTTTCAACCTCAATCAGCTGTCCTGGATTCTGGTGACTCCATGACAATTGAGTTGTGGGCTCCACCGCATACCAGGACCAGTGAATCCAAACACCATTCAAACTGTTTATCTCTACATCTAAACCATCCACTGCTGCACAATTACACAACTCAAAGGATCATCCCACTCCCTGGGGTTGGGGTGGGGGGGCATTCAGATTTGACCCCCATTCCCAATAATGCTTAACCAATTGGCTCCAATCTGCAAAGACTTCTCTTTTCCTTGAATGCATGCAAGCAGAAGATTCTTGCTTGGGTAAACGGGACTCCATGAAGACAGTTTGGGAGTGGTTGCACATCATGCGTGTGTAGCGAAGGGTAAATTCAAGTCAGCTTCTGTGAGGCTGTCTTTGATACTGAGAGAATCTCAAAATCCCAGAGATTTAAGGGATTGCAGAAGCAACTGATATCCAAAAATAGACAAATTAATGTTTATTTCTCTGAGTCAGAAAGTCATGGGTTCAAGTTGCACTGCAGAGATGAACACAAAATCAAGGCTGACACTTTAGTGCAGTACTGAGGGAACGCTTCACTATCAGAGATAATGTCTTTCAGGTAAGATAAAACCCAACCTGTCTCTCAAGGTGGACGTAAAGGTTTCCATAACACTAGTCAGAGGAGAAGGGCAGTTCTCCTTGGTGTCATGGTCAATATTTATCCCTTAACCAATATTAATAAACAAATATTAGTCATCACATTGTTGGCTGCAGGATCTTCTTGTGTTCACATTGGCTGTCACATTTCCTACATTACAACAGAGGTTACACTTCATGGGCACTTAGCCAGCAGTTGACACAGCCCAGTCAAACAAAGGATTTGAAAACAAGGATTTGGACCAGCTGTGCAACTCAAAACCAACCCACAGAATAAAGAGGGTGAACTCCCAATGGGATAACACCAAGTAACCTCTCCCACCGGACAGGGTTCTGCCACGTAACAGGAAGGAGAAAGGTTTAGACAAGTCAAGATCCCCTAATTCTGATTACAACAAGGGGTTGAAACTTTGTAATGACAGTGCCAGTGTCCTCCTAAAATTTGGAGAACATGTTGTGGATAGCAAGACTGGACTCAAGGAACATCTGTGCACTGGGAATGTGACAATGCAAGTTCTCACACCAACAGGTTAGAGGTTAAGCGAGGGGAGCAGGTGAAGGCAAGAGAGGTATGGAAAGGGAGAGATAGGAAATAGCGGGGCATGGGGAGACAGGAGAAGAGAGATGGTAGAGAGAGGTAGAGGACAAAGATAAATAGAGGGGGAACTGTATTGCTGATTTAGTCAAGTGCCAAATGGTTGTATGCAGGACAAGGAGGATGAAGGGAAAAGTCCGTAGCCTGATAATATAGACAAAGTTTGCCTGATTCCCGAAAAATGGTCAAAGTTACCTTCCTTGCCTACCTCAATCAAGCCTGATTCTGTGACCCCGCCCCATTCCATCTGAACACCGTAGGCTGAGCATCCCACTGGAGGTACTTGGGGAGTTGTTGGATTTCAGATGGTGAGACAACCGAGGGGATGGGCTGCAACTAACCCATCACTACAAGCGAGAATGAAAATCTAACTAAGTAGGAAAAATGGAGACACGTGTTGGGAGACTTACGAATGCAGACCATGCACACCTCCTTCTACCTGAGCGGAGATGGTTCTCTTTTCAAACTTCAATTCTCCCGAGTACATCATTGACCTGAAAAGCAGTGGGGAGGGAGGGAGAGGGGGGGGGTGGGGGGGTGCGTAGAAGGGGACAAAGTCACGGACGCAAGAAAGGAAGGGAGGGAGAGGTAGGCATCGGGGTTGGGGGGGTGGGGGAGAGTGCGGAGAGGCAGGAAGGAGAGGGGAAAGAACGGGGGGAGGGTCGGAAAGAACGGGGGGAGGGTCGGAAAGAACGGGGGGAGGGTCGGAAAGAACGGGGGGAGGGTCGGAAAGAACGGGGGGAGGGGCGGAAAGAACGGGGGGAGGGGCGGAAAGAACGGGGGGAGGGGCGGAAAGAACGGGGGGAGGGGCGGAAAGAACGGGGGGAGGGGCGGAAAGAACGGGGGGAGGGGCGGAAAGAACGGGGGGAGGGGCGGAAAGAACGGGGGGAGGGGCGGAAAGAACGGGGGGAGGGGCGGAAAGAACGGGGGGAGGGGCGGAAAGAACGGGGGGAGGGGCGGAAAGAACGGGGGGAGGGGCGGAAAGAACGGGGGGAGGGGCGGAAAGAACGGGGGGAGGGGCGGAAAGAACGGGGGGAGGGGCGGAAAGAACGGGGGGAGGGGCGGAAAGAACGGGGGGAGGGGTGGAAAGAACGGGGGGGAGGAGCGGAAAGAACGGGGGGAGGGGCGGAAAGAACGGTTGGGGGGGGGGGGGGAAGGAGAACGGGGGTGCAAAAGGAAGGAAGGATGAGTCAGAAGGCAAGGGGTATGAAACCAACAGAAAAGGCAAATTATTCAAGGTATATTCTCCAAATATTTTTACAGCCCAAAAATCCAGAGTGAATTGTGCATTAACGGACGGTGTGACAATTCTTCTCCCGTTTCCCCCAAGCCATAATCCCCAGCCCCAATACATTCAATGTGCCACTGTTAAACACACAGGAAATACCAGCTGGTCCACAAGCCCACCCTGTAGCTACATAATATCCTTGGAGAGATAAAATGCCACAAGAAAAATGCCAGGACCCTAAAGGAAAAATTACGCTGGTGAATCAGCTGGACTGTAACTAGAGCTACAAAATGACTGCTGGCCCCCTGTCGGTTTTTCCAATCTGTAAAGCAATTGCTTCCCAATTTTCTATCTTATCCACAAAACAACAATGTTGGGATTGGATAGCAAGTGGAAGGGGAACAGGCTATGAAGCTCACCTTAAGATGGAGAGGCTCTTGGCCCCAATGTCCTGACACCCATGCTGTATCCCTGCGATCAGGTATGGTGCAAACTTCTGGATCGAGCCCTTGTCCTGAACCGATCCTGACACTCCCTGGGCCACTTTTACCTTATCACCTTCACTGAACATAATGTACAACAGAATTAGCATTAAGGAGAAAAATTTCACAAACTGCTACACAGACTGAGGACAGCTGGGATACAATCCTACTGTCCACTATGCCTGGCTGGTGCTGAGGACAGATTAGGGTTTGTGACCCAAATAATCACCCTTTATACAAACTTGCTGAGTATAAAGAACAAATTGAAATGAATTGTAGGTACAAGTTCAACTTGGAAAGTATGGCATCGTAGTCAATGTTGAGATATAGCGGCAGTCAGGACTGAAACTAAACAGATCAGGTGATAAGGTCCACGAGGGGTATAGGGCAAAGGTGGGAATATAGAGTTAGGCGGCAGATCAGCCATGATCTCACTGAATGGCAGACCATGGCCTATCCTGATCCTATCTTCCCAAGGGGCTCAGCAGGGGACGGCGTTATTGGCCCTGACATCCCCAAGGTAGAGATGAAGAGAACACAATTATGTATCCCTGCAGGTGGACAGGAGATCAGGCACTATAGCCCCCTATAGTTGAATCTTCCACCAACACTCACCATCCAGGCTCATCTCTGAAGAATTGCCAATTATATGAGCCACTGGAGGCTATTTGTACCTGTGAAACCCATATTATAAGGCAAGGGGCAGGGGAGACAGCGCAGGGTGAGGATAGGGTTTAACTTATTGGGGTAGAAATTTATCTTTTATGGAGGGTTTCATAGCAAAAAATAATCTAATATTTTCATTTGAAGAAAGGAGCTTGTACCATATTTACTGAACCACATGTAACCCACCCATGTGATGGCAATTATTAAACTGATCAAATACATCAGCTCAGATATAGACTGCGCCCTCAGCTGAAGCTAACACCAGACAGGAAGCAGGGTCCATCTGCCCCCAGCAGACAAAGGGGCATCACAGGAAGCTTGTGATGACTCTGCTGCAGTGCCACCCCAGTTGCAGCACTTGGAGGTCTTACCTGAAGTAGCGTTTCTGACTGTTTGTGTTTTTTTCCATTGCATCCAAGGATCCCATGCCACGATATTTCTTCAACCTCACTCCGTCGGAGAAGAAATACTCGCCAGGGGCCTCCGTGGTAGCAGCCAGTAACGAACCCATCATCACTGAGAGAGGTGGAAGAGATGGAGAGGCAGACACAGAAAAGCCAAAAACAAGACAAAACAACCAAGAGAGAAATGGAAAGTGAGACATAGAGTGAAAACAAGTGTGTTAACTTATTGAGGCTTTGAGCTAAGTTAGGTTCATTAGGTTACAACTTGCTGCTTTCCTGCTGAGTTAACTACCGTCAGTTTCCTACCCCAGCTGCATCATATGCAGTGGGTAATCATACAGCACAGTTTAAATACAGAATAGGTTATATACAGAGTAAAACTCCACTACATTGTAGGATCACCCTGGCATGCAAAGTTAAACTCCAGCTTCTCTTCTCCACTACAAACCTTCCTTTTAAGCCCTTCTCCCCTCCTTTCTCCACCCTTACTTCCAACAATTATGAGGGGCTCATAGACGTTCTTATGGCAAAGACTTAAACCATTTGATCAGCTGCCTCCCATCCTTCCCTTAGCCCACCAAGCCAAACTGCCCTTAAGCTTCCCCTGCTCTAGCCCTGAACTCACATCTTTCTCTACTTTCTCATACAATCTCCTCTCATGCCCCCTCCAAGTTCATTTTTTTCATGAGACACACCTCCTGATCCCTAAGTAACTCCCACCAAACTGCTAACCACCCAAACTTCCTTTCCTGGCCCCCATGTTAGCTGATGCTATTTCCCACACCTTCAAATCAATCATCATGCCTCCCCTCAAAAATGTACTCTTGGCCCCTCTGTCCTTACGAACTACTACCCTGTCTCCAATCTCCTTTTCCTCTCCAAAGACCCTGAACATTCTAAATTTTGTGCTCACCTTCCCAGCAAATCCATGTTTGAATCTCTCCAATCTGGTTTCCATCCATGCCACAGTCCTGAAAAGTCTCAAGTCTAGAATGAATCTTGGTCCACTGGCATCTTAAATTTAAGATATTCATCCTTGTGTTCAAAGTACTCCTTGGCCTTGCACCCATTCCTCCACCCACCCCCACCTATATCTGCAACAGATTGCAACCCTCCAAAATCTCTGCACTCCAAATTTACATTCCCTATTTTCATTGCTGCACCATTGGTGGCTTCAGCTGCCAAGCCCTCAGCTCTGGAATTCACTCCTAAACATCTCCATTTCTCTCTCCTCCTTCACATCCTTTAAAAACCTGCTTCTTTCGCCAAGCTCTTGATCAACTGTCCTAATACCTCCACTTTGACACCATCTGGTATGCTCCTGTGTGAAAGACCTCTTGGGGTTACTCAAACACTACTTGCGAAAATGGATGAGGATGAAATATCGGGCAGGTACCTGTCGAGGCTCCCAAGGCCAGAGCTTTCACCACGTGTCCAACTGTCTGGATTCCACCATCAGCAATGACTGGGACCCCAAACCGGCGAGCATACTCCGCCACTTTGTACACCGCAGTCCCCTGAGGTCTGCCGCAAGCCATAACTGAAATGGAAATTAATTGCACAGATGAAGAAGCTCAGTCTCTGCACCTCTCGTGTTACTCTCCACTTTTCTCAGGGGTGCCAGCATCATCCCGGGATTGAGCTCCAAAATTAATTAAAGCAAATTAACAATTTCCTGTCCTCTGAAGGGGTTGAGGAGGCACAAGAGGCTTAACCCTCCCCACCCATATCTAATTGAGTCAAGAGCCATGACGGCACAGGAGGCAACAAGTAGGCCCATTGAGTCCATGCTTGCTCTTTGCAGGGCAAGCCAGTCAGTCCCATTTCCACCCCCCTCTATTCCCTGTGGCCCTACAAGTTTATTTTCCTCAAGTGCCCATTCAATTTCCTTTTGAAATCATTGATTGTCTCCACTTGCACCACCCTCATAGGCAGCGAGTTCCAGGTCATTACCACATGCTGCATAGAAGAGCGATGAATAGCTACTTCATTAGAGGAGCAGGGGATTGGCTGAATCCACAAACTACACAGATATATTTTGTAAAAGGTTGATTCAGGCCAGGCCTTGAAATATTTTTCTATGTTAAATCTGCTAAATAAATGCACGTTGCTGATAATCAGCCCGAAGCTTAACACTTTCTACAATAGTTTGCTTAGTCACCACCTGAGAATGTGTTCAGTACCCAGCGAGCTGTGGCTGCAGTGTGTACGGTTTACAGAACACACTGCAGCAACTCACCAAGGCTACTTCGGCAGCACTACCCTCCCCGGCAACCACCATCATCATGCAGGGCGAGAGCAACAATCTCATGGGATCACCATTACCTCTAAGTCACACTCCATCCTGACAAATATCACCATTTTCTTACATCACAAAAGCCCCTCAAGTACTTTGCAACACCCGGAGGTCAGGAAAAGTGCTGTAGAAATGCCAGTCCTTTCTTTATCTTTCTTTCCATTGCTGGCGGGTCAGTATCCTGGAATTCCCTACCTGACCCAGTTGAGACCAGCACTACAACAAGGATTTCTGGTTCAAGGAAAAGGCCCACCACCACCGTCTTGACAGAACAATAAGTGACAAGTAATAAATGCCAGCCTTGCCCAAGACACCCGCATCCCACACATAAAGATAGGCAGACCCAGATATCTGTATCACCAGATGCTGAAAGACAAAGGAATATGTGAACCAGCTTAGGGCTCTGCACAGTCACTAGCCCATTAAGGCCAATGATCACCACCATCTGGAAACTGCTGCTGGAAGACCCTCTAGGCACTCAATGTTGGAGGAGCTGAGAATTCTGTCAGTCCCCTGCCTGTGATGCTGCTCAACAACATTCAAAGGCAGTAGAAAACTTCTCAACACACCTGCAACAGTGCCCTCTACTGGCCACATAATAACAACTGCACATTATCCCCCGGAGAAGAAAAGAGTTGACGTTTCGAGTCCAATGACCCTTCAACAGAACTGAGTGTAGTTAGGAGAGGGGTGAAATATAAGCTGGTTTAAGGTGGGGGGTGGGGTGGGGGGAGAGAAGTTGAGGGTAGTGTGGTTGTAGGGACAAGCAAGCAGTGATAGGAGCAGAGAATCAAAAGATGTCACAGACAAAAGGATCAAAGAGGTGTTGAAGGTGGTGATATTATCTAAGAGAATGTGCTAATTAAGAATGGATGGCAGGACACTCAAGGTACAGCTCTAGTGGGGGTGGGGTGGAAAGACTGACAGGGCATTACAGGTATAGATTTAAAAATAATGGAAATAGGTGGGAAAAGAAAAATCTATATAAATTATTGGAAAAAACAAAAGGGAGGGGGAAGAAACGGAAAGGGGGTGGGGATGGAGGAGGGAGTTCAAGATCTAAGGTTGTTGAATTCAATATTCAGTCCAGAAGGCTGTAAAGTGCCTAGTCGGAAGATGAGGTGCTGTTCCTCCAGTTTGTACTGGGCTTCACTGGAACAATGCAGCAAGCCAAGGACAGACAAGTGGGCAAGAGAGCAGGGTGGAGTGTTAAAATGGCAAGCGACAGGGAGGTTTGGGTCTTTCTTGCGGACAGACCGCAGGTGTTCTGCAAAGCGGTCGCCCAGTTTATGTTTGGTCTCTCCAATGTAGAGGAGACCGCATTGGGAGCAACGAATGCAGTAGACTAAGTTAGGGGAAATGCAAGTGAAATGCTGCTTCACTTGAAAGGAGTGTTTGGGCCCTTGGACGGTGAGGAGAGAGGAAGTGAAGGGGCAGGTGTTGCATCTTCTGCGTGGGCATGTACCTTGAGTGTCCTGCCATCCATTCTTAATTAGCACATTCTCTTAGATAATATCACCACCTTCAACACCTCTTTGATCCTTTTGTCTTGTGACATCTTTTGATTCTCTGCTCCTATCACTGCTTGCTTGTCCCTACAACCACACCACCCTCAACTTCTCTCCCCCCACCCCACCCCCCACCTTAAACCAGCTTATATTTCACCCCTCTCCTAACTACACTCAGTTCTGTTGAAGGGTCATTGGACTCGAAACGTCAACTCTTTTCTTCTCCATCAATGCTGCCAGACCTGCTGAGTTTTTCCAGGTAATTCTGTTTTTGTTTTGGATTTCCAGCATCCGCAGTAGTTTTTTGTTTTTAGCACATTATCCCCCGTTTGTCTCATGCCTCACATCAGCTAATTCCCACCGAGACCAAGCAGTTGGGACATCTGAGGAAAATCACTGACATCTCAATCGGACCCCTCCCACCCACTCGACCCAAACTTCTGCCACAAAAACTTCAGTCAGCCTATGCCATTTGCATTTTTATTTCATTATCAGGCTGAGCTGTCTCTATTCAGCAGCCTCTATTACTGTATTGGTTTGGTGATCTCAATTATAACAGGGTTGGTCAGGGTGCTTGGGGCCTTGGTGTGGGTGTTAGGTTCAGAGTGCTCCGACTTTCTCTCCCCCATCCCAGAATTATGCTCCATGGAATATTCTACTGGTTAAAATGCTCAATCAGAATAAGCACAGGGTGTCACACTGTCAAACACTGACTGATAGAGAAGTCCACTTTTTTTTGTTAATTTTATTCTCCAGTTGTGGGTTGTTCCAGCTGGAAGCAGAACTCAACTTCTTGGCCACCCAGTACAAGGTGTCAATTGCTCAAGTCAGAGTAAAGCTCTCTACTCCACCACATGTCTCAGATTCCACTGTAGCAGTGTGCAGCCTATTCCAACAATCAATTAAGGCTAACAATATCATTTATCTCCAGGGTAGGGGCTGGAATACAAAAGTGAGGAAGTGATGCTTCCAGGCTTAATTGGACCCCTTCTGGAACTCTTACCTTCAGTTATGGCTAATGCACCTCAGGAACGATATACTGCCATTTAAGGTTAGCGCTGTGCAGATTCACCAGGGATAGGGATTAAAGGGTTAAACTGAGCAGAGACTTGGTTTGTATAAGGTAGCGGGACAGGTAGATAAGATGGTTAAGAAGGCATACGGGATACTTGCCTTTACTAGCCAAGGCATAGAATATAAGAGCAGTGAGGCTATGCTGGAACTGAATAAAACACTGGTTAGGCCACAGCTAGAGTATTGCGTGTAGTTCTGGAATCCGCAGTATAGGAAGGATGTGATTGCACTAGAGAGAGTGCAGAGGAAATTATCCAGGATGTTGCTTGGGCTGGAGAGTTGAGTTTTAGTTATGAGGAAAGATTGGATAGACTAGGGTTATTTTCCCTGGAGCAGAGGAGGTTGAGGGGGGACATGATTGAAGTGTATAAAATTATGAGGGGCATAGATAGGGTAGACAGGAAGGAACGTTTCCCCTTGGTGGAGGGATCAATAACCAGGGGGCATATACTTAAGGTAAGGGGCAGGAGGTTTAGAGGGGATGTGAGGAAGAATTTTTTCACCCAGAGGGTGGTGGGAATCTGGAACTCTCTGCCTGAAAGGGTGGTAGAGGCAGATACCCTCATAACATTTAAGAAGTATTTGGATGTGCACTTGTGATGCCATGGCATACAAGGCTATGGGCCTAGTGCTGGAAAATGGGATTAGAATAGTTAGGTACTTGTTTGACTGGTGCAGACTCGATGGGCCGAAGGGCTTTTTTCTGTGCTGTAGACCTCTATGACTCTGAGTTAAAGGTTGAGGGGCATGATGTTTAAGCATGATGTTTAAAACGATAAAGGAATTTTATAGGATCGATCAAGAGCAACTACCTCCTCTGGTGGGGATGTCCAGAACAAGGGGGCACAGTCTTAACATTAGAAGTAGGCCTTCCATTGATGAAATCAGGGAGCACCTTTTTTTACACAAAGAATAGCAGAAATCTGGAACTCACTCCCCTAAAAGGCTGAAGATTCTGTCAATTGGAGCTTTCAAGACTAAGGTTGATAAGATTGGGGAAGTGTATCAAGGCATTGTAATCAGAGTTGAGGTCTGGATCAACCATGATGTAAATGAATGATGAATTGGCCCAGGGGGCTGAATGGTCGCTTCCTGTTCCTGTGAGTGTATCACTTTTTTCCACCCCGCAAATTCCAAATGTTCCAAATTCAACATGGTTCTGTGCTGTGACCTGGAACCACCAGGGACTGGATCCAGGACATGATGTCATTTCATGGCGGAACCTTACATCTAGCACAGGCATGTTCATCTCATCAAATCTAGTTTGCATTTGGATTCCAGTCCAAGGTGAATGACTGGATCTAACCTGCTCCACGCACTTCTATCTCTTGGCTTAACTTCAAACCTGAACCCACCTTCCTGAGTGATGCAGATCGATCCACAGCCCATCCCAACCCGTAGAGCATCCGCTCCCGCATCAATCAGATTCTTGGCTTGTGCTGCTGTCACCACTGTGAAAGGAGAGGAAGAGGATTAAAATCAATGAGCATAATAGTATGGAATCCATGGGCTAGGATTCCCCACATGGAGGAGGCAGTTATATCCTTGTCAGGGAATGGCTAAGTGCTTCCCAATACGCAAGGGACAAGAGTGAGAAAGATCAGGTCACTTTGCTTGTGTGAGCACGAAAACGAAATTCAGCCCACCAACGCCACTTGGCCACAACATATTTACATCTTACCTTATCATGGGCTCCACCCACCCATTTAATCACTGTCTACATCCCATGTCTACTCTACCTTATCATGGGCTCTAATCCACCCATGTAAAGAGCCCATGTACAATCACTTAGTGCAGTGGAGTGTCAGCCTGGATTGTGGGCTCCAGTCCTCAAGTGGGGCTTAAAGCTACAACTGACAGAGGTAAAACTGAAACTATCTGAGCAAAGCTTACGAGGGGCAGGGCTGGAAAGGGGCAAGGAGAGGAGAAGCTGCAAAGAGGTAAGATACAGCTAACGTTGATCTCCACTTACCATTCCCACCAACCACCTGCAACTCTGGATATTTCTGCTTAATGTAACGGATCATATTTATCTGGAAGACGGAGTTTCCCTGGGATGAATCCTGGAATTGATGGAACAAAGGCAGATTACAAAACCCATTGAGTCAAACATTCCCCCTCTACCCTCCATTTTCAAACAGTTCAACTTATGCGAGGGCAGATAGGGCCTCATTTTTAACGTTTCAACTGAACAACAGCACCTCTGACAGTGCAGCGCTTCCTCAGTGCTGCACAAGAAGTGTCAGCCTAGAGTGGGATTTGAATTTATGACCTTCAGACTCAGATGCCAATGTGCAACGCACTGAGCCAAAGTGTCTTCATCAATGAGATTGGATGTGAATGGAGCCTGGTCTGAAGGTGGAGTCACTGCTGATCACTGAATCATGGCTGCCAAAATCTCACGGTCCTGAATTTCCGTTTGGTTCTTACCAACACAACGACATCCACCCCAGCCTGCATCAAGAGGTCCAGCCGGTATTTATCATCCTCCCTTGTTCCGATAGCTGCACCACATAGCAGCTGTTTCCTTGAGTCTTTTGAGGCCAGTGGGTAATCACGGTTCTTCTTTAGGTCCGTCCGTGCAATGATGGAGATCAGCTCATCCATGTCATTAACAATTGGCAGTTTCCCTGAACGGAAAAAGAGAGAGAATATCAAACAAGCCAAAGACAGGTTGAATGTCTGCAGAGGCATCATCACTAGTAGGCTGGGCTGGCCACTTAGAGTCACTGAGGACAAGATTGGTCACTCACGCAACTCACATTTCCCCTCATCTGCCAACGCCACCAGTACCACCCTCCCCCCACAATTCCTCATGGACTCCACTGCTGTACCATTCTTCATGGTCTATCGCTGCACTATATTATCATGGTGCTGGTACCTTTCTTGCTGCGTTGCAGAATTTCATTGGCTTCCTTGAGGGTTACACCAGCTGGAGCAATAACTAGGTCTTCTCGCTTCGTCATCACCTGAACAAAGAAAGACCAAGAGTCAGCACATCCCTCGCACAGATACGCACCACACAGTCTTTACCCATGATAACACTGACTGTGTATAGTACAAAATAAGGAATATATTATCCCTTTACTCCTGATAACACTACTCCTGTATACCAGTCCTAGTCTATAATGTAGGGTGTGCTTTTTGTACCTCGCTCAAGGCTGTGTCGTAATCCTTCTCAGACAGAAAGTCAATATCCCGCGAGGTGACAATCCCCATCAGCTTGCTTCCCATCTTTCCTGTTTCTGTGACTGGAATTCCCGAGAAGCCGTGCCGCAATTTGGCTTCAAAGACATCCCCAACCGTGTGTTGGAGGCTCATGACCACCGGATCGGTGATGAAGCCCTGCTCAAACTTCTGCAAGAGATGAGATGCACAAGAATGAATCGCAAACAGTAGGGGGATGGGCAGGTGGGTGGCCTCACCCAAAATTCGGTCTCATTGCAGCAATGGCAGAGAGGGGTCATCTAGTGTTTGGGGGGGGGGGGGGTGGGATGAGGGTGGATATTTGGTGGAGAAAGCCTTGATCCACAGTACACACCCTAGCATCACATTGCCTCAGGTACAGGTAAATTAGGAAGTTTAAAACTTTGGCCCTTGAGCCAGATTGGGGGGGCCGCAACGGGGCAGGTGAGAGGGGGTGGGGGGGTGGGGGGGGGGGAGGAGGCATGGCAGGGCAGGTGAGAGGGGGGTCACGGGGGGCCGCAGCGGGCCAGATTAGAAGGGGGTGGGGGGGATCTGCAGCAGGCCAAATGGGGCAAAGGAGAAAAAGCAGAGGGTGAGAAAAAAGGAACAGAAAACAAAGGATGATTACTCCACATGACAGACTGCAGCACTCCATCAGTACTGCTCTGGGGTTGCCAGCCTCGGTTCTGACTAAGGGTCAAGGATGTTACCCACTTTGCAAGAGGAAAGGTTTTTAAACCATGTACATCATGATATGAAGCATCCTTGACTGAGCATAAGCAATGCAACAGGAGAGCCGTAAAATATATTGCAACAAATCCTGATTAAATGCAGTTGAATAAATATTTTACAATATTCTGCAATTAATTCAGTTCTACTAAATCTCAAACCAGTTGCAGCAAAGTGAACCATGCAAGCACGCGATTGGAGCCCACCTTAACTTTGCGGACCTCATTAGCTTGAAACTCTGGGGTGCAGTTGTGGTGAATGAATCCAATTCCACCCATTAACTACAGAGAGAAGGACAGAAAGTAAAAATGTCACCACATCACATTTGTTACACAAGTTATCACACATCATGCAGCCCTAGGCTAAGGTAACCTGTTGTCCGGCTGTATGTGCTTGCATCTAGGCACAGCACTAGAGGGATGTCAGCGTTAGGGAGCAGAATGCCGAGCAGCACTCCCAATACAGCAAGAGCTAGATAGAGCACAGCTCTCTCTACACTGTCTCAAACACTCCCAGATTCATGTATTACAGCCCATGAAGTTTCTCCATCCCTTCCTGCACCAACCACCCTTTGAGCATGGCAGCCCAGTACAAATTACAATTTAACTATATGGAAGATGAGGTGTTCGACCATCGTGGATCCACTTTGGCAGGGAGAATAGAAAACCAGTATATTATTTGAATGGAGAGAGACTGCAGAACTCTATAGTACAAAGGGATCTGGACATCCTGGTACATGAATCACAACAAGTTGGTATGCAGGTGCAGTAAGTGATTAGGAAGGCAAATGGAATGTGGGCATTTATTGCAAGAAGATTAAGAGTATAAAAGTGGGCAAGTTTTTCTACAGTTGCACAGGGCATCGGGGAGACCATATATGGAGTACGGTGTACAGTTTAGGTTTCCTTACTTAAAGGGTATAATTACATTAGAAGCAGTTTAGACTGGTTCACTCAACTGACTCCTCAGATGAAGGGGTTATCTTAGAAGGGAAGGTTGAACAGGTTGGGCCTATACCCATTGGAGTTTAGAAGAATGAGAGATGATCTTATTGAAATAAAAAAGACCCTGAGGGGACTTGACAGCATGGATGCTATGTAAGGAACATACCTTTTTATTTCTGTTGGACTGTTGTAAAGAACATATCGTTTTATTTTCTGTTGGACTGTGGTAGAATTACAATGGCTGCAGTTGAAAGACATGTCCACTGGAACAGGAGGAAAGATATATACAATGTTGCAGTCCTGGAACAGAGTGTGCCATGAAAAACAGGATGGTGCCAGAAAGGAGTCCTGAACCAAGGGAGCTGCCCGACAACAGCATTTTAATTGGCTCCTGACCAGGTTTTGTGTGAGTGCAGCAGAATAGCTCCTAACCCGAAAGGAACAAGACCCAAAACCTCTTTCTCCTGTGTGTGGAAGGTTCCTGTAATTCCACAATAATAACAGCTGTCTTTTTTTCCCCTCATATCTCTATAACCAGCTCTTTCTGAAAGCCCCTGTCAAGGGTCAAAGGGGAAAACACTGTTAGAGACATTGAAAGGTAAGTGCTCAACCAGTGAACTACAGACTGAAAGTGCTGGAAGACCACCTTGTGTCATCAACAAGAACCGAAAGGAATTTGGAAGACATTGATCAAAATCAACCCATCGAGTACTCCAGAATTGGTGCTATTGAACTGTTTTATCTCACCCTTAAAATCCATGTCGTGTATGTGTGTGTGTGTGTATGGGGATTTAAGGAGGGGTAGAGTTTAAGTTAAAATTAGAAATTAGCAGTTCATATTTCTTTCTTTTGCCACTGGTTAACGATAGTTTGTTCAATAAATAGTTATTTACTTATTAAGTTTACAAACCTCATGTTCGTATTCTGTTATCCTAAATTAAACAGTTAGGTAGAATTGGGGCAATCTGGTGGTTTGATCAAACTTTTCACATTTGTCACGGCTTGGGGAACAGTTGGGCTTGATATTACAGCGCACTGTCCCCAGTGAGTCATGACAGCTGAGAGGATGTTTCCCTTGTGAGAGAGATTAGAACCAGGGGACAGAGTTTAAAAATTAGGGGTCTCCTATTTAAGACTGAGGTAAGGACAATTTTTTTCACTTGAAGAGAGTTATTGGTCTCTTCCCCAGAGAGCAGTGGAGGCTGGGGAATTGAATATAGTCAAAGCTGCAAGGGAGCAAGGGTTATAGGGGGAGCAGACAAGAGTGGAGCTGAGGCCACAATCAGGTCAGCTATGATCTTATTGAATGGTGGAGAAGGCAAGGGGTCAAATAGCCTACTCCTGCTCCTAATTCTTGCGTTCTTGTAGGCTGGATCCAACCCAGGGCCAAGTGCTGAGAGGACATTGTTCTACCAGAAGACTCGTTCCTTCTTCCACCACTAACTTTTCATTCTCCTTACACTAGATGTAAAGTCGAGACAACGTTTCATGAAGTATTTTCAAAATTAATACGATTTGCCAATTTGAGGCAAGCAACAATTGTTGAAACTTGTATCAAACCTTGGCTAGGCCATTCTTGGGAGTAGTGAGCATAGTTCTCATCTTCACATTATAAAACAAAGTCACAAGCCTGGAGAAGGTGCAGAAAAGATTTACAAGAATGACATCCACACAAAGAGGTCATAACTTAGCCACACAAAGAGGTCATAACTTATCAGAAAAGACTGACGGGCTGGAACTCTTTACTCCAGATTATGAAAAGGTTTGATAGCATAATCGTAGAGAAAATGTTCCCATTTCAGTGGGAGACCCAAACTCAGGGGCATAAATATAAAGATAGTCACTAATATTTTCAATAGGAAATTCAGGAGAAGCTGCTTCAGCCAAAAATTAGTTAAAATGTGGACCTTGCGACCACATGCGTTGGTTGCGTCAAGTATCATAGATATATTTAAGGGGAAGCTAGATAAGCATGAGGGAGAAAAGAAAAGGATTTGCTGATAGAAGAGGGGTAGCAGGAGGCATGTGGGGAGGATGAAGACTGGTACAGACCAGTTGGATTGAATGGAGTGTTTCTATGCTACAAATTCTATATATATCTGGTCTAAGAGATTAGAAGTGCATGTTTAGTTAGAACATTTGTCAAAACATTCCTGGTAGGTACCAATGAAAGACAAGAGGCAGATTCTTTGCTGCTGGTTCCAAGTGCAGAAAGTTTCTAAGAAAGGTGTTCCAAAACACAATAAGTGAATCATGAGGGGGCCGTTGCACACATTATCATAGAATCATAAAACAATAGAACACAGAAGGAAGTCATCTAGCCCACTCTGCCCTTGTTGGTACTGAAGCAGTCCATGCAGCAAGCTCTGAATAGCATTCAGGCTTGGGCTGATAAGCAGCACATAACTTTGGGCCACACAAGGGCCAACAAGAGAGAATCTAGCCATCTCCCTTTGACATTCAACGGCATTACCATCGCTGAATCCCCCACCACCCTAGGGGCTACCATTGATCAGAAATTGAACTGGACCAGTCATACAAGTACTGTGGCTACAAGGTCGAGTCAGAGGCTGGGAATTCAGTGAAAAAAACTTCCCAATTCCCCAAAACCTGTGCTTTAGTCAGGAGTGAGATAAAATACCCTCCACTTGCCTGGATGCTTGCAGCTCCAACAACATAAGATGCTTGACGCCATTCTGAACAAAGCAGTCCACTTGATTGGCACCCCATTCACCACCTTAAACATTCACTCCCTCCAGCACAGGCACACAGTGGCAGCTGTGTGTACCATCTACAAGATCCAATGCAGCAAGTTGCCAAGGCTTCTTCGATAACACCTTCCAAACCTGTGATCTAGAAGGAAAAGGGCAGCAGGTGCATGGGAAGACCCACACCTGCAAGTTCTTCTCCAAGTCACACAATATCATCCCTTGAATGAATAAAAAACTGTTATAGCTATCCAATTAATCCCACTTCCCTGCTCTTTCCTCATAGCCCTGTAAATTTTTCACTTCACGTATTTATCCAACTCTACTTGAATGTTATTATTGAATCTGTTCACCACTCTTTCAAGGCAGTGCATTCCAGATCATAACAACTTGCTGTTACGCAACTTGGCTGTTGAAATAAATTTCCTCATGCTCTTTTGCCAATCATCTTAAATCTGGTTGCCTGGTACTGATGCAGCTCACTTACAGAATCCATATGATAAAAAGAATGCAGGCTGGTTTTCTTAACACTCACCCCCATAGCAATCGCCATGCTAGACTCTGTCACTGTGTCCATGGGAGAGGAGACAAGGGGAGTCTTCAGGGTGATTTTCTTGGTGAGAGCTGAGGTCAAGTCCTGGTGGTGGTGTTGGGGGCAGGGGAAGGAAATTAAAATATTTCTCATGAGACACAATCTAAAAATCAGTTTCATTTGTTCCATAATCCATTCTAAACACACGCGCGCGCAGGCACACATACGCGTAATGTCTAGTTAAAATCCTAAATTCTGATATTACACCCAGGAAGTGAGATACTGGCTGGAATCTGATTGAGGGCTTCAGGTGGTTTACATATAGAATAGCAGATGCTCCAGAGTGAGTTACAAACTGGAATCTAATCGAGGAATGTGTTTTTAAGAAGTTCACTCTTACTAAAACTGCCTTACTACAAACGAGAGAAGTTGAAGTTTTCCACAGGAGAACAGCACTGCACTATAGGTAAAATGTATCGAGGTCCGTACTGCAGCCAGCACAGAATTTGTACATGAACCGACCCTACCCCAATCTCTTAGTGCAAGGACCTTGCTGAACATTAAAAACCTTGCTACTCTTCCTTTCTAGTTGGAAAGCAGTGCCCTAAAATGCAGGATGGTCCCAGCAGTATAGGGTTTAGTAAGAAGATCACCATCGACAACACCCCAGTGCGCATTGTGGGAACCCCCTGCACCCATATTTCAGATAAATAGAGTGTGACACTACAAGGGGAAAGTAACTGGAAGGGGCCCAGGAGAGAGGAGAAAAGATATAGAGTTAGAGAGAGTGAGACAGAATGCGCGAGTGAAGAGAACGAAGACAGAGAAAACGATAGCAGGCACGTCCGCACACAAGAAAGGCTGTGTAGGTTTCGCATAGTCCGGTTTGAAGATTCTGAGAACAGTGATGGGGTTTGCTGACATAAGATAATTCATAGACCAGTCCTGCTCTTCACACCTCTCTGCAAATATACGATTTTCATAACTCACCACTTCATCAGCAGCGAAGTCAATGAAACCAGGGAGAATCAGGAAGTCACTGAAGGGAGAAAATGGGGAAGAAAAAATGATAAATTACCGGATTAAGCCAGTCAGACATTACCAGTAGGGAGCATTACAGAGATAGCCTGGATTAGAAGTTAGTATCTGGTTCCAGTCCCACACAGGTATAATCCCCCTTCCAGAAGACAATGACTCCTTGCTGGGTTGGGTATGATTCAACAGGGGCCAGCCACCCTCAACTATCCCTGCCCAATGGCAGTGAATGCTGCTGGACTATTCAACTGTGTGGGGCAGCACAGCCATGCACCATTCCCTTCTTCCTCAATACCCACGCACACTGTGCTTTCCAGCAGGAGTCCGAATGATCAGGAGGATGAACTCTGGAGAAGACTTTTATCCACAGAGGCTAAAATCATATTTAGCCCCCTCCACCCAGCTGAATTTCAGCTAACAGTACAGGCAAGAGATTGACTCTGAATTTTCCTTGTCTGTATGCTCAGTCCACCAGAATGCAGTTGAAGTTGGGAGGAGGTGGGGAAATGGGTGAGAAAAGAGCAAGGAAAAAAGGATGGGATGCAAGCAGTTCACAGGTATTAATGATGATAACTTGTGTTTAAACAGCACCATAATGAAACAATCCAAGGTGCTTAACAGGAGCATCAGACAAAATATGGCACCAAGCCACACAAGGAAATAGGACAGGTGACAAAAAACTTGATCAAAGAGGTAGGTTTTAACAAGCATCTTAAAGTAGGAAAGAGGTGGAGCGGATTTAGGGAGGAAATTCCAGGATTTAGGGTCTAGACAATTGAAGGCACGGCTGCTGGTGGTGAAGCCATGAAAATCGGCGACATGCAAGAGGCCAGAATTGGGGGATTGCAAATATCTGAGGGTTGTAGAGCCAGAGGAGGTAACATACAGAAATAGGGAGGAGCAAAGGAGGGATTTGAAAACAAGGTTGAAAAATTTTAAATTGAGGTGTTGCCGAACCTGGAGCCAACGTAGATTATCTTCACATGAAGATAATTGACAGAACAAACATGGAGATCATAAAGAAATGGTACAAGTTTAGGCTGCTGTCTGGGTCTGATCTAACCCAAATAAGGCACTGGTCACTGTGATACCCTGCATCTAGTCATTCCAAGCACAATCTTGCCACAATGAGAAGGCCATGGGTTTGATCCCCACTCCAAGTCTCAAGCAGGTAATCTAGGCCGATGCTTCATTGTGATACTGAGAGCATCGCATTATCTGCAGGTGTCAACTTCCCTCGTACTAAAAGGTCCCAACCTACAGCACTATTCAAAGAGCAAAGAGTTCTCCTGGTGTCCAACATTTATCACTTAATCCAAAAAAGATGTTAACCATTCCTTTAGATCATCACTGTGGGATCTCACTATGCACAAAACAGATATTCTTTTGACTATGGAGCATTGACTAGACAAGGTGTTAGGAACAAGGGGATCCAAGAGTTGTAAGCGGCTCTTTAAAATCTCATATTTGACTCCCACACTTTTCCAGTTGATCACACTATCATGAAAAAAGCCTAAAAAATGAAGTCAAGAAAATTATAAAACAAAGAATTAGATGCCAACACAAATTTTCTTATCAAGTTATTCATCTGCTTAATCAAAAGTTTAATTTCTTTACCAACAGGCTTCACTTACTGAAGAGCCATGTTTAGTGTGTGGATAAAAGGTTAATTATTATGCTTCAGTTTAAGATTTCAAATGATTATTTTAACGAAAAACATCATCATACTTTAAATAAACTTGTTTGAGCGACATAGCTACACCATGGTTATAGATAACGCCTTTGGTTCAAGGAACAGGTTTTATGGTTGCAATCATTATTGTTTCTAATATAGCTGAAAAGACAACTTACCCTCAATGCACTATTAGAAGTTTATTTTTTAAAATCACGAGAATTAATGGCCAAAAGGGTTGCCTCAATTCTATGCATCTTAAGCTTGTTTTAAAGATGACTTTACTGGCAAATCATAGTAAAAAAAAAATTAAATTTATTACAAGACCTGTTATAAAAACACAGATAAAAAGCATTCTTTCAGTTTTATATGTAAGTTAAAGCAAATGGCTTTTTATAACAAATAAAAGCATAATATCCTTAGACTTTCGTTGAACAATTTTTTTCCCTAGGTATGCTTATGCGTTTACTCGATTCTTTAACTCTTTTTCATCTTCTGGCTCCCAATAGTTTTTATTTTAGGAAAATTTTTTGAAAGGGGTCCCGACCTCTAGACTATGCTCAAGCCGGTTGCGCGTGAAACGTTGAGGTGGAACATACAATGGGGTTCAATAGCATTTTTCATCACTTCAGGACAACCCAGGGCACTTTACAGCAAATTAAACACTTTGGAATGAAGAAAACGCAGCAGCCAATTTGCACATTGAAAGACCCACAAAAGCTATGCAATAATAACCAGATAATCTGTTTTTAGCGATGTCAATTGAGGAATAAATATTAGCCCAAGATACTGGGAAAATTCCCGTGTTCTTCTTTAAATTTTTAAAAAGGGGTCCTGACCTCTGGACTAGACTCAAACTGGTTGTATGTTGAGATGCAATGGGATCTTTTACATCCACCTGAGGGGGCAGACATGAGGTCTCAGTTTTATGTTTCACCTGGCAATAGCACCTCTGATAGTGCTGCTCTCCTCAGAACTATACTGGAGTGTTAGTCTAGACTTTGTTCTCAAGTCTCTGGAGTGGGACTTGAACCCAAGGCTTACTGACTCAGTGTTCTACACACTGAGCCACAGCTGCCGAGTCCAGTTTCATGTCCTAGAAATCATAAACCCAAAAGAGCATAGTAACTACCAATAGACTGAAATTCACAGCTATAGGAGTCAGCACATAACCCAGACACAAACACGATGCTTTCAGCTCAAGGCCAAGCCTGGAGCCAAAATAATGAACTATTTTTGTTTGTTGTGCTTTTTGAAATGTATATATATTATATAAAAACAAGCAGTCCCACCTCCTCCACACTCCATGTGAACTTCAATGACCAGTGACATAAGTCTCATAAGAGAAACCAAGCCACCGCCAGAAACACTCCGCTTAAAAAAAACCAAACGCAGCTGCCAGCTGCTGAAATGGGTTTCCCACGGGCTCCTCAAGGACCAATGGTTAAATGTTTTGCAGCTGACTGGAGCACTGGGTCAGGGCACTGGACTTTGAGTACAGGACCTGGCATACAATCTACCCTGAGCTGATGGGATGAAAATGGCTGTCAGCTGCAAAGGTTCTTTGGGGCTGTCACATTTCCAGCAAGTTTATCACAACTGCCAAAGATATTTGATGGGGTACACCGGAGACAGTCACTCCAATAAAAGGACCTTATTACACAGTCTATAGCGCCAAAACTGACTATCCGGCCTAACTGGTAATGGCAAAGTTAATGCTTCATGCAAGGCTCCTCCCTCACAAATTACCTCTTTCCCATCTTACCCATGCTGTACATACCCTGGGAGTGTTTGATGGGGCAGTGTAGAGGGAGCTTTACTCTGTATCCAATCTGTTCTATACCAATCCAGGGGTGTTTCAAGAAATGAGACAATCAGAGGGGATGAGGATGATGAATGCATGAGTCACAGAGGGTGTCACTGGTGATTTTGGCTAGGGCAGTCTCCAGACTATGACTGGGGCATAAACATAACTATGTATTCAAAGAGATTGTTCTGGGTCTGATGTCAGAGGAAGTAGTTGGCAATTTAGTTAGCATGTAGGCTAGCAGTAGAAGCTGCAATCAGGAGGGGATTCAATGGGATGAGTTTGGAGGGTAAAAGAAAAAAATTGTGATACTCCTGCTACCAACATAAATCAAAATAGGCAGCTCCAACTGCACTCCTGTACCTGCCTTGTCAAGAGGAAAAAGATGAGGTAAGTAGGAAATTGTGATCCTGCAAAGCCTAGTTTGGATTTTTGAAGCCTATTGATGTCAAAAGGGAAGCAAGCTGAGGGGTTGATTTCCATTTAAGGTCCTGGAAAAGAATGAATTTAGGGAAGCAAATTAATTTCAATTTCACCAATCAGGATGCAGAAATAAGGAAGTAATATAGTTATACAGTCCAAAGTCAAATCTTTCAAGAAGTTCTCAAATTACTATGCACTCACAGTCAAGAACAAAGTTTAATAACCTATGATTTAAGGCAATTTCAGAATTGTCTCTCCTACCAGGAAAGTGTTTAATTTTTGAGGAACATTCAATTTCCAAGATCTAATTAATCCAATGAACCTTCCCTTTCAGGGGCTGACACTGTTAATGATGCTGTTGTGGAGATGAGGAGAATTTTTTTTGCTCTAAGTTATGATGATCTGGATCATGGAAGCAGATTCTGTAATAACTTTCAGAAGGAAACTATGCCTCTACTAAAAAATGAGAAAGTTGCAGGGATATCAGGAAAGAGCAGGGGAGTTGAATAATCGGATAGCTCTTCCCTCAGTCTGCATCTTCTCCTACATACTTCAGATTTTTGATAATCCATGCTTGGTGTCACCAAACCCCTAATTAAAGGAAGGTTCTTAGACTAAAGGGTTCATAACCTTCCATGTAGCAGCTCCCTATCCTTCAGCTTCTCATACGCACCCCCATCAGTCAAAAGCAGAAACAATTTTTTGAACAGACGCCATCCTGAAGGTTAAGGAGCACGCAACAGCCAAGGTTCAGAGTAAACTATTTCCAGTGGTTAAGATCCAGCAGGAAGCCCAGCAACAAAAGACAAAAAGGCTACAGGATAGATACTTCATCTGAATGGGCTGGTGATGGCCGATATAGAACTAATAAGAGAGAATTTCTTGACTCAACATTGACCAACCTTATACAATGGGTCAGGTATTTCAGACAAGAAATTTAAAGCCTTTCAAAATTCGGTTCAACGATATAATGCAGAGATTTCCCACCACCCGAAAAGTAAGACAAGGGCAACAGATGTACAGCAGCACCATTAGCTCCAACTTCCCTAGCAAATCACACATCATCCAAACTCAGCCACACATCAGGCGTTCTTTTATCATCACCAAGTCAAAATCCTGGAACTCCCTCCCTAACATCACTGTGGGAGCATCTTTAACACACGGGACTAGAATGGTTCAAGGAGGCTCATCACCACCTTCTCAAGCATAATTCGGGATGAACAATAAATGCTGATTTTACCAGCGACCCCAACACCCCGAGAATGAATTATGGAATTCTGAACTGTTGAGCGATGATGGGCCGAATATTGTCCCTCATCCATAATTTGCATAACAGATCATGTAAGGTTTTGATGCCTCATTGTCAAAACTCAATAGCATGATATGTATGTTTGCCATCCTCTGCTTGGCTGTTTAATAAACAAACTCTAATTAAATCGCTCCTGTAGCCCTAGAATGGTGGGCTTCTTGTGGGAACCGCACACAACAAAGAAAAACAAAACTTCTCTGGAATCGAAAAGTAAATAACAGCTCTTTCAAGGCCGAGGCTTCTTGGAATTTAAGACACAAAATTCTCAACAATTAGAAACAAAATGTGCCACATGTTTTAATAAATAATTGAGAAACAGCTGCTAACTTCAAACCACGATGCACTGCAAGTCCTCTTGATCCAAGAGATAGGTTAGCTGTACCCTAAACAACTGTGATGCAGACCACACCTCTGGGAGAGCCAGAAACAGTTGTTAACAAGGGCTGCTGAAGATCCCACCAGAGAAAATAACTTTCCTGGAACTTGTCAGATAGCGCGGCAGTTTCCAAACAAGCAGCCCTGCACTAACACTTCTGAGTCAGAAGATTATTGTTTCAAGTCCAGTTCCTGAGACCTACACCAGCTGAGGTGCCATCTTTCGATACAAGATTGTCTGCTCTCAGGTGAATCAAGTAGCACTATGTCCTGGCCAATATTTATCTCTCAGTCAACATCATTAAATACAGATTATCTGGTCATATCACATTGCTGCTTATAGGAACTTGCTGTGTGGAAACTGACTGTTGCATTCCCTACATTATAACAATAAGTTCATGGCGGTAAAGCGCATTGGTACAGTCAAAGTCATGAAAAGCACAGTGTAAATGCAAGCTTTTCTTTCGTGGGCGAATGTGCTGGATATGGAAGCAGGTTATGGGTAAGTGGGCAAAGTGGGGAGGAGCTCTAAAACAGATGATTTCAGGAGACCTTTTGCAAAGTAAGGAAAAAGGTAGCAATTAAAGGGCTCAATTAAGATTGTGTAAAGGATGAAGATTCCACCATCAACTGGGGTTTGAGGTGGTTGGGGGAGTTGAGAATCTATCATCACATGTATGGATTTGATAAAAATGCTCTCCATTTGGTTTGTAATTTCTTGATTAAAGCTCACCGTTTATCTTTCTAAAACTATTTTTGAACTGATATGCAACCGCACCCCACACCCTCGCAAGAAGACTCTTCCTTAAGCCACATGACCCACTGAAGCTACATCTCGTGCTGGCCACTTACCCACACCCCATCTCTGATCCATGTGACCATCCTATGAGTCCAATTTATCCACTTGCAACATTCAGCAATGAGATAATTCTTTTATTAAATTATACTTAAAACAATTTAGCAACATTCCAATAGATTATAAAGGAGAAATTCTCAGCATTAGACAAACCATTCAAAATGTAAACTCTAATAGAAAAAGTTAAAATAATTACCGATCTCAAAATAGAACACATATCAGCTTGAGTTAATTAGTACACTCTCGTCTCTGAGGCATAAGGTTGTGGGTTCAAGCCCTATTCCAGGTTGTTTTCTCATGTTATGTAGAAAAGTTATTGAATTCAAGTGCTTCCAGCAGGGGCTAGTGGACGTTCCACTAGCTTCCCACCTCCCCCTAACCACCCTCCCAAAACACACAAAGTTCAGAGACTCTGAGGCTAATTGCAGTGATTGGCACTGTTGACCCACAGTCTGAAGATGGAATCTCCCAAATCTATACAGCCATAGCCACTGAAAGAGCCATCATTTTTTATTGATTAATTGGTGAATGCTTACTTGTGTGTGACCAGAGAGAGGTTTTTTTTTACATTAAGGGGAAATTGTGCAGCAGTAACTTAGAAGAGGGGCTTTGTGAGATTTACACAGCATGAGATCAAAGTCATTAGTTGATCATTCCATCAATTGGGATATACTGATGGAAAGCCGTGGGAGAGATGGCACAGGGAACCACAGGACTGAAATCTCAACACTGCACTTGGGAGCATTATCAAAATTCAACAATTCAGTCAGAACCCTTCTAAAAGAAAGTTGGGCCCAAATGAAAAAAATTAAAACTTGGTGAAAGGCCTACCAGCAAGAAGTGAGCCAAGCCAAGTTTGGCTTTTAAAAGTCTGCAGATTGTAAGAGGAGAAGGCAGAGGAAGCTCAAGAGCACAGGAGGCTATACGGCCCCTCATGCCTGCACTGAGTTCCAGTTACAGGTGCCAGCCAAGTCAGAAGTAGCAGTGAGTCTCCATTTAAAATGGCCAGAACACAGCAAAGGTAAAGTGCACGTGGAATGGATAGGTGTAGCCGAAAAAGGAAGTTGAAAGGAGGACTTGTAGTTACACTGAACCATTCAGCAGGGAAAATTGACAATAGGGCAAACTTAAAGGCTTTGTATCTGAATGCGCGTAGCATTCAGAATAAAACTAATGAGTTAACAGCGCAAAGAGAGATAAATAGATATGATCAGGTGGCGATTACTGAGACATGGTTACAGGAAGAACAGGATTGGGAGTTGAATATCCAAGGGTACTCAGTGTTTCGGAAGGATAGGCTGGAAGGAAAACATAGAAACTAGGAGCAGGAGTAGGCCATTCGGCCCTTCGAGCCTGCTCCACCATTCATTACGATCATGGCTGATCATCCAACTCAATAGCCTGCTCCCACTTTCTCCCCATACCCTTTGATCCCTTTCACCCCAAAAGCTATATCTAACTCCTTCTTGAAAGCATACAACGTTTTGGTCTCAACTACTTTCTGTGGTAACGAATTCCACAGATTCACCACTCTCTGGGTGAAGAAATTTCTCCTCATCTCAGGAGCTGATGGCCTACATCCCAGGGTCTTAACAGAAGTGGCAGCGGAGATAGTGGATGCATTGGTTATAATATTCCAAATTCTCTGGATTCTGGAAAGGTTCCAGTGGATTGGAAAAATGCTAATATAACGCCCTTATTCAAAAAGGGGGGGAGGCAGAAAGTAGGAAACTATAGACCAGTTAATTTAACATCTGTCGTTGGGAAATTGTTGGAATCCATTATTAAGGAAGTAGTAATGGGGCATTTGGAAAGTCAAAATGCAATCCATCGGAGTCAGCATGGTTTTATGAACAGTAAATTGTGTTTGACTAATTTGCTAGAGTTCTTTGAAGGTGTGACAAGCAAAGTGGATAATGGGGATCCTGTAGATGTAGTATATCTGGACTTCCAGAAGGCCTTTGATAAGGTGCCACACAAAAGATTAATACACAAGATAAGATCACATGGAGTTAGGAGTAATATATTAGATTGAATAGAGGATTGGCTAACTGAAAGCAGAGAGTCGGGATAAATGGGTCTTTTTCTGAATAGCAAGCTGTAACTAGTGGGGTGGAACAGGGTTCGGTCCTTGGGCCCCAACTATTTACAATTTATATTAATGACTTGGATTCAGGGATAGAAGGTACTATAGATAACTTTGCAGATGACACGAAAATAGGTGGGAAAGTAAGTTGCAATGAAGAAATAAGAAATTTACAAATGGATATGGACAGGATAGGTGAAAGGGCCAAAATGTGGCAGATGAAGTTTAACGTGGATAAGTGTCAGGTTATCTATTTTGGTCGGAAGAATAAAAAGGCAACTTATTATTTAAATAGAGAGAAACTTAAGAATGCTTCAGTGCAGAGGGATGTGGGTGTCCTCGTGCATGAATTGCTGAAAGCTAGTATGCAGGTACAGCAGGTAATAAGGAAGGCAAATGCAATTTTGGCATTTATTGCTAAAGGAATAGAGTATAAAAATAGGGAAGTGTTGTTGCAACTGCATTGGTGAGATTGCACCTGGAGTACTGTGTACAGTTTTGGTCCCCTTACTTGAGGAAGGACGTTGCATTGGAAGTGGTTCAGAGGAGGTTCACTAGATTGATTCCAGAGATGCGGGGCTTGTCTTATGAGGAGAGATTGAGCAGTTTAGGCCTGTACTCACTAGAGTTTAGAAGGATGTTTTTGCACCAGGTTACAAACAGTCCGGTTTAGTCTCCAAGTCGCCAAGGAGAGAGATGGAGTCAGTCACTGGAGAAAAAAGTTTGCAGCAGGTATCGAAAACAGCCACTTCAGTTTTCCCAATATTTAATTGAAGGAAAATTTTGCTTCTCCAGTACTGGATGTTGATTAAGCACTCTGATAATTTAACAACAGTGGGAGATTCAAGAGAGGTGATGGTAAGGTAGAGCTGTATTTTTTTTAAATTCATTCAAGGGATGTGGGCTTTGCTGGCTAGGCCAGCATTTATTGCCCATCACTAATTGCTCGAGAAGGTAGTGGTGAGCTGCCTTCTTGAGCCACTGCAGTCCATGTACTGTAAGCATGCCCAGAGTGCTGTTAGGGAGGGGGTTCCAGGATTTTGGCCCAGCGACAGTGAAGGAACAGCGATATATTTCCAAATCAGGATGGTGGGTGGCTTGGAGGGGAACTTCCAGGTGGTGATGTCCCATGTATCTGCTGCCCTTTTCCTTCTAGATGGTAGTGGTCATGGGTTTGGAAGGTGCTGTCTAAGGAGCCTTGGTGAGTTTCTGTAATGCATCTTGTAGATGGTACACTCTGCTGTCACTGTGCGTCGATGGTGGAGGGAGTGAATGTTTGTGGATGGGGTGCCAATCATGTGGGCTGCTTTGTCCTGGATGGTGTCAAGCTTCTTGAGTGTTGTTGGAGCAGCACTCATCCAGGCATGTGGGGAGAATTCCATCACACTCCTGACTTGTGCCTTGTAGATTGTGGGCAGGCTTTGGGGAGTCAGGTGATGAGTTACACACTGCAGGATTCCTAGCCTCTGACCTGCTCTTGTCGCCACAGTATTTATATGGCTAGTCCAGATCAGTTTCTGGTCAATGGTAACCTCCAGGATGTTGACAGTGGAGGATTCAGCGATGGTAGTGCCATTGAATGTCAAGGGGCGATGGTTAGATTCACTCTTGTTGGAGATGGTCATTGCCTTCACTTCTGTGGCATGAATGTTACTTGCCACTTGTCATCCCATGCCTGGATATTGTCCAGGTCTTGCTGCATTTGGACATGGTTTACTTCAGTACAGATGAAAAGTAATGCTGTACTTTCGGGTGATGTCACCGAGGGGTAAGAAATGTGGACAAGTGATAGAAGGGGGGCAAGAATAGATCCTTGGGGGACACCAGAGGTGAAAATGTAGGAGCAGAATGAGAAACCATTACTGGTAATACTCTGGCCACGAGTAGATAGATAAGAACAAAGTGAGAGCAGTCCTGCTCTGCTGGAGAGGCGGTGGAGGAAGATGGTGTGGTCAACCATGTCAAAGGCTGAAGACAGGTCAATGAGAAGGAGGAAGGGGATATTGTACATTTGTTACAGTCACATGTAATGTCATTTGTGACTTAGATAAGAGCTATTTCAGTACTATGCCAATGGCGGAAATCTGATTGGAGGGATAACAACGTGGATTTCAGGGAAAGATGGTGAGAGAGACAGTTGAATGATGTAATGGAGGAATTAGAGGATTGAGTCAAGATCAACAAAATGGCACAATGCAGAAGGAAGAATCATAATTGTGCAGGCTGCTCCAAGTGGAGCTAGCACTGATGCAATGGGCCAAAGGGCTTCCTTCTGCACCAATAGAATTCAGTTAGCACGATACATTTAATGCAGACTCTCCCACCATCCAAGGCAGCGAGTGAGCCAAGGGTTTCCTGTCATTTCAGCCTCTGAAACATTTCAATTCTACCTGTAAGGGAGAACAACTAATGGAGTATTAGGCATCAGCCTAACAAGCCTCCTGGCACAGACATCACTTGCTACCAATCCACCTCGATGTTCTCTCTACTGCCAGTTATCTTCATGCACTGTCAACTTTAGCTTTCATATCCATATTGTCCATTAAAATACAGCTACCAGTCAAAAACTTTGCAGTTTGATTTAAAGTAAAAACTGCAGTTCACACTTGCACAAAGAACCTACTAAAACTTAGCCCAACCACATTCCATAACGTCTTTATACACCCTGTAATAAATCACTGCAGGCACCTGGGTCACAATGACACTGCCCCTTGAAATAAAGAGAAGCACTGAAGATAGCAAGGACACAGAATGTACTCAATATAGGGGACTTCAATAATCATCAACAAGAGTGACTCAGAAGGACTGCTAACTGAATGTGCCAGCCAAGTCCTAAAGGACATATCTGACAGACAGAACCTGCAACAGGTGGCGGGAGAACCAACAATAATTTATATTTAAATAGTGCCTTTAATGCAATGAAACGCTCCAAGATGCTTGACAGGAACATTATAAAACAAATGGTACCAAGCCACATAAGGAGAATTAGGTCAGATAACAAAAAACCTGGACCAAAAAGGTAGGTTTTAAGGAGTGTCTTAAAGGAGGAAAGTGACATAGAGTAGCGGAGAGATGTAGTGAGGGTATTCCCCCGAATGTGGGATCTAGGCAACTGAAGGCACAGTCACCAATGTTAAAATTGCAGATGCACAGGAAGCCAGAATTAGGGGAATGCACATCTGAGCGTTATGGGGCTGGAACAGATTACAGAGATAGGGAGGGGAAAAGACCATGGAATAATTTGAAAACAAGGATGAGAATTTTAATATCAAAATAGTCCTTGTTTGGGAACCAAAGTAGGGAAGCAAGCACAGGCGTGATTGGGAGAACAGGACTTGCTGTGAGCTAAGACACAGGGAACAGAGTTTTGGATTACCTCAAATTTACCGAGGGTAGAATGCGGCAGACCAGCCAGGAGTTCATTGGAGTAGTCAAATCTAAAAGTAATGAAGGCATGAATGACAATTTCAACATCAGTTGAACTGAGACAGGTGCAAAGTCGGCCAATGTTATGGAGGTGGAAATAGGCGGTCTTAGTGATGGCAAGAATGAGATTGGAAGGTAATCTCGGAATCAAATATGTCATCAAGGTTGCAACAGACTGCTTAATCTCAGGTTATTGCCAGGGAGAGGGATGCAGTTGATAGCTGGGGAATAGAGTTTGGAATAGGGACCGAAAACAATGGCTTAAGTCTTCCCAGTATAGTGTTTAATTGGAGGAAATTTCTGCTCCCCAATACTGGATGTCGGATAAGCAGTCTGACAATTTAATGACAGGACAGGAGTCAAGAGTGGTGGTGGTGAGGTAGAGTTGGGCATCATCAGCGTGCATGTGAAAATTAAGGCTGTGGTCTTCAGTTGATGTCACTGAGGGACAGCATGTAGGTGAGAAAGAGGAGGATAAATCCTTGGCGGATAACAGAGGTAACAGTGTAGCAGCAGGAAGCGTAGTCATTGCAAGTGATTCTCTGGCTACGATTAGATAGGTTAAGATTGGAGCCAGGTAAGTGCAGTCACAGAATCACAATGCAGAAGAGGCCCTTCAGCCCATCGAGTCTGCACCGACACGTGAGAAACACCTGACCTACCTACCTAATCCCATTTATCAGCACTTGGCCCATAGCCTTGAATGTTATAAACAAAAAGCTAAAAGCTACTGCGGATGCTGGAAATCCAAAACAAAAACAGAATTACCTGGAAAAACTCAGCAAGTCTGGCAGCATCGGCGGAGAAGAAATCAGTTAACGTTTCGAGCCTTCATGGCCCTTCGGCAGAACTGCAGCATAGTTTCAACAAGGGAGTTGACCCTTGTTGAAACTATGCTGCAGTTCTGCCGAAGGGCCATGAAGGCTCGAAACGTTAACTGATTTCTTCTCCGCCGATGCTGCCAGACTTGCTGAGTTTTTCCAGGTAATTCTGTTTTTGCCTTGAATGTTATGCCGTGCCAAGTGCTCATCCAGGTACTTTTTAAAGGATGTGAGGCAACCCACCTCCACCACCCTCCCAGGCAGCGCATTCCAGATCATCACCACCCTCTGGGTAAAAAAAGTTTTTCCTCACATCCCCCTAAACCTCCTGCCCTTCATCTTGAACTTATGTCCCTTCATGACTGACCCTTCAACTAAGGGGAATAGCTGCTCCTTATCCACCCTGTCCATGCCCCTCATAATCTTGTACACCTCGATCAGGTCGCCCCTCAGTCTTCTCTGCTCCAATGAAAACAACCCAAGTCTATCCAACCTCTCTTCATAACTTAAATGTTTCATCCCAGGCAACATCCTGGTGAATCTCATCTGCACCCCCTCCAGTGCAATCACATCCTTCCTATAATGTGGCGTCCAGAACCGCACACACTACTCCAGTTGTGGCCTCACCAAGGTTCTATACAACTCCAACATGACCTCCCTACTTTTGTAATCTATACCTCGATTGATAAAAGCAAGCGTCCCATATGCCTTTTTAACCACCCCACTAACGTGCCCATCCACCTTCAGAGATCTATGGACACACATGCCAAGGTCCCTTTGTTCCTCAGAACTTCCTAGTGTCATGTCGTTCATGAATACTTCCTCGTCATTTTACTCCTTCCAAAGTGTTTCACCTCACACTTTTCAGGGTTAAATTCCATCTGCCACTTATCTGCCCATTTGACCATCCCATCTATATCTTCCTGTAGCCCAAGACACTCAACCTCACTGTTAACCACCTGGCCAATCTTTGTGTCATCCGCAAACTTACTAATCCTACCCCCCACATAGTCATCTATGTCATTTATATAAATGACGAATAATAGGGGACCCAGCACAGATCCCTGTGGTATGCCACTGGACACTGGCTCCCAGTCACTAAAGCATCCTTCTATCATCACCCTCTATCTCCTACAACTAAGCCAATTTTGAATCCACCTTATCAAATTACCCCGTATCCCATGTGCATTTGCCTTCTTTATAAGTGTCCCATGTGGGACCTTGTCAAAGGCTTTTCTGAAATCCATTTAAACTACATCAACTGCATTACCCTCATCTACACACCTAGTCACCTCCTCAAAAATTTAAATCAAATTTGTTAGGCATGACCTCCCTCTAACAAAGCCATGCCAAATATCCCTGATCAAACCTTGCCTCTCCAAGTGGAGATAGATTCTCTCCTTCAGAAATTTCTCCAATAGTTTCCCTACCACTGAGGTAAGACTCACTGGCCTGTAGTTCCCTGGCTTATCTCTACAACCCTTCTTAAATAGCGGAACCACATTAGCTGTTCTCCAGTCCTCTGGCATCTCCCCCGTGGCCAGAGAGGAATTAAAAATTTGGGTCAGAGCTCCTGCGATCTCCTCCCTTGCCTCCCTCAGCAGTCTGGGACACAAATCATCCGGACCTGGAGGTTTGTCCACTTTTAAGGCTGCCAACATCTCCAATACCTTGTCGCTCCCTATATCAATTTGCTCAAGAACTTCGCAGTCTCTCTCCCCGAGTTCGATACCTTCATCCTCATTCTCTTGGGTGAAGACGGATGTGAAGTATTCGTTCAACACTCTACTGATGTCCTCTGGCTCCACCCATAGATTGCCCCCTTGGTCCTTAATGGGCCCTACACTTTCCCTGGTTATCCTCTTGCCATTGATATACTTATAGAATATCTTGGGATTTTCTCTACTTTTACCAGCCAGAGCTTTCTCATATCCCCTCTTTGCTCTCCTAATTACTTTCTTAAGCTCCACCCTGCACTTTCTGTACTCCACTAATGCCTCTGATTTGCTCCCCTTGTACCTGCTAAAAGCCTCTCTTTTCCTTCTCATCGTCCTAGCCAGCTGCATGACAATGGAGAGAAGTTGGAAGAAAATTGTTGATCAACCGTGTCAAATGCTACAGACAGGTCACGGAGAGAAAATTTACCTTTGTCACAATCACACAAAATGTCATCTGTGGCTTTGATAAGAGCCATCGTGATACTGTGGCAGAGGTGAAAACCTAATTGGAGGGATTCAAACATGGAGTTCTGGAAAAGATGGGAATGGATTTGGGAGGGAGCAGCACGTTCAAGGGCTTTGCAGAACTGAAGGCTGGCTGCAGCCCTAGTCATGCTGTTCTAGTACAGCTACAACACTGACATTTACTCAACAATGTGGAAAATTGCGCAGGTATGTCATGTCCACAAAAAGGATTAATCCAATCTGGCCAATTAAAGCCCTATCAGTCTACTTTCAATCACCAACAAAGTGATGGAAGGTGTTGTTGATAGCACCAACAAGCAGCACCTATTCAGCAAATATCCTGCTCACTAATGCTCAGTTTGGGTTCCGTAAGGGCCACATCACCACCAGATCTCATTACAACCTTGGTCCAAACATGGATGAAGAGCTGAATTCCAGAGTGATTGGAGGCCAATGATCTCTGCCACAGGGATTCACTGCAGGGGTTCCTCAGGATAGTGTCCTATACCCAGTGGCTTCAATGACCTTTTGACCATCATAAGGTCAGAAGTGGGGATGGTCGCTGATGATTGGAGTGCTCAGTAACATAAACAAAAGAGATGAACTCCTGAGGTGAGGTGAGAGCGACTGCCCTTGACATCAAGGCAGCATTTGACCAAGTATGGTACCAGGGAGCCATAGCAAAACTGGAGTCAATAGGAATCAGGGGGGAAACTCTCCACTGGTAGGAGTCATAGCTAGCATAAAGGAAGGTGGTTTTGGTCATTGGAGGCCAATCATTTCAATCCCAGGACATCACTACAGGAGTTCCTCAGGGTAGTGTCCGAAACCCAACCATCTTCAGCTGCTTCATCAATGACCTTCCCTTCATCACAAGGTCAGAAGTGGGGATGTTCACGAATGATTGCACAATGTTCAGCACCAGTCACTACTCCTCAGACACACAGGCTGTCCATGTCCATATGCAGCAAACCTGAACAATATTCAGACTTGGGCTGATAAACAGCAAGTAACATTCGCGCCACACAAGTGCCAGGCAATGGCCATCTCCAACAAGAGAGAATCTAACCATCGCCCCTTGACATTCAATGGCATCACCTTCGCTGTATCCCCCACAATCAACATCCTGGGGGTTACCATTGACCAGAAACTGAACTGGAATAGCCATATAAATACTGTGGCTACAAGAGTAGGTAAGAGGCTAGGAATAGTGCGATGAGTAACTCACCTCCTGACTCCCGAAAGCCTGTCCACCGTCTATAAGGCACAAGTCAGGAGTGTGACGGAATACTCCCCACTTGCCTGGATGAGTGCTACTCCAACAACACTCAAGAAGCTTGACACCATCCAGGACAAAAATAGCCTGCTTGATTGGCATCCTATTCACTCCCTCCACCACTGACACACAATGGTAGCAGTGTGCACCATCTACAAGATGTACTACAAGAACTCACCAAGTCTCCTTCAACAGCACCTTCCAAATACACAACCACTACCATATATAAGGACAAGGATAGCAGACACATGGGAAGACCTCCACCTGGAAATTCCCCTCCAAGCCACTCACCATCCTGACTTGGAAATATATCACTGTCGCTGGATCAAAATCCTGGAACTCCCTCCCTAACAGCACTATGGGTGTATCTACACCACATGTTCTGCAGTGGTTCAAGAAAGCAACTCACCACCACTTTCTCAAGGATAATTAGAGATGGGCAAAAAATGCTGGCCTAGCCAGCGATGCCCATATCCCACGAATGAATAAAATAAATCTTAACATCCCTCCCTTGAAATTCAATGGGATTACTATTGCTGAATCCCCCACTATCAACATCCTGGTAGCTCACTGACCAGAAAGTGAACTGGACTAGCCATATAAATACTGTGGCTACAAGAACAGGTCGGAAGCTAGGAATCCTGCAGCAAGTAACTGACCTCCTGACTCCCCAAAGCCTGTCCACCATCTACAAGGCACCAGTCAGGAGTGTGATGGAATACTCTTCAGTTGCTTGGATTCGTGCAGTTCCAACAATTCTCAAGAAGCTCGACACCATCCAGGACAAAGCAGCCTGCTTGATTGGCACCCCATCCACCACCAATGCACAGTAGGAACAGTTTTTATCATCTACAAGATGTGATGCAGCAACTCACCTAGTTTCCTTTGACACCACCATCCAAACCCATGACCTTTACCACCTAGAAGGACAAGGGCAGCAGATGCATGGGAACACCACCACCTGCAAGTTCCACTCCGAGTGACACACCATCCTGACTTGGAATTATATCGCTGTTCCTCACTGTCACTGGGTCAAAATCCTGGAACTCCCTTCCTAACAGCACTGTGGGTGTACCTACACCACATGGACTGAAACGGTTCAAGAAGGCAGCACACCACCACCACCTTAAAGGCAATTAGGGATGGGCAATAAATGCTGGCCTAGCCAGCAATGCCCAAAATCCCATAAACAAATAAAACAAAAATCATGCCTCCTTAGATACTGAACAGTCCATGCCCAATTGCAGTGAGAACTGGACAACATTCAGGCTTGGGCTGTTAAGTGGCAAGAAACACACACGACACAAATGCCAGGGAATGAGCACGTCCAACAAAAGAGAATCTCACCATCTCTCTTTGACATTCAATGGCATTACCATTAGTATCCCACTATCAACAACCTGACCTCTGACCAGTAAACTAACTGAGCCAGCAATATAAATACTGCGAATTCTGCAGCAAGTATCCCACCTCCTGACTCCTCAAAGCCTGCCCACTTTCTACAGGGCACAAGTCAAGCATGAGACAGATTGGGTCCTGAATATTGAGAGGTATATGACATTGAAGAATAAGGAGCTAGGTAAATGTAAAATGTAAAATGTAAATGTAAAGGTAAAAACTCTTGATCAATGATGGCATTTGTGCAATAGTTAGAGATGACCTTGGTTCAGCAGATCAGAATGTAGAATCGGTTTGGGTGAAGATGAGGGATAGTAGGAGAAAGTCGTCGCAAGTGGGAGTTGTCTACAGACCCCCTAACAGTAACCACAATGTAGGACACATTATATAAGATGAAATATTGGGTGCTTGTGATAAAGGGACAGCAATAATCATGGGTGATTTTAATCTACATATAAACTGGAAAAATCAGATTGGCAATAGTAGCCTGGTTGAGCAGTTCATCAAATGCTTTTGAGATAGTTTCTTAGAACAGCACATTCTGGAACGAACCAGAGAGCAGGTTATATTAGACTTGGCATTGTGTAATGTGACAGGATTAATTAATGACCTCAGAGTAAAGGCACTCCTAGGTAGCAGCGACCACAATATGATTGAATTTTACATCCAATTTGAAAGGGAGAAGAGTGGGTCTAAGACTAGTATTTTAAACTTAAATAAGGGCAGTTTTGTGGGTACGAAAGCTGAGCTAGCTGCAGTGAACTCGGATACTAAGCTAGGGGATAGATCAATACAGATGCAGTGGCAGACATTTAAGGGGATATTTCAGAATGCTCATAAGTATACTCTTACTGTAAAGAAAACTTCTAAGGGGAGGACCCACCATACATGGTTAACTAAAGAAGTTAAGGAAAGCTTCAAACTTAAGGAAAAAGCATATAACTGCGAAAGCTGAGTGGCAGGTCAGATGATTGGTCAGAGTATAAATATTTTGCTTCTGTCTTCACTATAGAGGATACAAAAAACATTTTAGTAATAGCTGTAAATCAGGAGGTGGAAGGAAATGGGAACTTGGAGGGAAATTACAATCACTAGGGAAGTGATACTGAGCAAACCGATGGAACTGCGGGCTGAAAAGTCTCCGGGTCCCGATGGATTTCATCCTAAGGTCTTAAAAGAGGTGGCTAATGAGGTAGTAGGTGTGTTGGTGTTAATTTTCCAAAATTCCCTAGATTCTGGAAAGGTTCCTTCAGGCTGAAAAGTAGCAAATATAACCCCTCTATTCATGAGGGAAGGGAGGCGGAAAACAGGAAACTATAGACCAGTTAGCTTGACATCTGTCATGGGGAAGGTGTTAGAATCGATCATTAAGTAGTTATAGCTGGGCACTTAGAGAACCTCAAGGTAATAGGAAGAGTCAGCATGGTTTTGTGAAAGGGAAATCATGTTTAACCAATTTATTGGAGCTCTTTGAAGGAGTAACATGCCCTGTAGATAAAGGGGAGCCTGTAGACATGCTGTGCTTGGATTTCCAGAAGGTATTTGATAAGGTGCCACATCAAAGGTTATTGAGGAAAATAAAAGCTCATGGTGTAGGGGGTAACACATTAGCATGGATATAAGATTGGCTGACTGGCAGAAAACAGAGAGTATGCCTAAATGGGTCTTTTTCTGATTGACAGGATGTGACGAGTAGAATCCTGCTGGGGCCTCAACATTTCACAATTTATAACAACAGCTTAGATGAGGGGAGTCACACAATGCTAATGACACAGATAGGTAGGAAAGTATATTGTGAAGAGGACAAAAGAAGGTTGCAGACAGATATAGGTAGGTTGAATTAGTGGGCAAAAATATGGCAGATGGAGTATAACGTGGGAAAATGTGAAGCTGTTCACTTTGGCAGGAAGAATAAAAATGTAGAGTATTACTTAAACGGAGAACGGCTGCAAAATTCTGAGCTGCAGAGGGATCTGGGTGTTCTAGTGCATGAGTCACAAAAAGTTAGAATGCAGGTGCAGCAAATAATTAAGAAGGTTAATGGAATGCTATCCTCTATTGTGAGAGGAATTAAACATAAAAGTAAGGGTGTTATGCTTCAGTTATACAGGGCATTGGTGAGACCACAACTCAAATATTGTTTGCAGTTTTGGTCTCCTTATTTAAAGAAGGATGTAAATGCTTTGGATGCTTTTCAGGGGAGGTTTACTAGATTAATACCTGGAATGAGCGGGTTGTGTTAAGAAGGTTAGACAGACTGGGATTGTTTCCACTGGAGTTTAAAAAAGTGAGTGGTGACTTGGGTGAAGTATATAATATTCTGAACGGTATTGACAAGGTGGAGGAAGAAAGGATGTATCCTCTTGTGGGTGCGTCCAGAAATAGGGTGCACTGTTTTAAAATTAGGAGTTGCCCTTTTAGGACAGAGAAGGCAGTGGAAGCGGGTCGTTGAATATTTTTAAGGCAAAGGTAGATAGATTCTTGTTAGGCAAGGGAATCAAAGGTTATTGAGGGTAGATGGGAATGTGAAATTCGAAACGCAAACAGAGCAGCCATGATCTTAATGAATGGCGGAGGAGGCTAGAGGGGCCAAATGGCCTACTTCTGCTCCTATTTCCTATCTTTGAATGTACACCCCACTTATTGTCCAACAACACAAGTGTGACATCATCCAGGACAAAGCAGCCAACTGCACTTGATCAGCACCCCATCCACCACCTTAAACAACAGCTTGTCCTCCACAGTGACACACAAGGGCTGCAATGTGAACCATCCACAAGATGCGCAGCAGATACAAGCCAATGCTCCTTCAAAAACACCTTCCAAACCCACAACTACCACCTTGAAGAACAAGGGCAGCAGACACATGGGGACAGAGCCACGTGCAAGTTCCCCTCAAAGTCACACACCATCCAGACTTGGAAATATATTGTCTTCCATTCACTGTCGTTGGGTCAAGATCATGGAACTCCCTCCCTAAACGCACTGTGGGTGTGCCTGCACCACATGGGACTCCAGTGATTCAAAGCAGCAGCTCACCACCACCTTCTCAAGGGCAATAAATGCTGGCCCCTCCAGTGACTCTTTCATCCCATCAACGAATGAAATAAGAAAACTGTTAATGTCCTGGGGTCAGGGGAAACAGAGGGAAAAAGATCTGGCAGGTTTCTTACTCCTAATTGTTATGCAGTAACCCCTGCTGAAAGTTGATTATGGGGTTACCGAGTATAGGATGTTGCTCCCCACATTGTTAATTAGTCTGCTGGCTCTAGCAGTCTCTACCCACCTGAATAGTCTGTTGATTTGGTTACAAGACCTGCATATCACCTGCAGAAACCGTACCCCAGTTTGAGTCAAGAGATTCAACGACAACTTGCATTTGTATACTGCCCTTAACATAATAAAATGTGCCGAAGAGCTTCAAAGTAGTGATTAAGTAAATCTGACACAGCCACATGAGGAGGTATTAGGACAGGTGACCAACAGCTTGGTGAAAGAGGTGGGTCTTAAGGAGCAACCTAATGATGGGCATATGGAGAGGTGCAGAGGTTTAGGGAAGAAATTCCAGAGCTTAGGGCCCAGGCAACTGAAGGCATGGCCACCAATAATGGAATTGACAAAAATTGAGAATGCGCAAGATACCAGGGTTGGAAGAGCCAGAACTTTCAGAGGGCTGTAGGATTGATGGATGTTAGAGGATTTGAAAGATCAGCATTTTAAAATTGAGGAGTTGCCTCAGGGTAAACAGAGAATTAAAACACCCCATGACTCTTTGGCAGTCTGCTTGTCTGAGATCGACATGCCTCACCACACAATCACAATACACAGCAGAAACAAGCATAAGTTCATTGAATATTTCATTGAATACACAGACCTGACCAGCAGCTAGGGTACAGGCTTAAGTGCTTTCTTATCTTCCTCCTTATAAAAAAAATCAACTATTCATTTTGAAGATAAGAACAACATAACCACAGCAATTCACATGGAAAGATGTGCAAGGATGACAAGAGAAAGTGAACCATGCTGGCAATCTGAAATCAAAACAGAAAATGCTGGAAACAGGCAATGGGGCAGCAGCGGGAAGATGGAAGTGTTGGCAGAAGGGGGTGGGGTGTGAGAAAGGGACACAGGGTGGCAGATGGGATGGTGGTGTGGGGGAAGGGAGAGTGGCAGAGGGGAGCCTAGCCCAGGGCGGGCGGCCGGCCGGAGGGGGCAAGGGCGGGCGGGCGGGCGGCCGGCCGGAGGGGGCAAGGGCGGGCGGGCGGCCGGTCGGAGGGGGCAAGGGCGGGCGGCTGGCCGGCCGGCGGGGGCAAGGGCGGGCGGGCGGCCGGCCGGAGGGGGCAAGGGCGGGCGGCCGGCCGGAGGGGGCAAGGGCAGGCGGCCAGAGGGGGCAAGGGCAGGCAACAGGGGGTGAAGTGGTAAATAAGAGGGGAAGAGTAGATAGAGGGATGGGTTGAAGCCAGCAAGGGGGGGAGACTAACTCCTCAGCTGCTTGGGCTGTTCTTTATCATTAACTTTCCCCACATTTGGACAGACGGAACCCGATTTCAGATGGATCCCGAACCCACCCCACCCAAGCCAACCATGATCGCCCCCCAGCATCTACCCCTCCCCAGCACCCCTCCCCATCATCTACCCCCCTCCCCATCATCTACCCCCCTCCCCATCATCTACCCCCCTCCCCCAGCGCCCCACCCATCATCTACCCCCCTCCCCCAGCGCCCCACCCATCATCTACCCCCCTCCCCCAGCGCCCCACCCATCATCTAACCCACCCCATCGTCTCCCCCCCTCCCCCAACAGGCGCCAGTCCCCCGGGTCCCGGTCACCCAATCACTCTCCCTCCCTGCCCGCCTGCAACGTGGAGCCAGGCTGTGAGCAACGTGTCCCCGGGGGGGGGGGCGGGGGGGCGGCTCTTACTTGTAAGTGAGTCCGTCCGCGGAGGCGAAGAGTATCTGTGCGGTGAGCCCGTCCTCGGGCACATAGCCGGTGCCGCCGCTGATGAGGTAATCGGCCATGCTGCAGAGAGACAGAGAGAGTCGGTGAGCGAGTGATGGAGGGAGCGAGTGAAGCCCGCGGGCCCAGAGAGGGCGGGGCCAGGCTACTGCCTCGGGCACGCGCCGCCGCCGCCGCCGCCCAATCCACGAGGACGCCGGCCCGAGCAGCGCCTGCGCGAGCCCCCTGCGCGCCCCCACGAGCACTGCCACCGGTGTGCATGCGCATGCGCCTCCCCGCCCTGGGCTCGGGTAGGGAGGCTCTGCGCCTGCGCCACTTCATCCCGAAGACTGAGTTCCAGTTTCACGTCGTTTGTTCGGATGTTGGAAACCGCTTTGCGGTCAGTGTAATATTTATAATTCAGCTGTCACTGTTCTCATGTACGGAAATGGAAGTTAATTTGCGTGCAGGAAGCTTCCACTAACAGCAGTATAGTAAAGACCAGATAATCTTTGGATCATTTTGGTGGAACCTGGAACTATGGTATAAAATAAAGCATTAGGCTCTAAAGGGGGTGTGGGTGCAGAGGGACCTATACCCTTCCTGAGTGTGCTAATAACATAATAAATCAATATGTTACCAGCCCCTTAAAGGGGCACTGTAACAAAAATCAAAACCGTAAAGGAAACATGTTTGAGATAAAGTACTGGTTCACGGGGTGATGAGGCACAGCTGTCCCATGTGGCACCCACCGGTTGCCGAAGGCCCCCAGCTTGCCAGCTGGACGCCATCTGCTCCCTCTCCAAACACACCCAGGTGCGGACGTAACCGTGGAAGAGGGGCAAACCACCCCGCCCACTGCCCCCCACTGTCTGGGCCTGTTTACTGGTCACTTTGGCTAGGCCCAGGAGCAGGCTAATGAGGAGATCATCCGATCTGCCTGACCGCCCCCCCCCCCCCCCCCCGACCTCTGCCCACCAGGTGGCCAAAGATCAGGAGCGTGGGGCTGAAGTGCAAACAAAATTTGAGGAGCTGCCCCTTCAAAAAATGAAGTGGCGGCTGCAACCTCACACAGCCTACGTACACATGGAACATGGACTCCCTGAGTCCAGGGAGTCCTTGAACCACCTTAAATTTTTGTTGCACGGGACTGTTGCGAGCAACACCCTCCATGCCAAATCCTGGATGGTAAAGGGAAAGACTCCCTTGAAGATAGTCTCCCACCAGGGGCCCCCGCAGGACAGAATGCTGCAGCATGACCAGATGGCGAATGAGGGCGAGTAGGTGGAGGGTGTGCAGCAGCAGCCCATATAGGAATGGAATGGCATGGAGGGAGTTTCTGTGAGATGGCTCAAATTGCGGGACTGAGGTTCCCGAGGGTGGTTTCGGGACCTGGCGCCTATGTGAAATTCCGTCCAACCGAGGGTCAGTTCAGACGGGAGTCTACCGCACGCTTGAGATGCCTTGACACCTTGAGTGCAGTCGGGGCCGAGCACCACATTCTTAAGGCTATGGATGGCTTTGGCCATGAGCTGGACGTCAACAGACCCATGATGCGCAAGTTCTTGTGGCGTCATCCAGCCCACTCCTCCGCCATTTAGCAGGTCCCCAACTCTAGTCATCCCAGCAGCCCTCAGACAATAGCCGCTATTCCTGACAGCAGAGTGCTCCAGCTTGAGGCAACCATGTTCTAGACTTTAATCGGGTCCTGGTAAAAGATAGGTAACTCCCGCAAGGAAGCACAGAGACCTCCCAAATCTGTAAACAGGAGCTGCAGGTCATAATTGAGGCCATGAACCTGGCAGAAGAAATACGTCGCCCAGTGCATCCCATCTGAAAGAGAGCTTGATGTAAAGGTAACGGTACAGGTTCTGAAGGCAGAAAGTCAGCACTTGGGTGCAAAGGCACACCAGTGCCTGATCGCCTCCCCCCCACCTAAACAGGAGGCTCAGTACCTCAATTGCCACCCAGTGCATCCTTTTGTCCCAGAAGAAGTCAATGAGCTTCTTCCTGTTTCTTAGTGCCAAACTTCCAGGGAGGGATCAAAGTGACCAACCAGTACAACAACATTGTGGCCATCAGTTTGCTTATGATCAATACTCAAAAAATGTTTGCCTGCATATAAGGGACAACACCCTTGTTCTTCTTTGAATGGTGCCATGGAGGGCAGAAAGGACCTCAGTTTAATATACCTCCAACAATATAGCACTCCCATAGTACTACATCAGAGTGTCGACCTGGATCCTGTGCTGTAAAGCTGAAATGGGACTTGATTCTGTAACCTTTTGCATTAGAGTCAAGAGTGTTACCTACTGAGCCACAGCTAACACCAAGTGGGAGTGCTAGATCTCTAAACTCTTTCCTGAAATCTCAGATCCCCGATCTGGTAAATCAGCTGTCTCCGCTGTCTGCAATGCTTGAATGCCCTCAGAAAAGGAAAAAAAAATAAATTGCAGGGATATGGGGAAAGAGCAGAGATAATTCAATATCCTTCAAAGGGCTGCAGAGGCAAAATGGGAAGGCCTTTTGACAGCTTTGATTCTATGATGTCGCTCTTGTTTCTTAGTCGCCAGACCAAGCCACAATACTCAAGGTATGCTTGGCCCAGAGCTTGACACAGTGACACGAAAGGAAAATACCTCAGCTGCTGGAGATCTGAAATAAAAATAGAAATGCTGGGAAAACTCAGCAGGTGTGGCAGCAGCTATGGAGAGCAAAACAGAGTTAACATTACAGGTCAGTGACCTTTCATTGGACCTGGGAAATCTTAGGGAGATCACAGATTTAAAGAATATATAGAGGCAGGGGAAAGGGGAAGGAGAGGATAGAACCAGAGCAGGTCTGTGATAGGGCAGAAGACCAGAGAGATCAAATGACTAAAGGGATGATGATCCAAGGCAAAAGGGATGATAATGGAACAGGTAAAGAAGGAAAATATCTGTCCCAAGGAGGAGGTGTAAGTGGAAAAGTAGAATCATTACCACAGCTGCCATCAAAAAAATACAAAACCAAGTGGATGCAGAGGTTATGATCTGAAATTGTTGAACTTAATATTGAATCCAGAAGGTTGTAAAGTGCCTAATCAAAAGATGAGGTGCTATTCCTCGAACTTACATTGAGCTTCATTGGAATAGTGTAGGAGGCAAAGGACAGAGAGCTGAGAGTGGGAGTGGAGCAGAGAATTATAATGACAGGCTCAGGGTCATGCTTGAAAACTGAATGGAGGTATTCCCCAATATATGGGATACTGTATCGGAAGAAGCAAAGGCTCCTACAATGTTTCTTAGATTTCCTCAGATGCTGCCAGACTTGCTTGATACAATCACTTTTGAATTACATAGATAATTACACCTATTTGGCCCAGGCCTTTGGGGTATATCCACACCGCATGCTTGTGTGTGCTGTGGTTGGTTTCTTCAGACACACCAGCTGTCCTTAAAAGGACCAGCCACTGAAGGCTAAATTCAAAAGGCACTACTGAGGGAGTGCTGACGGAGGTGCTATCTCTACTGTCTCTCAGATGGGCATAAATTCCCAAGGCACAACTTTGAAGAGGAGCAGGGGGGTTCTCCCTGTGTCCTGGCCAATATTTAGCCCTCAATGAACATTACCAAAAACAAATTATCTGGCCATTGTTTCATTACTGTTTGTGGTATCTTGCTGTGCACATATTGGCTGTCATGTTTCCTATGTGACAACAGTGACTGCACTCAGTACTTCATTAGCTGTGAAGTGCTCTGGGACATGCAGAGAATGTGAGAGACACAATATAATTTTAAATTTTGTTTTGTTGCATTGTTATCAACCCAAAATGATTGTGATTTTTTAAAGAGATTTGCTGAGAAACACTGATGTCTTGGAAAGTGTCACGAATATTGGTTACCCAACCGTGCCTCATCACCTTGTGAGTGCTTAAGGATTTGTTAGTAGGGACACAGCAAAAATTAGCTTTAACTAACGCAGCAGATATCACCTAATGCCAGGTTGCACACAGTGAGGATTGGTTATTGCTGTTGCTTCTACCCCAGGGAACCAAACCAAATAAATGAGAAAAAGAAAGGGAACCATAGATGGAGTCAGATGGCCTGCAAGAGAGAGCAAGAGAGGTTGATTGATAAAAAGAGGCAGGGGGGCAAATAGAAGAACATAGAAACAAAGTGAGATAGACAGGAGATCAGCGAGATAGAAACACGGGCAGACAAGTAAATGTGGAGAAAAATCGGGTAAAAAAAAATAGACGGGCATAGAGAGACAGAAACACAGAGGAGGAAACATGGCAAACAGATAGAAAGGAAAAAACAGAAGCAAATGCTAAGTGGTTGCTAGAAGGTGATAGGGAAATAAATAGAGCAACAGTTTAGAGACAGATGGACAGCAAGATTGTTGGAAAGGAACTGAAGAGGGCAGCTGCTCCCCTGTTAGTACCAATGTAAGGTCCAATATGTTACCATTGTCCTAATGCTTATAATGTACACAAATTAAGGAGCTGTAAGTAACTCCATAAAAACTGAAATGAACTAGTAGAAAATTGGGGGACTAGTGGCCAGAATGTCACTGAAGTTACAGCCAATCATCATCAGCAAGAACCAGAATTTTATATCTCGTTTTCACAAGGTAAACTAATCAAGTTATTATTTCACGTGAGTTATTTGTTGAGAAGAAGTGGAACATTTAAATAATAATGCTAGGTTTGCAGAAACAACACATACGCAAGAAAGTCACCAAAATGAAGGAACGGGACAAATAAAATAGTGTGCTTTTTTAGAAGGATCCCAAAGCCCTTAACGTGCAATGAATTACATTGTACAATGAGAAAGGTCATCCAGACCACCTTAAGTCATCCCGCCAGCAGGACCTTATCGTTATCCTTCCCTGCAATGCAGCATCCAATTGCTGCTTGAATGATTCCAGGACTTATTCCTCCACCACTCTATCTGCCAACTTTGGTTGGGGTCCAGAACTCCCAACATTGGCAGATACAGGAGCCATTTCTGAACTGGTGAAGTGACCTCATTGCCACATGAAAGACGCTTATGTGAACTAAAATCAAAAGGAAAAAAGGAGGCAAAAAAAGAGGGCAAGTGAAAGGATTGTGGAGGAATGAAGGAAAGAAAAGGGAAAGAAAGAAAGTAGGACTTTCATTTATATAGTGCCTTTCACGACCTCAGGACATCACAAAGCACTTTATAGTCAATTAATTCCTTTTTTTGAATAACGAATTTTATAATGTAGGAAATGAAGCAGTCAATTTGTGCGAACAAGGTCATCACAATGTGATAATGACCAGATAATCTGTTTTCGTGATGCGGATTGACGGATAAATAAAGTACTTTTGAATTGCAGCCACTGTTGTTTTTTCGGAAAGTGGAACTGGATAATAATTTGGTTAAAATTGAAGAAAAAAAGAGTAACGATGAGAGATGTGATGTCCTGCTTGGTGGGTGGGGGAGGTAACCAGTTGCCATTACTCTACAGAGCCGTCAGCACTTGGGCCCTTATTTTCCTAATCTACAAATATGACCTGGATACTGGCATCAACTGTACGGTCATCATATTTACTGATGGCACAAAACAAAGCAGATGACTCAGTCATGCATTAAAGGATTTGCAAATTGATTTAGGTATGTAGAGCAAATATACCAAATTAAATTCAACCATTGTTAAATATGAAATTCAAAATTGATGGGCAGGACTAAACCAGCTGGTCCATCAAGCCTGCCCCACACCTATTGTGGCCAGACCATCATGGCTAAACACACCTTCCCTCCCCTCACACCCTACTGTTGTTATATAATCCCGAGACAGATTGGAAAAAAAAGTTTGTTCAAAATATGCAAGCCAAAAATATACAACAAAAGGACTTGAATTAGTGAAAGGTGACACAGATTGAACCCTGACTGTAACAGGTGACACAACACTTTCAATGTCCAGACAATGTGGTGAAGTATTAAATACTTGATTACAATCCAAGCAGTAGAAGAGCAGAGTACAATGGCACATCAGGACCTCTACAATGATCAGAACTCAGAGGTTAAAAAGTCTAGGATTATAAGGCAAAGGGCAGAATGAAGGGGAAGACAAGAGGCTACTCAGATCAGAGGTTATCTCGGTTCTTTGTGGGAAACACATTTGGTGGTACTGAATTTCACTGAATTAGCACCTCTATGTTGACAGGTGCCCATAGTGAGCTATTACAGGTACAGGCTACACCTGAGAAAGTTCTGGGTCAATTTGAAATGTACAAGGGGGAAGACAATGAAGTAGTGGTGATGTCACTGGATTACCGGTCCAGAGGCTGCGCTAATGTTCTGGGGACAAGGGTTCAAATCCCACAATGCCAGCTGGTAGAATTTGAATTCAATTAATAATCTGGAATTGAGAAGCTGTCCAGTAATGGTGACCATGAAACCGTCGTCGGTTGTCATAAAAACCCATCTGGTTCATTAATGTCCCTTAGGGAAGGAAATCTGCCATCCTTACCTGTTCTGGCCTACATGTGACTCCAGGCCCACAGCAATGGTTGACTCTTAACTGCTCTCTGAAATGGTGTGGTAAGCCACTCAGTTCAAAGTCAATTAGGGATGGGCAACAAATGCTGGCCAGCGAAGCCCACACCCCATGAAAGAACAAATTTTTTAAAAACACATGAAACAGGCAGCATTCATTTCCTATTGACAACTGTTCAGTTTTACAACTTAGCCCCTCACAAATTATTCTAATCCTTGCAGTCACAAGAGGACAAATATTGAGTGGTAATTGTTATACCATTGCACCATTCTGCAGTATTTGATGAAATATTCTTCAATTCTATTACATCTTCCAAAATTAAAGGCATGACCCACCATGAGAACAACATGACCTACTGGCCTCAATCACATTTCAATTTGACTTGACTCGCATTTTGGCTTTGAGAGCTACAGAAGATACTACATATGAGCTAAACTATGGCCAGAAAAGTACACGAGAACCATCATCTGCCCAGAACTCAACTAGGAGAGCCGCACCAGAACGATCACCTATCCTGGATTCAGCTGGGAGAGCCATACTGGACTTAGTTGGGAGAACCACACAAAATCCAGAATCCACCCTGGACTCGGCTAGGAGCTGAACAATTTAATGATCTTTTATCGTGCTCACCTACACAGTTAATATTGATAATGATGGACTATTTACCTAATTAATCCCAATCTAAATGCAAGGTTTGATGAAAAGACTAAATATTGTCTCTCTGGCACTGCAACAAGAGTTGTTTTCATTCTCGCTAATAAAATCTAACCACTGCTCCTGGTCAGGCAGAGCTTGAACACGTGAGGCAGGAAGAGACCATCATTTTAACACAATTGAAATTCTGCACCTGCTTTTTCTTTGTATAGTTGACATTGATGTTGTTGATACCTCTGAAGCATAACATAGCAACATACCATAGCAACAGGAGCAGTATCTAGTAATCATATAAGATAAAAGCAAAATACCGCGGATATTGGAAATCTGAAAGAAAAACAGAAAATGATGGAAAAACTCAGCAGGTCTGACAGCATCTGTGGATGACGTTTCGCGTCCGTATGACCCTTCTTCAGAGGTACAGAGAAGTAGAAATGTGATGAAATTTATACTGTTTAAGGTAGGTGGGGCAAGTGAAGCAGGATAGAAGGCCAGCAATAGATGGGGGCAAAGGAAAGATTGACAAAAATGACATGAACTAAAGGACAAAGGGAGTGTTAATGTTAAGGGCTAAAAAAGGTGCTGATAGTGGCATAAAGGTAAGAAAGCAGAATGTGATAATAGCACTCTGAAAAGAACAACATGAACAAGCGACAGATTCCCTTGTGGGGGTGGGATGGGGGGAGGGGGAGTTGGTGGGGAAAAAAGGATCGAAAATGGGATAAGAACGGGGATAAAACAATGAATCAATAAATAAAAATGAATACAAATAAAGTGGATTAACAAAAATGAATTTTGAAAAAAGGGATAAAAAAAGGGGTGAATGTGGTGGAGAGAGTTCATGGTCTGAAGTTGTTGAACTCAATGTTAAATCCAGAAGGCTGTGAAGTGCCTAGTCGGAAGATGAGCTGCTGTTCCTCCAGTTTGCGTTGAGCTTCACTGGAACTTTGCAGCAGGCCAAGGTTGGACATGTGGGCATGAGAGCAGGGTGGAGTGTTGAAATGGCAAGTGACAGGGAGGTCTGGGTCATGCTTGTGGACAGACCGAAGGTGTTCCGCAAAGAGGTCACCCAGTCTGCGTTTGGTCTCTCCAATGTAGAGGAGACCGCATTGGGAGCAGCAAATGCAGTAGATCAAATTGAAGGAGATGCAAGTGAAGCGCTGCTTCACCTGAATGGAGTGTTTGGGCCCTTGGACAGTGAGGAGGGAGGAGGTAAAGGGCAGGTGTTGCACCTTCTGCGATTGCATAGGAAGGTGCAGTGGGAAGGGGATGAGGTGTAGGGGGTGATGGAGGAGTGGATCAGGGTGTCCCAGAGGGAACGGCCCCTATGGAATGTTGACGGGGGGCTAAGGGGAAGATGGGTTGGTGGTGTCATCATGCTGAAGTTGGTGGAAATGGCAGAGGATGATCCTTTGAATGCAGAGACTGATGGGGTGAAAATTGAGGACAAGGGGGATCCTATCATGGTTCTGGGAGGGAGAGGACGGTGTGAGGGCAGAGGTGCAGGAGATGGGTCAGACACAGTTGAGGGCCCTGTCAAACACAGTGGGTGGGAAACCTCGGTTAAGGAAGAAGGAAGACATGTCAGAAGCACCATTTTGGAAAGTAGTATCATCGGAACAGAAGCAATGGTGGCGAAGGAACTGAGAGAATGGGATGGAATCCTTACAGGAAGCAGAGTGTGAGGAGCTGTAGTCGAGGTAGCTGTGGGAGTCGGTAGCTTGTAATGAATATTGGTGGACGGTCTATCACCAGAAATGGAGACAGGTCAAGGAAGGGGAGGCAAGTGTCAGAGATGGACCATGTGAAGGTGATAGAGGGGTGGAAATTAGAAGCAAAATTGATAAATTTTTCCAGGCCCAGACAAGATCATGAAGCGGCACTGATACAGTCATCGATGTACTGAAGAAATAATTGTGGGAGGGGGCCTGAGTAGGACTGGAACAAGGAATGTTCCACATACCCCATAAAAAGACAGGCATAACTGGGGCCCATGTGGGAACCCATGGCCACACCTTTTATTTGGAGGAAGTGAGACAAGTTGAAGGATAAATTGTTCAGTGAGAAAACAAGTTCAGCCAGACAGAGGAGAGTGGTGGTGGATGGGGATTGTTCAGGCCTCTGTTCAAGGAAGAAGCGGAGAGCCCTCAGACCATCCTGGTGGGGGATGGAGGTGTAGAGAGATTGGATTAATCATATGTTATTCACCAATGGAGGTTGGGGAGTGGGGAGAGAGGGAGGGGGTGTGGAGTCACTCGTCTGTTCATCTGTGGGATCAATGTATTTACCATCAGCTAGATGACTCTTGTTCTTCCCTTTAGTATAGAGTAACTGATCAATTCTTATGGAGGAATCCAACAATAACACTTGAATTCAGGAAGCAATGATTAGACACCAAATTTGGGTAGATTGGTGGAGGACGGCAAGGCTGAGTAAGGTGAAGAGTTTCACAGTTCTTGGGCCCTAAGAATGAAAGTGCTCAAATAGGGAATGACCTTATTTCAATGCAGTGAGGATGCTGGGAGCAGCAAAGGTAGTGGAGCAGCAAGAGAAGAAATTTTAGGATAAAAACAAAAAAGTGCTGGGAAAACTCAGCAGTCTGGCAGCATCTGTGAAAGAGAAAGAGTTAATGTTTCAAATGCAATTTGACTCTTCTTTGGAAATTTTAGGGGTTCACTATCAATAAAAAGAGAGGAAAAAATTAACCTCCTCTAGTAAGGATTATCTTGGGTGCTGTTATGGAACTAGTTGCTCCATTTTTAAATCAACATCAATTAAACATAGATGGAAGAAATCTTGGCCTCCAAATTTCAGCAGCAACTGTTCACCGGTCCAAACCCACAGCTCCAAAACCTACACAGTGATAGAAGAATGCACATCTGTGCCTGACCTCCCCTCCCTGATGGGATGCGGGTCTGTGTCTGTGATACAGTGATGGGACATGAATGTGTGTCTGTGATTCCTTTACACAGTTATGGTGCACTGTGATAGGACACGTGCCTATACCTGTGTTTTTCCATGCAGCGATAGAGCAACAACAGCTTATATTTATATAGCACCTTCAATGTAATGAAATGTCCCAAGGCACTTCACTGGAGCATTATGAAACAAAGTATGACTCCAAGCTACATAAGGAGATATAGGGGAGGATTTTCTCCTGGTCAGGTGGGCATGGCGGGCGGGTCCGGGAGCAGCCACGCGACAGTCCACTGCCCGCGATCAGGCCCCGACCATGATTTCACACTGGCTGGCCACTTAAAGGCCAGCCAGCGTGAATCGTGCGCTGAAATGCTCAGCGCTGCCTGGGTGGGATGGGAGGAGGGAGAGCGTGGAAGTCAGCGAATGCATGGGGGAGCACGCAATGAAAGTTCCCTGAAGGCACAGAGCTGCCTCAGGAAGCTGAAGATTTCTAACATTAAAAATAAAGATTTTAAAATGAAGGTAAACATGTCCCCTCATGTGACTCTGTCACATGAGTCGGGACACGTTAAAAATGAGATTCAAAAAATTTTATTTTATTTTTGATTAACATCGGAAACCTCATCCCGCCCATGGATGAAGTTTCCTCAAAAATCCAAAGGCCGCTTGACCTTTTCGCCTGCCCGTCAACCTTAAGGTTGGACGGGCAGGGAAAAATTCACTTTGATTAATTAATTCACAGCCCTCTTAATTGTCGGCAGGCGTGCTGCTAACTCCCGCACGTGCCCGCTGACCGAAATATCCCACGAGTGCGCGATGACGTCGGGACGCTCGCCCGATGCCATCACATGCTATTTAACGCTTGTGCGTGTCAGGCGCGCGCCCACACGCTGAGCTGAAAATCCAGCCTATAAAGTCAAATGACCAAGAGCTTGGTCAAAGAGGTTTTATGGAGTGTCTTAAAGGAAGAAAGTGAAGTAGGGAAATGGGGAGGTGTAGGGAGGGAAAACCAGAGCTTGGACTGAAGGCACACCCACCAATGGTGGAGCAATTATAATTGGGAATGCACAAGAGGCCAGAAATAGAGGATTGTGGATGACTCAGAGAGTTGTGATGCTGGAGGAGATTACAGAGATGGGGAGGGGGGCAAGGCCATGGAGGGATTTGAAAACAAGGATGAGAATTTTATAGTCAAACTTTGCCATATTGGTGCCACTGTAGGTCAATGAGAACAGCGGTCGTAGGGGAACAGGACTTACTGCAAGTTACGACACAGGTGGCAGAGTTTTTTGATTGACCCCAAGTTTATGGAGGGTAGAATGTGGGAGACCAGCCAGGAGTGCATTGGAATAGCTTAGAGGTAACGAAGGCATGAATGAGGGTTGGGCAATAGATGAGCTGAGACAAGGGTGAAATCAGGCAATGTCTCAGAGGTGGAAATAGGTGGTCTTAGTGATGGCACGAATATGAGACCAGAGATTCATTTCAGAACCAAATATAACGCCAAAGTTGTGAACACACTGGCTTACTCTCAGACTGGCAGGGAGAGGAGTAGAGTTGGGGAGGTGATAACGTAGTGGTTTTGTCACTGGACTGGTAGTCTAGAGACCCAGGTAATGCTTTGGGGACCCGGGTTTGAATCCCACCATGGCAGAGAGTGGAATTTGAATTCAATAAAAAATCTGGAATTAAAAATCTAATGGTGACCATGAAACCATTGCCCATTGTCATAAAAACACATCTGGTTCACTAATGCCCTTTAGGGAAGGAAATCTGCTGGCCTCCATGTGACTCCAGACCCACAGCAATGTGGTTGACTCTTAAATGCCCTCTGAACAAGAGTAATTAGGGATGGGTATGCTGACCTAGCCAGCAATGCCCACACACCATGAATGAATAAAAAACAAATCAGCAGGTAGGGAGCAGGGGCCAAAAACAATGGCTTTAGTCTTCCCAGTATTTAATTGGAAGAAATTTCTGCGTAACCGGTACTGAATGTCAGACAAACAGTCTGATAATTTAGCAACAGTGGAGGAGTCAGAAGAGATGGTGGTGAGGCCGACTTGGGTGTCATCAGCGTACATGTGAAAACTAATACCATGCCTTCAGATGATGTCGCCGAGGGGCAGCATGTGGATGAGAAATAGGAGAGGGTTAAGGATAAATCCACTGGGGACACTAGAGGTAATGATGTAGGAGAAAGAAGATAAGCCATCACAGGTGATTCTCTGGATACGATTACTTAGATAAGAATGGAACTACGTGAGAACAATCCCATCCAGCTGTACGACAGTGGAGAGGTAATGGAGGAGGATGGTGTAGTCAACCATGTCAAAGGCTGCAGACAGCTCAAGAAGTATTGGAGGGAAAGTTTACCTTTATCACAGTGACATAGATTGTCATTTGTGAACAGGGTCGACATGCCCATAAGGTGAACTAGGTGGTCACCTAGAGGAGCACTGTTTGGGGGTGGGGTATGGTGGTCGTGGCAAAAACTGTCAGGTTTAAAAAAAAACAGAACTGAAAGCCGGCCAGATTTGTATTAATGAGCAATAGCAAATTTGTTTTCACTTTCCAACAGATTATGCTAGGAACATAGGAGCAGAGTAGGCCATTCGGCCCCTCAAGCCTGCTCTGTCATTCAAAAAGATCATGGCTGATCTTCTACCTCAATGCCATCTTCCTACACTATCCCCGTATCCCTTGATGTATTTGGGTATCTAGAAATCTATCAATCTCTGCTTTGAACATACTCAATGACTCCACAGTCCTCTGGGATAGAGAATCCCAAAGACTCACCACCCTCTGACTGAAGAAATTCCTCCTCATCTCGATCCTCAACAGCCTACCTCTTATTCTGAGACCCTGTCCCCTGGTTCTAGACCCCCCCCCAGTCAGGGGAAACATCCTTCCTGCATCTACCCTGTCGAGCCCTGTAAGAATTTTGTACACTTCAATGAGTGTTATTCATAGTGAAAGGAAGGGATTGGCTCCATTATCCCAGCTGTGTTTTCCTTTTAGAAACAGTGATAGCATTTTGTCTTGATCACTTTTAAAATGAGTTGTGGTGTCAACTTGCCACCTGGTTTGGTCATTGTGACAGTGTACTAGTGCACCCACCATCCTTTAGTTAGGTGCAAATTGGCATCTTTCAGTTGTAGTCAATGCACCATTGAAAAGCAGTTAATGTAAAGCAAATACTCTGATAACTTCACCAAGGCTTCTTAAACAGCGCCTTCCAAACCCAAGACTATTGCAATCTAGAAGGACAAGGGTAGCAGATAGACGGGAACACCACCACCTGGAAGTTCCCCTTCAAGTCACTCATCATCCTTCACTGTCACTGGGTCAAAATCCTGGAACTCCCTCCCCAACAGCACTGTGGGTGTACCTATACCACATGGACTGCAGAGGTTCAAGAAGGCAGCTCACCACCACCACCTTAAGGGCAATTAGGGATGGGCAATAAATGTTGGACTTGCCAGTGAAGTTCACATCCCCTGAATGAATAAATAAAGATTCAAACTATCCTGAATTAGCTTTTTAAGTATCTCCGTTGTTAAACTGAATCAAGGATTTGTGTTTTATTTCTGTTTTGTAATATAGTACGGGGGAGAGTTGGGTCAAATTAGCACAAGGGAGGCAAATGCCACTGCGATTAGTAAAGCCTACAGAACTGAAATGCAAATATTTTAAATATAAAACATTTTTGTTATCACAATTTCTGCACCAACAATCTAGTCACATGGAAGCGCTTTGAAATTGACAAATAGTATGGGGTTTTTTTTAGCTTATTACTTGCATTAGAGTAATCATTGATTTCCCATTTGGATCTTTTGTTCCATATGATCACAAAGAGGTTTGGGAATCGCGGCACAATGTAGTATCAGTGAGATTAAGATATAAATGTGAAAAGGAGAAACTGCCAGGATTCTTTACTAGGAGTAAGGGAAACAGAACTGTTAGCGTTTGAAACCACAAAATCCATAGATTTGAATTACAATTTAGAATTCATCTGAGTCAAAGAAATAGATTTTTAGGGTTGCTCAAATATTTTGAAACACGGGCAGATATTATTCTATATGGTAAGGCTGTGGAAAAGAAAAATCACAAGTGAACCGTATTGGGGTACTTTCAGATATTATGGATGCAATAGCTATTTGCAAGTTTCACAGCAATGATTGGGACACCTTAGAGGATGCTTTCAGTAACCCAATTTTATTAGCATTGTAAAGGAAAAGAAGATGATATGTGAGAAATTGTCGCCAGAGCAATTCGAGTTTTCTCAAAACACTGGTTTAAAATGACCACATTTTCTTAACACGTCAACTCTAATTTGACCTGCTCAGTGATAATACAGGTGTTTGTCAATTGCACACTTGAATGTTCCACATGAATTATAACAATTGTAGATGCTATCGTTGCTTTGTACATCAGTGTCTCTCCCAACGTCCAAATTTCTAGTATTTAAGTCATATGAATGCAAAAAAAGTTCATTTAAAAGTTGTTTTATTATTTAAAAGTTATTTGTCTATTCAGCATCTGTAAGGAACGGGTGATGCCAGTCAATCGAAAAAAGCGGATCCATGATTTCAACCAATCAGAAAGCTCCTGGTCGATCTCACGGTGATGTGGGCGTTGAGGTCAAGTGAGAGGTGCAGGAGCGGGGCACGGGAATCTAATGAGCGGCGCTGAGCAAATGTGGTGCTGCAGAACAGTGGGAGGTTGAGACTGGGGCGAGGCCAGGCCACAGATAACAACTGCTCGTGAGTAATTCGTTTTCAAAAGTTAAGCCTGTATGCGTGTGTGTGTGTGGGGAGGGGTGGGCGGGGGGGGAGGGGGACATCGGTGGGGGGTGTTGGGGAATAGGTGCAGCAGGCTGAAGGTTTGCCTCGGGCAGCAAATGCCCTTGTGCCAGCCCTGTTTGTGACTTTGATAAGTGCCGTTTCAGTACTGTGGCAGGGACAGAAACTTAATTGGAGGGATTCAAACATGAGTTGTAGGAAAGAGATTTGGGAGGCAACAACACATTCAAGGACTTTGGAGAAGTAAGGGAGGTTGGAGATGGGATGGTACTTTGCAAGGACAGTAGGGTCAAAGGTTGATTTTTCTTTGGAGAGAGGTGATGGTGGCAGATAAAAAGTAGAGAGGGACAACATCTGAAGAGAGAGGACTGTTTACAATATTGGCTAACATGGAGGCTAGGAGGGGAAGTTGGGTGATCAGCAGTTTAGTGGAAATAGTTTCAAGGTAGATCTCATGGGCAAGATGAGCTCGAAGAAGGCATCCGGGGAGATAGGAGAGAAACTAGAGAAAGATGTGAGTTCAGGGCTGAGATCAAAGTAGGAGGGAGCACTAAAGGAAATTTGGCCAGGTGGGCTGGTGGAAGGGAGGGACATGGCACAGGCAGCTGATGGTGGATTGTCTCAATCCTAGTAAACAAGGAAGTCCATGAGATGCTCATGCCAGTTGTTGGAGGTGAGGGTGAAGGGGACAGGGGAGGGGAGTTTAAGAGCGTGGATTTGTAATTGTGATTCTCCCATACAGTCAAATGGATGTCAGTCTCTTACCATTGGTATGAGATGGTAAGAGACTAGAAACCAAGAGATTTTGGTGTGCATGTGCAGGTAGAAGTAATCACAAAAGGCTAATGGAATGTTGGTCTTTAACTGAAGGCAGCCGGAATCTAAATGTGAGGAAGTTGACCAGATCTCATTTGGAGTACTGCAATCAGCTTTGGGTACCATACCTCAGGAAGGATATAATAACACAACCTTAAATTAGAGATCAGCCATTTCCAAGTGAAATCAGGAAGCACTGAGTGGAAATTTGGAACTGATTCCACTACCATACTACCCGCCCCCCACCCCCCCATCCCCAACACCACTCACTCCCCACCCCCACCAACCCCTGCCACCACCAAAAGGCTGTGGATGCTGAATCATAGTATGGTTACAGCACAGATGAAGGCCTTTTGGCCCATCACGTCCATGTCAGCTCTCTGCAAGAGCAACTCACCCAATCCCACTCACCTGCCTTTTCTCCACAGCCCTGTAAGGTTTTTTTTTTCTCCAGAAGGCTTAGAACCATATTATCACTGCTTCTTCACTGTCACAGGGCCAAAATTCTAGAATTCCCTCCAAACAAGACCGTGAGTGTAACTACACCGCATTCAACTGGAACTTTCCAGACTGGGATCAATTGATTTCTAGTGGACAAAGTGTCAAGGGCCATGGAGCTAAGACAGGTAAATAGAGATGAGATACGGATCAACCATGATCAAATTCAATGGTCGAACAGGTTTAATGGGCTGAATGGCCTCCCCCTGTTCTTATGTCTGTGTGAAGGAAAAGGTTGTGTGATCACTATTCTATTAAGTAGTTCTTATTCTATTAAATAGTTCTAGTTCAGTGGCGATCTTTCCCAAGCTGGCTGGAAGCTGGGATTACCCTGCCCCTCGCCGAATTGCCTTGTCATCTTTGGAGAGGAGCATCAAAGAGGGGGAAGCATTGAACCTCATTTTGATCAAGATCCCAAAGCCAGGCAAGCCATGATAGGAGGCCAAACATGCTTCAAGCAACAGGAATACTAAGAGCTATGTACAAAAGGGTGTCAGTCACAAACAGCCCCCAGCTATGAGTAGTTCTACTTTAATTGAAAAAGATAATGGAACATTTCAGGCCACGCTGCCCCTTCAGGTAATAAAAGACATCAATTGTAGCACTGTACCCAAGCGACTCCTCCATGTGGCTCATGCTTGGCTGGGCAGCTTCTAATGCCATTTCTGATGTCTGTTTTACACCATGAGGAAATCCACAGACTGTAAGAACACAGGGTTTTAAACTGCTCTAGATTTTTAATTCAACTGATTTCCACGTAAATAAAAATCAGGAGAGATGCAAAACAGGCAAGAATTAAACCAAAGATAAAAGCAAAACACTGCGGATGCTGGAAATCTGAAGCAAAAATAAAAACTGAACCAACAAAATTACAATTTTTTCTTTCAAGGCAGTGCCCTTTTAACCTGTCCCTACATGGCCTTGCAGAGAAAAGCTTCATATTCGCTGTTTGCTTGTCGTGGTATCAGTTTTTATCACTGATAACATAAAACTTCCTGGAAAGATTCCCTATAGCATTAGTTATATTCACACTCTGCAATTTCCCATTCAAATTTCACTCCAGTCACACCCAGTTCTCTGACAGATTCTCTGCAAGTGGAGGACAAATGCAGGCTATTCACCAGGCTGGAGTTCTCAGTGACCAACTCTCCCCAGAGAGGTTCAGATGACAAACAGACCATTTAGTATGGTACTGAGCACAAAAGCCTCCAAGTTCAATTTTCATTCTGGCCTGCAACCTCTGACGGTTGATATTGGCCCTGACTGGACTAGGGAGCAGAATCATTAGGCACAGCTAATGACCTTTCAATGACATGAGCAAACTTAGCTCTCATATCATGGTTGATTGCTATAGTGAGTGAGTTGGCACACATTCACTCCGTCTCTCCTCCATACCTGTTCTGTCTCTGCCCTGCACATAACAACCTCACCCCTTATATGTTTCATATGTCCCAAACATGTGTTCCATCACATCAGTGCACCAGCTGCAACTCACATCAGTCCATCTCTCCCTTGCATTCTATCTCTCACTTGCTTTATTCATCTACCCTGCAAATCCAACTTCTGTTCCTATCTTTCCACCTGTTTACTTCATATCTCCCACACATCTGTTACATCACTTGCCCATACCTGTTCTACACACACCTTTTTAATTCTTTCATAGGGTATGGGCAGCACTGGCAAGTCAGCATTTATTGCCTGTAAACTGAATGCCTTGCTGGGCTAGTAGAGGGGCAGTTAAGAGTCAACCACATTACTGTAGATCTGAAGTCACTTGTCAGCCAGACCAGGTAAGGATGGCAGATTTCCTTCCCTACATTTTTTTTAAATTGCCGTGTTTGGATTTGAACCTGTAACCCCAGAGCGTTAACCTGGCCTCTGGATTATTGGTCTAGTGACATTACCACTACACCACCATCTCCCTGTTCCTTTTCTTCAACCACCTGTTCCCACTCTTCCACACACCTGTTCCCTCTCGCTCCACATCTGCCCTTCTCTCAGTCCTTTCAATTTTTTCAGACAAACCCTCCTTAGCCTGCTTTTCATAAAGGAATTAAATGGCACATGGAACACAGGATCATACAAATTACTCCGTAATCATGTGATCCTGCAGCAGTAAATGTGAAACACCAGAAAATGCTTAGTGACAACACTCCTGTACTGTGACTGTTCAGACAGCAAGACAATTCAGTTAGGCAGCTTCTGACATTTAAAACTACCTGGAACAAAAGCTCGACAGCAGCACTCTTTATTAATAAATACTTGGTGCAATAATTACTGTACAGTATGAGAAGTACTAATTATGGGTAATGTAGTTGTTAATCTGGGGTGCACTGCCTCCATAGTAACGATGACCGATTATTACAGTATGAGAAATACTGATTCTGCAGTAACAATATCTTATTTTCTTATCTAAACCGTACACTCACATTGCTGAACTAGAGAAGCACAGCCTCACAAAATGTGCACCACTGTCTAATTACTAAGTGATGGATAGTACTTAATGCAACAGTGTTCATTTGTAATGACAAAAGTCATCTTAAAACAGTATTAATAATAGCAGGTTAGTAGATTTTCACTGATACTTGTGATCATTGTATCTCAAGTCTCCTCATTTATTTCCCAACCCTTTGCTTTTCTCTTTTACAGTGACAGCTGTCTTCTGGGAGGCGAATGGAGGCTCTCTTTATGTTAGTGGATTTTGCTGAACTGATGGCGCAAGCAGTAAAGCAGCAAGTGCCACAGGCATGCAGGTCAGGAGGGACTCATGTTTCAACTCCAGGTTTGTGTTAGATTATCTGATATTGGCTGGGATACATGTGCACTCCGATTGGTATCAGTGGCCTTGGGTTAGGAGGGGGTGACCTGCCAATGTGCCCCCTCTTGCAAAGCTCCCCTTGACAGCCCCTGGAAGTCATTTTGTTTTGCTCAGTACTTCAAATTCTCAAAACTCTTATTTGGATCCTGCTGATGTCATGAAGCAAGCGTATTTACACATGTTTGGTATCGTTTCCCATGGTGGGATTACTTGCCCTCAGGATACAGTACTTAGACCCTCCCCCCACCCCCTGCGCTCCCCCCACACCCCCTTACCTCTCAGGTGCGTAGCCAGCCTGAATTCTGGTGGCAGTATATCGCTGTGCTGCCGTCTCATGTCCATGCCCGTGGTGGTACCCACTCAGATGCCCCACGCCGGGGGTCAACTGGTCGTCTCGGGGCTGAGTCGGGTCCATCTCTCCCACAATTGTCCGATAATCAATCTGGTAAGGGTCCTGCTGTGAGTCACTAAATCCACTGTAACACTGCCTGTCCATTCCCCTTCTCTCAGCAAAGCAGCTTTCAGATTCTTCCAAGCGTTCAAGTGCACAGCTCACCAGGGAAGGTAGGTGGTGGTGGGGGTATCCCCTCTCAAACTGTATACTGCCTGGACATCCTGTCAGTGTGAGCTCCCCACACTGAATCAACAAAGCACCAAGAGTTACTCCCTAAACAGTTCAGGGAATGAAACTTTCCTCCACACTGCCCTGAGGTCTGGATAAAACAGCATCAATTTCTAAATATATACAAAAGATTTTTTAAAAAATGATCTCTTAGAAAAATAGATGTTTTCCAAACGTAATGAAGTAAAAAGTTTGAAAATAGATAGTGTTCGATTGTAAATGTATGTCCATGGATGGATGCTCTCTTTCTCCTTTCCCTCTCGCTCCCTGTCTCTCCTGCTCTCAGCTGGTGTACATTGGAGAGTATTTTTGTTCTGTAGCCCAGCCCTACAGCTCCAGATTAGCCTTATTCTGACAGTGCCAGACGTCACTTTGTTAAAGAGGATTGGACACTCAAGCGAAACACTGGCATTCTCGCAGTTCCCGCCCCTTGACAAACACACACTCACATCAACTATTCCCATTAGTGTTGTTACTTAACACCCCTGGGAGCAATATAGGTATAAGTGTGAGTATGCAACGAACTTCAACATAACAGCTGAACAGGGCAAAGCTCAGAGAATTCTTATAGATTGGGACAATACGATACTCTCGTATTTCTCCATTCTCCATTTCTACCCATTTTCTCCTCTTGCTATCTATGACCCAGGCCCATATCTAGAGTTCTGAACATTCAGCTAAGTAAAGGGCAGAGTCTTCCCAGATTTGCACAAAGTGCGGTAGCAGGTGGGAAAAAAAGTCATGTTACCCACCAGGTGCAAGGGAGTATTTTCACGCCGTTTCATCCCATCCCTGCCTCATTAATTATGCAGCCACAGGAAACACACCATCTCGCTGGTGAGTGGCCTCAGAATTGCCTGCTATACCGTTACCTCGCTGCTTTGTCACGCAAGGCGCCATATTTAAACTGCAGCCGCACGCACACTTCTCAATGTTTGCAGCCCAGGACTGTTCCGGTGAAGACATAGCCCCAAAAGCCAAGAAGAGTGCAGCCCCCCAATTCAGTTACACATCCCCAGGACACCTCCTGGATGCCGTGGAGGCTCACCGCAATGTCCTCTATCCCTGCTCTGGCCACACCAGTTACACCACTCTGGCTTGGGTGATGGTGGCAGAAGTGGTCAGTGCCAATGCTGCACACAAGAGGTGGGCCATCCAGTGCCGCCAGGGTAAGGCAACCATCTCATCACTCTAAACTCACACATTCACAAGGTCATCACACTTTCACTGGCATCTCATTCACTGCCAGCTCAAGGGACATCGCCACTTGCTCTCTCACATATACACCCTCACATCTCCATCTGGCCTCATCTCCTTTGGATACTGCCTCGTCAGCCCTCACCATCTTGAGGCCACTTGCACAGATCAACATGTGCCCCCACACACACACACCCTGGGTTACCCCGCTTCCCCAGTACAGCCCTCGCCCTGCAGCCTCTTCCCTTGCCCGAGGCCCTTCTCCCCCTTCCCCAAGCAAGCCCCAGTCCTGCAGCCATTGAAAAGTCACCCCCGCCTTACGGCTGGTCTGGTAGGTAGAGACCTGCCCGTGAGCCCCCCTAAAAGTGATGTGGTGCTGCCTGATAAGCCTGGCGCTGATGACAGAAGCCAGAAGCCCTGCAAGTGGGGCATGGGTGCTTCCAGCCACTTGTGATGCAGCCTGCGTCCAGGCCAATGTGGTAAATCCGGGCATGAAGGATGGTGGCGGCGGGGGGGGGGGACAATAGATCAAGCAAAGGACCCCCCCACCCCCTACCCCCTCCCCACCTCCCCAACACACCTACAGGATCATGGCCAGGCATCTGTGGTGTTGTAAATAAACTTACCTGCCTTGTCCCTCGCTGTCTGCATCCTCACATCGGCAGTTCTCACCTCGGCCTGAGGGCCTGCTGATCTGTGCGTGCCGGAGGGCATCCCCTTGGTGTCATAAGATTGCTCAGCATCCCTGATTGGACAGCCAGCCCACTGCCTGGTCTTTTGAAAAAATCAGTGGGGCATATGTAAAACAAGCTGTGCTGACTCGGGAGCTAAAATTAATCCCCCATGTCTGGTTCCCGAGCCTTGATTAAAAGTTCAGCCCTGGGTGGCCGAAAGCAGAAAATCATAAGGGGAAGGTTGGGGTGAGGGAAGGGGGTGGGGTGGAAAGCAAAGAGGTTCGTGGTCGCATCATCAGCAGCTTACGCATTATGTCATATAACAGGATGATGTTAGGGTGGGAGTTCAGAAGGTGAATAGACAGGAAAATACCATCATCTTCTATGTTATCTGCGATGCTGGATGCCACAGGCTCTGTTGCAGCTGGCCCCATAATGTGGAGAATCAACCATCTCCTCTGTGGAGTTCAGGGAATGCAGGTGTTTTGACTCCCACTGGTTCTACTCTGCTCCCTATGGTTATGAGCCACCATGTCCTGCAAGAGAGAGGGAAGAATGTCAATGATTGTGTTGCACTATGTTTGGGTGATGTGCCTGCCACAGCTGAATAGCTGGAAGTATGTAGAAGTAGCAGGTTTGTGTGAGGTTGGCATCCTTGGAAGGCGTGTAAGGATGGGCTGGAGTATCTGAATGTTAGGCTTGAGTCCTGAGTGCTAGGAACTGTTGATGGAAGAGTGATTGAGCTTTGGTGCATTGGGCAGTGTGAGAGATTGCTGGTGCGATGGGTATGAGATGCCATGTGAAGATGCATTCATTGACCTTGACCACCTTCATGGGGTCATTGAATTTTTTGCAGCGCTGCTCCTTGTGACGAAATTCCAGCATTGACCACCCTGGCCACCTGCTCCCATTCCCTTCTGAAGTTGCTGTTTGAGGGTCTCTTGACCTCCTGCAGAAACATGACCTCTCGACCTCTCTCCTCCTGTCGCCCTCCAGAATTAAGGCCTCTGGCATTCTGTGAACCTAGGAACCCTCACTCTTCCCTGGGGTTCCATTTGTGCAGCTCCTACTTGTAGCCAGTGTCAGTACAGGCAGTTAGTAGCAATTCTGTTCCACTGCATGCAGCTCCACTTAAAGAGGGGAAGACTGCCTTTAAGAGGAGCAAGCTGATTGGACCATGTGACATCAGCACACACTGCTCAGATCCCTGCTCAGAGGCCAGCAGGGTGGGCCCCTGTCAGGCTAACACTACAGTCATTTCAATGAGGAGGCAACACCAAGTTTGCACGCTGCCTGCCTCAACAGGAAGGGGGGTGGGGGGCAGGGGGGAAAGATCATAAATTGCGACACCAACACACAAAATTTTTAACATTCAGTAGGTGTTATTTTTCCAGTAATTCAGTCTGTTATTCCCTCTCCAGTACAGTTAACTTAGTGCTTATGGTAGGTCATCCTGACCTGGAACTTTAACTCGGTTTCTCTCCACAGATGTTGCCTGACCTGCTGAGTATTTCCAGCATTTGTACTTTTTATTATAGCTGAGTCAGTGTTACTCCTCCAGAACTCAATTTACTTCTCCTCCCTGGGTGGAATCATTCCAGATTTGCACTAAGTGCGGTAGCGGCAACTTCTCACACCACATCGTTCCAAACCGGCTGCATAAATTATGCATTCCCAGGGAACATGCCGTTTCCATGGTGAGCGGGCTCTCATTTGCCCGCCATGCCAATACCTCGCCGCTTCATCATACCGGGCGCCATATTTAAAGTGTAGCCGCATGCACATCTCTCAGTGCTTTCAGCCCAGGACTGCCGCATGGAAGACAGGATGGCCCCGAAAGGCAAAAAGACTGCAGCCCTCCGGTTTAGTGATATGTCCCTCAAGTGCCTTTTGGATGCCGTGATGCCCTCTACCCCTGCTCTGGCCGCAGGAGGAGCAGCGGCATCACCAATCTGGCTTGGAAGGCGGTGGTCAGCACCAGTACCCTACAACAGAGGACAGTCACCCAGGGCAGAAAGAGGATGAATGATCTCCTCCATTCCGCCAGGGTAAGTCACTCTTCTCATCACTCTCAACTCACACACTCATATAACCCATCACGCATCCACAGGGCTACCGCTCACAGCCAGTTCAAGTGACATCACCATTCACTCTCTCACACAAACCTTCATCGCCCTCATCCCAACCATGGGACCAGTCACCACCCACACCTGCCGGCATACTTATCATCTGGCCCGGCAGGGTCCTGCTTACACCCTCTCCGTCTCTATTCATGCAGGACAAATTGGCGCACAAAAACAGGGAGAGGTCGCAAACTGGTGGAGGAATGCCTGACATCAAAGTTCTCACAGACTTTGAAAATAGAGCCATTCAGCCGGCCAGCGAGGATCTGGACCATTCCTGCATTGACCGTGAGGTTGGTGGTTCTCTACCAGCTGAGGACTCAGCAGTGCAACATCCATCAGACAACCATGCTGTGAGTGATGTGTCCTGTTTCACAGGCCACTGCCATGCACTAATTATCTCATAGACTCATAGATTCATAGACGTTTACAGCACAGAAGTAGACCATTCAGCCCATCGTGTCTGCGCCGTTCAACAAAGATCTGACTACACTAATCTCATTTTCCAGCTTGGCCCATAGCCCTGGAGGCTGTGGCAACGAAAGTGACTCTCTAAATACTTCTTGAGTGTTACGAGAATTTCTGACTCAATCACCCTTTCAGGCAATGAGTTCCAGACTCTAGCACCCTCTGGGTGAAAATATTTCTGCTCAACTCCCCTCTTGGCCTTCTAGCTCTTACCTTAAATCTATGCTCTCTGGTTATTAACCCCTCTACTAATGAAAAAAGTGCCTCCCTATCTGCCCTATCTATGCCCCTCATAACCTTATGCACTTCTGTCAGGTCCCCTCTCAACCTTTGCTGCTCCAAGAAAAACAGCCCTAGCCTATCCAGTCTTTCCTCACAGCTCAGACCCTCCAGCCCAGGGAGCATCCTGATAAATCTCCTCTGCATTCTCTCCAGTGCAATCACATCCTTCCTATAATGTGGTGACCAGAACTGCACGCGGTACTCCAGGTGTGGCTTAACCAGCGTCTTGTACAGTTCCAGCATAACCTCCCTGCTCTTGTATTCTACACCTTGGCTAATAAAGGCAAGCATTCCATATGCCTTAACCACCTTATCTACCTGCCCTGATTCCCTCCGGGACCTGTGGATATGCACACCAAGGTCCCTCTGCTCTTCAGTACTTTCCGGGGTCCTACCATTCATAGTGTAACCCCTTGCCTTGTTAGCCCCCCCCCAAGTGCATTACCTCTCACTTTTCTGGGTTGAATTCTATTTGCCACTGCTCTGCCCACCTGACCAGTCATTGATATCCTCCTGCAGTTTACGGCTATCCTCCTCATTATTTACCACCCTACCAATTTCCATGTCATCTGCGAACTTCTTGATCATACCCCCTACATTTAAGTCCAAATCATTTATGTACACCACAAACAGCATGGGCCCCAACAGCGAGCCCTATGGAACCCCACTGGAAACAGGCTTCCAGTCACAGAAATATCCCTCTACCATCACCCTCTGTTCCCTGCCTCACAGCCAATTTGGGTCCAACGTGCCATTTTGCCTTGGATCCCATGGGCTCTTACTTTCTTGACCAGTCTGCCATGAGGGACCTTATCAAAAGCTTTGCTAAAGTCCATGTAGACCACATCAAATGCATTACCCTCATCAACACTCCTGGTTACCTCTTCAAAAAATTTGATCAAATTTGTCAAACACGATCATCGCTTAACAAATCCATGCTGACTATCCCTGATTAATCTGTGTCTCTCCAAGTGCAGATACACTCTGTCCCTCAGAATTCTTTCTAGTATCTTCCCCACCACCGAGGTTAGACTGACTGGCCTGTAATTTCCTGGTCTATCCCTTCCTTCCTTTTTTAATAATAGGACAACGTTAGCAGTCCTCCAGTCCTCTGGCACCTCACCTGTAGCCAGAGAGGATTTGAAAATTACTGCCAGGGCCCCTGATATCTCTTCCCTTGCCTCCCTCAATAGCCTGGGATACATCTCATCCAGGCCTGCGGATTTATCCACTTTTAAGGCCGCTAAACCTGCTGGTACCTCCTCTCTCTCTATGTTAATTTCCTCTAATATTCACAGTCCTCCACCCTGATGTCTAGACCTGCGTCGTCCTTTTCCATTGTGAAGACCAACGCAAAGTAGTCATTGAGGACTGTACCCCCGTCTTCCGGATCCACACATGGATGACCTCTATGGTCCCTAATTGGCCTATTCTTTCCCTAGTTGTTCTCTTGCTCTTTATATATTTAAAAAACCCCTTTGGGTTTTCCTTTATCCTACCCCCAATGCTATCTCATGCACTCTCTTAGCTTTCCTAATTTCCTTTTTAAGTTCCCCTCTGCACTTTTTATACTTCTCTAGGGACTCTGCCATATTGAGCCCTCAGTATTTGCCATAAGCTTCTCTTTTTTTCTTAATCCTAACCTTTATGCCCCTTGACATCCAGGGTACCCCCCTTTGTCTTTATATGAACACACTAGAGACAGTGCAGAGGAGATTTACCAGGATGTTGCCTGGGCTGGAGAGTTTTAGTTATGAGGAGAGATTGGATAGACTGGGGTTATTTTCCCTGAAACAGGAGATTGAGGGGGAACATGATTGAGGTGTATAAAATTATGAGGGGCATAGATAGGGTAGACAGGAAGGAACTTTTCTCCTTGGTGGAGGGATCAATAACCAGGGGGCATAGATTTAAGGTAAGGGGCAAGAGGTTTAGAGGGGATGTGAGGAAGAATTTTTTCACCCAGAGGGTGGTGGGAACCTGGAACTCACTGCCTGAAAGGGTGGTGGAGGCAGAAACCCTCATAACATTTAAGAAAAGTATTGGGATGTGCACTTGTGATGCCATGGCATACAAGGCTATGGGCCTAGGGCTGGAAAATGGGGTTAGAATAGTTAAGTACTTGTTTGACCAGTGCAGATTCGATGGACCGAAGGGCCTTTTTCTGTGCTGTAGACCTCTATAACTCTATGACTCTATATTTGCCCTGTATTTTCGCTGTTTCCTCCTTGAATGCCTCCCACTGCTCTGACACAGCTTATCTGCAAGTAGCTGCTCCCAGTCCACTTGGGGCAAATCGTATCTCATCTTAGAAAAATTAGCCTTCCCCCAGTTTAGAACTTTTATTCCCTACCCAACCTTATCATTTTCCATAACTATCCTATATCTAACTGAGTTATGGTCACTATCTCCAAAATGTTCCCCTTCTGATACGCCTTCCACCTGCCCAGGCCCATTTCCGAATATTAGGTACAGAACTGCGTTGGGCTTTCTACATACTGGCCAAAAAGGTTCTCCTGGATGCAACTTAAGAATTTTGCTCCCTCCCTACCTTGTACACTAAAACTATCCCAGTTAATTTTTGGGTAGTTAAAATCCCCTACTATTACTGCCTTATCATTCTTATACTTCTCTGAAATTTGATTACATGTTTGATCCTCTGACTGTTTGGGGGCCTATAGTACACATCCAACAGCGTGTTTGCCCCTTTTGTGCTTTTTACTTCTACCCACGTGGCCTCATTTGATGATCCTTCCAAGATATTATCCCTCCTCACTGGTATAATTGATTCCTTGATCAATATCCCCCTCTTTATTTCACCTGAATACCCCATTTCCAGGAATGTTGAGCTGTCAATCCTGCCCTTCTTTTAGCCAAGTCTCGGTCATGACTATGATATCATATTCCCACGTGCCTATCTGTGTCCTCAGCTTGTCTGTCTTATTCCTCAGGTCCTTGCATTAAAATATATTCCATTTAGCCTTGCTAAACTCACTTCTTTCTTATCTAGCCTATGTTTCCTCTGCCTTCCAGTCTCACTTACTAGCGTTTTAACGTCTAATTCCATCTCAGCTTCTCTCCCCTCTGAACTACTTTTCAAGATCCCATCTCCCTGCCAAGTTAGTTTATATCCGCCCCAACAGCTTTAGCAAACCTCCCCACAAGGACATTGGTCCCGTTCCTGTTCAGATGTAACTTGTACAGCTCCCAACTCCCCCCAGAAATGGTCCCAATGCCCCAGGAATCTAAAGCCCTCCATCCTGCACCATCTCTCCAGCCATTCATTCATCTGCTCTATCCTTCTGTTCCTATGCTCTCTACTGTGTGGCACCGGGAATAATCTGGAGACTACTACCTTTGAAGTCCTGCTTTTGAATTTCCCACCTAACTCCCTAAAGCCTGCAGGGGCCTCATTGCTCTTTCTTCCTATGCCATTGGTTCCAACTTGGGCCACGACCTCTGGCTGTTCGCCCTCCCCCTTCACAATGCCCTACAGCTGTTCCATGACATCCTTGACCCCGGCAATCGGGAGGCAACATACCATCCAGGAGTCACGTCTACAGCCGCAGAAGCGCCTGTCTACTCCCCTCACTAACAAATCCCCTACCACTATTGCCCTTACACAATTCTTCCTCCCGTGCTGAGCAGTGCCATGGCGTTGGCTCTGGTTGGCCTCCAGAGAGGAACTGTCACACTCACCGTTTTCCAAGGCCGAAAAAGGGTTTGCAAGTGACTTGCACTCAGGGGATTTCCTCACTACCTGTCTGGTCCCCTTCTTCTGTCTGGTGGTCAGCCATCCCCTCTCTGCTTGCACTTCATTAAGCTGTGGGGTGACCACATCCTAAAACGTGCTATCCATGAACCTCTCAGCCTCGTGTATGCACTATAGTGACCCCAGCTGCCACTCAAGTTCCAAAACCCGGAGCTCGAGTTGCTCCAGTTGGAGGCACCTCCTGCACACATGGTCATCCAGACCTCCAGGAACGTCTAGGATTTCCCACATAGTGCAGAATGTACAAATCACAGGACTGAGCTCCCCAGACATATCTTAACTAAATAGAATATTTAGAATATATAGACCCTTGCTTTTATTTTATCCTTACTCCTACTTGAGTATAGACTAGATGCTAGATCCTCTAGATAGACTAGATCCTCTAGGTGCTGCTGACTGCCTGCCCCAGAGTCCTCCTCTCGCACTCTCCTCTAGGTGCTGCTGACTGCCTGCCCCAGAGTCCTCCTCTCGCACTCTCCTCTAGGTGCTGCTGACTGCCTGCCCCAGAGTCCTCCTCTCGCACTCTCCTCTAGGTGCTGCTGACTGCCTGTCCCAGGTTCCTCCTCTCGCACTTCCCTCATCTCCTTGCTTTCGCAGGAACATCTGCCAAACAGCTGATCGAGTCCACAAGCCAGGGCCTCCAATCAAGCCCCGAGGGAAGCTCAGAAGAATCCACTGAAACCCTCCCTGAAGACCCATCACAGCACTCACCCACACCCTCCACCAGCGCAGGGTGGGACCTAGATTTAAAATAGCCCCGAGATCACAATCTGGTGAGCACATTGCACTTTCTGATCCACAGCAGGCAATGGCAGGGGCTTCCCAGGTGTCCGGCACTTGAAGGACTGCAGGAGGCCAGGAATTTGCTGAATCCAAGTCAGATGAGGAGCCTTTGGACTCGGTCATACCTCAGATGCTGGAGCTGCAAAGGCAAGCTCAGGAACATCAGGAAGGGACATCCACTGCACTCCTCAGGTTTCAAGGCACAATGGAGGAGTCCGTCTGTCTTCAGGCTGAGATGATAGCACCAGCATTGCAATGCATCGGGTCAACATTGGTAGAATGCCGGCTGCCATGGAGACCTTAGTCCAGGACGTTCCTCCTGCACTGCTGCATGGGCTAAATGCCATATCTGACGCCATAGTTGGCCTTCAACAGTGTGTACGTGAGAGGGATGCAGGGCAGCCCGATCTCACTCCAGCTACAACCTTCTCAAGGAGTCAGCCCAGGGCCCTCGGACACCCATAGTGAGGAGGATCAGCAGGTGCACATCTCAGGGCCATCAATCCAGGTAACTCAGGAGTGTCTGGCCCATCTGACTCCCCTCTTCCTGTGACCTCAGCAGCTCCAGCTCCACAGGCCGAGGAGGATGCCACTGCCACACAGCAGGACCGCAAAAGTAGTCTGGAGCCCTCCAAGTCTTGGCCCTCAAGAGGACGCCCACCAAGGTCATCACCGACAGGGCGTAGCAGTCAGCAGACTGCCTCCACCTCCGCTGTGGATGTCGGGTGGAAGATGTAGCTGCACAGCCTGGGCATGGGTGTTAATCACTTGTACTTAATGTTCACTATTGTAAATAAACTCCCAAGAATGTCTCCCTACCTGTGGGTCCTTGTTCTGATGAGCAGTGTTTGTGTCACTTAGATGTGAAACTTTTCTGCACAAGATAAAGGCAGGTGTCTCAGTCCAGCGCCTTTTCCCTGTGCTTTGTGCAGCCTTCAGACCAAAGTGATGGTCCAGCCTCACACTCACTGGACATATTAGTGATGCCTGCACCTCAACGGTATTTGTCATTGCTGCCAGAATGTTGTGGGCAGGTGTCACAGAGTTCCGTCAATCTCTCTGTGTGCTCTCAGCACCTTTGAATGCAAATTCCCATTGTTTCACTATGTCTTTGGACTTTACCTCTCTAATAATAAAAAAATCTATCATAGTACCAATTTTACCAGTAATCTCTGGGAAAAATAAACACACTGTTTCTTAACTTCTCCTGGCTAGGTGAAACATTTCACTCCCTGCTTTGAATTAAAGCTAGTCTGGTTTATTTAAAAATGCAATTGTTCCCTTTACTCCTTACATTCTAAAACTTCTCCCATGTTTACCTATTTAACATTTCAAAGCTAGCTTATCTTCTATACATCAAAGGCTTCAGACCAGTTGACTGACTGACTGACACACACACACATACACAACTATTACTCTACTTTACAATAAATTCCAATAACATTATGAAAATTATTATACCTTCCCGCCATGCGTCTCCATGACAGGAGCATTATCTCAGAAGGTATTTGCGCTGCCAGATGTTAGACTGGAGTCAAATGTTCATAAATGCAATGTGAGGATCCAAGGAGTCTCCTCACTGCATGTTGTCATCATCCTCCACAAATCTAGCAGCAATGGGGGCCTCCCAAGCATGCCTGCCTTGTCTGGCCAGCGTGATGGCCACATTGCCATCCCTCACCTCCATCGACGTCCTCCTCATTGGAGGAGACCTCCAGTTCCTGCATCTCCTCCTCAGCCAGCTCCTTTCCCTGTTGCAGCATCAGGTTATAAAGGGCGCAGCAGACGATGACAATGCATGACACCCTCTGTGGACTGTATTGCAGGGCTCCACCAGACCGGTCCAGGCACCGGAACCTCATTTTCAGCATCCCGATGGTTTGCGCCACCAAGTTGCGAATTGCAGCATGAGCCTCATTATAGCTTCTCTCTACTGCAGTCTGAGGCCGCCCCATGGGTGTCACTGGCCACGTGCTCTGCAGGTAACCCGTGTCCCCCAGGCACCATCCCTGCAGCCTCTGTGGACCCTGGAAGATGTCAGAGATCTGTGACCGACTGAGAATGTAGGAACCATGGACACTCCCTGGAAACTGTGCATACACCTGCAGGATGGTTGCACGCAGCTGCACATTCAGCAAATGGAACCCCTTGTGGTTGACATAGTTGACCATATGTTGTGATGGAGATCTAAGCGCCATGTGAGTGCAGTCGATCACACCCTGCACCTGTGGGAAACCTGAGATCTGGGCAAATCTAATTGCTCTTGCAATTTGGCTCTCTTGGTCCCGGGTAAAATGAACAAAGTTGTGTGCCCTCGCAAAGATGGCATCCGGGACCTCATGGATGCATTTGTGGGTGAAGGCGTGTGATATCCCATAGAAGTCACCTGTGGAGCCCTGAAAAAAGCCACAGGCGTAAAAATTGAGTGCCGCAGTCACTTTCATGTAAAAAGAAAGATGCGTGGGTTAGCTCGGGTGTACTAAGAACCTCTCTTGGTTAAGTCTGAAGGCCCCTTAACACATCCCAGAGAATGCTGGCCACCACTTGGATGGCCAGAGTTCATTGCACTGCATGGCTGCCCAAAATCCCAACTACCTCCGCCTCAGTCCACTTGACCAATTGGCGTCAGCCTTGCCCTTTGGACTGCATGCTGTGATCTTAGCTCAGGCATTCTCCTAACCCGCACTGCGAGGCTGCACTGTTAGCCTGAACCATGGGGGAGGCTGATCCAAACCAGAATGATAACATTGCAAGGGGCTGTGAGTGCCTCCACCAGTGGCTGCTCCATGGCCAGCTTTAGCGAGGAGATTGTACAACTTGCCCAGTGGTCCAACTGTTCTTCAGTCCATTAAAACACTCATGACTTTGCAGTCTGTGCCCGAGGGGTGAAAAGCTGCATTTTCATGCCTCTGTGTAGCTTGAGTGGGCAGATAAGCTAGAGGCCCGACTCCACACATGTCAACGTTGCTGCGTCTGAACTGTCTCAGCCGCAGAGGTTTCCCTAATGCGTGGCCGCTTCCCTCCCCCCAACCCTGAACATGCTTGTGCACTACCTTCAACCACAGGGCAGCCCTTGCACCCCCCGCCCACCCCCAACCTGCCCAACCTGCCTCAACCACAGGGCAGCCCTTGTCCGGCCCCTCGCTCAAAAGTGCCTCAACCTTGAAGTCCAACAGGCATCCCTCAGGAGCACTCCGCAACATTACCGTGCACTCACCTCCGAGTTCCCCTCAAAGTGCAGCCCGCCAAGTGCACACCTTGTAAATGCTGTTCTGAAGCACGTCGGTGTGATGGACGGATGATTCAGCGGGATGGGGGGGGAGATGATTCTGGTGAACTGGCCTTATGATAGGCAGATGTATTACGATGAGGTTCCCAACATCGAATGGTGGGAAACACGGCCTGCCATTGACAGGCTGAGCGGACGATTGCAAACTGGTTTCACAACGTCATAAAACCGACTTCTGGCCTTTTCGCCACATTGTTCACTCACATCGCCCAGCACGCCCGACGCCAGCGGGCACGGAAAATTCCGACCTGTTTCTGAACAAAGGCATTGGAAGCTACAAAGAAACTTCCATTTCAGACAGATTATTCTCCCGTAAGTTAGAGATATCCAATCACAATGCCGCCTGGTATGAGGAAATACAAATAGGAAGAACATTTTGAACCAACTGGGTCTGTCCCAACCCCTACCTTAGCCTATACATGAAATGATCATCAATGACACAGAATGATACAATATGGAAAGACTATTTGACCCAACAAGCTCATGTCAATGTTTGCCCTCCATGCGAGCAAATAGTTTCAATCACATTTACCTGTCTTGTTCCCAAACAAGGTTTTGCATAAAATTACACAAAATATACAGCACAGAAACCAGCCATTTGGCACAACTCATCTGTGCTGGTATTTACACTTCACACACATCTCGTCCCATTCCATTTATTTTACCCCAGCCTTTCAGCCTATCTTTCTATTCTCTTTTCTCTTATGTAATCATCTAGTTTCCTTTTGAAAACATCTAAGCTATTTGCCTCAACCTCTTCCTGTGGTAGGGAGTTCCTCATTCTCACCACTCTCTGAGTAAAGAAATTTCTCCTTATTTCCCTATTAAATGTATTATTAACTATTATTAACTATAGTTTTGGATTCTCCCACAAGTGGAAACATTCCATCCTTATTTATCCTGTTCAAATTCATCCATTATTTTAAAGATCATTGTTAGGTCACCCCTAAAACTTCTCTTTTCTTAAGAAAAAAAAGTCAACCTGTTCAATCTTTCTCAATAGCTGGTTAAGCATCAGTTAGAATATTGTGTCCAATTCTGGGCACCACACCTTAGGGAGAATGATAAGCACTTGCAGAGAGTGCAGAAGAGATTTGCCGGAATGTGACCAGGGATAAGGGTCTTCAATTATATGAAAAGACCATACATGGTGCGCAGGGCATGATTTCAAAATTTGCAGATGATGCGGAGATTGGAATTGTTGTCAGCTGTGATGGGGATAGTCTTGAACATCAAAAGGACATAGACATGATGGTGGATTGGGCAGACAAGTGGCAGATGAATTCAATGCAGAGAAGTGTGGGGTGATTCATTTTGGCAGGAAAAGTATGGTGAGACAGTATCAAATAAAGGGAGAGCCTCTAAAGAAGGTGCAGTAACAGAGGGACCTCTGTGTATACGTACATAGGTCATTGAAGATGGCGGGGTATAGTGAGAGAGCAGTTAATATAGCATATAGCTTTATTAATAGGGGCATTGAGTACAAGAGTAAAGAGGTCATGTTGAGATTGTTGTACAATCTCCTTGTATAAGACACTAGTAGGCCTCATTTGGAGTACTGCGTCCAGTTCTGGGTGCCATACTTGAGGAAGGATGTGAAGGCATTGGAGAGAGTACAGAGGAGATTCACAAGAATGATTCCCAGGTTGAAGAACTGTAGCTATGAGGATAGATTGGAGATGTTGGGACTGTTTTCCTTGGAGAAAAAAAGGCTGAGAGGAGACTTGATAGAGGTATTCAAGATCCTGAGGAGTATGAACAGGGTAAATAGTGAGAAACTGTTCCCATTCAAGAGAACATCAAGAATTACAGGGCACAGATTCAATATAATTGGCAAAAAGAGTAAATGTGATGTGAGGAAAAATTTTTTCACCCAAAGGGTGAATGGAGCCTGGAATAAGCTTCCTGAAAGGGTGGTGGAGACAGGTTTGATCGAGGTGTTCAAAAGGGAATTGGAATGCTACCTGAAAAGAGAGAATGTGCAAGGTTATGGGGATAAGGCAGGGGAGTGGGACTAGTTGGAGTGCTCTTTCAGAGAACCAGAGCAGACTCGATGGGCCGAATGGCCTCCTTCTGCACTGTAAAGATATTGTGATACTGTGAAACCGGGATTGTTCCCTTTAGAGCAGAGAACATTAAGGGGAGATTCACAGAGGTGTTGAAAGTGATTTACTGAGGTATTCAAAGTGATTTACAAAGATGTTCAAAGTGATCCACAGAGGTGTTCAAAAGGGTTTTGATAGAGTAAATAATGAGAAACTGTTTCACTGGCAGGAGAGTCAGCAACCAGAACACGCAGTTTACGGTGATTAGCAAAAGAAGTAGATGGAAGATGGGGAGAATGTTTTTATACAGTGAGTATTGTGAACTGGAATGCACTACCTGAAAATGAATTGGAGAAAAAAAAATCAGACCCCACCTTCTCATAAATTATGAGACAAATTCTTAAAAATCAGGAGATTTGGTAAAAAAAAATCATGAGTTTTGTTTTCAAGCATAAATCAAAATAGATTGACAGTTGGTTTATAAATATTATTAGTGTCTTATTAAATCACCCACAGTTCAGTGCTCTTTAAAAAAAACTATATCACTGCATCTAAAAATGTTTTATCAAAGTCTTTTTAAAAATTTCACCTGTTATCCCCACAATGTTAAAGAAGGATCTGCCCTCCTATTACTATTCGCTGATACAATTGCTTCCTTGTAGGATGAAACCTAACCCACACGTCCCAGCCTATTGCATTAATACATTAAACATACAATTATCTACAGTGCAGTAACTATTATCCAAATTGGAATTATTCAAAATACGATAGTGACAACTAAGTTAATACAATCATATGAATAATAACTGGCAGGTAAAGACCCCCTGGTCCATTCAGCCTATTCCACACAATTGCAATGCCTTATGTGTCACTATATATGCTGTCCCCATTCATAAAAGTTTAATTATCAGTTTCAATGATTAGTTTTAATCATTATCTTCATTTGCAATATCTTGAAATAATTCGGTTTAACAAATGGATATGATCACGTGGAACAGTAGATACTTGTTGAACAGTACAGTTACTCTGCTCTTTTGGTACCAATAGACAACAATTTGCAATTCTATAGAACTCCTTAGGAATGGGCACAACACAAAGTGCTCACATTGAGGAGTGCAAAACGGTGGATGCTAAGCAGGAGGGAAAAGTTTAAAAATAGAGCATGTTGGAAAATGAAAGGCACAACAGAAGAAAAGTGTTATTATGATTTTTTTTAAAAGTAGAGAGGGTGGAGAGAACTGAACTGAAAGGCCAGTCCTGTTATGGCTCAATGAGGGGCTGTCAATAGTGAAGTGAAAAACAGTAAGAAGCTTGGTCTTTGAGGAGTAAAGGGAGCATGCAGGAATTTGAAAGTTAAGCCAAAACGATGAGGCAATTCCCTAAGGCTTCTGAAATGCCTGAGCTGAGAGTGCATATGTGTGTGTGTCTGTGTGTGTGTGTGTGTGTGTGTGTCTGTCTGTCTGTCTGTCTGTCTGTGTGTGTGTGTGTGTGTGTCTGTGAGGGAGAGAGAAAGGCAGCGCGAGCACCCTGGTACCCTTAATCGTTCCCGTCGGCTCATCATCTCCAGCATTTCACTTGCAGGACACTTACTTCTTTAAAATAAAGCCAGCGGCATCTTCAAGGTCTTGCAGAACTGTTCCCTGTAACTTAGTCGCAAATCAGCAGGCAGAAAGTCTGCAACCCGGACCCAACCTGGCTTCCCAATTAGCAGAATTGGGAATCCCAGCAGCAGAAAAGTGGCAAGATTTCACAGCTCTCTCACGAAATCGTGAGAGAGTCTGAATTTGACTGAGAATTTGCATCTCTTGTGATCAATTCATGAGAGTTGGCATGTCTGAGAATTGTAGGACTATGAAGAAAGAATGGGGGAACAGGAATAATTGGATAGCTCTTTCAACGAGCCAACACAGGCATGGTGAACCAAATGGCCTCCTTCTGTGCTTATTATCCTATGATGTTATGATTCTATACCTTCAACGCCTTTTCTTTGATTCAGCTATCCAATCTAATCCTGAATGTCGACGGAGCTACTGCCTCAAGGACTAAACTGGATGTGTGTTCCACAACGCTCTACATAAAGCAATTTCTCTTGCTCTCTGTTCTAATTCTCTTCATTTAATCTTGTATTCATGGCCCCTCAACCATAATTTTAAACACTTCTCCCAGGCCACTCTGTCAGAGCACATGAATAGCTGATAAATTCAGGCTTGCAAGTCAAAATAGTAGACTTCAACAAGTCAGCCACCTAAAGTATCAGTCTCCAATGACATTCCCAAATGACAAGACCCAGAAGGTCAATCAATGGCATATCAGGCCCCAATGTGCCCATTATAAAATTAACTGGCCTTAACATAATACATACCAGATTAGGCATGGCTTATCACCAAAATATTAGGCCATAACATAACAAATATTAATCCCCCAATATGCTTATCACAAAAATACCAGACCTTAGCATGATATTGGGGCCATGAATGGGAGGTCATGTCAATCTAATTTAGTGGTTTTCTTTGAGAATGTGAAAAAGGAACTTGAGGATGTGAAATCAGCTCCTAACAAATTCCCAGTAGCAGACAGTTTTTAATCAAGTCCAAAACTGGACAGATAGCGGTGTTTAGGAAAATAACACTTTGAAAGTTATATTGAGGCAGAGTGTTGTGGATAGAAGCATAAAATTGCACAGAGATTTGATTGATTAAATGAATGTGAATGTAGGCAAATGTGTGGACATCCACTTTGGAGCTAAAAAGGATAGAACAGGGTACATTCTAAATGATGAAAAGATAGAAACAGTGGCAGCTCAAAGAGACTTGGGCATCTCAGTACATATGAACAGGCATGGAAAATAGTCAGAAGCGTGAATGGAATGCTAGCCAGTCTTTATACCTAGAGGAATAGAATATAAGACGGTAGAAGTCATGCTTCAGCTGTACAAAGCTCTGCTTAGACCACATCTGGAGCACTGCCCTTTACGTAGAATATATTGGCCTTGGAGGAGCCTAGATTTATCAAAATTGTACCTGGACTCCAAGGGTTAAATTATGAGCAGAGAGTACACAAACTAGAGTTGTATTCCCTGGATTTAGAAGGTTAAGGGGTGATTTGATGAAAGCTTTCAAGATATTAAGGGGAACATATAGGGTAAATGGAGAGAAACTATTTCTATGAGTTGGGGAGTCTAGGACTGAGACTTTGTCTAAAGATTAGAAACAAATGTTCCAAGAGTGAAATTAGGAAATATTTCTTCACACAAAGGGTGGCAGGAGTTTGGAACTCTCTTCTGCAAATGGCAATTAATGCTAGATCAATTGCTAATTTTAATCGGATGTTGATAGATTTTTGTTTAAGGGATATGAGGCAAAAATAGGAATATGGAGTTAAGTCACAGATCAGCCATGGTCTCGAAGAATGGCGGAACAGGCTCAAGGAACTAAATAGCCTCTCCCTGTTACTATGTCGTAAGTTCCTATATTGCTATTGCTTCATCATCACTGAGTCAAAGTCCTTGAACTCCCTGCCTCAGAGCACTGTGGAAGCACCTTCATCACACAGACTGAAATGGCTCAAGAAGGAGGCTCATCACCACCTTCTCAAGGGGCAACTAGGGATAGGCGATAAAAACCACTAGTGACGCCCACATCCCAAGAATGAAATTTAAAAAAACACTTGGCAGTGATAGGAGCCAGACATGTTTCAGGTTCTCCGTACCTCTGATACTGAACTTTATGTACAGACTCCGGTACCTTTATTTCTGCAGGAACAGCTCATGTCCATCCAGGATTGACATTTTTCATGCAAACCTCTCAGTACCAGTTGAAATTTACAAACAAATATATAAAATGTGGAAAATCCAAATTTGGTTCCTTAAGATACACTGATAATAAAACAAAATCCAACAGCTTGTTTAAAAAACTAAATTGGTGACAGCATTGTAGCACAGTGAGTGTCAGAGAGCTATTTGACTTCAGAAGCGCCACAGTCAAATTCAGTCCTTTTCTCACCTGATCTCTCTACGTTTTCCAGGAGGAGGTCACTGGCAGCCTATCTGGGGTGTTAACTCTGGCTGATCATTTCCCCCTCCCATTGCCCAGAGGCACTGAGACCAATCTTAGATACCTCCACCACCCCCTCCCTGACCTCCATCCTGAATGTGATTCCCTAACTCAGAAACTTGGGAATCATTAGATATTTTATAAATTTGAGCAAGGCATAAAGCCTGGGGACATTTCCTAATTGATAGAATTCTCTGAATTAAGTATAAATAAATACAGTAATTGCAATCTTCAGATATTTTTATAGTGTGCCTTGTTTTGTATGGAAACTCCTCCGTGGCTCTCCTGACTGCCACTTATAACCTGCTGCTGCTCTCCTCCATCTCCGCCCCCCCACCCCCACCCCGCTTGTTTTTCCATCTAGGGCTTGCTGCCCTAGTGACAGGTTTGTCATTGGGAGAAGTTCTACAATGATTGCTCCTGGCTTGTTAAACAACTCCTCAATGGTTTCATCTGCAGGTGACTGATTGCTGCTGAGTGTGGCAGGGGATTAATTGTAACAAGCTTCTTACTGATTGAAGTGTCCTGTGTTTGCAAAGAATCAGAGATGGAATATCTGTGCATGGCCCCATGTGTACATACATATCACGTGAAGGCGTGCCTCCATGGGTACGCGCATCAACGTGTGTGTTTGTAGGTGTGTCAATAAATACGTGAATTTGTGTGTGGCTGTGTATCTGGGTGTGTGCATCTGTGTGTATCAGTTGAATGGTGTGTGAGTGTTAATGGGTGTGTTGGTGTTTGGATGTGTATGGATGTGTGGTGTATGAATGTGGTGCATTGGTGTGTATGTGCATGTGGCTGTGTGTATCAGTCTGTTGGTGTGAGTGTATTTATGAATGTGTGATTGTGTGCCTGTGTGAGAGGGTGTGGACGGATCTGTCAATGTCCTTACAATGTATGAGTATGTCCACAAGCATGCTGGTGAGACTTGAGTTTATTTTGGATGTACGTACAGGTTTGTCAGTGTGGTGTGTGTATTTATGGATGTCTTATTGAATGGCAGAGCAGACCTGAAAAGCTGAATGGCCTACTTCTGCTCCTGTTTCTTATGTTATGAGTGTGTGTGAGTGTGTGCATCGTTACGATCACCATGGAAAACCACAAACCAAAATAACAACATTTACTGAATGACCTCAAATGAAGAAATTACCAACAAGATTCCATTTTTTGAAGCTTTGACTTTAACCAGAATCAGAACCAACATAACTTAAACATGAATTGACAGGCAAATGATGCTTGAAATAAAAAGATAAATTTCACTTTAAAAAGTCGATACACAAAAATACGTTTTATGCAACCACAAGCATTTGCATTACCCCTCACAGAAATGTGGCACTACGTAGCTCTGGAGTCCCACAATATGCGGTTCTTTATTTGCACAGGGTAGGTCAGGAGTCCTATCCAACAACAGCTTTCACCTTTGAGATTCATGGATATGATTATCATCAACAAGGCACACTTCTACAAACTCTCTCTCCCTTAGGTCATGATAGTCCTATGGTGTAGCATTCCAGAGTTGCTTTTCAACTGACCAACTAATAACACCCCGGTTCAGAGTTTGGCCGCTTCTGGACAATACACAGCTCTTTAAGAGTATCTAAGTTTCCCAGTTTTAGACTTTTTTTTAGCCAGCTCACACCAAGAACACCTGTCTCCTTTTCTGCCAAGCAGAAAGACAGAATTCATAAGAATTCTCTGTGTTCCTCTTTCTGTCTCTGTTTACTTTATCTTTGTGTCAGTGTCTGTATGCTGATCACCTTCACCCCCCAGCTTCTCTGCTTGTAGCTCTCCTTTGTGTCAGCCAGCCACATGGCTTCTAGGTCAAAAGTCCTCAGATCATATGGACCAATATTTCCTATTATCCAAGAAAATTACAATTGAATCCTTTACAATTAATGCAAATTCTTAGAAATTATTTTCAAGCCATCTCCTTTTGTCTTGCACCATCATCAAGGGAGACGTACATGAGGTGGGAGTGGAATATGAGGCCAGGAGGGATACACGGGGATAGGAGGATTGCACAAAGCTTGGAGGAGTACATGGGGATTGGAGGGAACTCTGAGGATGGGAAGGGTACATGGGCTATTAGGAATACATGGGCTTGGAGGAAATATGGGGATGGAAGGGATACATAGGATGGGAGGGATACATGGGGATGGGAGGGCTGCATAGCAATTGGAGGTCTACAGGGGATAGGAGGGCTGCATATCAGTTGAAGATCTACAGGGGATGGGAGGGGCACACAGGGATTGTAGGGGTACAAGGGGCTGGAAAGGGTACACAGTTCTGGGATGGATAGACAAGGCTGGGAGGGATAAGTGGGATAAGGAGGTCTAGCCAGGGCTTGGAGGGGTACACAGAGCTGGAAGGGGTACAGGCAGGACACAGGGCTGGGAAGGATACAGAGGGCTGAGTGGGGTACATGAAGTGGGAAGGTGTTCTCAGAGCTAGGAGTCATAAAGATAAAAAGGAAATCAAATGAGTCATTGGCAGGTGATAATGTAAACAAGATGGAAAGGCAAGTCAGGGCACATCTCCTTCTCACCAACAAAATCATCTTTCTGTCTTCAGGGACTTCTGCTGTTTTTATCTAAGCTATTTTTTTAAGAGTCCAATTCTAATTTATGCCAGGTTAAGAAATGATTGGCCAACACATCAAAGAAAGGACATTAGTGCCATTCCAAGGATCAGAGGGACGGGTAAAGGGGGTTCTTTATTTTCTTTGGGAAATGTCTGAGCTCATAAGGTAACCTGATGGAAGTTTTTGGAATTCTAAGGAGAATTGACAAAGTAGATCCCTGCAAAATTTCTCCCTGTGGTAAAGGGGTCAAATGCAAGGGGCCACAAGAGAAAAAGGGATAAGGATAAGGGAACTTTATCACTCAAAAGGAAATAGGGTTGCGGCATTAGATCCTCCAGAAGGACATTGATGTATAAGTGCTGGGGCTCAGGAAATAATTAGGTATTTGTGCAGCGAAAGCAGTGGTTGAGAGAGAGGCTGAGGAGATGGGTAAATTGAATTGCGAGATGGGAGAAGGTGGGTAGATGGGGCTGAAGAATGGTGAGAAAGGGGGTTAGGTAGGACTGAAGAATTGGTGAGAAAGTGGATAGGTTGGGTTGAGCGATGAGAGGAGGGGAATAGGTGGGGTTGAGACTCATCGACAAATTGCAGTCAATTGGATCAAATGGTCTTTTCTTGTTCTTCAAATTATATTGGAAATTTATAGAATATTTTACATCAGAGAGAGGCCCTTTACCTCCCATTCGCTTTTCCTTTCTAATTTTTCTTTACAAATATTTATCCACTTCCCTATTAAAAATGGTGAAGAAACACCAACACACCACCCCACCTCTCAAAAAAACTCAATTTCAAAAGCCAGGGATTGAATCAATCTGATGAAAAGGCACTACAATACAGAGAGACCATCATAGAATCATAGATACAGCATGGAAGGAGGCCATTCATTCCATCATTTCTGTGCTAGCTCTTGAAAGAGCCAATCACAGCCCATCCATCCAAAAAGTACCTACAGTCTCCCAAGGAAGAGCATCCAAGATGGTCTCTGCCTGCTGTGTTTTGAACCTCCCTGGGTTCAGATCATTTTCAAAGACCAGACAGCTGCCTGAACAAGACCATGCCTGAAAGCAGGGGAGGAGAGTCAAGTATGACTGTGGGTCTGAGAGATTTTCAGTTCAAAAACAACACTCGAGATCTGAATAAGGGAAAATTACTGCTTAGGGCCCACAATGGAATGGCTCAGATGGTTATCCTTCTCATTCCGAAGCCTGCAACCTATTATTTTCAGGTAAACTATCCTGCCTTGAAACAGGTGGAAGACACTTCATTTCCAATAATATTTCCATACTTGTTTCTGTAGTAGAAACTCCCTTAGCAACACAAGGGGGGTAGAGATTAGTATTAGAAATCTCCAACCATTTATTCCTCTGTTCTCTACTTTGGAAAAAAAGCTACGCATTTCCGGAACACTCATATCCTGACAGCTAAAACATGGTTCTCCTTTTCTGTGCATCCCTGAATGTCAATCCCTCAAATTCCAAGATACATTTGAGTCTTGTCAATGATGGTGATTATCCAAACTAACCATGCTACTTAGCCAGCAGGTCATTTAGTTATCAATGTCTTAGCTTAGGTTGTCCTTGGTTAAGATCAATAGAGACTCCTGGAGGCAAGGCTGTTGGTAAACTTTACTTTTTATTAAACATTCTTCAAATGATGTACAGTATAAGGCTTAGCATGAGGCTTCCCATAGAACTAGCTCATAGCATGCTCAGTTGTCATGTGATCTTACATTGCTGATGATGTAGACTATCTATTTACATAGTTAATATTAACTCTTTACACTACATCTCCCCACACAAGTCTCTGACTCTACCGAATATATTATTTACATTATCCTACATCGCCCCCGAAGTCTCTGCCTTCATACCTGGTTCCCATTGTGGTGGGTTCGCCAATCTCCCTGACCTTGTTCTCAGCTCTCTCAGGGGATGTATAGGATTCAAATTCTCCATATTCTCTCTCAAACTCAGTAGCATAGTCTATAAATCAACTGTAGACTACCAGCTCTCTGTTCAGGCTGTCTTTCTGATCTTCTGGGTATCTGATCCATTCCATTGAAGGTCTTCTAGTAAATACTGTTTTTTCTCGCTATTCCATTTTCAATCTCTACAAGATAAGATCACGGATGTAATGCTTTTTCCCAAAACCTGGCCTTTGCGATTCTGGTCATGAATCCGTAATCCGTACTGATTCCCCTGGCTGGAGTTTTGGTAAGTCATGTGCATTATGGTGTTGATTATAGTTTATGGTTTGATTTGCAAGATACTCATCCTCCTTCTCCCCTATTCTCTCTATATCTTCGGCTTTGAGGCATAGCATAAACGTGTGCGGAACAACAGGAAGTTGAGACTGCAGTCATCTTTCCATTAGAAGTTCAGACAGAGCCAGACCATCCAGGAGTGGTGTGGAACAGTAGCTCAATAGTTCCAAGGTGATATTGTCATTTTTCTTCAACAAAGCCTTTACTGTCCTTACTCCCCTTCCAGCATCTCCATTAGCTTCCAGGCAGCTGGGTGAGCTAGTCACGTGAACAAATCCACAGGTTTCTGTGAGCTGCTTAAAACACTTGCTGACAAACTGTGGCCCATTGTCTGAAATGACTAAGTCTGGAATCCCGTATGCAGCAAAAATTTATTTTGGTTATGTAATGACTGTTTCTGAGGTGGGACAATGAAGATGCTTAACCTCAATCCATCTGGAGTAATAGTTAACAACTATGAGGGACGTTTTCCCTTTGAACTCGAAAAGATCTATTCCGAGATGTTGCCATGGTCTGGACATAAATGAGGATACCATCAGCGACTCTCTTTGCTCCTGGCGATGGATCGCACAGGTGATGCAGCTCAAAATCATTTTCTCTCATGATTTTGAGATCCTTGGCCACCAAACAGAATTTCATACTGTAGCACCACACTTCATAATGCCCAGTGTCCCTGGTGTATTCTCTGAAGGTTCTCGAGTCTGAGGCCTCAAGGTATGACCAATCACTGATCATAAATCAGCAAGGCGGCCACGACACTGATATCTTCATTGTCTGAAGTATTGCCTCAGGATGAGATTACTTGGAATGTATTCTGGCCATCATTTGATGCAGTATTCCCAAATTTTAGCACAATCTTCATCTGCTTTTTGTTTCTTCTGAATTTCATTTAGCCTCTGTGCTGTTGCTGGTAGAAGTTTTGTAGTCTGTGTCAATTGTTTTTCTCCAGGAAATCTCCCTGTCACCTCAAATAAATGCACGATTTTTCTTTCCCACTTTTGCCTTATTATCTGCACAGCCTTTGATAGTGTTGAATCCTCCCTTGACTGTAGAAAAATGCTAAAGTCTCCTCTAAGACTCCTACAACAATGCAATCCTGAATTAATTGGTCTTTCAGGGCTCCATATTCGCAATTCTCAGCTAGTTGGTATCAATCGTTAATGAAGGAATCTACGCTCTCTCCTGGTCTTTGGGTATGTCGATTGAACTTTTCCCTTTCTACGATTGGCCTTTCTAAGCCCTTCTGTTACAATCCCAGTTGATGCTACTACCAAACAAATCAGATCCCAGAATGAAACCTGGTTTGATAGATCCTAAATTTTATTTTTTTAGAAACAGTGGAGATAAGTTACTGAACAAATTCACAGGAGTAGGCCAATGAACTTTTAACACAAAAGAATAAAACATTTATTAAACAAGAAAAAAGAACTATATTACACCAGACAAAATGGTTGAAAAGATCTCAATACAAACACAAGAAAATGATTCAAATATTCACTATTCCTTCACTCCAGCAATTTCTTTACAAACACATACAAATTTATAAGATAAAACAATTTACCATATCTATCTTATACTTTAATATTCAGGGTAAGTATGCAATATATGTGAATCAACTGCAAACTGTGGTCAGACAAAGCACACTCCAAAGTAAATGACAGATATGACCAAAGCCGGTTAAAGGGGAGATGCTGGTACAGTGGTATTGTCACTGGGCTAGAATCCAGAGTAATGCTCTGGGGAACTAGGTTCAAATCCCATCATGGTGGAATTTGAATTCAATAAAAATTAAAAGTCTAATGATAACCGTTGTTGACGTCATAAAAACCCACCTGTTCACTAATGTCACCGGAAACGACAATGGCAAACCCAGCCCTGTCGACCCTGCAAAGTCCTCCTTACTAATGTCTGAAGCCTAGTGCCAAAATTTTGAGAGCTGTCTCACAGGCTAGTCAAGCAACAGCCTGATATAGTCATACTCATGGAATCATACCTTACAGATAACGTCACAGACACCAACACCAAGCAGAGGTGGTGGCACAGTGGTACACAGTCAGGAGGGACTTGCCCTGGGAGTCCTCAACATCGATTCTGATCCCTAGGAAATCTCATGGCATCAGGTCAAACATAGGCAAGGAAACCTCCTTCTGGTTACCATGTACTGTCCCCCCTCTGTCTCCACCCTGCACCCACCCCCCCATCAGCTGATGAATCAGTGCTCCTCCATGTTGAACACCACTTGGGGGGAACACAGAGTGGAAAGGGTGCAGAATGTACTCTGGGTGGGGGGGCTTCAATGTCCATCACCAAGAATGGCTTGGTAGCACCCACCGCTGGCGGAGTCCTGAAGGACAGAGCTGCTAGAATAGGTCTGTGTCAGGTGGTGAGGGAACCAACAAGAGGGAAAAACATACTTGACCTAATCCTCACCAACCTGCCTGTCATAGATGCATCTTTCCATGACAGTATCGGTAACAGTGACCACCACACAGTCCTTTCAGAGACGAAGTCCTGACTTCACATTGAGGGTACTCTCCATCGTGTTGTGTGGCACTGTCATTGTGCTAAATGGGATAGATTTCAAACAGATCTAGCAACTCAAGACTGGGCAACCATAAGGCGCTGTGGGCCATCAGCAGCAGCAGAATTATGCTCAACCACAATCTGTAACCCCTCATGGTCTGGCATATTCCCCACTCTACCATTACCATCAAGCCAGGGGATCAACTATGGTTCAATAAAGAGTGCAGAGAAGCATGCCAGGAGCAGCACAAGGCATACCTAAAAATGAGGTGTCAACTTGGTAAAGCTACAACACAGGTCTATTTGCGTGCCAACAACATAAGCAGCAAGTGATAGACAGAGCTAAGCGATTCTACAACCAATGGATCAGATCTAAGCTCTGCAGTCCTGCCACATCCAGTCATAAATGGTGGTGGACGATTAAACAATTCACTGGAGGAGGAGGCTCCACAAATATCCCCATCCTCAATGATGGAGGACCCTAGTACATCAATGCAAAAGATAAGGTGAAGCATTCACCTCAGCCAAAAGTGCTGAGTGGATGATCCATCTCGGCCTACTCCGGAGGTCCCCAGCATCACAGATGTCATACTTCAGCTAATTCGGTTCACTCCACGTCATATCAAGAAACGGCTGAAGGCACTGGATACTACAAAGGGCTATGGGCCCTGACAATATTTCGGCAATAGTACTGAAGACTTGTGCTCCAGAACTTGCATCGCCTCTAGCCAAGCTGTTCCAGTACAGCTACAGCACTGTCATCTACCCGGCTATGTGGAAAATTGCCCAGGTGTGTCCTGTACACAAAAAGCAGGACAAATCCAATCTGGCCAATTACCGTCCCACCAGCCTACTCTTGATCATCAGTAAAGTGATGGAAGGGGTCATCAACAGTGCTATCAAGCGGCACTTGCTTAGCAATAACCTGCTCACTGATGCCCAGTTTGGGTTCCGCCAGAGCCTCTCAGCCTCTGACCTCATTACAGCCTTGATTCAAATATAGATGAAAGAGCTGATGTTCAGAGGTGAGGTGAGAGCGACTGCCCTTGACATCAAGGCAGCATTTGACCAGATGCGGCATCGAGAAGCCTTAGCAAAACTGGAATCAATGGGAATTGGGGGAAAACTCTCCACTGGCTGGAGTCATATCTAGCACAAAGGAAGATGGTTATGATTGTTGGAGGTCAATCATCTCAGTTCCAGGACATCACTGCAGAAGTTCCTCAGGGTAGTGTCCTAGGCCCAACCATCTTCAGCTGCTTCATCAATAACCTTCCTTCCATCGTAAGGTCAGAAGTGGGGATGTTCGCTGATGATTGCACAATGTTCAGACCATTCACAACTCCTCAGATACTAAAGCAGTCCATGTCCAAATGCAGCAAGACCTGGACAATATCCATGTTTGGGATGATAAGTGGCAAGTAACATTTATGCCACACATGTGCCAGGCAATGACCATCTCCAACAAGAATCTAACCATTGCCTCTTGACATTCAATGGCATTACCATCACTGAATACCCCACTGTCAACATCCTAGGGGTTACCATTGACCAGAAACTGAACTGGACTAGCCATAGAAATACTGTGGCTACAACAGCAGGTCAGAGGCTAGGAATCCTGAGGCGAGTAACTCACCTCCTGATTCCCCAAAGCCTGTCTACCATCTACAAGGCACAAGTAAGGAGTGTGATGGAATACTCTCCACTTGCCTGGATGAGTGCAGCTCCCACAACACTCAAGAAGCTTGACACCATCCAGGGCAAAGCAGCCTGCTTGATTGCACCCCTTCCACAAACATTCACTCTCTCTACTACCGATGAACAGCATTTTGTAAATCCTACAATGTGCACTGCAGAAACTCACCAAGGTTCCTTAGGCAGTACCTTCCAAACCCACAACCATGACCATCTAGTAGGACAAGGGCAGGAGACACATGGGAACACTACCACATGGAAGTTCCCCCTCCAAGCCACTAACCATACTAATTTGGAAATATATCGACGTTCCTTCACTGTCGCTGAGTCAAAATCCTGGAACTCCCTTCCTAACAGCACTGTGGGTGTACCTACACCACAGGAACTGCAGGGGCTCGTGAAGGCAACTCACCACCACCTTCTCAAGGGAAATTAGGGATGGGCAATAAATGCTGGCATAGCCAGCAAAGCCCATATCCTGTAAATGAATAATAAAGATTCTATGGATTTCTCAACAAGCCACCCAGATAATCTCCACATTTGAAGGTCTCGTCTTGGAATTCTTTCCAAAAGTCTCTCCCACCCTGACAGCTTCAGCAAGGATCCACCTCCAGGGTTTCAGTCTCACCTTGCGATTCCTTTACCCTGGATCTCCGCATACACTCAAGCTGCACCTTCCAAGAACAATTTCAGATCTTCGGCTGTGCCAAACAGAACAACGCTTCTCCACAAGGTACCTTTGTCCTTATGACCTGTAGCACGGAGTCACCAACCTTCGGTTACCCTCTAGGATTTTCAGGGCTTCTCTCGAGTCCACTTTGCTTCAAGTTTGCTCCCTGCAGCTCTCTCTGTAACTCGGAGCCTTTTCCTCTGCTCCTTTCCCTCAACTTTATTTAACAAGATCTGTTTCTGATCTCTGCCCTTGTCCGTTACCTGGGACTGTCTTCTGGGATCTCTTTCTGTCCCACTCCCTTGTTTGGGACCTTCTCCTTGTCCCCCCTCCACCCACGTGTCCTGCTCCCTGGGACATCTTCTCTTGAATCGCGCTCCTCTTCAGTTCACCTGACCTGCAGTTTCACACTGTTTCACTTTTCTTTTGCTTCTGCGGATGTGCACAAGGCCAGTTCCCAGCTGAACAATGTAAAAATAGATAACTGTGCATGAGCAGCCCTTTCCCAGCCAGCACAGGCATGAAATCAATGAACTGCACATGTGCAGCCATCTCCCAGCTGGTTCCTGCGCAGGAGACACAAAAACAGAGAAAGACTTGAGCTGCACATGTGCAGCCAGTTCCCGGCCAGTGCATGTGCAGAAGTCCCGAGGCCTGCTGGGAACTGTAGTTCCCAAGCTCTGACGCCAATTCAACTTAAGGTAAGTTTTTTTTTCTTTTTTTTTTGTTTTATCATACTTCTAAGGCTGAAATATGTATCAAAAGCTTTTATAACATCTTCATATGTTGCCATTTCTTCATTTATGCCCTGTCTGACCATTATGTATCTGCACTACTGCCTATGGTGAAGAGAAGGGTACTGACCTGTTCCTTCCTAGGCTTCTCCGCTAGTCCAGAAGTGGTTCTGTCCCTGGTAAACCTATGACACCGGTTCTGCCACTTCTCGGCTTAATCCAGGTCTGCCACGTGTTCTATGCACTCTGGTAAGATTTTTTCCATGGCTTTACTTCATTCTAGCCTTTCTTCAAGTTCTGTTGGTGTTTTTCTCCTGTGCTGTCCTTTCTTTGCAGTTGTTATTCTTGCTTCTTTTCCAGTGGCTGGGCTCTTTTCTTGGTGTTCTTTTCCATCGTCTTTTCCACTGCCACCATCTGTTATCATCGTTGTTAGCTTAGGCTGTCCTTGGCTAGGGTCGATAGAAACTGCTGGTGGCAAGGCTGTTGGTAAACTTCGCCTTTTATTAAACATTCTTCTAACTATGTACAGGCTTCACGTAGAACCATCTCTCAGCATGCTCTGTTGTCATGTGATCTTGCATCGCTAATGATGTTGATTGTCTATTTACATATTTAACATTAACCCTTTATGCTACAAGGAACTTCTGACAAAGTTTATATTTTGCCCCCAATTTGCATAAGGTAAAAAACAAGCAAAGGGAGCAATTATAGAACAGAATTAACACAATATATTCATTACAATAAATGCTACTGATTGGATTGATTGATTGGCACTGATTTCTGTTATCTTATATATTAACCACCCAAACTGCTTGATTAGCTTCCAACCTGTAATTCATTCCTCGTTATCTATTATTTTGTATGTTAACTCCTGAACCCTTGATTAACTTCCAGCCTATAATTCATTCTCAAATGTCTGTTATTCTATACATAAACCTCATGAACTCCATTGATTAGATTCCTGTAATTTATTCCCAGGCATTTGTTATTCTACACATAAAACCCTGAAGCCCTCAATTAAATCCTGACCTCTAACTCGCTCCCAGGTATCTGCTATTCTATACATAAATGCCTGATTAGATTCCATCCTGTAACTTACTTCCAGATATCTGTTATTTTATATGTAAACCCTCATAATGTGATTAGATTCCAGCCTGTAACTCACACCTGGATATTTGTTATTCTATATATAAATCCCCCTGATCCTCTCAGTCAGGTTCCGGTCTGTAATTCGCTCCTGGATATCTGTTATTCTATATATAAACCGCCCAAACCATTCAATTAGATTTTAATTTGTTTGAAGCCTCAATGTGGACAGTGTAATTTCAATTGTTGAGAAAAACACTATTTTCTTTTAAAAATTTATTATACTGATTCAATTGGTCAATAACATATACAATGAAATGTTGACATTAAGTTTTTCCCTTATAAATTGTTTACAGTACGTTGTCCATTGTGACACGTTGACATATGGGTTTCCATTATAAAAGCATGAGAACGTGAAGTAGGGTTAGTGTATTCAAGAATTGCGCACCAACGCAAAACTTTTAATAAGATAGAGGGCACAAGATGTTGGATATTTTGGTCATTAGGTTTTTATGCTGGACAAAATAAGGAATTCCATTCTAGGGAATGGAACATTTTCCATTTCAGGTACCCGTCTGTTAGCCTCAAGTAATCCCAGGTCAGGTCAGATAGGGAATGAAACCCCCTCACACTGTCCAATGGCCTCAACTCCAACATCTGAAGAGCACCCCCTACTACACCACTGTGCCAATCAGTGCCCAAATCTATTGGAAGTTGGGTTAAGACTTCACTTTGAATGCTTGCAACTAATTCACAATGGAAACTCTCGTCCATCAATCTAACACATGGTAATGACACAAAGTCCATCCAGCCTATCCTACACAACCTAGCCTACTTTAAAACCTGGGTCCCGAGTGGTAAGAGGACAGCGTCCAGCCCCTTCTGGTCCACCCACTTCCACTATGGGCCTCTTCTTCATCTGCATTTGGTCTTAAGTTGTTTCACAAATGGTACATGAAAAAACTCTCCAGCTTTTAAAAATAACTTTCAGACACATTCAGACCAAGTATCATAGGCATTGCTTTCTCAGAGGCTGTTCTAGAGTCATAGGGCAGAATTTTCTGCCTGTCGGGCGGGCGGGCCTGACCCAATCTCTGGCGGGCGGGGAGCTGATCCCCGCCGGAGAAGTGGGCCCCGCCCCCATTTTACGTGGGTGGGCCAATTAGGGCCAGCCCAGCGTGACGTCCGCCGGGAAGCGCTATGCGCTCCCTGTGCGGGCGGGTGGGGGGGATTCCCCAAAAGCGAGAGTGCGCTCTTTCGCACATGCACATGAAAGAGCGCACATCTCCCTGAGGCTTAGTGCTGCCTCAGGGAAATCGTTGACACTTTTAAAAGAGTTAAAAATAGTAAAAAAAATCCTTAACATGTCCCCCTCATGTGACAATGTCACAGGAGATGGGACATGTTAATTAATTACACTAAAACTTTATTAAACTTTTTAAATCCCTACATGAAACCTCATCCGGCCGGTGGATGAGGTTTCACGTTTTTACTACTTCACACCGGGGCTCCTGATCTGCCCGCCAGCCTTAAGATTGAGCGGGAAGGTCCCTTAATTGTTTTAATGATCCTGTCAATGGCCTCAATTGGCCATTGACAGGTCGGTGGACCCGCAGCTGATTTTGCTGTGCCCCCGCCTTCCTGAAAATTTAAATGGGGCGGGATGATGTCAGCGAGCGGGCCCTACCCCCTGCTCGCCGACAACAAAATTCAGCCCATAGAGTCATAGAGTTGTACAGCACAGAAACAGGCCCTTCGGCCCATCGGCCATCAAGCACCTATCTATTCTAATCCCATTTTCCAGCACCTGGCCCATAGCCCTTTATGCTATGGCGTTTCAAGCGCTCATCTAAATACTTCTTAAATGTTGTGAGGGTTCCTGCCTCTACCACCCCCTCAGGCAGTGAGTTCCAGATTCTAACCACCCTCTGGGTGAAAAAAAGTTTCCTCAAATCCCCTCTAAACTTCCTTCCCCTTACCTTAAATCTATGCCCCCTGGTTATTGACACCTCCACTAAGGGGGAAAGTTTCTTCCTATCTACCCTATTTATTCCCCTCATAATTTTGTATACCTCTATCAGATCCTCCCTCAGCCTTCTCTGCTCTAAGGAAAACAACCCTGGCCTATCCAGTCTCTCTTCATAGCTGAAACGTTCCAACCCAGGCAACATCCTGATGAATCTCCTCTGCACCCTCTCTAGTTCAATCACATCCTTCCTATAGTGTGGCGACCAGAACTGCACACAGTACTCCAGCTGTGGCCTAACTAGTGTTTTATATAGCTCCATCATAACATCCCTGCTCTTATATTCTATGTCTCGGCTAATAAAGGCAGGTATCCCATATGCCTTCTTAACCCTTATCCTAACTTAAGTTTAGGAGATTGACAAGTGATCTGACTGCAGTGTCTAAAATGTTAAAAGGATTTGATATGGTGGACACAGAACTATTTCCTCTCGTGGAGATAACAAGAAGAATTGGGCATAATCTTAAAATTAGAGCTAGAAGGTTCAGGACCAAAATCAGGAAGTACTTTTTCATAGAAGAGTAGTGGAAACCTGGTACTCTCTTCCCCAAAATGACTATGGACGCTGGGGAGCAATTGAAGTTTTCAACATTGAGATCGATTGATTTTTGCTGGGGTAAGGGTATCAAGGAATATGGAACAAAGACAGCAACAGGCAGGCAAAGTGCAGATCTAGGATGGAGGAATAGAATGGAGGAATAGACTCCAGGGGATGAAAGGCCTCCTCAGAGTAACTGAGAGCAAATCCATCACACCTTACAAAGCCACTGGGCTTTTTTTATTAGTTCTTGCGATATGAACATCTCTGGCAAGGCCAGCATTAATTGCCCACCCCTAATTGAAAAAGTAGCCCTTTATAAATCATAACCCACAGTCCACAAGGGGTTAATGTTCATAGATGCATCATGAGCTTGAAACTGCAGGGTGTGCTCTGTAACACATTGCCTGTGTATGTTCAGTTCTGAGTTCCCCTGTGATTATAATTCTAATCATTTCACAGTGACTGTCCCAGTTATTACTGGAACACTGGTTAATATTATCCTCTTAGAAAAAGGCTCGTAAGCTGTCAGGGCAGATGGTCTCACACGAGAGACTGCTGCAACTCTCATTTGCAAAGTAATTATTAGCCTCTTACTTCTGTTCCTTAAAATCTCCTCTGTGTCTACAGTCACTTGCACACACTTGCCTGGCACACTGCTGCCCCTGAGTGGTGAGAATTATGCACAGCAACTCTGGCATACCCTATCTGCCTTGGGTTTGTGTTGGTGCATGCGTGTGTGCAAGCATGTCTGTGTGCATGCATGTGACTTTGCGCAAAAGTCTTTAATCCACAGCTTTCCTGTGCTGTCTGAAATGACCATTTCAACTTTGTAAAGCACTTATGATAATGAATTTGAAAGGAAAATTAAAACATTATCTGTTAATTTGTTAATGCCCCTGACTTTCAGATTTTTTTTCTTAATTGAGAATTGTGTGAAGGCTCAAAGTTCAGGAATATTCACCACTCGCTTGGACTGGTGCAGCCTAAACAACATGCAAGAAGCTCCACACTATCCAGGACAGAGCAGCTCACTTGAGCCCTGGTTGTGGAACTCTATATTCAACCCCTCCACCACTGCACACTGTGATCGCAGTGTGCACAATCTACTGGGTACACCGCCGAAATTCACCAAGGTCATTTCAACAGGACATTCTTCCCCTATAACCTCCACTGCTGAGAAAGACAAGACTGGTACTGTCATGGGACAGCATCACTTCTAGATTTCCCTTCAATCACACACCATCCTGATCTGGACATATCATCACTGGAACAAGGTCCTGCAATTCAATGTGGGACCACCACCAGCCCTTGGGCTGCAGCAGTTAAAGGAGAAGTCCCATCAACAGGGCAACTAGAGATGGGCGAGAAATGTTGGGCTTGCCAGCAGTGCCCACGTCCTGAAAGTAACGTGAAAAGAAAACTCCCCTCCTCCACGCACACATACACACGAAACTCGAAACGTTAACTGTGCTCCTCTCCACAGATGCTGTCAGACCTGCTGAGTTTTTCCAGCTATTTTTGTTTTTGTTACACATGAACATTGTTAGTTAGACAGCACACTCACCCCCACCCACATAACTACAATCATGCCAGCATGTGTCACATAGGCTTCAATCTCTGCCAGGATTCTCCTGGTTGTTCATTGTAGCTTTGAAGGAAACCGAGATCCCGGAGAAACTGAATAAATTTTGGTCCTATCCTTAACCCCATCCTGTGTACCTTGACCATATCCTATGCGCCTTGGCCTTTTATCTTTGCTTTTAAATTAAACTCAGAAAGGTGGTGAGAGTGGAGCTGTCCTTGTATTAATCTCAATCTTCCACTAGGTGGCCCAAAACACACATTGCAGAGGCATTAAAACTTTTTGGTGTGAGAATCATTGATTAACAGTGAAAGGATAATGGGCCCTTTCATCTTTAACAAGTCGATCTCACCTCTCCACCATATCCCTCAACCCACCTCTCCACCATATCCCTCAACCCACCTCCCCACCATATCCCTCAACCCACCTCCCCACCATATCCCTCAACCCACCTCCCCACCATATCTCTCAACCCACACCCCACCACCCCCCCAATCCACCACCCCACCATTTCCCTCAACCCACCTCCCCACCATATCCCTCAACCCACCTCCCCACCATATCCCTCAACCCACCTCCCCACCATATCCCTCAACCCACCTCCCCACCATATCTCTCAACCCACACCCCACCACCCCCCCAATCCACCACCCCACCATTTCCCTCAACCCACCTCCCCACCATATCCCTCAACCCACCTCCCCACCATATCCCTCAACCCACCTCCCCACCATATCTCTCAACCCACACCCCACCACCCCCCCAATCCACCACCCCACCATTTCCCTCAACCCACCTCCCCACCATATCCCTCAACCCACCTCCCCACCATTTCCCTCAACCCACCTCCCCGCCATATCTCTCAACCCACACCCCACCACCCCCCCAATCCACCACCCCACCATTTCCCTCAACCCACCTCCCCACCATATCCCTCAACCCACCTCCCCACCATATCCCTCAACCCACCTCCCCACCATATCTCTCAACCCACACCCCACCACCCCCCCAATCCACCACCCCACCATTTCCCTCAACCCACCTCCCCACCATATCTCTCAACCCACACCCCACCACCCCCCCAATCCACCACCCCACCATATCCCTCAACCCACCTCCCCACCATTTCCCTCAACCCACCTCCCCACCATATCCCTCAACCCACCTCCCCACCATATCTCTCAACCCACCTCCCCACCATATCTCTCAACCCACCTCCCCACCACCCCCCCAATCCACCACCCCACCATTTCCCTCAACTGATCTCCCCTTCTTTTTTCTCAGCTCACTTAAAATAGCCTTCGTGCCCCTCAATTAATGATGGGGAGGAAATCTGTCCAGGTTTCCACTAATGTACACCAGCTGTAAAGTGAATGTCAGGCAAGGACAAGAATGAGCTGAGGTGTGATGCTCTGCGCAGTCGAATAATGGGGATGAACAAGACGACAGAGTCAGAAGAACTGAATGTCAGACAAGCATTGTGAGAAATCAGAGATAGTGGAGAGGTGAAGAGAGTGAAGAGGAACTGGGCGACATCAGCGCATGTATGGAAACTGCCATTATGTTTTCAGGTCAGGATGTAGATAAGAAATAGAAGTAGATTCTTGAGGAATAACGGAGGTAACAGTGTGAGAGTGGGAAGAGAAGCCATTGCAATTGATTCTCTGGCTATGACTGGATAGATAAGAATGGAACCAAGGGAGTGCAGTCCCACCTAGTTGGATGATGGAGGAGAGGTATTGGAGGAGGATGGTGTGGTCAACTGCAGTCAAATGGCTACTGGATGAGGAAAGATAGTTTACCACAGTCACCGTAACATAGAATATAATTTGAGACTTTGATAATGGCCATTTCTGTATTGTGGCAGGGAGGAAATCTGCTTGGTTGAAATTTAAACATGGAGTTGAAGGAAAGACGAACATGGATTTGGGAGATGACAGTACATTTAAGGATTAACGAGGGGGCAATAACAGGAACGCTTAACAATAACAGCTAACATGTGATCCAGGAAGGGAAGTTAGATGGTCAGCAATTTGGTGGGAATAAGATCAAAGGAGCAGAAAGTGAATTCCACTGGCAAGATGAGCTACAACAGGGAGTGGGAGGAGACACGATAGAAGCTAGAGAAAGATGTGAGTTCAAGAGCTAGAGCAGGGGAAATCTCACCTTGTTGGGTACGGGGAAGGAAGGAAGTGGCAGAGGCACCTGAATGTATGGTCTCCTCACACTTGTAGGGATAGCTTGGAGGAGGCAATGGCACAGTGGTATTGTCACTGGACCAATATTCCAAGGACCCAGGCTAATACTCTGGGAACCTGGGTTCAAATCCTGCCATGGCAGATGGAATTTGAATCCAATAAAAATCTGTAATTAAAAGTCTAATGATGACCATGATTGTTGTAAAAACTCACCCGGTTCACTAATGCCCCTTTAGGAAAGGAAATCTGTCATCCTTGTCTGGCCTACATGTGACTCCAGACCCACAGCAATGTGGTTGACTCTTAAATGCCCTCAGAGCAAGGGCAATTAGGGATGGGTAATAAATGATGGCCTGGCCAATGATGCCCACATCCCATGAATGAATAAAAAAAAAATTGTAGTGGAAAAGGGAAGCAAAAATGTCCTTTTATTGAAGAGCTTGGGGGCCTCATGACGCAGGTTCTTAAAATGCTGAGAGGATTGGATAACTTAGATGATATATATGGATATAAGGGGGTTAATCTCTGAGTTAATTCGACGCGTAGAAGTGAGCAGGATACATATCATGCTCGTAACAGCACTGAGCGTACAACACAGATAGAGACGACTGAACACAACCTGGAACATGACAGCTTCTGTGGTCAAGAAAGGGAGTAGAACAATATAGGATAAGAAGGCAGATCTACATTTGGGGGGCTGGAGGGAAAAAAATCCAGAATCTTCCCTCAGAGATGAACATTCAAGGTTAATTTTTCTTGGCTCAATTCTCTCTCTTTTTCTTTCTCTCCCCTGCTGAAAGATGCCATACAGTTTCCTGGGTGTGAGCACCTCTCTAGCAACTCGCTCAAGTGCTGTGACTCACGTTGAAATGGACAGTGACTGCCTGCAGATTACGCGGCTATTGATAGCTTCAGTTCGACTTCAGCTTGGAGTAGGCTTTCCTCTGTCTCCAACCAATTGTGAGATTCCATTTTACACTTAAGGTCAGTGTGAACATAGGAAGTGACGTTGCCAATTTCGAAACCTATTAAAATGACGCCAAAGATTAACATTCTCCACTTCGCCAAATCCTCTTACGGCTACATCAGCTGAGGTTAAAATAAGTCACGCTCTTGAAGCAATGTCTGTCTCAACCTCTCTCCCAACAACACAAATACCCGATAGAAATAATAGGTCGATTTTACCGGCCCCCGGGTGCCAGGAATGGAGGCAAGGGGACCCAGTAAAATAGCGAGGAGTGCTAACCCCAGCAGCGGGGCTGCGAATGGATGGGCTGCTTGTGGCAGATTTGCATAATTAAAGGTCCAATTAATGGTCATTTTACCAGGCTGCTGAGATTTTGCAATGTGAATCAACTCCCTGCCATGGAGACCACCAGCTACATGGAGGCATCCTCCATTTGGCAGCCAAGTGGGTCCAGTGGAGCTGCAGGATGCATGGCACAAAGAGAGGAAGGCAGCCCCCACAGTCCCAGCGATCCCCCTGGAGGGATTTGCCCTCAGATCAGTATGGTTTACAGCCTTCAGCCATCTGGAGTTTAATGTTTTACCTATCTGCCTGAGGGCACCACCAAAGGTCTCTGACCTGCCTCAGCAGTGCCCACCTTTCCTGATGTTGCTGCTGAGGCTTCAGGGCTGCTGGCCCTCTGATTGGGCTAGCAGACTTAGGAACCCATCCACTGTCCTTAGCTGATTATAGGAAGCTATCTGGGTAAAATTGATGGGCCAGTCTTATTACTGGTAAGTACAGGCTCAGAATCTGCTTTTCACCTGAAGTCCTTGGTAAAATTCAGCCTAGTGACTCGCTGGCAGTGACCTTGAATACTACTCCCAGTGACCCTACACACCACTCCCAGTGACCCTACACACCACTCCCAGTGACCCTACACACCACTCCCAGGGATCCTACACACCACTTCCAGTGACCCTACACACCAGTCCCAGTGACCCTACACACCACTCCCAGTGACCCTACACACCACTCCCAGTGACCCTACACACCACTCCCAGGGATCCTACACACCACTCCCAGGGATCCTACACACCACTCCCAGTGACCCTACACACCACTCCCAGGGATCCTACGCATCACTCCCAGGGTTCCTACACATCACTCCCAGGGATCCTACACATCACTCCCAGTGACCCTACACACCACTCCCAGGGATCCTACACACCACTCCCAGTGACCCTACACACGACTCCCAGGAATCCTACACATCACTCACAGGGATCCTATACATCACTCCCACTGATCCTATACATCACTTCCACTGACCTTATACATCAGTCCCACTGATCCTATACATCACTCCCAGCAACCCCATATATCACTCCCAGTGATCCTATACATCATTCCCAGTGATCCTATACACCACTCCCAGTAGTCCTATATATCACTCCCCGTAATCCTATACATCACTCCTAGTAATCCTATACATAACTACCTATAACCCTATACATTACACACAGTAATCCTATACATCATTCCCGGTGATACTATTCATCATTCCCAGTAATCCTATATGTTATTCCCTGTAACCCTATACATCACTCCCAGTACTCCTAAACATTACTCCCAGTAATGCTATACACCACTCCCAGTGATCCTAAACATCACTCCCAGTGACCCTACACATCACTCCCAGTGACCCTACACATCACTCCCAGTGACCCTACACATCACCCCCTGTAACCCTACACATCACTCTCAGTGATCCTTTACATCACTCTCAGTGATCCTGTACATCATTCCCAGTGATCCTATGCACCACTCCCAGTAATCCTATACATCACTCCCTGTAACCCTAAACATCACTCCCTGTAACCCTATGCATCACTCCCTGTAACCCTATGCATCACTCCCAGTGGTCCTATACATCACTCCCAGTGATCCTATACATCACTCCCAGTAATCCTATACATCACTCCCAGTGATCCTATACATCACTCCCAGTGATCCTGTGCACTACTCCCAGTGATCCTATGCACTACTCCCAGTGATCCTATAGATCACTCCCAGTAATCCCATGCACCACTCCAAGTAATCCTATACATCACTCGCTGTAACCCTATACACCACAACCCAGTGATTCTATACACCACTCCCAGTGATCCTATACACCACTCCCAGTGATCCTATACATCACCCCCAGTGTTCATTTGCACTACTCCCACAGTCCTTTATATCACTCCCTGTAACCCAATACACCACTCAGTAACAAAATACATCATTCCCAGTGATACTATACACCATTCCCAGTAACCTTGTGCATCACTCCCAGTAACCTTATGCATCACTCCCAGTGATTCTATGCACCACTCCAAGTAATCCTATACATCACTCGCTGTAACCCTATACACCACACCCACTGATCCTATATATCATTCCCAGTAATCCTATATATCATTCCCTGTAATCCTATACATCATTCCCAGTGACCCTATAGATCATTCCCTGTAGCCCTATACATCAGTCCCAGTAATCCTATACATCATTCCCAGTGACCCTACAGATCATTCCCTGTAGCCCTATATATCATTCCCAGTAATCCTATACGTCACTCACTGTAACCCTATACATCACCCCCCTGTAACCCTATACAGCACTCCCAGTGACCCTACACAGCACTCCCAGTGACCCTACACAGCACTCCCAGTGACCCTACACAGCACTCCCAGTGACCCTACACAGCACTCCCAATGACCCTATACAGCACTCCCAGTGACCCTATACAGCACTCCCAGTGACCCTATACAGCACTCCCAGTGACCATATACAGCACTCCCAGTGCTACAAACATCTTTCCCAGCAACCATTCACATCATTCCCCGTGATCCTACACACCACTCCCAACAACCCTATACATCACTCTCAACAACCCTTTATTTCACTCACAGTGATCTTATACATCACTCCCAGTTACCTATAATCACTCCCAGCGATCCTATACATCACTCCCAGAATTCCTATACACCACTCCCCGGGATCCTACACACCACTCCCCGGGATCCTACATACCACTCCCCGGGATCCCTATACATCACTCCCCATAACGCTAAATACCACTCATGGTAATCCTATACATCATTCCTAGTGATACTGTACATCATTCCCAGTAATCCTATACATCACTCCCTGTAACCCTATACATCACTCCCTGTAACCCTACACACAACTCCCAGTGATCCTATACAGCATTCCCAGTGATCCAAACATAATCCCCAGCAGCCATTCAAATCATTCCCTGTGATCCTATACACCACTCCCAACAACCCTATATTTAACTCACAGTGATCTTAAACATCACTCCCAGTGACCCTACACATCACTCCCTGTAACCCTATACACACTCCCAGTTATCCTATACATCATTCCTTGTAATCCTATACATCACTCCCAGAATTCCTATACATCACTCCCAGAATTCCTACACACCACTCCCCGCGATCCCTATACATCACTCCCCATAACGCTAAATACCACTCATGGTAATTCTATCCATCATTCCTAGTGATACTGTACATCATTCCCAGTAATCCTATACATCACTCCCTGTAACCCTATACATCACTCAATGTAACCCTACACACAACTCCGAGTGATCCTATGCAGCACTCCCAGTGATCCAAACATAATTCCCAGCAGCCATTCAAATCATTCCCTGTGATCCTATACACCACTCCCACAACCCTATATTTAACTCACAGTGATCTTAAACATCACTCCCAGTGACCTATATATCATTCTCAGAAACCCTATACATAACTCCCATTGACCCTCTGTTGCAAGCTTCAGGAGATGTGAAATGACTGTAGGAAAGTAGATCTATCATTACGGGAATTACTTTTAAACATTCAGAAACAATATGGAAGTCATGCAAACAGAGCGTAAATGTAGAATACAGGATAATCAACACTCTGAACTTGGTACAACCCCACATAGGCATATGACTCACCCCCTGCTCCCCTCCCCTATTCTCCCCTATTGCTTCCCTCCCACCGCCTCCACAAGACCCTCTTGTAGAATCACAGGCTCCACTGGCACTTCTTTGAGAACCTTTGTTTCCAAAGCCCGCAGAATGTTGAAGCTGAGCCTGTTTAAATCTCTCTCCACTGGCACAGACTCTCTCCCTGCAATCTAATCCCTCATTAAATTCCTTGTAAGCCCTTTCCTTGGGTAGGGATTTCGTCTCCGAGCTCCAGACACGTGACGGTCTTATTGCAATTGGTCAGGGAAAGGATCTTAATCATTAAGTACCCAACGGAAGGAATCAGTGCAAGAAAAATGTACACACTTCTTAAACACAAAAACGTTCATTAATTATTAAAATCTAGGACCATCCGGTAACTTCTACCGAAAGTGATTAAAAACAAGCTCGACAAGCTCCCAGATGAGAATGTGAGGGGTAAGAGAATAATTAATATGTAGCATAGATTTTATGTTAAAAACATGACTGTATTAATTTATACATTATTTTTGATTGAGGTTTAATGCCAAGTTATAGAGGTTATTAATTTAGCTGGAAATAAGAGTCAAGTTTGAGGTGTATGCAGATGTATATATTTTTAAAAATTTCAAAATTCTCAATGACTCAGAATGGAAATTCTGTTCTAATTATTTCTTGGGCACAGTTGCCCCAGAAAACATTTATACATATGGAAACCTGTAGTGTGGGAGTGTGTCAGTGTTTACAGGGGTCCCAGGAGTGTATCAGTGTTTATAGGAGGTCCCAGGAGTGTGTCAGTTTTCACAAGGGATTCCAGGAGTGTGTCAGTTTTCACAAGGGATTCCAGGAGTGTGTCAGTTTTCACTAGTGGGTACCAAGAGTGTGCCAGTGTTTACAGGAGTCCCTGGAGTGTATCAGTGTTCACAAGGGTTCTGCAATGATTCGGTATTGACAGGTATCCCTGCAATTGTATCAGTTTTCAGTGGGGGGATCATCCCAGGATTGTATCAGTATTCACAAGGGTCCCTGGGATTGTATCAGTATTCACAGGGGTCCCAGGGATTTAAACAGTATTCACAGGGAGTCCAGGGATTGCATCAGTATTCACAGGGAGTCCAGGGATTGCATCAGTATTCACAGGGAGTCCTGGGCTTGCATCAGTATTCATAGGATTCCCCTGGATTGTATCAGCATTCACAGAGTTTCCTGGGATGGAATCAGTATTCACATGGTTCCATTGGGTTGTATCAGTATGCACAGGATGCCCCTGGAATTGTATTAGTATTCACAGGGGTCCCAGGGATTTTAACAGTATTCACAGGGAGTCCTGGAATTGCATCAGTATTCAAGAGGGTGCCCAGGGATTGCACAGTATTGACAGTGAATCCTGGGATCATATCAGTATTCACACAGTGCCCTAGGATTGTATCAGTATTGACAGGAAGTCCTGGAATTGTATCAATGTTCACACTGTGCCCTAGGATTGTATCAGTAATGACAGGAAGTCCTGGGATTGTATCAGTGTCACACTGTGCCCTGGGATTGTATCAGTATTGACAGGGGGTCCTGGGATTGTATCAGTATTCATAGTCTTCCAGGGTCTGTATTAGTATTCACAGAGGTTCACTGGCATTGTATCTGTATTCACAGGGAGTCCTGAGATTGTATAGTGTTCACAGGGTGCCCCTAGGCTTGTATCAGTAGTCACAGGATTCCCTGGGATTATCAGTATTCACAGGTAGTCCTGAGGGATTGTATCAGTATTCACAGGACATTGACACATTGGTGGAGTGGGCAGATAGGTGGCAGATGAAGTTCAATGTGGAGAAGTGTGAGGTGATACACTTTGGTACAAAGAACATGGAGAGACAGTATAAAATAAAGGATACTATTCTAAAGGGTCTGCAGGAGCAGAGAGACCTGGGTATATATGTACATAAGTCATTAAAGGTTGCAGGACAGGTAGAGAGAGCTGTTTCTAAAGCATACAGTACTCTATATTTCATTAATAGGAGCATGGAGTGCAAGAGCAGGGAGGTTATGGATGTACTTATATAAGACACTGGTTAGTCTCAGCTGGAGTATTGTGTATAGTTCTGGGCGTCACACTATAGGAAGGATGTAAATGCATTGGAGAGAGTGCAGATGAGATTTATGAGAATGGTTCCAGGGATGAGACACTTCAGTTATGAGGAAAGATTGGAGAAGTTGGGACTGTTTTCCTTGGAGAGAAGGCTGAGAGGAAACTTGATAGAAGTTTTCAAGATAATGCGGGGCCTGGATAGAGTAGATAGGGAGAAATTGTTCCCGCTCGTAAATGGATCAAGAACGAGAGGGCACAGTTTTAAAGTGTTTTGCAAAAGCAGCAAATGCAGGTGAGAAAAAACATTTTCACACAGCGAGTAGTTAGGATTTGGAATGCACTGCCTGGAATGTGGTGGAGATAGGTTTAATTGAGGCATTCTAGGGGGCGTTGGGTTTTGGGGAAAAGGCTGAAGATTGGTTCTAAGTTAAAGTGCTCAGGGAGCCAGTGCAGACATGATGGGCCAAATAGCCTCCTTCTACACCGTAACAATTCTGTGATTCTGCATCAGCATTCACAGGGTCTCCCTGGGATTGTATCAGTATTCACAGGGAGTCCTGGGATTGTATCAGTATTCCCAGGGTGCCCCTGAGAAGCAGAAGTGATACACTTTGGAAGGAGTAATTTGACAAGGAAGTATTCAATGAACAGCATGACACTAGGAAGTTCTGAAGAACAAAGGGACCTTGGCGTGTGTGTCCATAGATCTCTGAAGGCGGAGGGGCATGTTAGTGGGGTGGTGAAAAAGGCATATGGGACACTTGCCTTTATCAATCGAGGCATGGATTACAAAAGTAGGGAGGTCATGTTGGAGTTGTATAGATCCTTGGTGAGGCCACAGCTGGAGTACTGTGTGCAGTTCTGGTCGCCACATTATAGGAAGGATGTGATTGCACTGGAGGGGGTGCAGACAAGATTCACCAGGATGTTGCCTGGGATGAAACATTTAAGCTATGAAGAGAGGTTGGATAGACTTGGGTTGTTTTCGTTGGAGCAGAGAGGACTGAGGGGCGACCTGATCGAGGTGTACAAGATTATGAGGGGCATGGACAGGGTGGATAGGGAGCAGCTGTTCACCTTAGTTGGAGGGTCAGTCACAAGGGGACATAAGTTCAAGGTGAGGAGCAGGAGGTTTAGGGGGGATGTGAGGAAAAACTTTTTTACCCAGAGGGTGGTGACAGTCTGGAATGCGCTGCCGGGGAGGGTGGAGGAGGCGGGTTGCCTCACATCCTTTAAAAAGGTCCCGGATGAGCACTTGGCACATCATAACATTCAAGGCCGTGGGCCAAGTGCTGGTAAATGGGATTAGGTAGGTAGGTCAGGTATTTTTCACGTGTCGGTGCAGACTCGATGGGCCGAAGGGCCTCTTCTGCACTGTGAGATTCTTTGATTCTGTGAGATTGTATCAGTATTCACAGGGAATCCCAGTACCTATGCATGGTGGTCCCATGCACCAAGCCATGCTCGGTGGTGGAGGCCGTGGTTTTGGGATGTGTTGCCAAACAGGACTTGCTCCTAACAGTTCAGGGAACCACAGCTAATGTCCAATTGGTTGGATTTTCCTTGTGTTTCTCATATAGAGATGGTAGCTGCCTCCCTACTGAGCAGTAGAGCATCCTTCTTACAGCTTGATCAAATGGTGATGCCATAAAGGAACAGATTTGTGTTCTGTATGGAGAGAATCTTCAATAGTGCTCACTCCAGGTAGGTGTAAAATTAGATACATGATGTGTATACTGTAATGTAGATTGTACAATGAACTACATAGAAATATATAAAAGTTACATGGAAACAGGCTATTCCGCTCAACTAGTGCATGCTGGCATTTTCCTCCATGCTTGCTCCACTTGAAAATCTATGACGACTCATTCTTGGTCCGGCAGCTAGGTGGAGTGAGCACTACTGAAGATTCTCTCCATATAGAACACAAATCTGTTCCTTTATGGCATCACCATTTGATCAAGCTGTAAGAAGGATGCTCTACTGCCCAGTAGGTTTCTCCTTTAACTCCTCTCACTTCCTCCAAATAAAAGGTGTGGCTATGGGTACCCGCATGGGCCCCAGCTATGCCTGTCTCTTTATGCGGTATGTGGAACATTCCTTGTTCCAGTCCTACTCCGGCCCCCTCCCACAACTCTTTCTCCGGTACATCGATGATTACTTCGGTGCTGCTTCATGCTCTCATCGGGACCTGGAAAAATTTATTAATTTTGCTTCCAATCTCCGCCCCTCCATCATTTTCACATGGTCCATCTCTGACACTTCCCTTCCCTTCCTTGACCTCTCTGTCTCAATTTCTGGTGATAGACTGTCCACCAATATCCATTACAAGCCTACCGACTCCCACAGCTACCTCGACTACAGCTCCACACACTCCACTTCCTGTGAGGACTCCACCCCATTCTCTCAGTTCCTTCGCCTCCGTCGCATCTGTCCTGATGATGCTACCTTCAAAAACAGTTCCTCTGACATGTCCTCCTTCTTCCTTAACCGAGGTTTTCCACCCACGGTCATTGACAGGGCCCTCAACCGTGTCCGGCCCATCTCCCGCGCATCCGCCCTCACACCTTCTCCTCCCTCCCAGAAACATGATAGGGTCCCCCTTGTCCTCACTTATCACCCCACCACCCTCCGCATTCAAAGGATCATCCTCTGCCATTTCCGCCAAATCCAGCATGATGCCACTACCAAACACATCTTCCCTTCACCTCCCCTGGCGGCATTCCGTAGGGATCGTTCCCTCCGGGGCACCCTGGTCCACTCCTCTATCACCCCCTACTCCTCAACCCCCAACTATGGCACCTCCCCATGCCCACGCAGAAGATGCAACACCTGCCCCTTCACTTCCTCTCTCCTCACCGTCCAAGGGCCCAAACACTCCTTTCAAGTGAAGCAGCATTTCATTTGCATTTCCCCTAACTTAGTCTACTGCATTCGTTGCTCCCAATGCGGTCTCCTCTACATTGGAGAGACCAAACGTAAACTGGGCGGCCGCTTTGCAGAACACCTGCGGTCTGTCCGCAAGAAAGACCCAAACCTCCCTGTCGCTTGCCATTTTAACACTCCACCCTGCTCTCTTGCCCACATGTCTGTCCTTGGCTCGCTGCATTGTTCCAGTGAAGCCCAACGCAAACTGGAGGAACAGCACCTCATCTTCCGACTAGGCACTTTACAGCCTTCCGGACTGAATATTGAATTCAACAACTTTAGATCTTGAACTCCCTTCTCCATCCCCACCCCCTTTCCATTTCTTCCCCCTCCCTTTTGTTTTTTCCAGTAATTTATATAGATTTTTCTTTTCCCACATATTTCCATTATTTCTAAATCTGCCCTGTCAGTCTTTCCACCCCACCCCCACTAGAGCTGTACCTTGAGTGTCCTGCCATCCATTCTTAATTAGCACATTCGTTTAGATAATATCACCACCTTCAACACCTCTTTGTTCCTTTGTCTGTGACATCTTTTGATTATCTGCTCCTATCACTGCTTGCTTGTCCCTACAACACCACCCCCCCCAACTCCCCCCCCCCCCCCACCCCCCCCCCCCCCAACTTCTCTCCCCCAACCTTAAACCAGCTTACATTTCACCCCACTCCTAATATTACTCAGTTCTGTTGAAGGGTCATGAGGACTCGAAACGTCAACTCTTTTCTTCTCCGCCGATGCTGCCAGACCTGCTGAGTTTTTCCAGGTTATTCTGTTTTTGTTTTAGTAAAAACAGTTGCCCAACACATTGACCACCCACCCTGACTGCCCACCCTGACTGTCCAGCTTCACTGACCACCCTGGCCGTCCAGCCTCACTGACCACCCTGACTGCCCACCCCGACTACCCACTCAATTACATACCCAATGTGGAGCCAGCAGCCCATGTCATTGGGTATGGAGGTTTGATGTGAGACTTGCAGTGTTTCTGCAATGTTCAGTGGGCCATAATATAGCAATTATTGTTCAGGGTGCTGGAGGGTGTGAGGGAGTATCTGTGTACAAACTATGTAAAAAGCAAAACTGTACAACCCACAAAATGTGTAAATCAGTAAAGTGAAAACAAAGCTGGTGCAGAAACTGGGGATTGGAGGCTGTTGATCAGTTTGAAGGCTTCATAGAAACAGTGAAATCTCAGATTTCTTTTTTTAAATTCTCATTTAATTCTCTCTTAACAGATTGAGGTGATTGAGGTGTCACTGCCCAATAATTCCGAGAAGCAAGTGAGAAGGGGTCACCCCAGCTCCCACCCAATGGACACTAACAACATGATGAAGATTCACATGCTGATTGTAAGCATGCTGTACGCCCGGTTTACACCAGTCCTCATGGAAGGTAACAGTCACTTTCTCCTTTTCTGCAATGTTTTGCTTCATTGGGTCAGAAGTAAAGTGTAGGAGAACTCGTATTTATATAGCGCCTTTCTTAGCTTCAGGACATCCCAAAGCCTCTTACATACAATTGAATGCATTTTGAAGTTGTTTGCCATCGTAATGTAGGACATGTGGAGGTTTCGTGGTGGGGTGGTAGCGTTCCCATCTGAGCCAGAAGCTTCGGGTTCAAGTCCCACTCCAGGGGCGGGATTTTCCACACCCACCCGCCGCCGCGATCTTCTGGTCCTGCTGCAAGTCAATAGGCTTCTGGCTGGGGTGCCCGCCTCACCCATGGCGGGTCCTGCCCATCACGGGGCCAGAAAATCCCGGCCCAGTACTTGATTGGCCAAGGGAGGGGCACTTGTGAGTAAATCTGCAAATCCTTCCAAAGTATGCCATTGACAGGCAGTAAGAGCAGAAAGGATTGCTGGTCAGCCATGTGATGGAAAGAAAATTGCAGCTCTGCCATCACTTTAGCTCTGAGACTGCAACAAGCAAAGTGTATGTTGTCACAGCAACTTGGACTGCTGGAGTGGGGTGAGGGGGGTAGTGGGTGGCATCAGTTGGCTGGATGGCCAGTGTGGATCAGATTGGTGCCAAAAGCATGGGGTTTGATCCCCGGTCTGGCTAGGGTGGAATTGGGACCTGCTAAATGTGGTGGTGTTCACGGTGTTGAAAGTCAGACTTGCCTTTGGGTAGAGATCTGAAGAAGAATGTAGAACATGTTGCTTGCAATTTGCACACACTAAGGTTCCACAAATGGTAATGTGATAATGACAAAATTATCTGTCTTAGTGATGCTTTACTTCAAATAGTGATGTGGGATCTTTTACGTCCATTTTAGAGGACGGATGTGCCTTCAGTTTAAGGTCCCATCTGAAAATCAGCTCTTCTGACACTGCAGCATTCCCTCTGTGCTGCCATGGAGCATCAACCTGGGTTATGTGCTAAAGTCTCTGGAGTGGGTCTGTCTCCCCTTTGAGTGTAAAGATCCCATGGCACTATTTCAAAGGAGAGCAGACTGGTTTGAGAGATCTTACTGTACATATATGGGCTACTGCAGTTTCTTACATTACAGGAGTTATTACACTGCAACAAATACCACACTGGCTGTAAAGCACTTTGGAAGTCCTAAGGTTGTGAAAGGTGCTATATAAATGCAAGTTCCTTTTCTTTATAGTACCAGACATCAATCAGCCTCTCACCTCACTGACACTGAATGGCTGAACACATTTTCCAAAATATTGGTAGATTGTCATTCTCATCAAGTGTATGCACCATTAGCCTGTAGTGAATCTGCAAATGGACAAAAGCATATGCTTATTGTCAAAGTTACAGGTGGAGGAAAATCAGCATCTGCGTGGTCATACCTGATATCACTCAGAATAGAGATGCAGGGCCAGGCGATGTGTTGTAGCTGCATGATGTGGGAGCTGGTGGACCCCATTGTGGTTTCTAGTGACCACATCTGTAGCAAACGTTGGTTGCTCGAGGAACTCCAGCTCAGAGTTGATGAAGATCACATCAGGGAGGGTGAGAGTTACCTGGACGCTATGTTTCAGGAGACAGTCATAACCCTTAGATTAACTACCTTAAATTCAGCCAGTGGTCAGGGACAGGAAGGTGTGACTATGAGTGAGGCAGGTAGAGGGATCCAGGAAGTAGCGCTGCAGGAGGCTCAGCCCTTGCCCTTATTCAACAGGTTCGAGCGGGGACTGTAGGGAGGATGAGCAAACTGACCATAGTACCGTGGTACAGGGAGCCATTCAGGTGGGGGGAGAAAAGAGAAATGTAGTTGTAATTGGGGATAGTATAGTTAGAGGAATAGATACCGTTCTCTGTAGCCAGGATCGAGTGTCCCGAAGGTTGTGTTGCCTACCTGGTGCCAGGGTTAAGGATATCTCATCTGGACTGCAGAAGAACTTGGAGTGGGAGGAGGAAGATCCAGTTGTCGTGGTCCATGTAGGCACCAACGATATAGGTAGAACGAGGAAAGAGGTTCTGCTGAGGGAATACGAGCAGCTAGGGGCTAAATTAAAAAGCAGGACCAAAAAGGTAATAATCTCCGGATTACTACCTGAGCCACGAGCTAATTGGCACAGGGTCAATAAGATTAAATAGGTAAATGCGTGGCTCAAAGATTGGTGTGGGAGAAATGGGTTCGAATTCATGGGACATTGGCACCAGTACTGGGGAAAGAGGGAGCTATTCTGTTCGGATGGGCTCCACTTGAATCATGCTGGGACCAGTGTCTGGCGAATTGCATAATTAAGGTTGTAGATAGGGCTAAATAGTGGGGGGGGGGGTTCAGTTGCATGGAAATATAAAAAAAATCAAAGTTTAAGGAGAGGGTAAGAGTGCAGGTTAGTGACGAGGCTGATTGTTACCAAAAAGTGAAAGGAAGGGACAGAGTGTGTGAATGCCATATTGCACCAAAGAATCATAAGAGTAGGGAAAATTGACAATAGAGCAAACTTAAAGGCTTTGTATCTGAATGTGCGTAGCATTCGGAATAAAACTAATGAGTTAACAGCGTAAATAGAGATAAATAGGTATGATCTGGTGGTGATTACTGAGACGTGGTTACAGGGAGAACTGGTTTGGAAGCTGGATATCCAAGGGTACTCAGTGTTTTGGAAAGATAGGCAGGAAGGAAAAGGAAGTGGTGTAGCTTTGTTAGTAAAGGAAGAGATCAGTGCTATAGTGAGGAATGATATAGGCATTGCAAAGCAAGACATAGAGTCAATCTGGGTAGAAATAAGAAATAGCAAGGCAAAGAAGTCCCTGGTGGGAGTAACCTATAGGTCCCCAAACAATAGTTCAGCAGTAGGGCACAGTATAAACCAGGAAATACTGGGAGCATGTAAGAAAGGCACGGCAATATTCATGGGCAATTTTAATATGCATATAGACTAGGCTAATCAAATTGGCAAGGGTAGCTTCGAGGGAGAGTTCATAGAGTGTATTAGAGATTGTTTCTTGGAGCAATATGTTGTGGAACCAACCAGGGAGCAGGCTATTCTGGATTTGGTTTTGTGTAATGAGATAGGATTAATTAATGATCTCATAGTAAAGGATCCTCTAGGGAAGAGTGATCATAGCATGATGGAATTTCAAGTCCAGTTTGAGAGTGACAAAAACTTGAGTCCCACGCTAGTGTTCTAGAGTTAAACAAAGGTAACTACATAGGCATGAGGGCAGATTTGGCCCTAGTGGGACTGGGCAGGAAGACTACAAAGTAGGACAATTGATGAACAGTGGCAGATATTTAAGGAGATATTCAATTCCTCCCAAGTAAAATATATTCCAAAGAGGAAGAAAGATGGTAAGAGGGGGAAAAAACATCCATGGCTAAGCAAGGAAGTTAAAGATAACGTAAAGGCAAAGACTAAGGCATACCAAATTGCAAAGGTCAGTGGCAGGCTGGAAGATTGGGAAACTTTTAAAGATCAACAAAGGGCTACTAAAAAAATAATAAAAAGAGCAAAGGTAAATTATGAAAGAAAGCTAGCGCAAAATGTAAAAACTGATAGCAAAAGCTTCTACAAGTATATAAAAGGAAAGAGAGTAGCTAAAGTGAATGTTGATCCCTTGGAGGATAAGACTGGGGAGTTAATAATGGGGAATGCAAAAATGGCAGAGATGCTTAATCAATATTTTGCCTCAGTTTTCACGGTGGAGGACACTAGTACCACCCCAATAGTAACAGGTAATGCAGAGGGTATAGAGAAGGAGGAACTTAGAGCAATCACTATCACTAGAGAAAAAGTACCGAGCAAACTATTGGGATTAAAAGGTGACAAGTCCCCAGGACCTGATGGCCTACATCCCAGGGTCTTCAAGGAAGTGGCAGCGGAGATAGTGGATGCATTGGTTATAATATTCCAAAATTTCCTGGATTCTGGAAAGGTTCCAGTGGATTGGAAAAATGCTAATATAACACCCTTATTCAAAAAGTGTAGAGGGAGGTAGAAAGTAGGAAACTGTAGACCAGTTACTTTAACGTCTGTCGTTGGGAAATTGTTGGAATCCATTATTAAAGAAGTAGTAATAGGGCATCTGGAAAGTCAAAATCAATCCATCAGAGTCAGCATGGTTTTATGAAGAGTAAATCGTGTTTGACTAATTTTCTAGAGTTCTTTGAAGACGTGACAAGCAAAGTGGATAATGGGGATCCTATAGATGTAGTATATCTGGACTTCCAGAAGGCCTTTGATAAGGTGCTGCACAAAAGATTAATACACAAGATCACACAGAGTTAGGAGTAATATATTAGCTTGGAAAGAGGATTGGCTAACCAACAGAAAGCAGAGAGTTGGGATGAATGGGTCTTTTTCTGGATGGCAAGCTGTCACACGGTTCGGTCCTTGGGCCCCAACTATTTACAATTTATATTAATGACTTGGATTCAGGGATGGAAGGTACTATAGCTAAATTTACAGATGACACCAAAATAGGTGGGAAAGTAAGTTGCAATGAAGAAATAAGAAATTTACAAATGGATGTGGACAGGCTAGGTGAAAGGACCAAAATGTGGCAGATGGAGTTTAACGTAGATAAGTGAAAGGTTATCCATTTTGGTCAGAAGAATAAAAAGGCGACTTATTATTTAAATGGAGAGAAACTTCAGAATGCTTCAGTGCAGAGGGATCTGAGTGTCCTCGTGCATGAATCGCTGAAAGCTAGTATGCAGGTGCAGCAGGTAATAAGGGAGGCAAATGGAATTTTGGCATTTATTGCTAAAGGAATAGAGTATAAAAAAAGGAAAGTGTTGTTGCAACTGTGCAAGGCATTGGTAAGACCGCACCTGGAGTACTGTGCATAGTTTTGGTCTCCTTATTTGAGGAAGGATGAAGTTGCATTCAGAGGAGGTTCACTAGATTGATTCCAGAGATGCGGGGCTTGTCTTATGAGGAGAGATTGAACAGTTTAGGCTTATACTCGCTGGAGTTTAGAAGGATGAGAGGAGATCTAATTGAGGTATATAAGATGCTAAAGGAGATAGACAAAGTAGACATGGAGTAGATGTTTCCCCTTGTGGGGCATTCTAGAATGAGAGAACATAGTTTTAGGTTAAGGGGTGGTAGATTTAAATCAGAGATGAGGAGGAATTACCTTTCTCAAAGGGTCATGAATCTGTGGAATTCACTACCTCAGAGTGCAGTGGATGCCGGAACGCTGAATAAATTTGGGGAGGAGATAAGACAGATTTTTAATTAGTAACGGGTTGAAAAGTTATGGGGAGAGGGCAGGAAATTGGAGTTGAGGCCGAAATGAGATCAGCCATGATCGTATTGAATGGCGGGGCAGGCTAGAAGGGCTGAATTGCCTACTCCTGCTCCTAGTTCCTATGTTCTTATGTTATACCTGTCCAAAATTAGCTGCTCCCCAGTTTAACACTGGGTCTTATTGCTTTACTGTCAAGGTTTAATTTGAAGGACTGTTCTGGATTCAATACAATTTACTACCTCACATACCACGACAAGAAGCTCCTTTCCAAGATTGAGGAGCCCTATTTCTCCATAATTGAGCTTTCAGACATTAGCGTCTGGAATTGCCATGGGACTTCCTCTGGAGTAACTTCAGTAGAGGATCAGCAGAAACCCAGTGAAACAGTAGAAACAAGGCTGCTGGGGAAGATCGAGGATTTTCTCTGGAAATTTAGCCCTAGTAGCTCTTCTTTGCACTCCCTCCAGAGTTGAAACATCTCTCAACAACACAACTTGCCAATGGTGGAGTGAAGGGAATTGGGATGCACATGACGCCAGCATTGTAGGGACACAGTTTTCTCAGTGAGTTGTAGGACTGGAGGAGGTTACAGAGAAAGTTGAGGGAACCAGTATAGGTCAGCGAGCAAGGGGGTGATGGGTGTACAGGGCTTGGTGCATGTTAATGTATGGGAAGCAGAGTTTTGGATGACATCAAATTTATGGAGGGTGAAATATAGGAGGCCAGCCAGGAGTACATTGATATAGTTGAGTTTAGATGTAACAAAAGGATAGATGAGGGTTTCAGTGGCAGGTGAGCAGATACGGGGGTGGAGACAGGTGATATTACAGAGGAGGACATAAACAATCTTGGTGATGGAGAGGATATGGGGTCAGAAACTCAGCTCAGGGTTGAATAGGACACCAAGATTGTGAATGGTGTGAAATAGTGGCCAGGGAGAGAGCTGGAGTTGCGGCTAGGAAATGGAGTTTGTAGTGATCTCAGGTACTAAATACAGAATAACAGGGAATGAATCAACTGCATCGGATCTTAGTTATCTTTATTTCTTTCACAGTATTCCTCTCCTGTCCCATATTGTTCCCTCTAGCCCACACCAAATTGAATCATGGGGGAGGCTGAAGATCCATTTAACAGAACTACCCCACAGCCACTCTGAAATTAGGCATTAGGGGTTAAGGGATAATATTATAACTGACTTCCCTATCGACTGCAATTCAACTTAACAGGTAAAATAAATCTGCCATTCTTCCTTTTCCATAGAAAACTAATTGCTGTGAGACATCTTTGCCTCAGTTACTTTGTGTGCTTGTCTTTTCACTTGCTGAACCTGAGTTCAAATTGTACCCCGAGCAATGGGGTGAATATATGAACAGGAGGAGGCCATTTAATCCCTCAAGCTTAATCTGCTAGTGAGATCAGAGTGATCTGGATCTTAACTCCTTCCACCTGCTTTGCCTCCATATGCTTATATATCATTGGCGAGCAAACTTCTATCAATCTCAGATTTAAAATGATTAATTGAGCTACCATTTGCTGTTTTTGAATATAGAAATAGGAGCAGGAGAAAGCCATTAGGCCCCTCAGGCTTGCTTCGCCATCCAACAAAACCATGGCTGATCTGATTGTGGCTTTAACCCCACTTTCCTGCCCTGCTCCCTTGATTCCCTTGTAGATCAAAAATCTGTCTCACTCAGTCTTGACTATATTCGATGACCCAGCCTCAACTGTTCTCTGAGGAAGAGAATTTCAAAGATTGATGACCATCAGAGAAGAAATTCCTCCTTATCTCTATCTTAAGTGGAAGATTTCTTATTTTTAAACTGTGCCTCCTAGTTCTAAATTCCCCAATGAGGGGAAACATCCTCCCAGCATCTACCTTGTCAAGCCCCCTCAGAATCTTATATGTTTCAATAAGATCACCGCTCATTCTTCTAAATTTCAATGAGTACAGGCTCAACCTGCTCAACCTTTCCTCATAAGACAAACCCCTCATCCCAGGAATCAACCTAGTGAACCTTCTCTGAACTGCTTCTAGTGCAATTATATCCCTCCTTAAGTAAGGAGACCGAAACTGTACACAGTACTCTAGGTATGGTTTCACTGATACCCTGTACAGTTGTAGCAAGACTGTCCAACTTTTATACACCATCCCCTCTACAATAAAGGCCAACATTCCATTTGCCTTCCTAATTATTTGCTGTACCTGCATGCTAACTTTTTGTGATTATGTACAGCACCCAGGTCCCTCTATTCAGCATTCTGCAGTATCTCAAATAATATTCTGCTTTTTAATTCTTCCTGCCAAAGTGGACAACCTCACATTATTCCACACCATACTCCATCTGCCAAATTTTTTCCCACTCACTTAACTGAGCCATATCCCTTTGCAAACACTGTATATCCTCCTCACAATTTGCTTTCCTATCTATCTTCGTATCATCAGCAAGTTTAGCTAAAATAAGTTAATGAATGAGCAAGGCTGAGTGAGTGAGTGAGTTGGTAGGTAGATGAGTGGGTGAGTGATTGGGTGGGTAAGTAGGTGAGTGAGTGGATGAGTGAGTAGGCAGTTGGGTCAGGTAGGCAATTGGGTCAGGTAGGTAGTTGGGTTGGGAATGGGTGGTGGTCGGGTCGTTTGGGGTGGTGGTTGGGTTAGTTGAGCAGTCAGTTTAGGTGGATAGTCAGGTTGGGGGTTGGTCGGGTTAGTGTGGGAGGGATTGATTGGGCCTTTCATCCAAATCGTCCAATGTCCAGAGCAGTGAAGTCTGGACTTCAGCCTGTGTTGCAGAAGTCCTGGTGCACAGACATGTAATTGCCCAGGAAGTTTAAATTATCGATGGGCTGATTTGCGCTGCACTGGACCTTCGGCGAATGTCTCTAACACTGAGCTCAGGGTTGGAGACTTGTGCCTGAAACATGGGACTTACCCAGATACCTACCCAGGAAATGTTATGCTAGTTAATACCTGGTCTAACTCAAACTAGCCAGCATAACTGAACTGAGCACCACAAACAACGCCCCCCAATCAATCCCTCCCACACTAACCCGACCAACTCCCAACCTGACTATCCACCTGAACTGACTGCTTAACCAACCCAACCACCACCCCAACCGACCCGACCACCACCCATTCCCAACCCAACTACCCACCTGACCCGACTGCCTACTCACTCATCCACTCACTCACCTACTTACCCACCCAATCACTCACCCACCCACCTACCAACTCACTCACTCACCCATGCTCATTCATTAAAAGACTTGAGACCTTAAAAAATTTACCTGAATATGGCAGCTAGTGCCATAAAAAGGGGGTGTGCCCTGTCCTTTCAGCTCTCCTGCACTCGCTGGACTTAGCCTGAAGAGGCTGCGTTGATCCAGCTCTGCTTCAGCCAGATCAGAAGAACTGGCTGAAAATGGGTAGTTCCAATGGGGCACAGAAAACTTGGTGAGCAGCGGCAATGTGCCCAGCATTGCCACTGACTGGAAGATCTGGGTCAATCTGATACCTGCTCCACAGTGGCCTTTCATTTGACCTCTGCTTTCCCACCATTATTTCTTCCAATTTTCATGTGTTTTTATATTAATTTTCATTCCATAAGCTTTCAGCACTTGATTCATTCTATCCATTCGTATCTGTAAGATCTTCTGCTGTGCTAGCCAGTAGGGCCTGGTTGTCTGCAAATTGCACTACTTTCACCAATTGACCTCCTACTTTGAAACCTTTCTGTACTTCATCTAGTGCTTCTTTTATCATGGCTTCCACATAGATGATAAAAGAGCAATGCCGATAGTATATGGCCTTGTCTCACCCCTTGTCCAATTACACGAGGTTCAGTTTCATGGATTTTCCAAACATAAAAAAAATTGCTCAGCATAGGAATGAATAGAGATCTTAAGAGAATGATCAAAACTGTGATTTGGAGAGTCTTGTTGTATGGGGTTGAAACATGGACCTTGAAAAAGCAAACATTCAAGGAATAGAGAGTTGTGAAATGGAGTTCAGGAGGAGGATGGGGCAGTCAGTTGGAGAGAACACATGAACAATGAAAAAGTTCTCAGGATGGTGGAAGAGGAAAGATCAGTAGTGAATGTCATCATCAATCAACAAGGTTGGATTGGCCATACTCCAATGTCACGAGAACTTGATAGGGAGGTGACTGAAGGATGTTTGGTGGGATGCAGACCAAGAGGGAAAAAGAAAATGATGATGTTGGACAACTCAAAATTGAAAATAGGAGGCTCCCACGAGCAACTGGAGAGGAAAGCATAAAACAGCGAGGCATGGAGAAATGAGCAGAGGACCTGCCCTTAGACAGGTCACTACTACTACCTAGACTGCCCCACAAAGGAAAAATGGTTCTCTCCATCTATCCTATCAATTCCTTTCAAACTCCTGAAAATCTCAAATTGTCCCCTAACCTTCTATATTCCAGAGAATAAAAGCCTGGTTTGTGGAATCTCTCTTCATAATCTAACCCTTGGGGCCCTGGTTAGGCTCTAGTGAATTTTCACTGCATTCCTTTCAAGGTCAATATTCTAAGGTGTGGCGTGGGTATGAAACTCTTTTTTCAATGCTGCTAGTATAAATCTTTAGTGAAATGACTTCTGACCAAACTCCTGCTCCTATGCCACATGAAAACCTTTTAAAAAAGTTAAGATCTACTAACATGGCCCTATTCTTATCCTTGACTTACTTTCCAGATGTTTGTTATTGGAAAGACTGAACTCCATTACCTCAGGGAATTACAGTTAGTAATGAGCCTAATGTTTGTTTGCTCAATATGCAGTGCCCTCATATATTAGGTTGGGTTATCCAGAATTACAAGGCCAATCATTGATCAGTAATCTCCTGTAGAGTCAATGCCCAAGTTGGTGGCCAATCATTGGCCAGTGGTCTCATCAGGATCACTGCCCAAATTGCTAGGCCAATCATTGGCCTTATCTGGTCCTAGGGTCTGCTGACCAAATGGCTGAATGCAATAATGTGATTTATGAACTATTTAGCTTAGCATTATTTCTTCTTCATCTGCATTAGGTAACCTGTGTTCTGGAGGGCAAGACCATTACATTGATATTAAAGAGAACAGTCCAGATGGCACATATATTGCAAAGCTCACCATAAATGGCAACCTATCCACCGGAGAAATCAACTTGAATCTGACAGGAACGGATATGGAGTGGTTTCGATTGGAGAAGAAAGTCATCAAGTTGAATGTGTTGCCTACCAGACAGTTGGATCGAGAGGTACAGATGCAGGATAGGAGAGTCTGGGAGTCCTGGGATAGGAGAGTTGGAGTTTGAGGTGATCTTGAAGCTTTTCAAATTCTGAGGGTTTTGACAAGATTGATCCAGGCAAATTATTCATTGTAAAGGCAGAAAATGCTGCAAATACAAAACAAAGTTCTTCTGCACCTGAAAAAGGACCAGTTAGCAAGGGCAGGAGCTTTGTCTGATCTGCCAATAGGCCTGTGGTACTTTCCAAATCATCATTTGTCATGTTCAAGCCTAGTCAATGTCATCAACAGGCAGTCAGGGAATTCACACATTAACCCCATACTATCCTCATTTGATATCCAAATACAAGGTATGCCCAAATGAAAGTTGCCTTTGGTTTGAACATTTCTGGATTATGGAAGGGGCATAAAAATCATCTCCATTCCTACTTTTAATCATCTCCAGAGCCTCCTGTTGAAAAGTATTGTGAGGGTGGGCAGGCTGGCTTATGATGTCTCCCAGGGTCAACACTCCGTGTGTAAGCATGAAGAATGACTGCTTGGACTGGGTGTTGAAGGATATTGGCTCCTCCCTTATTTTGAGACACTGCTTTATAAATTGGCACATGCTGTCCATTTTTCAGGGTGTGAAACGGGCACAGTAATGACAACAGAAGGATAAACAATGCCCAATTTGCACACCATTCACCACCTTAAATAATCAGTCCCTCCACCACCAGTGCACTGCACTTGTAGTGTGAACCATCTACAAGATACACTACACCAAATCACCAAAGTTTCTTTGGCAGAATGTCCCAAACTGGCAAACTCTACCATCTAGAAGGACAAGGGCTCCAAATGCATGGGACCACCATCACCTCCAAGTCACAAAGCATCTTGACATGGAAATATATTGCCGTTCCTTCATCATCACTGGGTCAAAACCCTAGAATTCCTTGCCTAACAGCACTGTGGGAGCACCTTCACTGCACAATGCAATGGCTCAAGAAGGCAGCTCACACTTTTTCAAGGGCAGGTAGGGTAAGGCAATATATGCTGGCCTTGTCAGCACTGTCCACGTCCTGTGAATGAATAAATGTTTAAAAAAAGCATAGGCGAGCAATGTTAATGAGACCCAAGGCCCAACTTCAAGCTGGTCTCAGGCCTCTCAATTGGGGTCGTCAATGGTTATGATCTCAAAAACAGACCATGACCAATTTGTATCCCCCCTGTCTTTAGAAGGGTAGATGAAAGCATGTTGGCTATTGAGTGTGAACTCTTACTCTAACATTATGCATGTCGTATTTCCTCAACAGCTACTGACCACACCCCTTCTCTTTGCCACGATAACCTGTACTGATGTTGCATCTTCAGATCAGGTACATGAATGTCTCACTATTTTTATTCTAATCCTTTCCAAACATTTACTGATAGATACCTGCAGATTGAAATACAATAAATATTATCACATTTATTTAAGAAATGCATTGTCCATCAATATATGGGCAGGAATATCCAGTGCCAATGGAGTAACACAATCTTCGGCCACAAGGGTATTGGATTGATCTAGACAAAGACATCGATCCATATTCCTCTCTTCTTTGTTCCTACCCAATGAAAGCTCTAAGATGTCATATACTAAAGGTACCAGTTTGAGATCAGTGCATACTGGTTGCAAAGTGAGCTGTACACCTGAGTTATACTGCTGCTTTTGTCTAATTTATTGGTTAGGAACAATGGAGCTCTACAATCTGTTACTGACTTCCAAAAATTAACACTGAACCAAATTGCCCAGCTGGGAATTTTCAAACTTTGTTCCACATTGATTGTAGTTATACTGCAGCTGGTGTGTGAAGTCTAAGGAGTGGGAATCTACCTCTGGGAGATGACCTAACAGCGTTTGTCTAAAGATGAACTGGTAATTTCAGACTCAAATGCTATGACACGGCCTGCACTAATCTGAAAACCCAAAGTGTTTTGCATCAACCACAATGTGAAGTACAACTAGCCCACAGGAACATCCTGATCTAAGCTGCGAGGGTAATATTTTACTGCTTTTGAAGCTATTCTTTTATTTTAAACAAGATCATATATTGATGACATCAAAAAAGCTCTGGGTTAAAGTAACTTAAAGAGTAACTAAGTCTACAGCACAGAAATAGGTTATTTGGTCCAACTGGTCTTTTCTAATGTTTATGCTCCACAGGAGACTCCCCTTATCCTACTTCTAACCTTATCAGCATAACCTTCTTTTCCTTTCTCCCTCATGTGTTTATCTAGCTTCCCCTTTAATGCATCTATGCTAATCACCTCAATTACCCCTTGTACTAGTGAGTTCCACATTCTAACTACTGTTTAGGTAAAGAAGTTTCTCTTGAATTCCCTATTGGATTTATTAGCGATTGTCTTATATTTCCGGCCTCTAGTTTTGGTCTTCCCCACAAGCGGAAAAATGTTCTCTATTTCCCTATGTTGTTTTCCCTTGTGCGGGTAATGCACCTGCTTGTTATTTTCTCCACTTTACCCACCCTTTCTCGCTCCCCACACCCCTACCTCTGTCTTCCTATGTCACTCATGACTGAGAACGTCGATCCTGGGTCTGGGTCTATACCACAGCAACAGGCAAAGCGTATTCCTCCCTCTGACCTACCTCTCCTTCCCCCAATTCAGTGTCTCTGGCCATGAACTCAGCCAAGTGAAGGACTGCAGTGTCAACCCAGCTTCCACCCTAAACACCCTCTTCCTAGGTACTAGCTCTATGGTGCTATTTGATGTCAGGGACTGCCTTGTAGAGAAGTGACTGGGAGTTTAGTAGGAAGAAATCAAAAATACACTTGATTCGATCTGACAGAAAGCAATTAGCAAAATAACCAGGGGGGAGATGAAAAGGCTTTTTTTTTTAAACTGTGAGTTGTTCAGTTCTGCAATGCACTGCCTGAAAGGATGGTGGAAGCAGATACAATAATAACTTGCAAAAAGGAATTGGATAAATACTTGGAAAGGAAACATTTGGCAGCGATCTGGGGAAAGAACAGGGAAGTAGGACTAATGGGCTAGCTGAAGCAAAAAGCTAGTACAGGCATGGTGGGTTGAATGGCCTCCTTCTGTGCTGTAAGATTCTATGATATTATCACAGTCAGTTTTCCTCTGAACTTTCTTCTCTTGCTTCTACCAAGCTATAAATATGCCATTCTACAGCCTTCTTCCCCCTCTTTTATATTAAGGTTTAAACTCATTATACCAACCCTACTCTGTAGAGCCCCTCAACACACTTAGCCATCCTTTCTTCCTACAATCCTCAGGCTTATAAAATCCAAGCTTGCTATTAACACCCGTTTTATCTCACCATCTCCCAATTTTTTATCAACCTTGGTGGGGCTTGCAGAATGGGCCTTAATTCGTAGGAAAGAAAGTTACAGAACAGAAGTAGGCTATTTGGCCTCTTGTGTCCGTGCTAGCTCTTTGAAAGAGCAACCCTACTCAGTCACACATGCCTGATTTTTTTTCCCATAACCCTGTAAGTGTCTCATCTTCAGGTACATGTCCAACTCCATCTTAAAATTATTTATGGAATCAAGTTCCACCACCTTTTCAGGGAGAGTGTTCCAGATCCCAACAACTCATGGCTGAGGTTCCATGGGAAAGAAGCAAACCACTAGAGGAAGATGGATGGAAAGTCGGGTATCGGTTTGACAGGTTGCATGTTACTCAGTTTCACTCAGATGCTGACACTTCCTCCACCTGTAACTTCGACAATAAACATATGCTTTTGTCTATTTGCAGATCCACTACAGGCTAATGGTGCAGGTACTTGATGAGAATGACAATCCACCAATATTCCTGAAAGAAAGTGTTCAGCCACTCAACATCAGTGAGGTGAGAAGCTGACTGATATCTCGTACAATAAAGAAAAAGAACTTGCATTTATATAGCACTTTTCACAACCTCAGGACGTTCCAATGTGCTTCATAGCCAGTATAGTACTTACTTGAAGTGCAATCAGTGCAGTAACTAATTTGTGGACGGCAAGATCCCATAAACCCCTTTTACATCTATCTGAAAGGCCAGAAAGATCCATCCAGGGACTTGAGCACATAATCTAGGCATTCCAGTGCAGTACTGAGAGAGCGCTGCACCTTTGGAGATGCTGACCTTCGGATTAGATGGTAAATCAAGGCATCATCTGTCCTCTCGGATGGATGTAAAAGATCCTGTGCCATTATTATAAGTGGAGCAGGGGAATTCTCCTGGCCAATATTTATTCTCAACCAACATCACTAAAACTGATGTTTTGGTCATTATCGCATTACTGTTTGTGGGACCTTGCTGTGCACAAATTGGCTACTGCATTGCAATAGAGAATACACTTCAAAAAATACTTCATTTACTGCAAAGTACTTTGGGATGTCCTGAGGTCATGAAAGGCACTATATCAATTCAAATTCTTTATTTTGTTCTTGTTCAGACTTCTGTTTGAAAGCTGCCCTTCAAACCAAATACCCTTTGCACTCTGCTGTTTCTGAGTTTCAAACCACCAAAGCTCCTGAAGCATCTTTAAACTTGTGCTTTCTTGTTCCGTCTCCCACACTCACAGCTGACACCAGTGGGCGACGTTCTCGTCACACTTCAGGCACATGACAAGGACGGTGACGACCTCATCTACATGATTGACAGCGCGTCGGTAGGTGAAAGTTTAAAAGAATTACGACTGAGACAACTGCCTTGTAGAGGAGTAAGATGAATATCTGTTTGGGACCAGGAATGGTATAGCATCTTACAGCAACAAAGGAGGCCACTTGACCCATTGCACCTGTGCCAGCTCTTTGAAAGAGCTATTCAATTCATCCCATTCTCCCTCCTCTTTTCCCATATCCCGGCAAATGTTTCCTTTTCAGCTATCTATCCAATTCCCTTTTGACAGTTACTATTGAATCAGCTTCCGCCACCTTTCCAGGCAGTGCATTCCAGATCTTAACGACTTGTTCTGTAAAAATAAATTCTCCTCAACTCCCTCCTTGTTGTTTTGGCAATTTTGTTTCTCTGGTTACTGACCCTCCCACCAGTGGAAACAGTTTCTCCTAATTTACATTATCAAAACCCTTCATAATTTTGAACACCTCGATTAAAACTCCTCTTAACATTCTCTGCTCTAAGAAGAATAGTCCAAACTTCTCTAGTCTCTCCACAGAACCAAAGTCCCTCATCCCTCAATTGGTGAAACACACAACTGGGAGGTGATGAGCTCCTATGTTGCTGGGGCTGGAAGATGTTGAACATGATGAAGAGCCTGTGAAGGTCTAATAATGGAGATGTGAGTCTGGGTGAATATCCCGTGCAGGAGCCAAACCTGTTTCCCTCTGGATTTGACAGTACATGGCCAGAGACAATAGTTTGGAACTATTTGGCACTGGCCTGTCCAAATGAGTGGGCATATTTAAATGAGGTGGTTATGGCGTGGTATTTTCAGATGCTCCCATTTATGCCAGTTGTTAAATGTGTCCATATAAAACGAGCTTCCCCAACATTGCTAGGCTACCCCTGCTCTCAACCGGGTTAAATTCAGACACAAATTTAAAGGCCCACAGCGGGTACAGAAGCTCTATTGATCCATCATTTCATCTTCTTCCCTGGAAACTGAAACAAAACTTGAGAATATTCACCCGTTTAGTGAGTTACACATTATGCTGCAGTCTGTGGCCCACAATCGCGATAAATCACAATAGATTCTTGTTCTTGGTTAGGCCAGAGCTAAGAGGAGGCAGAAAGTTGGTTTAGAGAGATGGTGTCGTGAATAGTGATCTAGTTGACCCTGGGGTATCTACTAATGGCACTGGAAGAGATCTGCGGACTGGCTGCACTCCCTACATTTCATCGTTATGCTGACAGTGTAAGATAGATGATGATGCTCAATTTAAAATTGGGGTAGGGAGGAACATGGGGGTAGAAGTTGGATCTTGTTGCTTTTAGGTGTAAAACAGGCATAACAAGGGTCAGTTTCCAGGACCAACACCCCGTGTGCAAAATATGGCTGAAAGACACCTGACCTGTTACTGGAAAAGGGTCATTTTTCAGGAGTCCTGAACAAGCAAAGGTCCCCTCCGGGAAACTGGATATCACATAGCAGGAGCCAAACTTATTTCCCTCTGGATTTGACAGTACATGGCCAGAGACAATAGTTTGGAAGAAAAAGTAATTTTAATAAATCATTGCTGAGGAGTAGAAAGAGCCAGGAATGCTTTTATGGATTTCAGAGTTTCCTGATTGTGCCAACTCTCCCCCCTTTGCTGCTCCACTCACAACCCCACCCATGCCTTCAATTCCTACCCCATCCCAGGATCCATCTTCAAGCTTTGCTGACATGGCAAGCTGCCTGATATCCATCTTTTGAAGATGGGTGAGCTGCATGTGGAACTGCCAGCTGCTCACCTAACTGATGTCATTGGAGCCTGAAGCCTCTCGCTTCATGCACCGATTTCCTACCCCATAACCTCCAATTGGAGCTCAAAGTCATCATGGTGATTCTAGTCGAAGGGTCCAGGTCATCAAGTAGGACAGCTATCAAAGTGGAAACAAGACAATAATTACTAGAATCAATAAACAGTATTCAGGTAATCCCATTCCTAGCATTATAAGTGGAAAGGAAGACTGGAGGAGGGAATGACTCCACACTGTAAGATGCTAGGAGAAATATGTTGGAACAGGAGTTGCTGTATTGAGTCTTTGTTTCAAAAAAAAGAGAAACTCATGGGTCGGGGTCAGTGGGGCTGGGAATATCAGGAAAAGTTATTTGTAGCTCAAGAGGAGCAAGTGAAGAAAGTTGAAAAGAACAGTGGTAACAGCAAAATCAAAGTAACAAAAACAAAAACAAAAAAGGTTGCAATGGATAAAGAGAGCAAGATAGAGAGAGTTTGGGGGAGAGAAAATTGTGTACCAGCTGAGAAGCTTCTCTCTGTCTCCTCACCTGCTGATGAATGAGTGAAGTCTATCATTCTTTCAAACTCTGTCTTTCTGTTGTAGAGTGATGCAGAATTCTTCAGGATTAACTTGCCGAGCAGCGGACAGGTCCTGTTGGCCCAACACCTGGATTTTGAGGTGAAGAAGGAGTTGGATCTAATGGTTTACGCCATGGTATGGAAACTCAATTTTACGATGAGCTTTTTCTTCTGGTGAGACATTGCCTGCAGTTTCCTAATGAACAAAAACTAAAATGAAGGAGCCTCAGATAGTGGGGCTGATACCCAAGATGATATTGAGATCATGCAGGTGGTTTCTGCAGTGAAACTGAGACAGAGGCAGTGATATCTGTGGTGATATTGAGGCAGTGGGATTGACATCAGTGGCGATTTGCAGATAGTGTGGGTGATATCTGTGGTGATATTGAGACAGTGGTGGAGATATCCACAGCAATATTGAGGCAGTGGTGGTATTATCTGCGGTGAAATTGAGATGGAGAGGGTGATATTTGCATTGAATTTGAAATAGTGGGGCTAATTTCTGCAGTAATATTGAGATAGTGAGGCTGGAATCCACAGTGCTATTTGGATAGTGTGGTTGATAACCATGGTAATATTGAGACAATGGGGATGATATCTGTAGGTAGATTGAGATAATGGGGGTGATATCTGGGGTGATATTGAGACTGGGAGTGATATCCACAGTGATATTGAGATAGTGGAGGGATGATATTTCTGGTGATATTAAGATAGAAAGTCTGGTAGCCACTGTGTTATTGAGACCGTGCAGATGATATCTGTGGTAATAATGTATTGTGAGAGTGGGAACGATACATTGTCATCTCTTGCTCAACCCTTGTGCTACCTTGGAAACCTCAGGTAAGCCCCCAGGGAAATATTGCTCAACATAAGAACACAAGAATTAGGAGCAGGAGTTGACATTCGGCCTCTCAATCCTGCTTTGCAAATCGAGAAGTTCTTTGCTGATATGATTGTGGCCTCAACTCCACTTTCCTGCCTGACTCTCATAACCCTTGAAGCCCTTGTAGATCAAAATCTGTCCACCTCAGTCTTGAATATATTCAAATATCCAGCCTCCACTGCTCTCTGGGGAAGCGAGTTCCACAGACTAACGATCCTCTGAGAGAAAAAAATTCTCCTCATTCCAGTCTTAAATGGGAGCCCTAATTTTAAAACTGTTTCCCTCTAGCTCTAGACTCCCTCACAAGTGGAAGATCTCTCAGTATCCACCCTGTCACGCTCCCTCAGGATCTCTTATATGCTCCAATAAGATCATCTCTCATTTTCCTAAACTCCAATGGGTATAGATCCAACATGCTCAACCTTTCCTCATAAGATAACCCCTTCATCCCTGAAATCAGTCGAGTGAACTTTCTCTGAACTGCTAATGCAATTATATCATTCCTTAAGTAAGGAGACCAAAACTGGACACAGTACACCAGATGTAACATAAGGCCTTGTACAACTGCAGCAACACCTCCCTACTCTTACATTCGATTCCCCTTGAAACATTCCATTTGCCTTCCTAATCACTTGTTGTGCCTGCATCCTAACGTTTTGTGATTCATGTACCAGGACACCCAGGTCCCTCTGTACCGTAGAGTTCTGCAATCTCTCTCCATTCAAATAATATGCTGCTTTTCTATTCTTCCTGACAAAGTGAACAAGTTCACATTTTCCCACAATATACTCCACCTGACAAATTTTTGCTCACTCAAACTATCTAAATCCCTTCGTAGACTCTTTATGTCCTCTTCACAACTTACTTTCCTACCTACCTTTGTGTCATCAGCAAATTTAGTTACCATACATTCAGTTCCTTCCTCCAAGTCATTGATATATGATTGTGAATAGTTGAAGCCCCAACACTGAATCCTGTGGCACATCACTAGTAACATCTTGTCAGAACAAAAATGACCCATTTATCCTTACTCTCTGCTTCCTATTACCTAACCAATCCTCTATCCATGCTAATATGTTACTCCCTACACCATGAGTTCTTATTTTGTTTAGTAACATTTGATATAGCACCTAATTGAATGCCTTTTGGAAATCCAAGTACACCACCTTGGAGCACTTTATCTTATACTACTTTATCTACCTTACACCACTTATCTACCTTGCTTGTTACTTCCTCAAAGAACTCTAATAAATTAGCCAAACATGATTTCCCTTTCATAAAACCATGTTGACTCTGTCTGATCCCATTATGATTTTCTAAATGTCCTGCTATACCTCCCTAATAATGGATTCTAACAATTTCCCTATGTTAGGCTAACTGGCCTTTGGTTTCCTTCTTTCTCTCTCCCTCCTTTCTTGAACAGGGGAGTTACAGTTAAGATTTTCCAATCCACTGGGACTTTTCCAGAATCTAGGGAATTTTTGAAAATCACAACTTTTGCATCTACTATCTCTGCAGCCACTTCTTTTAAGACCCTAGGATACAAGCCATCAGCTCCAGGGGACTGGTCAGTCTTTAGTTCTAATAGTTTTCCCGATTCCATTTCCCTAGTGATTGTGATTGTTTTGAGTTCCCCCTTCCCTTTTACCTTTTGATTTTCAAGTATGCTTTGGAATGATTTTGTGTATTCTACAGTGAAAACAGACACAAAATACCTATTCAACACTTCTGCCATTTCCTTGTTTCCCATTATTAATTCCCCAGTCTCACCCTCTAAGGGACCAGTGCTCACTTTAGTTACTCTTTTCTTTTTTAAATACTTGTAGAAACTTTTGCTATCTGTTTTTATATTTCTATAAAGCTTTCTCTCATATTCTAATTTTTCCCTCTTTTCCATCTCCCTCATTTCTTTGTTGGTTTCTAAAATCTGCCCAATCTTCTAATACTAATTTTCACAGTACTGTACACTTTTTTTCTTTCAATTTGACACTATCCTTAACTTCCTTAATTAGCTACAGATGGTGCATCCTTCTCATAGAGTCTTTTTTTCTTAATGAAATATATCTTTGCTAAGGGTTTTGAAATATATCCTTAAATGTCTGCCATTGTTTCTCTACTGTCTTACATTTTAACCTGTTAATGGGCCTATAAACTACTCCCACAAGTGACTTCTTACCATTGCTATTTCTTATCTTTACTCAAACTGATACTACATCTTGATCTTCTGAACTAAGGTTATCTCTCACTGTTGTACTAATGTCATCCTTAATTAACAAAGCTACCCTAGAGCTTCCTGTCCTTCTGACATGTCAAATACCCAGCCTTGGTCACCTTGCAACCACGTCTCTGAAATGGCTATTAGTTCAAACATATTTATTTCTATTTGTTCGATCAATTCATCTGTTTCATTACAAATGCTATGTGCATTCAGATACAGAGCCTTTAATCCTGTCTTTTTACCATTCTTGCAAAGTCTGGCCTTATCTGCTGGTGCATTCTGTTCCTTTCTGCCACATTCTGGTTATCATTATCCATATCTCTACTCTGCTCTATTGCCTTGTCCTTTCTCTTTAATTTACCACGTTTCCCCTCACGTGATCCCTCATCCTCACTATCAATTTATAACCCTCTCGACTGCCCTAGTGATATGACTCACCAGTACATTGGTTCCAGCACGGTTAGGTGAAGACCATCCCAACAATACAGCTCCCACTTTCCCCAGCACTGGTGCCAGTGACCATGAATCAAAACCCATTTCTCCCACACTAATCTTTGAGCCACACATTCAATTCTTTAATCTTATTTACCCAACGCCAATTTGCTTGTGGGTCAGGTAGTGACCCAGAGATTATTACCTTTGTGGTTCTGCTTTTCAATTTAGCCCCTAGCTACTCATAATTCCTAAGCAGAACCTCTTTCCTAGTCCTGTCTATGTCAGTGGTACACATGTGGATCATGACAACTGGATCCATCTTTTCCCACTGCAAGTTCCTGTCCAGCCCTGAGCAGACGTCCTGAACCCTGGCAGTGGACAGGCAACACAGCCATTTGGACTCTCGGTCTCTGCTGCACACAACTGTGCCTATTCCCCTGACTATACTGTCCCGTACTACTGCTACATTCCTATTTACTCTCCCGACTTGAATGGCTCCCTGCACCACAGTGCCATGGTTAATTCGCTCATCCACCCTGGAGTCCCCAGTCTCGTCCATACAAGCTGCATGAATCTCGAACCTGTTGAACAATTGCAAGGGTTGAGGCTCCTCCACTTCTACCTTCTGAGTCTCCAAACCTGCCTCACTCACAATCACACCCTCCTGTCCCTGACCACAGACCAAATCCCCCAAGATCAGTGTTCTGTTTATTTTTAACAGTAGTTTTGGATCTAATTCTAAGTGATTTGACATGTGTTACCCTCTGACTTGAAGCAGATTAAAAGACAGGATTCTGAGGGGACCTGTCCTCAATCTGAAAGAAGGACCCAGGGCCAAAGTTCAGGATGCCACCATGTTTGGAAAGAGCAGGAAAGTAGCATGGTAAATCAGGAAGTCACTAGATGATAGCCAACATTAGTTTGAAAATCTTGTAAATTACAAAATGAAGGGATGACTGAGAGAATTGTACAGGCTTAATGTCCTGAGCAAGAATGAGTTGCTGTAGGAGATGGTACAATGAGTCTCAATTCCAATGCAGTGAGGGTGCAGGGGGAATGAATGCTTGGCCTTGGAAAAAACAACAGCAGAAAATTGAGAGAAGCAATGACAACAGCACTGTGAAAATAATAGAGATAAGAGAGAGAGAGAGAGAGAGAGGAAAGACAGATGAGAGAGAAAGAGGAAAGAGGGAGAGGGAATGGAACAAGAAGAGGAAAGTTGGAGCGAGTGGTGAGAGGCAGAGAAAGATCGATTGAAGTTATCATCAGGGCTTTTTAATTTCATCATGAACCACAACCTGCCTGGAATATTCTTGAAATTGTTCCTGCTTCACCACCAGAGATTCCTCTGATATACAGCAGAGAAGCGGAACAGTTCTGAGGAAATTTCAGGTCCTTGTTACATTGCCTAGGTTACCTTTGTTGTTGTGACCTTCTACCATATTCCTCCCCAATTGAGTCAGTCTTACTACTTTAGCATTTCCTGCAGCAAGCTAACATTGACCTCTCACGTAGGAAATGAATACCAAAGAGAGATACAACACATCAGCGAAAATTACCATCACTGTGTTGGACGGGGATGATCAGTACCCAAGATTCCTTCCCTGCAACTTCCTGTCACATGGGAAGGCCAGAATCTGTGTCAACCCGATCTACATAGGAAATGTCACTGAGACAAAGCTACCGGTAAGAAGGAGTCATGAGAAACATTCAGAGTTGGTTTCATGCATTTGGAAGAAGGGTCATCCTCATTGGTTAAAAAAAAATGTATGGGGCATGATTTTTGAAATCCCACCACAGGATCATTGAGACACCCAGCTCAATAGCACCATGATGCAAACCCAATTCTCTCCTCATTACATATGCAACGCATACAGTTAACAATCTCCTGGGCCAGGATTTTACAGTCGGCGTGCGGGGTGGGCCCGACACGCGGCATATAAAATGACACGTGATGATGTCGGGCGTACGTCCCGACGTCATCGTGCTGTCTCGCGATGTTTCATTCAGCGGGCACAGTCAGCTGTGCGCCTGCCGATAATTGAAGGGCCTATTAAAGACATTAAGGAACTAATTAATTTCAAATTTATGCTGCCCGTCCAACCTAACGGCTGGCGGGCAGGCAAAAGGGCCAAGCGGCCTTCATATCCATGAGCGGGATGAGGTTTCCTAAAGCTTTTACAAATTGAATAAAAACTTTTTATGAAAAATAAAAACACGTCCCACCTCATGCGTGAAAGAGTGCTAGACCCGACTCCCCCTCCTCCCCCCGCCCGCACAGGTAGCGCTTAGTGCTACCGCTCGCGTATTACGCTGGGCGGGCCATAGTTGGCGGTGCGGAGCCAATTGTGGGCAGCGGTTGGCTCCGTGACCACCCGCTCCCGCTGAGCCCGCCCGACGCAGGAAAAATTCAGGCCCCAGACACGGCTATCGAAAGAAAAGTTGCAAGGATATTTATAAAAGTTGCATATAATTTAGTCATTTTCTTTGAATGTTTTTGTCTATTCGTAATAAAACGATTGGAGATTGGATAAAAGGGTTGTTTGACAGACAGTCAAGAATTGGGTAACAAAGAGCTTGCTCGCTTTCCAATTGGGAAGACAGAGCCTGGTGAAGATGGACATGTCAGGTGACCAATGGCAGATGTGTTGAGCAGAGTGATTAAAGGTGCAAGGTCATGTAATGAAACCCCTAGGAATATGTCCAACTAAAGTTGGCAATCCAAGCAGGAACTTTCCTGATGGAAACCCACTGCTGCAGAGGGTTGGGCCTGGAGAGTGATGCAGTGGTGTTGTGGCTGGCCACCAGAAGAGGGCGAAAGTCATTTAAAAGGGGACTGAAGACCCCCTTTCCTCCCCACCTTGATGAATGCATCAATTAAAGCTGAGGCCTTGAAGATTGGGATCTTTATGGAGGGAGAGGAATCCATGACTGAGTCCTCATCCCCCTAAGCAATTAGGGGACTTAGCTAGTTTGCTAGTTGTGAGGATGCTATTTGGATGAGTCTGGAGCATCTATAAACCTGCCCTTAGTCACGTAGGGCTGCATTTATTGGGTGCCATGATTCCCGCACCCACCCCCCAGCTAAAAATTCAGGGTTTGGGAGACCACCCCTGCTCCAGATGGCTGCCCTGCAACCATGGCCGTTAATTGGCTTGAGGCCTTGAGGCTGGACTTCCGCCCCTCAGCAACAGGAAGTCCTGCCTCAGATAGCTGCCAGCGAATCAAAGGATGCTGGTAACATTGCAGCAGGGGCGGGCAGATAAGTGGTAGGCACAGTGCCCACAAGCTCCCCTGAATGCCAACCTGCCCCAGAGGGCCATAAAATCTAGCCCATAGAATTACATACAATATACGGCACTGAAGCAGGCCTTTCGGCTCAACCAGTCTATGCCAAAGTTTATGTTCCACTCTAACCTCCTCCCATCTTCTAATTCTATCAGCATAACCCTCTATTACCTCATTTTCTTTTCCAGTTTCCCCAGAAATGATAAGGTAACAGAGGGGGTTAATGAGGTAATGATGTTGGTGTGGTGTGGAACTTCCAATAGGCATTTCATAAAGTGCTACTTAATAGGCTTGTCAGCAGAATTGAACCCCATGGAATAAAAGGAACAGTGGCAGCACGGGTATAAAGTTGGTTTAGTGACAGGAAACAGAGAGTAATGGTGAACAATTGTTTTGCGGACAGGGGGAAAATACACAGTGGTGTTCTCCAGGGGTCTGTACAAGAACCACTGCTTTTCTTGATTTATATTAATAACCTATACTTGGGTGTACTGGTACAATTTCAAAATTTACGGATGACACAAAGTTTAGAAGTATTGTAAGCTGTGAGGAGGTTAGTGATAGCCTTCAAGAGGACATAAACAGGCTGGTGGAATGGGCAGACAATTGACAGATGAAATTTAATGCAGAGAAGTGTGAAGTGACTCATTTTGGTAGGAAGAACGAGGGGAGGCAATATAAAATAAAGGGCACAATTCTAAAGTGGGTGCAGGAACAGACACCTGTGGGTGCATACCCACAAATCATTGAAGGTGGCAGGGCAGGTTGAGAAAATGGTTAATAAGGCATGTGGGATCCTGGGTTTTATAAATAGAGGCATTGAGTGCAAAAGCAAGAAAGTTATGATGAACCTTTATAAAACATTGATCTGGCCTCAACTGGCGTGTTGTGTTCTGGGCACTAATTTCAGGAAGGATGTAAAGACTTATAGAGGGTGCAGAAAAGATTTACGAGAGTGATTCCAGTATGTGGATAGATAGTTCAAAATAATTAGATTTCTCAGCAGAATAGATAGAGAGAAACTTCCCATTGATGGAAGGGTCGAGAATGAGAAGACACTAATTTAAGGTGATTGGCAAACAAACCAACAGCAACATGAGAGAAATCCTTTTTATACAACGAGTGGTTTAGAATCTGGAATGCACTGCCTGAGAGTATAGTGGATGTAGATTCAATTGCGGGTTTCAAAAGAGAATTGGATAAGCACCTGTAGAGGAAAATTTACAGGACTACAGGGAAAGGGCAGGGGAGTGGGACGAGCTGAGTTGCTCTTGCAGGTGGCGTCGTGGACACCAGGGTCAAATTGCCTTTTTCTGTGCTGCTATCATTCTATAATTTCAATTTTGCTTTCCCCCACAAGTGGAAACACTCTCTATGTATACTCTATCAAAACCTCTCATAATTTTAAAAGCCTCCGAGGTCACTCCTCAGCCTTGTCTTTTCAAGAGAAAAGAACTCCAGCATTTTCACCTTTGCCTGATGATGTTGTTGTTCTCGTATCATCCTTGTAAATCTTTTTGCATCCTCTCCAGTGCCTCTATATCCCTTTTATAATGATGACCAGAAATGCACACAAGTGCAGTTTGATTTAAGTTTAGTATAACTTCTCTACTTTTCAATTCTATTACTCTAGAAATAAACCTTAGTGCTTGGTTTGCTTTTCTGTATGGCAGCGGTTCCCAAACTGTGGATCGTGATACCAGTTGGAGTTGTTGAAACAGCAAATGGGGTTGTGAGAAATAAAATCGCTTTAATGTCCCGCCCCTCATATTTCCCAGCAGTGGGAAGTAACCTTTCACTAGACGAACTCCCAGCGTTGGCCACTTTGGCTGCAGTGGCTCTGATCAGGTGTGCTGTGACATAACTATGCGAGTGTGTAAATATATCAGAAGTCCCTCTGAGCGAATTCTCGGAGCATTGGCAATGTTTGTATGATGTATTATATGTTGATCTATAATAAGCCAACTATATTAATTATATGCTGAATGTCACTATGCTGCTTTATTGCTGTTTTGTTTTTCTTGGTGTCTGGGGTTGCATTAATTTTCAAGTCTTAAAATGGCAGTGTATTGGAAAATATTTTGGGAAGTGCTGTTCTAAGACCTTATTAACCTGTATCTCCACCATTTGCATTCTCAGATCTCTTTGCTTATCTACCCCATTTAAATTCTTATTTTCCAAGTAGCAATACAGAAGGTTGTGGATTCAAGTCTCATTCCATAGGCCTGCGCACAAAAATCAAGGTGAAACTCCAGTTCAGTACTGAGAGAGTGCTGCAGTGTCAGAGGTGCTGTCTTTTCAATGAGATGTTAAACCAAGACCCTGTCTGCTCTTTCAAGTGGTCATCAAAGATCCTAATATACTATTTCCAAGAAGAGCAGGGCAGTTATCTCCAGTGTCCTGGCCAATATTTATCCCTCAATCAGCATCTGTTAAAACAGATTATATGGTCATTATTACATTATTTTTCTGGGAACTTGCTGTGCATGGATTGGCTGCCATGTTTCCTTCATTACCACAGTGTCTACACTTAATTAGCTGAAAAGCACATTAGGATGTCCTAAATTGTGAAAGGTTCCATATAAATGCAAGTCTTTCTTTCTTTCCAATTCAGCATAAAAGTGGCAATCTCACTCGGAGAGGTGGACTATGCCACTGATACAAGAAGAGGTGCCCTTACAAGTTTGGGGTTAAGGTATCATGTTGGGGTAGTATAAAGGTGTTTTTTTTCTCTATCTAACTATTCTGCAGTTGGTTTATCATTGAGGACATAAAATTGGAACATGTTCTATTCTGACATATTTCGATTGTTTTATGAAGAAGTATGGAGAAGTTTTCAGTTTTTTGCTGATTTCAGTTTTTTTTCTATTACAGTATCGTGCTCTCCAGTTCTCCCCAGGCCCCATATTAGCAGAGGATGGAGACATGGGACTTCAGACACCAGTTACATACTCAATTCTTGAAGGTCTGAGCTCTGAAGGACACAAATCAGTTCATATGGCCACTTCTTAAAAAAAAATCCCACCATATGATAGTGCTGAGGGTGTGGTGGATAAAAGAGGGTGTTATAACTAAAAATCTTATGCTGAGGGTGGAGGTGTAACAGAGATAGCAAGTGAGCTGGGGTGCAGGTGGAGTAACCGGGAGAGCTGGGTTGGGGGTGGGGGGTCAGTGGGTGGGCTGGGATGAGGGGTCAGTGAGAGAGCTGGTGTGAGGGGAATTAGCGGGAGAGCTGGGATGGGGGGTGTCAGTGGGAGAGCTGAGGTGGGGGTTGGTCAGCAGGAGAGATGGAGTGGGGTCAGTGGAAGAGCTGTGATGGGTGTTGGTCAGCAGGAGAGATGGAGTGGGGTCAGTGGGAGAGCTGTGATGGGGGTTGGTCAGCAGGAGAGATGGAGTGGGGTCAGTGGGAGAGCTGTGATGGAGGGCTCAGCGGAAGAGCTGCAATGTGGTCTCACTGTTGTTTCTCCTCAGCAGGTGATGATAATGGCAGGTTTGAAATCAGCAATGTTACTGGAGCGATAATGATGAGGTGGCCAGTCCGGAGCTATGTGCAGACTCCCTCATTCTCTCTGACAGTCATGGTAAAGAAAACACAATCAGCCACAATTCACAGTTTTTAAAAACAATTGGTGTGACAATGAGTGAACAGTCTATTCTGCAACTGTCCAAGACTCAGATACTGGCCGGTACTGCTGCAAAATAGTACATAAAAGGCCCCCTCTCCTTCAGCTGTACCATCGGGGAGTGGATCAGAGCAGAGTGCAATGATTCTAGGTTACTAACCTCTTTCCCTCCCTCTTTCCATAAGGCCCTGCTGGGTTTGGCTCCCTGGGCACTAATGGTATTCTTGTGCATTACTCAACTAACCCTTCTTCAATTGTGAACTTAGACAACAACCATTGGCAAGATATTGCACCAGAAGTTACATCATAGTCAAGACTGATCTATCCTGAGATCCACAATAGACTCTCAGAAGTCACTGGGTAGCAATCACAAACAGGAACCCTGGCTGATTTTTTTCATACTGGGCATCCCTACCATTACATTGGCTAAGATATCTCACTTTGAAAAGCAGAGAAGCTATGTTAAACCATTATCAAACTTTGTTTAGACCACATTTAGGATGCTGTGCATAGTTCTGGTCTCCAAATTACAAAAAAGATTTAAATGAATCATACTGTACTGAAACAAGTATAACTATCAGGATAGCTTGCACAGACTGGGATCCTTGTCTCTAGAAAACAGAAGCCTAAGGAATGACCTGATAGAGGTCATTACAATTATAAAGATGTTTGATAAGATAGACATAGAGTGGATGTTTCCTTTTGTCATGAAGTCCAAAACTAGGGATCATAAATGTAAGCTGGTCAGTAATTAATCCATTTGGTAATTTAGGAGAAACTTCTTTACTCAGGATGTGGAACTCGCTAACCACATGGAGTATTTGAGGTGAATATCATAGATTCAATTAAGGAGAAATTGGATAATGAGGGAGAAAGGAAGAGAAGGATATGCTGATATGGAGATGAAGTATTGCAAGAGGAGGCTCATGTGGAGCATAAACACCAGAATGGATCAGTTGGCCAAATGGCCTGTTCATGTGTTGCAAATTCTATGTAAAATCAGCAGACTAAGCCCAGGGATCAAACCTGGGGTCTCCTGGTCTGCAGTACCTATTACACTTCAGGAAATGTATGCTAATGTGTTTAATATTTAAGAGTGAAGTGCAGGCAGGAAATAATAAGAGCGGTAACATCTATGACACCAGGGTGTCACCAGGAGAGTTGAATGACTCTGATGTCCTTTTTTCTAGGCTTCCCAGGTGGATGACCCCGGTAAATACACGGTGACCAAGGTGCTGATTCACGTCTTGGCTCAGAACCGCCATCGGCCACAGTTTAACAAGATCGAGTATAAGGGATTCATTCAGGAGCAACCAAACCCCCTTGCCCTAGTAGTCACTTATGGCAATAAACCCTTACTGATGAAAGCAGTGGACCAAGATTTCAAAAACGTGAGTTAAATGATACATTTACTTTTCGTATTTCTTCCCCCTTACCTCTGCTTTTCCACTGTCAGGCATGAGAATGAGACATTAAGCTCAGATGCCCTCTACTTGCTAGGGTTGATGTTAACAATCCAAGGCTCTGTTTGAAGAAGAGAGCAGGGGAGTTCTCCCAGTCTCCTGCCCAACATTTATCTCAAGGGGACAGGGATATCAATGGGAGGGAAGTGATGCTTCAGTTCTACAGAGCCTCGATCTCACAGAATCAAGGAATCACACAAGGAGGCCCTTTGACCCATCATGCCTATGCTAGCTCTTTGAAAGAGTTATCTAATTAGTCACATTCTCCTGCCATTTCCCCACAGCCCTACAATTTTTCCCGTTTTTATGAATGTAATGTTTAGTTTTGGACTTCACACTTCAGAACAAATATGTTGTACCTGTAAGGGGTGAGGATGGGAGTACAGAGCAGGTTCACCAGAATGATATCAGGGCTTAAAGGGGTAAGTCACATTAAACTTAGCTTATATTCTCTTACATTCAGATGGTCGGGTTCTCTGATCCATATGTATTTTAGCTGCTAAAAGGATGTGCTAGGGCAAATACAAGGGTGGTTAGCTCAGGTGGTTAAACAGCTAGTGTATGGTTCAGAACACTGACAGTATGGGATTTGGTCCCCATTCTGGCTGAGATGGAGTTAGAGCCTGCCTCTTTCTTTGCCTGTAATAAAATTGCAACATAACTCATGGTTTGGTGACCCTCGAATAATCAATGATGTTACTTGGAGAAGAGAAAAGGGGATCAATACAGATACAGATAAACTTTTTCCTCTGATTATTGCAGAGATACATTGTTTCTTTCAGTTGAGGCATGAGACCAGAAATGTGAGGTGTCAGATATGAAGAAAGACTAGAGAAACTGGGGCTCTTTTCATTAGAACAGACAAGGTTAAGCGGAGATCTAAAGCCTTGATAAATATAAAAGGTTTTTATAAGGTACGTCAGTTAAACTATTTTCATTGGTGAGTGAGCCCGTAACCAGACTACCAAATTTAAAAACTTTCAAAAGAATGAAGGTAGGATTTAGTAGAATTTTCTTTTATGTCAAAAGTTGTTGGGACATGAGCTGAGCTACCTAAGAAAACTGTGGAAACAGAATCCAGAATAGGTTTGAAAAAGGGAAGTGGGTAAATATTTGAAAAGGAAATGGACCTATCATCCTGTCACCCTGCTAAGATACCATATTTCAACATAGACTTATAATCCTGTCTCTCTAAATCATTGCGATGTTGAGATACTCTGCCGTGGACACATCACCCTCACCCATTCCAATGACAAGATACTTCACCAAGGATTCATCATCTCATCAGGACAGTGGTCAAAGAAGTCCACAGATCAGGATATAGCCCCTCTCAGTCTAAATGAATCGATCATGGAATACAATGAAAAGGGGATACAGACAGCAGTGGGAAAGTTCATGTGTTCTAAATTAATTTAAACTCCTCTGCCTGACTTTGTGCCCTTCTGTTGCTCCAGGGCAGAAATCCGAACCTTATCTACACCCTGAAACATCAGTCCAATCACACACAGCTATTCCAGGTCACACAAGAAGGGCTCCTACTTGCTCGAACTGATCGGCTGCGTGCACATGAAAAGTACATGCTACAGGTAAGGGTGGAGCCTGGCAAAATATTCAAGGATGGCTGGGGGGAGGGGGCAGTGGTTTGTGGGGGAGCAAGAGTTAGGATGAAATGAGATTTTACTTTGTAGCTAACCCATACAGTAGTGTCATGACTGTGATACTGAGTAATCCAGCTGTTTGAACCAGTAATCCAGGTGATTGACTAGCAATCTAGATACCTGGACTAATAATCCACATGCCTTGACTAGTGATCTAGATCCCTGGGCTAATAATCTAAATGGTTGCGCATGTAATCCAAATGGTTGGACCAGCAATCCAGAGAACATGAGTTCAGATCCCACTGAGGCAGTTCTGAGAATTTGAATTCAGTTAAAAGAAAATTTGGAAATAAAAAGCTAGTATCGGTGACCATGAAACTGTTGGATTTGTCATAAAAACCCAGCTGCTTCCCTAATGTCCTTCAGAGAAGGAAATCCACCATCCTTATCCAGTCTGGCCCATATATGACTATAATCCCAGACCAACATTGACTCTACACTGCTCTCTGAAGTGGCTTAGCAATCCACTTTCAAACCTACTACTAGCAGTTCAAGAAAAAGGCCAATTACTACTTTCTGTTTCAATATTTATTTCAAGTGTCTCTCTAATTATCATCACTGCTGTGACTGACTTGCCTCCAACCGCCGCTTACGGAAATGGATCCCATATTCTAATAGGCCTTTGTGTGGAATATTCCTTCCTTGCTCCCTCTTTATACCTCCAGCGCTGTCCTGAGTTTGGACTCTCATATCACTGATTCACTGCCACGGGAATGAATTTTCACCATTATTCTCTCAAATGCTTTTCATATTTCATTCCAAAATAGATGCTAAACTTTGGTTTTGACTCATGTCTACAGATTATTGGATCAGACAAAGGATCAGGGGACATGGTTAGCACCAGGGTCAACGTTGAGATTCTACACTCAAGTCAGCCAGGTAGGTCTATCAACAAAAATACAAACCCCTCCTAGCCCATTAATTATACCAAAGCAATGTTAGCTTGGTAATAACCCCAAATCAGACATGGAATGTGGTGAGTGTAGCAAGCTCTGGAGGAACAGGCAACTTTGGAACTACTGTGCTCAAAGTTCTCCACACTGGGAATTTTCCTCATCTCATATCCGGATCTGCTGTAGACTGATTGATAGAGATTGATTTTTGTCATTAGTCAACAACTCCATTATTGATGTCTTATGTGACTAATAAGATGGTAGAAGGCAAATGGACCTTGGGGCAGGATTTTCGGGTCGTCGGGCAGGCACGGTGGGCGGGCCCGGGAGCGGCCGGGAAACGGCCAATTAATGGCCAGCCAGCATGAAGGGTGCACTGAAAGGCTCAGCGCTGCCGGGGTGGGGGCAGGAGGGTGAGCGCTGACGTCAGCCCGGGCACGGGGGAGCGCGCAATGAAAGCTGCCTCAGGGAGTTGAAGAATTTAAAATCAAGAAATAAGGGTGTAAAAATGCAGAAAAGAATGTCTACACGTTGGACTCACTCAACTAAACACATAGATAATAAAAATTCTGCCCAAACATTTTTATTTTTTTTAAATTGATATCAGAAACCCCGTCCCACCCTTGGATGAGGTTTCCTCAAAAATCTGAAGGCCGCCTGGCCGATTTGCCCGCCCACCAATTGTAATGTTGGACGGGCAGCGAAAAATCACCGCTAATTGAAACTTTAATGGCCTTAATAGACCTCTTAATTGTCAGCGGGCACGCTGACGACTCTTGCGTGCACCCACCGACCGAAATATTGCACGAGTGCGCAATGACATCGGGACGCTCATCCAACATCATTGCACGCTATTTTACGCCCGCTCGGGTCGGCTGCGTGCCAACCCGCGGGACATAAAATTCTGCCCTTGATCTTTTTTATTAAGCAACTCCTACATAATGGGGTGAGTGCTCTGTTATCACTCAGAAACTGTGGTGAATCTTCCTACATGTAATAAGTAGAGAAGCTAGTGGGATTGGTTGCAGAAGGTCATCTTTCACCAACTCACATGTCTTACCATTGATGGCAATTCATACTGCAAGCTAACAAGTTACTGCTGTAAAGGAAATCATGAATGAATGAGAATTAGTCCATTGTCCCTGTGTGAGTTCCAGGTCTATACCGGAGCTCCCTACTGTGATCCTAGCTGGCAGTACTGGAGATGATGTGACCCTGCTGGTTCTTGCAACAAAGTGTTAGAGCAGCACCAAATATGTGCAACCCTAAGCAGGACTTTGTAGTTTCATATAGTCCTTCCCTCATCTTCTAGAAGTACTGACTCTTCAAGGATTACATTGTGTTAGAGCAGACCCTGTGTACTTTCGATGAATAATAGCCCCTTTGTATATTATAGGGAATAACAGATACTGTGAATGCCATAGGAACAGAGAAACTTGTTTACATTAGCAATACCTCAGTAATATTATTGGAAATAATAGCCCTGTTTATGTATATTAAAGGGAAGAGCAATCCTTGTATATACTATAGGGAATAGCAGCCCATGTATTATACAGTGAATTGCAACCGGTTTGTGTTATGTAGGGAATAGCAGCTCCTCTGTGCATTAAAGAAAAAAGTAGCCCATCTGCATATCAAAAAGCATAACAGCCCCTTTGTATATTGTAGGGAATAGCAGCCCCTGTGTTCGTTGTAGAAAATAGCAAGACTTGAGTATATTATAGATAATTGCAGCACTTCAATATGTTGTCGGGAATGGTAACTCCTCTGTACATTAAAAGGAATAGCAGCCTCAGTAAATACTGCAGGGAATAGAAGCCCGTGTGCATAATATAGGGAATTCCAGTTCCTGGATACATTATATGGAATAGCAGCCCTGTAAGAAATGGTACTTTTCACAATATTTATAGAATTTATTTATAGAAATCTTATGGAGTTAGTAGGCATAGTATGAGGCCAAGAGGCAGAAAAATTGTTTCTCTTCTCTCTCTGGAAAAACACGTAAACAGTCCCTAGAAATGTCGAGGTCTCCTGGTTCAGGCTTCATGTTGACATTCCTAAGTCAATAGGGTGGCATCTTGTACCGTCTTTTCTGTACAAATGTCTGGTAAGAGTTAACAAATGGCCCTCTGCATGAAGTAAACTAAAAGATGACCTTAGGCTAAAGTGATGGACAAGGGGAGAGGTGGCCCCACTTACACCTTGGGTACCTGTCCTGTGGTCATTGGCCAGGGCTATTCAAACATGTGATTGACATTGGGTAAACAACCAGCCCCTAGAAATAAAGAGTATTAACGGGTGCTCAGAGGCAAGGGGCAGTCCTGATCAGGCAACTGCCTTCTTCAAATGGGAGAAGACCAGGGAAGATGGAGGAAGAATGGGGGAACATCTTCCTAACACTTCGACTACTGAGTAAAAGGCTGCTGCCACAGGAAATAGAGATCAACATCCTTTGTGTCATCTATCTATATGTTCTTCAGGATCAGTAAACCACTCTCATCTGTCAAAAGTCATATGCTTTTCCTATCTGTTTAGCTTAAGCATCATATGTAAACTGTATCTACTTAAAAAACTACTTTATTAAGTACTTATTATTAGAGTTATTAATTATTAGAGTACTATTTATGAGTTCTCAACTACCTACATCGATAATCTGTGACTTCCAAGCCTTAAAACTTACCAACCTTATTCTAAGGAATAACAGCCACTATGTATTTTATACGGAATAGCAGCTTGCTCCTCAATATATTAGAGAATAGCAGCTCCTGTTTATAACAGTGGGAATAACCCCTGTCTATAATACAGCAAATAGCAGCCCCTGTGTATATTATAGCAAATGGTAGCCCCTGTATAAACTTTAAGGAATTGCAGCCGCTGCATTTATTATATGGAACAGTAGCACCTGTGTATTTTATAGGGAATAGCGGCCTCTTTGTATATTGAAGGGAATAGCAGCCCCTGTGTATGTTCTAAGGAATGGCTGGTTATAAGTACATTATAGGGAATAGCAGCTCCTCTGTATGTTATAGGGAATAATAGCTTCTGTTTACTCTTCCATTGAAGAGTAGCCTTGTGTAAAGGGAAAAGCAGCTCCTGTGTATGTTATAGGGAAAGCAGCTCCTGTGTATGTTATAGGGAAAGCAGCTCCTGTGTATAACATAGGGAAAGCAGCTCCTGTGTATATTATAGAGAAAGCAGCTCCTGTGTATGTTATAGAGAAAGCAGCTCCTGTGTATATTATAGAGAAAGCAGCTCCTGTGTATATTATAGAGAAAGCAGCTCCTGTGTATAATATAGAGAAAGCAGCTCCTGTGTATAATATAGAGAAAGCAGCTCCTGTGTATAATATAGAGAAAGCAGCTCCTGTGCATATTATAGAGAAAGCAGCTCCTGTGTATATTATAGAGAAAACAGCTCCTGTGTATATTATAGAGAAAGCAGCTCCTGTGTATAATATAGAGAAAGCAGCTCCTGTGTATAATATGGAGAAAGCAGCTCCTGTGCATATTATAGAGAAAGCAGCTCCTGTGTATATTATAGAGAAAGCAACTCCTGTGTATAATATAGAGAAAGCAGCTCCTGTGTATAATATAGAGAAAGCAGCTCCTGTGTATATTATAGAGAAAACAGCTCCTGTGTATATTATGGAGAAAGCAGCTCCTGTATATAATATAGGGAAAGCAGCTCCTGTGTATAATATAGGGAAAGCAGCTCCTGTGTATATTATAGAGAAAGCAGCTCCTGTGTATATTATAGAGAAAGCAGCTCCTGTGTATGTTATAGAGAAAGCAGCTCCTGTGTATGTTATAGAGAAAGCAGCTCCTGTATATATTATAGAGAAAGCAGCTCCTGTGTATAATATAGGGAAAGCAGCTCCTGTGTATATCATAGAGAAAGCAGCTCCTGTGTATATTATAGAGAAAGCAGCTCCTGTGTATATTATAGAGAAAGCAGCTCCTGTGTATGTTATAGAGAAAGCAGCTCCTGTGTATATTATAGAGAAAACAGCTCCTGTGCATATTATAGAGAAAGCAGCTCCTGTGTATATTATAGAGAAAGCAGCTCCTGTGTATAATATAGGGAAAGCAGCTCCTGTGCATATTATAGAGAAAGCAGCTCCTGTGTATATTATAGAGAAAGCAACTCCTGTGTATAATATAGAGAAAGCAGCTCCTGTGTATAATATAGAGAAAGCAGCTCCTGTGTATATTATAGAGAAAACAGCTCCTGTGTATATTGTAGAGAAAGCAGCTCCTGTATATAATATAGGGGAAGCAGCTCCTGTGTATAATATAGGGAAAGCAGCTCCTGTGTATATTATAGAGAAAGCAGCTCCTGTGTATGTTATAGAGAAAGCAGCTCCTGTGTATGTTATAGAGAAAGCAGCTCCTGTGTATATTATAGAGAAAGCAGCTCCTGTGTATAATATAGGGAAAGCAGCTCCTGTGTATATCATAGAGAAAGCAGCTCCTGTGTATATTATAGAGAAAGCAGCTCCTGTGTATATTATAGAGAAAGCAGCTCCTGTGTATGTTATAGAGAAAGCAGCTCCTGTGTATATTATAGAGAAAACAGCTCCTGTGTATATTATAGAGAAAGCAGCTCCTGTGTATATTATAGAGAAAGCAGCTCCTGTGTATAATATAGGGAAAGCAGCTCCTGTGTATATTATAGAGAAAGCAGCTCCTGTGTATAATATAGGGAAAGCAGCTCCTGTGTATATTATAGAGAAAGCAGCTCCTGTGTATATTATAGAGAAAGCAGCTCCTGTGTATAATATAGAGAAAGCAGCTCCTGTGTATGTTATAGAGAAAGCAGCTCCTGTGTATATTATAGAGAAAGCAGCTCCTGTGTATGTTATAGAGAAAGCAGCTCCTGTGTATAATATAGAGAAAGCAGCTCCTGTGTATATTATAGAGAAAACAGCTCCTGTGTATGTTATAGAGAAAGCAGCTCCTGTGTATGTTATAGAGAAAGCAGCTCCTGTGTATATTATAGAGAAAGCAGCTCCTGTGTATATTATAGAGAAAGCAGCTCCTGTGTATGTTATAGAGAAAGCAGCTCCTGTGTATAATATAGAGAAAGCAGCTCCTGTGTATATTATAGAGAAAGCAGCTCTTGTGTATAATATAGAGAAAGCAGCTCCTGTGTATAATATAGGGAAAGCAGCTCCTGTGTATATTATAGAGAAAGCAGCTGCTGTGTATATTATAGAGAAAGCAACTCCTGTGTATATTATAGAGAAAGCAGCTCCTGTGTATATTATAGAGAAAGCAGCTCCTGTGTATATTATAGAGAAAGCAGCTCCTGTGTATGTTATAGAGAAAGCAGCTCCTGTGTATATTATAGAGAAAGCAGCTCCTGTGCATATTATAGAGAAAGCAGCTCCTTTGTATATTATAGAGAAATCAGCTCCTGTGTATGTTATAGAGAAAGCAGCTCCTGTGTATATTATAGAGAAAGCAGCTCCTGTGTATATTATAGAGAAAGCAGCTCCTGTGTATGTTAAATGGAATTGAATGCTCTCTAAGCATTATTGGGAAAATAATGTATATACTGTTTTTTTTTGTAGAGAAAAACTGCTCCTGTATATATTATAGAGAATAGCAATACCTATTTATATCATAGAGGATAGCAGTCCTGAATATATTGTAGGGAACGGAGGGAGTCAATAAATAATTTTCGGGAAGGCCTTCTTAAATCCCCTGACTAAAGCCTGTGCTTTGTATTTGAAGTATCGCTCAGTCACACAACAGGAGGTCCCTAAGCAGTTTACAGATCAGGACATTCTGAGCCTTGCTTGGTATATGCTGAGGCTTCCAGTGTTCTGCGTGGTGCCCCAACATAGAGACACATGCAGTATGCATCATTTATGTAGCAGGCCTCAAGCCTTCACCCTGGTAATGTAGACCCAAAGGCCACAAGAGACTTCAGGTGCTTAACATCAGATCATAGCAGACTGTTTTTTTTTTAGTTCATTCATGGGATGTGGTCGTTGCTGGCAAGTGCCCATCCCTATTTGCCCTTGAAAACTGAGTGGCTTGCTAGGCCATTTCAGAGGACATTTAAGAGTCAGCCATATTGCTGTTGGTCTGGAGTCACATGTAGGTAAGGACAGCAGATTTCCCTAAAGGGCATTAGTGAACCAGATGGGTTTTTACCACGGCCATCATTTTTTAAAATTCCAGATATATTTTATTAAATTCAAATTTCACTATCTGCTGTGGTGGGATTCAAACCTGGGTCCCCAGAGAATCACCCTGGGCATCTAGATTACTAGTCCAGTGACAATACCGCTATGCCACTGCTTCACCCCCTGTGTATTATATCCTTCACTGCTAGTGTTTATGAATTGGATGTTCTTTGGTGAGCTGCCTATAGCTGAGAACTGAGGACCAATTTTTACTGATCTTTCATCCGCTGACTTTGGATGCGTTCTGTCTCTGCAGTGCTGTGGCTGGGCCCGAAAATGGGCCAAGTAAAAAATTTACTCCTATGAACAGTGAGGTCTTTACAACCACAGAGGTTCACCATGAGCTATTTTGCTTGCAAATAGTATAAAAAAACATGCTTCCCTAAGGAATGTCCATTGTTCCCATTAGACTCATCCTTTATCAACCTTTGTGATCCAATGTCTGTTTCTCCTGTTATTTTGTAGTTCCTACTGGACTCTCCAAAGAAAGCAGGAAGTACAGTTCTAAGGAAATGGGATTATTGGGAGGAATCATTGGCATATTACTCCTCTTTCTTGTGGTTGCATTTGTTCTGCTTGTGTGTAATCTGAGGCGTCGACACAGGCAACACAGGCAAAGGGGCACTGTCGCGGCAGAACGAAGTACCAACGTGGTAAGATATCCAGAATTGAACTTGTCTGTGTATGTAGAAAAAATATGGATAAAAGGGCTTTGGTGTTGTAATCTTTACTTTTCTTAAACTGATAAAACAAAGGTGAAGTAAGAGAGAAGACATAATAAATCAAGAAGTATTATTACAAGCAAGCTAAAAGACCAGTGAGTCTATCAAGCATACCCTGCACCATGATGGTCAGACAATCATGACTAGACACTTCCCCTACTCCGCCACCCCGCAGCCAAGTAATGGCCTGGGAAAGGCAAAAGTAAAAGAAAAACCAAGAACCAGCAGAGGAAAATACCTCTGCAAAATTCCTCTCCACTCCACATTGGCAATCAGAATAAGTTCAGGAAATCACGTGGACCAAGTTTTATCTATTGAATGATGCCAAGATTTAAAGGCCTATAGAATGTAAAAGGGAGAGAAAATTGAGGGATATCAGGAGTTTCCATATCTCATCAAAGGACAGCCCTGTCATCCCAGGAATCAATTTAGTGAATCTTCATTGCACTATCTCTAAGGCCAGTATATCCATCCTTGGGTATGGAAAACAAAATGGTACATAGTGCTCCCAGGTGTGATCTCAGCAAAGCCTGATACAATAGCGGCAACACTTCCTTACTTTTATAGCCCAACCCCCTTGCAATAAAAGCTATCATACTATTTGCTCTTTAATTGCTGCGGTACTTGCACTTTAATTTTCTATTATTTGTGTACAAGGACACCCAAATCCCTCTGAATCTCACCTTTTCGTTTCTTCCTACCAATGTAGATAATCTGACACTTCCCCACATTATACTCCATCTGGCACCCTTGTTGCCCAATCACTTAACAGGTCTATATTCTTTTGCAGCCTTTTTTACATCCTCCTCATAGCTTTCTTTCTCACCTAACTTGTATCATTAGCAAACTTGGATACGTTTCAACTTGTGAAGGAGGCTAAAACTGCAGACCAGAAATATAAGATAGTCACCAATAAATCTAGTAGGGAATCAAGAAGAAATTTGTTTACCCGGAGTGTGGTTAGATTGTACACTTCTACAAGGTGTAGTTGAAGCCAGTCATAAAACACTCGTTCGGCCTCAACGAGAGTGTTCTGCCCAATTCTGGGCACGGTACTTTAGGAAGGATGTAAAGGCTTTAGAGGGGATGCAGAAAGCAGAAAAGGTTTATGAAAAAGATTCCAGCATGAAAGGCTTCAATTAAGTAGATAGACTGGAGAAGCTGGGTTGTTCTCTTTAGATAGAGGTATGCAAAATCATGAGGGGTCTAGATAGAATAGCTAGAGAGAAACCGTTCCCCTATATATATATAGGGGTCGAGAACCAGAGGACACCGATTCCAGATTGTTGGCAAAAGAACCAAAGGTGACATGAGGAAACATTTTTTACACAGTTTTGGAATTAGAATGGATTTGGAATGCATTGTCTGAGAGTTTGGTGGAGGCACATTCAATTGTGGCTTTCAAAAGGGTATTGGATAAGCTCTTGCAAAGGAATTGCAGAGTTTTTTTTAATTCACTTATGGGTTGTGGGCATCACTGTCAAGGCCAGCATTTATTGCCCATCCCTAATTGCCCTTGAGAACTGAGTGCCTTGCTAGGCTATTTCAAAGGGCATTTAAGAGTCAACCACATTGCTGTGGGCCTGGAGTCACATGTAGGTAAGGACAGATTTCCTTCCCTCAAGGGCATCAGTGAACCAGATGGGTTTTTACAACAATCGTTTCAAGGTTATCATTTGACTTTTAATTCAAATTTCGCTATCTGCTGTGGTGGGATTTGAACCTGAGTCCCCAGAGCATTACCATGGGTATCTGGATTATTAGTCCAGTGACAATACCACTACCCATCACCTCCCCTATGGGGAAAAGAGTGGAAGAGTGAGCTGGCATGAACTCAACAGACCAAATGGTCTCCTTCTGAGCTGTAGCCATTTTATGATTCTATTCTATCAATAGCATTGATGCATTTAATTAGGGGAAGCTAGATAAACCCACGAGGGAGAAAGGAATAGAAGGATATGCTGACAGGATTAAGTAGAGGAATTGAAAGGGGCTCGTGTGGAGCGTAAACAGCAACACAGACCAGTAAAGCCGGATGGCCTGTTTAAATGCTGTGGATTCAAGTAGACTGGATGGCGTATGGAACCTGGGTTCCAATTGAGCCCATACTGATAGTGTGAATGTCTCCTTTTCACACTTCATTTTCTTCAGGAAGGTCAAATCACTTAGATCCAGTTTAGCCTGAATGTCTCCTTTCTAGCTCTGAGTACCTATAATGAAAGAGTCTACTTAGCATTGGGTCAGTTGAGTATAAGCGAGGCAAGCCTACTTGATTGAAGATGGACAATCTTAAATAGCTTTGGTAAAGATTAGAACTCTCCCTCTTAAACCTCACTGGTGCCAATCTCTTGATAGCTGCAAGGACTCAACGTGAAACAAATTTCAGGCATTCTCCTCCCAATTTCCAGTGGACAGAGGCCAAATGGGTTGAAAATTCACCTGGTCAATTTCACTCAGCGAACACAAAGAATGGCTGATGTATTTTACAAAAAAGTCACATTGGTACATTAAGAAGCACTTGTCTGGATTTTGCAATTGGGAGTTAATTAAATCTTGTACTTTTAAATTAAACAGCTGATTTCAATAAAAAACACTTATGGGTAATTCCATCATAGGGTCTTCTCCAGGACTGTATTTTTATTAAATAGACAATGGCTTATTTGCAAATGCCAAGCACCTAACAACCCTTTCAGGCACAAGCCCTGGCCTTTTCTACCTTTACCAATATGGTGGTGGAGCTGCTCTGGTGCATAATGAACATGCCCTGCCCGCCATATTGGAAGCTTAGATTTCCATTTTGCACTTGAAAAATGGGCACTACTGAATTTGTAGGCAAATGAGATTCTGAACAAAAAGGATTTTCATGGACTTTCTTTCTCCTGTAGTTATAGTTCGAGGTGTGTTATTACAGTTTTGCTTATTTAAGATTCTAATATGTAAGGGAACTTGACATGTTGTGGTCTAACTTATTTGGAAACAACAATTAAAAAGTAACTGCAGAGTTGGGGAAGAATGGACTACAGCTGTGGGCGTCACTCCCATCACATAGTTACAGTGGGTAAGGAGGTATCACTTCACTATTTCCCACAAGGTAACTAAGGGCAGATGGGCATCAGCAACCCACAAAGAACACGGTAACTGGGGTTAAGTGGGTATTTTTCCCCCATAGTCTGCCTTGGAGTTGAAAATCCTCTCTCTTGCTATTTTGAATGAACTGGTTCATTTCAAATCCTTGAGTGCGATACTTTGCTAAGTCGTTAACACATTTAAAATAAGTAGGTTAGTGGCTACATTAAAGCAGCGTGCAAAAAATTGACACAAACCAGTCAAGTTAACCATGACCAAATGGGTATCACTGAACCCACAAGATAATTAGGGACAGATGAGTATCACTGAACCCTAACTATGCAAGTTAACTAGATATGGATTGGAAAGTGGCTGTGATTATAATTCCTCTGGTACTAACTAATAGGCTCGCAATGGGCAGCTCAGATCTCAGTGGAGTATGGTAGCCTCAAGACTTAGAAGGCTTGCAAGGGAGGTAGATCACTTATAGTAAGCTGCTCCACAGGTGTTGGGAAAACACCACACTTAGTGTCTGCATGTGACCATTCAAATCTTTGCCAAAAATTTATTTACGTTGCGACACTATCTCTGACTGGGAAAAAAACTGACTCATTTTCTCTCTCTCCTTCTTGCCTCATTTTTTTTCCACCACTCGCTGTTCTCAGAAGTTAAAGTGGTTCCAGCTGGTGAGTGTGTGGGATTGTTGTGTGTCTTCTACTTTTTCTTTCCAGTGGGTTCAAATTTACAACAAACTGATCAACTTAGGGGCTGACTTACCAAATCCAGCAGGGCTCTTAGTTTGAACCTGGAGGCTGCCCATAACCCAGGAGTTCCCCTGTCTCCAGGGGATTGCAACTGTTCATCTCTCTGTTGAGTCAGTGGATAGACACAACAGAACACCTTAATTTAGATTGTGAAAGGCTTTTGAATTATCTTTTGTGACAAAATTATAAATAAGCCAAGTGAATCTAATAAGACAAGAACACAACTCCACAAGGTGGTGAATGTTTGGAAGGGATTACCCGTGGAAGTGACTGAGTTTGATAACATCAATAATTTTAAGACGCAATTGAACATGCATTTGGTGAGAAAGTCAACTGAAAATTATGTACTGTTTCTGGCACCAGGGTTGGTCTAATGAATAGAATGGTTCTGTCAGGTCTGGACTGAGAAAAGTCCATTCGGCCCATCCATCCTGTTTTATCCATCCAATTGTCTTTTGAACTGAAAAAATACTACCCTCTTCCCCAGTAAATTCTTCCATAACTATTTTATATGCAGATGAAAAGGTTGCCCTTAACCCTTACTTCCTATTTCGATCGCTATTTGTTTCCCGTTTGTCAAAGTTAGCAGTTTGCCAGGGCCAACTTTGTCAATTAAAATATTTTTGCATGAAGACCTTATGGATGGTTCCAATAATGGATGGAAAACCATGCACTGCGTAAGTAATTGTCTGATGTATTCTCTTAACGAGGGGAACTAAATGCAATGAGACCATTTACTCTACAACAACAACTTGTATTTATGTAGCACCTTTTAAGATAATAAAACATCCAAAGGCACTTTACAGGAGCATTATACAGCAAGATTTGATACCAAGCCACATAAGGTGATATTAGGGTAGCTGGCCAAAAGCCTGGCAAAAGAGGTAGGTTTTAAGGAGCATCTTAAAGGAAGAAAGAAAGGTGAAAAACCGTAGAGGGAAGGAATTCCAGAGCTTAGGGCCAAGTCTGCTGAAGGCATAGCCATCAACAGTGGAGTAATTTAAAATCGGGAATGATCAAGGTGCCAAAATAGATAACCACAGATGTGCCAAAGGGTTTTGGGGTTGGATGACATTATAGAGATAGCAAATTGCAAGCCCATGGAGAGACTTGAAAACAAGGATGAAAATATTAAAATCAAGGTGTTGCTGAACCAGGAGCCAATATAGTTCAGCAAGCACAGGGGTAATGGGTGAATGGGACTTGAGGCAAGTAAGGACATGGGCAGCAGAGTTTTGGATGATGTTAAGTTTACTCTATTGTTTTGAAGGTAAAAACACATTGTTGGAGTAGTGTACAGGGAGCTATGCTCTGTACCTAGCCAATGCATTATCTGCCTTGGGAGATTTTGATAGGGTAGTGTAGAGGGAGCTTTACTCTGTAATTAATCTATGTTTTATGTGACTAGGGAGTGCTTTGAATGCCAGTGCTTAGGGGGCTTTACTCTGAGTCTAACTTGTGTGTGACAGTGGTACATATATCTGTAAATTTCCAAGAGATGAACTTTTTAAAAAAATTACCAAAGACAAAAAGCTGCAGAAAAATAAAAACTTTCTCACTTGACATACTTTGTTTTCTCTCTGTAATTCAGGTTAACACCAGCAAACAAGAACAATCCTACAGTAATCTTGCCTATATAAATGAGGGGTTCAGTAATTGCAATGAAGAATCAAACAACGGTGGTGCCACGTGCGATCAGGGGGGAACCTCAAGTGAACTGCTTGAAGCTGCACCGGTTCAAGAACCAGAATGTGCCATCAAACCCATCTTGACTAATGGAAAACCAGTGCGAATCACTGACTGCAAGTCCATGTGCATCAAAGCTGATGTAATGACAAAGGAAATTTGTCTTGATGCTACACATCAATATTCTGAATGTAAGAATGAGGAGCAGAGTGTAAATAGCAATTGCCCATTAGGAATTAACCTGCAATTACCAGGCAAGACTGGCTTGGAGGAGAGGTCACAATGTGAAAATAAGGAAGAGCCATTTGAATTCATAAAGAAAACTATGCAGGAAGCAGAAGGGCACTCAGGAACTGCACCGGGAGAAACAAAGGGCTCAGTGTCCCCAGGAAAACAAGACTGGAGAGCAAACACGGCAGAAGAACAAAAGCGTTCAGTGTCTACAGCAGGAGGACTAGAGGGCCCAGTGACTGCAGAAGGACAAATGCAGCCAGCGTCTGAAGCAGAACAAGGAAATCCAATGGCTCCGTCAAGAGGACAAGAGCACATAACATGTTCAGAAAAAGGAGCAGATGCAGTGGATTCAGTGGCAGGAGATGCAATCACAGTGCATACAGCAGACACAGAGCATAGAGCAACAATAGAGCATCCATCAGTTGCAGAGCAGCCAGTGACAGAACTGGCAGTAGAGCATCCAGCAGCAGTGGAGCTTCCAGTGGCAATAATGTATCCTGCATCCGTGGAACATCCAGTAGAAGAGAATTTAGCAGTTCAACATCCAGTGGAAGCAGAGAATCCAGTGGCAGTAGTGTCTCCAGCAATGACAGAATATTCAGTGGCAGTACAGCACCAAGTGGAAATGGAGAATCCAATGGAAGTAGAGAATCCAAAGCAGCCAGTGGAAGCAGAAATGGCAGCGGGGTATCCAGCAGCCACAGAGTATTCAATGACAGAAGGAGTAGTTATACACTGTCCAACAACAGGAGTGACCATAGAGGGACCACTGGAGGGAGCAGTGGTGAGAGCGGAAGCCACAGAAGAAAGAAAAGCTTCCGTACAATCTTCGGTGGTGGCCACAAATGTTCTAGCAGCAGCAGTAGTCACGAAATGTCCAGTAGCAGATGTGAGCACGGAGAGGCTAGAGGCAGGGGGACTGGCCATTGAGGGCCAGTCAGTCACACAAGATACTGCAGAGAATCTAACAACAGGAGGATCATCCATAAAGGGGCCAGAGGGAGAAACGCTGACAGAGGATCAAATGGAAGCCAAAGAGAGCCCATCAGTGGGAGAAGCAGTGATAGAGGTCCCAGAGGTGGTCAGCATTGGTCCAGCAACAGGAGAAATGAGTCCAGAAGCTACTGGGCATCCAGGAGCTGGAACAGCCACAGAATGTTCAGTGGCTGCACAGGATTCAACAACCACAGATTACTCGACAGATGCTGCAAGAGGAAACAGTTCTGTAACTCTAGTGAGGAGCACTGCAAACATGGTTATGTTTTAGAAAACACAGGATGAAAAAAACTGAGTAACTGTCCACATCATCACCCCAGCCCCACCCTCTTTCCATTGATACCTTTGAGTAAAATGTGCAAAGTCCTCACCATTTGCAGTGTGAAGATCTCTTGCCTTTACCTCTCAGACTTCAGAGAGGCATGAAATACCCATCTCTTAAAAATCCTCTGCTATTCATCTGACTTGTATTCTTGCAGAACAAAACAAAAACAGAATTACCTGGAAAAACTCAGCAAGTCTGGCAGCATCGGCGGAGAAGAAATCAGTCAACGTTTCGAGCCTCCATGGCCCTTCGGCAGAACTGCTGCCAGACTTGCTGAGTTTTTCCAGGTAATTCTGTTTTTGTTTTGTTTTGGATTTCCAGCATCCGCAGTAGCTTTTAGCTTTTTGTTTTTATCTTTGTATTCTTGCAGCTTTAGTGCTGTTGAAAGATCTGTTATCTCCCAAATTACGAAAGACTCACTGCATTTCTGCAGCCAAAATGGATGGAAAGCTCAAGAAAAAAGCTACATTTTTTAATAAAAAGGAGAGATATGCCATGATTAGAACCTGCAGCAATTTGATCAGCTTCTGAAAGAGAAAATTGTATTTAATTTGTTCTCAGGCTGTGGTCATTTCTGATAAGGCCAGCATTTATTGCTCATCCATGGTTGCTCTTGAGATGGTGGTGGTGAGCCAGCTTCTTGAATTTCGCAATGTCATCTGGTAAGGAGTTCCAGGAATTTGACACCGTGACAATGAATAACGGTATTTCTATGTCAAGATGGTGTGTAACTTGGAGGAGCTTGGAGGTGATGAAGTTTCCATGCATCATCTGCTGCCCTTGTCTTTCCAGGTGGTGTTTGCTAGGTGCTGGCAAAGAAGCTTGTTGCCTTGCTGCATTGCATCCAGGAGATAGTGCACACAGCAGACAGTGCTGGAGGGGTGTATGGGGTCTTGGTCAAGTGGACTGATTTGCCCTGGGTTGTGTCAATCTTCCTGACTGTTTAAATTGGATTAATATTTCAGACTTGACTCTTTATTGGAATTAGTAGGAACAATCTTACCTGAAATATTACCATTATGCATTTCCAACATTTTCTGATTTTCAAATTTTCAGTTGTTATGTTTATTCTCATAATTTCACAATTTAAGGTTTAAACTATATGTCAGATTTAAAAACACAAGGTGGTTTCACCAGATTAGGAAATGTATTCTTATAAAACTGGGGGCACAAAATCTTTACTCAGTGGCCAAGACTTAGAAGGTTTTACTTGCCTAATCCCTCCCTAACATTCCCATGACCGCTGCATCCCAAAATATAGCTGTAAGAGCACATGACTTAAATCTTTGGGGCAAGGACAGATTGAAATCACACTTAAGTACCATTGTCATATTATGGGGTTTTGGTCTAATTTAAGTCGAAACCAAGGACTACTGCACTGTCAGTGAGCAAGTTCTTGGCACTCAAAGCTTATGTCCTGCACTCCTGTAACTAACCTTTAACATAGTAATACATCATAAAGCACTTAACAGAATAGATTGTCAAACAAAATTTAACACCAATCCACATGAGGGGACATTAGGGCAGGTGACCAAAAACTTGGTCAAAGAGGCACATTTTAAGGAGCAGCTTAGAGGGGTAGAGAGATTTAGAGAGGGATTTCAAGAGTTTAGGACTAAGGCAGCTGAATGCACGGTTGTCAAGAGTGCAGTAAAGAAAATCAGGGGTCATGAGGCCAGAATTGGAGGAACTCAAAGATCTTGGAGAACTGTAGGGCTGACAGAGGTTATAGACATAGAGAGGTGAGACCATAGGGAGATCGGAAAACAGAGCACTGTGTTCATCAGTTACTGAGTAGGCTTCAGCACACAGTGTCAGCTGTGACTCAGTTAGTGGTACTTTTGCCTCTGAGCGGAATTTTCCCAGAGCTGCACTAAGTGTGGTAGCGGGTGGGTAAAATGGAGTCCTACCCGCCGACAAAAATGGCAGGTTTTCACACTGTATCATCCTGAGCCCGCCTCATTATTTATTCACTCGTGAAACACGCCGTTTCCATGACAAACAGGCTCTCATTCGCCCACTCGCCATCACCCTGCCGCTGCATCACGCAGGCCGCCATATTTAAAAGGCAGCCGCCAGCAAAGCGCTCATCGCCACCAGCTCACCACCACTGCCCGGGAGACATGGCCAGCAAAGGAAAATAGACTGCAGCCCCCCGCTTCAACAACGGGTCCCTTGAGCGACTGCTGGATGCCGTGGAGTCTCGCCGGGATGTGCTCTACTTCTGCTCTGGCTGCAGGATGGGCAGCAAAGTCACCAACGAGTCTTGGGAGGCAGTGGCAGTGGTGATCAGCGCAAACGCCCTGCAGAGGAGGACAGCCACCCAGTGCTGCAAAAGGATGAATGATCTCCTCCGTTCCGCCAGGGTAAGTCACTCTTTTCATCGCTCCCAACTCACACAAACCCATCACACATCCACAGGTCCCTCACTCACTGCCAGTGCAAGCAACATTGACATTCACTCTCTTGCACACACCGTCATTGTCCTCATCCCATCCATGGGACCACTCACCACTCACACAGGCCAGGCATACTTATTATCTGGCCCGGCAGGCGTCCTGCTACACTCTTCCTATCTCCATCATGCAGGACAAACTGGCACACAACAGGAGGGAAAGGTCACAGACAGGTGGAGGGATGCCGGAGATCAAAGTTCTGACAGAATTTGAAAACAGAGCCATCCAGCTGGCCGGCAATGACCGGGACCGGTCCTGTGCTGATGGTGAGGTCGGCACTGCTCTACCAAGTGAGGATCCAGTAGTGCAACAACCATCAGACAGCCATGCCGTTAGTGATGTGTCCAGTTTCACAGGCCACTGCCATGCACTAATTATCTCCCCTTGCTTTCGCAGGCACATCTGCCAAACAGTCGACAGAGTCCATGACCCAGGGCTTCCAATCAAGCCCTGAAGAAACCTCTGAAGAGGAATCTGGAGGCACACTCCATGAAGTCCCATCACAGTGCTCCATACCCTCCACCAGCGCAGAGACACACCGAGGTGGTGGGACCTAGCTTAAGAATAGCCTCGGGATCACAATCTGGTGAGCACATCACATTTTCTGATCCACAGCAAGCAGAGACAGGGACTTCCCAGGTCCCCGGGACTCGGAGGACTGCTGGAGGCCAGAAGATTGCTGAGTCTGAGTCAGATGATGAGCCTCTGGACCCGGTCATTTCACAGTTGCTGGAGCTGCAAAGGCAAGCTAGGGAACATCAGGAAGGGATGTCTGCTGCACTCCTTAGATTGCAAGGCACAATGGAGGAGTCTGTCCATCTTCAGGCTGAGGTGATAGCATCAGCACTGCAACTCACCAAGGTCAACACTTGCAGGATGACGACCGCCATGGAGACCTTGGAGATACTCCTGCACTGCTGCACGGACTAACTCCATCGCTGAAGCCATAGTTGGCCTCCAACAGCATGCACACAAGAGGGGTGCTGGGCAGCTCGATCTCACTCCAGCTACCCCTACCGTTCACGGAGTCAGCCAGGGGCCCTTGGGCACCCATAGGGAGGAGGATCAGCAGGTGCACATTCCGGGGCCATCCACCCAGGTAACTCTGGGAGTGACCGGCCCATTTGATTCCCCTCTTCCTGTGACCTCCGCATTTCCAGCTTCACATGCCTAGGAAGGTGCCACTGCCACACAGCAGGACCCCGAAAGCAGGCCAGAGACCTCCAAGTCTCAGCCCTCCAAAGGACACTCGTCAAGGTCATCACAGACGGCAGACTGCCTCCACCTCTGCTGTGGATGACGGGGAGCACCATGACATTGCGGCAGGAAACTTAGGGAAAAGTAGTTGCATAGCCTCAGCATGGGTATTGATCAATTGTACATACTGTTCACTATTGTCAATAATCTCCTCAGAATGTCTCCCTGCCTGTGGCTCCTTGTTCTGATGAGCAGTATTCTTGTCACTCAGATGTGAAACCTTTCTGCACAAGATAAAAGGCAGGTGTCTCAGGCCAGAGCATCCTCACTGTGTTCTGTGTCATACAATGTGTTCAGACCATGCCTGCACCTCGGCGGTGCTGGTCATTGCTGCCAGAATGGAGTGGGCAGGTCCCACAGAGTTCCCTCATTCTCTCTGTGTGCTCTCAGCACCTTTAAGGAGGGACTAGCCCCCATCACACCAGCATCTGCGACCAGTGATGCTGTGCACCAGCTCCTGAAGGGCTGAGGTGCTGGAGGCGGACACAGCATCAGATGCATCTGAAGTTTCATGGCTGCGTCTCTGAGATAGCCCTGATCATGGAGCTCAAGCAAGCTGCCCTCGGCCAGACAGGAGTCAGACATTCTCAGAGGCTATGTGAAGATCTGTGGAGGATCCTCACTGCATGTTGTCATCATTCTCCTGCGATGAAGTGATTATTAAGGCCTCCACTGCATCTCCATGACATGAGCATTCTCACAGAGGGTATTGGCACTGCCATAAGCCAGACTGGAGTCAAACCTTCACAACTGTGATGTGAGGATCTATGGGGACAACACACTGCATGTTATCATCATCCTCAAATCTGGCAGCTATGAGGGCCTCCCGAGTGCACTTGCCTCATTTAGCCAGTGTGAAAGCCTCATCCCCGTCATCGTCACCACCGAGGACCCCCTCACCCTCGTCCCAGTCAGTGTCCTCCTCATCCAAGGAGACCCCCAGCTCCTCCATCTCATCCTCAGCCAGCTCGTCTCCCCGTTGGAGTGCCAGGTTCTAAAGGGCGCAGCGGACGATGACGATGTGTGACACCCTCTGCGGACTGAACTGCAGGGCTCCACCGGACCACTCCAGGCACCGGAACACATCTTCAGTATTCCAATGGTCTGCTCCACCAAGTTGCGAACTGCTGCATGAGCCTCATTATAGCGTCGCTCTGCTGCAGTGTAAAGCCGCCATATAGGTGTCATTAGCCACGGCCTCTGCGGGTAGCCCTTGTCTCCAAGGAGCAAACTCTGCAGCCTCTGTGGATCCCTGAAGACTGCAAGGATATGCGAGTGACTCAGAATGTAGGTGTCGTGCACACTCCTTGGAAACCGTGCACACACCTGCAGAATGCGTTTCTGGTGGTCACATACCAGCTGCATGTTCAGTGAGTAGAAGCCCTTGCAGTTGATGAAGTCCACCAAGTGTAGCGATGGAGACCTGAGCGCCACATGAGTGCAGTCAATCGCACCCTGCACCTATGTGAATCCCGAGATCAGGGCGAATCCAATGGCCCTTGTATCCTGGCTGTCCTGGTCCCGGGCGAAATGTACAAAGTTGTGTGCCATGGAGAAGATTGCATCCATGACCTCATGGGTGCATTTGTGGTTGATGGATTGTGAAATCCCACAGAGGTGTGTGGAGCTCTGAAAGGAGCCACTGGCATAAAAATTGAGCGCCGCGGTCACTTTCACAGTCACTGGCAATGGATGCCCTCCATATCCCCTGGCGACAAGTCCTGCAGTAAGTGGCAGATGTGAGCCACCAGGTCCCTAGACATGCGCAGTCATTGGCGACACTAGTTCTCAGTCATCTGCAGGAATGGCAGGCTGTGTCTATAGGCCCTGGGTGTCGCTAGACACTGACCAGCCATGGTTCACTGTTGTTCCTGGGCAGTGTGTGCGGAAGCTCCTGCTGCCCTTCATGAGGTTCCTGCTCCTGCCTTTGTGCAGCCAGGAGCCTCAGTCGCTCTCTCCTCCGTCTTCTACGGTCTCTGTAGGCTATCACCATACAGCTGGGACACCAGGATCCATGATCCTGACCCTCCTGCAGTATGAAAGAGAGAGAGACGTGGTTATCATGGCTGTACTTAGCACATTTCCTGGCCGTGTGTGACCACCCCTTAACGTTTCCTGGAGAGTACTGGTCACTCCTCGGATGGCCAGAGTTAGTGTGCTGCGTGGCTGCCCTGTCAACCTGCGACATGGGAAACACTGGTCCAAGCCAGGATTCTGAGATTGCAAAGGGCTGTGAGCACCTCCAGCAGTGACTGCTGCATGGCCAACATGTGCAGTCCAACTGCTCCGCAGTCCAATAAAGTGGTGGCCAATAAAGTCTTTGCTGGGTGGTGGGGGGGTGGTGTAAGGTATGGAGCGCTTGGTGGTCCTTTGGTGCCACCTCGTTGCTTGCGTGGGCAGGCAGGCTAGGAGCCTGATTCCAGTTATATCACTGTGGCTGTGCCTGATCTGTCTCAGTTGCAGAGGGATGGTCAGTTTATACAGGTGTCCCTAATGCATAGCCACTTCCCTCCCTTACCCAGCCCCCCCTCCCCCCCCTCCATTGCCTGTGCGCAGGATGCAGCGCCAGGGCAGCACTTGACCGCCCACCCCCCACCCCCCACTGACAACGTCGCCTCCAAGGCTGGCCAGCACTTGCCCCCCGGACAGCACCCCCCCACCCCCCCCCCCCTACCCCCCAACCTCCTCAGCAGTCACCTCTGAGACTGGCCAGCACTTGCCTTCGCCCCCAGTGCCCCGATGCCTGTAAACAACAGGCGAACTGTGAAAAATGCTGCAGCTCACTCACCTCAGCTCAACATGGTAACTCACCTCAGTTCCGTGCTGTCGTGAAACGTGTCGGCGTGCTTTCCTGCCGACGTGGACAAACGGTACGACGGGGTTCCAAGAGCCTGGCGGGATGGCCTTTTAATTTCAATATGCTGATGTATTACAATTAGCTCCCAGCCGACCGATGGCGGCAAACGTGGTCCACCATCGGCGGGCTGAGCAGAGAATCATGACCTTCCTTCACGCCGTCGTGAAGCAGGTCCCGCTATATTTTCCGTGCATGCTACCTATCACGTCCGCTACCAGCTGGCTCAGAAAATTCCGCCCTCTGTGTCAGAAGACTGTGGGACTTGAACCCAAAAATCAAGGTTGGCACTCCAGTGCAGTATTGAAGACGTACTTATTGGAAGTACAGCCTTTCAGATGAGTCATTAAACCAATGCCCTATCCGTCCTCTCAGGTGGACGTAAAAGATCCCATGGCACTATTTTGAAGAAATGCAGGGGAGTTATTCCTGGTGTCCTGGCAAATACTTTTGTCTCAATCAACATCACAAAAAACAGATTATCTTTCAATATCACATTGCAGTTTGCAGTTGCTTGCTGTGCATAAATTGGCTGCCGCATTTCCTACATTACAATTGATCATATTAGCGTTAAAATGCTTTAGGACATCCCAAGGTCCTGAAAGGCACTATATAAATGCAAGTCTTCCTTTCTTTACAACATAGGCCTCATGCCATTGATTGGTTCCACAAAATCCACTGCTGATCCTATCACTGACTTCCAGCATTTATCAGGTCCTTCACACAGTTGCCTTCTCCTCTAATTGGAGAAAACAAAAAGTCCTTAGTCGAGTCCTATTTATGGCACATCTTTCTTTCAGATCAAACTCTACAGTCAGCAGAAAGCTGCAAGAATCAGGACAAAATACATTTTCCAGGTATTACAAGAGATTCATCAAATCCTCACACTTCCTCATATTGCAACTTGGGCTATGATGAAAGGTCCAGGATGAAATCTTCCTCTTTCACATGCTGACCAACTTGGCATGAACTTTGAAGCACTTTATACTTTTAAGATTTCCAGTTTTTGTTTTGATTTTATCTTTGATGGGCTTCGCCTTCAGATCAAAACTAGTTACTGATTCTCAAGATTTTATTGGTTTTGGTGGGGAAAGATGAGTATGTAGAACCATGTATATTCAGTGAGAGAAATATAATGCTAAAAGAAATCACCAAAGGACATTTCACAATACAGGGGGAAGATCTCTGTACATAAATGTAACTAACTCATCAACTTGTTTACAAAGAAACACAATCTCTGGACACTTAGGAAATCCTACTCCACAATGATTTCAGACTAGAAGTTGGCAATATTAACAAATACTTAATACATTCTTGTCACTAATAAAATTGATTGAAATTGTCTGTTCTGACATTCATTTGTCTATTTTTAACAGGGCTGTCAACACTGCATTTATTTCAAATGTGACAGGAATGTTGGAAGAATATATTATGTGTGCTGTCACTAATAGCACTGATAGTAATTTTTTAGCTTTAGTGTGAAGCCATTCCTGTAGTTTTGTTCCTTTTGCATCCTCTACAAAAGCCTAAGCTTATATGTAGACCAGTGATGAACACAATCTCAGTAAATCATTAATCTCATTAAGTAAATTAAATGTAATCAGTCTAATATGACGTAATGTCATTTACAATCAAATTGAAAATGTTGAGTAAATGATAGTGTTTAAAAAAGACGTAATGCTGGGCTGGTCCAATTTAATAAGGCAAAACACCAAATGCTGTGCTCAACTAATGGGTTTTACAGTACTTGTATATTTTGAAGGCAATGGTGAACATTGTCCTTAAATTCCACCTCAAATTTATAACATTCACACCAGATAGTGAATTCAGCTTCATCACAACTTGCAGTATGCTTTCAGAAGATAGTATAAAGCATGGCTACTACTCTTTGTTTCGCCCTTTGTCAGGAGAATGTGCTCCAGACCTGGGGTGTGTTTGATGGGCCCATCTCCTAATCTCTCTTCTTACCTCCCCAGGACAAGCTGCAGTGCTCAACAAATACAAGATGTTCCCTAGCAGCTATGATAACTTACTTGTGAAACGCGTTTGCTGAGTGCTACTGTCCTCCAAATAGGTGTTCTGTGCTCCACTACTAGAACTACTGGTCCCTTCAATGGGAGCTCAGTGCTCTACTGATCCCCTGAATGAGAGTCCTGTGCTCTTCTAATCCCATGAATTGGAGTTCAGTGCTCTACTTCTACCCTGAATGTAAGAACAAAAGAAATATAGGAGCAGACCATTTGGCCTCTTGAGCCTGCTCTGCCATTCAATAAAATCATGGCTGATGATCTACCTCAATTCTACTTTCCTGCCTGCTCCCTATATCCCTTGATTCCCTGATAGATCAAAAATCTATCAATATCAATCTTGAATGATCAACCCCTTATCCTTAGGCTTTGCTTCTGTGTTCTAGATTCCCCAGTCAGGTGAAACAACCTCTTAGTATCTTCCCTGTCAAGCCCCTTCAGCATCTTATATGTTTCAATGAAATCATCTCCCATTCTTCTAAACTCCAGAGAGTATAGGCCCAATTTATTCAGCCTCTCATCATTGAATAACCCTCTCATCCCACACACAATTCTCCAGGTGTGGTCTTTCCCCAAAACCCTATACGATTGTATCAAGACTTCCCTATTCTTGTATTCCAATCCCCTTTCAGTAAAAGCTAACATGCCAAATGCCTTCCTAACTACTTGGTGTACCTGCATGCTAGCTTGCTGCATTTCTTGTACAAATACACCTAAGTCTCTCTTAACATCAACATTTAAAAGTTTCACACCTTCTAAAAATATTCTATTTTTCTATTCTTACTACCAAATTGAATAACCTCACACTTACCACATTATACTCCATCTGCCACCAGGTTGCCCAATTATTTAACCTGTCTATATCTCTTTGCAACCACATTGTGTCCTTCTCACAGCTTACATTTCCATCTAACTTTGTATCGTCAGCAAACTTAGATGGAGAGACCAAAAATACTCTTATCTATGTCATTAATATAGATTATAAATAGCTGAAGCCCCAGAGCTGATCCTTGCTGCACTCCACTGGTTACAACCTGCCAACTTCAAAATGCCATGTTTATCTACTCCCTACTTCCTGTCTGTTAACCAATCCTCCAACCATGCTAATATATTACCCCAACTCCATGAGCATTAACCTTTTGTGTGGCACCTTAACAAATACCTTTTGGAAATCCAAGTACACAACATCTATTGGTTTTCCCTTTATCTACTCTACTAGTTACGTCCTCAAAAAACTCTAACAAATTTGTCAAACATGATTTCCTTCTCATAAAACAATGTTGGCTCTGTCTGATCGTACTATGATTTTCGAAGTGAATTGTTGAGCCTTCCTTAATAGAGATTCCAGCAGGGATACCCATGCTCTACCTATTTACTGAATGGGAGTTCAGTGCTCTGCTGATTCCTTGAATGAGAGCCCAGTGCTCCACTGCTGCATCTACTGATCTTCTGAATGGGAGTCCAGTGCTTTATGGCTGGAACTACCAATTCCCTAAATGGGAGTCCAGTGCTCTCCTCCTGAATCTATTGACACCCTGAATGGAAGTCCAACTGATAACAGAAACTTCTCCATTTTTATTTTTCCATTGGATTATTAAACACCTTCTAACATATAAAAAATCTTGAAATCACACAAACCTTGTAGCAAGCCAGGCCATGTTGGTACCTGTAAACTATGAGTTTAAGAAGATAAGATTTGCTGTGATATTCTCATCGTAAATTTGGAATCCCTCTTTATCTGAAATAGAAACTGAAAATGCTGGAAATAGTCAAGAAGACAGAAAGCATTTGTGGAGAGAGAAACAGAGTTAAAGTTTCAGGTTGATGACTTTTCATTAGTTCTGTTCCTCTCCACAGATGCTGCCTGACCTGGGCAATTTTTCAGCATTTTCTGTTTTTATTCCTAATTGATCATTCATCTCATTGTTGATGTGCAATCTTGCTGTGTACAAGTAAATATTTATCTGCATTGCAGCAGTCACTGCATATCCACATAATTAATGGGTGAAGTGCTTTGTGATGTTCCTGAAATAACAGTTTCTCACAGTCTTTAGACAATGAAACATAAACAAGAGTTAGCACAGCTTCCATTTTAATGGCACAATATATACATTTGCCTTAAAAATCACAATGGTAAAATTAGCTATGAGGTTCCAGTACATCACCTACTTGATCATTCTTCATATGAGCTTAAACTCTCAGATCCAAGCATTTTTGGGTTTGGGGAAAACAGAAAACCCAATTTTCAGTCAGGGACAAGGCACCAAGAATTTGGGGTGGGACTTTGTTATGCTGTGATCCCACTCCATTTCATGGTCACTCTTTAAATTCTGATGTGTGGGGCTGTAAGCAGTTCTCCTTATCAAAGGGATGTTTCTAAAGGAGTTTCTGGGCTACTGTGGAAATTTCACCCTTCACATTTTCTTTAGGCTTTAACAGATGTGCATCAATTGAGAGTTGCTATGAGGCCCATTGAAGCCCTGAAAAAAGCCTGAAATATTTACTGTGGAAAAATAATCAAAATCATCTCTGACCTTCCCAGAGAAGCCAGCTCCTTCACATGGAGCAGAAAAGGTGAAGGACAGCAGCTTCTTTACGACATCGCCAGACCTTTTTGCTATTGGAGTGCCATTGCACCAATTTGACATTCCAGCTGCCAATTTGGAACAAGTGTTCCTGCAGGTGTGATGTGCTCATACTGACCATATAAATGGCCCCTCTCCCTGGGTCTAGGGAGGGTAGGGGTTTTATTCCATTGCACCTGTGGTGGCAGAGCTGACCCCCAGAACGTCATGACCCTGACCTTGGTGTAGAGAGGCTGTACCAACATGTAGTGCATCACAGCCAAGCACAACCTGTCCTCGCCAACTCCTGACACACACACACATACTTTCCACTGGATGGGAATAAAGAGTGGGAATCCAGGGTAATTTATCCCCTGCCAAACATGGATAAATTGAGGTTAATTGTAGTAGTCCACTAGCATTCTGGCTGAGATCAGCTAATTCAACACAGGCCAGAAATCAAACATGTAATCTTATGTTCCTAATGGTTCTGTATCTACTTAGAGGCTGAATTTATCTTGTGAGCCACAAGGAAGACCCCAATCTTGATTTCAGAGCTTAGTGCAAGTAATCACATCCTTGAGAAATGACAGTAACACTTCTACACACAAAACAGCAGATCACTTTCACTTAATTGCACTTGCAATGTTTCATATAAGGAACAATGTAAGTCTAAACACTGGTCAGCCCTTGTATAATAGGATTAGCACAGATTCTCAGCAAGCTTTGCAGAAGACAGCATGAGCACAAATACTTGATAAGTCTTGTATAAGAGAGTACGAGTGCAAACACTTAATGAGTTGTATGCAAGGCAACACAAGTGAAAGCAATGACTAAGACTAATCAGCGCAACACTCAAAAGGCTTTGTAAAAAAAAGCTAGTGCAAGCACAGTCAGCACCTTGAAGAAGAGACAATGAGTGCAAAAAGTGACCAAAGCTTGAACAACAGAGAACTGAGTACAAGCACTATTTAAGTTTCGTATAACAATGGGACATGGGAGAAGGAGCGCTCACTTAAAGTGTAAAATTCCTATTTCATAGAATGCGTAATTGGTACAACTGGCTCTGAACCAACAGCTACTAAAAGCTGCCTATGAACTGACCAGAGAGGTTAAAAACAGTTACCAGTTGCTGAACAATCCAACATAGGGATTCCCACTTTCAGCCATCCTTCACCCTCATCTTCAAGGCTTTGCACATTCATCCTAGGACAGATAACTTGCTGGGCTACAATTCCCAATATTTGGATGGAGTTTGATTCAAATTCACCTCCACTAGCCTGAAGGCATGCAACACAGCAGCTATCTGCATTAACAGTCTCCTGAAGATATCAATTAAAGGGTTCAAGAGATTTCTTACTCCGATGAAAATGTTCAGCAGGAATATCATGATGGGCTGCAGCAGACTATTGAACAAGGCTACCAGGAGTGGCTTCAGTAGGTGATCTCCGATTACCATCAAGAGTCCCACCAACAGGACCTGGAAGACCGACCGGCATAAGAAGTTTACCAGCTCAATCAAAAACAAAGTGACCATGTTCACCAGGATCCTTACCACCGCAAACAGGTTTCTCCAACACTGCCGAATCGCATCATCAGACCTGAAAGAGTAATAGAGCAAGCTGTAAGCAGTTTGTTTATATCCACCTACACTTATTGTATTCGTATATTAAGAGGAATGGGGGAAAAGGCCTGTGGGGTTCGCTGATCTCTCACTGTGCTTCAGTGGTAACCCTGCAGAGAAAGCATAAAGGTATGATTTTAGCTGTTTGTGGTTTCTCTAAGGGTTATGACAATATTCCGTTGGAGAATTCCCCAGGGAACTCTCAGGTATATCCATGTAATGCAGGCACCATACTGCATTACAGGTGCAAAACGATCTTAAAATGCTACAGGCTTTTGAGCTGCAATCTGAAACTGATGAGTAGATTCTAATCTGCAACATTAAACACAGAATGATCTCAGATTGGAAAAGACATGGGGGCTAAGAAAATGGTGTAATGAACCTTGATTTCAACAGGAAGAGAGATTTTATATAACAGAGAGTCTATGTAAACTGAGTAGGGTTTCACACCTCATTCACTGCTAAAACCACAACAATTCAGCTTTGAAATGCTTGCAGAAACCTTCTCATGTTCTCATGGGCAAAAAAACTTGGCAAAAATTGACATTGAGCCAAAGAATGAGATTTTAGGAGGGGTGGTTTAAAAGTTGGTTAAAAGGTAAGTTTTAAAGGAAGGTTTTAAAGGAGGAAAAACAGGTAGATGGGTAGAGGGATTTAGGGGTGGAATTCCAGAGCTTAGGACCTTCATGGCCGAAGACACATTTGCCAATGGTGAGGCAAACGGACTAATAGCACCAAATGCCAGAGTCAGAGTAATGCAGAGTTCCTGGTGAGTTGTAGAGCTGGAGGAAGTTAAGAGAGGGGGAGAGGAGTGCAAAGCTATGGAGGAGACTTGATCATAAGGATGAGAATTTTCAATGGAGTGCATTGGGCAACTAGGAGCCAATGCCAGAACAGGGATGATGGATGAGCAGAACTACTTGTGGTTAAGATAAGGGCAGCACAGTTTTGGATTAGCTAAAGTTTGTCAAAGGTACAAGATGGAAGGTTGGCCAGAAGAGCATTGTAGTATTTGCACCTGGAGGTGACAAAGACATGGATGAGAGTTTTGGAAGCTGTTTGGCTGAGGATGGATACAAGGGGATATTAGGGAGGTGGAAGTATGCAGTCTTCATGATGGAGAGGATATAGAGTTGAAAACTCAACTCAGGGTCAAATAAGATCCCAAAGCTACGAACAGTTGGCTTCAGCCTGAGACATGTAGGGTTAGAATTGGTGGCCAGGGTATGGAGTTTGTGGTAGGATCCAAAGACGATGGTTTTAGTATTCCCAAAATTTAACTGAGAAATATGCTTCTATATCTAAGAAAAACACACTTCCTTACCAGTCTGCTGCTTTACTAATGCATGTTTCATTACATTCCTTCTTGGTCTCATAGTAGTACTGATGTCCAAAATCAAAGTGGAACACTTCCCTAAGCAATCAAAAATGGAAGAAGAGAAAGTTACATTAAAGAAAGATGCAAATTAGATAGGCTTTCCTGAGGCTAGATCTGCATTAATATTAATATGGGGAGGTATCGCCCTAGAGTATCATTATGCGTTATCATGCAGTCCCCAGTATGTTGAACACCTGGGGCTGAATTTTCCCGACCTCCTGGAGACAGGGTTGGAGGCATAATGAGTGGGAAAAGAGCAGGGAGAAGTGTTGCAACAGCTCCCCATTGCATTCTCACCTCCAGGGCAATTTTTCAGGGTGGGATGAAAACAAGCCAGAGGCTCTGTACACCAATGACGGGGCTGTGGGGATGAACTGCCACAACTCGCTCTGAAACCAATCCTGTAGAGCAGTTTCCCCTCCACTCCAATAGCCCTACCAGCTTTGGGCCTCTTTATCTGCTGGCTTCTCTGGAGGTAACCAAGGATGCCTCCATGTTGAGGTGCCCTCACACTCACCTTTCTGCCTCAGCAGCGCCTATCTCTCTCAGAGGGGCTGCCGACCATCCAGAGCTGATTGGGTCTCCAATCTTGGGAACCTGCCTGTCATCATTAATAGGACAGAGAAAGTGGAGGCGTCCAATTAGGATGTCACCTCCCAGAAGGTTACACAGTGGGCACATTGATGACAAAGGCAACCTCGGGAGCTCCCTATGGGGCCTGATAACAGTCGGAAAATTCAGCCCCTGATCTCAACTTCAGACCCACACTAGAAAAAGCTTACATCATGAGTGTATCTATCCCAGACTATTGTCCATCTTGAATTGATAGCTTCTGCTAATAAGTTTTTTTGTAAGACTGTGGGAATTAAGCCTACTGATTCCAATAGTACAGAAAAACTCCAGTTAAAAATTGAACACAACAAAAATCTATTTTGCAATTATCTATTCATCATTTTAACTTAGTTCTAATTTAGACCAAACTGATTGTCAACCCTATTATAGGTCCTAGCCCCTAAGGACATGAAACATAGCATCAGCTTGGGTGAACTAGTAGCACCATTGCCTCCTAGTCAGTATTTGTGGGTTCAAGACTTGTTCTAGGGTTTGAGCCTATAATCTAGGCAGACATGCAGTGCATTAAAGGAGTACTGCAATAGTGAAGCAGCCATATTTTGGATGAGGTGTTAGGGTCCCATCTACTAGTTCATGTATCCTAGCAGTATTTGAAGAAGACCTGGAAGTTCTCCCAGCGGCCTATACAACATTCTTCCATTATCCAACAATACTAAAACATATTCATTGGTTGTTTAAGTCTTCCACTGCACACAACATGGCTGCTGTGTTTGCTTATTCAACAGTAAAGTATAGATACATGATAGTTTGTCATTGTTCTATTTGCAATGTGTTTGGGACAAGTCCCATTATGCTCCAAGACACAAAACTTCCATAATATTTCAGAAGAAATAGATTTGAAAGTTTTAATGGTCCAGAATCTCTTGGAAAGCTTCAGTATAATTACATTGTAAAAGCAATGCTGTGATGGTTTTAGTTCAGCAGGAAATTTGCACTGAATTGATTTATGCCAGATTTACATTGAAACACCTACACATGCACATTTCCTCAACTGCTTACACAGATTCTGAGATATGTTTGCAGAAACTCTCTGCGCTCACTTGCATATGTCCACTCAAATGCAAAAGACCAGTATGCACAATTTTCCTGGATTTATGCAAATAACGTATTGGCGTAGACCACTTTCAAATATATGGGCAAGCATGGCCAAGGGCTATTTGATGTCATCATATCTTATTTCCTGAAGTCTGATGGTGATTTTCTTCATTTAAAAAAAATCTTGCTGAGATCTGACGGTAAAATGCCAAGAATCTCAATAAGTGAGAGATCAAAATCAGATTTAACTGTGATTCACTGTTTATTTCTCCTCATTTTACAAGTTTTGCTGGTTCTTGCAAGATCATTAAATGAGGTAGCACTGCCGCTATGAAGGTGTATTTCACACTCTACCCATGCAAGTTTCCTGATCTATAAACTGACATAAATGTTCGTGTAATTTCTGCGAAAGTGTGATCCAGGAAAGTTGACGCTGTATAAAATAAACTCATGCAGCTGTGCAAAGTAAAGGGTCAAGAACCAGTGGACACCAGTTCAAAGTGATTGTCAAAAAAAGCAACAGTTACATGAGGAAAAACTTCATTTCTTCATTGAGTTTATTTTATACAGCTTCAACTTTCCTGGGTCACACTTACGCGGAAATTACACCAACATTTATGTCAGTTTATAGATCAGGAAACTTGCATGGGTAGGGTGTGAAATACATCTTCATAGCAGCAGTGCTACCTCATTTAATGAAAGTGGTTAGGATCTGGAATGCACTTCCTGAAACTGTGGAGACAGATTCAATTGTGGCTTTCAATACAGAATTGGATAATTATCTGAAGAGAAAACATTTGTAAGTCTACAGGAAAAAGCAGGGGTGTAGGGTGGGAGGAGGCGGGTAGTGCGACTAGGTGACCTGCTCTTGTAGAGAGCTGGCACGGACACGATGGGCCAAATTGCCTCCTTCTGTGATGTAACCATTCTGTGATTCTATGATAAAGATTACTAAACAATTGGTCTGCAATTAAATTGTATGAGAATGCTGCCTTGTGTTTAGGATAGCATCACGGTAATGTTTTTCATCTTTTTACCTCAATCATTTGAACACTGGCCTGGTAGTTTTCTGTGAGCATGAGGCAGTTTGAATAATACTTAGTTCCTTTCCTCGATGCAAACAAGCAGAGCACAACAATAGGATCTACTCACTTGTTGTCTTTATAACTAGCAACATCTTTTACAATTCCAACCACTATATTTTCCTCTGAGGCTATTCCCATGTTTGTGGGCTCAATGGATTCCTCAATAAAACCAGGGTTTGTCTGTCCAAGCTGTGCAAGAAAAACAGAAGAATGTCTTCTCAAAACAAGTCCACAAATTTACAATCAAGATTCAGCAATGTAGTGTGGGAGTTTGACATGTGGCACTGCAATTTTCATCCCTACAAACACAGTAACCAGGGTAACAATGGGGCTTAAGCCCTTTAAGACTTTTACATTCCATTTTCCTTGATGGTTCAACTGATTCCATATCTAATCAAGTTAAACTGAGCCATACAATCATGGTCTACAGCTTATTGTGGTGAAGATAGTAGCAAGGGTGTGACAACTGGTGACAATTCCACATGCTAATTCAGGGAAAAAAATAAATAAACTGAAAATACTAATTTAGTTAGTCCTGTTGAAAAGTGTGTGTCAGGACAAGGTGCCTGAATCGTCAGCAGAAAGGGGGAGAGATTTGGAGGCACAGTAATGTGAGCCACATCCTGTCATCTGACCATGCTGTGCACAACGGACAGATTCACCCCAGGTTTGCACTAAGTGCGGTAGCGGGCGGGTAAAACGACATTTTACCTGCCGGCTGTGATGGTGGGTTTTCACACTGTTTAGTCCCAAATCCGCCACACTATTTATGCACTCCAGGGAAGCACGCTGTTTCCATGGCGGGTGGGCTCTCATTCGCCATCAGCCCGCCACTGCATCATGCCAGGTGCTATATTTAAAGTCCAGCCATAAGCACACATCTCAGTGCTTCCAGACCACCACTGCTGTACAGAAAGCATGGCCCTGAAACTAAAAAAGACTGCAGCCCCCAGGTTCAGAGATGTGTCCCTCGAGCACCTTTCGGATGCTGTAGAGGCCTGCTGGGATAACCTCTATCCCCGCTCTGGCCACAGGATGCACAGCAATAGGACTAACCTGGCTTGGGAAGCGATGGCAGCGCCAACACCCTTCAAAGAGGACAACCACCCAGTGCCGCAAGAGGACGAATGATCTCCTCTGTTTCGCCAGGGTAAGTCACTCTTATCACTCTCAACTCACACACTCACAAACCCATCACACATCCACAGGGCCCTCACTCACTGCCGGTTCAAGGAACATCACCATTCACACTCTCGCACTCACCGTCATTGTCCTCATCCCGTCCATGGGACCACTCACCACCCACACAGTCCTGCATTACTTATCACCTGGCCTGGCAGGCATCCTGCCTACACTTTCTCCATCTCTGTTCATGCAGGACAAGCTGGCACACAACAAGAGGGAGAGGTCACAGACCAGTGGCGGAATGCCCGAAATCAAAGTCCTCACGGACTTTGAAAACAGAGCCATCCAGTAGGCTGGCGAAGATCTGGACCGGTCCTGTGCTGATGGTGAGGACTGCTGTTGGCGGTGCTCGAGCAAGTGAGGGTCCAGCAGTTCAACATCCATCAGACAACCATGCTGTGAGTGATGTGTCTTTTCACAGGCCACTGCCATTCACTAATTATCTCTCCTTGCTTTCGCAAGCACATCTGCCAAACAGCCAACAGAGTCCACGACCAAGGGCCTCCAATCAATCCCCGAAGAAATCTCTGAAGAGGAATCTGGAGGCACCTTCCCTGAAGTCCAGTCACAGCCCTCACTCACACCTTGCACCAGCAGAGAAACACACACCTCGGTGGGACCTAACTTTAGAATAGCCCCAAGATCACAATCTGGTGAGCACATTGCACCGTATGATCCATAGCAGGTGGAGGCAAGGAATTCCCAGGTTTCTGGCACTCGGTGGACTGCTGGAGGCCAGAACTTTGCTGAGTCCGAGTCAGATGACCGGCCTTTGGATTCGGTCATGTCACAATTGCTGGAGCTGCAAAGGCAAGCTCAGGAACCTCAGGAAGGCTGCACTCCTCAGATTGCAAGGCATGATGGAGGAGTCTGTCCACCTTCACTCTGAGGTGATTGCACAGGCATGCCAATGCACCGAGGTCAACACTGGTAGGATGGCTGCCGCTATGGAGACCTTGGTCTAGGACTTACTCAATCGCTGATGCCATAGTTGGCCTCCAACAGTGTATACATGAGAGGGTGCCAGGCAGCTCAATCTCACTGCAGCTACCCCTGCTCCTCAAGGAGTCAGCCTGGGGCCCCCAGATACCCCTAGGGAGAAGGATCAGTAGGTGCACACTCCGGGCCCATCCATCCAGGTGACTCCGAGAGTGTTCGGTCCATCTGACTCCCCTCTTCCTGTAACCTCAGCAGCTCCAGCTCCACAGGCCGAAGAAGGTGCCACTGCCACACAGCAGGACCCCGAAAGCAGGCCGGGGTCCTCCAAGTCTCAGCCCTCCAGGGGACGCTCGTCAAGGTCATCACAGATAGGCGTCGCAGTCAGCAGGCTGCCTCCACCTCCCCTATGGATGATAGGGAGCACCGAGACATAGCGACAGGGTTAGGAAAGTTAAGGAGAATAAGTTGCACAGGGTAATGCTCTGGCGACCCAGTTTCAAATCCCGCTACGGCAGATGGTGGAATTTGAATCCAATAAAAAAAATCTGGAATTAAAAGTCCAATGATGACCATGAAACCACTGTCGAATGTTGTAAAAACCCATCTGGTTCACTAATGTCCTTTAAGGAAGGAAAGCTGTCGTCCTTACCTGGCCTGGCCTACATGTGACTCCAGACCTACAGCAATGTGGTTGACTCTTAAATGCCCTCTGAAATGGCCTAGCAAGCCACTCAGTTGTAACAAACTGCTACAAAGACACAAAAAAGGAACGAAACTGGACTGACCACCCGGCATTGACCTAGGCACCGGAAACGACAACGGTAATCGCAGACCTGTCGACACTGCAAAGTCCTCCTTATTAACATCTGGGGGCTAGCGCCAAAATTGGAAGAGCAGTCTCACAGACTAGTCAAGCAACAGCTTGACATAATCATCCGCACGGAATCATACCTGACAGATAATGTCTCAGACTCCACCATCACCATCCCTGGATATGTCCTGTCCCACTGGCAGGACAGACCCAGCAGAGGTGGTGGCACAGTGGGATACAGTCGGGAGGGAGTTGCTCTGGGAGTCCTCAACATCGACTCCAGATTCCATGAAGTCTCATGGCATCAGGTCAAACATGGGCAAGGAAGTCTCCTGCTGATTACCACCTACCGCCCACCCTCAGCTGATGACGTTGAACATCATTTGGAGGAAGCACTGAAGGTGGGAAGGGCACAGAATGTACTCTGGGTGGGGGACTTCATTGTCCATCACCAAGAGTGGCTCGGTAGCACCACTATTGACCGAGCTGGCTGAATCCTAAATGACATTGCTGCTAGTCTGGGTCTGTGGCAGGTGGTGAGGGAACCAACAAGAGGGAAAAACATACTTGACCTCATCCTCACCAACCTGCCTGCTGCAGATGCATCTGTCCATGACAGTATCGGTAGGAGTGACCACCACACAGTCCTTTCGGAGACAAAGTCCTTTCTTCACATTGAGGATACCCTCCATCGTGTTGTGTGGCACTACCACCATGCTAAATGGGATAGATTTCGAACAGGTCTAGCAACTCAAGACTGGGCATCCATGAGGCGCTGTGGGCCATCAGCAGCAGCAGAATTGTACTCGAACACAATCTAACCTCATGGCCTGGCATATCCCCCACTCTACCATTACCGTCAAGCCAGGGGGTCAACCCTGGTTTAACGAAGAGTGCAGGAGGGCATGCCAAGAGCAGCACCAGGCATAACTAAAAATGAGGTGTCAACCTGGTGAAGCTATAAAACAGGACTGCTTGCATGCTAAACAGCATAAGCAGCAAGTGATAGGCAGAGTTAAGCGATCCCACAACCAACGGATCAAATCTAAGCTCTGTAGTCCTGCCACATCCAGTAGTGAATGGTGGTGGACAATTAAACAACTCTCTGGAAGAGGGGGCTCCACAAATATTCCCATCCTCAATGATGGAGGAGCCCAGCACAGCAGTGCAAAAGATAAGGCTGAAGCATTCACAACAACCTTCAGCCAGAAGTGCCGAGTGGATGATCCATCTCGGCCTCCTCTGGAGGTCCACAGCATCACAGATGCCAGTCTTTAGCCAATTCAATTCACTCCACGTGATATCAAGAAACGGTTGAAGGCACGGGATACTGCAAAGGCTATGGGCCCTGACAATATTCCGGCAATAGTACCGAAGACTTGTGCTCCAGAACTTGCCGCGACCCTAGCCAAGCTGTTCCAGTACAGCTACAACACTGGCATCTACCCGGCTGTGGAAAATTGCCCAGGTATGTCCTGTACACAAAAAGCAGGACATGTCCAACCTGGCCAATTACCGCCCCGTCAGTCTACTCTCAATCATCAGTAAAGTAATGGAAGGGGTCATTAATAGTGCTATCAAGAGACACTTGCTTAGCAATAACCTGCTCATTGATGCCCAGTTTGGGTTCTGCCAGGATCACTCAGCTCCTGACCTCATTACAGCCTTGGTTCAAACATGGACAAAAGAACTAAACTCCCGAGGTGAGGTGAGAGTGACTGCCCTTAACATCAAGGCAGCATTTGACCGAGTGTGGCATCAAAGAGCCCTAGCAAAACTAGAGTCAATGGGGATCAGGGGGAAAACTCTCCGCTGGTTGAAGTCATAGCAAGCACAAAGGAAGATGGTTGTGGTTGTTGGAGGTCAGTCATCTCAGCTCCAGGACATCACTGCAGGAGTTCTTCAGGGTAGTGTCCTAGGGCCAACCATCTTCAGCTGCTTCATCAATGACCTTCCTTCCATCATAAGGTCAGAAGTGGGGATGTTTGCTGATGAGTGCACAATGTTCAGCACCATTCGCGACTCCTCAGATACTGAAGCAGCCCATGTCCAAATGCAGTAAGACCTGGACAATATCCAGGCTTGGACTGACAAGTGGTAAGTAACATTCGCGCCACACAAGTGTCAGGCAATGACCATCTCCAACAAGAGAGAATCCAACCATCGCCCCTTGATGTTCAATGGCATTACCATCACTGAATCCCCCACTACCGGTTACCACTGACCGGACCTCCAGACTCCTCAAAGTTGTCCACCATCTACAAGGCACAAGTAAGGAATGTGATGGAATACTCCCCGCTTGCCTGAATGAGTGCAGCTCCTACAACAATGAAGAAGCTGGACACCGTCCAGCTTGAATGGACAAAGCAGTCTGCTTGATTGGTGCCACATCCACAAACACTCACTCCCTCCACCACCGATGCACAGTAGCAGCAGTGCGTGCCATCTACAAGATGCACTGCAGGAATTCACCAAGGCTCCTTAGACAGCACCTTCCAAACCCACGACCACTACCACCTAAAAGGACAAGGGCAGCAGATAAATGGGAACACCACCACCTGGAAGTTCCCCTCCAAGTCACTCACCGTCCTGACTTGGAAATATATTGCCGTTCCTTCACTGTCGCTGGGTCAAAATTCTGGGACTCCCTTCCTAACAGCACTGTGGGTGTACCTACACCACATGGACTGCAGCGGTTCAAGAAGGCAGCTCACCACCACCTTCTCAAGGGCAACTAGGAATGGGCAATAAATGCTGACCCAGCCAACAAAGCCCACATCCCGTGAATGAATCAAAAAAGAGCCTGGGCACAGGTGTTAATCACTTGTACATACTGTTCACTATTGTCAATAAACTACCAAGAATGTCTCCCTGATTATGGCTCCTTGTTCTGATGAGCAGTGCTCTTGTCACTCAGATGTGAAACGTTTTGCACAAGATAAAGCCAGGTGTCTCAGTCCAGGGCTTCTGTGCAGTCTTCAGACCAAAGTGATGGTCTGAAGGCCTCACACTCCCTGGAAACATTACTGATGCCTGCACCTCGGCAGTGCTTGTCATTGCGGCCAGAATGTAGTGGGCAGGCCCCACAGAGTTCTCTCATTCTCTCGGTGTGCTCTCAGAACCTTTAGAGAGGTGCTTGCCCCCCCCATCTCTTTCAGCATCTGTGACCACTGACGCTGTGCTCCTGAAGGGCTCAGGTGCTGAAGGTGGATAAAGGATCAGATGCTTCTAAAGTATTCATGGCTGCGTCTCTATGATATGACCCAGGTCAGAAAGCGCAGACAATCTGCAGTCAGCCAGGCAGGGGTCAGACATTTTCAGGGGCTATGTGAAGGTTTATGGAGCGTCCTCACTGCACGTTGTCATCATACTCCTGCAATCAAGAAACTATTATGGCCTCCAATGCGTCTCCATGACAGGAGCATTCTCACAGAGGGTGTTTGCGCTGCCATAAGCCAGACATGAGTCAAACGTTCACAAGTGCAATGGGAGGATCTATGGGGTCACCTCACTGCATGTCATCATCATCTTCCACAAACTAGCAGTTATGAGGGCCTCCCATGCACGCCTGCCTCATCTAGCCAATGCAAGGGCCTCATCCCCATCATCATCACCTCCGAGGACCTCCTCACCCTCATCCCTGTCGGTGTCCTCCTCATCGAAGGAGATGTGCAGCTCCTCCATTTCCTCCTCAGCCAGCTTGTCTCCCCATTGGAGCTCCAGGTTGTAAAGGGCGCAGCAGACGACGATGACGCATGACACCCTCTGTGGACTGTATTGCAGGGCTTCACCAGACCGGTCCAGGCACCGCAACCTCACCTTCAGCAATCCTGATGGTCTGCTCCACCAAGTTGTGAGCTACAGCATGAGCCTCATTATGCCATCACTCTGCTGTAGGCTGAGGCCACTGCACGGGTGTCATCAGCCACGGCCTCTGCGGGTAGCCCTTGTCCCCAAGGAGCCAACCCTGCAGCTTCTGTGGACCCTGGAAGACTTCAGAGATCTGTGACTAACTGAGGATGTAGACGTCATGCACACTCCCTGGAAACTGTGCACACACCTGCAGGGTGCGTTTCTGGTGGTCGCACACCAGCTGCACATTCAGCACATGCAACCCCTTGCGGTTGATGTAGTCCACCGTGTGTTATGATGGAGATCCGTGAGCCACATGAGTGCAATCGATTGCACCCTACACCTGTGGGAAACTGAAGATCTGAGCAAATCCAATTGCTCTTGCATCCTGGCTATCCTGGTCCCATGCGAAATGCACAAAGTTGTGTGCCCTCGCAAAGATAGCATCCATAACCTCAAGGATACATTTGCGGAAGGAGGCTTGTGAAATCCCACAGAGGTCACCAGTGGAGCCCTGAAAGAAGCCACTGGCACAGAAATTGAGAGCCGCAGTCACTTTCACGGTCACTGGCAGTGGATGCCCTCCATGTCCCCATGGCACCAAATCCTGCAGTAGCTGGCTGATGTGACCGACCACTTCCTTAAACATGCGCAGTCTTCGGCAACACTGGTTCTCGGTCGCCTGCAGGAATAAAAGGCAGCTTCTATTGACCCTGGGTGTCGCTAGGCGCCGGCCTACAACGGCTCGCTGTGGCTCTTGGGCGGCGTGTGTAGGAGCCCCAGCCACCCCTTCTTCTTGAGGTTGCTGCTCCTGCTTCTGCACAGCCAAGAGCCTCAGTCACTCTCTCTTCTGTCGTCTTCGCACTCTGTAGGCCATCAGGCATACAGCCAATTCACCAGGCTCCATGATCCTGATGTACTCCTCCTGCAGGATGAAAGAGAGAGACACATAGTTGTACTAATAATCCGTACCAGTTAAGTGTGCCCGCCCCTTAACACTTCCCGGAGAGAGCTGGCCACCACGTGGATGGCCAGACATTAGAACGCCACATGCCCAGTTAGCTTGAACCATGGGGTTCAAACCAGGATGCTGACATTGCAAGGGGCTGTGAGCGCCTCCAACAGTGTCTGCTCCATGGCCAACTTTAGCGAGGAGATTGTGCAACATTTGCAGTCATCCAACTGTTCTGCAGTCCACTAAAATGCTCATGAATTTGCAGTCTGTGCCAGGGGGTTGGGGGTAAAGCTCTGGAGCGCTTTGATGCCTCTGCGTTGCTTGAGTGAGCAGATAAGCTAGGAGTCTGACCCCAATCATATCAATGTGGCTGCACCTGAACTTTTTTTTTATTATTCATTCATGGGATGAGGGCGTCACTGGCCAGGCCAGCATTTATTACCCATCCCTATTGCCCTAGTTCAGGGGGCATTTAAGAGTCAACCACATTGCTGTGGGTCTGGAGTCACATGTAGGCCAGCAGATTTCCTTCCCTAAAGGGCATTAGTGAATCAGATGGTTTTATGGTCATCATTAGATTGTTAATTCCAGATTTTTATTGAATTCAAATTCCACCATCTGCTGTGGCGGGATTCGAACCTGACCCTGGGTCTCTGGATTGCCAGTCTAGTTACAATACCACTACACCATTGCCTTCCCCTGCCTCAGTTGCAGAGGAATGGTTTCCCTAATGCATGGCCACTTTCCTCGTCCACCCCAAATGCTTTTGCGCTATACTGAACGGCAGGGCCGCCCTTGCCTCCACCCCCCCCCATCAGAAATCGCTTCAATGGCAGGGCTAATCCCCACCCCTCCCCGCCGCTGCCTAAACAGCAAGGCTGCCCTTAACACACCCCACCCCACCCCCGCTACCAGTCGCCTCAACGGCAAGGCTGTCCTTAATCCCGATCCCCCTGAAGCTTCAAGTCCATCAGACGACCCTGGCAAGTGCTGCACAACTTTACTGTGTACTCACCTCCGAGTTCCCTCAAAGTGCAGGCCATCAATTGCACACCTTTTATGTGCTATTGTGAAACACATCGGTATGCTTTCCCACCGACGTGGAAAGATGATCCAGCGGAGGGTGGGGGGATTGATTCCGGTGGGCTGGCCTGATAATGATATGCTGATGTATTACAATGAGGTTCCCGATGTCCAATGGTGGAAAATGCAGCCCACTGAGCGGCCGATCGTGAACCAGTTTCCCGCCGACGTAAAACCAATCGCACCATATTGTCCACTCACACCATCCATCATGCCCGATGCCAACGGGCATGGCAAATTCTGCCAAATGTCTAATTCTGGAACATACTTTAATTATTTTGAAGAAAGTAGAGAAATAAGAAAATAAAAAATAAAACATGACAAAGTGTGCTTCTCTGTTGTGTGTGCTTTATTCTCTTGTTGCTTTCAATTAACAACAAAGTTTCAATGCCTCTCTAAGAAAAAAGGTGCAGAAGCATGGGGATTATGTGGATTAACTACTTTCATAGAATGAGAAAGTGGAACTGACAGCAAGCTTGTTTGATGTAATGATGCCAAATACAATAGGCAAAGTTGCAGTTAACCTAGTATAATTTAGTGTCATCCCAATACACTTCAATTTTGTTGTGTAATTAATACAAATTCACCACCTCAAATTGCTCCCATTACCTAAAAATGTGTAGTTGCCAGTACTTTACCCTTTAGCTCTAAATGTCTGCACAGACAAAATTATATTATTTTACAGATGAACATTTCTCACAATTGCAATTTTCACACAATTTCTCTGCCCCTCTTGGATCTGGGATCAAGTGCTAGTCCAGGATGTGATGTAATCTAGGTAGACAGCGCCAGAAGGCCAATGAGTTTAATTTTGCAATAGTGCAGGCATGGACCTGTTTTAGGATGTTGAACATAGAGCCAGAGAACACAAAGGTGGCAAACAACAAGTTGTTTCAAGGTGCTTGACAGAAGAGAAGAGAAAGCACTGAAACAAGAGTTCACAAACTCCTGAGCAATGATAAAAAGCATTTATAAAGCACTTGTCATAACCTCAGGACATCCCAAAGAGCTTTACAGCCACTGAAGTCTGACCGAAGTAAAAACAGAAAATGCTAGAAATACTCAGCAGGTCAGGCAGCATCTGAGGAGAGAGAAAAACACTGTCAATGGGCAGAACTTAATGCTGAGGTGAGTTTGGAGGTGGGAGGGGCATTAATTGGGCTAGAGAGTGCAGGGTTGGGACACTGCCACCTTCTCGCCTCTGCCCACTTAAAGGCTTCATTCTGCTACCACTGGTATTCAACCAGCAACGGGTGAGGCATTCGCCACGTGGAAGCCCAAACAGCAAACCCTATTTGTTTGCATGTTTCTGTTTTAGTCTCATTTTCCCTTGCTTTTGGACAGTAGCTGTTCATCAGTGTGCATTCACACCTCCTCCAGACACAGCCTTTGTTTCTTTAATTGGCCCATCACCCTTTGGCCATGCACCACCAACTCTTTTGTCATTTAATCTCTCCTGTCTTCCATCCTATCACAGATCTTCTTTTTGTTCTTCTTCTACCTTCCCACCTTTCACTTGCTTAAAACCTTTTTTTAAAACTTTCCCAGTTCTAATGAAAAATCATCAACTTGAAATGTTAACTCTTGCTTCTCTCCCCACAGATGCTGCCTGATCTGCTGTGTATTTACAGAATTTCCTGTTATTTCTGATTTCCAGCATCTGCTGTGCAAGTCTTTTGAAGTATAGATATTTTTGTAATGTGGATAATGTGGTAGCCAATTTGCATGCATCAAGGTCTCACAAGCAGAAATAGATAATGGTCAGAGAATCTTTTTTTCTGATGTTAATTGAGGCATCAAAATTGGCAAGGACACTGGGGAGAACTCCAGTTCTCTCCTTCAGGCTTAGAGAGCTTCCTACTCAGCCTTAATTTTAAAGCTGGCAGGAGGAGTTCAGGGGCAAGGGGAGGCCTGGCAGGTCATTCTGCTTGGGCCTCAGGCGGGAAACAGGGCCCCCTTCCACATCAGGCCATACCCAGCCCCAAGCAGATGCGTCCTCCCCCCAGCCTCCCCATCAAGACTTCCACCGCCATACCCACCTCTGCCTCATGAGAACCCACCTCCTGCACTTACCTGCTCCTGGACTCCAAAACTTAGAATCTGGGGACTGCTTGTAGTCCCAGACCTGGCGGCTGCTGCTGCTAGAACTACAGGACTGCAGGTGATCAGGTTGACGGGCAGCTCCCTGGCGCTAGACTTCTGCCTGAGTAAGGGGCGGATGTCTCATCTCTAGCCAATTAACACTAAGAGTACTTAATGACTGTGGGGTTGCCATTATAAGCGAGGATGCATTTCCCACCAATTCTTCAAGTGACAGGGCAGGAAACCCCACCATCCAAAAAATCCTGCCTTTAAAATGTAAACACTGTTGTAATGTAGGTAACGTGGTATCCAATTTGCGCACAAGCTCCCACAGTAGCAATATGTTAATGGCCAGAGAATGTTTTTATCGTGCTCGTTGAGGGATAAATATTGGGCAGGACACTGTGGATAATTCCCTTGTTCTTCTACAAAATAATGCCATGGGATATTTTATATCCATCTAAGAGGGCAGACCTTGGTTTAATGTCTCATATTAAAAAAAAGCACCTTCGACAGTGTACTTCCTCAGTACTGCACTGGATTGTCAGCCGAGATTTTGGTGTTCAAGTCCTGGGGTGGGCCTTGAACTCACAATCTCCTAATTCAAAAATAAGAGTGCCATTCAATTGAGCCATGGGTAATACTAAAAAGGAGAGAAAGTTAATCAGGAATTTGATAATGCAGTCAGATAAGCAATTAATAATTCACACCTCACCTAGTGTTCGCTTCACAACATTTAGCTTTTGTGGCCCTAAGGGGTCCCAACTGCAGCTTTGCAGCAAAATAATACATTCTACATTACATAAGATGACATATCAACATATCATTTGACTCAATGCCAAACAAGATCTGCTAACTGTTCAGGTGCAAGTGTGAAACAGCACATTTTAGTTTAGACACTGATCTTTCAGTTACCTCAACAACCTAGGGACCAAAGGTAACTTTATCAGGCCTCTGGAGTCAAGTTTGGAGGCAGGGGCATGAGGATAATTAGAAAAAATGACATTGGACAGGAATGCCAACGTGTTCCTGACTCCTCCTGCTTTTCCCAGGCAAGGCTACTGTGTACTGATGGTAATCTGCCTAGCAGTGGCGGGGAGCACATTGAAGTTGTTAATAAAGTGGTGAGTGAGGGAGTTTTTAAGGGTTAATTTCTCGCTAAAGACTAGTTCTTCTTAAAGTTAGCAATCAACTAAAAATTAATGTTTAAGTTAAAAGGTAAGTTCAGTTTATTTCAGCTTGAGGAGCTTTGGCTCAGAGTTGATGAGCTGGAAACTGAGCTGCAGACATTGCAACACATCAAGGAGGGGGAACATTGCCTGATCATCTGGGGCAGCTGCCGCAAAGGCGCAATGGGGAAGGGTCGCTGTCTAAGACCTTTCTACCACAGCGCACCGAGAGACTGGGAACTGTTTAGAGCCCCTCAGGCTGTACAGATCAAAATGAAAGGCTGTAAATGATTGTAATATTGTTTGTACTGATGCACCTGGTGATACATTTTGTAAAAGTTTAACCTGGATTGTACCCTTGTAATGTTGTTTTTGAAATGGTTTGGAATGTGATTGAAGATATTTTATGAATAAAGTATATTTTTACAAAAAAAAAAAAAAAAAAATCTTGTTCCAGAAGGCAGTCACACCCCTTAGGTGAGGGTCACCTGATTTGGTCAGTGGTCAGGGACAGCAGTGTGTTACTGCGAGCCAGGCAGGTAAGGGGATTGAGAAGATGGGAGTAGAGGAGCCTCAGCCCTTGCAATTGAGCAACAAGCTCGAGGTTCTTGCAGCTTGTATGGACAAGAGCAAGGGCTGTAGCATGGATGAGCAGAGTGACCATAGCACCAAGGTACAGGAAGCCATGAGGAAGTGGGGGAGTTAGAAGAAATGTAGTGGTAGTAGGGGACAGTATAGTCAGTGGGATAGACACTGTTATCTGCAGCTGAGTGTGAGAATTCAGAAGTCTGTGTTGACTGCCCGGTGCTAGGGTTCGGGATATCTGATCAGGGCTGGAGAGGAATGTGCAGTGGAAGGGGGAGGATCTAGTTGTCGTGATCCTTGTAGGTACCAATGACATAGGTAAGACTAATAAAGACGTTCTGCAGAGAGAGTGTGAGGAGCTAGGCACTAAATTAAAAAGCAGAACCTCAAAGGTTATAATCTCTGGATTATTACCTGAGCCACGTGCAAATTGGCATCAGCTAAATAAGATTAGAGAGATGAATGCATGGCTCAAAATCTGGTTTGGGAGACGTGGGTTCCAGTTTGTGGGGCACTGGCACCAGTACTGGGGAAAGGGGGCTATACCATTGGGACGGACTGCACCTGAACTGTGCTGGAGCCAGTGTTCTAACGAGTCGTATAACTAGGGAAGTAGAGAGGGCTTTAAACTAAATAGAGGAGTGGAAGGGATCATGTCGGGGAAAACTTGGTAAATTAAAGGGAAATGGCAAGGCAATACATCCAATAAAGGTAATGATAATCAGAGTGTGGCAGAAATGGACAGTGATTGCAAACTTAAGAATGTGCCAGCAGATAGGGCCAGAGTTTACAAAAACAGTAAAAAAAACTGAAGTAAGGAGTCTGTATCGTGCCTGCAGCATTCACAACAAAACAAATGATTCGACAGCTCAAATTGAAATTCATGGGCAGAATTTTGCCCTTGGGCGGGCTCAGCGAGGGCGAGCAGGAGTGGTCGGGATGCCAGCCGCTGCTCATGATCGGGGCCGGACTGCAATTTCACGCTGGCGAGCCAATTAAGGCCTGCCCAGCGTGAATGCCAGCTGGAGAATCTCTGAGAAGGGGTGGGCGGGGGCCTGTTGTTTGCCGGGTCCAATGGTGACCCGGCGGCCAGTTCAAAAACGGTGCAGGCAGCCCCAGGGAGAGTGCCTCGCCCGCCCTCCTGGAGGAGGTGGCTGCAAGAAGGGACCACCCTTGTCCCCAGAGATGGGAGGAGGAGGCCACAGCATCTCACAAAGAGGGCATGGGGGGAGGTAGCAGCCAGGGTGAGCAGCCACGATGTGGTGCGGCGCACCTGGGTGCAGTGCCAGAAGCGTTTCAATGGCCTGCCATGCTCAGGAAGGGTGAGTACTGTGTTGGCATGGGTCAAAATGTTGAATTGTTTTGGGCTGGCTCAAAGTGGAGCTCAGGGGTGTTGGAGTCTGAATGCCACTGTCAATCACACCAGAGCTGGCCAAGGGGCTGAGCCCTAGCTGCTTGGACTGGGTGCCTTGCGGCTTGAGGGCCACAACCCTGCAAGGTGCTCCTCAGCTGGGGTTGCCCAGGCTGCAATGGCGCTGCAGGTAGAGATCAATGCTCCTCTGTCCTTTCAGGAGAAGACATCCCATAACAACATTGAGATGTCGCAGACTGGCGAAGGACCCCCATACCTTCTCATCCTCTCCCCGTATGAGCAGGAAACCTTGGAGCTCAAGAGGTGCTATGCACCTAGATCATCCAGCCGTGGTGAGGCTGGGGTGTCAGACAAAGGTAAGAGTGCAGTGCACTGAGGTGAGAGTTTTGGATGGTTCAAACATTCTTATGTAGTCTCATCATTGATAGGAGCCTCCAAACTGAATTCCTCATTGATCACTGAAAGTCAATGGCACCATGATGCACATCTTCATTGTCTCATCAGGCATGCATAGTGACAGTGTCATGACTTAAACTAATGACATGTCCTTCTTCTCCCTTAGGTCTGCCACCAAGCAGCGAAGCGCACGACCTCCAGGAGCTACCCCTGACCCCAACAGACCACCATGCTCCCCAAGCACCTGAGTCACACCTGCTCTCTGAACCAGGCATCAATGCAGATACCAGCACCTCATTGGGAAATAGTTCGGCAGCTGGTATCTAGGTGCACATCGGTGAGGGCACTGCACATTTGCTTGAGGTGCAGGCAGAGGCAGAAAATGCCCAGGGCACCAGCAGTCGTAGGACTGCTGGAGACCTGGAGACCAGGATGATGCTCAGTAGAAGGCTGATGATGGGCCTCTGGAGTCGTCCATTAGGCAGCAGATGCTGGATGTCCAGCGAGGCGTGCAGGAGGATCTGACAGAGATCCAAGAGTATGCATGCCATGGTATGCATGCCATGGTCTCTGTTGTGGGGGAGTCCCTGCGGAGCATGAGCAATGCGTTGACCCTCATGGCCAAGTGCAATGCCTCCTCTATGGAGAGAATGGTAACTCTCATGAAGAGGCTGCCCCAGGAACAGAATCAGGGGTTCCTGGGGTTGCGCTCAGACCTGCAAGCCCTCAAAAAGGCAAGGACCTCAGCTGGTCAGTGTCCGTGTGTGAGACGGATGGGGCACCCAGTACCCCAGCTAGTTCATCAATGGCGAGCAGGGAGGTCCACAACGACCTCACGTTGGCGCACGAGCTGCTTATCGACTCTGTGGGCTCCTCTCAGGGCACTCTGGATGCGGGAGTAGCTCCTCCACCCCTCTGCCAGTGACCGTCACACCTGATGAGACTGCGGCAACTTGGGAGATGCCAGCCGTGGCACTGGTTGCTCCCTCCCAAGCAGGGCCAGCACAGGTTCCACTGGCCAGAGGATGACCGCCAACCTCATCAAGGCCAACAGGACGGCAGAGTCAGCAGGCCGTCTCCAATGCCGGTGTCAGTAAAGGGGGAGCACCTAGACGTAGCACCCGTAAGCGTAAGTGTAAAGCACCTTAAGCACAAGAGGGGCTGGTCACGGATGATCTTTTGTTCTCTGTTTTTGTTTTTCTATTTTTAATGGTGTGACTACCAACACCGGATATTGTTCCGTTCAATACTATGTGAGTTCCAACATTAAATTACATTCCCCTTTGTGTTATTGGCCTGAGTATGCTTCATTTGTTTTGTAGGTGCAGGGTAGGCCAGTTTGTAATGCTGGACATGGTTGGCTTGAAACTTAATTGCACAGGCACTGGGTTTATCTTGGGGGCCAAGGTAAGAGTCATTTCTGCGATCCAGGATGGAGGCGGCAGCCCTGGCATGAGGTGGTAGTTCTTATTTGGCAGCCTAGCTGAAGGAGCATTGAATCAAAGCATCCCTGGTGTCCCTGCCTCCCTGGAGGTTACCGAGGTTTGGCTCCACGCCTTCAGCGTTCTCCTCACCGTGTTCCTCTTCTGACTCACTACTGGACTCATCATCTGGGGCCTGTGCAGCTGTGTCAACATCCTCTTCCTCCAATGGCGCCCGCTTGCCAGTGCCAGATTGTGGAGAGCGTAGCATGCAACCACTATCAGTGACACCTGCTCTAGTGGGTATTGCAGTATGCCCCCTGAACTGTCCAGGCATTGGAAGCACATCTCGAGAAGACCTATGGTTCTACCACTTCCCTTGTGGAGGCATGGCTCCTGTTGCACCACTGCTCCGCCTCTGTTCTTGGGTGGAGGAGAGGCGTCATGAGCCGCCTTTTCGAGGGATAGCCCTTGTCACCCAGCAGTCATTCATCCAGTCAGGCTGGAGCACTGAAGAGCCTTAGCAACTGGAAGTGCCTCAGGATATACACGTCATGGGAGCTGCCAGGATACCTTGCACAGACTTGCAGAATCTGCATCCTGTGGTCACTCACTATCTGCACGTTCATGGGGTGGAATCCCTTCCTGTTAGCAAAGGCACCGGCTGACCCGCTGGCGCCTGATGGCCACATGTGTGCAGTCAATAGCACCCTGGACGAGGGGGAACCCAGCAATCACTGCAAAGCCTCTGGCTCACTCAGCCTGGCTGGCCTCATCCATAAGGAAATGAATGAAAGTCAATACCCACCTAAACAGAGCTTCTGTCACCAGCTTGACTCAAATGTGGATAGCTGATTGGGAGATTCCACACAGTATTTGGATGTGCACCTGCGATGCGATGGCATACAAGGTTATGGGCCTAGTGCTGGAAAATGGGATTAGAATAGTTTAGTACTTGTTTGACTGGTGCAGACTCAATGGGCCTAAGGGCCTTTTTCTGTAGACCTCAATGACTATCCCCCACTGACCCCTGGAAAGAGCTGGAGGCATAGAAGTTGAGGGTCACTGTGACCTTCAGGGCCACTGGCATGGGGTGTCCACCCACACAGTTGAAGCTGATCTCAGGCCCGATCCTCTGACAAATGGAGGTCACGGTCTCCCTGGAGAGACGGAGCCTCCTTCGGCATTGCACGTCGGACATATTGAGGTACATGCATCGCTGACTGTAAACCCTGGCAGTAGGATAGTGGCGTCATCTGCTGCCCCTTCCACCTTGGGCTACCTGCTGGCCCTGCGCCCCTTGTGCCTGCATCTCTCCTCCTACAGGTCCCTCCCCTGGAAGCTGCACTGGGGCACCCGGCCTCCTCTTCCTTCTGCCTCTTTCTTCCTTCTTAAAGGAGGTGCCTCCAGTGGAAACCACAATCCCCATTACCAGGGTAAGGGAAGACTGTCTGATACCCGGAAGGGTCCACAAAGTCCGAATCCTCACAGGACCTCGAAGACACCATTAAGTCCTGAAATGAAGCCTGGAAATGCTAAGAATGAAGCCCCAATCAGAAATTAAGATGACAAGTTCCAATAAGCCACCAGCAGCAAGTTATTTCCAAAACTCTCACTACTCACACTGACAATGCTGCTGACCTTTCTTATCCCGCCCATGGACGAGGTTTTGCAAATTGTGGCTGCTCGGCTGCCCATTTTGCCTGCGTGACGAGTGAAAAATTGCACGGGCAGCGTTAAATTGCCGTCAATTGGGTTGTCAAGGGCCTTAACTGGCCTCTTAATTAATGGTGGGCGCGGCTCCGATTCCCACGCACACCCGCCGAGCAAAATATCACGGGAGTGCGTGATGGCGTCGGGACACTCACCCGACATCATTGTGCGTCATTTTACGCTCGTTCGGGTCGGGCGGCGCCCACCTGACGAGCGGAAAAATCTGCCCCATATGTATGACCTAATAGCCATTACAGGGTCATGGCTACAAGGAAGCCAAAGCTGGGACCTGAATATCCAAGGGTATGTGACATTCAGGAAGGACAGGAGCTGGGTAAAGGTGATGGGGTAGCTCTATTAATTAAAGAGGGCATTAGTACTGTAATGAGAGATGACCTTAGTTCTAAAGATAAAGATGTAGAATCAGGTTGGGTGGAACTAAGAAACAGCAAGGGGCAGAACATTTGTTGTTGTTTATAGGTCATCAAACAGCAGTGGTAATATAAACCACAGTATAAATCAGGAAATTAGAGGTGCATGTAACAAGAGTAATACAGAAATCATATAGAGTGGGTAAACCTAATAAGTACTAATGTTGTGGAAAACAAATTCTTGGAATAAAAGCAAAAAACTGTGGATGATGGAAATCCAAAACTAAAACAGAAACAGAAATACCTGGAAAAACTCAGCAAGTCTGGCAGCATCGGCGGAGAAGAGCACAGTTGACGTTTCGAGTCCTCATGACCCTTCAACAGAACTAAGTAAAAATAGGAAAGGGGAGAAATATAAGCTGGTTTAAGGGGGGGTGGGGTTGTTAGTACAAGCAGTCAGTAATAGGTGGAGATAACCAAAAGATGTCACAGACAAAAGAACAAAGAAGTGTTGAAGGTGGTGATATTATCTAAAGGAATGTGCTAATTAAGAGAGCTATCTGTACCTTGCCTGTCCTGCTCTCTACTCTTAATTTGTTCTTTGTTCTTTTGTCTGTGACATCTTTTGGTTATCTCCACCTATTACTGACTGCTTGTCCTAACAACCCTCGCCCCCCCACCCCTTAAACCAGCTTATATTTCACCCCTTTCCTATTTTTACTTAGTTCTGTTGAAGGGTCATGAGGACTCGAAACGTCAACTATGCTCTTCTCCGCCGATGCTGCCAGACCTGCTGAGTTTTTCCAGGTATTTCTGTTACAAATTCTTGGAATGTATGCAAGATAGTTGTCTAGAGCAGTACATTGAGGAACCAACTAGGGAATGGGCTATTTTAGACCTAGGATTGTGCAATGAGAAAAGGCTAATTAATAATCTTTGGTTCCTTCGCCTCCGTCGCATCTGTTCTGATGATGCTACCTTCAAAAACAGTTCCTCTGACATGTCCTCCTTCTTCCTTAACCGAGGTTTTCCACCCACGATCGTTGACAGGGCCTTCAACCGTGTCCGGCCCATCTCCCGCGCATCCGCCCTCACGCCTTCTCCTCCCTCCCAGAAACATGATAGGGTCCCCCTTGTCCTCACTTATCACCCCACCAGCCTCCGCATTCAAAGGATCATCCTCCGCCATTTCTGCCAACTCCAGCATGATGCCACCACCAAACACATCTTCCCTTCACCCCCCCGGCGGCATTCCATAGGGATCATTCCCTCCGTGACATCCTGGTCCACTCCTCCATCACCCCCTACTCCTCAACCCCCACCTACGGCACCTCCCCATGCATACGCAAAATATGCAACACCTGCCCCTTCACTTCCTCTTTCCTCACCGTCCAAGGGCCCAAACACTCCTTTCAAGTGAAGCAGCATTTCACTTGCATTTCCCCTAACTTAGTCTACTGCATTCGTTGCTCCCAATGTGGTCTCCTCTACATTGGAGAGACCAAACGCAGACTGGGCGACCACTTTGCAGAATACCTTCGGTCTGTCCGCAAGAATGACCCAGACCTCCCTGTCGCTTGCCATTTTAACACTCCACCCTGCTCTCTTGCCCACATGTCTGTCCTTGGCTTGCTGCATTGTTCCAGTGAAGCTCAACGCAAACTGGAGGAACAGCACCTCATCTTCCGACTAGGCACTTTACAGCCTTCCAGACTGAATATTGAGTTCAACAACTTTAGATCTTGAACTCCTTCCTCCATCCCCACCCCCTTTCCGTTTCTTCCCCCTCCCTTTTGTTTTTTCCAATAATTTATATAGATTTTTCTTTTCCCACCTATTTCCATTATTTTTAAATCTATACCTTTTATGCCCTTTTAGTCTTATTTCACCCCACCCCCACTAGAGCTATCTGTACCTTGCGTGTCCTGCCATCCATTCTTAATTAGCACAATCTTTTAGATAACCTCACCACCTTCAACACCTCTTTGTTCTTTTGTCTGTGACATCTTTTAATTATCTGCTCCTATCACTGCTTGCTTGTCCCTACAATCATCCACCACCCCCCCACCCCCCACCACCTTAAACCAGCTTGTATTTCACCCCTCTCCTATTTTTACTCAGTTCTGTTGAAGGGTCATGAGGACTCGAAATGTCAACTTTGTTCTTCTCCGCCGATGCTGCCAGACCTGCTGAATTTTTCCAGGTATTTCTGTTTTTGTTTTGGATTTCCAGCATCCACAGTTTTTTGTTTTTATCTCAGTCCACTGTCAGTTGTGCCCAGCATAGTGTGTGCAGGGCGTGGTCATCACCTCACGCATGGCAGTCTGGGGTTTTCTGGCATTGTACTCGGCTGCAGAGTGTGCAGTCAAAATCAGGGCAGGCATCTGCAGCCTGTAAATTAGGAACAGATAGTGTAGGGGCGGACACTCAATGGTCCCATGGGGGACCATCCCGTCCCTATATGTGACGGTACAGTAGACCTCAAGATGAGATGGGGTAAGGTCTACATGGGGCATAGGCATATCCACCTCAAACAACTCAGGGGGTAACATAGGGATATCAACCACAATTACAATGGGATCAAGCATTACAGAGGGAGGACTGAGAGTATTAGGGGAGAGGGAAAGATTATGCTCCTCCAGGACGATGGGACGGATTTCCACCGTCACACAGGGAGGATCAAAGCTGGTCTGGTAATAAAACCCGAGGACCAACATCTTGGAACCTCAAGCAATGGCACAGCAGAAAGTGAAACTAAGAAAGACTGCTGCTGGGGAGGGCTGTTAAGGCTTCTGGGAGGAGTGGGTCTCAGCACTGGGGTCTGATTAAAGGCACACCCATCTTGGATCTGTTCTACCACACAAGGAGGAATACACAGCTGAGACATGCTAAGAGCATCTCAATAACTATAGAGGCAACATAGAGCCTTTGCTGTAATAGCGCATTCATGCGAGGTTAATTCTGATGCGTTCCAATCATCAATCTCCCTGCAACAACCCATTGTATCAATTGTAGTAATTCCACAGTGTGATAATGACTCCAAAAGCAAGTGGGCACCTGGAAAAACAGGAGAAGCCTCTTGGAAACCCCACCTCAGAACCTTGCAACTGGTTCAGAGGTGGGAACTCCCAGGCCCCCCCTCTAAAAGAATCTCATTCCCTCACAGAACATGTGCCCTCATGCATATTCCAAAGGATGTTGTCATAGAGTCCACTAAATGAGTGATTTATTGCCTCGAATAAATGCAGGACATCCAAGTGCCTAGCCAAATCCATCTCATAGCAGTAGGTCCACTGAAATGGGGGTGGCTGAGGGAGGTGGGGGTAGCATATTGTGACACTGAGAGAGGTCATTGCGATCGTCAGTATTGTATTGGCCAATTGGTGCCTAGATTGTAACCAAGCCCTTCAACCTGTAGTTGCTCATGAGTCAGTGACAGAAAGAGGATCTTTGAAGGTTGGTCCTCAGTCATGTCTTTCTTTCAATATTCCTGCAGAGAGGAAACCTTCAGGAAGGTGGAGGGTGCATTTAATGTTTCCTGCATCATCTCGTGCAGGCAGGAGGAAAGGTGGAGAAGAGTGCTACAGTGGCGCCAGGCTTGCCAAAGGGAGGAGCTTCACCCTGATGAGCAAGGGGCAGCAGGGCCCCCTCTGGACCCAGAGGATGAAACTCACAGAAACACTCCGCATAGGTGCCTCTCAAGACTGAGGGTGTACAGAAGACACATGTCTTTTCTGCAGATAAGTGAGAGACAGTGTTGTTGGCCCCTTCGCATGTCCAGGGATCTGGTGGCTCACATTTGCCACATTCTCCTGCGTTGATGCCGCAGGGACTGGGAGGACATCCTTTACCAATGGCTCTGAAAGTCACTGCCATTCTTAACTTTTACACGAGTGGCTCTTTCCAGGGCTTCATTAAGGACTTATGCAGGATCTCTCACGCTTCCACCCACAAATGCAAATAGGTGGTGACAGATGCCCTGCTTGCCAAGGCCCACAATTACATGCACTTTGCTAGAGATCAAGCTAGCCAGGCAGCAGCAGCACTGGGCTTTGCTGCTATTTCCGGATTCCCACAGGTGCAGGGTGCCATTGACTGCAATCGTGGCAAGAAGAGCTCCCTGGCAACAAGCAATGCAATACATCAACAGAAAGGCTTCCACTAGCTTAATGTGCAGCTGGTCTGCAACCACCAGAAACACATCATGCAAGTTTGTGCAAGATACCTGGGAAGCTGCCACAACTCCTACACCTTGAGTAGATCGCAGATCTCAGACATCTTCAAGGGACAACGCAACATCCAGGGTTGACTCCTCGGTGACAAAGGCTACCCTCAAAGGCTGATGACGCCTATCCAATGGCCACAAACTCCAGCTGAGGAAAGGTACAATGATGCTCATTCCGCTACACAAACACTGATAGAGCAGACCACTGGCATCTTGAAGATGCGATTCTGATGCCTCGACAGATCTGGCGCAGCATTCCAATACACTCCCCAGAAGGTCTCATGGAGCATTGTGGTTTGCTGTGCCCTTCACAACCTGGAGCTGCAAAGAGGGGAGGACTTGCCAGATGCTGAGATGGAGGAGCTGCACGTCTCCTCCGATGAGGAGAACATCGAGAGGGATGAGGATGATAAAGTCAAGGAAGTGGAGGCTGCAGGGGAAGATGCCATAGCATGGGCTAGACGAGACAGGTGTGTACAAGAGACGCTCATAGCCACCAGATTCCAGGAAGATGATGACGAGTGGCAGTGTTTATCCTGTCGGACCAGTGTCCTCCATGATGTGCCCACATTACCGCCAGCGTGGCTAGTCTTCTCAACTATCCTCTTCATTCTGAGATTGAGTATTTACACATTCTGCTCACCATGTCCTCATTCTTTGCAGGATGATGAAGCCTCAGGGACATGTGTCCTTGCTGAGATGTGGTACTAACTGTAGGAGGCTGTTCTGGCATCACACAACAGAAGGTGCTGCTTATTCAAGCGCCTCTCCAGCATCCCAGTCATTAAGGCAGCTTATAAGAGGCAGGAGTTGCACTGCAGTCCTCAGTGGACTCATGGCAGTGTACCTTTAGTCCGACAAAGTGCCTCAAGGAGATCCATCTCGAGCAACGGCAAAGTTGCATATGTGTCTCTTCGATGGTGATGCTGCTAGGTTAGACTTGGCCAAGGCAGGCAAGGACATTCAACAGGTGTTAACGCTTGTTCAAAGCACTCAGTCCTCAGCATTACCTTAATTTCCATTACATTGAGACCCTCCACTCTCAGTTAGGGATGCAAGGCTCCAATCAGCCTTTCAATGGACATAGATCACCTCACGATGACCATCTTCACATATTGCCTGACAGACGTGAAAAAGCTTCCTTTTCAACACCATCAGTTTCCCATAATGGTCCATGCTAGCCCTTGTGACCACGAAAATGCAGAAACACCATGTAGCCTTCAAGGTTCTACTTCATTGATAATAGTGAGTACACATCAGTTGCGTTACATTCTAGCTCCTCGGCCATTTCTGCCCTGAGCATTGTCTTCCCTGCAAGTTAACATATGAGCATCGAGACTATGCTCAACGGTTCCACTGACCACAACACATCTCCATATGGATGTAGCATTGCTGAGCTCGGCAAGTGTTTAGGGGAGGGGAAGCTAAGCAGATTGAATGAGCCAGTGCTGCATCCCTTCTTTTTGACTTGTGGGCCTTATGCAGACAATTCCAAGATGTAAAACGGTTAAATCTGTAGCTTTGAGCGCCAGGACAATATTATGCCCACGAGAGACAGAGCATGGCACATTGAGATAGGAAGGTGCGCACACTCATTGGTCAGCTTAGCAGATGTACACTCGTACAGTTGACAATGTACAAGGCTGGCAGGAGTTTACATGGCCTCTGATTATGGGCTTATAGACTGCAAACCCTCACGGATTACAGAGAGCATGACACGGACCCTGGGGGTGGGAAGAAGGTCAGGAAGGTCAATGTGGATGAAGGTGGGATTCTCAGGAAGGTAGGGTTTGGGTTGGCAGGTTACGGTGGGGAGGTGGAAGGGAGGTGCAGGGGGATCAACAGTGATGAGGGAAAGGACATGGGTGACTGGGGGAGGGGAAAGGATGGAGGAGCTTACGAGAAACTTGACTACGACCTTATTTTTCAAATTGAAAGTGAGCGGAGCCTCATGTTGGACAGGCACAGGTGCTGCATGGGAGTCCAATCACTGAGTGGGTGGAGATGCAGGTCGGCTCAGATGGACAACTGAAAGAGAATCCCGCAGGCAGCAGTGAAAATACCCGGGGCATTCCTGTACAAGGAGAATGCCTGTACAAGGCTCAGAAAGGCCAGCCACACACACACCTCTCCCTTCAGATTCACTTGTGGTCCAGCTGCGTGCTGCCGAACTGCTAGTGGCGAAGGGATGTTGGGGTGGTGGGGGGGTGGATTTAGGTGGAGGACTTGCAAAGCCTGCAAATGAAGCTGAAAGACACCATTCAACATTATTCAGTGAAAGTGAATATAGTTTCAGATTGTAAAGTGAGAAAATGTGTTCACCTGTGCAACCACTTGTGATCAGAATTTCTTAACTTTTCTAAGCCTCCCACTTCTTCTAGGTGCTGCCCTCACATCCGCAGCAGGATGGAGACAGCCTATGCAGTGGTTGGCCCTGTTGCCTCTGATGACTTCGATGTGTGTCCTCTGGAGAGCCAAGGCCTTGAGGGCCGCAGCTTGCATTGGCTGTCTTCCTGTGGCCCAGCTGCTCTGTTATGACAGAGGACGAGGTTGAGGGGGTCACAGGCAAAGGGGACTCGGAGGGAGAGGACAGCCTCTGAGATTCCTGGTTGATGACCTGGGGTGTCCAGCTCCTCCTTCCTTCGGCTACCCAAGAGCCCGGCCTGGCTCCTTGAGGGGAAGGAGCATCTGGAGTGACGTTGAGGTGCCCCGTTTCCTTCTTGTATTGCCGCTGCAGGAACTCACCCATGGCTACCACGATGGAGTGCAGGTCTGCACGCATCTCTGCGTTCTGCTGGACCAGGGTCTCCATGCCGTCTGCCATCTTTCCCATGGAGACCTCCGTATGTGCATATGGGGTCACCACTTCATCAGAGAGCAGGCAGATGCTCTCCTCTGACTCATGTGACACTCTGTTGAGGGCTTCCAACAGCTGTGTGTGATGTTCCCCTGCCTTCTGCTGACTTCCTATGATGAGTTGGAAGGCCAAATCCAGAGACTCGTCATCTGACTCAGACCTCACAGATGCCTCTTCCCCAGCAGTCCTCTGAATGTTGGGGCGCTCAGCTGAATCTGCCTCTTCCTGCTGCAGACACATGTCTGTGCAGTGACCACCAGATTGTGAATCTGAGCCTGCTCTAGATCTAGGTCCCACCGAGGTATGTGTCTCTGCCCTGATGGAGGATGTGGGTATGGGTTGTGACAGGTCTTCCAAGCTGCCTATTTCTAGCTCTTCAATGAAGGAGGTGTCCTCTTGGCTGGAGGTGAGGACCTGGATGGAGCTGAGGGACTGGGTTGGCTGACGGTGTCAGTCGCTTGGCAGAACTCCCTGTGAACCAAAGTAGAGATAATTAGTGCATGGCATCAGAGTCAAAAGCAGGAGAGAGAGCATTCATAGCTGCATTGAGACAGGGATGATGGGGTGCAGGATTCTAATGTGGGTGTTTGCCACCAACCTCACCATCGCCACAGGCACGGTCCATGTCCTCACCAGTCTGCGCAATGGCACGTTCCTCAAAGTGCCACTCCGCCCCAGGTCTGGGACCTCTCCCTGCTGTTGTGAGCCAGCTTCTCCTGCATGAAAACAGATGGAGAGAATGCATGGAATGTTTGTGTGGTGAGCAGAACAGGATGACAACACGAGCTCGAGGGTATGAGTCTGATGGAGATGTGAGGGTGTGTGTGAGAGTTAGTGGTGTTGTCCCTTGAGGTGTGAGATCCCTGTGGATATGTGATGAATTTGTGAGTGTGAGAGTTGAGAGTGATGAGGTGGGTTGACTCATCCTGGCGGAACGGATGAGAGCATTCATCCTCTTCCTGCACTGGATGGCTGACCTCCTCTGTGCTCTGATGGTGGTGACTGCCACTGCCAGCGCCTCCCAGGTTGGATTGGTGACCCTAGTGGACCTCCTGCAAGGATAGAGGACATCACAAGGATAGGGGACATCACAGTGGCCTTCCACTGCATCCAGCAGGTGCCCCAGAGAGGCATCACTAAATTTGGGGCTGCCGTCTTCTTTGCTTTTGGGGCCATCTGTTGCCTGGAGCAGTCCAGGTCTGAAGACATAAAGTAGGCAGGCATTCTGGTGAGCTTTAAATATGGCGCCCTGGAGCGAGGAAGCGCTGAGGTCACGGCATAGCGGGCAAATCCAAGCCCACCTACCAGCAATCCGACGTCTTCCCCATGAATCCATAATTAATGAGGCACCGAGAATGGGATGATACAGTGCAAAAAGCCGCCATTGTAGCTGGCGGGTAAAATGTCCTTTCTCCCGCCTGTTACTGCACTTCATGCAAATCTGGGACAATTCCACCCTTTGTGCTTGTCTTCGCAGGGGAAAATACTAAAAATGTCCCAGGAATAGTGGAGGATCAAGGGACTAGTGTAAACAAGGAACTGCAAGATATTAATATCAGTAAAAAGAAAAAGTACTAGAGGAATTAATGGGACTTAAAAGTAGATCCCCTAGACCCGGTGATTTACGTCCCAGTGTGTTGAAAGAGGTAGCTGCAGAGATAGTAGATGCATTGGTGGTCAACTTCCAAAATTCTATAGACTCTGGAATGGTTCGTACAAATTGGAAGGTGGCAAATGTAATCCCACTATTTAAGAAAGGAGGGAGAGAGAAAACAGGGAACTTGCAGACCTGTTAGCCTGACATCAGTAGTAGGGAAAATGCTAGAATCTATAATAAAGAATGTGATAACAGGACACTGAAAAAATAATGGTAAGATTGGGCAGTCAACATAGATTTGCAAAAGGGAAATGATGTTTAACAAACCTGTTGGAGTTTTTTGAAGATGTAACTAGCAGAATAGATAAGAGGAAACTGATGAATGTAGTATATTTAGATTTTAAGAATGCTTTCGATAAGGTCCCACACAAGAGGTTAGTAAACAAATTAGATAGGGGGGAATATACTGGCATGGATTGAGAACTGGTTAACGGACAGAAAACAGAGAGTAGGAATAAATGGGTCATTTTCAGGTTGGCAGGCTTCGACTAGTGGGATACTGCAAGGATCAGTGCTTGGGCCCCAGCTACTCACAACCTATATCAATGATTTGGATGTGGGGATTAAATGTAATATTTCAAAGTTTGCAGATGACACAAAACTAGGTGGAAGTGTGAATTGTGAGGAGGATGCAAAGACAATTCAAGGAGGTTTGGAGAAGCTAAGCGAGTGAACAAAAATTCAGCATATGGAATACAATGTGGAGAAATGTGAGGTTATCCACTTTGGTAGGAAAAACAAATACAGAGTATTCTTAAATGGTGAGAAACTGGGAAGTGTTGAACTTCAAAGGGACTTGGGTGTCCTTGTTCATGAGTCACTGAAAGCTAACATGCAGGTACAGCAGGCAATTAAGGCGGCAAATGGTATGTTGGCCTTTATTACAAAAGGGTTTGAGTATAGGAGTAAAAATGTCTTACTGCAATTATATAGAGCTTTGGTGAGGCCGCATCTGGAGTATTGTGTGCAGTTTTGGTCTCCTTTCCTAAGCAAAGATACATTTGCCATAGAGGGAGTGCAACGAAGGTTCACTAAATTCCTGGCATGGAGGGATTGTCCTAGGAGGAAAGATTAAATAGACTGCACCCTTATTTTCTCGAATTTAGAAGAATGAGAGGTGATCTCATTCAAACGCATAAATTTCTTACAAAGCTCAACAGGGTAGATGCAGGAAGGATTTTTCCCATGGCTGGGGGCGGCCTCTAGAATCAGGGGACACAGTCTCAAAACAAGGGGCAGACCAATTAGGACTGAAATAAGGAGGAATTTCTTCACTAGGTATGGTGAATCTTTGGAATTCTCTGTCCCAGCGGGCTGTGGAAATTCAGCCGTAGAGTATGTTCAAGACTGAGATTGATAGATTTCTACATATTGAAAACATCAGGGAATATGGGGATAGTGCAGGAAAATGGTGTTGAAGTAGAAGATCAGCCATGATCTTATTGAATGGCAAAGCGGGCTGGAAGAGCAGAATGGCCTACTTCTATTTCTTATACTCTTCTGCCCAGCAGTGGTGGAAAGCCCATTGAAGTTGTTAATGAAGCAATCAGAAGGCATTTTCTAAGGGAAGTGGAATTTTACTGGTGATGCACGGGACCCCCACTGAGTCTACAGCTCATCAACTCACAGGCGGCGAGTACACAGCAGGAGGTCGGATGTCATGAAAGTAAAGTGCAATCTGTAGGTTAAAGATGCAAATCCACAAGCCTGTGGTCATCCGTTGGCAAAGATTTGCAATTTCGTAATTATCTGCTGGAGACTGATGTCACTGATAGTGCTGGTGGTAAAGAATGGCTGCCATTTCTTCCAGCCGTTTTGTGCCTTCATTTCGTCCTGCCCTCTGTATCCCATTCATCTCTGCAGCACTCTACTGCAGACACAGTGAAAGCTGCCAGCCACCCTTGCAATCATGTGCGCTGAATCCCCTTCCCTCCTCAACCCACCATTGACCCTAATTTGACAGCGATCCTTAATCAGATGCCTCCTAGAAAATTGAATCAACAGTCTAGCTGCTGTGGTGATCGGGTTCACAGCTTCAAAATAGTTCCACTGTCCACAAAAAAGCCTAAGGCGGGAACATTCAGCACTTGGTTTCAAATCCAAACCAGATTGATGGAGTGAATGTTTCTTTGGTCTGTTTAAAAGTTCCATGTGAACTGGGTTTGAAGCCATCTCAAACCCAGTGATGAGTTTTGCTCTACAGGCAAACCTTCAACCTTTTTGGTATCAAAGAGGCCACAGGGTATTTGCTGTCAGGAAAGAAAGAGAATTCAAATTGGTGCATTCTCAATTTCATTACTAGTGAATATAGGATAAAAAATGCTTTTTGATTGGCCTCACTCAGGATGACTAGCATAGGAAATGGAAAAAAAAGTGTCAACACTGGTGCAGTACAAGGCACTCTGAGGTTGGGTTGAGACAAACTTTAACCAGCTAAATCTACCCAACCTGGGAATTCCCAATATTGAACACTGGGTCCCTGAAATGACAACACAGTTTTTCAATACTAACACCCATCAATTTGATAAACATGAAAAACAAGTTTCCACAAATGGTAGTGTAGTACATCGGTCCCAAACACTCCTCTCTCAGACTGAGTCTTATTTGTTGCCTTTCTTTCTTTCACCCATTCCCCAACAAGTACCTGGCTGGATACGGAGTTCTGCTTGCTGAGCACATGGCTGGACGTTTGGCTTGATTTGTGATGGCCACTGAAGCTTTGCAGGTTCTTCTTGAAGGTTTCTAAACAAAGTTTTTTTAAAATGAGGAACCAAGTCAAGGATCAGCTGTCATAAAACTTCCTTCAATTCAATCAAAATAAATTTTAGATTCACAGACAATTATCTATTTTATTTTTAAAAGACAACAAGTACCTTTTAGTGACTGATAAGATACGGACCAGTACAGACTTTCCCACACCCCATCCCCTTCCCCAATTTCCAGCCTCTCCTGGTCAAGGAAATGAAAAAGGACTGTGGCCGGAATTTTCTGGCCCTATTGGCACCAGGTGTCATGGCGGGCGGTGGGTGGGGGGGGTGGGGGGAGAGACAGTATGGCGAGAAGCGACAATATGGCAAAAATCGGTTTCACGCCACCATGAAACCAGTTTGTGATTATCCACTCCACCAGTCGTACATCGCAAACATAATTTTAATACATTTGCGTCTAATTATAAGCCCTGCTCACCTTAATCATTCCCCCCACGTCAAATTTAGCAACCACATTGGTGTCACTTCAGAATGGCGTGCTTCACAGCTGCCTTTAAAAGGTGTGCAACCTGAACTTTGAGGGGAACTCGGAGGCGACTGCACACAACCTTCCACAGTGCTCACGAGCATCGCTGGTAGGACATCAAAGAAGAGCCGCCGCACATTCGTAGGGGCACAGCAAGTCGCTTTTGTCCAGCTGGTTTTCAGATTGGTGCCGGGGCAAGGGCTCCAGTGCGGGTCAGGCCGGGGGCGGGGGCGGGGGAGGGGCGTGGGAGGCAAGGCACGACAGATTGAAGGAAATACTCAAGCACATGCCAGGGGGGGTGAGGGGCAAGGCAGCACTGACTGAAGGAAATACTCAAGCACACACCAGAGGGGTCGGGGGAGAGAGCTAAGAGACACAACCATACACTTGGAAAAGCTTGTCAAAAGTGATCATTCTTTTGCAACTGAGACCGTTCAGTTGCAGCTCCATTGACATGCTTGGAGTTGGGCCTCTGAAGTGTTTCTGCCCACTGAAGCAACGCAAAAGCATTAAAGAACCGCCAAGTGCTCCAGAAATGTTCGACCCTCGGACGCAGACCACAAATTAATGTGCGTTTTAGGGTGTAGCATAGCAATTGGCCGACTAGTCAAGTTGTACAATTCCCTTGCAAAAGGTGGTCATAGCGCAGTCACTGATGGAGGTGCTCACAGCCCCTTGCAATGTCTTTATTATGGTTTGAACCAGTATCCATTATGGTTCAAGCTAATAGTGCAGCCTTGCAATGCGGGTTAGGAGAATACCTGCACCTGAACTGAGAGCACAGCATGAAGTCCAATAGCCAAAGCTGCTACCAATCGGTCAAGTGGAGTAGGGCAGAGGGTGGGTGGCTTTTCAGACAGCCAATGAGTGCACTACACACGGGCCATCCAAGTGGTGGCCAGCACTCTCCTGCATGCATGAAGGGGCCTTCAGACTTAACCAAGAGAGGTTCTTAGTATACCTATGCTAACCCATGCGTCTCTCTCTTTGACCCTGCAAGAGCAGAACATCAGGCTCACGGAGCCTGGTGATTTAGCAGTATGCCTCTTGGCGTACAGAGACCAGAGAAGTGGAGGAGGCACCTGTCTCGGTAAAGGGAGGAACACCTCCCTCAGTACAAAGAGGCTGCAGGACCTGCTGCGCACACAGCTGAAGATCCATAGTGAGCTGTCGCTCATAGACACCTCACTAGACCCAGGGTCTATAGATGGTGCCTATCATTCCTGCAAATGACCGAGAACCAATGTTACTGAAGACTGCGCATGTCTAGGGAACTGGTCAGTCACATATGCCGCCTTCTGCGAGATTTGGCCCTACAAGGACAGGGAGGGCATCCAAGTGATCATGAAAGTGACCACAGTGCTCAATTTTTACTCCAGTGGCTCCTTCCAGGGCTCCACAGGTGACCTGTGTGGGATCTCGCAAGGCTCCACGAACATGTGTATCCAGGAGGTCACAGACGCCATCTTCGCGAAGGCACAGGAATTTGTGCATTTTGCCCGGGATCAGGAAAGCCAGGAAGCATTAGCTCTGGGATTTGCACAGATCTCTAGTTTTCCACAGGTGCAGGGTGTCATTGACTGCACTCGCATGGCGCTTAGATCTCCTGGGCAACAAGCAATCAACTACATCAACTGTAAGGGCTTACACTCGCCGAATGTTCAGCTGGTGTGCAACCACCACACACCCATCCTACAGGTCTGTGCATGATTCACAGGGACTGTCCATGACTCCTACATCCTTAGCAGGTCTCGGATCCCTGACATCTTCCAGGATCCAGAGAGGCTACAAGGTTGGCTCTTCGGGGGCAAAGATTACCCAAAGAGGACGGGGCTGATGACGCCCGTGCGGCGGCCTCAAACTGCAGCAGAGTGGTGATATAACGAGGTTCATGCCACGGCGCAGACTTTGGTGGAGCAAACTCTAGGCACTTTGCAAATGAGGTTCCGGTGCCTTGACAGGTCCGGTGGAGCACTGCAATACATTCCCTAAAGGGTGTCGCACATCAGCGTTGCTTGCTGCGCGCTCCACAATCTGGTGCTGCAACAGGGGGAGGACTTGGCTGAGGAGGAGGTGGAGGAACTGCACGTATGCTCCGATGAGGAGGTCATCGAAGGGGGTGACGATGATGAGGTCCTCAAAGGCGAGGATACCATCAATGAGGTCATCGCACTGGCCCGACGAGGCAGGCCCGCTGAGGAGGCCCTCATAGTTGCAAAATTCGTGGAGGATGATGACAAGGTGCAGTGAGGACAGTCATGACATCCTTGCCTTGCATCATGAACGTTTGACTCCTGTGTGGTCGATGGCTGCGCACATACCCTAAGTGCTCAGACTCATGTCATGGAGACACAGCAGAGGCCTTAATAGTTGCCAAGTTCCAGGAGGGTGATGTTAACATGCAGTGAGGACACACCATAGATTTTCACATTGCCCCTGTGAATGTCTGATTCCTGTTTAGCTGAGGACAGCTCTCTTGCACTGTGTGATCAGGCTCATATATTGGAGACGTCGCCATGAAACTTTAAATTCACCTGATCCTTTGTCAGCCTTCAGCACCTGCCCCTTCAGGAACACAGCATCACCAGTCACAGATGAAGAGATGGAGGGGGGGTGCAGGCGGGGGGGGGCAGCCCCATGTCAAAGATGCTGAGAGCACACAACAGAGAATGATGGAACTCTGTGATGCCTGCCTAAGACATCCTGGACCATCGAGGTGCAAGAAGCACTAACATGCCCAGTGAATATGAAGCCGGACCATCACTTTGTTTTGAAGGTTACACACTGCCGACGGAAGTGGCCCTAGGCTGAGACACCCGCCTTTATCTCGTGCAGGAACCAAGGTTTCACATCTGAGTTGACACAAACACTGCTCATCAAAACAAGGAGCCATAGGTCTTCACAATAGTGAACATTAAGTACAAGTGATTAACACCTTTGCCCAGGCTGTGCAACTATATCTTCTTAACCTTCCTAACCCTGCCACCACATCTTGGTGCTCCCTCGCCATCGATAGCGGAGGTGGAGGCAGCCTGCTGACTGCTATGCCCTGTCAGTGATGCTCTTGGTGGACGTCCTCTGGAGGACCAAGGCCTGGAGGGCCCCAGCCTGCTTTCGGGGTCCTGCTGTGTGGTAGTGACATGCTCCTCGGCCTGTGGAGCTGGAGCTGCTGGGGTCACAGGTAGAGGGGATTCAGATGGGCCGGACACTCCCGGAGACACCAGGGTGGATGGCCTTGGGGACTTCTGGCCATCCTGCTGATCCTCCTCCCTATGGGTGCCCGAGGGCCCCTGACTGACTTGAGGAGAAGGGGAAGCTGCCCCGCACCCTTCTTGTGTTCACACTGTTAGAGGCCAACAATGGCGTCAGTGGCGAAGTTCAGCCCGTGCAGCATGCAGAACTGATGTCCTTGGCCAAGGTCTCCATGGCGGACACCAATGTTGATCTCGGTGCATTGGCATGCCAGTGCTATTATCTCAGGCTGAAGTCGAACAGACTCCTCCATCGTGCCATGCATTCTGAGTGCAGCGGACATCCCTTCCTGGTGCTCCCAAGCTTGCCTTTGCAGCTTCAGTAATGGAGGTATGGCTGAGTCCAGAGACTCCTCATTTGACTGACACTTAGCAGATTTCTGGCCTCCAGCAGTCCTCCAAGTGCTGGAAACCAGGGACGTTCATGCCACCGCCTGATGTGGATCCGGCAGTGTGATGTGCTCACCAGATTGTGACCCTGAGGCTACTCTAAAACTAGGTCCCACCAAGGTGTGTGTCCCTGTGCTGGTGGAGGGTGGAGGACCTGGTTCTTGGACCCCCTCAGCTACTTCCCAAATGAGCCTGCGAAAGCAAGGAGAGATAATTTGTGCATGGCAGGGGATTGCAGAACAGCAGAACTGACTCACAGCATGGTTGTTTGATGGATGTTGCACTGCTGGATCCTCACTTGGTTGAGCCCCACCACCCTCACCGTCAGCACAGGAACGGTCCAGATCATCATCGCCCAGCTGGATGAATCAAATTCTGTGAGGACCTTGATGTTAGGTATTCCTCCACCTGTCTGCGACCTCTCCCTTTTGTTGTGTGCCAGCTGGTCCTGCATGAAGACAGAAGAAGAGAGTGTAAGCAGGACACCTGCCAGGCCAGAAGATAAGGATGCCTGGCATATGTGAGTGGTGTCATGGACTGGATGAGGACATGATCCGCAGGGCAGATGAAGGTGTGTGTGAGAGAGTGAATGGTGATGTCCCTTGAACTGGCAGTGAGTGAGATCCGTGTGGATGTGTGATGGGTTTGTGAGTATGTGAATTGAGAGTGATGAGAAGAGTGACTTACCTTGGTGGAACGAAGGAGATCATTCATCCTCTTTTGGCATTGGGTGGCTGTCCTTTTTTTGCAAGGTATTGGCGCTGACCACCACTGCCACCATCTCCCATGCTGGATTGGTGACCTTGCTTGCTGGTCTTCACCCAAAACAGGGCAGAGGACTTCACAGCGGGCCTCCACTTCATCCAGTAGGTGCCCGAGGGAGCTGTCACTAAATTAGGGGGCATGTTTCCTCCCTTTGGCAGCTATGACTTTGCAGCAGCTTCCGATCCCTTAGAGTGTGCTAGCTCTGTGCAGGTGCACCCTTTAAATATGGCGCCTGGATTACTGAAGGCCTGAGGTGACGGCAGGGCAGGCGAATCAGAAGCTGACCTGCCAGGGATCCGTCATGTTTCCTGGGAATGCATTATTAATGAAGCGGGATGCACTGGGAATGGGACAATACTGCGTGAAAACCCACCACTGCAGCCATGGGTAAAGTGTGCCTTTTTCCGCCCACTACCACAATTTGTGCAAATCCAGGACGATTCTGCCCTATATGTTCTCTTAAAAATATATAAACACTAAGTTCTCCAATAGCTTTATCAATAAGTGCATCATCCAATATAATACTGGGCCTTACACACCTGGATGGTCCATACAGAGCAAGCTGATCACAGCTAGGACAACTACACCAACTGGCCTCAGATTCCCTGGCTAATCAAAGGCAAAAAAAATACAGGGTTCCTGTCTGATTGCTACTCACTGACTCCTGCTGGAAAATGCTTTTGTGTGGCCATCAGGTGAGGACAGTCAGGAATTCTCCTTGTTCAAGTAACATACTGATACCCATTGTTTACACTCACACATGGTTTCTTATGTAACCAACTGGAGGGATGACAGGTGTCTGTAGACTCATGCCACAGCATAAGTCTACACGAGGAGGGCAGGAAATTGGAAGAGAAAAAAAACTATACTTGTGTGAATTTTATTTCTTGGGTCAAAATTAATATTTTCTCCCCTCCACAATTCTCCCTGTCTCCTCCCTAGGGGGGGCTAACTTCTTATTTGATGTAATTCTGCAGGTGTCAATAGCTTTCTAATGCTTCATGCAGATGGCCATTCTTCACATTTGAGTCTAGGCTGTGAGGGCAGTACTTTACTATGGGCCTTGGTGCTCTGACAATAGGAAGAAATGGGGTCCCGCACCTGCACTTGACAGCAGATCTAGAGTTTTGGCATCCACACCAGGAGAGGTGGGCACAGCTCAGGGATTGATAGTTGCCTCAGCATGGAGGAGCCCTCAGATAGGCAAGTGTAAAATTAAAAATCAGAGGGGTTAAGAAGGTACCCCCTCTGGATGACTCATTGGGGCCATGGAGGCGGCCTTCCCTGCCTGAGACCTCCTTTTTGGGTCATAGAGCCTCCAGATCCACTGGTCCCCTGGATGGCCACAACAAGATCAACCTACATGAAACTGGTGACATCCCATAGAGAACTTAATTATTCAAACTGCCTGCCCACCTCCATTCAGCTGGCAACCAATGTGCATTGGGTCCCGTCTCAGAGAAGCACTCCCAGCTGCGGGAATGTGTCAGGGAGCCATCCAACGAAGCTCCCCACCATCTGTCCGGACCACCCGCCTCTCAGTTCACCATCCCGGGGCTGAAAACATCCTGCCATTAATGACAGCTGGTTATTCAAGCAAAGGGAAATGGAGCAGAATTAGTTCCTGTCCTCAGTGAATGTCATTGCAAGTGCCTTTCCTCCAGGAAGAGCTGAATAGCAACAGAAGGCAGGATTTTCCCTTTCCTATAGTGCTGATGTCAACTCTATTGTTCTGACCATCATACCTATGGGCATAACTAAATCAGAACAGACTGGGAATTAAAACTGTCAAATTCTTGGCTCGTGTGGCCCAGCTACGCCCTTTTTTAGCTAACCTAGCCTGAAAAATGAACAGTTTTACTTTTATTTATATATATGCACATAACATAGCTGACAAAAATTACATTCATTACTAAATGAAGGATAGTAAGAAGTTACTCAGCCTTTGTCTTGATTGTTTCACATACATGTGCATTTCAGTCTGTGGTTACATTTTGCTATATTATTGTTGCTAAATGGTATCAATCAAAATTTAATTCATCTCCTGAAACTGATTTATTATCTGATGAAGCCCCTCCTCTCCAAGAAACCTCAAAAATTCCACAAAACAGCAGCACTAATGAATTTTGTAACTGCTTCCGTTGTAGTCACGGTAATTGCTTTTGTTTATAATTATAGAGTTAATAAATCTCGGAACATGTGCTTAACTCCCATTGTGTGAACATGAAACAGATCCAAACCAAATCAGCAGTAAGATAGTGCAGCTGCAACTAGGGTGACTTGTTGCTTGATGCCAAGCTGGATAGTTCAGTTTCAGGTGATGTGGGAGTCTATTTTTAATAAACAATTTTGAGTATGTGCGATTGGTACTTGTTTCCGTGCTGGCTAAAGATATTTATCCTAGTTACCAGCTCGGTGAAAACAAATCACAATTGTCATACACAAGTGTCAAGCATGTAAAGGTGGCCAACTTATGGTTCAAAGCTTACAGGAATTTTCCAGCACCAGCCACTAGGTTTTGATCAAGGACAAGAATCCTGGCTGCTTCTTTCATCTTACGCTAATTAAGAGAACTGAGATCATTTGGAGTGACTCTACTTTGATATCTGTGGTGGACGCTGAAATGTTGCAACACCAGCTTTATATGATGAGAAGGTGCCCTAATATTAACAACTCACTGGAGGTCCTCCGTTAGCAGTATTTGCACCTGACTGCTAGTCATTTTCTAAGCATACCCTTACAAAATACACAAGGTTTTGAAAGTTTTGACCCATTAAGTAAAGCATCTGAATGGCCATAAAATCTATTTTCTATCCCCACCATGACTATGATTTAGACACAGAATTACAGCAATGTAAAGCAATAAATAAGTATAAGATCAAAGTGCATTGGCTCAATGGGGTTGGGGGTGGTGGGCCGCTAAACAAATTTCACATTTCTAATAAGTAATGCCTGAAGACTCAATCCAGATCTCTATATCATTGCTATTATATCTCACCTTTAACTCTTCCTTTCCTTTTTTTCTGCTCCTCCCTTTTGTCTTTTATGTTTTCACCTTTCTTCTTCTGATTATCATGATTATTAGCTCTTTCATAAAAGGAGAATATTGACTGTGTCTCACTGGATGAATCACTCCATCCAGAATAGCCTACAGAGAAAAAGGCTGCATTGCTCTAATGGTTTTGTACCAAGGGCAAGCAAACAACAACTTGCATTTACATAGAGCCTTTAACTTCATAAAATCGTTCTCAAAGAAAATTTGACACCAAACCACAGAAAAGATTGATCAAAAGTTTTTAAGGCTTAAAAGAAGGAAAGAGAGGTAGAGAGGTGCAGAGGTTTAGGGAGGGAATTCCACAGCTGAGGGGACAGACAGCTGAAAACAACTTAACGCAGGCTTGAATCAATGCCATTCTGCAACAGACATGCCAATCCCATCAGCTCATAAATCAAGAGGCAAACTCTTAAAAGTCAATAAATTTGGTAAAATATTTGTAAGTTGCTATTTTTCAAATATAAACCAATGTAGATTGAGAGTTGGTTCATAAACCTTAGAGGCTTATTTAATCTTGAACAGATCTGAGCTCTTTATAAAACTATATTACTGCATCTAAAAAGGTTTTACAAAACACTTTTCAAAAATCCTATCAGCTATAAGTTGTGCATTCTGTCTCAATAATCAGGGCGTCATATTCCCTCTGGGGGACTAGATATGGGGAATAAATACTGGCAAAAATAATTTAATCCTTATTAATACTACTTATTTTATGCCAGAAATTTAGTGTTATTAATAGGTTTGAACTGTAAAAGCAAAGAAGACAGCAAATAAGTTGTGAGAAGCAATTCTTCAAGCTGTTTTTTTCAGTAACCTCTTGGTGCTTAGATCCAGAATGGCAATATTTTATTCTGGTGCTATTGTTATTTCTTAATAATTCTTAATAATTCTTGGAGAATTTCCTTAAATGTGTTCATGTTAAACATTAGACATTACCAAAAGCAATTTTCTTTGATATGCAGATTTCAGGGGTGCAAGGAAGGATTTTAACAAACACCTGAAAATTCCAACATAAGCACTATGTAATATTTACGTAACAGGATCTCAATGTCATTTTTAATTGGAACTGGTTACAACCTCTCAATGTTCCAATGTCAAAATTTACATCCTTGGTTTCACATCAGTTCATAACCAATTGGCCCATTCTACATTAGTGACTAAAAACACACCTTCTGCTCCTCTTAACTACTTCTCATTCCTTGCTTTCACCGTTCCGCCACTACTAGTCGCTTGTTCAACCCTTTGGAAATCCCCAACCAGCTCCTTCCCACTTTCCAAAGCCAGTCCTGCCACCAAAAACTGCTCGAAAGTCTCCTCCTCTACTGTAATTTTGGATCCCTAAACATAGCCTGTCCATTTCTCTCCCATTTTCCTCATGCTGTGTGTTGTCTATCCTTTTTCTGGTCCTTGTAAAGCACTCTGGTTGCTAAATAAATTGAAGTTATTATATTGATCAATGTAGATCTAGATGCTGCAATCATTTTGATATAACCCACATCCCCAAATGAGAAACAAATCACCTCAGCGCATGTTAGAAGTCCTTCCAGAACTGCTCGAATTGGGTAATGCATGTGCTTCAGAGATAGTCAAGTGACTGCTGGGAGCGGGAGCGGCTGTTAACTGGGTTTGGGACTGGAAGTGGCAGTCTCTCCGCGTCTGGGTGAGGTTGGCTCCATTAGAAACATGGAAAATAGGAGCAGGAGGAGGTCATTTGGCCCTTTTAGCCTGTTCCACCATTCAATATGATCGTGGCTAATCCTCTATCTCAACGCCATACTTCCATTCTCTCCCCATACCCCTTAACACCTTTAGAGTCAGGAATCTATCTATTTCCTCCTTAAATATATTCAGTGACTTGGCCTCCTGTCATACAGAATTCCATAGTTTCGCCACGCTGAGTGAAGAAGTTTCTCCTCATCTCAGTCCTAAATGGCCTACCCTGAATCCTGAGGTTGTGACCCCTTGTCCTAGACTCCCCAGCCAGAGAAAACATCATTCCTGCATCCAGTCTGTCCTGCCCTGTCAGAATCCTGTATGTTTCAGTGAGATCCCCTCTCATTCTTCTAAACTCCAATGAATACAGGCCAAGTCAACCCAATCTCTCCTCATACGATAATCCTGCCATCCCAGGAATCAGTCTGGTGAACCTTCGCTGCACTCCCTCTATGGCAAGTACATCCTTTCTTGGGTAAGGAGACCAAAGCTGCACATAATACTCCAGGTGCGGTCTCACCAAGGCCCTGTATAGCTGCAGTAAGACATCCTTGCTGCTGTACTCAAGTCTTCTCAGAATAAAGACCAACATATCATTTGCCTTCTTAACTGCTTGCTGTGCCTGCAGGCATGCTTTCAGTGATTGGTGCACAAGTATATCCAGGTCCCTTTGTATTTCAACATTTCCTAATCTATCACCATTTAAATAATATTCTGCCATTCTATTTTTCCTACCGAAGTAGATAACTTCACACTTGTCCACATTATACTGCATCTGCGATGTATTTACCCACTCACTCAACTTGTCAAAATCACCTTGAAGCCTCTTAACATCCTCCTCATCACACACATTCCCACCAAGTTTCATATCATCAGCAAACTTTGGAAATATTACATTTGGTTCCCTCATCCAAATCATTGATATATATTGTGAGTAGCTGGGGCCCAGGCACTGATCCCTGCAGTACCCCACTAGTCACTGCCTGCCACTCTGAAAAAGATCCATTTATTCCTATTCTCTGTTTCCTATCTGCTAACCAATCCATGCCAACATTGCCACAGGTCTGTCAGCTTCAGATGCTTCACGCCCTGTTGGTGGAGTAGAGACCTCCAGCCGGTATTCTCAGTTTGTATATAGTCATTAGAATCATAGAATCATGGAATTGTACAGTAATACAGCACAGAAGGAAGTCATTTGGTCCACTCAGTCTGTGTCAGCTCTTTCAAAGAGCAACCCTGTTAGTCTCACTCTCTGGCTCTTTCCCCAAATACCTGCAAAGTTTTTTCCTTGAAGTATTATCAAATTCCCTTTTGAAGGCTACTATTGCATCTGTATCCACTACCCTGTGCGTTCCAAATCCTAACCAGTGTATATTTTCTCGTATTGCCTCTGATTCTTTTGACAATCACCCTAAATCTGTGCCCTCCGGTTATCTACACTTCAACCACCAATTAGTTTCTCTTAATTTTCTTTATCTAAACCTTTCATGATTTTAAACACCTACCAAATCTCCTCTCAGCCTTTTCTGCTCTAAGCAGAACAATCGCAGTTTCTCCAGTTTAGCCATGTAATCGTTCATCCTTGGAATCATTCTAGTGAGGTGAGAGCGACTGCCCTCGACATCAAGGCAGCATTTGACTGAGTGTGGCATCAAGGAGCTCTAGAAAAGCTACAGTCAATGGGAATCAGGAGGGAAACTCTCTGTTGGTTGGATTCATACCTAGCACAATATCCAGCCTTGGGCTGACAAGTGGCAAGTAACATTCGCACACACAAGTGCCAGGCAATGACCATCTCCAACAAGACAGAATCTAATCATCGCCCCTTGAAATTCAGTGGCATTGCCATCATTGAATCCCCCACTATCAACATCCTGGGGGGTAACTATTGACCAGAAACTGAACTGGACTAGCCATATAAATACTGTGGTTACAAGTGCCGGTCAGAGGCTAGGAATCCTGCAGCAAGTAACTCACCTCCTGACTCCCCAGAGTCTGTTCACCATCTACAAGGCACAAGCCAGGAGTGTGATGGAATACTATCTCTCCATTTGCCCGGGTGTGTGCAGTGCCAACAACACTCAAGAAGCTTGACACTATCCAAAGTAGCCCGCTTGAGTGGCACCCCATCCACAAACATCTACCCCCTCCACCACTGAAAGTCAGTGGCAGCAGTGTGTATCATCTGCAAGGGAACTTACCAAGCATCCTTAGACAGCACCTTCCAAACCCATGACCACCACCATCTAGAAGGGCTAGGACAGTAGACACATGGGAACACCACCAACTGGAAGTTCCCCTCCAAGCCATTCACCATGCTGACTTGGAAATTTATCACCATTCCTTTACTGTTGCTGGGTCAAAATCCTAGAACTCCTTTCCTAACAGCACTGTGGGTGTACCTACACCACATGGACTGCAGTGGTTCAAGAGAGCAGCTCACCACCACCTTCTCAAGGGCAATAAATGCTGGCATAGCCAGCAACACCCACATCCCATGAACGAATTTTAAAAAAGGAATAAATGTTTTAGAAATGTAGGGAAGAAATAAATAATTAACAAAAATATAGAAGCAATGTAAGTCTCTCTTTAATTGATACAGATGTCCATTATAGTTATAAAGATCCTTTCTTAGTACACTCAACCAACAAGCTCCTGTGGGAGGGCAGTATTATATTAGAAATCACAGAGAAAAACAGAGGGAGAAAGGAGCCAAAAGGCAGTTGCAGTTAGATAGCACAGTGATACAATATTCCAATCAGGAAAGAGATTAATGTGTTGTAGTGGTTGTGTTTATGAAATCAAGTTAGTGCTTGACAAAAAATGTCCTCAGTTAAATTAACAAACTACAGGATATAAATAAAAGGAGATGATACTGTTGCTGCATGAGGTAGTGGTCATTAGTGTATAGTCAGTGAATCGTAGGAAGGATATTACTGCTGTTGAGAAGGTATAGAGGTGAGCATCAGGCCATTTTAAGAATCTAACATGGGACAGGTTATGGAAGTCAGACTTTATCTTTTTGGTAAAGAGACTTCCAGGTGACTAAGGTTTCCAGCCAATCAAAACCAAAACTGCTTACTACTCCAGGATCATTGTGGAATGCAAAGATAATCCTGGTTTCTTTTTTCCAATACCAACCATATCCTTAAGCCCTCTCTTCCACCCTCGTCTCAAATAATAGTGTCTCAAGTATTTCTTTGTCACTAAGGTTGAGACCATCAATTCAGCTGGCTCTACAGCTTCCCTCCTTTCCTCTGACCCTGAACTCACATCTTTTTCTAGTTTCTCTTCAATTCCTCTAATGTTCACTTCAAGCTCATCTTGTCCATGAGATACCCCTCTTGCTTTCTCAAATCTATTCTCACTAAACTGATCTTCTTATTGGCCTCAATGCTATCTGGTATTGTAAAGAGTTCCCTCTGCTCAGGTCATGTCCCCCTCCATTTCAAATCTGCTAGCATCATTATCCCAGCACTCAAAAAAACATTTGACCTCTGTCCTTGCAAACTGCGGTCCCAAGCTCCCTTTCCTCTTCAAGTCCTTCAATATGTTTTTAACTCCCAAATCCGTGCCCATCTTTTCCACAACTCCATGTACAAATCTCTGCAATCAGGTTTCCACATCTTCCACAGCACTAAAATGGCCCCAAACAAAGTCACTAATGATATCCCTGTGACCGTAGTGCATTATCCCTTCTCATCCTTACTTATCTTCAGCCTTTGACATGGTTGATGACACCATCTTCCTCCAGCTTCTCTTCTTCATCACCCAAGTGAGTGGAATAGCCACTGGCTGGTTCAACTCTTAACTAAACACTTATGATCAAAGAATCTCCAACAATGGTTTCTCTTCTCTTTCCCAAACCATTATTTCTGGAATTCCTAAGCATCTATCCTTGACACCATCCTTTTTCTCATGAAGTCAGATTTCAAGTGTATGCTGACATCTCCCAGCTCTACTACATCATCATTGCTCGCCCCCTCCATTGCCTCTGTGTTGTCAGACTGCTTATCCAACATCCATTCCTGGATGAGTTGAAATTTCCTGAATTAAATTTGGGAAGACATAAGCCATTGTCTTTGGTACCTTTAATAAATTACATCCTCTCCCTGACCATTCTCCCAGGTTGAACTAGACCATTCGCAACCTCAACTTCCTATTGATCCTGAGCTGAGTTTTGGGGCAAAATGTTCACAATAGCGATGGTGTCAAATATCAGGGCACAAATTATGCATTAGGAACAAGAAAAGAAGTGAGACAAATGTTAATTCACAATTTATTGCACTTTATGTAAAAAGAACTTTACCAAGGAAAGCAATCAAAGCCAATAATGGGTATTGCTAAGGAAACTGAACGGATTTCCAGAGAAGGAAGAGTTGAAGGATATGATGAGAAGGCAGGTAAATGGATTTGAAATTAATCAAAATGATATCAGATTGTTGGGATTTTCCTATTAGTAAATAGTCTTGTGTGGGTTGGTTGGCTCAGTTGGCTAGATGGCTAGAATGTGGTGCAGAACAATACCAACAGTGCAGGTTCAATCCCTGGACTGGCTGCGGTAGTTAAATGGGGTAAGAATGGATTTGAGCCAGATAATTTGGAGTCAAAGGTTGGCAGGAAAAACAGTAACTGAACAACGGGCTATCTATATAAAGAAGAGACAGTCAAAGTATATTCCCACAAAGGGGAAAGGTAGGGCAAATAAATCCAGAGCTCTCAAGATGATGATGAAGGAAAAGATGTGCCAATGATGGATGTCAGGTGGATAATACAACAGGGAACCAGGCCGAATAAAGAAGGTTTAGACGGGAAGTGAAAAAGCAAATAAGAGATGCTAAGACAGAGTATGAAAATAGACTGGCAGCTAACACAAAAGAGAAACCTAAAGCCTTCTACAGGATATAAATAGTAAAAAAAAAAGCGAGTGGGACCAAAAAAGGACATTTGTGCATGGAAGCAGGGGGCATAGCTGAGGTATTAAATGAATAATCTACCTTTACCAAGATGCTGCCCAAGTCATAGTGAAAGAGAAAATAATTCAGTCACCTGAAAGGTTTAAAATTGATAAGGAGAAGGTTTAGATAGACTGCCTGTACACAAAGTTGATAAGCACCAGGACCAATGAAATGCATCCAAGGATATTGTAGGAATATGTGAGAGTGGAAATTGCAGAGGCATTGGCCATAATTTCCCAGTCTTCCTTAGATTCAGGGATGGTGCTAGGGGACTGGAGAATTGCAAATGTTACACCCTTGGTTAAAAAAGGGTGCAAAGATAAGCCCAGTAACTAACTACAGGTCAGTAACTTTAACTTCAATGGCAGGGAAGCTTCTAGAAACAACAATTCAGGACCAAATTAATAGTCACTTGAGGAAAATTAAGGAAAGCCATCATGGATTTGTTAAGGGGGAATCATGTTTAACTAACTTGCTGGAATATTTTGAAGAGGTAACAGAGAGGGTTGATGAGGGTAATGCTGTTGATGTGGTAAACACGGACTCCCAAAAGGCATTTCATACAGTGCTGCCCTACAGACTTGTGAGCAAAGTTATAACTCATGGATAAAAGGGACAGTAGCAACATGGATATGAAATTGGCCGAGGGACAGGAAACAGAGTAGTGGTTCATAGATGTATTTTGTGCTGAAGGAAGGTTTGAAGTGGAGTTCCCCAAAGGTTGGAGATAGGACCCTTGCTTTCCTGATATATATTAATGACCTAGACCTTGGTGTACAGCGCACAATTTCAAATGTGTGGATGCCATGAAACTTGGAAGCATTGCAAACTGTGAGGAGGATAGTGTAGAGAACTTCAAAAGGACACAGGCAAGTTGGTGGAATGGGTGGATAAGTAGCAGATGAAATTCAATCCAGAGAAGTGAGAAGTGATTCATTTTGGTAGGAAGGACATGACGAAACAATATAAAATAAAGGTACAATTCTAAAGGGGGTGCAGAAGCAGAGGGACCTTGGTGCATAAGTCAGTGAAGGGTGCATAAGTCAGTAAAGGTGGCAGGACAGATTGAGAGCATGGTTAATAAAGCATACAGTATCCTAGGCTTTATTAATGGGGGCATAGAGTACAACAGCAATGAGCTTATGTTAAACCTATACAAAACTCTGATTTGGCCTCAACTGGAGTATTGTATCCAGTTCTGGGTGCCACACTTTAGGAAAGATATGAAGGCAATAGAGAGAGTGCAGAAAAATTCACAAGAATGGTTCCAGGGATGAGGACCTTCAGTTACGTAGATAGATTGTAAAAGTTGGGACTGTTTTCCTTGCAGAAAAAAGTGTTGAGAGGAGATTTTACAGAGGTACACAAGATCATGAGGGGTCTGGACAGAGGAGATAGGGAAAAACTGTTCCCACTGGTGAAAGGATCAAGAACAAGAAGACACAGAATTAAGGTAAAAGAAGCAATGGAGACATGAGTAGAAACTTTTTCACACAGCGAGTGGTTAAGATCCACAATGTGCTGCCTGACAGTGTAGTGGAGGCAGGTTGAATTGAGGCATTCAAAAGGGAATTGGATTATTATCTGAAAAGGAAGAACGTGCAGGATTATGGGAAGGCAGCAGGGAATGCACTAGGAGCATTGCTCATTCGGAAAGCTGGCGCAGACATGACAGGCTGAATGGCCTCCTTCTGTGCTATAACAATTCTGTGATTCATGGAGGCGTGCCTCCTTGTCTTCCCCACACTTTATGCGGAATGGTGCCCTTCAAGCTACATGGAGAGATCTGCCTACAGTCCTTGGTGGACTATGGCTAATTACGCAACTACCTAAATAGTTTTGTGGCTAGTTAACTCAGTTCACTAAATGGCTAGTGGGTGGTTTCCATTTCTGCCAATATTGCAGCCAACGACAGGCATGTGCAGTCGATTCTGTTGCTCCGTTACATCATAGAGAGCGATGGAGTTGGCAGCGGCCAGGATTAAAAATGGTGCCGCTCAAATAATCACAGCTGTGTTTTCTCCCCTGGATCCGGTAGCTTTGAGTTATCAGGTACATCCATTACTTTCACCCCTATATCTGTACTTTGTATTTAAAGACAACATTTCCATTCATCATTCTTTGTCCATGTCAATTGAGTTTGTTATAGTCAGTAGGAGGAGCAGGAGGAGGCCACATACCCAGACTAAACAGTAATGCTTCAGCGATTTGCACATTTTACTAATACAAGTGTGTTTTATCATTTGAAAATTAATAATAAACATCTTATTAGTCAAACATATTTTCTCTTGAACAAGTTTTACATTTAATTTGACAGTTTAAGCCGAGTCCATCCTTTTCCACTTGTCAGGCATCAATCTTTGCAGAATAGGAATGATTCAAGACGTTAAGTGTTACTGATCAACATTTTTTTAAAAGAATAAAAATGGAATAGTTTGCTAATAGTTTGGGACTCGTTCTTGTCAGTTCTTTGCAGAATTAGCAGATACTTTCTTGTAAGCAATTCAAGATAATAAGAGAAAATACCATAACAAAAAAGGTACATAGTCCAGAAAATTGTATAAACCTGCATCCTATAGCATATTAAAATATTGTTTATTAAAATATCTATAATTCATGGAAAACTGTCTTGCCTTCCTCTGAAGATTCCATTCAAAGCTTCCAGCCAAATATTGTTTTTGCAATCTAGATTTGAAATATTAGTTGCATTCATCACTTTTGCTGATTTTACAGATTGTTGAAATTGGAATGGGACAATAAAATAACTCCAAATGCCATGCCATTGCCAAAGATTGCAGGAAAGCCGCTGTAACAATCTGGGTTCCAATAGTTATAAGGGGGTAGCTGCTTGTTTTCACATAACCAGTAAAGGATAAGACTACAGCTCTTCAATGTTTCCATTAGCTGGATTTCTTTAACAGCGTCATCTTTATAATTTCACAAATCTGTTCACCAGCTCTGTGAAGTGAGCACTTACCTTTAAGCTGGAGGTGCAGTGTATGGTTTGCAAAGTGTGAGTGGAGTATGGTTCCTCTGTTAATCACTCCTTTATTTTTCTAACTCTCCTTTGAATTTTAAAACATCCCTTTCAAAGTTATTGTAAGGCCACAGATATGATGTCGACTTGATTTTCGTGTTGGTGCTGAGCTGCTTACCCTCCATCAGTTACAGAAAGGGCGATAGATGCACAGGTTGTAAATATTTATTTACATGCAGACCTTTAAAATGTGTAGTGAGAAAATGAAAAGAACAGAACATGCTGTCTAGGTCTGCAATATGTTATGGGAAAGTCACAGCGATAGAAATAAGCGCATCCACAATTCATGTTACTGTCTCAGTTTGTTGCTACAAGTAACGATTTTAGCTTCTCACAGACCAGTGATGATATAATATCAACCCTGTTAACGGGAAATCCATTTCTTTATAGCTTTTGTCCAATCTTTTGCATCTGACAGGATTTCACTGTACATTATCTAGATGTTATTTGCCTTTTTCTTATGTGGGCAGGGAACAGCAATGGCCTTAAGAGCTTTTACTGAATAATTGTATTTTTAAAAGCATTTTAAGCTCTTGGGTTGACTCACCCATGTTTCTGGCATCCTTTGTGTTGTAACAAAGGCATTAAGTAATGCACTTATAGAGTATAGACACTCACTTTGATGGACATGTTCTCACTAACGTTTGAAAGGTTTAAAGCTGATTTGTGTTTAGCCACTGAGCCCCAATAATGTCCGTATATTGGAAGCAGGGTCAAAGTGGCAACAGCTTATAAATAGAGAAAACGTAGCCCATAAAACATATGTCCGCTCTTCCTGACCTTTTAAGTCGAACATGTTTGAGTACATTTTTTCAAACAACATGAGAGTTGAATTGCACTCTTATTTATTACAAACAACTCGAGCTTCAGAACTATTCACGCATGCGCAGAGGTACTGGCAGGCTGGGTGCAGCGGAATGATGTCATCGGCATTCTGCGCGTGCACGGGCCAGTGTGCATGTCTAGACCTGCCATCTTGCATTGGCAGGAGTCACAGTGCTGGAATAACATCAACACACTGGGTTTAATTCCAGTTCTGGCTGAGATAGACTTGGGATCTGCCTCCCTGTCCTGCCCGAGAGTGGAATGCAATGGCAAACCACCACTGGCAAAAACTGCCAAGATGGCGGCTCAGGGTGAAGCATCAGCAGACAATGAGCAAAGGTCCTGCCTTTGTGCATAGCACACATACCATACCATATAAATAGTTTGCGGCGCGATTTAACTAAGCAGTGCAATCCAGGAACAGTTTGAAGTAAGCCAACTAATAATTAGGCTCTCCTGAATTGTACCTACTTGGATGGATCACACTTTCCACTGCTGTGGCCTTATTTAGGGAGGCTGAAGATAGGTGAGGAACCTGCAAATTCAGATCATAACGATTCTTTGCCCGAAATTTACCAGGCGATAGCAAATGTTTGTTTGGGGATTCTGTAGCTGGATGAGTGAAAATAAATAGGTTATCAGTTTAAAAACATAAACAAACACAATAGTTCAAATGTTTTTTCCTGATGAATAAACTTGATTTTATGAAGCACCTTTTACATCCTCAGGACATTCTAATCACTTCAAAACGATGAAATACTGTTTGAAGAGTAGCCACTTTTGTAGCATAGGAAACTTGGTAATCAATTTATGCACAGCCAGGTCTCACAAAAAGCAATGATATAAATGACCAAATCATTGTTGTTTAATTACTAAAGAGATAAATATGAATGTATTAAAATGATGTTCCTTACGTTCGGAGGCGGGAAACGTGGCCCGCCATCGACAGGTGGAGCGGACGATCGTAAACTGGTTTCACAATGGTGTAAAATTGACTTTTGGCCTTCTCTCCATATTATCATGCCCCCCCACCAGCCGATGCCAACAGGACCAGAAAATTCAGGCCTGAGATGCAAGCAGTGGTCATTCTTGTTGGGGCACCTCCAGAGGCTGCTGCATCTTTGCAGGGGCAGACTCCCTCACTGGACCCTTCTGCACATATGGTCCCTCAGTCAGAGGAGCCAAGGAAACTGATGATGATGATGAAGATGCCCACAAGGGGTGGCACCCTCCTCCTCCTCAGTGACTGCCTTAGACCTTGGCAGTGCTTCAGATGGAGGAGGACAACTTCGGAGGAGAGCTAAAGCTGGGGCTCAGCTTGCATCCTTCCAGACAGCTCTGCACCATCAATGCTACCAACCATTCAAGGCTAAATAGTGTGGAATGCATCCTGTGAACGTTAGTGCACAATTACTGCATGCACTCCAAGTGTAGTCGCATATAGCTCTTCAAGAGGTTGGTTACGTTTTCAATGGCGAGCCACATTTCCCACCACCGGATGTCAGGAACATCATTTCAATACAGTTGCATCTAATTATGAGCCCTGCTCACCAAAATCATCTCCCCCATCAAATTTACCACCCATGTCGGCATGACTTCAGAACAGTGTGCTTCACGACTATCTTAATAAGGCATGCACCTAGAGACCTGAACTTCGAGGGGAATTCAGGGGTGAGTGCACACAACCTTGCACAGCGTTTGCAAGCATCACCCCATAGGACATCAAGGAAGAGGCACTGTGCATTTGTGGGGGGCACAAGCAAGTCACTTTTCCCGGCTGGGTTTCGGTGCAGTGCCGAGACAAGGGTTCCAGTGCAGATCAGACCGGTTGGGGGGTGGTGTTGATGGGGAGGGGATTGTGGGGGCAAGGCAGCACAGACAGACTGAAGGAAATACTCAAGCACATGCTGGGGGGATGGGGAGAAGGAGGGGGGCAGTGAGGGAAGCGGCCATGCACTTGGAAAAGCTTGTCAAAACCGAGCATTCTTCTGCAGTTGAGTCCATTCAGCTGTAACTTCATTGACATGCTTGGAGTTGGGCCTCTGAAGATTTTCTGCCCTCTCAAGCAATGAAAAAGCATGAAAGTGCCATCTAATGCTCCAGAACTTTTCACTCTTTGGGCGCAGACTCAAAATTAATGTGCGTTTTAGGGGGCAGCAAAGCATTTGGCCAACTGGGCAAGTTGTACAATCCCCTTGCAAAAGGTGGCCAGTCACTGGTGGAGATGCTCACAGCCCCTTGAAATGTTTTTAAGGTGTGGACCAGTATCCATTATGGTTCAAGCTAACAGCACAGCCTTGTAGTGTGAGTTAGGAGAATACCTGCGCCTAAGCTGACAGCACAACATGCAGTCCAATGGCCGAAGCTGCCGCTAGCCGGTGGGGTGGAGGTGGGTGGGGTTTGGGCAGCCAATGAACGCACTACACATGGGCCATCCAAGTAGCGGCCAGTATTTTCCTACATGTGTAAAGGGGCCTTCAAACTTAACCAAGTGAGGTTCTTTGGACAATTTTGCTAACCCACATTTCTCTCTCTTTGATCCAGCAGGAGAAGAACATCAGGATCACAGAGCCTGGTGATTTAGCAAGTATGCCTCATGGCTTAAAGAGACCAGAGAAGTAGAAGACGAGAGCGGTGGAGGTGCCTGGCTTGGCAAAGGGAGGAGCACCTCCCTCAAGGTGAAGGGGCAGCAGGGCCTGCTGAGCACGCAGCTGAAGGTTCACAGCAAGCTGTCACTCACAGGCACCTCACTAGACCCAGGGTTTATAGGCTGTGCCTGTCTTTCCTGCACATGACTGAAAACCAGTGTCGCTGAAGACTGTACATGTGTTGGGAACTGGTCGGCCACATATGCCACCTGCTGCAGGACTTGGCGCCACGGGGACACAGAGGGCATCCACTGCCAGTGGCCGTGAAAGTAACTGCAGTGCTCAAATCTTTATGCCAGTGGCTCCTTCCAAGGCTCCACAGGTGACCTATGTGGGATTTTGCAAGCCTCCATGCACAAGTGCATCCAGGAGGTCACGGACACCATATTCGAGAAGGCACAGAACTTTGTGCATTTCGCCCTGATTCAGGGAAGCCAGGAAGCAAGAGCGCTGAGACTTGCGCAGACCTCAGGTTTTCAACAGGTGCAAGGTGCCATCGACCGCACTCGCTTGGTGCTTAGATCTCTGTGGCAACAAGCAGTCAACTACATCAAGCAAGGACTTCCACTCACTGAATGTTCAGCTGGTGTGCGACCACCACAACCACATCCTGCAGGTCTGCGCATGATTACCAGGGAGCATCCACGACTCCTACATCCTTAGCAGGCTGCAGTGTTGGCTCCTCAGGCACAAGGGCTACCCACAGAGGACGTGGCTGATAACGCCCATGCGGCAGCCTCAGACTTCAGCAGAGAAATGGTACAACAAGGCTCTTGCCGCAACCTGGGTTTTAGTGGAGCAAAACGATAGGCATTTTGAAAATGAGGTTCCAGTGCCTTGACAGGGCCAGTGGAGCACTGCAATACAGTCCCCAGAGGGTGGAGCACATCCTTGTCACTTGCTGCATGCTCCACAACCTGGTGCTGCAAAGCAGGGGGAAGACCTGGCTGAGGAGATGATGAAGGGGCTGCATATATCCTCTGATGAGCAGGGGGTTGAAGGGGATGATGATGATGATGAGGTCCTCGAAGGCAAGGATGCTGGTGATGAGGCCATCGCACTGGCCAGTCGAGGCAGGTATGCTCAGGAGGCCTTCGTAGCAGCAAGATTAGTGGAGGATGATGACGAGATGCAGTGAAGACAGTTCTGACGTCCTTACCTTGCATCTGTGAACATTTGACTCCTGTGTGGCTGATGGTATCGCCCATGCCCTCAGTACTCAGGCTCATATCATGGAGACGCAGTGGAAGCCCTAATAGTCATTAGATTTCAGGAGGATGATGATGACATGCAGTGAGGATGCTCCAAAGATCTTCACATTGCTTCTGTAATGTCTGACTCCTGTCTAGCTGAGGGCAGCTCGCTTGCACTCTTGACATCAGGGTCATATCATGGAGACACAGCTGTGAAATTTTAAATGCACCTGATCCTTTGTCAGCCTTCAGCACCAGATCCCTTCAGGAGTATAACATTACCCGTCACAGATGCTGAAGAGATGGGAATCTAGCCCCACCTCAAAGGTGTTGAGATCATACAGAATAGAATGACGGAGTTCTACGAAGTCTGCCCATGACATTCTGGCAACAATGACTAGCACCATCGAGGAGCAGGCATCATTGTGTCCAGTGAGTGTTAAGTCGGACCATCACTTTGGTCTGAAGGGAACATACTGCACAGGGAACAGGCCCTGGAATGAGACACCTGCCTTTGTCCTGTGCAGGAAGCAAGGTTTCACATCTGAGTGACACAAACACTGCTCATCATAACAAGGAGCCACAGGCAAGGAGATAGTCTTGGGAGTTTATTTACAATAATGAACATTATGTACGTGATTAACACTCATGCCAAGGCTCTGCAGCTACATAGTCTTCACCTTTCTAAACCTGTCTTGGTGCTCCCCCGACATCCACAGCAAAGGTGGAAGCAGCCTTCTGACTGCTACGTCCTGTCTGTGATTACTTGATGGCCGGCCTCTGGCGGGCCAAGACCTGGAGGGCCATGGGCTGCTTTCGGGGTCCTGCTGCGTGGTAGTGACATGCTCCTCAGCCTGTGGAGCTGGTGGCTGCTGGGGTCACAGGAAGTGGGGATTCAGATGGGCAGGACACTACCAAAGTCATCTGGGTAGATAGCCCTGGGGTGTGCACCTGCTGATCCTCCCTATGGGCGCCCGAGGGCCCCTGGCTGACTCCTTGAGGAGAAGGGGAAGCTGGAGTGAGATCAAGGTGCCCTGCACCCACTTGTGTTGACACTGTTGGAGGCCAACTATGGCATCAGCGGTGGGGTTCAGCCAATGAAACAATGCTTGTCCGACGTCCTGGACCGAGGTCTCCATGGCGGCCGCCATCCTACCAGTGTTGACCTCGGTTGTGTTGGCATTTTGGTGCTATCATCTCAGACTGAAGGTGGACGGACTCCTCCATCATGCCTTGCAATCTGAGGTGTGCAGTAGACATCCTGAGCTTGCCTTTGAAGCTAAAGCAACTGGGGTATGAACAAGTCCAGAGGCTCCTCAGCTGACTCGGACTGAGGAGATTTCTGGCCTCCAGCAATCTTCCAAGTGCCAGAAACCTGGAAGTCCTTGCTGCCACCTACTGTGGATCAGACAGTGCGATGTGCTCACCAGATTGTGATCCTGAGGCTACTCTAGAACTAGGTCCCACCGAGGTGTGTTTCTCTGCACTGGTGTGTGATGTGGGTGAGCGCTGTGAAGGGTCTTTAATTAAGGTGTCATCAGATTCTTCTTCCGAGGTGCTTTCGGGGCTTGAGGAGAGGACCTGGGTCCTGGACACCCTCGGCTGCTTCCCAGATGTGCCTGCGAAAGCAAGGAGAGATAATTTGTGCATAGCAAGGGACTGCAGAACAGGGAAATGACTCACAGCATGGTTGTCTGATGGATGTTGCACTGCTGGATCCTCACTTGGCTCAGCACCACCGACCTCACTGTCAGAACAGGAATGGTCCAGATTGTCACCAGCCAGCTGGATGACTCTTATTTTCGAAGTCCGTGAGGACCTTGATGTCGGGCATTCCTCCATCAGTCTGCAACCTCTCCCTCTTGTTTGTGCCAGCTGTCCTGCACGAAGACAGATGGAGAGAGTGTAAGCAGGACACCTGCCAGGCCAGATGAGAAGGATGCTTGGCATGTGTGAGTGGTGACATGGACAAAATGAGGACACGATCCGCAGGGCAGATGAAGGTGTGTGTGAGACAGTGAATGGTGATGTCCCTTGAACTGGCAATGAGTGAGATCCCTGATGTGTGATGGGATTGTGAGTGTGCGAGTCGAGAGTGATAAGAAGAGTAACTTACCTTGGCAGAATGGAGGAGATCATTCATCCTCTTTCGGCACTGGGTGGCTGTCCTCTTTTGCAGGGCGTTTGCGCTGCCCACCTCTGCCACCGCCTTCCATGCTGGATTTGTTACCCTGTTTGCTGGCCTTTGTCCAGAGCAGGGATAGAGGAGTTCATGCTGCACCTCCACTGTGTCCAGTAGGCGCCCAAGGGAGGCGGCGCTAAATTTGAAGGCAACATGGTTCCTCCCTTTGGCAACTATGACTTTGCAGAAGCTTCCGATGCCTTAGAGGGAGCTAGCTCTGTGCTGGGGCACCCTTTAAATATGGCACTCGGATTACTGAAGACTCGAGGTGACGGTAGGGCCAGCAAATCAGAGGCCGCCCCGTCAGTGATCCGGCATGTTTCCCAGGAATACATTATTAATAAGGTGGACAGGCTGGGAATGGAACGATATGGCGCAAAAAGCCACCATTGTGGCCGGTGGGTAAAACATCCTTTTTCCCATCCGCTACTGCACTTTGTGCAAATCTGGGATGATTCTGCCCTAAGTAGCAGTCACAAACAAGTGAGCAAGCTGCCTCCATCTCCTCCAAGGCCACATAGGGAATACTGCATAAAAGAGCAAATGTGTTGGACAGAGCACTGAGTGGGTCACTGGGGTGTCTTCTACCTGTAACATATTCTTATTTTTTCAGGGGATGTGGGCATCGCTATTTGTTACCCATCGCTCACTCCCCTTGAGAAGGTGCTGGTGAGCCACCTTCTTGAACCGCTGCAGACCATCTGCAGATACACTCACAATGCTCCCTAGAAGGGAGTTCTAGGATTTTGACTCTGACAGTGAAGGAATGGCGATAGTGTGTGGCTTGCTTGTGTATGTGTGTGTGTGTGTGTGTGTGGCGGGGGGGGTAGTTTACAGGTGGTGGTGCTCCCTTACATCTGACCCCTTGACATTCAAGCTGGTAGAGGTCGCTGGTTGGAAGGTGCTGGCGTAGGAGGCTTGGCGAGTTGCTGCAAAGCATCTTGTATATGGTACTAATTGCTGTCACTGTGTATCAGTGGTGGAGGGAGTGAATGTTTAAGGTGGTGGATGGGGTGCCAATTAAGCAGGCTGCTTCACCTTGGATGGTGTCAAGCTTCTTGAGTGTTGTTACAGCCGCACTCATCCTGGCACTTAAGTGGCAAGTAACATTCACGCCACACATCAGCCTAAGCCTGAATGTTGACCAGGTCTTGCTGCATATTGGCACAGACTGCTTTAGTATCTGAGGAGTTGTGAATGATACTGAGCATTGTGTAATCATCAGCAAATATCCCCACTTCTGACCTTATGATGGAGGGAAGGTCATCGATAGGACACTATCCTGGGGAACTATGTATTATTTTCCTTTTATGAGCGCACCATGAAAATATTGACATATGCATCCTTTGCTGGCATTAAGAGTTTACATGTTATAGGCTGGGTTTTCAATGGGAATGTTAGCACAGGCAGCTTAGAGCGAGTTCCAGGCAATGTAATTGCGCCTGCGCCAGGGGGACTCAGTCGAAATGAGCCAGCATCAGATGGTGGCTGACATTAATGGCATCTTGGTGAGACCATTGAACACTGCATCAGGCCTGGCCACCTCCCTATGCAGCTGGGCACCTCGTTATTCAGTGTATTTCCCCTTCACTTTCTCTTCCTCCTCCTCTTTCAGGTCCTGCTCCTCCATTTCCTCCAGTGAGCTGTGTTCTCTAGGCCCTTGCCAGCTTCATGATTCACACCTCTCTGCAGGGCCATGTTATGGAGAGCACAGCAGGCTACCACAAGGAGCGAGTGTAATGCAGGGCACCACTCAACTGGTCCAGGCACTGGAACCACATCTTCAGAAGCCTGATGGCCTGCTCAATGGTAGTCCTAGCGAGCAGATGGCTGCGGTTGTATTGCCTCTGTGCCTCTGTATTGGGTTCTCATAGAAGGGTGAGTAACCATCTCTTCAAAGGATACCCCTTGACCCCTAGAATCCATCCACAGAATTCAGCGGTTGCAGTGAAGACCTATGGCAGCCTGGACAGGTGGAGGATGAAGGAGTCATGGCAGCTTCCAGGAAACAAGCACACATGGAGGAAGCTCTTGTTGTGGTCGCAGAACAGTTGGATGTTGAGGGAGCATAAGCCCTTCCTGTTGATGGGTTTCACTGGCCAGTCACTGGGAACCTTGAATGGCCATATGGGTACAATCGATAATGTCCCGCATGTGGGGAAATTCAGCAAGGGAGGTGAAGCCCACTGCCCTCTGCCCATGAGGCAATGTCTGCCTGGAACTGAATGTATTTCCCAGCTCTCACAAATAGGTTTTCAGTAACCTGAGAGATGCAGTGGCGTGCAGCCATTTACAAGATGTCACCAAGGCTCCTAACTGTTCTTTAGAAAAAACGAGAAGTGAAGAAGTGCAAGTCCACAGTGACTTTGATGACTACTGGCAGGGCATGGCAAGCAGTGCTGTGAAGTGAGAGGTCTGCAGTGCTGAGGGCACAGGTCACTGTGACCATCTCCCTGGAGAGTCACAGTTTCCTGTGGCACTGGTGCTTGGTCATGCCAAGGTAGCTTCATGTTTGGAAGCAGATCCTATGCTGAGGATATGTCCTCCATTACACCCTGCCCCTCATCCCTCTCCTCTGTCCTCATGATGTCTGGGGTTCTGCCATTCCCGCAGAAGATGTTGCTCCACACTGCCACTGGAACTAAAATCTGAGAGTCATGCCCCCTTGTCAACTGCTGCTTTCCTTGTCCTAAGGTTCCCCACCCCCCCTCCCCCACCCACCCCCACAATTGTGTTTGCGAGCCTTGACCCCTCTGTTTATGCCCCTGTGATGCATAGAGGGGTAATGATCTCCTCTACTACCTGAGCGCTTAACTGCCCACTCTCCCCACAACTTGCGCTGTCCCAATGTCACCTGTGTGCCATAATTGAGTCCAACTCTGTGCCTTTTCATGAGCCCCACCTAATTCCCTGGAGTAACCACTGCTGGCTCCCTGTTGCGTGTCTGCCTCCATTCATCTTGTCTGCCCCAGATAATGTGTGCAGCCCGTGCGCTCCCATCAAAATCAGAACATACCCCTTAACAAGTCTCAATGAGTTCTTTAACAATGCTAACTGGTGCTGTTAGTGGAATGGGTGGAACCTCAGGGCCTTCCCCCACCCACCCTGGTGAAGCTCAGGGAAACCGGCACGCTGACCAGGGCCAGTATTTTCATCCTGCACCTCCAGCAGGACCCGAAAATTCAGCTCACGGAAGCAAACTTTAAATTTCCCAGAATGTCAATTTAATTGAGGCAGTAAGGGAGACTGAGAACCTAAAATAAACTATATTAAAAATCTCAAGACTGCATATTTCGTGAATTCAGCCCTCTTGAGGTAAATAAATAAATCTGCAAAACAAAATACATAATTTAACACCACTGTCTACATGTAGGGATACTACTCGATGGAGTCACTCCCAAATTATCGATAATTTTTTTCTTTGAGACTGTGTTTCGCTAGCTGTATATTTTCAAAATTTTCCTTTTTATTTCATCTTTCCACCGTTTACAATTTATAAAAAAACTCTCTTGCCTTTCAAAGTCTCTTTAAAACCTTCATAAGAAGAGAGTGCAGCTTTGGTTGACGCTTGAGGCTTCAGCATCTGATGATCTGGTAACGTCACGCTGCAACATGGCCTAAGAACAACAGAGAAAAAGAGAAGCAGCAAGCACTACAAATGTATTTTTTCTTTTACTCAGGCCAGGATTTTCCAGTGGTGGGACCCGCTGCGGGAGATTCAGCGGCCCAGCCAAAAGTCCATTGACTTTCAGTGGGACCTGACGATCTCGGTGGCAGACGGAAAATCCTGTGAACAATTCTTGCTGCGAGATGGAGAAGAATAAGGAAAGAACAGTGATTTGGCAGATATAAGCAAGGATAAACAGGACAAGTGGTAAACCCAAGTATGTTTAGCCCCACAGGCAGAAGGAAAAATTTGAGCGCGAGATCATAACGAAACTAATTGAGTAATATTGTCCCAAACGAATGTTACTATTCTTACTATTAGATTTTGGTGAATATGATAGCAAAATACGATATACAAGATTGGATTTTTTAGTGCCACAATGGGCCAGGTGGTAAACACAGTACTTGATTGAGTTATACAGAGCAAAAAGGTTTCTAATTCAATTTCAGGCCTATCTTAACTGGACAGAAATTGAGGCACTAAAATTAGCCTCAGAATACCAAGTGCTATTTTAACACTGATTGCAGGGGTATAAACAAGGTTCCAGCTCCTATCCAGTGACCATTGTTCACACATGAAGAGTGAGCATTTCGATAAAATAAAGGGGAGCCTTCAGCTCCCACAACTAATCCAGGAACGCAGCAAGCAGCCATCTCCTCCACAAATGGAAGGGGTAAAATGTAAGATTTTTTTTTAAACTTTGCTAATATTCCTGGATGCTGCAACTTAATTTGATAAAATTATGGAACTGTCTTCTGTTTGCATGTTTCTTGCATGAAACCAATCTTGATAATCAGTTGACTCGGCCATAATTTTCCTTGACAATACACCATTGCTTTAGAGGCAAAGTTTAATTCAGTTTAGAGTTTAATTCATTCAAAACCCATCCAGTTGCAGAATTAAAATCAGGCCCAATGTTGCACTCACTTCCCCATAAGAAATCCAAACAGGCTACCAAGACACTAAGAACATAAGAATAGGAACAGGAGTAGACCTATGGCTCCTCTTTACCCTGGTGTTCAACATTTTTGCAAACCCTAGCACTTTTCTTTTCCCAGGTTTGGCTTTCGTCAAGAAACAGGGTGACATGTGAGTCAACAGGACACTGAGTAGGTGGTCACCAGACTGAAGTATGAAAGCCAAAAGGAAGAGTTACATTGAGCTGCTAGCATAACACAGGCACAGGTTAAACATAAAATGAAACCCACTGCATTGCTCCGTCAGTCAGAATCCGGGGTCAGGAATAGCACAGGGCTAGATGCAGAATACCACCTCCTCCATGTTTCCCCAGCAGGCACACCCATAGGAACTCAGGAACTGGAATAGACCATTCAATCCTTCGAGTGTGCTCCACCATTCAATTAGATCATGGCTGATCTGTATCTTAATTCCATCTACCTGTCTTGGTTGTAGCATGAGTTGGAGGGAGGGTAAAGCTCTCTCCTTGTAGTACCCATGAAGCACTGCCAGGCCAGGAAGAGCATAGATTAGATACAGAATAACTTTTCTACTCTGTTGGACATGAACCTTAACCCTAATCTCAGAAGTACACCTGTGTGTCATTTAAACTTCCTTAACAATGGACTATTTCAGTGAACAGAGAAAAACACCCTATAAACCTGAAATGGATACAAAGGCAGGCCCCCAAGGCAAAAGGATGGTAACCCAACTTGCAATTCTAGCTAATGAAGCCCTAATCCTGGAAATTCATCCCTTGAGGTTCAGGCAATTCAGTGCTTATATTTGCTTCTGTTTCTCATTTGCTCGGCTGACCTGTTTTGTCGTACTAGATGTTTGGAAAGGGCTGCAAATCCTAAATCAGAACATCAAGATATGTTAGTATCAGAAACTTGAGCTATATGCAAATCAGTGGGAATATGGATTTTAGTTTTATTTATTCAACTTCAAGGTTCCATGGTATATATCTATGCAGTCTCCAAATTCAAAAGCATGGGCAACCTGTTCTAACAAATTCCACGTGCACTATCACCATAGAAAACAATATACCCATAAAAAATCACTAATCCAACCATACCATCAATAAAGGCTATGTTTGAAGTGTACCATGAGTTGTCAAAATGCTGTATCGTGGTTAAAAACTGAATATTGTCTGCTTTCAACTGTGATTCTCCAATTAGAAAAAAAATTATATAAAATGTCAGTACTATTTCATGCAGAGGGATTCTTACAATGTCTCATAAACATAAGTCCCCAGAGTTATCAGTGTCAATGAGAATCACAATGCAGAGTAGAAATTTGCTCTTTGCCCAAACAACATTGGGATTGGGATTCAATTTTGCTCTTTGGGCAGTTGCTTCTGAGTACATATATGCTTGCTGGTGACCTATTGGATAAAGGCATTAACCAATGTGGTACTAAATACAAAGTCTGTGGTACAGTTCCAGCTTCAATCCCACTATTGTAGAGTCAGCTGACCCCAACTGGGCAGCAAGACATATAATTTGCCTTAGTAACCATGGGAAAGGGAATGGAATAATCAGCCAAGATTTTGATTCCTGATCACTGTGCAGTGACATTTGCGGTAAAGTGTGCAACAGCTAAGGGCAGGATTGAGCCCAATTGTGATACCCTCTCATTGCTGAACAGACTACTAAGACACTAAGAACATAAGAATAGGAACAGAAGTAGACCTATGGTCAATTGCTGATGCTCCGTCATTCAATACAATCATTGCTAATCTGCCTCAACTCCATTTGCCTGCCCATTCCCCATATCGATTCCCTGACAGCTCAACAGTCAGAGTCACAGATAACGAATGGGTACCTGAACCAGGTATCAAGAATGCCAATATCCACAGAACCAACCCCAGAAGATGCCAACAGCTTTGGGAAAGGGAGGGAAGCAAAATAGCAAAAAAAGATATACACAATGTTTCCTAGCTCTGTTTATCTGCATTTATTTGTATTTGACCAGCCCATCTAATCATTACATAACATGTTTACCTCTTCTGCTCATTAGCCTCCTTATGTTTAGAAAGCCCCTCTTCTTCACTATCCCAGGGGCTTGAATCAACAGCATTTTCCTAAAAGCAATCAGAGACAGGAATTCCATAAATAATCCCATCACAGTCCTCTGAGTTCTCTCGAGTGAAAAACCAATGAATTAATCACTTTTAAAGAAGAAAAATCAACATCCTCTATCAGCTATAATCCCTTCCATTATACTCAGTATTTTTAAAATAAGATTCTTAATCTGATTTGGTTATGCACCAAGGCTTATGGTGCCTCAGTGCGGAAAAAAAGACTTCCCCCTAACAGAGAGTCGTTCAGTCCCTCACAAACCCAATCCTGCCTAGCTTAGTATGTTTATTCCCAGTTTAGTACTAAAACAAAAAAATGCAGATACTGGAAATGTGTAATAAAAACAGAAAATGCTGGAAATACTCAGCAGGTCAGGCAGCATCTGTGGAGAGAAATAGGGTTAATGTTTCAGGTCAGGTCATTGACCTGAAACATTGGGCGGAACCTTCCGCTCTGCAAGCTAAATTCGGTGGAAGGTGTGGAAGTGAGAATGATTCCTGTGGGTGGGGGGGTTGGTGGCAGGATGACTGAACATGCACGATCTTGCGCTGTTCAGATCATTACTTATGCACCTGTGCGGAGCACGGTGAATCTTGTGGTGAGGATAGGCAGGAAATCGCCATGCCCACTGTTACTTCACGGGGTCAAAGGTCCGAGCACCGTTTACTCACTGATGGTCAGGAGCTCCAGGTTCTACATCCTCAAAAGTGTCAAGGAGAAGATAGCAAGGTGTGGCCCCATGGTTCAGTGATGCCTCCCTGCAGATCCTCCTCCAGGCTGTCAGCAAAGGCGGGAGGTGCTGTTTCCCAGGGTAGGCAGCAGAAGGCGCTCCCAGGAGGGGGTGAATGGTCTGCTGAGTTCCGCCAGGGTACGTGCACTGTCTACTCACTACAAACTGACACTCTAATAAGGGCATCATGCAGTTTTTGTGTGGGAGTGCACAGGGATGTTACACACGAGTTTAGGTTACAGCATTCACCAGCAGATGGGACATCTGCAATGAATATGCGCCAGTCACTTTATGCTCTCAATCTCATATCAAGACAAACAGCTTCTTAACCACTTACTGGGGACGGCTCAGCAGTTGCCATAGGCATGCTTGCTTCTGAACTGCTCACGCAATCATTGGCATGACAATCAATCCTTCCGCGTTTCTGCAGGAGAACACCCACAATAAGCAGGAGTGCTCCCAGACCAGAGGGGCAAATCAGATATTCGAGTCTTCATCCCGTATGAGGAGATGGCTGCCTAGATAGCTGGGGAGGAGAAGGACCATGCCTGTCCTGAGGGCAAGATAGGACTCACCCAGGAAGCCAATGAGGATGCCTCCAATCTGCAGTTGTCAGCTGCACCCACTGAGAATGAGATGTATTTAATTAACAAGTCTGCTTGGTCAAGCATTTAATCTTTCTTTTCTCTATCCCAGGTACCAGCAAGAAACAGGGCACACTGCAATCCGGACCAGCCACAGCCTCAGCCCCAAATCAATTTCTGCGGAGGATGCCTAAGAATCCTCAGAGGATGCACCGTTGTGGCGTTTACCTGCATCCTCCACCAGCATAGATACACTCATCTCAGTGGGTACAAGTTCTAGAGTAGGGTCAGGATTACAATCTGGTGAGCAAATCGCTGATACAGGTCCATAGCTGGCAGAGGCAGTGACAGCCGAGGTCTCTGATACTCAAAGGACTGCTAGAGACCAGGCCCCAAGCTAAGCCCCAAGCAGATAACAAGCCCCTGGACTCGGCCCTAAGAGACCTTCTGGAGATGCAGAGACAATAGGGAACAGCAGGTGTGGTTGCCAGAGGCCATGCGCAGACTGGTCCGAAGGCTGAAGAAGTCCATCCAAGTTCTGTATGCTGTCGTGGCTCCAGCATCTGAGTGCTTGGCAGCCTCCATGGAAAGGGTGGTGGCCACCTTGAAGACCTAGGTCCAGGAGAATGTACAGATATGCACTTGGAACGGCGCTCCATCGCTCTGGGCATTAGTGCAGTGCAGCAGTGCCTAGGAGAGAGGGGGACAGGGCACCTTGACATCCCTCCAAGTGCTCCTTCTCCTCAAGGGGTCAGGGAGGTGTCAACAGGCACCCACAGGGAGGAGGAACACCATCCATTCACCCCAGGGGCTTCATCCCAGGACACTCCCAAGGATGCCCTACCGTTCCACCTCCCCTCTGCCAGTGATCCCATCACCTCCAGTAGGTCAGGCAAAGGAGGGTCCACCTGCGCCTGAGCAGGAGACACTTAGCAGGCCGGGGCCCTTAAGGCCTCAGGCCACCAGAGGATGCCCAAAGTCATCACAGTCAACAGAGCATAGCAGTTAGCAGGCTGCCTCCCCTTCAACTGAGGATGTACCTAGACATAGAGGTAGGAAAAGAAGAATTAGTCCATGTCCAAATGCAGCAAGACCTGGGCAATATCCAGGCTTGGGCTGACAAATGGCAAGTAACATCTGCGCCATGCAAGTGCCAGACAATGACCACCTCCAACAAGAGAGAATCTAACCATCATCCCTTGACATTCAATGGCATTACCATCGCTGAATCCCCCACTATCAACATCCTGGGGGTTACCATTGACCAGAAACTGAACTGGACTAGCCATATAATATTGTGGCTACAAGAGCAGGTCAGAGGCTGGGAATCCTGTGGCAAATAACTCACCTCCTGATTCTCTAAACCCTGTCCACCATCAGAAAGGCACAAGTCAGGAGTGTGATGGAAAAATCCCCACTTGCCAGGATATGTGCAGGTCCAACTACACTCAAGAAGCTCAGCACCATCCAGGACAAAGCAGCCCACTTGATTGACATCCTATCCACAAACATCCACTCCCTCCACCACTGGTGCACAATGGCAGCAGTGTGTACCATCTACAAGATGCACTGCAGGAACTCACCAAGGCTCCTTAGATAGCACCTTCCAAACCCATGATCGCTACCATCTAGAAGGACAAGGCCAGCAAATGCATGGGAGCACCACCACCTGGAAGTTCCCTCCAAGCCATACACCATCCTGACTTGGAAATATATTCCTTCACTGAGGCCGGGTCAAAATCCTGGAACTCCCTCAATAACAACACTATGGGTGCACCCATATCATATGGACTGCAGCGGTTCAAGAAGGCAGCTCACCACCAACTTTTGTAAGGCAATCAGGGATGGGCAATAGATGCTGGCCTAGCCAGCGATGCCCATATCCCGTGAATGAATGAAAAAAAAATGAAGAAATATTGAAGGCACACAGGTGGCACAGGTGTACGCTCATTGAATATAGTATTGACACTTGCAAATATATGTTCACTTTCACCGTTTGGAAATTTCCTGGATTCCATCTTGCTGCTAGTTGCTTTGATGGTCACGAGCATTTAAGGCTTTGGAATGTGGGCACCCATCAGAGACCAATCATGAACTCCCATAGATTCAGTTCTCCCACATTATCAACATAGTGATTACTCAATAATTCTACACACGTATGATTAAGCACTGGCCATCAGTTGTGAGTGTGCAACCTGGCCACTCCTCATGCAAGTCATTACTTGCAGCTCACCTTCATCCCTGCCTCTGACTGCAGGAGATGGCAAATCACATAGAATGATTCACACTTTGCTGGGATTTTGATGTTATGAAACCCATGAGTTGGGAACAAACCTGCTGCTGTATGGGCTTCACCATAGAGAGGAGAACACAACTGAGCATGGTTGACATTCAGTTGCCTCACGATTGTGTCCTTTTGTCATACTTGTGCTGACCTTGAACTCCATCTAGCCGAAAAGGCCCTCCTCAGTCTTCAAGGGATCGCACTTTCTGACTAACTACGGTGTCAAGGTCATATTTGAAAAATGATGCGCCTCATCTTCCAAACTTGGTTCATCACCTTCTTCCCTCCCCGTCAACCACAAACTTCTCCCCATCACCCTTGACCCACCCAATATCGCCATTCCTCTCCCCTCTGTCACAATTGAGCCTCTCCCGATTATCCTGAAGCCTATTACCATACACCTCCACGTGCATTCTCTCCCCTCAGAACCGACACCTGTTATTATTCCCATGTCCATCCTGACTCCTTCCATTATCTGAGCCACCTGTCTAGTTCACCTCCGTTTCCCCCACGCCCCATCCCCCACCTACCCACAATGAAACCTTCACCTAAGAGACAATCACCCTGGACCTGCCGCCCTGCTGCACCCCAATCTCCACTCTGACTGTGACTGTTCTCTCCTCTGACTAGTTCCATGAGTTCAACCCCCAGGGACCCACCGTCAACAGCACAGACCCCGCCCTCCAGAACGCACTCTCACCCCCACGCCATTCTCCAGACAGTGTCTCCACCCCTTCCCCCCCAGACTTTCCCCGGAATCTCCCTCCACTTTACCAGACAGTCTCCCCCTCACTTCCAGCCTTCGCCTGCCTCCCCTGTCCAGCCATCACTCCAACTACCCCCACCCTGCCTCCCCTGTCCAGCTGTCACTCCACCCTACCCCACTTAGCCTGCCTCCCCTGTCCAGCCTTTGCTCCAACTTATCCTCCCTTCCAGCCTTCACCTGCCTCCCGTTTCCAGCCTTGGTGCAGCTTTTGCTACCGGCAACTGATATGAGTGAAGTTATGAGGGTCTCCAAGAAGGTGAAAGCAGCGCCTACTACTTCAAAGTCATGGAAAAAGTGAAGCTCGCCAGCTGCACGTCGCTTATATACAGTTATAAAATTGAACATTCTAATCTCTCACTGGTGGAAACTTAATTTGGCAGGGGAACTTAATTCTGCCGAAGTGGCCTTTTAATGAGCATGCATGACGGCATTGTTCATCGAGAAGTCTGGCCTGCCTTTAAAGTCCCAAGAACAAAATTCCTACAGTTCATCACAACATTGGGAATCTGATTCTTGGCCTCACACCAAATTAGTTTCCCCCACCCGCCACGCTTCCTGCTGCGGGTGGTACTAGAAGATTCCACCTATTAACTCTGTTTCTCTCCACAGATGCTACCTGACCTGCTGAGTATTTTCCAGCATTTTTTGTTTTTATCCCATTTTTGTACTATTTATTTTCAGCTTCTTCTGATAACTCATTTCAATGTGGATGGCAACTGTTTTTGTTTAGGTGTTTATTCTTTAGTCATGGATATTATATTTGTTAATTAATACATTCAAGACCTCACTGTTTCTTTTTGTATGGTTAACTTTCTGATTAATCTTAGCGTTGAGGAATTCTTGCAATTTTGACCATCCAATGTCGACAATGATACTCCCAGATCAGACATAGCACACTGATAACATGCTGAGTAAAATTCCCTCAACCTTATCCCAACAGCACAAGATGATTTTCTTAGTATTTTGTGTAATGCTATCATAAACCCTCATGTAAGCATTGGTTTATGACTCTGCTACATATAACATATTGGAAACCTTTCATTAATGTGCTGTAGCCCCATACTAGAAGTATATCAATGTGGTAATTTTCCACTTCTTAATCTAACCAATAACCTGAGTGAGACTGTGGGCAGGATTTTGGTGCTGATATAGGAGCGGGAATGAAGAGGGCAGGTGTGAAATTTCCTGATACCGGCTGCTGTGCTGGTTCCCTACCGAAGTCCTGACTCCCAGTCATTCCCCTGGAGGCCACATTAGGCACAAAATGGATAATCGTCCTTAAGCAAGTTACCTTAATTAGGAGGCAAACTGAAATTTACCAGTCGGCCTGTGACCTCATCAACACACAACTCCACCCCCCCCCCCCCCCACCCACCCCAGCATTGGAAGCATAGCAGATGCCTAGAGTTGCAGCAGATTAGGGGGATGGTGGGGGTAGTTAGTGCTCCAACATCACTTTGAAGGTCCTAAACAGGGTGGCGAACTAGTTGGCCAATACTACAAAATTCCTTTTTGGTCAGAACATGCATTTGATCCTGATGTAGGAGTCCAATCCCAAACATAAAATCCTGACCTACAAGTTTAGTACCAAATTAGTGTAGTCATGTGTTGTTCATTCATGCCAACTAGGAAATGGATTCAAATTGCTCAAGTTTATTTTACTGAGAGTTCTTATACATAAGTGAATTTAATTCTACCAGCATGGACTGAATTCAAATCTAGTTCCCAGAAATAAAAGCAGTCATTTCTTTTAGAAACAGATCACTGGACTGAATTCAAATCTAGTTCCCAGAAATAAAAGCAAAGTCATTTCTTTTAGAAACAGATCACATTTAAAAATTAGCAATCAGTATCTCCAGCTGCCATTCAAAGAATCAGAATCAGTAGCTGATGGATTCCAGCCCTAGTCCAGAGGCACATATAGGCTGATACTTCATACAGCACGGGGAATGTTGCATTACTAGTGACAGGCCCTTTCAGATGAGATATTAAACTGAGGCCTCAACTGCTTCAAGGTGAATGCATAAAGTCCCATAGCACTAGTCAGCAGTGTTTCCCTGGCCAATATACATTCCACAACCAATACAACCAAAACAATTAACTGGTTTGTCTCATTACTGCTGGCATAGCCTTGATGTGCATACACTAGCTGGTGCTTTTGCCAACAAAACAATAATTGGCTATACTTCACAATAATCAATTGGCTGTGAAACTCTTTGGGGTGTCCTGAAGATGTGAAAGATGTTATACAAATGCAAGTTCTTTCATTTGTGCTCATTTGCAAGAGGATTATAATGAATTTAAAAAAAGGCAAAAGCAGTCAAAATACTACAACAAGGAGGTTATTTAATCATCAGCATTTGAATTTTCCATACCTGGAATTCAGGGGTTTTTTCACTTATTGTCACTATGTTTTGCTTGCTGGAAACTTGACTATCCAATGAGCTGCTTTCAATTTCACTATCCTTGTTTAGAAGCAAAAAAATGTTTTACAATTATCAAAAATTGACAAACATCTGATTCATCACACCTGCAGACAGGATGCAGGGATGTACCAATACTGATCCACTCAATCACCTAAGATATATAAAAATATAAAATAAACTGAATCTAGTCTAGGAAAATCCCTGAAATGTTCTTCTCCCTGCCCCTGAAGCAAGTAAGCAAAGTTCTAGGAAACCAGTGTGACTCAGAAAACCATGGAAGTTTACAGCATAGAAAGAGCCATTCAGTCCATCATTTTGGCACTGGCTGTTTGCAGAAGCAAACAGAAACTAATCCCACTGTCCTGTTCTCTCTCCTCAGAGCCTTATGTCTTCTTCTGCTTCTTTTTAAAAGGGAAATTGAATAAATATTTGAAACCTGCTTTAATCTCTTCCATGACAAAGCATTCAAAGGCCCAACAACCATTTGCTTGAAGAAATTTCTTCTAAACTTTTTCCTGATATTCTTAGCAACAATTTTAAATTGATGATCCCTCATGACTAACTCCCTAACCAGAGGCATTAGTCTCTCCCTATTCAACCAATCAAAACTCCTTTTCAAATATATTCATAGCCTCCTCTGCTTCAGTGGAATTAGACCATATCTCAAAACACGTGCCTACCTGCCATTATCTACCTACAATTATCTACTAATTTGATCAAAGAACTCAATCAGATTAGTGAGGCAAAATCTTTATTTCTTAAAGCTACTCTATGATTCCTTAAAAACTGCCAAACTTACTAGGACAATAAATCACATCCCTTACAATGGCTTTCTGCATCTTCTTTTCAAAAAAAATGGTGAAAGGTTCCAACCAGAGGCACTCTTATACTAAACCAGAGCACTAGCACACCACAGCAACCAAATGAAGACCAGCAACTGCTGAACCCACTCTCCCTTTTTAACTTTATTCATCTGGTCCTGCTCCATGTTAGAGATCCAACAGGAATTGTCTGGATTTTCCACACCTCCAACTTGAACTCTTATGATTACTGGAAAATTGGAGAGAATTTTCCCAGGCAAGGGGAGGTGGGCTTGCATGCTTTTGGGTAGTTAAAACCCCTAAAAGTAACATCCATTCGGGATCCCAACACCACCTGCACTCTTCCAGGTTTCATCGGGTCGGGATTAAAGGCGGACAGGAAGCATCCATGCAGCTTGCAGGTAAGTAATTAATAAATTTAAAACAATTAATTAATGTTACAGTCCTTGGTGGCACAGTGGTAATGTCGCTGGACTGGTGATCCAGAGGCTCAGGCTAAGCTCTGGGGGCGAGTTCAAATTCCACCATGGCAGCTGGTGGAATTTAAATTCAGTTAATAAATCTGGAATATAAAGCCAGTCTCAGTAATGACGACCATGATCATCAATTGTTGTAAAAACCCATCTGGCTCACTAATGTTCTTTAGGGAAGGAAATCTGCCATCCTTACCTAGTCTGTTCTACATGTGACTCCAGACCCACAACTGTTGGCTCTCAACAGCCCTCTGAAATTACCTAGCAAGCCACTCAGTTAAAGAGCAGTTAGGGATGGGCAACAAATAATGGCCTAGCCAGCGACGCCTACATCTTATGAAATAATAAAGAAAAAAATTCTGGATTTCCCAGCCAAGGTACCTGTTTCCCCACCTGTTGGCAACTCGCCAGGGTCAACCGAGGCAAGTGTGCAGCAAGAGCTTCTTCACTGAAACTGACAAACTGCTTTGATCAATAAAGTGCTTCAGCCAAGGTTAGGTGATAAAGTAATGCTGTGAACAGCAGCCTGACAGAATGCTATCACTGCTTGACAAATGATTGACAACTTCTTGGGAAGCACTTCACCTATCTAGCACTTCAAACCTTTAGCTGCACTTCCCTGCTGCCAGCCTTCACCATGGCATGGGAGCAGCTTATACAGCTCTATCTTGCACCTCTGTTGGGGTAAGAGGAAAAACAGCATCACAAGCAGCAGCAAGAGGAATAACACCAACAGCAGCAGGTGCTTTTTCCATGCTTCTCCACAGGGCATAAAGAGATAGATAACAAGATCCTGTTAGGAGGCGGCGAGACCCCCAACACAGTGTTTATATCTAGAGGATCAGCTTTCCTGTCATGTCTGAACGCTAATACCACAGGGGGCTCAGGTTTTCATGACAGGTCACTGCTGGCATTTGCAGCCGACTGGAACAAGGCCTCCCTCCCAGTGGAGTAGGTGGGGGCACATTTCCAGTGGCCAATAAGGTGCCTGTCGCCGGGGGGGTGGGGCATCCCTGTTCTTCGCCAAGTTGTGTGCTCTCTTCTCCAGCAAGGAGAGAAAACAGGGGTATGAACGTTTGTAACAACTTGTGTGGTGAGGAGGGAAGGACAACATTTGTAGAGGGTGAATGTGAGGCATGGGTGTGAAAGGGCAATAGGATGAGGGTCAGTGTGAGTATTGGCTACTTAGATGGGGGTATGAGGTGCCTGCAGTGACAGGAATGACTGCAGCTGCAAGGTATGTTGTCCTGAAGAGTGCTGTGCAAGAGAATGCGGGGAAAGATGGTGGGGTACCCACCCCTCATATTTTATATGCCCCACCCCCCTTCCCCCCCCTTGCGATCTAGCCATTGGATTTTTCAAGCTGCAGTAACCACAGGGATGGAGAGGAGACCTAGAAAGGCACCAACACGAATCTGTCACTCTTACCTGGAGGCATCCACCCAGAATATGGGACTTGGCACCTGAAAGTGTTATGCCACTCACCTGTCATGCCTTCCCATCCTGAAGTACTCGAACCTCTTATGGCACTGTCTCCAAGCTAGAGAAGCCACACATCCGCTACTGACTTTCTCCACCACTTCCATCCACACCTGCTTGGTTGAAGAGGCTGTCCCCTTTCTCCCATCCTTGGGAGAGGTCACGTCACTCCAGCCCCTCAGATCCTGCAACAGGGAAGGATTTCTAATTAAACTGGCTATTAAACTGCTTACAGTGGCTCACCAACGCTTGGGACCAGATTTCATGGGGTGGGCGGGGGTGGTGTTGCAAGAGTCAGCTGGTAGCTGACGCACCTGAAAAAAAATGCCGCACCTGCAGCCATAATACGCTGCTGACAGGCTAAACTGGCAGAGAGTGGGACATCCACCCTTCAGTGGGAGGAAATCCTGCCCTGAGAGCTGCCGGCCAATCATGTTTGTCCCAGTCCTAGCAGAACTGATTAGTGGGTGGATACCTCCAGGTAAGAGTGACAGATTCGTGGTGGAGCCTTTCTAGGTCTCCTCTCCATTCCTGTGGTTACTGCAGCTTGAAAAATCCAAAGGCTAGATCGCAAGGTAGGGGGTGGGGCGTAAAAAATATTAGGGGTGGAAGCCCACCACCTTCCCACTCACAGCCAAGCTGACCCCATAATACAGCAGGTGGCGAGCACCAAAATTGGCAGCCCACCCACCATTTTTAGATAAACAATTAATCGTCAATGGAGCTTGTTAACAAGCCAATTGACTTAAATATTATGCTGCTCACACCATAATATGGTTGGCACGGGCAGGTTAACAGGTGTGGGCTGGCCATTTTGTAAACGCAAGTGGTTAAAAGGTGGGAAGAAGGGGAAAGTGATTCGGGGGTGCCTTGGGCGCATCAGGGGCACCCCTCTTTTGTTCCTCTCAGCCTGGTGTCCAAAGCCCATCCCCAACCCCCTCCCTAGGCTGCCCATTCCAGCCCCACCCTAAAAGCAAGGGACTTATCCTGTTCAGGGATCCATTGAAGGTCTGCGTGGGTCTCCTTGCAGTCCCAGCAGCACCCACTAATCAGCTCTGCTGGGACTGGGACAATCAGATTGGCCAGCAGCTTTCGAGGGCAGCACTTCCTCCTACTGAAGAGCAGATGTCCACTCTCTGCCAGTTTAGCCTGCCCGCAGCGTATTATGACTGCGGGGGCGGCATTTGTTTTTCAGGTGCATCAGCTGCCAGCCGACTCTTGCAACACCACCCCCACCCACCCCGTGAAATCAAGTCCCAAATGTTGGTGAGCCATTGTAATCCATGTCATAGTCAGTTTAATCCAAAATCCTTCCTTTGGGCATAATGGGTGTGTCTTCCTGTCCATCCTCCCTGATTGGTTGGAGAACACAGAGGTGGAATGCTAATAAAGTGGTTCAGTGAAAGAGCATGGGCAGACCCCATTCCTTTAGCATTCAGGTTGCCAATCTGCAAATGATCCTGCTGTTCTGGCAGGGTCTACGTCCTGAAAATTATGTCCATTGAATCTGACATTATTGGAAGCATGGATTTCAGATTCCATTGGCATCTTCTGTTCTTTTAACTCTAGATGATCGTTTTGCATCATTCCACATTCTAAAGTCAATATTCTAGCCACTGCACCCCTGTCCTCTGGAATTCTCTTCCAAAGCCACTTTAGCTGGTCAGCTTGCTGCATCTTCAAAAACCTCCTAAGAGCCCCTTTCTGCAATTGTGTCTTCAGCACTCCCAAAATACCTTCACTTCCTCATTATGGTCCCCTTTCATTTGTAAAATGCTCTAAGGCATTATTCTAAATAAGAAGGCCCACATAAAATTCAAGCTGCTGCTATTACTGGGACTGCTGTATAACCAGTGCTGATGGCACATTAAGTACATCATAACAAGACAAATTTTCTTTGAGATTGTAGGAACACCTAGAAATTGTACTGTGGGGTCCAATGGTTCAAGAATTTCTGATGGTAATGGTGACTCTGGATGTGAATTTCTGCATTCAAGGTGAAAAGTGTCTGGAAGGAAACATCCCAGGCAATAGTCACAATGCACATAGTTTTCACTATTCATATTCCTTTGCTGGGGAACAGTGAGCTGGAGAAAAACATTTCAACACTCAACTTGGATTCAAGGAGAGCAGATAAACAATATTGTATGCCTGTGTGCTACCTCTGTATTTTATTTGTGATGCTATGTAGTCTGTTTGCAAAATTCCGAACTCCAACATTTGCACACTTCTAAGTACAGAAAATGTAGTGCCAACAGAATAACATTAATAAAGAAAAACTTGCATTTATATAGTGCCTTTCATGACATCAGGGTGTCCCAAAGCTCAATAAAATATAAGCTTATAGACAATTAAGTATTTTCAAATAGAGTCACTGTTGTAATGTAAGAAACGCGACAGTCAATTAACACACAAGCTCCCAAACATAGCAATGTGCTAATAATCAGACAATCTGTTTCAGTGAAATTGGTTGAGTGATAAATATTGTCCAGAATATCAAGAGTACTTCCTTTGCTCTTCTTCAAAATATGCCATGGGATCTTTTATGCCCCTCTGATAGGGCAGATGGGTACTCGGTTTAACATCTCATTTGAAAGGCAGCACCTCTGACAGTACAGCACTCCCTCAGTACCACAAGAGAGTGTCAGCCTTGATTTTTGTGCTTTGTCCTGGAGTGAAGCTTGAATCTACAACCTCCTTACTCAGGTGATACTCAACTGAGCCACAGTTGACGTTCCTGTGACAATTTTAAGAATAGTGCCCTTTTACACCCATCAGAAATTGTCCACACCAGCTTTATTGTTGCATGAGCAATATATTTTACAAATGAAAGCTTTTGGCACCATTAAAAGCATTAGCTATCACAAAGTGCCATTTTGGCTGAAGTTACTGAGCCTGACAGTGCTAACAAACAAACTAGAGATCATTAGTGAGTGCCACTGGGCACTGATTATGGGGGTACAGAAGGACATGATTCCCAATGTTATTAATTTAACAGTATTTCAACAAAACAACGTGCATTTATGTAGCACCTTTAATATCCCAAGTTACACAACAGCATTAAGGCAGACGACCAAATGTTAGGTTCAAGAGGTTGGTTTTGAGGAGTGTCTTAAATGAGGAAAGAGAGGTAGAAAGGTGAACAAGTTTAGGGTCAAAATTCCAGAGCGTAGGGCCCCGACAGTTGAAGGCATGGCGAGCAATAATGGAGCAATTAAGATGAGGGATGTGCAAGAGGTTAGCATTGAAGGAGCACAGATATCTGAGGGTTGTAGGGCTGGGGAAGGTTACAGAGCTAGGGAGGGGTGAGGCCATAGAGGAATTTGAAAATAGGTTGAGAATTTTAACTCTCATTTAACTCTAGATGATCATTTTGCTTCATTCCACATTCTAAAGTCTATCTTCTAGCACTGCACTCCTGTCCTCTGGAATTCTCTTCCAAAGCCACTTTAGTTGGTCAGCTTGCTGCATCTTCAAAAACCTCCTAAAAGCCCCTTTCTGCAATTGTGTCTACAGCGCTCCCAAATACCTTCACTTCCTCATTATGGTCCCCTTTCATTTGTAAAATGCTCTGAGGCATTATTCTAAATAAGAAGGCCCACATAAAATTCAAGCTGCTGCTATTACTGGGACTGCTGTATAACCAGTGCTGATGGCACATTAAGTACATCGTAACAAGACAAATTTCCTTTGGTAGTTACTGAGATTGTAGAAATGATACTGTGGGGTCCCTCTATGGCCTCACCCCTCCCTAGCTCTGTAACTATATGCTAACCTCTCGCATATCCCTCATCTTAATTGCTCCATTATTGCCCGCCATGCCTTCAACTGTCGGGGCCCTAAGCTCTGGAATTCTAACCCTAAACTTGTTCACCTCTCTACCTCTCTCTCGTTGCTTAACACCGAGCCAATGTAGAACAGTGAGCACAGGGATGATAAATGAATGGCGCTTGACGCAAGTTAGGATATGGGCAGCACATTTTGGGATGAGCTCAAGTTTAACTAGGGTGGAGGTTGGGGGGCTGGTCGACATTGGAACCGTCAAGTCTAGAGGTAACAAAGATGTGGATGAGGGTTTCAGTAGCTAATGAGCTGAAAAAGGAGGGGAGTTGGGCAATGTTACCGAAGTGGAAGTAGGCGGCTTTTGATTTCAAGCAGATGTCAGAAAAAAATGTGATGTTTTAACTGTTCTTTATCCTCCAGAGTATTGGTATCAACATACAATACAGGTCAATGCCAACACTGGCTTTGCAGCCAACAGGAGCTGGGTATTACACTTTCAGTTGATAGTTTCCTTTCTTTGGGATTAGATCCAGGATTTGCAGAGCATTCAACCTAGCCTCCCAATCCTTTACATTATTGTTTTATCAGAGAAGGTCATCCTTCAGTTGAGATGTTACACATAGTTATTGACTGCCTGCTGAAAGATTTCATTGCATTTTTAGAAGAACAGTAGAAAGTTCTCCTGATGCTTCATCAACATTGCCAACATTGCACTTGAGTTAGTGATGGTGCAGATACGTGGTCGGAAGGTCATCTTGGGATCAAATATGGCATCAAAATTGTGAACAGTCTGATTCAGCTCAGCCACAGTATTGGAGTATCTCAGCATTAATGAAATAGATCTATTCAGATCTTTTGCACAATCATATTTCCCAAACCAATACACCTGATATCACTGATAAGATGCACTTGCACACAAAAATATCCAAAAAATTTTAAATACTAAAGTGATAAATGCCCTTCCCTTGCAAATTTTCTAACCTCTTTCTTCTCTCAAAGGCATTAATTCTTCCTTAAATAGGGTTTCATGGATTCTTGACATTCTCCTGACTTGAATGACTTAAGCCATTCTTTAGGTGTGAGTCCAGAAATCGAGCATAGCCAGGCTATTTGAACACAGGATTCAAGAGCACATATGCAGTCTATGTTAGTTTAGCTGAACTCAGCAGGGTGACTACAATTGGCCTCAGTGGCCTAGGGCTGGAAGGGGGTGCAAAATCCAACAGAGTTCCTGATCAAGGTTCTGTGATTCCTGCTGTTAAATGTGCATGTCAGGGGAGGACAGGAACATATACACCTGTGGCACACCACCTAGCCAAATAGCCTATCAAGACTTATTGTCTAGATGCACACATGAAGAATGCCACCATCTAAATGCACGACCTCTACCACCAAGAAGGATAAGAGCAGCAGATGCATGGAAACACCACCACCTGTAAATTCCCCTCCAAGCCACACACTATCCTGAATTGGAACTATATCGACGTTCCTTCACCGTCACTGGGTCAAAATGCTGGAACACCTTTCCTAACAGCACTGTAAGTGTACCTACACCACATGGACTGCAGCAGTTCAAGGAGGCAGCTCACCACCAATTGTCCTTCTCAAGGACAATTAGGGATAGGCAATAAATGCTGGTCTGTGAAAAAATAAAAAAAAGCCCACCTGAACAAAATATTGAATGTCTGCCAGCAACATGGAATCATATCCCAACGAAACTGCACCGTCAGGAGAGGAGCAAAGAAATTTGGAGGGAGAAAAATATAGCTCTTGGGAACTACTTGCTATATGTCCACGCGTAAGAAAGGGGTCTAGTAAATACTCACCAAGGCACTTAGTTTAGTGACAGTGGAAAACTTCTTGACTACGTTGCTCCGGTCTGTCTCCCTGTGCGTCATTGTGTCTGAAAAAGTGATGTGCAAGAACCCGGTACTGAGATGCCCATCTGGCTTTGTCTGTAACAATCCAAATGATGTGTATTAATATATAATATATAGCATATAATTTTCATGTCTATTGGAAGAATACAGTTGAAAGTAAAACATTCCTGGCATCATGGTATTGAGACACATCTTTATAAAGGGAAAGAAGGGCAGTCTTGCATTAGTATTGCATCTTTCATAATCCTGGAAGTCCCAAAGCACTTCACAGCCAATGAGTTACTTTTTGAAGTGTGGTCACTGTTATAACTTGGGAAATGCAGAAGCCAATTTGTATAAAGCAAGGGGCCACAAACAACAAGATACATGACCAGGTAGTCTTTTTTTAGTGATGTTGATAAATATTAGCCAGGACGCCAGGATAATTCCTTTGCCCTTTTTCAAATAGTACCGCGGGATCTTTTATGTCTGCCTGAGGAGAAAATTGGGGCCTTGGTTTTAACGTTTCATCCATAAAGCAGCACTGCCAGAAGTGCAGCACTCCCTCAGTACTGCACTGAAATGCCAGCCTGGATCATGTGCTCAAAGCATTGGAATGAGACTCAAATCCATAAGTTTCTTACTCAGAGGTGAGAATGCTACCACTGAGCATGGTCAACATCTTTGGAAAAAGGAAAGAAAGTGAGGATAGAGTAAGTTTATTTCAAAGTACTGGGGCGAGAGGAGCAGCATGGCCTTTAACAGTGAGAGAAAGAGAGAGCTGCAATGTGGCCTTTAACAGTGAGAGAATGCAAGAAGCAGCGGGGCCATTAACAACGAGAGAGTGCGAGAGGAGCAGCAGGACCATTAACAGTGAGAGAGTGCAAAAGTAGCAGCGAGGCCATTAACAGTGAGAGAGCGGGAGGAGCAGCGTGGCCATCAACAATGAGAGTGCGAGAGGAGCAGCAGGACCATTAACAGTGAGAGAGTGCGAGAGGAGCAGTGGGGCCATTAACAGTGAGAGTGTGAAAGTAGCAGTGGGGCCATTAACAGTGAAAGAGCGGGAGGAGCAGCGGAGCCTTTAACAGTGAGCGAGTGAAAGAAGAGCGTGGAGAGAGAATGACGAGAGACCATTTCTAGTCTTTAAAGTAAAAGTAAGGTCTTTAGTTTGTGTTAAGGTCTCTAGTCTTTTTTTCTTAAATATAGCTTGTTAAGTGTAAGATCGACATTGTAATTTTTTTTTACACACCAGTAAAGTGTAAAGAGTGAGGGATTCTTTAAGTGTAAAGAGCATGGATACGAAAGTAATTAATTAAGTAATTAAATAAAGTACGATAGAGATGGCAGGATGGGTGATGTGTTCCTGCTGCAGCAAGTAGGAGCTGCTGGACACCAAGGTGATCTAGAGCGAGTGTTTGCAGATCGAGGAACTTCGGATCTGAGTTAAGGAGCTGGAGTCCGAGCTGCAGACATTGCGCCACATCAGGGAGGGGGAAAGTTATCTGGACACTTTGCTCCAGGAGGTGGTCACACCCCTCAGATTAGGTAATTCAAAATTGGTCTGTGATCAGGGACAGGAGGATGTGACTGCAAGTGAAGCAGGTATGGGGACCCAGGGGGTAGCGTTCGAGGAGCCTAGGCCCCTGCAACTTTCCAACAGTTACAAGGTTCTTGCAAGCTGCATGGGTGAGAGCAGGAACTGCAGGGAGGATGAACAAACTGACCAGAGCACTGCCACAGCACTGTGGTACAGGGAGCCATTCAAGTCGGGGGAGGAAATAGGAACGTAGTAGTGGTAGGGGACAGAATAATTAGGGGGGCAGATAGTGTTCTCTGCAGCCATGAGCGTGAGTCCCGAAGGCTGTGTTGCCTGCCCGGTGCCAGGGTAAAGGACATCCCCTCAGGGCTGGAGAGGAACTTGGAGTAGGAGGGGAGGGATCCAGTTGTTGTTGTCCAGGTTGGTACCAACGACATTGATAGGACTAGAAAGGAGGTTTTGCTGAGAGAATTTGAACAGTTAGGAGCTAAATTAAATAGCAGAACCTCCAAGGTAGTTATCTCAGGATAACCATCTGAGCCACTGGCAATCAGGCATACGGTAAAAAAAGTCAAGGAGTTAAATGCGTGGCTCAAAGATTGGTGTGGGAGGAATGGGTTTCAATCCAAGGGGTGCAGGTACCAGTACTTGGGTAGAAGGGAGCCATTCCAGTGGGACGGGCTTTACTTGAACCGTGCTGGGACAGTGTCCTGGCTAATCAAATAACTAGGGTTGTAGAGAGGACTTTAAACTAAATGCGTTGGGTTTGGGGGGCGGGGGGCGGTTCTGGAGAGGGGATATGTAGGCTAACAAAGCAAAAGGATATGGCAGCATTGCAGGGCAGCTATTTAGGTATTAATGCCCAGAGTGGGACAGGAAGGGACAGAGAGTGTACAAACATAAAAAAAGCAGCAAATAGGGTCAAAGGGGGAAAAAAAATGGTAAAAAGGCAAAATTAATAGCTCTTTACTTAAATGCACGTAGAATTCTGAACAAAATAAATGGACTAATGGCACAAATAGAGGTTAATAGGTATTATCTTATAGCTTTATGGAGATGTGGTTACAAGGAGATCAAAGCTAGGAACTAAATATTCAGGGGCGTGAGGCTTTTTGAAAGTACAGGCAAGAAGGAAAGGGCGATGGGGTACCTTTGTTAGTACGAGATGGAATAAGTACAATAGCATGAAATGATCTTGGATCGGCAGATGTAGAATCCATATGAGCGGAGGTAAGAAATAACAAGGGGAAGAAGACACTGGTGGGAGTAGTCTATAGGCCCCAAAACAGTAGCTATACTGTAGGACAGAAAATAAATCATGGGATAATGAGGGCATGTAAAAAAGGCAGTAGTTTAATCATGGGTGACTTTAATCTTCATGTAGATTGGGAAAACCAGAGGTAGCCACGAGCAAGAATTCATAGTGTATTCGGGACAGTTTCCTAGAACAATGTGTTGTGGATCCAACCAGGGATCAGGCTATTTTGGATCTGGTAATGTGTAATGAGGCAGGTTTAATAAATGATCTCAGAGTAAAAAGATCCCCTAGGAAACAGTGACCATAACATATAGAGGTTAGTGAAATTTGGGTCAGAAGCAACTGTGCTAAACTTAAAATAAGGGTAATTACAAAGGAATGAGGGCAAAGTTGGCTGGAGTGGGCTGGGAAAGGAGCTGAGCAGAAAAGATGTTTGATGAACAATGGCAGACATTTAAGAAAATAGTTCTTGACTCACAACAAAGATATATCCCAGTAAGAAAGAAGGATTCTAGGAAGGGGGATAAACCAAACATGGTTAACCAAGGAGTTAAGGATAGTACCAAATTGGAAGAAAAAACATACAATGTGGCAAAGGTTAGAGGTAAGCCAGAGAATTGGGAAAGTTTTAGAAACCAACAAAAAATGACCAAAAAAATAAAGAGGGAGAAAATAAACTTTGAGGGCAAACTAGCAAGCAGTATAAAAACGGACAGTAAGAGCTTCTTTAATTATAGTAAAAGGAAGAGAGAAACCAAAGTGAGCATAGGCCCCTTAGAGAATGAGGCTGGAGAAATAATAATAGGGAACCAGGAAATGGCAGAGGAGTTGAATAAATACTTTGCTTCAGTCTTCACAGTAGAAGACACTAATAGTATTCCAAAAATACTAATCAAGGGGCAAAATTGGGGGGGGGGGGAGAAATAAATACAATAACTATCACGAGAGAAAAAGTACTAGGGATACTAATGGGGCTAAAGGGCAGTAAGCCCCCTGGACCTGATGGGTTGCATCCTAGGGTATTAAAGGAAGTAGCTACTACCAGCGGATGCACTGGTAGTAATCTTCCAAGAATGCATAGATTCTGAAAAAATCCCAGAAGATTGGAAAACTACTAAAGTAACACCCTTATTCAAAAACAGTCAGCTATAGGCCGGTTAGCTTAACATCGGTCATTGAGAATAAAGGATGTAATAGCCGACCATTTAGAAATGCATAATATAATCAAGCAGAGTCAGCATGGCCTAATGAAGGGGAAATCATGCCTGACAAATTTATTAGAATTCTTTGAGGAGGTAGCAAGCAGGATAGATAAAGGGGTACCAGTAGATGTAGAATATTTGGATTTCCAAAAGGCATTCAATAAGGTACCTCACATAAGGCTACTTAATAAGATAAGGGCCCCATGGTGTTGGGGGTAGTATATTAGCATGGATAGAGGATTGGCCAACTAATAGAAGACAGAGTTGGGATAAGGGGGGCATTTTCAGGATGGCAACCTGTAACTAGTGGTGCAGTGCCATAGGGATCAGTGCTGGAGGACAATTATTTGCAATATATATTAATGACTTGGATGAGGGAAGTGAATGTACTATTGCCAAGTTTGCGAAGACAAGTGGTGAGGATGACACAAAGAGTCTACAGAGGGATATAGACAGGTTAAGTGAGTGGGCAAAAATTTGGCAGATGGAATATAATGTGGAAAAATGTGAGGTTATGCATTTTGGCAGGAAGAATAGAGGAGCTGAATATTATTTAAATGGAGAAAGACTGCAGAAAGATACAGCACCGAGGGATTTGGGAGTCCTCGTGCATGAAGCCCAAAAAGCTAACATACAAGTTCAGCAGATAATAGGGAAGGCAAATGGGATGTTGGCCATTATTTCAAAGGGAATGGAGTATAAAAATAGGGAAATCTTGCTAAAACTTTACAAGGCACTAATTAGACCCACCTAGAATAAAGTGAACAGTTTTGGTCCCCTAATCTAAGGAAAGATATACTGGCATTGAAGTCAGTCCAGAGAAGGTTTACTAGGTTGATCCTGGGTATGGAAGGATTTTCTTATGAGGAGAGGTAGGTTGGGCCTGTAGTCATTGGAATTTAGAAGAATGAGAGGCGACTTTATTGAAACATATAAGATTCTTAGGGGACTGACAGGGTAGATGCTTAGAGGTTGTTTCCCCTTGTGGGAGAGTCTAGGACCAGAGGGCATAATCTCAGAGTAAGGGGTTGCCCATTTAAGACAGAGATGAGGAGGAATTTCTTCTCTCAGAGGGTAGTGAATCGGTGGAATTCTTTATTGCAGAGGGCTGTAGAGGCTGGGTCGTTAAGTATATTCAAGGCTGAGATAGACAGATTTTTAAATCAGTAAGGGAATCAAGAGTTATGGGGAAGAGGCAGGAAAGTGGAGTTGAGGATTATCAGATCAGCCATGATCTCATTGAATGGTGGAGCAGATTCGATGGGCCAAATTGCCTACTTCTGCTCCTATGTCTTATGATCTCTCCCTCCCCCTCCACATTTCATGTAAAGAAAAATGATTTATCTGCAACGATTTGATTCGTTGAACTTTATCACATACTAGAATGTCCTTGAATCATGCCAGCCTATCCACTAAATCACTCCATGACATCTGCAATGAGATGCCTCCTCAACCTCATTGGGAATAAAAGGGCTAGAATTTCCTTCTATCCAAAGAGGTGATCCGGAGCTCTCTTTTTAGGCAATCCCTCAGAATAAAGGATGATTCGCTTCCACTCTGCTTCAATGAGTTCCGAGATGACTGATAAGTCCAATGTGCAATCTGCAGACTCTGCCACGTGTGGGGTAGTGGTGTTTGAAGGGTTGGGTAGCTGGGGCATTGGAACATTTGTATGCTCCCTCCGATGCCCAACTTTGCTTCTGCAGATTCCCAATGGTCTCTCAATATGTTTGGTGCATTCCTGAAGGAGCTTTCTTCATTTTGATTGGTCACAAGCCAGGATTTCCCCATGAGTCGGTGGGTATGATTGGCCTCTTTATGGATGCTTTGAGGGCATCCCTAAAGCGTTTTCACTGTCCTCCTGGGAGTCTCCAGCCGCAACTGAGTTCCAAGTAAAGCACTTGTATCGGGAGTCTGGTGTCAGGTAAATGAATACCTTGTTCTGCCCAGCGGAGCTGTTTTTGAATGATTAACACCTCAATGCTGGGCAAGTTGGCTTGGGAGAGGACACTGCCGTTGGACGGCCTTCCTTGCCACCAGATTTGAAGGATCTTGCGAAGGCATTGCTGTTGGTATTTCTCCAGTGCTTTGAGGTGCTTGATGTAGGTTATCCAGCTCTCCAAGGCATATAGGACCGTGGGGATCACTGCTGCCTGGTAAACCATGATCTTAGTCTTGGCTTTGAGATCCTGGTCCTCAAATACTCCTTTCCACAACTGACTGAATTCTGAGCTGGCACATTGTAGATGATGTTGAATTCTGTTATCTATGTCTGTCTTCATCAAGTGGAGGCTCCCAAGATAAGGAAAATGGTCCACAGTTCTGCCGAAGGGCCATGAAGGCTCGAAACGTTAACTGATTTCTTCTCCGCCGATGCTGCCAGACCTGCTGAGTTTTTCCAGGTAATTCTGTTTTTGTTTCACATTTTCCAGGATCTTGCTGTTGATCTTAGTTGACCGGGGTGGGTGTTTTGCTGTGAGGTCTGGTTGGAAAATGGCCTTAGTTTTTCGGGTGTTTAGTGAAAGGTCCATTTTCTCATATGCTTCGGAAAAGGATTTGACAATGACCTGGAGCTCAGTTTCTGAGTGAGTGCATGCACTGAGCAAGTGCATACTGAAGCTCTATGACTGAGGTTGGAGTGGTTTTGACTTTGAATTGAAGATGTGTAGGTTGAACAATTTCCCATCTGTTCTGAAGGTTATCTCTATGCCTGTGGGTAATTTGCTGGAGGTGAGGTGCCATATTGCAGTGAGGAAAATGGAGAAGAGAGCTGATGCAATGACACAGCCTTGTTTGAACCCAGTTTTCACTGAGATAGGGTTTGTGGAGGTTCCATTGGTGAGAATCACAGGCTTGCATGCCATCATGGAGTAGGCAGAGGATGGTAAAAAGTTTTTGAGGTCAGCCAAATTTAAGGAGGATACTCTCTAAGCATTCATGGTTGACAGAGTCAAAAAGTAGGTGCCTAATCCTGGAAAACTATCGGGGATACAACATTCTCAGTCTTAGACCCCTGGAGTTTAGTCGATATTCACAGTACTACTTCTTTGATTCTCTTCATTATTTAAGATTTTCAACTTTCACCATTGGCAAAACAAATTTCAGAAATGAAGTCACGAGTCCAAACCCGTCTACTTTTAGAGTTGATAATGCAAACCTTCCAACTCGCTAGTTTCTGAACAACGGCAGTAACAGATGAAGAGGATCAATGGCCCAGAAATTAATAGGAAAATAATGCAAAGTCATGCTCACTGTTATTATTAGTTCACCAAAAAAAAGTCAGCCATTTTTGGCAAAGAGATACACTACAGGTTCCAATTATCTACAAATTGCTGGGCGATTTGTGCCACTCCATCATTAGCCTGGAGAAAACCCAAAAATTGCAGCCTTGCTATGAGCCTCTCTTTCCCCATTATAATTAATTGCAAGTTGAGAAATCGTTGGATTTGCAAAATAACTGCAAATTAATTTCGTTGTTACCATTTAGGGTTAGTAATTATTGTTATAAGGGTAATGAAATGATTTATGGTTCCAAGTTGAAATTCCAGTTTGGGACTCCCAAAAAGGTAGAAAATGAAGCTGTGGAGTCTCACTCCAGCAGGTGGTGAACTGTCCTTAGAGGTTTGTTAAGTATTTTTTGTTTTGGCAGTATTTTTGTGTCCATCATGCCATCCACATTACTGTTCGCAACAGAAGGCAATAATTTTCATGATGTAAAGTTGTTTTGACATTCAGAAGTTCAAAATAGATTTCTTTTAGAAAATAATTTTGGGTTACCGTGTAAGAGCAAAAATGTTTGCACATGTTGCACACCTACCATGCCGTCTCTCATCATTAATTTCTCAAGGACCAGTACAATTACCAAACACAACTGGGTTACAATGTCCTCCTGCTTATTTTTAATTTCTTTCTACTTTTCCTTTATCTCTCTCTTAACCTACTCTTTCCCTCTTTAGTTCTCCTTCTGTCTATAACTTGACTCAAATCACCACATTTCATAAGAAATAGGAGCAGTAGGCCACTCGGCCCCTCAAGCCTGCCCCCCATTTAATAAGATCATGGCTGATCTGCCCAAGGCCTCAACTCCTCTTTCGTGCCAGCTCCTCATAGCCCTCAACTCCCCGATATTTCAAAAATCTATCATCCTCCTCTTTAAATACTTCTGTGATCTAGCCTCCACAACTCTCTGGGGTAGAGAATTCCAGACATTCACTACCCACTGAGAGAAAAAATTCCTTCTCATCTCAGTTTTAAATGCGTATCCCCTTATTCTATAGCTATGTACCCTAGTTCGAGATTCTCCCACTAGTGGAAACATCTTCTCAACATCTAAACTGTCAAGCCACCTCAGAATCTTGTACGTTTCAACAAGGTCACCCCTCATTCTTCTAAACTCTAATGAATAAAGGCCTAACCTGTTTAGCCATTCTTGATAAGTCAACCCCTTCATCCCAGGAATCAGCCTAGTGAATCTCTTTTGAACTGCCTTCAATGCCAGTATATCCTTTCTTAAATTGGGGACCAAAACTATACACAGTACTCCAGGTGTACTTTCATCTCCATCACTGATTTTATTTTCTCTATTCTTAAATTTAATTGGTTAAGAAGATAGATCATTGATCCCAGATGTGACTCCAAAATCGCTTGTTGCACAAATATAGTGTAAAATATAGATCTTAAGGGTGATGTAAGAAAGTCCAATTCACATCTCACATCGCAAGAAGTGCCATTCCAGTCATTTCTGGGCTATTGAGACTCAGCACAGTTAGAATCAGGCTAACTTGCTCAGCCCAACTTTCTGTCTCTCTTTTGCAGCTACATCTGCATCTAGGTGTCCCTGGAGAGGGGGCATGAGATGTCTGCCATACACTGGAGGCCTTCGGGGACCAGGGGTACCAGAGGGACTGGAGTGCATCATCAACCTCGGGAACGTCATTTTAATTTGACTTAAGTTTCCTTTAAAGTTTAATTTTTATTTTGTTAAAGTTTACTAGTGTGTGTCCCTTTAAGAAGGGGGAACTCATTAGCTTCATTTAAATATTTGATTTAAAAACCATCATTGGTTCAAATAAAAGAAGTAGAATCTGGTGGCAACGCATCTGCATCAGTTAGAGTTTATGAGAGGCCAGATAAAGAAGTGAGTTAAGTCAAACTTGAAGATGACAAACGTGCAGATAAGAGTCTCAACAATGAGTCTGTGATATAAGTAAGCTTTGATGAACACCTAATACAACTGACCTTAAAAATAAAGCAATAAGCCACCTAATGTGTATTAAACAGAATAACTCAAGAGTTATTGATAACCAAAGCCTTCAGACAGCTAAAGGAGTTCCTGTATCCTCAACCAATTTGCCTTTTCACACCTTTAGTATTTCTTATCAGTTTTGTTCAATTGATTGCATTCTCAATCTGAAGGCTGGGGGTTCAAGCCTCCCTCCAAGACTTGAGAGCATAGACTAGAGAGCTATTTCTGTGCAATACTGAGGGGAGTACAGAATTGTTTGTTTAACATCCAGAACAGAATATCTCAAAGGTGCTGTCAAGTGAGTGTTATGGATTCCATTTATTTGAAGATGAGAGTATCCTGGCCAACATTACTTTCTCATCCAACATCACCAAAGATACACTGCTCGGTCATTCATCTCACTGTCGTTTACAGGTCCTTTGTGTGCAATAACAAGTGACAGTTCATAATTCATTGCCTTGAGTTGCTAGGAGGCGTTTCCTACATTAAAACAGCAACTGCTCTTCAAAAGTACTTCATTGGCCGCAAAGCGCTTTTGGGATGTGCAGAGATCATGAAAGGCACTACATAACTGCAAGGTTTTATTTCCCCCTTTTATAGATACAAGTTTTTCTCTTTCATTTCATTTAAATACCTACTAACACTGCCATTTGAATTCTTCAATAAGACCTGACAACTACAGTCAGTCCAAACACCAACTATTCTGACTCTAAATTTATGGAAAAGATTTTTCCACTAAGAATAAAGTCGAATGTTTACATGGGTGCAAGAAACGTTAGTGCATCCATAATCGTGGCAAAAATTCGCATAACATGAGGATTCACATAACAAATTCTGTAAAAGACTCTGGAAATAAAGGCATCAGGTTTATTTGATTCAAAGGCTGCAGCAAACTGGGCAAGGCAGTCTAGAAATCAGGGCCAGCGACTCAAAAATAAGTGATTTTCAGTAAAAAAAAAAGCAGTAAAAATCACGAGTAAAATTGGCTCTATTCGTCTTTATTTATCTCAGCCCCTCTTCCCAAAAATATTTGTTTAGATGAAAAACGTTAAAACACGACGCGTTTCTGTCATAGGTTACTTACAACTGCAAAATTTATAAAAAAATTCAGCGAGTTTACATCAATTTATTTCCAGTCCTATTTCTTCCGTTAGCCTTTTCGCCCGTTACCCAGGGAAACGCTCGCGCTTTCGGAACCCCCACCCCCCCCCCCCTTCAGGCACAGCCGGGCATCAATGCTTAGGATGGCCAATAGATTTCATGTATCGAGGTCACGTGGAACATAGGTAGCCTATCAGGATTCTGGAAAACCTCGAAGGCTAAGACTCTTGTTGGTCCAAAAATTCAGTGCTGCAGTTGCTGTGATGTTTTTAAGCGCAGTTTTCTGACTGAATTACATCCTATATACGGAGAGACCTTTTATTCATTAATTGGATATTGATTCGTACAGCGATCGTTCAGGCAAATACCGACCTGCTAGGAAAGACAAGGTACTTTAAATTGTAGATTAAATTTCCCAAAGGCACTTTAGCACCATTAATTTTCCTGAACCGGGTGCTATTTTCCAACTAAGAATATTCGGGCAACCTGCTCCTTGTCAACTCTTTGTCTATGTTTTTTTTTGTGGTAAACGAACGTTAGCAAGAGTGATGACTCCCCTGTCATATTATTCCCTCCCATAATAGGAGTAAAGAGTAAAACATACTTGACTGTGCACTCACCAATCTGCCTGTCGAAGGTGCATGTCTCCATGACAATATTGGGAGGATGACCACCGCACAGTCCTTTTGGAAATGAAGTCCAATTCTCACACTGAGGACGCCTTCCATCATGTGTGGCACTACCACAGTGCTAAGCGCAATAGATTCAAAACAGTTCAGCAGATCAAACTGGGCATCCATGAGGCATTGATGGCCATCAACAGCAACAGAATTTTATTTCACCACAATCTGTAATGTCATGACCCGGCATATCCTTCACTGAACCATTACTGTTGTGATATGATGTGCTTGCACCTTTAAGGAAGTGTATCACAAACCATTGTCAATCATTACTACCTCAATGGGATATGATATATTAGTCCCATGACTTGAAGTCAGTCTGCAAACAGCAGGAGCAGAGATTAGATGTACAATACTTAGTCTCCCAGTTAACTCTATCTGCATATAGTCTTATCTTCAAAAAGAATCGACATTTTTGCACCAATCCTTGTGTTATGATTGGAATGTTTAGAAGAACAACGTAATGTGGTGACAGCATAGTTTTAAACATTTGACTGAGCAGAATACAAGCCTCAACCCCTCACATCTGGCAAAGAAAAAGACGTGTGAAAGTGAAGAAACTATCAAAACACGCCCTGTGTAAGTGATTCTGCAGTTCTGCAAGAATCCTACTCACACTGTTCATTGTTCTAGGAATGCACCTCACTCTAGGCAGCAGGCATCGAGTCCCAGTAAGATTGTCTAAATCTGGGAGAGCTTAAACAGTAAAAGTCTACCTGCTGTGAAGTTTCAATGGGAACAGAAATTAAACAGCACACTCCAGGTGGTCTTGCTTTAAGTAGAACTCCACAGACATGAGAATTCATTACTGGAGGTATGGGAAAACTAAATACTACAGATTCGGCTGGGAAGAAGAATGTATCCAGAAACAGTTCCTAACTGCTAAAAGAAGCCTGTAAAAAAAAAAAGGTTTTTCACTGTTTGCTTTCACTTTTGAAGTCCTGCAGCCATTTTCCTGCCTAAATCACTGCTTTGTAGCTTATGTAAATCTCAGAAAAATCAGAAAGAGCCCAATAGCACCACCACTGCAGTCAAGCAAGTAACCCATGACCAGCTAAGGCAGTGGCCACTAAAGGTACTGCAACTCAGAGCTAAATTAACTCTAAAATAGCTGGGTGAAACTTGCATAGCTGTCAAAAGCTCTAGATAACATTAAAAATCCTGCAAAATGCTAAAAGATAACCATAAAATTTCCAACACGCAATTGAAAGACAACAGAACTCCTATCTGAATTTACTTTGTTCTGCCAATGCACCGAGCTGTGTTTTCTGGACTTTAATATTTCCGAACCAGATAAGCCATTAAAATTGCTATCGGCAATGAAGGCCTCCACAGATTGAACGCATCAGGCCTATCCAACGGCCATCTTAAAAATCCAGAAAAAATATAGCCAACACTCGAAGATCAGTTACAAGTGAAGCTCAACTTCAGAATATAGTATATAGAATTAGTGTCCTTTAGGCAACAACTGACAGAGACCATTGATCAGTTCATAAGTAGATGCAGAGACAGGGGGCATGATTGTGATTTTACAGCAGCAGAACTAGCCGACAGAATAATCGAGCTTGTGATAGCATCTACCACAATGGAAACGCTAATACAAAGCAGATGCAAGTACAAAGTCATACTAATGGGTAGACAGAGTCTACAGGCTATGTGTAATTCGTCCATCATCAGCAGAATAGCCAATGCAGGCAAGTCTGATAAGCAGTGCGGGAGGTGCGGACTCGTACGTGCATCCAGAAATTGCCTAGCTTTTAATGCAGTATGTAAGCCATGTGGTTCAACGTCACAAGAAGCCACAACCAGAGGCCAGACAGTAAGCATTCTAAACAACCAAAAATGTGTACCGAACAGCTTCAAGACAAGATCCACAAAATGTCTAGCCAAGCTACACAGTCAGATGATGCGAATGACCAGATCATTGACACAGGAAGTGAGCAGACATGCAACGCAGTGATTAACAAAGACTGTATTGGCACCAATAGTAATACCAGCAGGAGATTTTGCCATCATCCACAGATTATATGCCCATAATTGCAGGGTCAGCGTAATCTATATGCAAAGCTGGATACTGATGCAGATGCAAACATCCTTTCACTTCGCACACTGAAATGTATGTATCCATAAAAGTGGCAAAGTGATGATTCAACCAACCAACGCCAAACTCACCATGTGCCATTGGAAACCCCGCGCATACACTGGGAGAAGATCACCTAACTTTGCAACGTAGACCAGCAGCTGACACGCTTTGCAGAACAGTTCGAACCAAAAACATATACCCATTCCGAATTTGCACACTTCATCCCACTGCGGAACCAATGCGGAATTACTGTTGGCAGACAAGTGCAGGCAAACCTCCCCAGTCATCACTCATCCATACTCCCAGGTCTACGTGATGCATTACTCAAAAAACGGGAAGATGAAAGATGCCCATGACTGTCATGCAGGTAACGAATTGCCCAATCTGAGCATCGGACAGAAAGTTCAAGTACAACACCCAAATTATTGCACCTGGAATCCAACAGAAATTGCCAATATATACCTAGAACCAAGGTTGTATCACGTACGAACAACAAATGATATGGCAGTGCAATGAAAAAGATGCCAAATCAGAACAATATCATAAACAGAGACTCCCAAGTATTCCTGTTGCAAACAGAACATGGTCTAAGACTCAACAAAAACAAAGTACCCCAAACAGCATTCTGAAAATGTACAACAGCATCTGGCAAAACTCTTCATAACTGAAGTTGGACAGATAAGCATTTACATTTCAGAGACTTGTAAATTTATTGTTCTGTGTTAAAATACATGCAGGCACAATGTTATTTGCTTTTGCTTTCATGTAAATAGTTTGATTCTTTAAAGATAAACCTTTAGTTTAAAAGAAGGGGGATGTTGTGATATGTTGTGCATGCACCTTTAAGATAGCATATCTTAAATTACTGTCGATCAATACTACTTTGACACGATAAAATATATTAGTCCCATGACTTGAAGTCATTCTACAAGCAGCAGTAATAGACATTAGATGTAGAATACTTAGTCTTCTAGTTAATTCTATCTGTATATAGTATTAACTTCAAAAAAACCCACATTTTTTTCACCAATGCTTGTGTATAATTGATACATTTACACCGAGTACAAGAAGGATGTAACAATTACCATCAAATCAGTGGATCAACCCTGGTTCATTGAGTTTAGAAGAGATACCAGGAGCAGTTTCAGACATATCTAAAAATGATGTCAACCTGGTGTAGCTACAACTTAGGACTACATGCTAAGTATTAGAAGCAACATGCTATAGACAGAGCTAGGTGATCCCACAACCCCAAAACTAATTTGATCAAAGCTGTGCAGTCCTGCCTTCTCAAGTGGTTAATTGTGATAGACAATTAACAACCAGGAGGAGGAGGAGGCTCCATGAACATCCCCATCCTCAATGATGACAGAGCCCAGCAAAAGTGCAAATGTCAAAACTGAAGCATTTGCAACCATCTTCAGCTAGAAGTGCTGACTGGATGATCCATGTTGGCCTCCCAAAGTCCCAACCATTGCAGAAGCCAGCCTTCAGCCAATTCAGTTCATTTCCAAGTGGTAGCAGGAAACAGCTACACGCAGTGGACACAGTAAAGGCCATAAGGCTGACAACATTTTGGCTGTAGTGCTTAAAACTTGTGCTCCAAAACTAGCTGTGCCTTTAGCCAAATTTTTCAAATTGTTACAAATATGATGTTTATAAGATACTGTATTATGTTTTGGGACAGTATTTTTCAACTTAGTGTAAAATGAAGGGGGTCATGTGACCTGTTCTGAAGTCTGCCTAACAGTGAGCCTGGGTGGTTTGATTGCCAGAAATCAAAAGAAGGTTTAGATTGTTTTACTGGGAAGAAGGTGCAAGGTATTTATCCTTCGAGACAATGGCAGCAGCCAGTGACAATTAGCAATATTACATAGTGACTTATAGGTCTTCACACAATGTGTAGATTTTGGTGGAGTCTGCAATCTGAGCGCAATTGTGCCCAAAATTATTCCTGTTCTAAGGAGTTTCTGCTCAAACTCATTTGCAAATCAATGAATGCAAATTTGGCCATGAATCATCGCAGATGCAGTATTATGTTTTGGGACAGCATTTTTAAATTTAGCGTAAAATGAAGGGGGTCATGTGACCTGTTGTGAAGTCTGCCTAACAGTGAACCTGGGTGGTTTGATTGTTAGAGATCAAAATAAGGTTTAAATTGTTTTATTGGGAAGAAAATGCAAGGTATTTATCCTTGGAGACAACCGTTCATCTGAAGCAGGAGCTTTGAAGATTTTGTAAGGAAGATTCTCTCGAAACAATGACACATTCCCAGAAACACTCTTGTAACTAAACTAAGCCACTGTGCCTCTCTAGCTCTTTCCTCCTTTGATTGAGTGTTTGGTCACCTATCATAATATCTCGTTATGTGACATAGTGGCAAATTTTGTTTTATTACAAGCATGTGAAATACCTTTGTATGTTTTACTACATTAAGGATGCTTTATTAGTAGAAGTTCTTCTTATATTTATCCTCGTACCCATCACATTTTGTATGAGCCACCAATAAATCGCAATTGAATAATTTTTCAAGAGGTAAAGTTAGACACATCTTATTAACCTTGAACCTGACCTCTCCCAAAACTGAGGAATCAAGCAGCTGCTATCCTAGGGAAATTTTCCAACAGCAGCAGTGGTAGTCTCTAATTGACCTCAGCATGTGATAGCTTAGAGGGAGGGAGTATCTGATCAGTGACCTTAAAGAGACACATGCTTTTAGCACCTATGATCTCAACTATGCTCCAGACTCCCCATGAGCAATGCCACAGGAAATCATCTAAAATGGGAAAAGCTTTTTTAAATGGTAAGAGAGTATGTAAGACTCCTCCAGAGGTCCCCAGCATTACAGATGCCAGTCTTCAGCCAATTCGATATCAAGAAACAGGTAAAGGCACTGGATACTGCAAAAGCTATAGGTTCTGACAATATTCCGGCAATAATACCAAAGACTTGTGCTCCAGAATTTGCCAGTCCCCTAGCCATGTTGTTCCAGTACAGCTACTACACTGGCATCTACCTAGCAATGTGAAAAATTGCCCATCTATGTCCCATCCACAAAAAGCAGGACAAATCCAACCCGTCCAATTACTGCCCCATAAGTCTACTCTTGATCATCAGTAAAGTGATGGAAGGGGTCATCAACAGTGCTATCAAGTGGCACTCGCTTAGAAATAACCTGCTCACTGACGCTCAGTTTGGGTTCCACCAGGATCACTCAGCTCCTAACCTCATGACAGCCTTGGTTCAAACATGGACAAAAGAGCTGAACTCCCAAGGTGAGGTGAGAGTGACTACCCTTGACATCAAGGCAGCATTTAACCGAGTATGGTATCAAGGAGCCCTAGCAAAACTGCAGTCAATGGGAATCGGGGGGAAAATTCTCTGCTGGTTAAAGCCATACCTAGCACAATGGAAGATGGTTGTGGTTTGTGGAGGTCAATCATCTCAGTTCCAGGACATCACTGCAGGAGTTCCTCAGGACAGTGTCCACGGCCCAACCAACTTCAGCTGCTTCATCAATGACCTTCCTTCCATCTTAAGGTCAGAAGTAGGAATGTTCACTGATGAATGTTCAGCACCATTCATGGCTTCTCAGACACTGAAGCAGTCCATGTCCAAATGCTGCAAGACTTGGACAATTTCCAGGCTTGGGCTGACAAGTGGCAGGTAACATTCATGCCACACAAGTGTCAGGCAATGACCATCTCCAACAAGAGAGAATCTAACCCCTTGACGTTCAATGGCATTATCATCACTGAATCCCCCATTATCAACATCCTGGGGTTTTCCATTGGCCAGAAACTGAACTGGACTAACCATATAAATACTGTGGCTACAAGAGCAAGTCAGAGGCTAGGAATTATGTGTCAAGTAACTCACCTCCTGACTCCCCAAAGCCTGTCCACCATCTACAAGGCACAAGTCAGGAGTGTGATGGAATACTCCCCACTTGCCTGGGTGAGTGCAGCTCCCACAACACTCAGGAAGCTTGACACTGTCCAGGACAAAGCAGCCCATTTAATTGGCACCACATCCACAAACATTCACTCCCTCCACCCAGCCAGCAAAGCCCACATCCCATGAATGAATAAAAAAGAAAATCCACAAACATTCAGTCCCTCCACCACTGATACACAGTGGCAGCAGTGTGTACCATCTACAAGATGCACTGTAGGAACTCACCAAGCCTCCTCAGACAGCACCTTCCAAACCCACAACCACTACCATCTAGAAGGACAAGGCAGCAGATAGATGGGAACGCCACCACCTGGAAGTTCCCCCCCAAGCCATGCACCACCTGACTTGGAAATATATCGCCATTCCTTCACTGTCGCTGGGTCAAAATCCTGGAACTCCCTTGCTAACAGCACTGTAAATGTACCTACACCATGTGGACTGCAGTAGTTCAAGAAAACAGCTCATCACCTTCTCATGGGCAATTGGAGATGGGCAATAAATGCTGGCCTAGCCAGCGATGCCAACATCCCATGAATGCATAAAAAAAGAGAAGAATCAAGTGCTGTGAGAGAATATGTAAGAAAGATTGAGCACATGTAGAAAGGTTATGTGCATTTGAAATTATGCAAGAGAAGGATTGTGAGTGAATGAGGGAGTATGTGAAAGGATTAAGATTGGGCATGTGAGAGTATGAGAATTGTATAAGTGTCAGAGTGTTTAACAGAAGGTTGAGTATAGGTCAAGGATTGCGATTGTTTGAGAATGTAAGTGTATGAGTGAGAGGACGTGAGTTTTAAGAAATGGATTTCGTTGTATGTGTGTTTCAGAGCATGCATGAGGACTTTGTATGAATTGAACTGATTTTAGTTTTCTATAGTTGCACCAGAGAATGAATTAGATCACAGTATTTTACGGGCAGAATTTTATATTCGGTGTGCGAGCGCGCGCCCGACGTGCCGGAACGTAAAATGACACGCAATGCGTCCCAACATCATCACGAACTCGCGCGATATTTCATTCGGCGGGCGTGCGCCGACAATTGAAAGGCCATTGACAAGGTAATTGAGCTGAATTTTATGCTGCCCGTCCAACCTTACGGTTGGCAAGCAAGCGAAAAGGTCAAGCAGCCTTTACGTTTTTTAGGAAACCTCATCCACGAGCGGGATGAGGTTTCCTAAAGCTAATACTAATTAAATAAAAACTTTCTTTTGAAAATAAAAACATGTGCCATCTGATTTTTAATGTCTTTAGTTATTTTTCAAAAAAGCGCTTCAATCTCCCTGAGGCAGCTCTACGCATGCACGAACTGCGCGCTAGACCTGACTCTCCCTGCTCCCCCCGCCCGCACAGGTAGCGCTCCTACCACTCGTGATCCATGCAGGGCAGACCTTAATTGGCCCGCCCGTGTGAAATTGCGGTGTGGAGCCAATTGCAGTGGCTCTGTGACCGAGCCCCGCCGACCCGGAAAATTCTGGCCTACTGAACATTGGTTCTGATTCCTATATCAATACACTTCACAAAGAGCCACTTGTGGGGAGCTCCTAAGACTATTGAATCAGCTCTGGAACAAGGTTCAGGAAAATTGGCCAACATTGCTGCTCCTGATTACTATCCAATGAGCAACATTTGAGCACATGATTGGGTTTGTCTGAGGTACTCCACTTCTTGCTGATGGTTAAATAGCCTTATGATACGCAGGTCTGGATTTTCTGCTGCTGGGTCTCCATTGTTGCAGCCTGAATCAGGATTCAAAGGAGAAACCAAACCACCGCTGGGCAACTAGAGATGGACAATAAATATGCATCACATACATCCTGAGAACAAATTTAAAACAACTGTTCCTCAAAGCAACTTGATAGCTTGAAGGTAAGGATGTGTCAGGTGGTAGGTCTATTGACCACAATTATTCATGCTGCATGTTCCTGGATTTCACCAGTCCCAGTGCTGGGAAGAGAGTTATAGAGAAGGGACAAAATCATTTCAATAGAGAGGGAGACCCTGACCCTTCTCGCAAAACTACGAGTGATGGTCTACAAAGCAGATTCCACAGATGTTGTAGAACTTGCACTTGTGGCCACTGTGCATTGCAGTATGATACATACAGTGGTAGGAGGGAGTTACATGAAAAATGTAAAACCAGATGAGGCATTGCTAGAATCTTAGGCCATAATTACACAGTTATATTTTTTGTTGAGAACTGTTTTACTTTGCACCAATATTCAGACATTCTAATATAAACCTAGAGTCTGGGCTGTGCTTAGTCCCAAATCACATTGAAGTCAACTAGATGACAAACTCTTGAACAAGGAGGTGAAAACTGCCCTACTAACAAGCACTAGAGTGTTTGCAAGAGAAGAGCAAGCATGTCTCTCATTCCCTCTCTAGTGAAATGTCTCTGACTCCTCATTCCACTTCAACTCAGAGTCAGATTGAGTTCATAGAATGTATTTTGGACAATTTCTTAAAACAGTATGTTCTAGAGTCGACCAGGGAGCCGGATTTTCTATACCTAGTAATGTGCAATGAGACAGGATTAATCAAGAACCTCACAGTAAAGGTGCCTTTAGATGACAGCGGTTATAACATGATACAATTCCACGTTCAATGTGAAGGGGACAAGTGTGGGTCTAAGATTAGTGTTTTAAACCTAAATAAAGGTAATTATAAGGGTATGAAGACAGAGCTAGCTAAAGTGAGCTGGGGAACTAGGTTAGAAGGTCAGACAGTAGAGATGCAGTGGCAGACTTCTAAGGTTATATTTAATAACTCTCAGAAAATATCCCACTGAGAAAGAAAGACTTTTTGAGAAAAATGCATCATCTGTGGCTAAATAAGGAAGTTAAAGAAAGTATCAAATTGAAAGAAACAATATACACCAATCAGTCAAATTTAAAGAACCAGCAAAGAATTGAGAAAGATAATACAGAGAGAGAAAGTAGAGTATGAGAGAAAGTTAGCTAGTTGTATAAAAAACAGAGAGTAAGAATTTCTACAAGTATTTAAGGAGGAAAACAATATCTAAAGCTGGTGTTGGTCATCTAGAGAGAGAGAGTCTAGGGAATTGATAATGCAAAATAAGGAAATGGCACAGGCGTTGAACAAGTATTCTGTGCCCGTCTTCACTGTTGAAGACATAGAAAACTTCCCAAAGATACTTGAAAATCAAGAGGTGAAAGGGAGGGAGGAACTTAAAACAATCACCATAACCAGGAAAACGGTGCTGGGAAAACTATTAGACCTAAAGGTTGACAAGTCCCCAGGACCAGATGGCCTGCATCCTCAGTTCTTAAAATCAGTGGCTGCAGAGATAACAGAGGCATTGGTTATAATCTTCAAAAATTCCTTAGATTCTCAAAGCATCCCAGCAGATTGGAAAATAGCAAATGTAACACCTTTGTTCAAGAAAATGGGGAGACAGAAAGCAGGAAACTATACGCCAGTTAGCCCAACGCCTGTCATAGGGAAATCGTTAGAATCCATTATTAAGGAGGTTATAGCAGGATACTTAGAAAATCATAATGGGATCAGGCAAAGTCAACATGGTTATGTGGAAGAGAAATCATGTTTAACTAATTAATTAGAGTTCTTTGAGGAAGAACAAGCAAGGTGGATAAAAGGGATTAAAACGGAAAACACTGGAAAAACTCAGCAGGTCTGACAGCATCCGTGGAGAGAGAAACGGAGTTAATGTTTCAAGTCCATGTGACTCGTAAGGGCTCTGAAGAAGAGTCATACGGACTCGAAATGTTAACTCTGTTTCTTTCTCCATAGATGCTGTCAGACCTGCTGAGTTTTTCCAGCATTTTCTGTTTTTATTTCAGATTTTCAGCATCTGCAGTATTTTGTTTTTATTTTAATGGATAAAGGGAACCTGTAGATGTGGTGTACTTCATTTGTTAAGATGACACATCAAAGATCACTACACAAGATAAGAGCACACAGCGTAGGGGGTAACACTTTAGCATGGATAAAGGATTGGTTGGCTAACAGGAAGCAGAGAGTAGGGATAAATGAGTCATTTTCAGATTTGCAAACTAACAAGTGGAGTGCCACAGGGATCAGTGCTGGGGCCTCAACTATTTACAATCTATATCAATGTCTTAGATGATGGGACTGAATGTATGGTAGCTAACTTTGCCAATGACATCAAGATAGGTAGGAAAGTAAGTTGCAAAGAGGAGGTAAAAAATCTACAAAGGGATATAGATAGATTAAGTAGGCAAAAATTTGGCAGATGGGGTATGATGTGGGAAAATGTGAACTTGTCCACTTTGGCAGGAAGAATAGAAAAGCAGTATACTATTTAAATGGAGAGCAATTGCAGAACTCAGTGGTACAGAGGAATCTGGTTGTCCTGGTACATGAATCACAAAATGTTAGTATGCAGGTACAGCAAGTGATTAGGAAGGCGAATGGAATCTTGGTATTTATTGCAATGGGAATGGAATATAAAATTAGGGAAGTTTTACTATAGCTGTACAGGGCCTTGGTAAGACCACATCTGGAGAACTACATACAGTTTTGGTCTCCTTAGTTGAAAAAGGATATAATTGTGTTAGAAGCAATTCAGAGAAGGTTCAGTCGACTCATTCCTGGGATGAAGGACTTATCTTATGAAGAAAAGTTAAACAGAATGTGCCTATACCCATTGGAGATTAGAAGAATCTTATTGAAACATATAAGATCTTGAGGGAACCTGATAGGGTGGATACTTGGAGGATGTTTCCACTTGTGGGGGAGACTAGTATTAGGGGACAGTTTAAAAATAAGAGGTCTCCCTTTTAAGATGGAGATGAGGAGATTTTTTTCTCTTTGAGAGTTGTTAGTCCATGGAATTCTCTTCTCCAGAAAACAGTGGAAGCTTGGCCATTGAATTTGTTCAAGGCTGAGTTAGATAGATTTTGGGAGTCAAAGGTTATGGGGGCAGACAAGAAGGTAGAGTTGCGAGCACAACCAGATCAACCAGGATCTTATCAAATGGCGGCACAGGCTCAAACCTCCTCCTGCTCCTAAGTCCTATGTTCACCATGTTCCTAGTTTGGGCCCTAATTTCTGATTTATGCAACAACTTCCTACAAAAACACTTTGCATCAGCATTCTAACACCCAATTTCATCACGGTATTCATCCAAGAACCAGTATATCAAAATTCTGAAGTAGAAACCCAGCTCTTTACTTAAGTTCACAAATGAAGAATGCCTACACTGGAGGGCTACACCACACGTTAATTTGTTCCCTAGCAAAAGTCTGTGCCTTTGGGGAAAAGAGAACTTATGGAGGAGGGACTATAAATGGATGATCAGTTCCATAGTGGGTTTTTACTACTTGGACAGGGAGCCTAGCGGCTGGGGTTCAGTCACCTTCATGACAGCATTATTTTACAGGTCTTCAAGTTAGAAAACTTACTTTAATAGTAGGACCAAGTGAAGGTTCCTGTCTCACCCACCATCAGCTGACAGCTAACAAAGTACTCCCACTGACACAGGACCTCAAAAAACCCATGCACCTGTATGTAATCCTGTAGCCCCTGCTGCAATACACTCCACAGCCTACAAACTGATGACCCACCTCTCAATGGCTCATCTCCTGGTTGACTGCAAATATCACCAACCGCAATGTACTAACTGACCCGAGTGGTGAAGCCCCAGGCTTCAACCTTCCACAGAAAATCTGGACAACTCTCAACTGAGGACAGGCCAGGGAAGATGTAGCCATTTGCTCCAGTGGAACATGAGGAACAGCTCAAATTATGACTGGCCATCCAAGACCATCGACCACATACTGAACTCCTGCCCTATGAGATCTATTCCTGGTGACATCCAAACCATTCATCAGCAGAAGCCGTTGAATGGATCGTTAACCTCTACATCAAACTATAACTGCTTCCCCAGCCATACAAGTAATTATAAAGCTCCACATTATATACACTTACTGATAATCAATTGAAAACTAGCTTGCTTTACAGCAGAGCAACATCAAGACTTTTCCTAGTGAAAGATAGGTTCCCAAACTAAAAGTTTGGCAAAAGTTATTAATTAGGTTTGCTGCAGGTTTTATTTTTAGGTTGAGAAAATTTGGAGAGGGGCAAAGTCCCTTTGTCACGTAGAAATTGCTAGCCCAAGAAAGACCATCTAGTTTGCTTTCTACTATCTTGGTAGTCACCAAAATAAAACAATAATGGAAATGTTGACTAATCATAGCTATCAATGTTTATCAGTTGCATAAATTGAAGAGTAAATCAAAAAGTAGTGGTTGAGTGACGCCAAACTTTGGTTTTAAAAACCCGTAATGTGCGTGGGTGGAAGCATGAAATCTTGGAAAAGAATGAGCTGTGGTTGCGGGAACTCATTTGTGAGAAAATAGTGAAGTACAAGTGCTTCTAAGGGGTAGAAATTTATTTTGGGCAATGGCACAACATTCACGGTTTCAGGCCAACTACCCATGATACAAAATGCCTGAGATTCAGTTTATTGTATCAATGGAATTAAATATCAGGCACTTCCCTGGCCTGTCCTCAAGCAGTTGAGAGTTGTCCAGATTTTCCATGGAAGGTTGAAGCCTGGGGCTTCACCACTTGAGTCAGTTAGTACATTGCGGCTGTGGAGTATAATGGCACTGATCCAATACTGTGTTCTTTGCACCACCACCCAAGACCAATTTCTACCCCTAAATCTCTTATCTTTCTGTAATATTGGAGAGAGTAAACTTCCTTTTTGTTGAAAAGCATCTCCCCAGGAAAGTTGTACAAACTGCTGATTTTGTTCTGTTGAAACCTGCATGAATAATTAAATTGGCAACCACCCATCTATAAAGACATGTTGGGTCTTGTATACAGTTACACTGACTTGCACCTTTAAGATGAAAACATCTTTGATGGTCATCTGTCTGAATATGGAATAACTTCATCCATTGTGCTTGGTCTAGTGTTGCATTAGATTCCAGTACGTGGCCAAGTCAGCATGAATAAAGCAAGCATTTAATATGGATGAGACAATGCAGATGTAGATTTTTTTTCCTTCAGAGAGTAACAGAGCAATGAATATGTAGAATAGTTTCTCAGTTAAAAATATATTTAGAATCAATGAAAGGAGATCAATACCTGCAACATAAATGTTGTCCACAACACATGCTAAATTAAATTAGAAAGAACCAAATTTAATACCTGGAGGTAAACATCAACTGTGTCTCAATGGTAGCACTCTTGCCTCTGAGTCAGATGGTTGTGGATGTAAGTTCCACTGTGTGGACTTGAGCACAACATCTAGCCTGACATCCCAGTGAAGGAATGCTGCTCTGTTGAAGATGCCATCTTTTGGATGAGATGTTAATTGATACCACATTTGCCCTCTCAGGTTGATGTAAAAGATCCTGTGATATTATTTGAATAAGGGCAAGGTGTTCTCTCCAGTGTTCTGGGCCCAATATTTATTCCTCAACCAACATCTAAAACAGTTTATCTAGTCATTATCACACTTTGTTTGTGGGAGCTTGCTGTGCATAAATTTGCTGCTGCGTATCTTACAACAGTGACTATACTGCAAAAGTACTTCATTGGCTTTGGATATCCTGAGACTATGAAAGTTACTAAATAAATGCAAGCCTTTCTTTTAACTGATTTCAGGCAAGGCAGCAGTCAAGGTGCTGCAATTCCCCTCAGTAGCCTAATAGATGGCCCATCCATTGTAGAGCTGCTTGAGAAAGAGAAGAATCAGCCAGGCCCAAGTCCTAATCGCTGCCCAAGTGACTCCTGCTGGAAAGTATATGGGGAAGTTCTTTTGGTCATCTTATCTAATATCTCTTTATGTGCCATATTTTGTTTGTTGCTGTGAAGATTTTTCCTCATGTTTGAGCCTCAGCTGAGACCAGGGTTAAATGTGGTTGTAATGCCCTCTAGAGGAAATTATTATACTGTAATGAGATAAACTATTATAAACAAGCTACGAATGAAGCAAGTATCAGAGACCTTTTGGCATCCATGAAATTGCATCCCTGAAAGTATTCGATACTTTCAGGGGAGGAGATGAAAAACCAATTTCTAACAGCCGGTTGGTGAAGTAGGAGACCAGAAGCCAATCTTTACTCAGTTTTGATTTATTCACAGAGTAAAACATTGTGTGTGGCTCTTAACGTTACCACCCCATCAGTGTCAATAAATGTCTCTTTATATCTGCTCAAGTAATCATCTAATGAATGCCCTCTGCTGTATATACTTAACCTTAATTTATATAATTAACAGCGGAGGGGGAAAGGCCAAGAAGTATTAAAAAGACAATTTCTGATTAGGAACAGGAGTGAGGATAATTGCTTATTGTTCCTCTCACAATTTTTCTGCCCTTTCTTTTCATCCTACCTCCCCATCACTCCCATTGGGTTATGGGTTCCACATGGGAAAAAATATAGAATCAAGTGCTATAGAGATAAGTATGGACAGAGATGATTCAATACTCTCTTCTTCATGCAATGTGGAAATTGCTGACAAGGCCAGCATTTATTGCCCTTGAGAAGGTGGTGGTGAGTTGCCTTCTTGAACTGCTGCAGTCTGTGTGGTGTAGGTATGCCCACAGTGCTGTTAGGTAGGGAGTTCCAGGATTTTGACCCAGTGACTTTGAAGGAACAGTGATGTATTTCCTGATCTGGTGGCTGATTTGGAAGGGAACTTGAAGGTGGTGATGTTCCCATGTGCCTGCTACCCTTGTCCTTCTCGACAGTAGAGGTCACAGATTCAGAAGGTATCGTGGAATCAGCCTTGATGAGTTGCTCCAGTGAATCTTGTAGATTGAACACATTGTGCCAGTGGTGGAGGGAGTGAATATTCAAGATGGTGTATGGGGTGCCAGTCAAACAGGCTGCTTGTCCTGGATGGTGTTGAGTGAAATTTTCTCAGGCACTTCCCAGGAGTAAATCAGACAAAATGGACACCAAGCCCAAGAAGATGATATAAATGAAAAAACAAAGTGCTGGAAAAACTCAACATATCTGGCAGCATCTGCGGAGATACAAACAGAGTTAACATTTCGAGTCCAATATCATAGGATATCATGTAACTGATATTAATACAGGTGACTATACGTTTGCTCAAGGAGTACTGGAGTTTTTAAGGAGCATGTTAAAAAAGGAGAGAGAGGTGAGAATTCCAGAATCTTAGGTCCAAGGTGGCTGAAGATACAGCTCCCAATGATGGGTGAAGTGGGTGGAAGATGCACAGCAGGCCAGAGTTGGAGAAGTGCAGTGTTCGCAGGATGGTGTAGGATTGGAGAAGGTTATAGAGACAGGGAGGGGAAAGGTCATAGATGAATTTTAACACCAGGATAAGAACTGTACATTTGAAGTGTTGCCAGACTTGGAGCCAATGTAGATCGGTGAGCTCAGGGGTGATTGATGAAGGGGACTTGGTGTGATTTAGAACACAGGCAGCAGCAGTATGCGGGTTTTATAACTATGGAGGGCATGGCATCTGAACCCAATCTTGTCCTCACTTGATAGCCAAACACTATCATTTCTAGCAAAAGTCGATAGATGTAGATGGGGAGTGGTCCAATCCGTCCTGCCCATGAGCGCCAAGATATCAACTCTGGTATGCAACCTGGGACCTTCTTGGTTTGTTTAGCTCAGTTACCTACATGGGCTATTGGAAAAAATATAGAATCAAGTGCTATAAAGATAAGTATGGACAGAGATGATTCAATATTGCACAAATGCTAAAACCATGGAAGTGTCATATCACAGAAGACATGGAAATGCAAAGATATTTGATTTTTTATTTAACTGATCTGTTTGAGATAGTATTGCCTCCAGAAATTAAATGAGTGCTATTATAGTCTGTTTCACACTTGCTTTTTTGCTTGCTTGCTTTTTTGTTCATCCTTCAAGGCGAAGATAATGATGTTCATCATCTGGGGTGTTTGGCAGGAGTTCTGGTGGGTACTAAATTGACCTCTAAGGCCAATCTGTGCCAGAAGGGTGTGCTGCAAATAGGACAGGGTACCAGAGATGGCTGGGTTTTGGACGAATTGCTGGCTCGCGATTTCCTCTCCTTGCGTTTTCCCTCTGCCTCTGGTGGGTGCTTGCTTTCAAAGGAAGCTGCACCATTTTTTATTTGGCTGTGCTAGATGCATCAACTTTGCGTGAGCTTCTCCCCGGACTCAAAATCAATATTAAAACTCCTGAGTGAAGCCTTTGGAGTGCCCTTGTAGCGCTTCCTTTGACTGCCATGAAGGCATTCTGGCTACATGACCAGCCCAACACAGTTGTGGCTGTCTCAATATGGTGTGGATGCTTGGCATGCAAGCTCAGGTGAGCAAATGTCTGATATTTTGTCATGCCATCTGATCTTCAGAAGCTTCCAAAGGCAGCTCAGGTGAAAGTGGTTGAGCTTCTTGGCAAGACGCTGGTACACAGTCCAAGTCTCGCATGTGTAGAGCAGAATGGGCAGGACTGTGGCTCCATAGACTTTCAGTTGGTAGGAAGACCAAGTTCGTTCCCAGATTGATATTCAAAGTCTGCTGAAGGCTACACTTGCTTTGTCAATTCTTGTATGCATCCCGTTGTCAATATAAACAGCTCGTGAGAGTGTGCTGCAGAGATAAGTGAACATATCCACTGCTGACAGGTTTTGGTCATGGACTGAAACCTTGGGCTCGAAATAGGGCTTCCTGAAGCAAGCTAGCACATTACTTCAGTTTTCTTTGTGCTATGCTTACTTGCTGATGATATTAGAAAAACTAGCAGTCTATGACTGCTGCTAAACCCAAAACCCAGGAAAAGTCTAACTTTGGTTGACCAAAGGCTTCTTTAGCTTTAACATAATCTGACAGAGAGCTGAATTTTACATGCCCCCAGCGGGTGTTTTTCCCAAATAGGGCACATAAAATGGTGCACATAAAATGGGGTGGGTGCCCATCCCACCACCTTCCCACCCACCCCCAAGCTCACCCCCATAATATGCGGGGGTGGAGGCGCCAAAATCAGCAGCCAGCCCTCCATATTTAAATGAACAATTAAGGGTCATTTAGACTTGTTATCAAGCCAGTTGACTCTGATAATAAGCTGACCTCATAGTGCAGGTGCCCCTAGGTAGCATCGATCATAATACGATTGAATTTTACATTCAGTTTGAAGGAGAGCAAAATGGGTCTAAGACTAGCATTTTAAACTTAAATAAGGGAAATTATGAGGGCATGAAAGTAGAACTACCTAAAGCGAACTGGAAAATTAGGTTAAGGGATAGGTCAAAAGAGATGCTGTGGCAGATATTTAGGGGGATACTTCAGAATACACAGAATAGATGCAGTCCAGTGAGAAAGAAAAATTCAAGGGTTGGACCCACCATCCATGGATAACTAAAAAAGTAAAAGATAGCATCAAACTTAAAGAAAGATCATATAATTGCACAAAGATGGGTGGCAAATCAGAAGATTTGACAAAATATTAAAAACAGCAAAAAAATGACTAAATGATTAATAGCGAGGGAAAAATTAGAGTATGAGAGAAAACTAGCTAGAAATATAAAGAGAGATAGTAAGTGTTTTTATAGATATTTTAAAAAGAAAAGAGTTAACAAAATGAGCATTGGTCCTATAGAAAGTAAATCTGGGGAATAAGCAGTGGAAAACAAGGAGATGGCAGATGAATGAACGGGTATTTTGCATTGGTTTTCACTATCAAGGATACAAGTATTATCCCAGAAAATGGAAGGGAGGGAGGAACTCAAGAAAATTACAATCACTGGGGAAGAGGTACTGAGCAAACTGTTGGAGCTGCGGGTTGACAAGTGCCCGGGTCCTGATGGACTTCATCCTAGGGTCTTAAAAGAAGTGGCTAGTGAGATAGTTGATGCGTTAGTTTTAATTTTCCAAAATTCCCTAGATTCAGGGAAGGTTCCGTTAGATTGGAAAATAGCGAATGTAACTCCTTTATTCAAAAAGGGAGACAGAAAGCAGGAAACTACAAACCAGTTAGCTTAACATCTGTCACAGGGAAAATGTTAGAAGCTATTATTAAAGACATTATGGCAGGGCACTTTCAAATTCAAATAAATTCAAAATAGAGTCAACATGTGAGGGAAATCATGTTTAACCAATTTATTGAAGTTCTTTGAAGAACTAATATGTGCTGTGAATAAAGGGGAATCGGCTTTACTTATCAAATGCCTTCTGGAAATCTAAGATGCCACATCAAAGGTTATTGCATAAAATAAAAGGTCATGATGTAGGGGGTAACATATTGACATGGATAGAAGATTGGCTAGCTAACAGGAAACAGAGAGTAGGCATGAATTGGTCATTTTATGGTTGGTAAGATGTAATGAGTGTTATGTCACAGGGATCAGTGCTGGGCCCTCAACTTTTTACAATTTATATAAATGACTTGGATGAAGTGACCAAAGGTATGGTTGCTGATGACACAAAGATAGGTAGGAAAGTAAGTTGTGAAGTCAAATTAAGAAGGCTGCAAAGGCATATGGATAGGTTAAGTGAGTGGGCAAAGCTCGGGCAAATGGAGTATAATATGGGAAAAATGTGAAATTGTCCATTTTGGCAGGAAGAATAAAAAGAAGCATATTATCTAAATGGTGAGAGATCACAGAGCTCTGAAATTCAGAGGGATCTGGGTGTCCTAGTGAATGAATCGCAACAGGTTAGTATGCAGGTATAGCAAGTAATTAGGAAAGCCAATACAATGTTATTGTTTGTGGCATGGGGAATTGAATACAAAAATAGGGAAGTTATGCTTCAATTGTACAGTGCGTTGGTGAGACCACTTCTAAAGTACTGTATACAGTATTGGTCTCCTTATTTAAGGAAGGATGTAAATGTGTTGTAAGCAGTTCAGAGAAGGTTTACCAGACTAATAACTGGAATGGGCAAGTTGCCTTATGAGGTAAAGCTGGACAGGCTATGCTCGTATCCGCTAGAGTTTAGAAAAGTAAGAGACGACATGATTGAAACATATAAAATCCTGAGGAGCCTTGACAGGGTGTATGTGGAAAGGATGTTTCCTCATGTGGGAGAATCTAGAACTAGAAAATAAGGAGTCGCCCCTTTAAGACAGAGATGAGAATTTTTTTTCTCTCAAAGTCTTTGGAACTCTCTTCCTCAAAAGGTGATGGAAGCAGAGTCTGAATATTTTTAAGGCAGAAGTAGATAGATTCTTGATAATAAAGGGGGTAAAAGGTTATCAGGGTAGGCAGGAATGTGGGGTTGAGGTTACAATCGGATCAGCCATGATCTTATTGAATAGCGGGGCGGGCTTGAGGGGCTGGGTGACCTACTCCTGCTCCTAATTCATATGTTTATATTCGTGATACTCATTTATTTCCTGTTACTGAATAAACTTTTGATCGGAGGCAGCTTGGAGCAGAGGATTTGAATAGAATCCTCCTGAATTTGATTCTATGAGGTTCCTCTATAATGGGACTATAAATGGAAACAGTGTGCTGTGAGCAGCACTTTCTATTCATGATATTGTTGGAATACACATTTAGAAGGTAGTGCTAAGAGGAACTTCACACTAAATGTTTGCTTCCAGTCTGACTCTATCAATCACACATGGTGGCATAGGAATGCAATTGTATCCTTTGGTAGATGTGAATTCATGACTTAGTTAAAATTTTGCAGTTATGACTTGATACAAACTTTTAACTGCTTAGCCTTGGTTCAGCAGTAGCACTCTCACCTCTTTATTAGTGGGATGTGGGCTTAAACCCTATCTCAAAGTGTTACGATCCCCATAGGCCTGAATTTTACCTTTGGCTGGCATGCCCGATCGGCAGACCCGGAAGCAGTTGGGAAACGGGCCCCTGACCACAATCAGCCCCTGACCGCGATTTCACACTGGTTGACCAATTAACAGCCAGCCAGCTTGAAACGTGCGCTGAAAAGCTCAGCGCTGCCAGGGCGGGGATGGGAAGATGGCAGGCGATGACATTTCCGCGAGAAAGCTCCCTGAAGACAGACAGCTGCCTCAGGGAGCCGGAGACCTGAAAAAGCTAAAGGTTTTAGAAGCTGAAAAAATTGTCCATGCATCATAATCAATCACCTGAACATATGGCTGATAAAAATGCTGTCCACAGATATTTATTTTTATTTTATTTCATCACGGAAATTTCATTCCTTTGGTGAAGTTTGTCAAAAAATGCAAAGGCCACCTGGCTGACTCGCCCGTCCGCCAACCTTAAGGTTGGACAGGCAATGAAAAATCAGAGTCAATTACGCCGTTAATGGGCTTAATTGCTCTTTCAATTGTCAGCAGGCGCACTTCCGACATTTGCGCATGCCCGCCAAGCAAAATATCACATAAGTGCGCGATGACATTGGGACACTTGCCTGACACCTTGTCGCGCGATTTTACACCCGATCAGTTCGGCCACGCATCCATCTATGGGATGTAATATTCTGTCCGTAAAGACCGATAACCTTTTAAAAGAGACTTGACTTCCCAGTGACCGGCTTAAATGATCAATCAACAAGATTTCACATTTTAAGATTTAAGATGGAAGGCGCGACCACCAACGGTGCAACAATTAAAATTGGGGATGCTCAAGAGGCCAGAATTAGATGAATGCAGATAACTTGGAGGGTTGTGGGGCTGGAGGTGATTACAGAGATAGGGAGGAGGTGAGGCAATGGAGAAATTTGTAAGCAAGGCTGAAAATATTAAAATCAAGGCATTGCTTGACTGGGAGCTAACGTAAGTCCGTGATAGGTAAACAGGATTTGGTACGAGTTAGGAATGGATGATCTCAAGTTTATGGAGGGTAGAACATGGAGACCAGTCAGGAAGTTCACTGGAATAGTTAGATTGAGAGGTGACAGGCATAAATGAGGGTTTCAGTAGCAGATGAGATAGGGGTGATGTCGGCCTATGTTACAGAGGTAGAAAAAGTCAGTCTTAGTGATGGCACAAATATCTGGTTGGAAGCTTATCTCTGGGCCAAATATAACAGCAAGGCTCCAAACATACTGGTTTAGTCTCATATTGTTGCCAGGGAAAGGGATGGATTCGGTAGCTGGGGAATGTTATAACACTTGTGTGAAAATCCTTGGGACATTTTACTACATTAAAGCATTATATAAATGCAAGTTGTTGTTGTTTTAAACAAAAACCCCTTGACTCAGGTAGACGTAAAATTTCAAAGAAGAATGAGGGAGACCTCTGGTCATTAGTGATATCACCCACATATAATGAGGATTTAATTGAGCGTTGTCCCCTTTAGTCTCTACAAATGATCATACTGATAGCATATTAATGAAATTGAAAAGATATTCATTTTTAAGTTGTGGAGCAACAAAACTCAAAATTAGAATATCATAATTTTTACACCTAGTGATAAAATCATACGTAATCAAAATGAGAGAAAGTGGGCCTCAGAGGAAATAAAAAGAAAAGAAAGATTTACATTTCAATTGACCTTTCACAACTTCTGGACTCCTCAAAGAGCTTTACAGACAATGAAGTATTTTTGAGTGTAGTCACTGTTGCAGTGTAGAAAAGATGGCAGCCAATTTGTCCACAGCAAGTCCCCACAAACAGCAATGTAATAATAACTGGATAATCTGTTTTTGTGATGTTGATTGAGGAATAAATGTTGGCGAAGATGCTGGGGATAACTCTCCTGCTCTTCTTCAAAATAGTGCCATGGAATCTTTTACGCAACCCAAGAGAGCAGACAGGACCTCAGTCTAGCTCATCACCCGAAAAATGTCAGCTGTGACAGTGCAGCACTTAGAACTGCACTGAAGTGTCAGCCTTGATTATTTTGTTCAAGTCCTGGAGTGGGACTTTAAACCACAACCTCCTGACTCAGAGGTGAGAGTGCTTCTTCTTGGACAGTCCCTCAGGATTGAGGATGACTTGCTTCCATCCCGGTTCAATGAGTTCTGAGATGGCTGATAAGCCCAATGTGCAATCTGCAGACTCTACCATATCTAGGGCAGGCATGCTTCGAAGGTCAGGTAGAAGAGTTGTTGGGTGTTGTGTGCGCTCTCTCTGGAACCTTGATTTACCTTCTGCGTGTTCCGGACGAAGTCTCTTGATGTGTTCGGTGCCTTCCTGAATGAACCTTCTCCATTTTGATCCGCCACAAGCCAGGAACACTCATGAGTTGGAGAGGGTGTTTGACCTCTTCAGGAATGCTTTGAGGACATCCCTAAGCATTTCCATTATACTCCCGGGAGTGTCCTTCCACCAGATTCCAAGTTGAGCAGTTGCTTCAGGAGTCTGGTGTCAGGCATACAAATATATCCTGCTGGCGGAGCTGGTTTTGAGTGATTAGCACCTTGATGCTAGGCATATTGGCTTGGGGGACGAAAGTGCTGTTGGACAGTCTTTCTTGCCACCAGATTTGGAGGATCTTGCGAAGGCACCGTGGATATTACTTCTCCAGTGCTTTGAAGTGCTTGCTGTAAGTTGTCCAAGTCTCCAAGGCACATAGGAGTGCGGGGATTACTGCTGCCAGGTAAACCACAACCTTAGTCTCGGGTTTGAGATCTTGTCCCTCAAATACTCTTTTCTCAGTTGGCTGAAGGCTGAGTTGGTACCTTAGAGACAATGATGAATTTTGTCATCTATGGCTGACTTTGTCGAGACCAGGCTTTCAAGATATGGAAAATGGTTGCCATTGATCTTAATCGATGGGGGATGTGTTGTGCTGTGGGAGCTGGCTGGAAGAGGACATTATTTTCCTGGGTGTATAGCAAAAGACCATTTTCTCATCTGCTTTGGAAAAGGAATTGGCAATGAGCTGGAGCTCAGTTTCGGAGTGAGTGTACACACAAGCTCATCTGCATACTGGAGCTCAATCAGTTAAGTTGGAGTGATTGAAGTGAGAATGCTACCAACTGAGTCACAGCTGACATGACTAATCCTCTACCTCCATTCCAACAATGCATACCAAAGAGAAGTCAGTACTAACCAAAATGTCCTTACTTCCCATAACCTTTCTCCTTGTGGCCTCTCTGTGTGATGATGACACTCTGTTACCTCTTCCTCTGAAAGCACTTTATGCTGAAATTTTTGAACTGAATAGTCATGAAGGGTCCGATGATTCATTTCTGTGTTCTTACTAAAATAAATTCTACAAAGTACAACTCATTTCATGTAGTACTTTGCTCCCTCCTCTTCTTTGCTGTCTCAGACATCAAGTGTAGTAGACAAGGTCAGACAAACAATGTGTTCCCACTAACACCATGACTGAGCCAGCTCAAAACAGATATGTGTGTGTGTATATATATATATATATATATGTCTGTGTTTGCTTGTTCATGTAGCACCTGGCTCCTGTACTTTTCCACAGAGACCATGGAGGAGACTGCAAGTGAGTGTGTGCAGTGTGTTGAGAGGTTGCTAACCCTCCAGGAATTGAAGATTAATTTTCAGGATACTCCTGTTAGCAACCTGGGAGAAAACCTTTGGCAGCATTGAAAAAATTGAGCATTGCTAAAAAAAGAGACCTGTTGAAGCTTTTTGTCTTGCAGTCATTAAGACACTCTGCAAGAACACCAATATAAGTGTAAAACAACAATTTATACTATCTGAGAAGAAAGTGCTGATTGGTAAGTAGACTCTGATTGGTAGAGGCTTTGCCATGGAGAATGCACTAATTGATGTTGACTAACGGTTAACAGCCTAACATTGTTTGAAATTTAAACCAGGCAGCTTGACCCTGATTTGTCAAGGCATTGCCCTGCAGAATGAGTCAGCAAATGTCTGTCACTTATTTTGTTTAGCTGAAACAGGTGTAGTGTGTGTACATGTTCTTTCTGTCTGCAAAGACCAGGGTCCTGTGTATTAATATATGTAGCTTCCAATACACGCAAATGCACCAGACTGTGAACCCGACTGACAATCTTAAATTAGTTGTTGGTGTAATTCTTAGCGCATTGAGGATTATTTAGCAAATGTTGTCCAATCGCGGAATCAATCTAATGTTGGAATCTGTGGGCAGAATATTGAGTTCGGCGGGCGGACGTGAGCCCAACCCGGCCAAGCGTCCGACCCAGCCGAGCGTAAAGTGACACGCGATGACGTCGGACGAACGTCCCGATGTCATCGCGTAGTCCCACGATATTTCATTTGGCGGGCACGTGCCAGAGTCGGCAGTGTGCCCACCAACAATTAAAAGGCCTATTAAGGCCATTAAAAAGGTAATTACTTTCAAATTTATGCTGCCCACCCAACCTTACAGTTGGCGGGTAGGCAAAAACGCCAAGCGGCCTTTGCATTTTTTAGGAAACTTCATCCACAGGCGGGATGAGGTATCCTAAAGCAAATAAAAATAAAATAAAAATTTCACACTTGAATTAAAAATATGTCCCTGTTCATGTGACAGAGTCTTATGTTTTATGACATTTTTATTTTGTTCATTATGTTTTTTTAAAGAGCGCTTCATCTCCCTGAGGCAGCTCTGTGCCTCAGGGAGATTGAAGTGCTCTTTCGTGCACATGTGCAAAGTTTATGCTAAGCCCGCTCGCCCTCCTTCCCCTGCCTGCACAGGCAGCTCTGAGCGCTGCCACTCACGTTCCACGCTGGGCGGGTCTTAATTGGCCCAGCCGCATAAAATCACGGTGTGGTACCGATCGCGGGCAGCGGTTTGCTTCCCAACCGTGCCCTGCCCGCCCCCACCAAGCACCCCAGCCAAGGGCAAAGGGCAAAATCCTGCCCTGTGTTTTGAGTTTTGCAAGCATGGCTGGGACATGCTGTTTGATATGATCCGCCAGTCTTTGGGACATACGGCCTACATACCTAGCATCACGCTGGCACTGAAATTTATAAACCACATTATTCATTTGTGTGATAGGCAGAACATCTTTTTGGTTGACGGCAGCATCCTTTTAGTGGCAAATACCTCTCGTGTTGCTATTGCATAGTAGCAGCATGAAACAGCTTTACCTGTTGCTCAAATCTTTGAGATACCTTGTCCTTCCAGGATAATCTGAGGTAGACTGGACACTTTTCAAGGCCGAAAGTGACAGCCTTAGGCCCATTCATGAGGTTGCATGATATACAGCACGAAATGATCTGATCAGGGTAGCTATTGTCCCGCAGGATACCTTTGATGCGCCCTGTTTCAGTATTAAGCTTGCATGGTGAGCAAATGGCTTCGGCCCTATTTACAAGATTGCCAGTAAGACCAATCTCATAGCGTGTGGAACTGTAAGAATCCCAACGCATATATTGACCAGCGAAGGTAGGCTTGAGGTAGATCATGGTAGAGACCCTCCTGGCAGATTTCTCAACTAGTACATCAAGGAAGAAGAGTTCATTTGACTACTCCATTTCCTGGGGAATTTGAGCACAGGATGGAGCCCATTAAGAAAGGTAAAGAAATTATGACATGCAGCTGCAGATTTAAATACAACGAACATATCACCCACATTTTGAAAATATGTGAATGACAAGTGGATGATATGTGGAAATTGCGTGAATCAGCGTCCACTGAATTTAAGCACTTGGCGACTCACGCAGTTGAGTTCAGTTTTAATGATACCATGTATACCCAAATAGATGGTGTTGCCATGGGATCCCCTCTAGGCCTAGCACTCACAAACATTTTTGTGGGCTCCATGAGAAACGTGTCTTCAATGGAATGACACCTAACCTCCTACCCCTCGCATATTTCAGATGATGGAGCATCAGTTGATGGTTGACCTTTGCAAGCCTCAATAAACAATTGCTTATGTGGCCAAACATGCTTCTTCAGGAAGATCTTGCACCTTCATTCTGACTTCTTGTGCATCCCCAATTTTAATTTCTCTACCATTGGTGCCTTTAGTTGCCTAGACCCCAAGCTCTGGAATTTCCTCCCTACACTTCACCGTCTCTCTACCTTACGTTCCTCCTTTAAGACACTCCTTAAAACCTACTCCATTGACCAAGCTTTTGGTTATCTGACCTAATATCTCCCTATGTGACTCAGTGTCATACTTTGTTTTATAACACTCCTGTGAAGTGCCTTGGGGCGTTACATTATGTCAAGACACTATATAAATACAAGTTGTTTGTTTTGATTATGGAAATAAAGTGTACCTCAATCCCCAGTGTTTTTCTGTTAGTGTAACTCTTATTTTAATTTTATCTGAAATTAGTTGAGCTGAGGGCTTTAAAATTTTCAGAAACTATAATGAGAATTCCTACTTTGGATATTCCTTCAAAGTCTTACCAATAATTTAAGTACATAAATATATTTTGCAAGATGATCCCCTTTAGTTCCAGATATGTCCACCTGTACACTCTTTCCCTAAGCAGCATCATCACTGTGTTGAAGCCAAGACATGTCACAATATCACATATTCTTTCTACTTAGTGCAATCCACCCTGTTATTGATTCTGTCCGAGACATTGCATCCCCTGAGAAAAGGTTCTGCAAAGTTACTCCCTATTATCCAAAGGTAGATCAAAATAACATGCAATACTAGCTCAACTTTACATTCTTTGTTAAAAAATAGAAAAATCTGGAAATATCCAGCAGCATTGTCATTTGAAAAAAGAGACATGTTATTGATACAATGATACAATTGATACAATGAGACATGTTATTGACCTTTCCTCAGAGCTCTAATTTCTAGAATTTTCCATTGCTTTTGCTGAAATGTTCAACATTTGCAGTTTATAAAAAATTTTACTTTTTATATTGCTGCAGCAAGGTACGATTCGAGTACGATTCCACATGAAAACCTGTGGAGGGCTTGTTCCTGGCCTAGAAGCAAGTTTTCTGCCTTTCCCTGCTCCCCTACACTGGCAGCTAAGGGGAATTTCAACACTGTGAATAAGAAAGCCAAAAGAATGGAGAAGAAAAAGGAAGTGCTTTGATTGAGGAGGAGGAAGAAGAAAATGGGTGACAGAATAGACCCAGGAAGAAATTGAGACACTAAGGAATTTGAAGAAGCAAATCTAAGAAGAGGAACTTATTCAAGGGAAGAACTCAAAAGTGGAACTCTGTACAAAGCACGCTAACAGCTGCAAAAGACTAACAAAGAGCAAGTGTAATTAATTTAAAAAATTAGACACAAGAGAATGTAAAAGAGAGCAGGCAGTCTTTTTTCTTCTGCGTTCACAGTTTTGGTCTCTGCATAATGAAAAAGAAATAGAAGCACTGGAGAAGGTGCAAAATAGATGTACTAGAACTGAGAGTTAACGGGTGGAATTTTCCTGCTCTGCCCACCACCAGGATTGTCTGGTCCCGTCAAAAGTCAATGGACCTTTGGCTGGCCAGTCTAATCTCCTGTGGCGGATCCCACCACGACAGGGCCAGAAAATCCTGGCCTATACCTAAGAGATGGAACTGTCCAGGACTCTTTCTTTACAAAAGAGAAGTCTGAGGGGTGACCTGTTCAAGGTCTTCATGATTATGGGTGGGTTTTACAAGGTTGACATAAGAGAGATGTTTCCATTTGCAAGCGAGACCAAGGGCTGGATAATACGCGGTGAAAATGTGCCTGTGCTACGCCCGCGCCAATGTATTATTAGGTGCAATGATGTCGGGTGGAGTTCCTGACATCATCATGCCGGGCACAATAATACCGTAGGCAGTTGGGCCTAGAAATCGGGTGCCCACCCTACTTATTCAAATTGAATTAAATTGCTTTGTTAAGCTTGGTAAAGTGGCAATTGACTGCAATAATATGTGCACGGAGCAATAAAATGTTCAGACTGTGAATCACATCAGGTGGTGGGGATCTCGTTTCTTGCACTGAAAGTTTGTAAGGGTGGGTTAAAAGTCACCAGCTGGGTCCTTCGTTTGACCTCAGCAGTTCAGGCTGCTGTGAGTGTTGCTATCATTTGCTATTGGAAGCTTTGTTTCTAGGGGATACCTTTGCTGTTTTAAGGCTTCATTTAGCCGGCAGAAAAGTGCATTTAGAGCCTCAATTGCACTGCAGCCTACTTGGTTGTAAAAACATGGAGATAATGGTCTCCATGGGAAGAGGAGAGGAGGAGGAGGAGATTGAAAGGATGAACAGGGGCAGGATGCACTGGTGGTGCATGAGGGTGGCAGACCTGCGCTGGAACTCAGTCTCTAGATCACCTTGAACAGTCCTCCAATTGCCTTAAGCCCATTCCACCACACTCTCTGGCAGCTGCATGTGTAAATGTGAATTGCCTTCACCAGATTGTGCTTGCCCTCGTCCCACCGCACTAATCCCTGCTGAGGTGCCAGTTTCTGCGCTGGTGCTCAGTGCAGGGAGGGGATGTGATGCTGCACCCTCCGATGCTTCCTCTTTCTCCTCAGAGGTGGTGGGGTGAGCAGACAAAGGTACACCCATGCAGAATGCACAGAAGAAAGGGCGTTTATTGGCCTTTCATGGCCTTCATAAGGTCTGCAAGAACACAATATTCAACACCATTAGCACTGTGTAGTTTATGAGATATGACACCTTGCAACCATTAAACCACTCATAATAAACTCACAAGGTTTCTACCAGGAAGCTTCTTGGCCTTTGAACACCTAGGAAGCTCCATCACAGGAGTGGAGGCTGAAGGGCAGAAGAAAGATCCACTGTGCATTGTAGAAGGAATCCACCAGGGCACGCGGAGGTCCATTGTGAGACCTGATTGAAAACAAAGTCAAAGGACCTAGCCAGATCAAAAAAGGGTGAGCAAAATCCATAAAAAGGCTGAAATAAGCTATTAAATTCAGTGCAATAATCAGACAGCACTAGCAGACTGATTGGTTCACAGTATGGCTTGTAGAATGCTGCAACCTGGATTCAGAGTCATTGTCATAACATATGAAGACTGCGCGCAAACGAAAAAAGAATTTTAAAGAGAAGTCATAACAAAAACTTGTCTTCAATTTGATTCTTTAAACTCAGGAAAGCAACAAGCTGGCCAAAACAATTCATTCAAAAGATTTTCTGCAGAATCACTGAAGTTTAAAATGGCTCCGTAACCACAATGGAAGCCTGTCAAATCCCGACAAGCGTGGGAGGGAAGGAAAAAAATTTAATGATGTATTTCCCTGTGCTGAGAACAGCCATGGATGGTAAATAAACATTGCAGATGCCAGGGCCAGAGCAGGTGCAAAATTGGACATTATGGAAAAAAAGGTTTTTAAGATATATGATAACATCAGGCTTGAATAAGAAAACAGAAGCTGAACAAGTGAATACACTATTATGTTCAGTAGGTCCAATAGCCGATAACATAATTGCCAGACAAGGAATAAATGAATCTTCCAAAAACTTTGAAGAGCTCATGAAATCCTTTGACACTTACTTTAACTGGAGAAGCAATAACATTTTAGAGCAAGCAAAATTTAACAAGAAAGTCCAAAAGCCCGGTGAACCTGTAGACTTTTTTTATTCATTCATGGGATGAGGGCTTCACTGGCTGGGCCAGCATTTATTGTCCATCCATAGTTGCCCTTGAGAAGGTGGTGGTGAGCTGTCTTCTTGAACCACTGCAATCCATGTGGTATAGATACACCCACTGTGCTGTTAGGAAGGGAGTTCCAGGATTTTGACCCAGTGACAGTGAAGGAATGGCGATATATTTCCAAGTCACAATGGTGATTGACTTGGAGGGGAACTTCCAGTTGGTGGTATTCCCATCTATCACCTGCCCTTGTCCTTCTAGATGGTCGTGGTTGTGGTTTTGGAAGGTGCTGTCTAAGAAGCCTTGGTGAATTTCTACAGTGCATCTTGTAGATGGTACACACAGCTGCTACTGTGCGTCGGTGGTGGAGGGAGTGAATGTTTGTAGATATGGTGCCAATCAAGTGGGCTGCTTTGTCCTCTTTCATAAATGAGTCATACAGATTAGCTGATGGCTGTGACTATGGTGACCTTAAGTCGGAACTCATAAGAGACCGAATAGTAGTGGGAGCTGCCGATGATAATCTTTCGGGTGTACTCCAATTTAAAGAAGATCTGACTTGGAAAAAGCCATCCAAATTGTCAGACAATCGGAAGTACGCCAATAAAATCAATCCATTTTGCGTAGCAATATTAAACTGTGGTACAGCTCATAAAGCAACAAAAGGCAAGGAGACTCCAGGGCAAGGAAAGCATTACCCAAGCAAAATACATGATGGTAGCAGACCATGTCAGCGCTGTGGCACCAAAAGACCTCAAAGGCGTGAGCAGTGTCCAGCAATCACTGCGCAGTGCTTTCACTGCAACCACCTGGGACACTTTGGAAAGATGTGTAAGTCCAAAACCTCGAGACGTGAGGAGGATCCCAAACGAATCCATGAGATAGATGAGTGAGGCCAAGAAAAAGTCCAACAATGTTTCTTGAGAGAAATTAAGAATCCCAGGTTCATATTTTGGAATGCTGACAAATCTGTAAATGGTCACCTCACAAATTTTAAGTTAGACACAGAAGCCAGTGTGATGGTCCTGGAGGATAAAGAACTGTAGCTAGTGAAACAATGTCTGAAGCCACTTACAACACCAGGAGGCATGAAGCTCCAGGTCAAAGGTATGTTGCAAGCAATGCTCCAATGTAAAAACAAATAAATACAGGAAACGTTATATGTGCTCCACAACCAAGAATTTTCTCTCCCGAACAGGAAGGCCTATGTTGACCTCAAACTCATCCAAAAGATCAACAAAGATTAACCAGCAAGGATCTGGTTCTGATTTAAAAAGGATATTCCAACACTTTTCAGTGGGCTGGAGCGACTGAAGACTGCATACATCATAATGCTGAGAAACAATGCTAAACCAGTGTGTTTGCTTACACCACAGAAAATACTATGCCCACTTATGAAGCAAGTACAACAGCAACTTGATGAGATGGCCAAGGTGGAGGTCATCTCCCCCGTCACTTAGCCAACAGAACGGTGTTCCGGGATGGCCCAACTGCTAAAGCCAAATGGATTCATACGCAGCTGTGTCGACCTGACACAAGTCAACAAGACAGTGACAAGGGAAATCCACCCAGTGTCCTAGGTGGGTGACAGCTCAACCAAACTCTCCAAGAGCACAGTGTTCCTGAAACCTGACACCAACAGCAGCTTCTGGCAGGTTCCATTAGAGAAGAAATCTAAGTTGCTGACAACTTTCATCACCCCAAATGGCAGATTCTGCTTCAATTGTTTGCTCTTCGGCATTACTTCATCACCTGAGATTTTTCAGCGCATGATGTCGGCCATCTTACATGGCCTGAAATGAATGATTTCCTTGTCTATGGTATAACTGTCAAGGAACATGACAGTAGGCTCACGGCTGTCTTGAAATGCTTTCAGGAAGCAGGATTGACGCTGAATGATAAGTACGAGTTTTCTAAGACCCCCATTCAGTTCTTAGTCATATTGTGAGTAGCACGGGCATCATGGCAGATCCACACAAAACAAAGGCCATTAGTGAGTTTCCAACCCCATCATCTATTCCTAACCTTCAAAGATTCCTGGGCATGGCAAACCAATTGGCGAAATTTCTGCCCAACCTGGCGCAGGTCACAGAGCCTCTGTGACACATTCTCCAAAAGGCCCAAGAGTGGTGTTGGGATGCAAACCAAGAGCCAGCATTCTGTCAGATCAAAGATATGCTGCTCTCACCAGATATCCTGGCTCACTACAGCCCATCCCTACCAACTACCATCTCAGCAGATGCCTCATCAACAGGATCTGGGCAGTTCTGTTCCAAGAGCAGTTGGATGGAAGCCACCAACCAGTATATTACGTGTCTAGGGGTCTGTCAGACACACAGATGCGGTATGCAATTATTGAAAGAGAGGCCTTTGCAGTAACATAGACTTTTCAGAAGTTCCCTGACTATACTGTTGGCCTGAAGGCGATCATCAAGACAGATCACAAACCATTGGACGAGAAAGAACCCACCAGGATAACTCCTCAGAATTCAGAGATTCCACTTGGATCTCATGCACTTTGTATACAAAAGTGTCTAGGGGAAGTATCAAACGACAGCGGACACAGTCAACCATTCTGTGACACACAATGTCAATCGGTCAATGAACTCGAGCTATATTCCCAGTTCATGACAGCACAACTGTCGACGAGCTCCAAAAGGCTTCAACAGATATGTCAGGAACAGATGCGAGATGAAGAATGTGTCCTCATCCGTCAGTACTGCCTACAAGATTGGCCACTGCAGTGTCCAGATGACAATGTTATGAAAATTTACTTTGAACAGCAGAAACATCCCACTGTAATTGATGATCTGTTAGTGTGTGACAAACGGTTGGTCATTCCCATCTCACTCTGACCGGAAATTCTACAATGAATCCACCAAGGCCACTTGGGCATCACAAAGTGCAGAACACGAGCCCAGTCTGCAGTGCGGTGGCCAGGAATATCAAGACCAATTGAAGAGATGATTTTAAACTGCCAGATGTGCATACTGCGCAAACCAATCCAGAGGGAGCCCCTTATTCCCACACAGTTCCTGACGTGACCATAGGAACATTTGGGAATGGATCTATTGATATACAACGTCAAGTCCTTCCTCCTCATTGTTGATTACTTCTCTCAGTGGATTGAATTGAAGCATTCACACACAACAACCACAGCGCTGGTCAATAGGTAATAGAAAGAAATCTTTGCGATCCATGGCATCCTAGACCAGGTAGTTTCCAACAATGGGCTGCAATCTACTAATGAATACTTAACTCGTTTTGGCAGGAATTACAGATTTCAGCACCTCGTCAGCTCCCCAAGGTATCCAAAGTCTAACAGTGAGGCAGAAAGGGGCATCCACACAATTAAAACCTTCTTGAATAAAAATGATGACTTTCCAATGCCACTTTTGACATATCAATCCACCCCACTGCAGTGTGGATTAGCTCCATCAGAGCTGCTGATGGACAGGAAACTTTGCATTCAATTTCCCATGCTGCCAAAGAAATTAATCCCAGGGTTGGCAGTCAGGGACTATCAGAAGGTTCAGGACCGAAAACAGTCCTACAGACAGCAGCAAACTTCCACTTACAATAGGAGGTAGTGTTTTGGAAACCTGCCCAGGCTAAACAGAGGTGACAAGGTTTGGATCAGGGACTTTGACAGAGAAGGCATCGTCGTCCCGAGGAATGAAGATCAACAATGGTCTTACTTGATACATACCTCAGAAAGCATAATCAGATGTAACGGGAGGAGTCTTCTCCTCATTCCTTATGACAAGCCTCCTTTCATGCATTTGAGTGAACCAGATGTAGAAACCCAAATAATTGAAACACTAAGTTGGTCAACTTCAACACCAAACCAACAAAGTCAGCCCAAAGTAGTTGAAGCTGCCACTCCTCCGAACTTGAAAAGAACGAGATCTGGAAGAATCATAAAAGTCTCCAGACCATCTGAATCTGTAATGTCAGAGACTTGGGAGGAGAAGGGATAGCATGTAAATATCATGGTAAATACATTTGGGTGAAGACTTGAGGGAGGTGTAGTATTAGGGTGTAAGGGTTAATTTGGGTCTGGGGAATCAGCACTGCCCACACTATGATGTAGACAGTCACATGGGAGTAGTAGAGTGTAGTAGTGAGTCTGGTAGAAGTCGGTATGAAGATAGCACCTAGTCAGGACTGTATTCTATATAGTTATGTGTTATTAATAAACATTTATTGTTCAACCATACAAGCCTCTAGATCTCTTCATGAGACAACATACAACCTTACAACACATTTGGTGGAGGACAACAAAACCTCCTCCTCTAGTGACATGAGGACTGCAAGGGCAGACACACCACCTCAAATCCTGTTTCTCTCCTGGGCATTGTGGGCTCGCTTTGCTTGAAATGAAGTGTGAAGTTGCAATGATGTTTGTTCACAAGTACCTTAATTTCAACATGCGTCCAGGCTCTGTGAAGAATGCATATTCTGCACAGTGGTTGGCAGCCATTGTGCTATGTACCTATGTCAAGTCTAAGGCCAACCACCCCCCACCTCCCACGTCCCCCCCTCACCCCAGAACAACAACAACACTTCCATTGAGGTATTGAGACCATCAGCAGTGACTTTGGTGCACAATGCTGCCTCGGATTTCGGAGCTACTCTCAAGTCTCGAGCATTATCAAGTCTTTCATGTACACTAATACACAGAGTGAGGGTGTACTCAACCTTGTGGATCTCAAGAGGTCATTTAGCCTCTTTCTGCATTGCCTCCAGTTTTGAGGCACCACACCAATGCTGCTGACCGCTGCAGCCATCTCTGTCCAGGCAAGTCGGATGATTGAGGGACGTCTTCTCTTCCAGTCAGCTGGCATCAAAACCTCATGCCTGGTGGACACAGCCTGGAGGAGGGTGCAGAGGGAGTCACCATTGAAATGCAGGGCAGTTCGGGACCTTCTTCCCTGCCTCTTCCCTTGCTCCTGTTCCTCAGTCATCCATGGAGGAAAACATGTTAGAACTAAGCAGCTTCCCAAGATTCAGATCTTTACATTAAGTAGATGATCAGAATTCATGCTATGTGTGTTCACTGGCCAAAACACTTAAACTCTGCAAAGGCTTAGAATTGAAACATTTTTCAGAATAATAATACTTACTTCAGACAATATCTGAGAATCTTGCTGAAAACAAAAACTTCCTTCTGGCTTTGGACTTCAGTAAATCACTGAGTCATCTGACATTGTACCGTGCTAGGTGCCCCTTTAAATGAGTGGCTGTGACCTCCTTCCAAATCACAGCCTTCGACTTTGGTCACCGGACATAGCGCCCTCTGTCTCCAATTAGGCAGGGGATCAACAATGCAGCAATGCTGTGAGCTGAAAACCTACCCTGCAGCCATTAATTGGGTTATTGCCATTTTATACAGTGTGCTACATCAGTGGGGGTGGGAGTCGTCAATCCGCCCACTTATGGTTGCGAGTCATCCCACCCACTGAAACACGCCACCTTATTCAGCCCAATAGTCACTAATAAATCCAGTAAGGAATTCAGGAGAAATTTCTGCACTTAGTAAGTGATTCAAATGTGAAACTCACTACCATAAGGAATTACACATTGAGATAGAGAAATTGCTAGAATTAGAGAATTCGATAGATATAGTGAAATAGAGAAGTTGATAGACATGGAGAAAAAGAGCAAGAGAAATTGAAGGGTTTTACCAAGTGGCCTGTTTCTGTGCTGTAAAATTCTATGATGGTTCAGGTGGAAGTTAAAGATCTTGACAAGAATGACAGTGAGTTATCTCATTATCCTGGCCCACTATCCTCCTCAACCTGCACCAGAAAAAACACAAGTTGACTGGTCAGTCTTATCAATAATGTTTAAGAATATAAGAAACTGGAGCAGGATTAGGCTATACAGCCTTTTAATAAGATCATGACTGTTGACATATCCCTAAGACATGAAATAAATCATAAACTATGTAAATCAAACTTTATTCTTTTTTGCTTATTAAAAAATTAACTTTGCTGAACCAAAAGATGGCTGCCACAAGTCACCTATGACTGAAATTGTAAGGTGACCACTAAGGCATTATATGGATTGCACTGGAGACATTCCCTGACTTTTTGCTCATGGAATTTTTTTTATTCATTCAGGAGATGTTGGCTTCACTGGCTGGGCTGGCATTTATTGCCCATCCCTAGTTGCCCTTGTGAAGGTGGTGGTGAGCTGCTTTCTTGAACCGCTGCAGTCCCTTGACCTTGACCCAGCAACAGTGAAGTAACAGCGATAAATTTCCAAGTCAGGAGGGTGTGTGGCTTAGAGGGGAACTTCCAGGTGGTGGTGTTCCCACCTATCTGCTGCCCTTGTCCTTTTAGATGGTAGTGGTCGTGGGTTTTGAAGGTGCCAAGGTCCCACACCTGAGACTGTCAAGGTCCATTTCAAAAAGGAACTGTTGAAAGGAAATGGTCGTCATTTGAACCTTTATAAGCTTACACCTCTAGCAGTGTCTGAGGGTCTACCAAGACAATAGCTATCCACAACAGAGTAATCAATATGGATAATGACTCTTCCAGTGGCCAACAACTGGGTCATTATAAACCACAAAACAAAAGCCAGATCAGACACCAGATAAGCATCCCTTTACGAAATCATTGTGGAGGAAGTCACATGACTCGAGTGACCATTTTGAAAACTCTATATACAATTAAGAACTCATAAGCAGGCTAGTCTGCTGATTTAACTCCAACTTGCAAACATCCAACAGCAAGACTCCAGCTGACCAAGCAGCCTGCAACAAGCCCTTCTTGAAGCCTGCTTATCTGAAAACCACTGACCACCTCCTTCAAGCAGACCAAGACTCTGAATATCAACCTTGCCTCACTGCATCACCATCATCTTTAAAGGATCTCTGCACTTCTGCCTTCAGCCAGGAACCCACCTGAACTGGAACATCTCCATGAGGGAACCCCCTATGGATTTGGACTTTCTGGACTCTTGACAATCACGTAAATTGATATCCATTTCTGTGTTTCTTTTTCCTGTTATGTTATTTATAAATCGTAAAACTCCTCTTTCCTATCCCCTTACTGTATACTTGTGTGTGTGCGCGTGTAGTTGCGATCATCCCCTGGGTTTGAATGTGTGAATGAAATAAACTTCTGATTTAATCCTAAGAGAATTTGCTGCAAGTCACTTTAAAAATTGACTGCATGAACGAAGAGTTTTTAGAATAAGTGCCACAGCTCATTTTTAAAACAAAAATCGCATCTACTTACAGACAGAGAATAAAGGAGTTCAGATTTGCCTCTTTCTACTGCCCATAACGCTACACCAACTTCATTTCCCTGCCTATCCCCATATCCCTTTATTTCCCTAGTACCTAAGCATCCATTGATCTGAGTCAGTTGCCACAGTTGGAGCTTGTCTTCGAGTCAGAAGGTTCTGGATTCAAGTCCCACTCTAGGACACGAACACAGAAATCAAGGCTGACAGTCCATTACAATACTGTGGGAGTGCTGCATTGTCAGAAGTGCTGTCTTTCAGGTGAGATGTTAAACCAAAGCCCTCTGTCTGCCCTCTCAGCTAGATGTAAACTGAACTGGGGCTGCAGTAACCAGATTCAACCAGTTAGCTACTTAACTACTCAGCTCAGAGTGAGTTTACCCTTTTTAAACAGCAAGAAAGATCTTAGCCTGCTTATACAGTACTTTCCAATTACTGCTAATTAGAGACTAGATTTTAAGAGCAAAATTTAAGAACAAATTAACACTTAAAACTCCCCATCTCACCAAACTCCAAGTCTTCATTCAGTTACCTCAGCTGCATCTGTTTGCATGTAATCAAGATGGCTAATGGAATGCTATCCTTTATTACAAGAGGAATTGAACATAAAAGTGAGGATCAAAAGTGAGGAGAGACCAAACGCAAACTGGGCGACCGCTTTGCAGAACACCTGCGGTCTGTCCGCAAGAAAGACCCAAACCTCCCTGTCGCTTGCCATTTTAACACTCCACCCTGCTCTCTTGCCCACATGTCTGTCCTTGGCTTGCTGCATTGTTCCAGTGAAGCTCAACGCAAACTGGAGGAACAGCACCTCATCTTCTGACTAGGCACTTTACAGCCATCCGGGTTGAATATTGAATTCAACAACTTTAGATCTTAAACTCCCTCCCCCCATCCCCACCCCGTTTCTTCCCCCTCCCTTTTGTTTTTTTCAATAATTTATATAGATTTTTCTTTTCCCACCTATTTCCATTATTTTTAAATCTACAACTAATACCCCGTCAGTCTTTCCACCCCACCCCCACTAGAGCTGTACCTTGAGTGTCCTGCCACCCATTCTTAATTAGCACTTTTCTTAGATAATATCACCACCTTCAACACCTCTTTGATCCTTTTGTCTGTGGCATCTTTTGATTATCTGCTCCTATCACTGCTTGCTTGTCCCTACAACTACCCCACCCTCAACTTCTCTCCCCCCCACCCCCCACCTTAAACCAGCTTATATTTCACCCCTGTCCTAACTACACTCAGTTCTGTTGAAGGGTCATGTGGACTCGAAACGTCAACTCTTTTCTTCTCCACCGATGCTGCCAGACCTGCTGAGTTTTTCCAGGTAATTCTGTTTTTGTTTTGGATTTCCAGCATCCGCAGTAGTTTTTTGTTTTTATAAAAGTGAGGATGTTATGCTTCAGTTATACAGGGCATTGGTGAGACCATGTCTCGAATATTATGCGCAGTTTTGGTCTCCTTATTTAAGGAAGGATGTAAATGTGTTGGAGATGGCTCAGAGGAGGTTTACTAGATTGATACCTGGAATAAGTGAGTTGTCTTATGAGGAAAGGTTGGACAGACTGGGCTTGTTTTCACTGGAGTATAGAAGAGTGATGGGTAACTTGATTGAAGTACATAAGATCCTGAACAGCCCTGACAAGGTTTCCTCCTGTGGGTGAGTCCAGGACTAGGGGTCACTCTTATAGGACAGAGATGATGAGAAATCTTTTCTCTGAGGGTTGTGTGACTTTGGAGCTCTTTACCTCCAGAAGGTGATGGAGGCAGGGTCACTAAATATTTTTAAGGCAGAGGTAGATAGATTCTTATAATAAGAGCAAAACACTGTGGATGCTGGAAATCTGAAACAAAAACATAAAATGCTGGAAGAACTCAGCAGGTCTAGCAGCATCTGTGGAGAGAGAAACAGGGTTAAAATTTCAAGTCCATATGACTCTTCAGATAGATTCTTGTTAGGCAAGGGAATCGAAGGTTATTGGGGATAGATGGGAATGTGGAACTCAACACACGCAGATAAGCCATGATCTTATTGAATGGCAGAGCAGGCTCAAGGGGCTAAATGGCCTACTTCTCCTATTTTGTATTTAAAAGATCTAGTGGCAGAATTTTGAAGAAGAGCAAGGGAGTTCTCCCTGGTGTTTTGGTCAATATTTATTCCAAAATCTATAACACAAAAACAGATTCTGGTCATTATCACATTGCTGTTTGTGGAATCTTGCTTTGTGCAATTTGGCTGCTTCCTTTCCTACAACAGTTGCTACACTTCAAAAATATTTCTTTGGCTATAAAGCATTTGAAGTCATTCAATGGTTCTGAAAAGCACTATATGAATGCACGTCTTTCGTTCTTGAATATACTTAACAACTGAGCAACCACTACTACCCTGTGGGTTAGAAAATTCCAAAGATTCACAGTGATTGAATACATTTCTCCCCACCTGAGTCCTAAATGGCTGACCCCTCATCCTGCGACTATGATTCCTTGTTTCAGATTTTCTAGCCATAAGAAACAGCCTCTCAGCATTTACTCTGTCAATCCCTCTCAAAAATGTAATCTTTCGATGAGAGACCCTCTCATTCTTGAGCTTCAGAGAAGGTGGTTTGTGGAACTTTATTGCAAGGCGCCTGCCTGTGGCGATTGCGTAACATAACAAGTCACTGCACTTCAAAGAATTAAGAAGGATTGTCAACTTTTTTGGGGGGCGGGGGGTAGAAAAGATTTAGTGTTTGGATCACTGCTTTACCGAGAGCGCTCTCTCTCTCTCTCTCTTCCCTGTTCCAAACATGCTCTCCCGATTTGCAAGGTGCCTTTGGGGGTGAAGGTTAATTTCCTCTCACTTTAGACGGATACTGGGAAAAATGAATGTGGCTCGGCAACCCGGAAGGGTGGGTACTGTGCAAGGAACAGCTGTAAACTCGGCGTCATTTTACGGTTAAATTATTATAGCTCAGTTTGAAACTCAGGAAGTGGGGTTGAATCTCTCACATCCCCTATCTGAGAGCTGAAGAAGGAATAAAATGTACTTTCGCTCTGACTGTCACTAGCTGGTAGGTCGAGGTACGAACAAATCTGAGAGCAAAGTGGGAAGAGATAGATTGTCCTTCCAACAAAATAAATAAAATCACGGGTCAAAATCCAGTGAAGAAGGAGAAATCCTTGGTCCCGAAGAAACCCCGAAGAGAGGTGGCATCGGAATCGATCGAATCAATGTCCGTGTGATCAGCTTGTCAATTTCACGTCTTCAGCCAGGATTCCCGGTAAGCGAACATAAGTCTCAATTTTTCAGAAAAGTTGTATGGCTTCAGATGATTTATTTGTTTTGCAGCTAAAGTCAGCGGCTTCCGTGTTTGTTTCACTTTTATTAATATGGTCCCAAGTATCTCGGAGTTACATCATTGTGTATGGTGGCTATACCTGTCACATACGAATATCACAACACGGTGACAAGTAAATGTTGGGAATTGTCGCTTCTTTGGGAGAGGTTTAAAATGTTTTGAATTCATGTTTTCAAAAATAATTTAAAGTTTGAATGATCTGTCATTTTGTTATTAATTTTTGCAGTTGTTTATGTATCACGCCCGTCAAAGTGATTTAATCCGAAAACAAAACTCCCATATCTACTAACTGCTGGATTCCAGAGCGTATTTAACGCCAGTTCCATTGAACTGTGGGACTCGCTCGGGATTATTTAATTCAATTATTTTACAAAAATGTTAGTAAGGAGGACCAGATTGCTGGATTCAATGAGAATTGAATGCGTAGTTGATCTTGTCTGTGCTGGACTGCACTGTTGCCGATTTGTGATAATACTCCCTATGGATAACTATTTCAAAAATGGCAAACATAGCAATCAGTGTGTAGTAAATGTTTAATGGGTACCAGTCAAGGTTAATAAGAGTATGAGAGAATTTGCACTTATTAATTAAAGTAAAATAAAGTTTGGGTTTTTAAGGCTTGCTGTTTGTAGGGAGTGGTAAGAGTTAAAAGTTTTGAGCTATGGATAAAAAAGAACAGGGAAAACAAGGGGTTTAGGGAAATAGGAATATAGGAAGGTTCAAGCGATTGATTGGCTGTAAGAATGAGGGATAAATGTGTATGGGAAGAGGAGAGAATAAAAGCTGGGTCTGGTAATCGTCCAAGGACACTCGAGAATCCTTGTGAGACTGAGCAGCGTTTATAAAAGATGGTAGTTGGTGCTACACCTTCCAACCCCATGCCCTCCTACCCAGAAACCAAGAGGATCTCTACCTACAAGTATTGAGAAAACTTCCATCATCCAAACCTTGGGATCCTTCTTTAATGCAACGTCTCTCCCTGCCATGTTTTCTTTTCAGGGGATATAGATGTATGGACATATAAAAACGACCGGAAGGAAAAAACCATCTGGTCCATCAAACCTGCCCAACACAAGAACACAATAATTAGGAGCAGGAGTAGGCCATTTGGCCCCTTGAGCCAGTGGCACCATCTGATAAGATCATGGCTGACCTGATTGTGGTCTCAACTCCACTTTCCTGTCTGCACTCCCACCATAACCCTTGGCTCCCTTGTCGATCAAAAATCTATCTAACTCAGTCTTGCCCGTTTTAATTGTTAGAGCTTTTAATATATTCCTCCCTTAGCCACAAAGTAATTGGATCATTTATTAGTTGGACTATTTTTCACTGCCCTACTTAGCAATGATGATGCCTGGTCATATCCAGGCCATACAGACAAGAAGCTCCCTGATTCAATATCAGTCTGTGCTGAATTGGAAGAGCTATAATTGACTTCAGCAACCCTGGGTTAGTGTCATCAAGGAAAACTGTAGAATCCCAATCCAGGCAGGATTCCTTGTCTACTGCCAGTCTGTGGGAAGTGTGGAGGTGGACACTACGACAGGTTTACTGCTGTCTGTGATAGAAATGCCTACCAGCTCTCACTTAAAGATTGACAATTTGGAGGAAGTACCATATGGCTGCCAGTGCCTGTACGTTCAGCACTTTCAGAAGTAAAGAGGAGAGAATGTTTTAAATGGCTGTCAGTGAACGGGTATGTCATTCTAGGGGCACAAGAGGGAAGGAGAGATCAGCAGGTTGGCACCATACCTATTGATGATGTTTACAAGAATAATTTGACTTGACAGGATTGATGATTTAATATTATCCATTGCCATTTCAGTGACGTGTAATGGTGAGTATGTTCACTTGGGCATACAATTGTATGATTCTGGTTTCTAACTTTCCAAACATAATTTTTGTCAGGGATGAGTGATTAAGTTGTATTGCTGTAGGATGTTGGTCGTGCTGGGAGCAATCTGAGGTAATGAATTAAGTGTGATGAGTGATGTATTTTTTTTTCCCCATAGTGTATTTGTACCAAACTAAGATTGAAAGAGTTTTACATTAAAAACTGCAGATTCTGGAAATTGGAATTAAAAACAGGAAATGCTGGAAATGCTCAGCAGATCGGATAGCTTCTGTGGAGAGAGAAACAGAATCAATATTTCAAGTCTATGACCTTTCATCAACATTGGAAAATATTAGAATTGTACCAAGTTTTAAACAAGTACAGAGGCAGTGAATGAGGGGAGGGAAGGAAAGAATCATAGAAATTTATAACACGGAAGCTAGCCATTTGGCTAATCATATTCTGTGCTGGCTGAAAAATATCTACCCCTGATCCCACTTTCCAGCTCTTTATCCATTGTCTTGTAGGTTATGGCACTTCAAGGGCATATTCAAGTACTTTTTAATATGGTGAAGAATTCTGCACCCTCTAGGCCTTGAACACCGACTCTATTTCAGTTAATATTCAGGTAGTTGAAATCCCCCACTATACCTGACCTACTGTTTTGACTTCTCAGAAACATATCTATATATTTGTTCTTCTATCACCATTTGACTGTTTGGGGATTATAGAATATTTCCACCCGTTTGATCGCCAGTTTAATCCATGTGGTCTTATTTGATGATCCTTCTAGCATATCATCCTTCCTAACAGCTGTAATTGTATCTTTAATCAATATTGTGACTCTCCTTTTCTCATCTGAAAACCCAGTAACCAGGAACATTGAGCTGCAATTCCTGACTTTCCTTAAGTCAAAGTTTCATTAATAGCTATGGTATCATAATTCCAAGTGTATATCTGTCTCTCTGCTCATTCATTAGGCTCCTTGCATTGAAATATATTCCAATCAACACTGACAAACTCCTTTGTCTATTTTCTAGCCTTTATTTCCTCTGCCTTCCATACTTGCTTACTAATTTGCTGTCTTTCGTTTTCAGTTTTGCGCCTCTCCCTTCTAAATCTACATTCAGGTTTCACCTTTGCCAAGCCTGTTTAAACACTCCTCAGCAGTTCTAGGAAACCTCCCCACAATGATATTGCTCCCAACCCTGTTAGGATGCAACCCATCTGTACAGGTTCCATCTCCCCAGAATCAGTCCCAAAGCCCCAGGAATCTAAAGCCCTCTTTCTTGCACCAACTGTTCAGCTACACATTCATCTACATTTCTTCTTATCTCTGTACTCAATGGCACATGGTACTAATAATAATTTGGAGATTACAACCTTTTGAGGTCCTACTTTTTTATTTCTTTCCTCGCTCCCAAAATCTTCCTGCAGGATCTCATCCCTCTTTCTACATAGTGTTGTTGATACCAATATGAACCATGACCTCTGGTTGTTCATCCAACCCCCTCAGTGTGCTCTACAGCAGTTCAGTGACATCCTTGACCCTGTTACCAGGGAGGCAACATACCAACCTGGAATCATATCTACAATCACTGAAACATCTACCTGTCCCTCTTACTATTGAATATCCTACCATTATTGCTTTTTTGACCTTCCTCCTCAAACCCCCTTCACTTCTGGGCCATCCATGGTGCTCTGGACTTAACTCTGGCTATACTCACCAGAGGAACCTCATCCTCACCAGTATTCAGAACAGAATGTTGGTTAGGGAGCAAGATACAGTCGTGAGTCCTGCACTAACTTTCTGATCCTCCTTGTCCATCTGGAGGTCACCCATTCCCTTTCTGCCTGCACACTCTTACGCTGCCAAGTGCCCACCTCAAGAAACCTCAGGCTCATAGATGCACTACAGCGATGCCAGCTGCTGCTCAAGCTCCAAAATATGGAGCTTGATTTCATCCAGCTTTATGACACTTCCTGCACATGTTTGTCTGAGACAGAAAAAGCATCCAGGAGTTCCCACAATGCATGGGGTGTAAATTCAATAGCACAAAAAGGAAGGTCTGTGATAGGGTGGCAAGCAGTCTTAATTAAATGAACAGCAATATCATTACCAGCATCTGTAAGGCAATGGCGGTAAGGGTTACAGAATCAAGGTGGGAATTAAGATACAGATCAGCTAGGATGTAATTGAATAGTGGAGCAGCTCTTTCCATTCCTATGTTTCCAAATTTTCCAAATAAACCATCATTGTTGTTGCTCCCTTTACAATAACAATTGCTTATATTTATATAGCACCTTTAACATAATAAAATATTTCAAGGCTCTTCAAAGGAATGTTATAAAACAAACAGAGATGTTATCAGCTGACCAAAAGCTTAATCAAAGAGGTAGTTTTCAAGCAGTGTCTTAGGTAAGAATGGAACCAGGTGAGAGTAGTCCCACCTAGCTGGATGACAGTGGAGAGGCATCAGAGGAAGATGTATTGGATAACCATGTCAAAGGCTGCAGACAGGTTGAGAAGAATGAAGTGAAAAAGTTTACCTTTGTTACAGTCACATGGGATGCCGCTTGTGATTTTGATAAGAATCATTTGGGTACTGTGGCAGATATTGTGGCCACAAACCTGACTGGAAGCATTCCAGCATGGAATTCTGGGAAAGATGCGAACAGATTTGGGAGGTAACAACATGTTCAAGGTTTTTGGAAAGAAAAGGGAGATTGAAGATGGGACTGTAGTTTGCACGGATGGTGGAGTCTAGTGTTGGTTTTTTGAGGAGAGGTTGATGATGGCAGATTTGAAATAAAGAGGGACAACACTTGGAGACAGAACTGTTAACTATATCAGGTAACATGGCAACCAGGAGTGCAAGTTGGGTGGTCAGCAGTTTAGTGGAAATAGGATCAAGGGAGCAGGAGGTGGGTTTCATGGGCAAGATGAGCTCAGAGAGAGCATGAGGTGAGATAGGAGAGAAACTAGAGAAAGATGTGAGTTCAGAGCCTAGGGCATAGGGAGCATGTAACAGCCATTGACTACAACCAGAAGTAAACATGTCTTTTTTTTATTTGGAATGTGAGCGTCACTGGCAAGGCCAGCATTTCTTGCCATCTCTAATTGCCCTAGGTGGTAGCGTTGAGCCACCTACAGTTCAATGGCTTACAAGGCCATATCAGAGGGCAGTTAAGATTCAACAAGTAGGTCAGATCAGGTAAGGATGGCAGATTTCCTCCCCTAAAGGGCATTAGTGAACCAGATGGTCTTTTACAACAATCTGGTATTTTCATGATCATAGGGATTTTATTCCAGATTAATTAACTAATTGAGTTTAAATTCACCCAGCTGCTTCTCCTGAGCTTTAGTATGGGCCTCTGGATTACCAGTCCAGTAACATTACCACTATGCTACTGGCCCCTATATTCTCATTTCCAGCTTATTAAAGGGGTATAGAAGCATTGAAAAAAAGTACAAAAAATCACTAGTGTGATACCAGAACTGAGAGGTTATATCCATCAGGAAAGACTGAACAGGTTGGGGTTCTTAGAAAAGAGAAATCTGAGGAGTGGCCTGTTGTTGTTGTGAATGCTGGCACCATTTCCCAGCAATGTTCAACAAATCGCAAGTGGTGAATGATCGATTTAAACTGTGTGTGTGTTGTGTGGTTTTGGTTGATATTTGTTGAAGGAAGATTGTTGATAAAGCATCAGGAAAACTTTATGTTGTTCATCGGAAAGTGCCATGAAACCTTTCAGCAGATAGACGAACCTTGCTTAAGGTCACAACTGAAGGAAGACCCTCTCCATCAAAACAGTACTGCACTGGACTCATTGATACTGCCTATCAGTCCTTCTAAGGAATTCTTTTAAGGTGACAACTGCTCGTTTCAGAGCAAATTTTACTTGGTGTAAAATCATCTTACTCAATGTTATTGTTCTCACCGTGAAAATCTTCAAACAACTTTTATCAGAGGGTGACTATACCTTGCTTGTCTGTGCTTTATTTCCTTGCTTACTGTTCACTGGTTTTCTGCTAAAATAGTATCTATCAGGAGTTAGCACTGCCAGTTGCAGAATGAAGCTCCCTATGCTCGTCCATTCCTGTGTGCCTTAACCAGAATCTCAAAGACGCTTTAATTTCCCACACCAATCACACCTGTATGTAGTGTGCAGTATGCAGTTTTGGTCTCCTTATTTAAGGAAGGATGTAAATGCATTGGGAGGCGGTTCAGGGGAAGTTTACTAGATTGATACCTGGAATGAATGAATTGTCTTATGAGGAAAGGTTGGACAGACTGGGCTTGTTTCCATCAGAATTTAGAAGAGTGAGGGGTGATTTGGTTGAAGTATATAAGATCCTGAATGGCCTTGACAAGGTGGACGTCGAAAGGATGTTTCCTCTTGTGGGTGAGTCCAAAACTAGGGGGCACTCTTTTAAAATTAGGTGTCACCCTTTTAAGGCAGAGATGAGGCAAAATTTTTTCCCTGAGGGTTGTGCGACTTTGGAACTCTCTGCCTCAGAAGGCTGTGGAGGCAGGGTCATTGAATGTTTTTAAGGCAGAGGTAGATAAATTCTTGTTAGGCAAGGGAATTAAAGGTTATCAGGGGTAGATGGGAATGTGGAATTCGGAACACAAGAAGATCAGCCATGATCTTATTGAATGGCAGAGCTGACTCAAAGGCCTGCATGGTCTACTCTAGTTCCTATTTTTTATGTTCTTATGTAGTTTGTCTGGTTGAAATTTCCAATTTCCCACTGTTCATGTCAAATGCTGGGTAGGTGTGTGCTTTTGGCTTGCACTCATTGGGAAGTGAATTGAGATTAGCCCAGTTTCATTTCATGTCAGTACTTTAATAGCAAGCAGAAACAGCAGACTTGAATTTGACTCCTTGTCCTTGCAGGCATTGCTCGTCTTTTACCTGATCAAAGTCTGGAACATGGTCGCCTCACGACGCAGCTCCCCACTATCAGGAGTAGTGGCTAGAGAGCTGCTGCTCAGGAATCTGCCCCTCCGCTACTTTCGGTAGCTGGCGGAGAGAAGGACAATGATTGCCAGGGTGACCAGGATTGGAGAAATGCTGGGTGGCGGAGGAGTGGGCTGGATGCTTCCACAGGAGTTTGTGCATCACGCGTCAGTGGACGTCTGGCTCGCGGCAATGCCATCCATGACCTCAGGACGGTCGTGCTCAGCCCCGACATCATTCTGGGTCTCAAGGTCACGCAGGTGTGCGTTGTCTTCTGTCCAAGCGTACCCCTGTTCGGACAGATTTCCACATTGGCCCCAAGCCTCGAACCCCCCCTCGGGAGCTGCAGCACTGCAACCTGAGTCATCTTGCGGCAATGACCTCCGTGCCCTTTAGCGCGGTACGGAGGGGTTTCCTATATGGGCTGCTGCTGCGCACCCTTCACTTCCTTGTCTTCGCCCGCCATCTGGGCCTTGTTGCCGTCTGGCGGTGGAGGTCCCTCTACGGAAGTGTTCTCCCCATTTCCATCAGGGACCTGGGGTGGAGGGTGTTGCACGTGGCGGTCCCATACAACCGTAGAATGTGCTGGTTCATGGACTCCCAAGACGCCTATGTTTTTTGAGGCCTTGTGGAGGCCGTGGACCACGCATATACCGGTTGTTGTAGACTGCACCCCCTTTTTAGATATTTAAAAAACCTTTTGCTTTTGTTTTGCTTCCACTTCAGCCCCAGGCTCCTGATCTACGGACACCAGGTGCACAGGGGGGCAGAGAGGGAGGAGGACTTCCTCGTGAACCTGCTTCTGGGCCTGGCCAAGTTGGCCATCAACAGATCCAGGCAGCGGGCGATCGAGGGGGTCATCTGACCCGACTGTCTGCCCCTCTTCTACAGCTGCGTTCACGGCTGGGTGTCCCTGGAGAGGGAGCACGTGGCGTCCACTGGCACTGTCGAGGCCTTCCGTGCTTGGTGGGCACCACGGAGACTGGGGTGCTTTGTCAGCCCCCTTTAATCACATTTTGATTTAATGTTTGTAAATTTCCTTTGAATTTTGTCTTTTGTTTTTGCAGTTTCCCTTTTAAGGGGCTGCCTTTTACTTTATCCCTGATTTTGTTAACATAGTTTACTTGTTTTGTAACAAAAGAATTACATCTTCTTTTATGACGTGCAGCTCCTGTTGTAAACCTGAGGGGCCTTCGTGGCTCCTTGCAGGAGTTGCCCTTCTTTTACCAGGACCCAATCAAAGTCTGGAACATGGTCACCTTGTGCCGCAGCTCTCCGCTGTCAGGAGTAGTGGCTATCGTCAGAGAGCCACTGCTCAGGAATCCGCACCTCCGCCACTTTCAGTGGCTGGCGGAGAGGAGGGCTGTGGCTGCCGGGGTGACCAGGATCACGCATGTGCTGGGTGACAGAGGAGCGGGCTGGATGCTCCCACTGGAGTTGGCTCATCACACGTTGGTGGATGTCTGGCTTACAGCCAATGCCACCCATGACCTGAGGACGATCGTGCTCGGCCTCAATACATTCTGGGTCTCGAGGTGGTGCAGGTGCGTGTGGTCTTCTGTCTGAGCATACTCCTGTTCAGACCACGCTTATGTTAGTTGTTGTAGGCTGCACCCCCTTTTTAGTTACATGAGAAACCTTTTACTGTTGTTTTATTTTGCACTTCAGTCCGCACTCCTGATCTACAGACACCTGATGCGAAGGGGGCAGGGAAGGAGGAGGATCTCCTTGTGAACCTGCTCCTGGGCCTGGCCATCAACAGGTCCAGGCAGAGGGCAATCGAGGGGGTTGTCCAACCCGACTGTCTGCCCCTCTTCCATAGCTGGGTGTCCCTGGAGAGGGAGTACGCAGTGTCCGCCAGCACCGTCGAGGCCTTCTGTGCTTGGCGGGTACCGAGGGGACTGGGGTGCTTTATCGACCCCTTTAATCACATTTTGATTTAGTATTTGTAAATTTCCTTTAAATTTTATCTTTTGCTTTTGCAGTTTCCCTTCAAGGGACTGCCTTTTAATTTGTCCCTTGATTTGTTAATTTAGTTTATTTGTTTTGTAGCAAAAGAGTTACATCTTCTTCACCTTCCTAACCCTGCTGCTATGTCTTGGTGCTCCCCCGACATCCACAGCAGACATGGAAGCAGCCGCTGAGTGCTGCGACCTGTCTGTGATGACCTTGAAGGGCATCCTCCGGAGGGCCGAGACGTGGAGGGCCCTAGCCTCCTTTCGGGGTCTTGCTATGCGGCACTGGTGCCCTCCTCAGCCTGTGGAGCTGGAGCTGCTGAGGTCACAGGAAGAAGAGATTCAGATGGGCCGGACACTGCCAGAGTCATCTGGGTGGATGGTTCTGGGGTGTGCACCTGCTGATCCTTGTCTCTATGGGTGCCCAAGGGCCTCTGGCTGACTCCTTGAGGAGAAGGGGAAGCTGGAGTGAAATCAAGCTGCCTTGCACCCCTCTCGCATTGACACTTTTGGAGGCCAACTATGGTGTCAGTGATGGAGTCCAGCCGACGCAGCAGTGCAGGAGCGACATCCTGGACCAAGGTCTTCATGGTGGCCGCCATCCTACCAGTGTTGACCTTGGTGCGCTGGCATGCTGGCACTATCACCTCAGAATGAAGGCAGATGGACTCCTCCATCGTGCTTTGCAATCTAAGGAGTGCCATGGACATTCCTTCTTGATGTTCCTAAGCTTGCCTTTGCTGCTAAAGCAACTAAGGTATGACCGAGTCTAGAGGCTCGTCATCTGACCGGACTCAGCAGATTTCTGGCCTCCGGAAGTCCTCTGAGTGCCAGAAACCTGGGAAGCCCTTCCCGGTCGGTGCCTGCTGTTGATCAGGCAATGCGATGTGCTCACCACATTATGACCTCAAAGCTACTCTAGAGCTAGGTCCCAATGAGGTGTGTGTCTCCATGCTGGTGGATGGTGTGGGTGAGCACTATGATGGGTTTTCAATTAGGGTGTTATCAGATTCTTCTTCCGAGGTGCTTTCGGGGCTTGAGTCAAGGATCTGGGTCGTGGACCCCTCGGCTGTTTCCCAGATGGGCCTTCGAAAGCAAGAAGAGATAAATTGTGCGTGGCAGGGGACTGCAGAACAGGGGAACTGACTCACAGCATGGTTGTCTGATGGATGTTGCACTGCTGGATCCTCACTTGGCTGAGCACTGCTGACCCTACCGTCAGCACAGGAACGGTCCAGATCATCGCTGGCCAGCTGGATTTTCAAAGTCTGTGAGGATCTTGATGTCAGGCATTCCTCCACCGGTCTGTGACCTCTCCCTTTTGCTGTGTGCCAGCTTGCCCTGCATGAATACAGATGGAGAGAGTCTAAGCAGGATGCTTGCCAGGCCAGATGATAAGGATGCATGGCATGTGTGGGTGGTGAGCGCTGCCATGGACGGGATGAGGACAAATTCCCAGGGCAGATGAAGGTGCGTGTGAGAGAGTGAATGGTGATGTCCTTTGAACTGGCAGTGAATGAGATCTCTGTGGATGTGTGATGGTTTTTGAGTGTGTGAGTTGAGAGTAATGAGAAGAGTGACTTATCATGGCAGAACGGAGGAGAACATTCATCCTCTTTCGGCACTGGTTGGTTGTCCTTTCTTGCAGGGCATTGGCGCTGACTACCACTGCCACCACCTCACGTGCTGGATTGGTGCTTGCTGGTCTTCATCCAGAGCTGGGGTAGAGGACTTCACAGCAGGCCTCCACCGCATCTAGTAGGCACCTGAGGGAGGCATCTCTAAATTTGGAGGCAGCATGTTTCCTCCCTTTGGCAGCCATGACTTTGCAGCAGCTTCCGATCCCTCAAAGAGTGCTAGCTCTGTGCAGGGGCGCCCTTTAAATATGGTGCCCAGATTACTGAACATCTGAAGTGACTGCGTGATGGGCAAATCCGAACCCGCCACCAGCGATCCGGCATGTTTCATGGTGAATGCGTTATTAATGAGGCGGGATGCGCCAGGAATAGGACGATACTGCATGAAAAGCCGCCATTACAGCCAGCAGATAAAACGTCCTTTATCCTACCCGCTACCGCAATTTGCAAATATGGGACGATTCTGCCCTAAAACTCATAGATCCTTTTCCAAATCCATTTTAACATATTTCAGCTCCACTCACAGAGCATTGTCTATTTTCTCTTCCTATGAGCAGCACTTTACAATTATCTAATATTTGCAGTTTCCTACCCTTCAACCAGTTTCTTAGCCATTAGGTACTATGGATCCTAGAGCTCACAGCCATCCAATTGGATTGTTGCATTCTCAAAAAAGTTCTATAGGTTGGTCAGGCAAAATTTTTGCCTTCTGAATCCATAGTGACAGCTGCTGGCTAGGTTATTGTTATACAGATAATCCTCAATCCGTATTATACATGGAGTGGATGTAAGCCTAATGGTAATCTGTCATTGTCTGTGACTGTTTTGCTAGTTGCACACCCCCAACCTTTCTCCATAGATGTGCAAATATTTTTCTTCAGGTGCTTATCCAATTTCCTATTGAAAGCCACAAATCAATCTACTCCATCACGCACTCAGACAGTGCATTCCAGATCCTAAACCATTCGCTGCATAAAAAAGTTTTTCCTCATGTCGCCATTGGTTATTTTGCTATTCACCTTATACTGGTATCCTCTGGTTCTCAACTTTTCCAGTAATGGGAACAGTTTTCTCTATTTCCTTGTCTAAACCTCTCATAATTTTGGACACCTCTATCAAAACTACCTTCTTTAAGGAAAACCTCAGCTTCGCTAATCTATCTACATAACTGAAGTCCCTCATCCCTGGAATTATTCTCGTAAATCTTTTCTGTATCCTCTCTAAAACATTTACATTCTTCCTAAAGTGTGGTGTCCAGAATTGTACACACTGCTCCAATTAAGGCTGCTCTTAATTTGGTTCCAAGATAGTTAGTTTCACTCAGGGGACAGAATAGCTGCTTTGGCAGATGGAAGACGTCAGTCTGTGCAGGAGGAGCAGCACTACTGAGGTTGAGGCTCAGGCATGAACCTAATGGTGCTATAACTGCCCCAGGAATCCTATTGCTGAGGCTGGGCACCCAAAATGGAAACTGTTTAATTCCCTAGTTCAAATATCCCACATCACGATCAGCTCACATATTTCACACACCCAAAATCCAATGAAAACATTTACATATAGCTCCAAGTGGATAGTGTTGTAAGGGGGATTTCCACACATACCTGAACTCATATTCCAGGCATCCCACCCCACCCACACAATGATATAGAGGACTTTCCTGTTATGGCAGGTGTGCACATTCCCAGCAATTACATGAATGACAGTGAGTCACAGGGTGGAATCTAATCAAGGGGTCAGGGCATTTATATGTAGAATAATGGATACCCATGAGTGAATTGTAGGCTGGAATTTAATCAAGGGGTTCAGGTAGTTTATATATAGAACAACAGGTACACCTGGGAGTGAGTTACAGTTTGGAATCTAATCAAGGGGTTCAGGTAGGTCTATATGTAGAATAATGGTTACCCAGGAGTGAGTTATAGGCTGGAATCAAACCAAGGGGTTTGGTGGATTTGTATGTAGAATAACAGAAACCCAAGAGTGAATTATAAGCTGGAATCTAATCGAATGGCTATTTAATGTTTTAACTCTTCTCTGTGTACTGTTCTGTGATACCGCATTCTGGACATCTTGGATTTTTGCCCAGGATCCATGGCACATCTAAGCTTGAGATATGGGGTAGAATATTGAACTCTAGCTGGTGGCGAGTTTGGAGGTGGGAAGGGTATGTACTTAGAAGAGATGGTGGTGTACCCAAACCCCACATTCCCGCCTCCACCCGAATTAAGTTCTGAGTGGGAAAGCCCATGGTCAACTTGCCCACCCCATCACCAATTGACATCCTTAACTGGCCAATTAAGAGCCACTAAACAGTCTCCTCCCGCCACCACTGAGATTAACCTAGCTTCTGACAGGTCTGTCACCATGCAGCCTATGTGACAGCTGCTACCCTGTGGACAGCTTGTCACCTCCGGGTTTGTGGGGGGTGGGGGATGACAGGGTTGGTCCCTCAATCAAAGGCACTCAGTACCTGATCGAGGGACTGAGCATCAGAAAGGGGATGTGGGGGGAGGTGTGGGGGGGGGGGGGGTCCACTGAGAACCCCAACCCCCTTCCCTTTCTTCTAACATCCCTGCCCCCTAGTCTCCCCATGACTCCCACCCCGTGAAACCACTCCCTCCCCACCCCACCCCACCACCACCGCATCACTTACCTTGGCCTTGGTTCGCTCCACAATCCTGGGACTCCAGTGTGGCAGCAGCCATGGCCTCCTCTGTAGCACTGCTGTGCACAAGAGCTGCCAACCTCTGATAGGCCGGCAGCTCTTGCTAGACAAGACTTCCACTGCTGGGAACCTGATTCAAGAGGAAGGCCTACCATTGGCCTTGTCACTGCCTGATTGGCAAGTCAGTTCGGCAGGTCTTCCAGAGAAGAGGCATTATGGATCTCTTACAAAACAAAAACAGAATTATCTGGAAAAACTCAGCAGGTCTGGCAGCATCGGCGGAGAAGAAAAGAGTTGACGTTTCGAGTCCTCATGACCCTTCAACAGATCTCTTGCCAGCTGTTCAGCCGGCAGGCAAGACTCCTGATGCCTTGACAAGATTTCACCCGTGATCTGGGTAATGATGGAAAGGGGCCAGGCAAAAATGGGGTTAAACCACTTCAAAATGCAGGGATAAGGAGTGAGGGGAGGTTAAAGCTCCATCACATCATAACAATTGTACAGCAAAGTCCCGCCATTCGCCGGGGGTGGGGGGGGGGTTACGTTCCTGCAAAACCTTGCAAATAGCGAAATCGCAAACAACAAACATACTTTACAATGGGAGTCAATTAGATATGTTCCAGCCATCCTAAAATTTTACATGCATGAAGGATCAAAGGCAATAAAAACTATGTTTTTAATAAATTTAATAAAACAAGAAAAGTGTAAAATTTGTCACACAATACTTGGGACTGGAGGTGGACTGTGATCAGAAATTAAAACGCAGTAACAGGGAACACCCACGTGCAAACAACAGCAGAGGACGCAAGCGCAGTGCTTGCTTTCTTCTGCAGAAAATACATCATGGACACCTTTTTTAAACTTTATTTAGACAGTTTTTCTTTCGTTTGGCCTTTTCTAAAGATGGCTTCTACTTTTTATTTTTAAAACCGCAGATAAGTGAACACTTGGGCCCACAATGGGCGGATTGGTCTACAAAGACTTTTGCATGGATAAGTGAATTTGCAAAAGAGGAAGTCACAAACTGCAGGTCTTTACTGTATAACAGGCAATAAAGAAACTTAGGTACAGTTTACCCACTCCTGGTGTGTTCTCCATAAGGTCTGACAAAGCAGAGAGAGGGAGAAAAGGGAACCTTTTATAAAATAAACCACTAGATTGGTTTCCCTGCTGAACACATGCTCAGAAGAAAGAGCCCCATTTGAAATGGTAACCTGTCTTATCTGTACATGTGCCAAACGCCTATATTTGTAGCACTTCCTGTTTTTATTTCAGATTTACAGCATTTATGTTTTTCTTGTGGCCAGTGATATGTTCAAAATTAGGAGGTGATTATTGAAAGAAAGAAAAGCGAGATTTGCATTTATATAGCACGTTTCACAATTACTGGGTGTCTGTGTTTTTGAAGTGTAGTCACTGTTGTAGTGTAAGAAACGTGGCAGCTAATTTGTACACAGGCTCCAACAAACAACAATGTGATAATGACTGGATTATCTCTTATTTGTAATGTTGATTATGGGATAAATATTGGCCAGGACAGTGGGAATAACTCTCCTGCCATGGAATCTGAGAGGGCAGATAGGGTCTCAGTTTAACATCTTATCTTCAAGACTGCACTTTTGACAGTGCAGCACTCCCTCAGTACTGCACTGGAATGTCAGCGTTGCTTATTGTGCTCGAGTCCTGGAGTGGCACTTTACCCCACAACCTTTTGACTCAGAGGTGAGATTTCTACCATCTGTGCCATGGCTGACATTTTATTCAATTTTGGATCATTCATGAATTCAAACCTGTGAATAAGATGACTTGAAGTAACATAAAGAGAGACTTTGCATCTACATAGCACATGATCACATCCTCAGAATGTCTTGTTGACAAACACAACAGCCAAATTGCATAAAGCAAAGTCCCACAAGCTATAAATGAGTGAACGGCCATTTTGCTTATTTTTGGTGATGTTGGTTGAGGATAAATGTTTACGTGGACACCGGGGAGAACTCCCTTGCTCTTCTTTGAATAGTTCCATGGGATCTTTTACATCCACCTGAGCAGATAAAGGGTATTCTCAGTTTAACATCTCATTTGGAAAGACTTCTGCTTCTGTTTTAGTTGTGTTGGCATCATATATTAATATCAGTATTCCACCAACATTAATATGGGTGACGCTAGCTAAACCAGGCATGACCTGCTGAGGTGGTAGTCCTGATAATGAAAACTTTTAAATGGAAATAATCTAAAGATCGGTCTTGAAGATTTCAAGTGATGGAGCTGTGACTGTTTTCTTTTTACCAGTTCCATTGTGGGATTATCCTTGGGAAGAAAGATTGTTGATGCACTGTCTTGGACATCTCCAACAGTGAGAATTCCCTTGGTACTGAACTGAATTACCAGCTCAGGTTATGTGTTCAAGTCTCTGCATATTGGGCAAAATGGGAAATAGTTGTGATGCTTCAACAGTTGAATAGATTGCTGATGCACAGTCATTGCATAGCCATGATTAATAGCCTTTTGTATAAGGTACTGGCTGGCATGGGTATAACTCTTTCTCGGCAAAGAGGGGAGCAGCACAAATTGGAAGGTGATCATCTCATCATGTTGACAGTGAGCACAGTGACTGTTCATTTTAACATGAGTCACACTTGATGAATGAGTTGTTGATTAATCCAACTTTTTACATCTAAAAATACATCAGGCATGAAGCTGTTTGGTTGGTCTTATTTCCCTGGATTTCTCTTTAGAATACTATTATACTCGTCAGATTGCTGTCAGCTGGGAATAAAATGTTTTACTAGCATTGTCTGATGAGGTATAGAATGCAATATACTCACAGCAAAGCAAGCCCATCTTGTACCGGACCTGAAAGAAGATAAGGACCCTGTCCTGACTAATGTTAAACCAGCACTGTCAGACTCAGTAACTCCTCTCAGCTGCTGAACCTTGGAGACATCACAGTGAATCCTGATCCTGTCTTCATCCAATATGCACACACAAGCTTTTTCCAGGCATGGTCACTGTACAGAGCACGGAACTCTGAGTAATTGCCTGTCCTCAGCACTGGGCTATCCTCTTGCCACTCAAACTAAGATCTCCTAACTGGGCATACTTTGGGAATCCATCTGACTCAATTACACACAACCATTGCTAACAGAAGCCCAAAGGAAATTATTTTTATAATATAGGAAGCGATATTTCCACATTTTTAAAGTACGTATGTCCTTACCCTATGGAAAGTCATTGTTTGAGTCTGAGGGACCTGTGACTCAGGGAACAGTCACCCATGTTACTGGTGATGGGTTTGTTTCTGTTCCGAGGATGTGTGCGACACTCGAAAAGCCACACATACAGCCCTGCCAGTTATAGAGTGTCTGCTGGTGTTAAAGCTCATTTGCCACTCGAAGGAGTGGACAGTAAATGGGATGTGGGCATCACTGGCTAGGTCAGCATTTATTGCCCATCCTTAATTGCCCTTGAAAAGGCAGTGGTGGGCTGCTGCCTTGAACCACTGCAATCTGTGGTATAGGTACATCCAAAGTGCTGTTCGGGTCTTATTGACTTTCTAGTGGCGTGCTAGGCCATTTCAGAGTCAACCACATTATTGCAGATCAGGAGTCACATGTAGGCCAGACCAGGTAAGGATGGCAGATTTCCTTCCCTAAAGGGTGTTAGTGAACCAGATAGGTTTTTACAACAATCAACAATGGTTTTATGGTTATCATTAGGCTTTTAATTCCAGATTTTTATTTATTAAAATTCCATCATCTGCCATGGGAACCAGGGTCCCAGAGCATTACCCTGGGTCTCTGGATTACTAGTCCAGTGACAATATCACTATGCCACCACCACCTTCCCCTGATTAAAAAGAGCTATTAATTCAAATGCATTAAAAGTGACTAGTGACAACTTGTGACCATTAGGATGACTAAGTTTCTACCTGAAAGAGCCGGCCTGCTTAATGTGTTACGAGTGACACCTTTGTGATTGACTTCAATGGTCATGGGAAAGTTTCTTAAAAAAGAAAGGCTTGCATTTCTATAGTGCCTTTCATTACCTTGGGATTTCCAAAAGTACTTCACAGCCACCTTTTGAACTGTACATGCGGCTGCAATATAGAGAAACAAGTCAACCATGTAAAGTAGGCTGAGAAATGTGTAGGCCAATACAGAGGTAGGGTGGCAGGTTCCCCTCACATTAATGAACCAGTTCGATGTCTACCGCTATCTGACAAGGTGCTAGATGGGATTTTAACACTCAATTTCTGAATTGCTAGTCTAGTACTATTGCTACATGAACATAAAATTATACAGGTCAAATGGAGGTCATTTGGCCCATCATAACTGTGCCAGCTCTTTGTTAGAGCTATCCAATTAATCACAAACCCCTAGGCTTTTCCCATAGCCCTGCAAATTTCCACTTCAAGTATTTATCCAATTCCCTTTTGAAATGTACTATTGAATCTGCTTCCACCATCCTTTCAGGCAGTGGGATCCAGATCACAAATCACTGCATAAAAAAATAAGTGTCTTCATGCCCCATTGGTTCTTTTGCCATTCGCCTTCAATCTGTACCCTCTGGTTACTGACATATCTGCCACTGAAAGCAGTTTATCCTTATTTATTATATCAAAACCATTCATGATTTTGAACACCTCTATCATATCTCCTGTTAACCTTCTCTGCTCTAAGGAAAGCAACTCAGTTTCTGTAGTCTCTTCATATAACTTCAGTCCCTCGTGCAGGTACCATTCTAATAAATCTCTTCTGCAACCTCTCTAAGGCAGTGACATCCTAAAGTGTGGTGCTCAGAACTGAACACAATACTCCAGCTGAGGTCTAACCAATTTTATAAAGGATTTGCATAGCTTCCTAACATTTGCACTCCATTCCTCCAAAAAAGCCAAAGATCCCATGGCCAGAACGTTCTGTTCGGTGTGCGGGGTGGGGGAGGTAGGGGCGCTTTCCGGTGCATAAAATGATGAGCGGTGATGTCAGGCATGCATCCCGACGTCACCGCGTGTCATTCTGATCTTCTGTTCAGCGGACGTGCACCGGAGTCGGTTGCGCGCACGCCGAACTGTCAAAGGCCTCTTAAGGCTGTTAATAATCTAATTAAAGTAATTGACATGGCTGCCCGTCCAACCTCAAGGTTGGTGGGCAGGTGAAGAGCCCAGGCGGCCTTCGCATTTTTCATGGAACCTCATCCACAGGCGGGATGAAGTTTCATGAAGGGTTTATTAATTAAATTAAATTTTTTATGGAAATTCATAAACATGTCCCAGCTCATGTGACACTGTCATATGAGCAGACAAGTCTAAATAATTTTAATCTGTCTTTATTTGAAACTTTAAATATGAACTTAATCTCCCTGAGGCAGCTCTGTGCCTCAGGGGGATTTCTGTGCTTTTTTGTGTGCATGCGCAAAAGAGCGCAGGCCCCAACTCAGCCTCCTCCTGCCGCCCGCACAGGTAGCACTGAGCGCTTCTGGGTGTGCATCACGGTTGGCCAGCCCACGTAAAATGGTGGTGCACAGCCGATCGCTGTCAGCGATCGGCTCCGCGCCCGTCCACGCCCAATCCCGACCGGCCCGTCCAACGGGGAGAAAATTCTCCCCCATATGTTTTTTTTAAAACAACCTTCTGAATTTGGTGGCAGAGTGGTATTGTCACTGGACTAGTATTCCAGGGTAATACCCTGGGGATCTGGGTTCGAATCTCACCACGACAGATGGTGAAATTTTGAATTGAATAAAAACCTGGAATTAAAAGTCTGATGATAGTATCACCTGCTGAATATTTCTGACATTCTATATTTTTATTTCACAAGCGTGCTGCTTGGCATGAAGAAATACAAATACAAAGAACCACTTGAAGAATTGGGTTGTTTCTGCTCGAACAAAGGAGTGGACGGGGTGATTTGATAAAGGTGTTTAAAATTATGAAGGGTTGTGACAGGGTAGGTAGAAAGAGATTGTTCCCAGTGATTGAGGAAATGTAGACATTAAGATTAAATGTAGGAGATTTAGCCCACAAACTAGGAGGAATCTATTTTTGCACTGAGGGTTAGTGATTGAAAAAGAGACTGTATCAATATTTAAGAACAGGATAGACAAGTATTTGAAGGAAAAGGGAATAAAAGGAAAGGGGAACAGGCTGGACACATGATATTGGGAACATTGCTGGTGTGCAGGATAAACACTAACATAGACTGATGTGATTTCTATTTAATTCATTACATTTGAAGCACTTTTGAGATGTTTCTGAGAAAAATGAGGAAGTGTTATATAATTGCATATCATTCTGTAATACCCAGCTTCTCCTTGTCCTAGCTTCTCGTTGGTGTCCTATGCTGTGGACTTTGCCCCTTCACCCGATCATTAAACAGAAAATAAAAGCAAAAAACAGTGGATGCTGGAAATCCAAAACAAAAATACTTGGAAAAACTCACCAGGTCTGACAGCATCTGCGGAGAGGAATACAGTTAACGTTTCAAGTCCGAATGACTCTTCATCAGAATTAGGTTCCTGCTGAGTTTTTCCAGGTATTTTTGCTTTTGTATTAAACAGAAACAGAAAATGCCAGTTTTATTTAAAGAAAAAGAGAAGTATGACTTAATTCCCTTGGTATGGAGCAAAAATGAAAGTTTGAAGTGAAAAGATTATTCAAGCTGAGTGTTCACAGATGGGTTTTGTCAACTTGAAATTGAAGGGACTTCCAAAGTTAGCTGTTTTTGCCATGAAAAAGTCACTTCTGCGTAAATAGTATCTTCGCTTTTAATTTATCTGAATCATTGCATAGGAAGTTGTTACTTCCTGTTCAAGATTTGTCCTGTGTTTGAAAAGAAAAAGGGTTTCAAATGACAAATCACTGGCCTCTAATTCTACAACTGTCTGAGATCTTGCAAGTTCCTCCAGTTCTGGTCTCTTGCACATTCCCAATTTCCTTCAATCTACTATTGGTGGCTATGCCTTCAGTGGCCAAGGCATTAAGCTCTGGAATTTCCTCCCTAAACATTTCTCCTTTTAAGACACTCCTTAAACCATATCACTTTGGTCAAGCTTTTAATCCTCTGTCCTAATATACCCTTATGTGGCTCGATGTCAGGTTTTCTCTCATAATGCTCCTGTGAAGCACTTGTCGATGTTTTACTGTGTTAAAAGTAATGTTTCCTCTAAGCTGTCTGTGCAAGAATCTGGAATGTACTGAGCAGTGTGATAATAACAGGCTGCTCACAACAGAGAAAAATTAGGGGGAACATTGGTTAAAAGTGCGCTATAAATGCAAGTTGTTGTTGTAAATGTTTGAGTAATTTTCAGTGTCGTTGTCTTCTTTGGTTTCAGCTCGGACGTTCCAAGGAGTTTAGAATGATGGCCATGCAGCCACGGAGGATTCGCTTGAAACCGTGGCTCTTGGCGCAGGTGGACAGCGGGCACTATCCTGGGCTCCAGTGGCTGGATGACCAGCGGAAACATTTTCAGATCCCATGGCGGCATGCCACCAGGCACGCCCCTACCCAGGACGATGAAAACACTATTTTCAAGGTGAAGTGGACGACTCTGGTAGTTTCTTGTTTGCTTTGTGCTGAACAATTTTGCTGTAACTTGTTCTTCTTCCCCCAGGGTCCCCATGTAATGAAAAGATTCAAGGCTGGAGTCACTTTAACCTAACTCACTGGGCATGAAACCAGAAGGCTGATTTTATATCTCACCCAATATTACTTCCCATTTACTTCAATGGAGAGTAAAAACAGGTGGGATATACAACCAGCACTGCGTCCAATCTCATCAGTTTCCCTGATAGATGGGGTAGGTTAAAATTGCTACTGTAGGACTTTGGACTGGGTCAGGACAGGGACAGGTAGAGCGATCTAGTACAAGCATTAAATGCTTACTTCCTTCAATAGTTATATTTTTATTTGTTCATATGGTGTGAGAATCACTGGTAAAGCCAGCATTTAGTACCCATCTTTAATTGCCCTCAAGAGAGTGGCGGTGAACTACCTTCTTGAATACTGCAGTCCATGTGCTGTAGGTATATGCACAGTGCTGTTAAAGGTGGAATTCCATGATTTTCAGTGACATCTTTAACACAGACCATGAAGTCTTCACACATAGCCACAAGAACAGTTGCAACAGATGAGATTGCAGAAGTAAGAAGAACTAAAATTTCACTCTGTTTGGACAGACCTCTGTGATCTCATCTTTAGTCACCTCCCCATCCCCACCGTTCCCCACTTCCCGTTAAATTTTCTCCATTGATATCTAAATCGCCTTGCACTATACTCAGCCTGTGAAACACCTTGGTGATGTTTTGCTACATTAACGGCATGTTATAATGTGTAAAGAAAAAAATAAAGAAATTGCATTTCACAACCTCAGAATGTCCCAAAGTGCTTTACAGCCAGGGGTTTTGGGGGAGGGGGTGTGGGCTGCGGTGGTAGGATTTGAAGTATTGTCACTATTGTAATGTAGGAAAAACGATAGCCAAATTGCCAAATAGCCAAAAGCAACCTCCTGTAAACAGCAATGTAATAATGACTAGATCATCAATTTATTTTAGTGATGCTGGTTAAGGGATAAATATTGGCTGGAACAACAGGGAGAATTTCCCTCCTCTTCCTCAAAGTAGTGCTGTGGGCTCTATCGCATCTTCCTGAGGAAGTGAACAGGATTTTTAACGTCTCATCTGAAAGATGACCCCTCTGACAATCAGACAGAAATGGATACCAAGCTGATAAAGGAGATCTTAAGAGGGGTAACAAAAAGCTTGGTCAAAGAGAGAGAGAGGTTTTATGGAGAAGCTTGAAAACAAGAGTGTTAACGCAGAGCCACAGCTGATGGACAAAGTTGCATTTGTTTATTTTTCCTGAGTGATCGTGTTCTTTCCATATCTAGGCTTGGGCAGTGGAGACGGGCAAATATCACCAAGGGGTTGATGGGCCAGATCCTGCCAAATGGAAAGCAAACCTCCGTTGTGCCCTCAACAAGAGCCGGGAGTTCAAACTGATTTATGATGGCACCAAGGAGACCCCCGTGCAGCCATACAAGATCTACCAAGTGTGCGATCTTCAGCAGTCCAATGGGGGAAACATCACTCCAGGTAGAAGTTACGTGAAATCCCAGAGTCCTGCTCATGCCCTCCCAACCTTCTTCTTTCCCTTTGATTTATACCACCCTCAAACTTAAGGCAAATGTAAAACTGTGCAATTACAGCTCACCCAGTGGCTATTGGTATTGGACCAGTGACTAGAGAATCAGGATGACCATCATTCTGTATTTTATGGGATCGTCCTGTAATTTAGCTGATTTTCCCATACCTTTCCTTCTGGGAAGCTATTATTTCGTGTGGCAGTGACTGGAGACTGTTTTGGAGTCTCCTCTTAGAGTCATAGAGTTATACAGCACAGAAACAGGCCCTTTGGCCCATTGTTTCCATGCCGGCCATCAAGTACCTATCTATTCTAATCCCATTTTCCAGCACTTAGCCCATAGCCCTGTATGCTGTAGCGTTTCAAGTGCTCATCTAAATACTTCTTAAATGTTGTGAGGGTTCCTGCCTCTACCACCCCTTCAGGCAGTGTGTTCCAGATTCCAACCACCCTCTGGGTGAAAAACCTTTTCCTCAAACCCCCTCTAAACCTCCTGCCCCTTACCTTAAACTGATGCCCCCTAGTTATTGACACCTCCGCTAAGGGGAAAAGTTTCTTCCTATCTACTCTATCAATGCCCCTCATAGTTTTGTATACCTCCATCAATTCCCCCCTCAGCCTTCTCTGCTCTAAGGAAAACAACCCTAGCCTATCCAGTCTCTCTTCATAGCTAAAACGTTCCAGCCCAGGCAACATCCTGGTGAATCTCCTCTGCACCCTCTCCAGTGCAATCACAGCCTTCCTATGGTGTGGCGACCAGAACTGCACACAACAGTACTCCAGCTGTGGCCTAACTAACGTTTTATACAGCTCCAACGTAACCTCCCTGTTCTTATATTGCATGCCTCAGCTAATAAAGGCAAGTATCCCATATACAAAAACAGAATTACCTGGAAAAACTCAGCAGGTCTGGCAGCATCGGTGGAGGAGAAAAGAGTCGACGTTTCGGGTCCATACAAAAGTATCCCATATGCCTTCTTAACCACCTTATCTACCTGTGCTGCTGCCCTCAGGGATCTATGGACATGAACACCAAGGTCCCTCTGGTCCCCTGTATTTCCTAGGGTCCTACCATTCATTGTCTATTCCCTTGCCATGTTAGTCCTCCCAAAATGCATCACCTCACACTTTTCAGGATTAAATTCCATTTGCCACTGCTCTGCTCATCTTACCAGCCCATCTATATCGTCCCTTAATCTAAGGCTTTCCTCCTATTTACGACACCACCAATTCTCATGTCATCTGCAAACTTATTGATCATTCCTCCTATATTCACATCTAAATCATTAATGTACACTACAAACAGCAGGGGTCCCAGCACCGATCCCTGTGCTACACCACTTGTCATAGGCTTCCAATCGCAAAAAAACCTTCAACCATCACCCTCTGCCTCCTGCCTCAAGCCAATTTTGGATCCAATTTGCCAAATTGCCCTGGATCCCATGGGCTTTTACCTTCTTGACCATTCTCCCATGCAGGACCTTGTCAAAAGCCTTACCGAAGTCCATGTAGACGACATCAACTGCTCTCTACCCTCCTCTACACAACTAGTCACCTCCTCGAAAAATTCAATCAAATTTATTAGACATGATCCCCCCCCCCGACAAAGCCATGCTGACTATCCCTGATTAATCCCTGCCTCTCCAAGTGGAGATTAATCCTATCCCTTAGAATTTTTTTCCAGTAGTTTCCCTACCACTGATGTTAGACTCACTGGCCTGTAATGACCTGGTTTATCCCTACTACTGTTATTGAATAATGGCACCACATTCGTTGTCCTCCAGTCCTCTGACACCTCTCCTGTGGCCAGAGAGGATTTGAAAATTAGTGTCAATCTGCAATCTCCTCCCTTGCCTCATATAGCAGCCTGGGATACATCTCATACAGGCCTGGGGATTTAACCACTTTTAAGCCCGCTAAAACAGCTAATACCTCCTCCCTTTCAATGCTAATTTGTTCAAGTATATCACAGTCCCCCTCCCTGATTTTGACACCTACATTGTCCTTCTCCATAGTGAACACAGATGAAAAGTAATCATTTAAAACTTCACCTACATCCTCCGGCTCCAAGCACAGATTGCCACTTTGATCCTTAATGGGCCCTACTCTTTCCCTGATTATCCTCTTGCCCTTAATATATTTATAAAATGCTTTGGGATTTTCCTTTATCTTGTCCACCAGTGCTTTTTCATGCCCCTTTTTCACTGTCCTAATTACTTTTTTCTTTAAGTACCCTCCTACACTTTCTATACTCTTCTAGGGCTTCTGCTGTTTTCAGCCCTCTGCATCTGCCATAAGCCTCCTTTTTTTTACCTTATCCAATCCTCTATATCCCTTAACATCCAGGGTTCCAGGACTTGTTGGTCCTACCCTTCACCTTTACAGGAACATGTTGGCCCTGAACTCTCTCTATTTCCTTTTTGAATGACTCCCACTGGTCTGATGTAGACTTTCCTACAAATAGCTGCTCCCAGTCCACTTTGGCCAGATCTTGTTTTATCATATTGAAATCAGTCTGCCCCCAATTAGAACCTTTATTTCTGGTCCATTTTTGTCCATTTCCATAACTACCTTAAACCTTACAGAGTTATAGTCACTATCCACAAACTGCTCCCCCACTGACACTTCTACCACTTGCCTGGCTTCATTCCCTAAGATTAGGTCCAGTCCCACCCCTTCTCTTGTAGGACTTTCTACGTGCTGGCTCAAAAAGCTCTCCTGGATGCACTTTAAGAATCCCGCCCCTCTAAGACTTTCACACTAAGACTATCCCAGTTAATATTAGGGAAGTTGAAATCCCCTACTATTATTACCCTATTACTTTTACACTTCTCTGAGGTTTGTCTACATATCTGCTCCTCTATCTCCCCCTGACTGCTTGGAAGCCTATAGTACACTCCAGGCAAAGTGATTGCCCCTTTTTGTATTTAAGTTCTACCCATATGGCCTCATTTGCGGGATCTTCTAAGATACCATCTCTCCTTACTGCAGTAATTGACTCCTTGATCAATAGTGCAATGCCACCTCCTCTTTTACACTCCCACCTGTCACGCCTGAAGATTCTATACCCTGGAATATTGAGCTGCCAGTCCTGCCCTTCCCTCTACCATGTCTCTGTGATAGCAACAATATCATATTCCCATGTGTTAATCAATGCCCTGAATTCACCTACCTTACTTGTAAGACTCCTTGCCTTAAAATAGATGCAATCCAACCTTGCATTATTCCCTTGTGCCTTAATAGGTCTATATTTGCTCTGCCTTCCAGACTGACTTAGTTTCTCTTCTATATTTGGCTATGCATCACCCCCTACTGTACCTCCACTCTGTATCGTGTCCCCCACAACAGCAGTAGCAAACCTCCCCGCAAGGATGTTGGTCCCGTTCCATTTCAGGTTCAACCTATTCGACTTGTACAGGCCCCACCATCGCCAGAAACAGACCCCGTGATCCAGAAAACTAAAGCCCTCCTTCCTACACCATCTCTTCAGCCACACATTCATCCTCTCTATCCTCTTATTGCTGCCTGTGTACCTTTGATGTTTGAGAGTACACATTGTGCCAACCCACTCAGCCACCAGGAGATTGCCTAACTCCCTTCGCTCCCCCTCCTCTCACTCTCACGCCCTCCTCTCACTCTCTCGCCCTCCTCTCACTCTCTCGCCCTCCTCTCACTCTCTCGCCCTCCTCTCACTCTCTCGCCCTCCTCTCACTCTCTCACTCCCCCCGCTCTCTCTCACTCCCTCTCCACCTTCTCTTCCTCTCTCTTCCCCTCTCTCCACCTTCTCCTCTCCTTCTCTCTCTCTCTCTCTCCTCTCTCTCCACCCTCTCGCTCTCAATCCATTCTCTCTCTATTTTTCTCTCCCCGTCTCTCTCTCTCTCCCCGTTCTCACTCCCCCTCCCTTCTTTCTACCTCTTCTTTCTTTCTCCCTCCCTTCTCCTCTCCCTTCCTTCTCACTTCCATCTCCCTCCTGCCCTCTGCTCTCTCTCCCTTCCTTCTCACTTCCATCTCCCTCCAGCCCTCCGCTCTCTCTCCCTCCCTCCCGCCCTCCGCTCTCTCTCCCTCCCTCCCTCCCTCCGCTCTCTCTCCCTCCCCCCCTCCGCTCTCTCTCCCTCCCTCCCTCCCTCCGCTCTCTCTCCCTCCCCCCCTCCGCTCTCTCTCCCTCCCTCCCGCTCTCCCTCCGCTCTCTCGCTCTCCCTCCCTCCCTCCCTCCGCGCTCTCTCCCTCCCTCCCGCCCTCCGTTCTCTCTCCCTTCCAAGCAGTCTGTGACAGAGTCCACAATCCAAACTCCTGCATGTGGGACCCTGTTTGAGGTAATTTCATTGTCAGTTCTTTATCCCTCCACAGTGAAGTTGAAATTCAGAGCGAATATCACTTGCTGATGTGGGAATGCTGGACCATACAGAAGATGGTATCAGTCTATACAGCGTCTCTCTGGCCCGTTTTGTGCTCTGAGCAATCACCAGTCTCAATCTCATGAGATGTTTATCTGTACTACATGTCATGTCTGATTTGTATCCCTGTTGCTAAGTGGCCAGATGTTTAATATCAGTGCCAGATCTTGTTGCAGTTCCCTGTTGAAAATTTCTCATAGAATCATATAATAAATCACAGGAGGAGGCCATTCAGCCCATCATGCTCGTGTAGGTTTTTGAAAGAGTTATCCAATTAGTCCCAATCACCTGCTCTTTCTCCATAGCCGTGCAAATTCTTCTTTTTCAACATCTATCTCAAGTTAATATACATATAGCTGTACTATTGGAACGTGTTTCACCACCCTTGCAGGCAGTGCGTTCCAGATGAAACAACTCGCTAGGTAAATTTATTTTCCTCCTGTCACTTCCAGGTCTCCTGTAGAACCCTGCCCGGAATCATTTCCATAGTTCAGCACTGGAATTGAAGCACCACAGTACTCACCTGCTAGCTGAAGCTGAAGCTTGTACTATCTTTGGGCGGGATTTTCCACACGCACCCGCCGGCGAGATCTTCCGGTCCTGCCGCAAGTCAATGGACTTCTGGCTGGGGCCGGAAAATCCCGGCCTTTGACTTTCCTGAAATTGAATCTAATTACCTACATGGAAAGGTTTTGGGGGGGGAAAAAAGGGAAACTTCTTGGGTGGAGTGGAAAGGAAAAACAAACTGGAAACTCTTTCGAGTTATCAACAGTCACAGATTGCAACTCTTTCAAGTACAATCACAGTTCTTGGTTTCCGGGAGTGGGACATGAACCCACAACCCTCTGATTCAAAGGCGAGGGTGCTATGAACTGAGCCACAGCTGACACCTAAGACAAACTGGAAATATGCAACAGAGGAAAAGACCGGCTAACCATTTTGAATCTGACCCTTCATTAGAATTCAAATTCCTTTCAAAGATGAGTGACTGAATCGACCATTCCTTTAATTATTGTCTCATGAGTCTTTTTCTTTCTCTCAGAGACCATTGACTATGATGATGAGGAGGAGGAGGTAAGTGTATTAATGATTAAAACCACTCTCTCAAAGCACTAGCTCAAGCACTGAGTGCCGAACTGTCGCCTTCTGTGCTGTAAGGTTTTGTGATTTTCATGCCCACCCAACAGAAACTGGTATTCTGTCGACTCCGGTCCTGCAGTTTGAAACATTGCATTTCTAGTACGCTAGGTCTCTTGGAGTAAGATCCCTTCTAACCTCTGCAGGGTTCACCTATTGGGTTGAAAGTAAACCCTTTCCAGAAACTGCCTCAAACTTTGAGCTTATAGAATGAAATTATTAGGGTAGGATTTCAAACCTTGACTTACATTCTCTTGAGTTAGAAGGTCAAGAGGTGTTTAAAATGATAAATGGATCAGATAGAGAAATACAGAAAAACTACTTCCTCTGGTAAGAGATGCCAGAACAGTGGGACCCAACCTTAAAATTAGAGCTAGACCGTTCAGGGTGAAATCAGGAAAAACTCCTTCACACAAACAGGAAATCTGGAACTCTCTCCTCTGTAAGACTTTAGATGCTGGGGGTAGATTGGAGATTTCAAGACAAAGATTGATAGGTTATTGTTTGATAAGGATATCAAGAGATATGGAGCAGTTGAGGTACAGATCAGCCATGATCTAATAGAATAGTGGAACAGGCTCAAGTAGTTAAATGGCCTCTTCCTGTTCCTACGAAGCCATCGTGATCTTCTTCCTAACCCAGGGACATTGAGGCCGATTGTTGTGTCTGACTAGTACCCCATCTGAGATCACTCTTACACATAGAATAGAATAGAAGCTGGGACCTTGCTGATGGGTAGGGCTCAGATCACACTGTAGGCTGCTCCTGGTGTGACTTGCAATTTTTTAAAAAGAAGTAATGTATGTCTTAAAGCTCAACTCCATAACAAATTTGTTTCTCTTTTTATTTTTGCAGCAACAGCTCCAAGTTTTGTTCCCATCAATGACTTTAAAAGGTAAGAATGGGCTTCACCACTTGCTTTTGAGATTCTTGGCAAAGGAAACAGGGAAGTGAATTACTTGGTGTGGGTTGAGGTTACTTCTTAGGCAATCCCTCACGATTTAGGATGATTTGTTTTCACTCCAGTTCATTGGGTTCCGAGATGACTGGTAAGTCCAATGCATGATCTGTGGACTCTGCCACATGCAGGGCAGGTGGTGCTTGGAGGGTCGAGTAGATAAGTTGTTGAGAGCTGTGTGTGCTCTCTGATGTTTCAACTTTGCCTCTGTATGTTCCCAGCGAGGTCTCTCGATGTGTTCAGCGCCTTCCCAAACGAACCTTCTCTATTTTAGTCAGTCACATATCAGTGAATTGGCAGGGATATTTGACCTCTTCAAGGATGCTTTGGAGGAGACCCCTAAATAATTTCTGTCTTCTTCCTGGGAGTCTCCTGCCACTGGGTATGGAGTAGAGCAGTTGCTTCCGGAGTCTGGTGTCAGGCTTATGAGTGACATGTCCTGCCCAACAAAGCTGGTTTTGAGTGATTAGTGTCTCAATGCTGGGCATGTTAGCTTAGGAGGGGACCCTGCTGTTGGATTGCCTTTCTTGCCACTAGATTTGGAGGATGTCATGAAGGCACAGCTGATGATACTTCTCCAGTGCTTTGAGGTGCCAGCTGTAGGATGTCCAAGTCTCCGAAGCATATAGGAGCGCGGGCGGGCTGAGGCTGAGATCCTGGTCCTCAAGTACTCTTTCCTCAGTTGGCCGAAGGCTGGGCTGGCAGATTCAGAGGCGCTGATGAGTTTTGTAATCTACGTCTGCCTTCATTTGCGAGGAAGCTCCCAAGTTATGGAAAATGGCCCACGTTTTCCAGGATCTCGATCTTAATTCATGGGGAGGTGGGGGAAGGTATGGTGCTGGGCTGTGTGAGGTGGTTGGAAAAGGACCTTAGTTTTCCAGGTGTTTAGTGAAAGGCCCATTTTCTCATATGCTTCGGAGAAGGAGTCGACAAAGATACGGAGCTTAGTTTTGGAGAGAGCGCACAAGCGTCATCTCCATTCTGAAGATCGGTGACTGAAGTTTGAGTGGTTTTGGATTGAAAGTGGCATAGGTTGAACAGTTTTCTGTATGTTCTGTGAATTATCTCCGCGCCTTTGGGGTAATTTTCTGGGGATATGGTGGTTCCATTGGTGAGGATCACAGCTTTTGTGTCATCATGGAGTAGGCTGAGGATAGCAACAAATTTCTGAGGGCACCAAATTTGAGGAAGATACTCCATAAGCTTTCACATTTGACAGAGTCAGAGGCTTCTGTGCAGTCCAAAAAGGCCACGTACAATGGCTGGTGCTGTTTCTTGCATTTTTCTTGGATTTTCTGAGCAGTGAATATCATGTCTGTGGTGTCTCACGATGGGTGAAAACTGCACTGTGACTCTAGAAGGAGCTCTTCAGCAGTTGAGAGGAGGCGATTGAGGAGGATCCTTGCGATGATCTTCCCTGTGGCAGGCCGCAGAGAGACTTCTATATAGTTAGTGCAAATAAACTTATCTCCCTTCTTCAATATAGTTACAATAATGGCGTCCCTGAGATTCCCCAGCATGCTGTCCTTTTCCCAGATGAGGGATATGAGGTCGTGCAGCCATGCCAGGAGTGTATCTCCATTGTGTTTCAGAACTTTGGCAGGTTTTCCATCTGCTCCAGATTTTTTTCAGCTGTCAATTGGCTTTTTCAACTTCGCTCCGGACTGGGGTGGTGCTAAAACTGAGCCAGATGGGGTATTGAGGAATGGAGTTTAGGGCGTTCAAGCTAAAGGCAATATGATTTGAAGAGTCCTTCAGAATGTTCTCCCCAGTGAACATTGACTGCCTCCCTGTCCTGGATAATGGACTTAATTGAATTTGCGCAATTAGTGTCAGTAACAAGCTCTCTCAGGTCACTTAAAGTACAGGTTAAAGCTCCCTCTACAGCGCCCCGTCAAACACCGCAGGGCAGGAACAGCATGGTTTAGATAGAGAGTAAAACTCCCTCTGCACTGTTCTGTCAAACACTAAGGACAGTGCCTGACCCAGTGTTCCATTGAATCCTTCATCTTGCTTTTTAAGAAAAATATTTTCACTTTTACTTTTCCTCTCTTTTTGATTTGTGCCAGATAATGCCAGCCTACCACCATACCCAACACAGACCTGGCTGAAACAGGAAGTTACGGTGCCTGATTCTTGCACGAATGGAGGACTTTCTAACCCGACACTTCCACAAGGGGACCTCACCCATGCAAATCTTGATCACAGTGAACTCTCCCAGCCCAACCTTGCTCATGGAGGCCTCATTCAACCAAATGCCCCTCCAATCGCTCAAGGAACTCTTAATCCGCTCTCAGCACAGCCAGTGGACCAGTTTCCATCAATGACCACATCTGAAATGTTTATCAACTCTCTGCCGTGTAAGTTATTGTTTCTTCTCATTGGCTTCCTTCTGTATAACATGGACATTGCTGCTTTGCATTCAGGAGGCATGTTACTTCATAAAGAATCAAACACGGGGTCTTTAAAACATTTAGGAGTGGAAATTTTACTTTCACGTGCTAAATGGGCATTATTGCATTGGCCAACTGTTATACACCCCGCTTGTTATTCAGTTCTATTGGAGGCGGTGAATCTGAATATCCTGTAGGGAATAGAACTAACAGTTGACACAATCCTACCCATTGGAGGAGATGGGAATAGAAAATTATGCTGATAGGGTGTAAGAAAGCTCATGTGTAGTATACATACCAGCATAGACACTTTGGGACAAAAGGCTTGTTTCTGTGCTATAAATTCTATCCAATTCTTTGATTAGGACTGAGATGAGTTTCCTTCTTTTAAGCTGTTAAGGTGTGCAGAGTTTGTTTGTGTCACAGTTGAGTTTCATCCTGCCTTTGCTGAACATCTATACAAGTAATTTGCCAGGAATGAGGCCCTGCATAGTTCTAACCTCTCCCCTAGCTTAAAGAAAGGACATAGTTACAAAGTACCTTTTACCATTTCAATGTCCCAAAACACTACTTCAGTTAAGTACCTTTAAAGTGTAGTCACTATTGTAATGTAGGAAATGCAGCAGCCAATTTGCATACAGCTAGCTCTCACATATTGCAATGAGATATATGACCAGGTAATTTTTTTTTAGTGAGGTGGTTGAGGCCAATAAAACCCTTGCTCTTCTTTAAAACAGTGATGTCTCTTTTAACATTTCATCTGAAAGACGCCATCTCCAACTGTGCACTTGGAGTCTTAGTCTGGATTATGTGCTTGTCTCTGGAGTGGGACTTAAATCTACTTCTGACTCAGGGGCAAGAGTGCTCCTACAGAGCCTAATTGCCCTTGTTCAGGGGGCATTTAAGAGTCAACCACATTGCTGTGGGTCTGGAGTCACATGTAACATGATTTCCTTCCCTAAAGGGACACTAGTGAACCAGATGGGTTTTTACAACAATTGGCAATGGTTTCAGGGTCATCATCAGACTTTTAACCCCAGATTTTTTCACCATCTGCCATGGGCTTCGAACATGGGTCCCCAGAGGATTACTCTGGGTCTCTGGAATACTAGTCTAGTGACAATACCACTATGCCACCACCTCCCAGCACAGAAACAGGCCATTTGGCTCAACTGACCCATACCAGTGTTTATGCTCCTCACAAGCCTCCTACTCCTCTTAACCCTGACAGACATAACCTTCTACATCTTTCCCCTTAATGCGTTTATCTAGTTTCTCCTTAAATGCTATGCTATTTGCATTAACTACCCCATGTGATAGCACATTCCACATTCTAATGAATCTTTGGGTAAAGAAGTTTCTCCTGAATTCCCTATCAGATTTATTAGTGATTACCTTGTATTTATGGCCTCTAGACTGGGGTCTCCCCAACATGGAAACATCTTCATATCTACCCTATCAAACCCATTCATAATCTTAAGGACCTCCATCAGGTCAACCCTCAGCCTTCTCTTTTCTAGAGAAAAGGGACCCAACCTGTTCAATTTTTCCAGATAGATATAACCTCTCAGTTCTGGTAACATTAATCTTTTCTCCAGTGCCTCTATATTCTTTTTATAATATGGAGACCAGAACTGTTTATGGTAATCCAAGTGTAGTCTAACCAAGGTTCTGTCTCTTCCTCTGGGGTAGTGACTGACCTGGATGTGAAGTTCCAATACCGAGGCAAACAGATGGGATCGTTGATCACCGTCAGCAACCCTCATGGCTGCCGCCTGTACTATGGGGACCTAGGCCCTATCCCAGACCAAGTGGAGCTCTTCGGACCCATCACCCTGGAGCAGGTCCGTTTCCCCAGCACGGACCAGGTCTCTCACGAGAAACAGCGATTTTACACCAATCACTTGCTGGATGTCATGGACCGAGGTCTGATCCTGGAGATCCATGGGCAGGATATTTATGCCATCCGCCTGTGCCAGTGTAAAGTGTACTGGTCTGGGCCCTGCGCTATTGGAGCACCAGGACCTAACCCTCTTGAGAGGGAGAAGAAGATCAAACTCTTCAGTTTGGAAAACTTCCTCAGTGGTGAGTTGGCCAAATTTTCAAAAAATTGTTAATTTTATTTTGTGTGTCTGAAAAAAGGTCAGGGATGTTAGTCACAATAAGTGGTTGTAGTAGAAGAACTAATCCAAGCTGGTCTTTTGGTTCAAGCTGGTTTATTTTCAAGACAGCTCCTCAGTGCTACTGACTTCTAAATAGCTTCCACACAAAGTGTTCCAGCTGTATCTTCTTATTCTGTTTGGGTGGGATAATCAATGCCCATCACCTGTTTAACTAGCAATTGTCTTTAAAAAAAAAAATTCTTTCGAGTTATCAACAGTCACAGATTGCAACTCTTTTGAGTACAATCACAGTTCTTCGTTTCCGGGAGTGGGACATGAACCCACAACCTTCTGATTCAAAGGCGAGGGTGCTATGGACTGAGCCACAGCTGACACCTCTGCAATTGTCTTTAACAAGGTGATTGCCATGCAGTGTGATTATTTATACATTGACAGATTCCCCTCTTTTTTAAATTAAAGCTTTGAAAAAGAATTAAAGAACATTCTGTTTGAAACAAACAGAAGGAAACAATGTCACGTATTTCCACATCTATAGATCCCGTATTTCCTTTACCAAATATATATATCGTCATTATAGCATAAGTTACCCCTCTTCCAATACATTTAATAATTTCTTTAGGCAGGCACTTCTTTTTGCAAAACAGCCTGATAGTTGGCGACTTGTGTCAATCCATTATATCAGTCCATCAGATCGCTCTTCTCTCTAACATTTCCTTTATGCTGGCTAGGTCTATTCTTACCCTTTTTTCCAGTGACACTTTGAGACAATGTTCATTTGACAAAAAGAAACTGGTTATCAACATAACATTCTATGGGCAAACTTTTCCCACATTGCCCCTTATATAATATTTCTGTCAGTATATTGGATAAGTAAACCCCTGTTTCTATTGCTTCTACTAATGCCAGCGCTTCAGCAGCTAAGATGCTTTTCACTACCCTTTTTATTTTCTTGGCCTCCCAAGCCAGCAGGCAACATTTTTCATTCTTTCCCACCAAGAATATGATAAACTCTGCTGTGCTAGAGTACCCATCTGGGAGATTGGCAAATGAAGCATCACTAAAAATGACTAACCTCATACCTTCTGGTTCACCCAAGGCTAGAGACTTGAGCATGCAAGTTTAATTTTTTTAGTGTTTTATTTGCTCTTAGAACTTCCTCAACTGTAGCATGTTTCATCATGGTACTCAGCTCCAACACATCATAACTAGCGTCAGGTCGAGTCATTAATTTCCACAGCTTTCCTTCTACATCACCAGCTTCTTTGGGCAGTTTAAAAAAAAAACTTCGCTTTGAAACTTCTCACCCTGCAAAAACGCAGCCTATATAATCAATTGATTTGCACTCCCAGCAATACGATGCCAAAATAGCTAAAAAAAAAATCTTCAAACTCACTTTCCCGCAGTAGGTGAGTCCACTGTGACATCCTGATCCCCTAGTCTCTCTTCAAAGCCTCGGGCTACTAATCTCGCTTTGGCCTTATTTGTGCCGCCTGGGAGTATCTTTTCTGAATAGATCCATCTGTGAGATAAAGCTGGCTGTCCTCTGTCAGGTATTCCAGAATATACCCCAAGTTCCTTCCAACTTTCTAATTCTTTCCATTTGGTTTCCTTATCAGCTTATTTTTCAGTTTATAAAGACTTCTACTTCCATTAAGATTCCTAGCTTGCTCTCCAGTCCTTGTTCTTGTTAAGCTACGGCCTCTACTCACATTCCTCTCCCTTTCTGGAATACTACTATATGATCTTTCTCCCATGCGAACAGAACTACGTTTGCAAGTTCGTGATTTTTTTCTAGGGTCGCGACCACTTTCTGGTCCACTGTCAGAACTCATACAGCGCTTTCTGGGTTTCCACATCTTTACCTCGGTTTGTCAATTGGTAGGTCTTGTCTCCTGTCCTTCATCCTGCACATTTAGCCAATGTTTGTATTTACCAGTGGTCTTTCCTGCTCTCCCTATGATGGTGGCATCCCTCTACACACTGGTCCCTTCTGGCATGTATGTTACCTTTGTTCCTACTTTGGGTAGTTGCCATTTTGGACAAATTGTGTTATCCTGTATCTCAGTGTTACTTTGTTCATAGTCAGTCAACGCCGTATCTGCCGTCGTCTGCTCCTCATAACTACCCAGTGTGTGCGTGTATGTGAAGTGCTTGGTGCCTCCTTGCTTTCTATGTCCTGTTCAGAACCTGTAAAGGTATAGTCAGTACTGATTAACCACGAAGAATGTACCCTAACAGTTTGATTGCAATGTTGCACAATTACTACTTTCCCATCACTCCCTATTACCTTGCCAGGTCCTTTCCACTCGTTCCAGCCTTCCCTTTTATAATATAACATGTCTCCTTGTCTAAACTGTATTCCCGATGTTCTTATGTGGTGCTGTTGGGAATCGCTGAATTTTCTCCGAAACCTCAGCTTTTGTGAAATCTTTTCTGCCCGCATGCAAAGCATCCAGATGAGCAGAAAAGGTGGGGCTAGTGCTATTCCCTTCTAGAGCAGGGGGAGCATCTGACAACAGCGAAGGGAACTTTGGATTTCTTCCATACATCAACTGGTACAGACTGTACTCCCCAACCATTTGCAAAGAGTTCTTTGCATGCACCGCCCATGCTAGCGCCATTCACATTTTACAATCTGGTTGATCAGCCAATATTTTATGTAACATGTTGTCTATTACTGCATGGTTTCTTTCGCAAGCCCATTACTAAATGGGTTCTCAGCTGCAGCATGCATAACTATGATGTTTAAATCTCGAAATTCATCATTGGCGAGTTCCCCACCATTATCTGTGAAGAACTTTGTTGGTGTTCCTAAACTTGTTCCTTCCAATTTCTCCATGACTTTAATCGACAATGGTCCTTTCATCTTTATTATGTATTATAATGGATAGGTTAAATCTGGTTGCCATATCTATGAAGTGTAGTAAAAAAAATACCTCCATCCTTGTCCCAAACTTTCAAGTCCATCGTCACTGCATCGTTAAACTCCCTGGCTAGTGGCGAGCTCACAATAGGACACGGTGGTGTCTTGCAATATTTAAGACAAATTTCACACTGAGCAGTGATTTGTTCAGTAAGATCATCGTAACCTTTATCGACCACTCCCACACCTTGAAGTAGAGTTTTCAGTTTCTGTGGTGCCAGATGTGCAAACTGTCCATGTAATTTCCAAATGATCTTCTTTTTGTCCACCAAATTCTCATTCCCAGCAGTTAACAAAACTTCATGAACTTTTTGATGAGAAATCTTTGGCTTCCTTAGTGACAAGCAGTAATTGCTTGACCAAGTAAAATGTAGATCCGCATTTTTTCCAAACACGACTGCTCTATCATTCTTCATATCAAACATCATCCGAGTCGTCTTCACCGCAGATCAACTTAACAATGGCGGTATCGCACTAGAAACCACATCAGTACTGATAAACAAATTAATCCCTGTTATCTTACAAGGGAGGGCCACCCGTTTGGAGGATGTTAATGTATTGTCATCTCCAAACCTGAAGCAGGTAGAGCTTTCATTCTCCTTGACCTTCCACCGATCTGCCTCATCAAGAGACTCCAGATAGCAGTCAAGCCAGTCCATGCCACACACCGTAGAAGTGCAACCACTATCCAGAACTGCACAGTTGAAGGAATCTAGCATCAAGATACTCATCACTGATTCAAACTCTGTGATCAATACAATTCCATCATGGCAGTCACCATCATCATTTTCAGTTTCAGATTAATCCATCTTGTGGATAACTTCAAAAATATAGTGGGTAGTTCGTCGCGTAATGATACTGGGAATCACACTGGAACACCGATTAACTATTCCCCGTGCATTTTAAACACCTATGGTCACCATCCCAGACATGCTTTTTGTCCCGACTCTCAAATTGGCTAGGGTAACAATCATTTTCAGACCTCCTGTCATTAATCTCATCTTTGTATTGGAATTTTCATCTAACATTTGGTCGACCTCAAAATTTGGCCACCATTGAATCCTCTACCCTTTGCTTCACAGCATAGTTGTTTGCATTTGCTAAGAAAGTGGCTTGGAACGACTGTTACCCCAGAAATTTTTTTAGAATAGCAGCCATTTGATCTAGCAGAGATTCTCTCCTCCAGAACTGAACCCCTGTTAGTAGTAAAAGATTATCAATTTTGGAAATGCTAGCACAGTCCAGTAATTTAAACGCCAATACCAATTCCAGAATTTTGAGCTCAATTCTCTGTAGTCTCCTGGATCGTTTATCAAAATCCATGATATATTCTTCCATGGACTGATCATCTGATTTCCTAAACCTATCAAAGATGGTCCAAGCTTCATATGTTTCAAATAACTCATCCTTTTTGTAAAACTTATCCAAAAATTGTTACAGAAGGTTCAATCCCTTTTCCCGATCCAAATCATCCACTTTCCACTCCGAAAATACCTTTCTCCTTATCTTACTTTTGGCTGGTAACGATAATGCCAAAGCCATACCTTGCTTCTCCTGGGATAATGAAATAACCCAGGTCCACATCTCAACTTCAGCCTTCCATTGCTGATAAGGTTCAGGCTCAGAAAAAAATTGGTGGATAGTCAAAGCTTGCAATTTTACACCATCCTTCAGCCATTCCGTAACTTAAATTGTCAGCAACAGTACACTTCTTTTCCCTCAGGATTGAGACAAAAAGCTTCATACACAGCAATCAATCACCAAAGCTTAAAGTTTATCCTCTGCTACCGTGTTGATCACAATAAGTGGTTGTAGTAGAAGAATTAATCCAGGCTGGTCTTTTGGTTCAAGCTGGTTTATTTTCAAGACAGCTCCTCAGTGCCACTAACTTCCAAGTAACTTCCACACAAAGTGTTCCAGCTGTATCTTTTTATTCTGTTTAGATGGCATAATCAATGCCCATCACCTGTTTAACTAGCAATTGTCTTTAACAAAGTGATTGTCAGGCAGTGTGATTATTATACATTGACAAGGTACACGGTGTTGATAATGGAATATTTCCCATTTTGGGCACTCAGTATCTATGTCAAACACTTCCATCTCAGGTATAATGTGATTAAATGCAACGTAAACATCACTGTCATTCATCCTAACAACTTACTTTAGCCCCAATCTCAGAAGAATGTTCCCAAATGAATCAGTATACCCAGCACTTCACACAACATCAGGATGTCCCAAAGTGCTTTCTAGCCAATGAAGTACTTATTTCGAAGTGTAGCCAATGTTATAATGTAGAAAGCACGACAACCAATTTTCTTATAGCAAGGTTTCGCAAACAGCAATGTGACAATGAAAAGATAATCTGCTTTTTAGTTATGGTGGTTAAGGGATAAATATTGGCCAGACCACTGGAGAGAACTCATGTACTCTACTTTGAAAAGTGCCATAGGATCTTTTACTTTCACTTGGACAGACAGATAGGGCCTCGATTTAATACCTCATCTGAAAGACGGCAACAACGTTTATATGGAAACTTTTAACATAGTAAAACATCCCAAGGCATCTCACTGGAGCAATTACTACAAAAAATTTGACATTCTGCCATATAAGGAAAATATTAAGGTAGAACTTGGTCAAAAAGTAGGCTTTGGGGAGCATCTTAAAGGACAAGAGGGAGATAAATGGACAGAGAGATTTAATGAGAGAATTCCAAAGCTTAGGGCCAAGACAGCTGAAGGCACACCCAACAATGATGGATCAAAGAAAATTGGAGATGCATAGGGACCAAAACTGGTGGAGCACAGAAATTTTGGAGAATTTTAGGGCTGGAGTAAGTTGCAGAGAATGGAAGTGGCAATACCATGGAGGGATTTGAACACAGATGAGAATTTTAAAACTGAGTTGCTCCCTCAGTCCTGCACGGGGAATGCCTGTCTAGATTTTGTGCTTAAATTTCTGAACTAGAAAATTCACGACCTTCTGACTCTGGGTAGGAAAGCATGGCCATAGGTGCGAGAGCAGCGGCATGGTGGGGTTACACCTTCAACACAGTACAAAGGTCATTTTCCCAGGTAATCTTACAATCTCACAGCAGCTAACAGGGAGGATGCTCCAATCAAGAGTCTCCCTGTGGCAACAAATTTCATGTTTATAAGAAATGTGGAAGAGAGTTAGGGTTACAGGAAATCTTATTTTCCAATATTGACAGGTTCCTAGATACTCTCTGCAAATATTGACTCACTCCGGGGGATCCCCTGCAAGTATCGACTCGCTCCCGGGGATACCCTGCAAATATTGACTCGCTCCCATGGATCCCCTGCAAATATAGACTCACTCCTAGCAATGCCCTGTAAACATTGATTCACTACCAGGGATCTTCTGTAAACACTGACTCAATCCTGGGAACCCCTGCAAATATGGACTCACTCCCAAGGATCCTGCCATTGTATTAAAACAATATTTATCAAACTCATAAATGACATTCTGTGCGACTGTGACAAAGGTAAACTATTCTTCTTCCTCCTCTCGAGCTGTCTGCAGCCTTCAACATGGTTGATCCTACCATCCTCCTCCAAACCCCTCTCTGCAGCTGGGAGGGACTGTTCTTACATGGTTCTCTATCTAATCATAGCCAGAGTATCACTTGCAAAGCACTTCTCTTCCTGATTCTACACCATTACCTCTGGTGTCTCCCAAGGAAATATCCTTGATTTCTCATCCACATGATATCCCCTTGGTGACACCATCTAAAGTTACAACGTTCATTTTCACAGAAGAATAGAATATTCTGGAAATAGTCAGCAGGTCTGTGGAGAGAGTTAATGTTTCAGGTCAATGACCTTTCTTCGGAACTGGCAAAAGTTGGAGATGTAACAGGTTTAATGCAAGTGTAGAGGCAGGGAAAGGGTAAGTTAGTTTCCAAATGCACGCTGGCAACACCCAGCTCTACTTCACCATTTCTCTCCAATTCCTCCACCATTGCTAAGTTGCCTGTTTGACATCCAGATAATCAGAAATTTCTTCCAATTAATTATTGGGAAAACCAAAACCATTGAGCCCGATTTTTAACTCTGTGCAAGTGGATGGGTTTTTTAATTACTTAAAATCTCACCTATTGTCTTCGGTCTCCATTAGAAACTCGGTTCTCTAGCCACTGACTCCATCTTTCTCTCTGGCAACTGTCAGGGCCTGAACTAGACTATTTGCATATTCGGCCCCATGATGAGCTTCCAGCCACATCCTCTGTAACATCACCTGACTTCACCCCTGCCTCAGCTCATCTGCCGCTGAAACCCTCATCCAAGCCTTTGTTAACTCCAGATTGACTATTCCAATGCAATTCTGGCTAGCCTCCCACATTCTATCCTCCATAAACTTGAGGTAATCCAAAGCTCTGCTGCCCATGTTCTACCTCGCAACAAGTCTAGTTCACACATCACCCCTGTGCTTGCTGACCTACATTGGCTCCCAGTTAAACAACACCTGGATTTTAAAATTTTCATCCTTGTTTTCAAATCCTTATTTGGCCTTGCCCCTTCAGTTCCACAAACCTCCAAGATGTCTACACTCCTATAGTTCTGGTTTCTTCAGCACCCCCAATTTTAATTGCTGCACTATTAGCAGCCATGTCTTCAGCTGCCTAGGCCCTTGCTCCGGAATCCCCTCCCTAAACCTGCCTGCCTCTCTTTCCTCCTTTAAAGCAACTCTTTAAACCTGCGTCTTTGAGCAAGCTTTTGTCCGTCTGCTGTAATATTGCCTTATGTGGCTCGGTGTCAAATTTTGTTTTATAACAGTCCTGTGAGGTGCCTTGGGATGTTTTACCATGTTAAAGGCATTATATAAATACAATTTGTCTTTCTCTTCCTCATCGTCATCCTCGCCCCCAGCAAATATTGACACGCTCCTAGGATCTCTTGCAAATGACAAATGATGATAAGCTTGTTCAGAGGCAGGACTTAGTGTGTCTGAAGGAGGAAAGGGGGTCTAGGGAGAGCATTCCAGAGCTTAAGGCTCAAACAGCTGAAGGCATGGCCACCGATGTTGGAACAATTAAAATTGGGGGTGCACAAGGAGACAGAATCGGTGGAGCACAAAGATCTCAGAAGATTGTAGGGTAGAGTATGTTACAGAGATTGGGGATGGACAAACCATAATGGAATTTGAAAACAAGGATGAGAATTTTATAAGTGAAAAAGCACATTTTTAAAACATTTTTCTCCTTTCAATGTTGTCCCTTCCTTACACAGAATTGATAATGTACCAGAAAGGACAGACTAGTGTTGCCCCGCTCTACGAGATCCAGCTTTGCTTTGGTGAGGAATGGCCAGATGGTAAACCCAAGGAAAAGAAGCTGATCATGGTGCAGGTAACAGGGCAAGACAGGATGGGGCAGGGTGGGTGGTCAGATTGTCTGAGCTTGGAACCCTGTGGATCCTATTGGAGCCTGCTTACATCTCTGGGCTCGTACACAAAGAATGGACCCTTGGGTGGGGTATCGGGAGGCTGCTGTCATATTAGAGTAGACACCTTCCTGGGGAGGATCCCACTTTCCTCATGAGGGATTCCACTATGTGGACACCCTTCCCAGGGAGGATCCTGAGATCTAGACTCTACCCATGAGGGATCCCCGTGTCCGGATGCTCTTTCCATGAGGGGACCCTTGTTTAAAGACACTCCTCAAAGAAAAGATCTTCGTCCCAAAACAGTTTGCTATTTATAGAGGTGCTGTAATGGTGAATTAGCCATTCTGGGATGTCCCAGTGTGAGATTCCTACTGCAAAAGATGTCCTGATGCAGAATCTGTCTTTTGGTTGTGAATTTCCTTTTCAATATGCAATGTGATGATTTGACACAAGATCTTTTCCCTTTCTCTGGGATGGTTCAGGTGATTCCAGTTGTGGCACGGATGATGTTCGAGATGTTTTCCGGGGAGTTGTCTTTCGACAGTACAAGCATCCGTCTGCAGATCTCAAACCCGGACCTCAAGGACAACGTGGTGTTTCAGTTTAAAGAACTCCATCGGTTACTTCAGTCCCAACAGGGCCAGGGCCAATGGCCGATGCAGCCTGCCAACCTACAGTGAGGTTACAAAGCGCACAGCAAGAGGAAATAAACTACCCAGAATGCTGCCATGTTTCTCAGGCCCTGGCTCTAAATCTGCTGCTGACATCCTTTGAGGAGGAGACCGAGATCGAGCCCAGGCAGACAGTGAGGCAAACCCTCGAGCTTTCTGCTCTTAATGCAGAACTCGGAGTGGGAGTGTACAGGACGACTGAGCTCTTCTTATTTCCTCAGCATGATTTGTGCATTTGCCTTTTTATTATTGCCTCCTCTTTAAAGAATTAAGGGCTGCTTCACCCTGCTTCTATCAGATTGCAATACCATGGACGGCATAACAACTGCTCAGAGACAACTCATTCTTAATCCTAACTTTAATAAAAAGCACTTGTCAATGGTTTCAAGGCCTAGGATTGTGTCTAGAGATGACCAATTCCTTTTTGTTTAGAGATCAGATCTCACTGTGTGTACATATTGCAATCTTTTAAACTTTGAGGATGATGAGGAGAATAGATTTCACATCACAGGACGCTGACTGTATCCTCCAGAGGGGATTCCCTGTATATCACTCCTTGTGTAACCAACGGTGGTTGCTACTGTTATGATCACTGGTTTGGTTTGGATTTCAGAACTTCCAGAGTTGATAACAGCAGAATCAGGAACCATCCAGTTGTCTCTGTGTCTCTCCATGGTACCAACCCCTATGTTCTCCATATTTTGTTTGGAATGTTCCTGAAATATAAATCTTTTGGTTTTTTAAGTGTTTTGTACACTCATTTTTAGATTAGTCTATTGGTAAATTTAGAACTTCAGGATTATTTGTGTCTTCTATTACGATCCTGGACCAGATCCCCAAGTTTTTGGTACGATCCAGTTAGGGACCAGTAACTTTTTGTTTAAAGGTTTAAAGCAGGCTAAGTTTGAGATCCAAGAGGCTTGCTAAGAGAATAAAGGCACAAAATTCCATGGATTTTGAACTATCAAAATAAACTTTACTATACAAAGTTAGAAAAGTAAAGTAATTTACAATATGTATAGCTTATGCTCTAACATTCAGAATTAACATGAGATACATATGAGTTAACAGACAAACTATGATCAAACACTCCACAGTACCCATCAAAGGACAGATGTGGCTAAGACAGATTCCATGGATTTCTCAGCAACACACCCAGACACCAGGGACACTGTGAGTCACCAAAACTCATTTAAAAATCTTTCTCCTTCACAAAGGATTCCATTTCTGCACTTTCAAAGATCTAGCCTTGAAACTCCCTCAAAGTCACTCCAACTTGGACTACCTCAACAACTGCTCACCTCCCAGGGTTTCAATCTCCTCTTCCAACACTACGTTCCCCTGGATTCCTGAATCTGCCCATCAGCCTTTAACTACTGGTATAATTTCAGCTCTCCAGGGCTTCTCCCAAGCCCTCTCTACCTGGAGCCTGCCAACTCAGAGCTAACAACAGCACTTCAGCTGCTTGGGGGTAGACAACTTCTTTTTCGACTGTGCCTGACTAAAAAATACTTACTCTTGGACTGATCTGGGTGACCTATCAAAATTCTCCCAAATTACTAGACAGGAACAAATGTAACAAGCATTGGAGCATCCTGTATTTTAAATGTTACAATCTCCACAGGCTGCTAACTTACTCAGCACACGTGGATAGAGGAAAATGGATTCTATCACATCATTTTCCTTGGAAGAAAGAAAGCTTCACCATAGTGAAGGTTTCTTTAAAATGGCTTTGAAAATACAAGTTCTTATCATCATAATCTTCTAACAAATAAGTTATTACAGACTGTATAGATAACCTTTTCATTTATACACAATTGGGATTAGCAGGATTTAAACAGCATAGTGCTAACAGAACTCAGAACCTGCCTTTTCTCCCACACACTTTCTTTAAAGTCTGAATAGAACACCAATAATTACATGGTTGTTTCCCCTAATCTTTCCATAATCAACCAAAGGTAGTGAAGATATATTAAAGTTTTCTTTGAAAACATCTTGACCAAATTGTATTTCTATTTTGTACCATGGGTTTTTCAACCTTTCTGGTATAACTGCCAACCAACACTCTGGCGGACTTTCCCTCTTCACATCTGGATGCATATTAGACACGCTATGTAATACAAACAGCTTTCGCATAGAGTTTTTCTTAAAGTTGTGAAACCTATGTTCTTCCATATTACTCTTATCTGTTGATAGAAACATGCCTTCAATGTGTCCTTTAAGTTTGCCACAAAAACCATATGACAATGAGCTTCAAAATTATCTTCTTCAATCACTTTCTTCAGAATATATTTTCTTGTTTCATTGTTTTGATCAACACCAGATAAATAAACCTGCACTGAGGGAATTTTACTCCCTTTACTCATCATTTTCTAGCTTATGCAAGAGATGTGCCACAGCCTTCTGCACATGTTCATATTCTTCTTGATGCTTGAAAAGTGGGACCTACGTCTCCATTTCTTTTACAATTTTATCCAAATAGTTGTTTATCATTTTCCAAATCTTTTCCAAGTTGATTAATCTTTTCATTCATCTCAGCAACTATTTTGTTGAATTCAGTTGTCTTTGTTAGAGTTATCTGTAGAACCTTTATACAATTTTGACAACTTCACATGGGCATTCACTCATTTCAGAATCTTTCCTCCATGGTTACCGACTGCTCCATAGACTTTTCCAATTCAGTCATTCGATCCTCAATTTGTTTCTTAAAATTTTCATTAGCTACTCTTAAAAGTCTGGATCTGCTCTTCCATACCACACATCTCATCCTTTTTGTTCTTCAGATTGCATCCAAGTTCAAGAATTTCACTGCACTTTTCATGACAAAGTTCCAACAGTTCATCAATCTTGGTTTTTAATTTGGCATTCAGCCAACTTTTCTGATTCATCAGCAACTCCTTTTCCTGTTCCAGGCGTTTTTCATGATACTTAATAGAGGCTTCTAATACTTGAAGTTTCTCAAGTTTTAATTGAAGATCTGTCTTTGTTGAATTTGCTTCTACAAATTTAACATTTAGACTTTTCAAGTCCTTATTCAAGTGTTCTACTTCTTGTGACCAAATGTTCTCACCAGTTTTTGTTTTTCATTAGTAACTTTATCTTTTGTGTGTGAAAGTTGGATCTCTACACTGATGAGTTTTTCCTTAGCCTAATTCCTCTCTCAGCCTTTGACATTCTTGCATTTCAGATATCAATTTTTCTTGGTCCTGAGCTAGTGATTTTTCCACTTCATCCTGTCTGGCCTTACAAGCTTGGGCTGTAGCTACTGTGCAATTCAGGATGTTCCTCTTGCAAATCTGTGACTCTTATCTCAGTTGGCCCTCTGGAAACTCTCGGAGATGCTAAGAATTTCAAACCTTTCAAATCATTACTCAGTACAAAATCTATGCCTTCCTTGATAAACTAGAAACAATTCACACCGTAACAATTCCATTTATTAAGTCACTTTGTAAACACAAAGGGAACAGGTTCATAAGTTCCTAAAGATCCCCTAATATTACTTTCCCTTTCATCAAACCAGCTGGAACACAAATCATATCATCAGCTACCATCAATGACTGATCTGCCCCAGCAGCTCTCAAAATATTAATTTATTTACTTGCTTTGTTGGAGGAATAAAGGAACATTTCCCTCTTCGAGACAAAACCTCTAAAACCTCCAGAAACCTGGCTCACTTTAGCAGTATTCAAGGAAGAATCCCCTTGACTATCCTGAGCCACATTCACCATTCTAGTAGGTTCTGAGGGAACACATTTCACTTATACTATTGCCATTGTTTTAACACCCATTTCCTTTTCTGAAGACTCCTTAAGCATCCCTATTAGTGCCATTGGTTTACCATCCAGCTTCCAACAATTGGCTTTGAGACATCCTGGCTTATGGCAATAAAAATATACTGGTTTCTTTACATCACTTTTATCATCCACAATATCATATTGATTGACTGGACTAGCTTCTCTTAAACCACTTAACATGAGCCTTTCTTTAGCCAGTTCATACTGTCTGATCTCTTTCTCTCCCTGGAACTCAAGCTCAAAGCTTTCACCTTTCTTTCTCTTTTTCAAGTTCATGCTTTCATTTCTCTATCTCATTCTATCTTGAGCTGTTTCATCTGCAACTGAATTCTAGCTAACTCAACTGAATTGCTATCTGGATTAACTTTTCCTTCTTCCATTCCCAGATGCTGTGCTATTACCTCAATTATGTCTGTTTTCCTAGCCCCTACTTTTAACTCTAACCGTTCTGCAAATGCAATTGACCTAGCCTTGGTTAATTGTTGCAAATCATTCAGGGATAAATCTCTCTCCAGAAAAGTCTGAGCAATTGACAAAACTATTCTGATTTTCAATCAGTATAGTCAAAGTCACCATGGAAATCTTATCAACCTTGACCTCAGCAAATACCAGCACTCGTACCTGTCTGTGGATTCAAAATTCAGCTAAGGCCCCAATTTTATGGTACAATCTTGGACCAGACTCCCCAAGTTTTTGGTATTATCCAGTTAGGGACCAGTAACTTTTGTTTAAAGTAGGCAAAGTTTAAGATGCAAGACTGTTGATAAGAGATTAAAGCAACAAGATTCCACAGGTTTTGAATAAACAAAATAAACTTTACAAAGTTAGAAAAGTAAAACCATCTACAATATATATAGCATATGCTCTAACATTCAGAATTAACGAGGTACATATGAGTTAACAGACAAAATGTGGTTGAACGCCCTACAGTACACATCAAATGCCAGGTGTGGTTAAGACAGATCCCTTAGATTTCTCAGCAACCCACCCAGATGTCAGGGACACAGAGTCACCAAATCTCATTTAAAAATCTGTCTCCTTCACAAGGGATTCCACCTCTGCACTTCCAAAGATCTAGCCTCAAAACTCCCTCAAAGTCGCATTGACTGGGACTGCCTCAATGACTGCTCACCTCCCAGGGTTTCAATCTCGTCTTCCCTAGACTACGTTCCCCTGGATTCCCGTGTCTGCACTCCAGCCTTTAACTGCTGGTATAATTTCAGCTCTCCGGTGCTTCTCCCGAGCTTTCTTTACCTGGAGCCGGCCAACTCAGCTCCTCAGAGCTAACAACAGCACTTCAGCAGTATTGGAGAAAGACACCTTATTTTTCAACTGTATCTGACTAACTGTGCCTGACTAACAAAAGAACTGACTCTTGAACTGATCTGGGTGAGTTATCAAAACTCTCCCAAAGGGTCCCGCCTTTGTTAATAGGCAGGAACAAATGTAACAAGCATTGGAGCATCCTGCACTTTAAATGTTACAATCTCCACAGGCTGCTAGCTTACCCAGCACACACAGACACAGAAAAATGGATTACTTCACACTCCAAGGTGAATGTATGGGAAATTAGGGCTGTGGGGGCTGGAGGATGCAGCTCACTGACATTTAGTACTGGCTCGGCTGACCTGCCTTTCAGGGAATGGGTGCTGTCAGTGGCACTACTTGAACGGTGAGGCTCAGTCACAGAATAGTTTGTGATCCTGTCCTTCCAATCTGGGATGTGTCTGCAGGGAGCACTTTGAGCTGTATAACACTTGGATACAGTACTGATGAATACAGGTTAGTCATTGTGCAACACTGGGATACAGTATTGGTGAGTACAGATCTATCTTTGTGTAACACTGGGATACAGCACTAGTGGGTACAGTTCTTTCACTGTATGATGTGGGTGCAGGTCTTGGCACTGTATAACAGTGAGGTATAGTACAGGTAGCTCCAGCTCCCTCAGCTCTGTTCCATTCTAGTAAATATCTTGTGTGCCGTCTCCAAGGTTTTAATATCCTTCATAAAGTCTGGTGCCCAGAATTGAATACACTGCTCCAGCTGAGCCCTTACCAGTGATTTATTTGGCTTTATCACCTCCTTGTAGGCCTCCCATTGCTTATTTCTGTAGACAGGATACTTGGAGCTGGGTTGAAACAAAGCAAATTAATTTAATCTCGACCAGTGGAGTGGCATTCTTCCTTCCCTTCTGACAGAGTGGAGACTGATCTTGTCTGCATAAGCAAACTCCCTGGAGTTTTCTATCCTGTGGTAATATAAATGGGGTGAAGAGTTAACTGTGCAGATGCTACATTGGCTCGATGGGCCAAATAGCCTTTTCGTGTAGTGATACACAAGCCTGGAAGGGACCAGTGCTGTTTCAAGGAATCCCATACTACACTCCGTCACATATCCTGCTTTCACTAGAAGCTCCTTCTTAGATGGGAACAGGAGGCCACTCAGCCCCTCCAGCCTATTACACCATTCAATTAGATTATGACTGACTCTGCACATTCCCCACACTCTGCGTTAGGTAGTTAAATATAAACTTGAGTATTACTGAAAAAAGACATGTCAAAGCTTTTCGTCTTGCATTCATCGGGACATTTTGCAAGAATACCATAAGACGTAGGAGCAGAAGTAGGCCATTCGGCCCATCAAGTCTGCTCCGTCATTCAATGAGAACATGGCTGATCTGATAATCCTCAAGTCCACTTTCCTGCCTTTTCCCCATAACCCTTGATTCCCTTACTGATTAAAAATCTGTCCATCTCAACCTTGAATATACTTAACAATCCACCCTCACAGCCCTCTGCCGGAAAGAGTTCCACAGATTTACTTCCCTCTGAGAGAAGAAATTCCTCCTCATCTCTGTCTTAAATGGGCGACCCCTTACTCTGAGATTGTGCCTTCTGGTGGACTCCCACAAGGGGAAACAACCTCTCAGCATCTACCCTGTCAAGCCCCCTAAAAATTTTATATGGTTCAATAAGGTCACCTCTCATTCTTCTAAATACCAATGAGTACAGGCTTACTCAACCTCTCCTAAGAAAATCCTTCCATACCTGGGATCATCCTAGTGAACCTTCTCTGGACTGCCTCCAATGCCACCATACCTTTCCTTAGATAAGGGGACCAAAGCTGTTCACAGTGTTCTACGTGTGGTCTAACTAGTGCCTTGTATAGTTTTAGCAAGACTTCCCTATTTTTATACTCCATTCCCTTTGAAATAAAGGTCAACATTCCATTTGCCTTCCCTATTATCTGCTGAACTTGTATGTTCCCTTTTTTTTGGGATTCTTGCACAAGGACTCCCAAATACCTCTGTGCTGCAGCTTTCTGCAGTCTTTCTGCATTTAAATAATATTCAGCTCCTCTTCATCCTGCAAAAATGCATAACCTCACATTTTCCCACATTATATTCCATCTGCCAAGTTTTTGCCCACTCACTTAACCTGTCTATATCCCTCAGTAGACTCTTTGTGTCAGCCTCACCATTTGCCTTCCCATCTATTTTTGTGTCATCCACAAACTTGGTGATAGTACATTCGCTTCCTTCACCTAAGTCATTCATATATATTACAAATAATTGTGGCCCCAGCACTGATCCCTGTGGCACTCCACTAGTTACAGGTTGCCATCCTGAAAATGCCCCCCTTATCCCAACTCTCTGTCTTCTATTAGTTAGCCAATCCTCTATCGATGCTAATATACTACCCCCACCACCAGGGGCTCTTACTTTATTGAGTAGCCTTATGTGCGGTGCCTTATCGAACACCTTTTGGAAATCCAAATATATTACATATACTAGTTCCCTTTATCTATCCTGCTTGTTACCTCCTCAAAGAATTCTAATAAATTCGTCAGGCATGATTTCCCCTTCATGGAGCCATGCTGACTCTGCTTGATTATATTATGCCTTTCTAAATGCTCTGCTATTACATCCTTTATAATAGACTTTAACATTTTCCCAATGACGGATGTTAAGTTAACTGGCCTATAGATACCTGTTTTTTTGTGAATAAGGGCATTACATTGGCAGTTTTCCAATCTTCAGGGACTTTTCCAGAATCTAAGGATTCTTGGAAGATTACTACCAGTGTATCCACTATTTGCGTGGCTGCTTCCTTTAATATTCTAAGATGCAACCCTTCAGGTCCAGGGGGCTTACTGCCCTTTAACCCCATTAGTTTCCCTAGTACTTTTCTCTAGTGATAGTTATTGTATTTATTTCCTTCCCCCCGCACCACCCTTTTACATTGATTATTTAGTATTTTTGGAATGCTATTAGTGTCTTCTACCGTGAAGACTGATGCAAAGTATTTATTCAACTCCTCTGCCATTTCCTGGCTCCCCATCATTATTTCCCCAGCCTCGTTCTCGAAGGGGCCTATGTTCACTTTGGCCTCTCTCTTCCTTTAAAGAATATTTAAAGAAGCTCTTACTGTCCGTTTTTAATTTACTTGCTAGTTTACCCTCAAAGTTTATTTTCTTCCTCTTTACTATTTTTGGGTCATCTTTTGTTGGTTCTTAAAACTCCCCTAATCCTCTGGTTTATCACTAATTTTTACCACATGGTATCAAATTGAAAGAAAAAACATACAACCCTTAAATACCATGGTTGGTTTATCCCCTTCCTAGAATCCTAATTTCTCACTGGGATATATTTTTGTTGTGAGTCATGGATATATTCTTAAACGTCTGCCATTGTTCACCAACTGTCTTTTCTGCTCAGCTACTTTCCCAGCCCACTTCAGCCAACTCTGCCCTCATTCCTTTGTAATTACCCTTATTTTAAGTTTAGCACAGTTGCTTCTGACCCAAGTTTCTCACTCTCAAACTGAATGCTAAATTCTACCATATTATGGTCACTGTTTCCTAGGGAATCTTTTACTCTGAGATCATTTATTAAGTTTGCCTCATTACACATTATCAGATCCAAAATAGCCTGATCCCTGGTTGGATCCACAACACATTGTTCTAGGAAACTGTCCCGAATACACTCTATGAATTCTTGTTCGTGGCTGCCTCTGGCATTTTAATTTTCCCAATCTACATGAAGATTAAAGTCACCCACGATTAAACTACGGCCTTTTTTACATGCCCTCATTATCCCCTGATTTATTCTCTGTCCTACAGTATAGCTACTGTTTTGGGGCCTATAGACTACTCCCACCAGTGTCTTCTTCCCCTTATTATTTCTTACCTCCACCCATATAGATTCTACATCTTCCAATCCAGGATCATTTCTTGCTATTGTATTTATTCCATCTCATACTAACAAAGCTACCCCACCACCCTTTCCTTCCTGCCTGTCCTTTCGAAAAGTCACATACCCCTAAATATTTAGATCCCAGCTTTGATCTCCTTGTAATCACGTCTCCGTAATGGCTATGAGATCATACCCACTAATCTCTATTTGTGCCATTAATTCATTTATTTTATTCCGAATTCTATGTGCATTTAAGTAAAGAGCCATTAATTTTGCCTTTTTATCATTTTTCCCCTCTGACCCTATTTGCTGCTGCTTTTTATGTTTGTGCATTCTGTCCCTTCCTGTCACACTCTGGGTATCATTATCTAAATAGCTGCCCTGCAATGCTGCCATATCCTTTTGCTTTGTTAGCCTACATATCCCCTCTCCAGAACCCTCCCTCCGTTTAGTTTAAAGCCTGTTCCACAGCCCTAGTTTTTCGATTTGCCAGGACACTGGTCCCAACACAGTTCAAGTGAAGCCTGTCCCACTGTAACAGCTCCCTTCTACCCCAGTGCTGGTGCCAATGCCCCACACATTCCTCCCACACAAATCTTTGAGCCACGCTTATTTACCCTATGCCAGTTTGCCCGTGGCTCACATAGTAATCCTGAGATTATTACCTTGGAGGTCCTGCTTTTCAATTTAGCTCCTAACTGTTCAAATTCTTTCAGCAGAACCTCCTTTCTAGTCCTATCAATGTTGTTGTTACCAATGTGGACAACGACAACTGGATCCCTCCCCTCCCCTCCCCTCCCACTCCAAGTTCCTCTCCAGCCCTGAGGACCGGGCAGGCAACACAGCCTTTGGGATTCACGCTCATGGCTGCAGAGAACAGTATCTATCCCCCTAATTATACTGTCCCCTACCACTACTACATTCCTATTCCCTCCCCCGACTTGAATGGCTCCCTGTACCACAGTGCTGTGGTCAGTTCGCTCATTCTCCCTGTAGTCTCCACTCTCGTCCACACAGCTTTCAAGAATCTCGTAACTGTTGGACAGTTGCAGGGGCCGAGGCTCCTCGAACGCTACCCCCTGGGTCCCCATACCTTTTTCACCTGCAGTCACACCCTCCTGTCTCTGATCACAGACCAAATTTGAATTACTTAATCTAAGGGGTGTGACCATCTCCTGGAGCAAAGCGTCCAGGTAACTTTCCCCCTCCCTGATGTGGTGCAATGTCTACAGCTCGGACTCCAGCTCCTTAACTTGGATCCGAAGTTCTTAGAGCTGCAAACACTACAGATGTGTTCACTCTGGATCACCTTGGTGTCCAGCAGCTCCCACATGCTGCAGCAGCAACACATCACCCATCCTGCCATCGCTATCGTATTTTATTTAATTACTTAATTAATTACTCTTGTGTCCCTGCTCTTTAGACTTGAAAAATCCCCCACTTTTTACAATTTGTAATTTTTTTACATACCAGTATCGATCTGATACTTAACGAGCTATTTTTAAGAAAAAGGAAAGAGACCTAACACAAACTAAAGACCTTATTTTTACTTTAAAGACTAGAAATACTCACCAATCAGCTGCTTTCCACGCTCTTTAATGGTCTCTCGCCTCTCTCTCCACGCTCTTTAATGGTCTCTCACTCTTCTCTCACTCTCTCACTGTTAATGACCCTGCTGCTTTTTGCACTCTCTCACTGTTAAAGGCCATGCTGCTCCTCTCACTCTCTCACTGTTAATGGCTCTGCTGCTTCTCGCACTCTCCTCACTGCTAATGGCGTGCTGCTAAGGGGAAAACAACAATTTATACTGGATGAGAAGAGAGTGCTGATTGGTTGGCAAATGGACAGCGTGATGCTAGATATGTAGGCCATACGTCCCAAAGACTGGCGGATCGTATCAAACAGCGTGTCCCAGCCGCTGTTCGCAACGAGCAAGGTAGACCGTACCCAACCAGCCCGTGCTTGCAAAACTCAAAACACAGTGTCCAACATTAGATGTGATTCCTCAATTGGACATTTGCTAAATAATCCTCAGCGTGCTAAGAATTAAGCTGACAACCAATTTAAGATTGTCAGGCAGGCTTGCAGTGTGGTTAATTTGCGTGTACGGGAAGCCAAATATATTAATTCAGAGTCCTGTTCTTTGCAGATAGAAAGAACATGTACACCTGTTTCAGCTAAACAAAATGAGTGACAGCCATTCGCTGACTCATTTCTCAGGGCAATGCCTTGACCAATCAGGGTCAAGCTCCCTGGTTTAAATTTCGAACAATGCTTGGCAGTTAACTGTCCCTCACCATCATTGGTGTTCTCCATGGCAATGTCTCTACCAATCAGCACTCTCTTCTCATAGTATAAATTGTTTATATTGGTATTCTTGCGAAGTGTTCTGTTGAGTTCAAGACAAAAAGCTTCGACATGTCTTTTTTTCAGGAAGACTCAAGTTCTGCACTACCAAACAACTATTTAAATCTAAAACAAAAAAGATAAAAGCAAAAAATTATTTAAATCTAAATTGTTCACTTTCCCTCTAAACCTGACTCTGCCTTTAAGCACATAGTTTCAGCATACACGTTTGCAGTTGTCCACCCGGTAACATTGTAATGTCAATTCACTCAAATCTGTTTTGCATTTGGGGAATTCTTAACTTCCTCTTTTTTAAGCCAGTGTGTTATGTATCAGGTCCTTTTTTTCTTTTTTTGGGTACGACTTAAAAAAAGGATTCTTCTAATGTGTTTTGTTTTGACCTGTACTGCTATCCCATTTGGAAGATTCTAGAGTAAAAACTGTAATTCGGGGGAACACTGTAGACGGTTACATAGTGTGACCCATTCTATCCTACTCTTTTGCAGGGTTAGCTACTTTGCGAAGAGATTGTTACGCAGTGCAACCCATTCTATCTAAGGGACTTACATTTTGCAGAGTTGGACACAGTGCACAGTCGCATTTCTGCTGACTTGTGTTTGGTCCATTGCTGTCCAATATTACAGCAGTGTGGAATGTTCATTACTCTGTGCAACGTGTGTAGACAATTTTAACTTAATCCTCCCATCAGGGGACTGAAGCAATTGGATTGACTGATTTATTCTTCATTAGCTTCAACAGGGTGATTGACAGTCACTGCCTGATCCAGGGTTGCATGATGTTATTGTGAATTTTCGGGGTGGATAGGATGTCACTAAAGATTATCATCCTGCAGGTTCCCAGCTGCAAGATGCAAAATAAATATTGTCTGAACTTCATAAAATATCTAACTAGCTGAGGAACAGGGCCTCAGCATTGCCTTGGGCAATGAATTAGTCTTGTGACAGCAACAGGCACCTCTTGTATTTCAGGTTTGATCAGTGATTAAAATAAAGTTTTTGACAATGACCTGATAGACAAAAAGACAGGAATGCGACTGTCTAGTTGTTAGTCAGCCAACTGCCCCCTATTTATACACATATTAACCTGCCGAAACAAGTGCAGTATTATCACACCCTGAGGACTGTACATAATTACTGGACAGTAGTACCGTAAGGGAGCCATCCATCCCTCATTTACCCACAAGTTAACATCCCCAAGGAGGAGCTTTTGCAGATATGGTTTGGGTTTGACATGTGATTGCTGGCTTCTCGCTGTAAGAAGGATTGTAGAGACATGGATAGGGGACAGCAAAGAGGATATTAGAAGGGGAGGGATGGTTAGGGAAAGAAACACCCAGCATGAGGCCTAGGTATTTGAAGGCGTGGCCATTAATGGTATAATTTGGTACTCAATGTACTCTCTTTTTTTACAAAGCACATCAAAAAAAGCATTGGTTATTATTTTAGCTATCCAAGGTAGACATCTAATTGGTGTTAATTGGGGGACTAATGGCTATTGAAAGGTCCCTGGAAGAAATTAGTTGTCGATGAGCAGGGAAGGTGTCTCAGACTTCACATCCTAGCTATTATAAAATTCAAAATAACACCGATTACTTGCATTGGTTTGAAAATTAATCAACTGTTGTTCTTAAAGAACAGGATAAGTGTTGAGCAGCATAGTCAGGTTGTTTTGATTCTGAAAGGATAAAAGGACGCGTCCAGAAAGCTCTGGAGAAACCAATGTGATCTGATTTGCATAGCGTGAAGGTCCCTGGCTGCATTACTCTTTTCGCGTGTGTGTGTATATTTGGTGAGCACATGATCCGGTATACCTGTATCCTCCCTTCCCCACCACCACTCCCCTGTACAAACCAAGCCAGGTGGATTAGCCTGCCGCCACTCCAATCCTGCAGATTATCTCCAGGGAATTGTATTCAACCAGTGGCAATAATTACAAGGAAAATCATTATTAGAGACATTACTCCACAGAAAGAGTACAGGAGTGGTTCAGAGCTTTAGACATCAACCTGACAGGCAATGATTTTCAACATCTCAATGACTTGGCTTCACTTCATTCAAAAGCCATCAGGTAGACCTGCCAATTGAGTAATCCTCAGTGTAGGGGTTATATTTCGGCCTGAGACAGGTGTAGAATTTGAACTCCGCTCCAAGTAGATCCATTGAGCGGAGACAGGAGTTCCAGTTTCTGAATGAGCAAGACAAAAGCTCCCGGCTCTGAACAATGAGTTTGATCCAGCAGTTGCTCTTGGCAGGGCGAGTCGGCCTAACAACCTGTTCCAAGGTGTGGCAGCTGTGGCTCAATTGGTAGCTTTTCCACCTGAAGATTGAGGGTACAATTCCCACTCCTGAAACTCAAACATAAAAATCTAGGCCAACACTCCCAGTGCAGTAGATGGAACACTGCACTCAAGGGGTTCCATCTTTCACACGAGACAAGAAACTGAGGTTCCAACTGCCCTCGAAGGTGGATGTAAAAGATCTCATTACACTTTTCAAAGGGCAACTAGGGACTTAGCCCCAGGGCCCTGGACAATATTTATATCTCAACCGCATTGCTCTTTGTGGGAACTTGCTGTGCACAAATTGGCTGTTGCATTGCCTACAACAGTGACTACGTTACATCTAATGAAGTATTTTTTGTAAAGTACTTTGAAATGTCCTGAGGCTGTCTGAGGCGGCATATAGATGTAAGCTTTCTTTTAAAGGATTTTGCAATGGAAACAACTCAGAGCAAAGGTCTGCCAGGTGGAAAGAAATGGGCTACCTCATGTACTGCTAGCCATGGAAGAGAAGATCACAGCGGGTAAATGTAGCTCAACAGAACAAAAGAAAGATTAAGTCGGTGAACATCCATCTCCTCATCCTAACACCATAAACTGCATCTACATTAAACAAGGTGACTAGTTCAAAGAACATGAACTGAAGCCCTGCCTATTAATACACACTCATGTTACCCCTCGGTTTACATTGATGCATTTCATTCTTTTAAATGTCCAGTATGCTCATGAGCCTACTGGATGGGAAGGTTATAATCACGGTCTTGTGCAGTTAGCAATGCAGCAGTGTACCACAATTGGGCTCCTGCTCCACTGAGCTCAGTCAGATGCGCATATGTAGGGGTGGACTGAATCAGGCTTAAATGTGATACCCCTGAGGTCAAATAGCCAGCCCACCTACCCTCCACACACAAAAAATGTTGCCTCAGATCACACAGGAAGAAAGAACACAAGTTTGAATACTACAGGACTCCAGCTTTTGCAGAACCAAAACCTCAGTAGGAACCTGCAGTAGAGGGGGGTGGGGGTTGTATTTAAAAAAATTAAAAACAAATGTTCACATTCACTGCCATCTGACACATCTTCCCTACCCCATCCCATTTAGCATTCCGATGGGACTGTTCCTTCTGTGACATCCTGGTTCAATCTTCCATCAACCACTCCCTTTCCCACAGCACCTTCCCATGCAAGCTCAGGAGATGTAACACCTGCCCTTTTACCTTTGCCGTTTCCATTGCTCCAGGCCCCAAACGCTCCTTTCGGGAAAAACAGCAATTTACTTGTATTTATTTCAATTCGGTATGCTGTATTTGTTGCATACAATGCAGTCTCCTCACCCTGGGCGAGATCAAACGCATTGGGTGATCGCTTTGCTGAACACTTCTGTTCAGCCCCCAAGTGTGACCCTGAGCTTCCAGTCGTTTGTCATCTTAATTCTATATCATCAGTTCCTACATTGTTTCAACAAAGCTCAAGGAAGAGGATCTCTTCTTTCAATCCAGCACTTTACAGCCTGCCAGACTTAACGCTGAGTTCAATAATTCCAGGTCATGATCAGTGTTCCCATTTTTTTCAGATAGCAGGTGCTGGTAATGATTTTGCTTTTTGACTTCAAGACTTATCTTTTGTTTCTTTACTTATTACCACCTCCTTTTACCTTGCAACATATTGTCTTTTGTTATTTAAATCACTTTTGTTTTTCCTCCTCTACCTTTCTCTGCCTCTGCACTTGCTTAAAATCGGTTACATCTGAAACATTTTTTGGTTCGGGGAATGGTCACAGGTCTGTAACATTAACAGTTTCTCTCTCCACAGACGCTGCCCTATTCAACCAAGTATTTCCAGTATTTTCTTTTTACTTAGTATCACGTCACCACTTATCCTCTGCACAAGACCCTTTCCTCCCAATTACAGACCTCACCACTCTTCTCACTGCAGCTCAGATGCATCTCTACCCATTGTATAAGAGACCGTGCCTCTATATGAGGAATAGGATTCAGACCATCCCCGATTTATCACAAACACAATCACTACAGCCAGAGGAGAGAGAACTCTTAGATTCAAGCCTAGTTCAGGTTGATGGAATCTAAGTCCCATGGGTGAAATCACAATGATTGACTGACCAACTTTCCTTCAGGACTTACTACTAGAAAGACAAAGGGATATCATTTATCTTAAATACTCAAAATCTTAGTTTCTTTCACTGCCCTTCCTGTTTAAGAAAAGTCTTAATATTGCTGAAGAGCCAGCTTATACCTCGCTATCGTAATAGAAATTAAAGCAGGTAAGCGAAATTGCTGTCATAAGGAAGTGCCAAGTGAATTGCCTGATGTTGATCTGAAGGAAGAAGACTCCCTTTACCAGTTCAGTGACTCATGAGCGAGTCTGGTGTATGAAGTGCCCTGGAAGGGGGGTATATGAAGTGCCCTTACAGAGGCTCTCCCCTTGGCGCAGCCCTAATTTAGCTTCTTCTCTCTCCCAAAGGGATTCACACATTGGGGGAGGAGGATTTCCCAACTGTCCTACTTCAACATAGATTGGGGAGAGTATTGCAGCCTTCAATGAGTCTTGCGAGTGAGTCAATGGAGTTCGAAACTAATGTTGCAAGGCCCAGGCCCAGCCAGGAGCTGCAAGGTCACATTAGGAAGCTTCTTAAAAGTCTTTAGCCAGAGCGGTGAGAATGTGAACTTTGCTCCGACATGAAGCAGTTGATGTAAATAGCATAGGTGCAATTAAGGGTAAGCTGGATAAGTACATGAAATACAAAGGAACAGACAGGTATGCTGATAGGTTAGAGGAGGCTTGTGCAGAGCAAAAGCACTAGCACAGACAAGTTGGGCTGAATGGCCTGTTTCTGTGCTGAAAATTCTATGAAAGCTGTTGCTACCTGAACTTTCATTATAAAAACAGCCAAACACATTTATTAGCATTCATTTTTTTTAATTGTTCTCGAAATGGTTACAACACCAGACGGAACAGCACTTGCACACCCTCATTGCCCCCCTGCACTACCGCGCACCCCCCCCACCCCACCCCCACCCCCCTCTCCAGGGACTCCCATCCCTCCCACCCAGCTCAACAGTGCTGTCCTAGTACGTTTCTGTAAACAGCCACTGTCCACCCACCCCTGCACTCGCTTTTTTTATTCTGACCTGTTATTCAGTCTCAGTCAAAATCTTCACAACCAATGGACATGAAACGCTTCCACCCCCTCCTTACTAAAGGTCAGGCTCAGATCCACAACTCCATGTCCCAGAGATCCATGGCTCCGTTTTAGGAATTCTGGATTTTTTTTTTGTATTTTTTTATTAATGCTCTTTCCTAAATGTTTTTTTTAAAGTTGTGACACAGCTGAGGTTACAAAGCCCATTCTGTCCTTTGTCCATTAATCATGAACACTAAATATGATTTTCATTTTAAAAATCAAGAAAGTCTCTTGTGCTATGCACAATAATCTCCCCTCCCCCATTCTACCCTCCCCCCACCCCAAAAATAAACAAAACAAACTCCTCCCTGAAGGAATTCTGGCTGATTTAAAAGCTGGTTTATTCCAGATCCTCCTTTTACATACAAGCTTGAGGCAACTGAATTTCTGCCACCAGTCATTTTGGTAGCTGTTCTTTCATGCTGTCGATCCCCCGTTGAAGCCATCTTGATGCTGGGAGGGGGACAAAAATCTGGACCTCCCCCATCCCTTGCATGCCCTGATGCACAATGCCAGGGAAGCTGCACCCATGTGGCGTTATGCAGTAGGGCGTTTGGCACTTCTCTCCCAGGCTACAGACCTCTGCTTGTGATTGTTTGCCCCATTTGCTCTCGCTGGGACCCGGCCATGGCATTTTGGGTTTTATTTTGATTTGCATTTCTGGTCTTTTTTTTTGAGACACAGTCCTCTGTGGAAAGAATAAGCAACAATTTTAGAAGAGCTTACAAAATAATTTTTAAAAATACATTGAATAGAATTGAATAAAAATACATGAACTCTGAAGGCACAGTGTTAGTTTTCACATGTATGTTGATGACACCCTCACCACCACCTCTCTTTAACTCCTCCACTGTTGCTAAATTATCAGACTGCTTACCCAACATAAAGTACTGGATGAACAGAAATTTCTTCCAATCAAACACTGGGAAGACATAAGCCATTGTTTTCTGTCCCGTTACCAACTCCGTTCCCTAGCTACCAACTCCATCCCTCACACTGGCAACTGTGAGGCTAAACCAGGCTGGTCACAATCTTGGTGTCATATTTGACCCCAAGATGAACTGCTCACCACATACCCACACCATCACTGAGACCACCCATTTCCACCCCCATAACAATCAGCTGACTTTTTCCCTGCCTCAGCTCATCTGCTGCTGAAACCCTCATTCATGTCTTTGTATCTTTAATCTTGACAATTCCAACAAAGTCCTGACCAGCCTCTCACATTCTACCCTTTGTAAACTTGAGATCACCAAAACTCTGCTACCAATGTCCTTACTCGCACCAAGTCCCCTTCACTGATCAGCCCTATGCACACTGATCTACTACTTTGACTCAGTTGACCAACATTTTGATTTTAAAATGTTCATCCTTTTCAAATCCCTTATCTCTATAATCTCCTCCAGCCCTATAATCCTACGATTTCTACGGTCATCTAATTCTCGAGCATCCCCAATCTTAAATGCTCCACCACTGGCGGCTGTGCTTTCAGCTGCTCAGGTTCTAAGCTCTGAAATTCCCTCCCTAAACCTCCCTGCCTCTCTTTCCTCCATTAAAATGTATCTTAAAGCCTACATCTTTGACCATCAGCCCTAACATTGCCTTATGTGTCTTGGTGTCAAACTTTGCCTTATAATGTTCCTTTAAACCGCCATAGGACAATTTTATTATGTTAAAGGCGCAATGTAAATACAAGTTGTTATAGAAACTTAATTGAAGCTGGGTGGGAAAATGGATCAGGGATCGACCTCCCACAGCCCAGGGATCTAAATCCCAGTCCAGCATGAAAGTCCCTTCTGTCTGTTCCACTAAGCTTTGTGAGAGACATTTTTAACAGTCCCAAACTGTTTACCAGTCTCTTTGATCCACAGCAATAGTATTTGCAAATCACTCCCTACAGGGAAAGAGACATCTTATAACACCAGAATACAGAGGAAAAGGAACTGGAAGTTACCAAACTTAGGGAGAAAGGAGAGGACTAGCTATTGGTGGGGGGTAGTAGGAATGGAAAGGCAGTTGAGAGAGGAGGGTTAGGGAGAGGGGGGAGTTTGGGAGAGGGAGGGAGTGTAGGGGTCACACTGGTGAGGGAGAAGTGATTACCAGCAGTGAGGTAGGTTTCAGGTGGCAAAATGTTGAAATATTTCTTCCAAAGTCATGGAATGGGTGGGCCCCCTCCCAGCCAATGAACATTTTGAAGGGTGGCACTGGAGGAGACAAGGGGAGATTCTTCGGTGAGAGCACAGGAAGATGGGTGATAAATACACCACTGCTCATACTTAGGATGACTGCTGTGTGAAATGGGAAAACTGGTACTCCTTTAAGGTTAGAACAGATGAAGTGAGAGCTTTAGACAGTAGCTTACCCGGAAACGCTTGATGCTGAAACTAGGTATAAAATTTTGACACTGAATTCCTCTCTAGGTTAGTGGACCGTCTCAGCTGGCAGCTTCAGAGTGACACTGCAGGCAGCTGGGGAGAAAGTCTCTAGACCACTATTGAAGGTTGAGTCATGAGGAGAGGTGCCTCAGAATAAAGGCTCTGAAACTGCCCCAATGGCTCAGTGAGAGACTGGAGGGTTCCCCAGTTCCGGCTGTCTCTGCTGAGTTGACAGACATCAGGTGGGATGCTAACTGGGATCTACAATTTGTCTCGGTGGTGGCGAGATCTGAAGAGGAACATCTGCCAGTACTGGCAACTCAGCAAATCCCTATTGGAAATTGCATGCGAATGAGGACAGCATGCACTAACTTCAACTGTTCACTGGGGGAGAGAGAAAATAAGAGTGTGTGAAAGAGAGAGACAGACAGAGACACAGACTGCTTTAAATTTCTTCTTAAATAAGTGGGAGGAGGACAGCACAGAGGTAGGCAAGCAGTTCATAAACCTAACACATCCAAGTTCATCTATTTTTTTAATTCTTTCATGGGATATGGGTATTGCTGGCATTTGTTGCCCATCCCTAAACTCCCATCCTTTGCTAGGCCATTTCAGAGGGGAAGGATACATTGCTGTGGGTCCGGAATCACATCTAGGCCAGACCAGGTAAGGGCGGCAGATTTCCTTCCCTAAACGACATTAGTGAGCCAGATGGGTTTTTACAACAATCGATGATAGTTTCATAGTCACCATTATTGAGACTAGCTTCCAATTCCTGATTTATTTTATTAATCAATTGAATTTAAATTCCATCAGCTACCATGTTGGGATTTGAACCCGTTTCCCCAGAGCATCAACCTAGGCCTCTGTATTACTAGTCCAGTGACATTACCACTATGCCACCATCTCCCACTTTGGAAGGATTTTAAGGGTCTCATATATCCATCGCCCTACGTAGCACTGTGTCATTTAATCTCCCTAAAGTTTATTTCTATGGAGACGGAGTGAGTAGAGGAGGGGTACATTAAAAAATTGTAGCAAGACAGATCTGAAACAAGGAAAAGAGGTCTGATGTTCCAGCAACACTCCTTCCTGATTCTTCACATAAGAGATCTAAATGGCTGATTCCAGTCTACCTACAGTTGCATTTTATGGACATAAGGACAGCTCTTACCTGGGAGACTGATGCAAGTCATGGATTTGTGAACACAGCTATCGGAAGAGGCGTGTGAAGTCTCTTAAAGCCCAGCAAACTTTCTTACATTCATCAGCACTGCAACAGGTAAAAGAGACACATTGAAAATCAACAGAGCATTAGGTTAAAATAACATTGAGTACCTGAGTTAAATTAACATTGAACACTGGTCTATATAAATTACTTACTCAGAGCAGTATGTTAAATTAACAGAGCACCAGGTTAAAATAACATGAGTGAAATGGGCTACATTAACATTGATCTACATTAATTACTAGCACAGACCCATGTTAAATTACTGGAGCCATGGGTTAAAATAATGCTCTTTTTATCTGGGCTCACACAATGCATTGACACGCAATCACAAGGTGCCTCAGGGAGTTAGGATAAGAGGGAAAAACAGAATAAAACATTAACTCTATAAACAGACAAAAGAACTTGTACAAAGATGACGATGCTCCGGCCTAAAGAAATGCCAATATAGAAAATGTAAGTGTCAGGCACCAAGACTGTTGACAGTCTTTTCAGGTGAACCCATCTCTGCACAGTTGGGATCAATTGCTCCTCCCAGATGAACCTTCTCCCAAGAAGATAGCTGCATTTATTTATCAACATAGAAAAGAATCAAAATGGACAAACTTGTTCTTTTCAAAGTTTTTGACTCCCCATTCCAATTTCTTTTTCTCCTTTCTCACGTTTCTAAATCTTGATTGGGGTTGTGGGTTTTAGAAGCAGCTTTTGGTTACTCCCCAAGTGAGAGGAACAGTGGACTTATGACCTATGGGAGCTGAACCCCATACTGTCTACACACATATGCACTGTCCAGCAGGGAGGGTAACTGGATAGCAATCAGGAACCCTGGCTAATTGCAGCTTCTTAACTCAGAGACAGAGTACACTGGCTATACTAATGTGCCTGCTCAGACTGATGTTAGCCAACTCCACACAGTCTCAGGATCAAACCTTGGGACTCACTGGTCTGTGTAGCTCAATGAGCTGGGGCTGGCATGTCTACACAGCTGACCATCCAGAGAGTATTTTGTACAGATTATTAAAAGGACAATCCAATTGCAAAACTCACTGTACTGAAAAGGAGATCCCAATGTACATACAGAAGAAATAAAAGCTTTTTGTAAGAGAGCCTGTTGTACAAAAGGTGGTGTCTTGCTCTGTTTAATTTGGCAAGTGCATGAAGATCATAAAGAAGTCAGTCATGTTTCAACCAATTCAATCACGAATATACATGAACAAAGTTAAAGTCAAAATCCAAAGAGTTGTCATTCATTAAAAATTCTCAGATTGTCGAACTAAAACAATAGGTTCAAGCTGCAATTTGTAAAGCTATAACTCACATTTAATGTCTAAAATTATCACACTGCCATGTTTCTGGGTGAGAGAATATTGGGGCAGCAGTGCATCACAAGTTCAATCGCCTCTTTCATGAGTAGCAGTGGTCAATCACCCCTGATACTACTGGAGTAAGGAGGCAAAAGTATAAAATCAACCAGGGTCCCCTCTCCCAATCCCTAGCCAGCTCGAGTGATGACAGAATCCATCTTAGGTGTAATGCCAACTTCAAAAATCAGATTGTGCAGAAGCACAAACATTTGCTGACTCATCTACCCAAGTCAGTTGCTTAAACTATTAACAGCAGTAAAATTTCAACCTTTTAAAATAGTTCCCTTCTGTTCAGAGTTGAACAAAGTGGAAAGCAGTTTCAGAGCAGAGGGCTCAGGAGGCACAGGTTTCAGTTAAGAATCATTCCTGACTCAGAAGTGCGTGAGTGCACAGACAGGTTGAGACCATAATCGTATGATTCAAGTCAGAACTTGCTAAGTGCCAGCACCTTACATTATGGGGAGACTATGTGATTGGCTTCCACCACCAAAAAGTCAGCCCTTGTACACGTCCGAGCATGTCACTGATGGTTAATTCATTGAAAGTTTTCTTCCCCTGTAACTGTCTCTCCGCGGAAATGGGTTAGGCTGCCTTACATTGATAGGAAAGCACTGTGCAATCGATGAGCCGCGATCTCTAAGTGCCACTCCACCATTTTACTGTAGATGTATTAAAAAGACCAAGAGTGAGATAATCTCACCAGTCCCAGAGTGTGCTGGCTACAGGCACCAGGTGTCAAGGAGGGGAAAACTTTTAACTTCTCCAACACTGGCACCTGTCACCTTCCCAAAACTTCAGTGAACCTAGCAGGAATGGCTGGCTTTGCAAGCCCACTGAGCAGCTCTGCCTACATCTGTTCTCACCTGGTAACCTGCTTGTGGAAGTCAGTCAGCTGCTTGTGTGTTACTGTGATAGCACCCCCTGCTGTCTCTTTAGGTAACGACTTGAGTGAAGCTTCCAACCATCGGCAAAAGGTCTAGAGGGGACAAGAGTAAAGAAACACCCAAAGATTTATAGAAAGTGCAAAGAAAAAGCACTAGTGTTGAGGGTGTGAACTGGGAAGAGATTAACACATTAACACATTGACTGAATACATAGCCTAGATTTCAGGCAGATGCTACTTTCTGATTTCGTTACAATTTGATGAATATCAGATTCTCAAAGCAGACAGGCAGAATCCTTCTTGTACATACATGGTGAAGAGGAAGGGGAAGTGCAGACAGATTTTTGTCACAAGCACACAGTCATACATACATTGTGCTTACTCAGTCAGATACAAAAATACATTAACACACTCTCACGCATATACTTCCTCTCTCAAATAAGTGGAGTGCATTTTAACTAAGGACATTGATAGGGCCCAGGCGACACAGGCAAGGCATAGCACCAGCATTACACCTGCATGCACTCATGCATTTGCGTGCATTCGTGATTCAAATATTTGTGAACCTGGGCAACACACTGGCAGGTTGAAAGGCTGAACATCATATTATTCTGTGCAATCTTGGACTTGAATGCTAAATTAAAAATCTTAAGGCCTTACAAAATTGAAAAATTTACACTCTTGATTGGTTCTGTGAAATATACCAAACAGCTGTCAATGTGAGTGCTTAGTGTTTAATGTTTAAAGCCTGACTGGCCTTCAACCCTGGAACTGCCCTGATGTGCAAGATGGAACTTTCCTCTATGGGAAAGGCGTACGGGTTCTATCCGAGTGTATGAACTGCCTGATATGGCCACGGCAATGGTGCAAAACTGCCCCAATGCAGCAATACCTGTGTTATGTAGAGAAACTACAGAAGCTGGGGTGTTTTCTAAAAGAGAAGGTCACAAGAGTTAAAGAGGTGTTCAAAATCATGAAGGATTTTGATAGATTGGGTGTAACTGTTTACCCATTGGCAGGCCAGTTTTGGCACATCGATTGGTAACCAGGGGACATAGATTTACAGTTATCATCAAAAGAACCGGGGTTTGGTGGGGGGGCGGGGGGTGGCAATGGGAAGGATTTTTTTTTATTGCAGTTGCTATGATCTGAAATGCATTGCCTGAAAGGGTGGTGGAAGCAGTTTCCATAATAACTTTAAGAGAATTGGATAAAAACTTGAAAAAGAAGAATTTACACAGGGTTATGGGGGGAGACCAAGGGAGAGAGACTAATTGGGTAGATGTTTCAAAAACCAGCATGGGTGCACAGGGCTGAAGCGCCTCCTTCTGTGCTGTTTGATTCCATGACAGCAGAATCTTATTCGGAAGTCACAGGAAGGTCGGTGAGTGAAACTGAAAATGCAGTGCCCTGGGTGTAGGGGCACCTTTTTCTAACACACCTCACCCCTTCCCATACCACATTGATTAGCAAGATAAAGCCTCCAGCCATTTGTTAGAAACAGATGTGGCCTTACCGCTCTGTCGACCTGCATGATTTCCCATATAACCTCTGCTAAATCCGGCAAGGTATATGGGGGAAGGCAGAAGCACACAGCCTGGAGCAGTTGGTTGACCAATTGTTGACCGTGTTGAGTCATCACCTGCTTGATCAGTTCTTTCCGAAGTTCAAAGTCATCCTCGTGCTGTGGAAACAAGATCTAATTGTTACTATTATTTTGTTCAGGCCCTTCAGTCACTGTGCTGAGGCATATGGCACGTGCAAATCTGGAAACTCCCTATTTTAAATTGAGAAAACTATTCACAGGTTCAGATTCCGGATTACAGAACAGCAAGGCTGGAGAGAAGGCAAGGCAAGTCAGGAATCAATGCTGAGGCTGACACCAAGCTTGGGTTTTGAAAGCCTGCAGAGCATGACACCAAGATTTGGTTTTATAGGACTTTAGACTGTGACATCAAGGTACGGTCTTAAGAGGTTAGAGATTGCAGAGGTTAACAGCAGCTAGAGACGAGAGGTCCCATAGTCTTGAGGGAGGATGAGGTAGAGTATGGGACGTGCCGATGATCCTTATTTTGAAAGTTTAGTAAGGCGACAGAACTGATATACACCATACGTGGATGTTAGAATACGCAAACATATACCTCCAGTAAATGGGCAAACAGCAAATCTGCACATACAGTGAAGTTTATGAAACACATTATCACATCTGGCAAACATTTTATTGTTTTTCTCATACAAGAACTAGATTGAAGTATAGACACAAGCTGGATTGTAATGAGACTGTATTAAGTATTTAAAAGGAAAGCTATTTTCTAAAACCCAAAGCATAATGAAAGCATCACGTTAAATGTTTGGTGACTCAGATGTTGGAAACCAAAGCTTTTCTTAGCAGAATAGAAACGTATGCAGCAGACACGAAGAAGCAGCCATTTTTCACAGGATCCCATGATGAATGACCAATGGATGAGTTGGCCAAGGGGTGAATTTTGGCCAGGACACCAGAATAATTCCCTTACATGTTTTCAAATAGTGCTGCAGGATCTTTAACATTCACCCGAACAGACAGACACAGAGCTGTGATCATGCACCTCAGACAATGCAGCTGTCGCTCGTGGCAACAACCCATATTGTGTGCTGAAACCTTGGAGTGGGGCTCGAACCTGCAACCTTTCCACGTCTGGGGTGAGAGGACTGCTGCTCGGCAGCCATTACCAAGTTAAAGGCACCCATACACTTTGCAAAATCTGGGCTCAGTCATGGAACAAACTTACATCTTTGGCAACCCCCGTGTGGATAAGGTCCCTCAAGAACTTCATGATGCTACAGTTAGCATCCCGGTGGTCGAGGATGACGGCTGCAATGGCGCAATTCAGGATGTGAACGATGATCTGACTCTGTAGGAGTGTGGTCGGGCTTCGCTGAATAAATCTGTGCGGGGAAAAGAAGGGGAATTCCATAAATACTTGAAAGGAAAGTACGGTTCCAGTTTTCATATTACAAAAATGTAGGCGCATTCTAGAAGGTGCAAAAAAATTTACAAAGAGTGGTACTGAGAGATTATAATGATCAGGAAGGATTGAACATGCAGGGCCCTTTTCTCTAGAAAAAGGCCTGAGAGATGACCTGTTGAGGTCTTAAAGATCATAAAAGGGATTGATAGGCATGATATAGAAAAGATTTTTCCACTTGTGGGGTTGACCAATACCAGAGGACATAACATGTAAGATAGTCACTAATAAATCCAATAAAGAATACATAAAAACTTATTTACTAAGACTGTGGTTAGAATGCGGAACTTGCTACCACATGGAGTAGCTGAGAAAAAGCACAGATGCATTTAAGGGGAAGCTAAACATAGGAAAGAGAGAAATAGAAGGATATGCTGATAGTGTTCAAATGCCCACAAAAAACTAGCTCCATCATTACAGAATCAAAACTTTATTAGTGTGCAGCATCTCCCGAGGGGAAGTTTTACAAAATGTCTCTAAGTTCCACAGATAATGGAGTAAGAACTCCACAATATCAGCCTACACTTACACTTCCATTATATAAGTCTGCAACCAAGCATTTAAGATATTAAATTTCCATAGTTTCAGCAGAACAGGAACCAAGTCAGTATGTAATAATCCTTCTAATCTTCAAAACAAAGAGCTGGATAAATATCTGGTTAGGAATGGATTGCTGCAGTAAATTGACAGATCAAGCTTTAAGCATACATCTACTAGGTGGCAAAATTGCCATGGGGGAGATGAGTTTTTTTTTAAACAGAGTGAATTGTTATGATCTGGTATGCACTGCCTTAAAGGGGAAAGGAAGCAGATTCAAGAATAACTTTCAAAAGGAAATTATATATACATAAAACAAAAACATTTGTAGGGCTATGGGAAAAGAGCAGGAGAGTGGGTTTAATTGGATAGCTCTTTCAAGAGTTGGCAGGGGCATGATGGGTCAAATGGCTTCCTCCTGTGCTGTAAAATTCTCCAAGCAGCACAGAGATGTGATGACACACAGCAAGCACCACTAGCACCGTGTGCGGGATGCTCAATGTCCGGGTAAATCTTTACTCCACTTGATCAAACGAGTAAAGGGTTGGAAAGGAAACTTGCAGACCCCCACACCAGACTCCCTAAATTAGTTTAGGTTTCAGTTTGGTTCAAGCAACAGGGAACATAGGTTTGATGCAGAGGCAGAATGAGAATCTGCTGATGTAGTGACTTTGCAGCACAGGATGTGAATGGCTCAATGGCTGATCCTATTCAAACGTCAGCCCCATTATTAGTTTCGCAAGCTTTCCTAACCTAGGCTGGATGCCTGGTCAGTGCCAAGTCAGCTGATTTCTAATGCAGATGCAATAGGTGCTCTTCACGAAAGGATCTCAGTGTCTGGGATAGGGAGCAGAAAATGACCAAAGCTGTCAATCCATGATCAATCTCACTGTGCTGTCTACAGGAGCTGGAGGGAAGTGAGGGGGTGGGGGGGGGGGGCGGGGGGGTGCAGTGGCACAGGGCGGAAAGAGAGAACCTGGAACCAGTGGAAGTTCCAACGGCATTCCGGCTAACTCAGCACAGGTCAGGAATCAAACCAGGGCTCCTCTGGCCTCAGTTCCACAAAGAACAGTGCATTTAACATAAGAGGGAAGATGAAATGCCTTGCTGGGGCAGATAAACTGTCAGAAACACCTTCCCAGAGATGTCAGTGTTTGGGAGATTCGGTCAATGTGAGACTTGCAAATCTATTACAAGGGCGACTGTTCCAAGTAAACACCACCACAACCCCTTCCAGACAAGAGTATGCCGCACAAGTCCTCAAAGTACCTGGTTGCTAGGCGAAAAAGATCATCCACTGTGTCTGGGTGATCCCGAAGGCCGTTTGGTTGTTCGAGCAGCTGAAATGTTGGCATACACAAGGCCTGCAAAAAAGTCAAGAGTTAAAGGCACATGCCTGCAGGCCAAACGGAGAAAGATGGCCACCATTGCCACTCGTCAGGGAAGGACGATTCAGCCTGGCTGCCTTTTCCTGCCACTAGCTCAGTGAGTTAAATCAAAATGTAGGTGCCCTGACATTCTTGGGGGGGTGGGTGGAGTCATCTTCAGCAGACAGTCAGTCAGTGGGCAAATATGGTGACTTGTTTGAATGCAACACAGGTCAATCATTCATTCGTCATGGAGAATTGCTTATGAAACACTTCATAGACTTTTTTTTATTTGGAGAGAGGAACCGATTTGAAAGGTGAAAGCTCATAGTGCAGGATGCAGGACACCATTGAGGTTGCAGAGTAGAGGGAGTGGGTCAATCAGGAAATAGTAATAATCAGGTGATGCCACGCTTGGTTTTAAAAGGCTGCAACAGGTTTGAGAGAATGTGTTGAGGAGTTCCACAATTCTGTGGTCCTAAGTTCAAGCAGGAAACTATGTGATGAACCTTGATTCTCCAGAACTCACTTCCCATTTTCAAAAGCCTCAATACCTACCACTGTAGCTGAGCCCAAGTTCACCTTTCACTGCTTCCCTTGAGACATTTCACTCTGGTAACAACTTGCATTTGTAAGTGCCTTTAACGTGGTAAAACGTCCCGAGCTGCTTCACTGAAGCATTTTCAAACAAAAATCAACACAGTCATATAAACAGATATTAGGAATGGTGACCAAGAGCTTGATCAGAGCGCTAAATTTTAAGGAGTGATTTATAGGAGGAGAGACGGGGAGAGCGGTGGAGAAGTTTGGGGGCAGGGAGCAATTCCAGAGCTTAGGGCCGAGACAGCTGAAGGCACAACTGCCAATGGTGGAGCGATAGAAATCAGGAATTCCCAAGGTGTGCAGGTAACTTCACTGTTCTCTCATTGATTCAATATCACTCCTGTTCCACCCTCCACCCATCCCCCTCAGGAAAGAGCCACAAAGAGTGTCCCAGACCTCCTGTCTGAACCTGCAATTGAAGGAGACCCCAAACCATGCCCCTTCCAAAGCCAATTCCTTCTGCACTGGATTGCTACATCCTACCTGCACCATGTCCAGGAGTCCCTGCCTGCAGCCTTCTTCCATTCCATACTCGTCAACCAGGATACTGCCAAGGTAGAGGAAGCAGGAATGTGGGTGCAGTCGATAAACGTTCACCATCTACATGGAGAGGAGAAACAGGAGAATGAAAAGGGACAACAACAGTGCACCCCCACACTAGCCATACATAGCCCCAAATAACGAACTTCCCACTTTCTTCACGAGGCTACTCCTCAGTTATGTCTGCTACCGGACCACACAGCCAAGCTTCACCTTGATTTCCCACTTAAATTTTTGATGGTGCTGTTTTGTATTTTAAGAAGGAGAAACAAATATCACACAAATAAGCATGTAGAATTTTAAAATCATTCCTTGAAAGGGCCAAACCACAACTACAATATTCCATCATGACAGTGTCCTGTAAAGATGTGAGCCACTCTGCTCTTTTCTATTTTTCAAAGTTTTAATTTCATTATTCTTTAATAGAACAAAAGAATCAAGTTGCTGATCTGATTTTGAAGACTCTGAGAAAAAACTTGGGCTCTTCAGGGTTGAAAGGTGGCAGCTGGGAACTAAGTTTATAAAGGTTTATAAAAGGACAGGCAAATCCAGAAACTAAGGGTAGAAGTCAAACTCAGGCATATTCAGAACTGATGTCAGGACATTCTTCACACAAACATTGATGAACCCATTCTTCAGGGAAATGGAGGCAAAAGTCTTGCAATGATAGTGTTTTGCTTATGGCACTGAGCTACTATCCAGAGGCCAAGACTAATAATCCAGAGAATGCGGGTTTAAAACTTAACATTTCAGTTTGAGCATTTGGATTCAACTCTGAAAACAAAATCAGAAAATAAAAAGCCGATATCAGGAAAAATGACAGCGAACCTGTCAGATTGTTGTAATATTCCCAACTGGTTCACCAGTGTCCTTCAGGGATGGAAACTTGCCATCCATACCCAGTCTAAATTATGGGTGATGTCAGTCCCATATCAATGTGATTAGCCATTAATTGCCCTCTGAAGGGGCCTAGTAAGTCGCTCAATTCAGGGCAACTGGGGATGGGTAATAAATGTTGACCTTACCTGCACTGCCCAAGGATTAGTTTGTAAAAGTGAATAAACAAATGCTGCAATGTAATGATGGTGGGAGGCAGTGGGTCATGGGAGAAGTCAAGGTGTAGGATTTTTTCCAGGTGAATGAGCTAACACATTCTACATGAACAACCTCATTTGCAAATTGTCCTGTGAGCATGTGAACATGGCACAGTGCCCTATGTGATCTACAGTGCCTGATACAACACAGTGGGAGCTCTATGGCTCCTGTCTCTCAGTCAGCTCAGCTGGTTGGCTGTGTGGGTTTAGAAAGATACAATGTCTATCACTTACTTCCAACCTAACCACAGTTGGATTAAGAATATTTGAGGTCATGGCAAATGATTCATTATCTTGATATACGGTTCCTGATGGGGGGAAAATACATCAGCTATTATGTAAGATTTAGGGGTTCGGTACCCAAGACAGTTGACTATTTTAAGATAGTTGATCAAGTTTATTAAGAAGCAACAGTTTAGATATGATGCATTAACTAATTAGACAGAAAAAGTATATGGCCTGTGACAGTTGAGACCAGTTTACTGATCCCAGAGGATGAACGGACAGTTGGCACAGACTGTGTTGATCTCAGTAGCTTGTGGTAACAACACTCTGTTCTCTAGTCGAAGTATTAGGGAACTCTTCCCTTGGTCTTCCACCTCGTTGTCCATCTGAAGGCAGTGGCTGCCAACAAGCACTGCCACCTCACCAGGACCTCAATCCCTACCACCAATATAACACCAATACATATACACCCTTTTTGGGGGGCTGGTAGCTTACCCAGTGTCAGTCGTCTATCTAACTATTCTGACCACTGGATACAGGACAGGTACTCCAAACATCAGGGTGTTTAGCACCTCCCCTGTTCATCATCCTGCTCGAGGTCAGCTTTTTAGTTTACATCATGTTGAGGGTCATATCCTGGTCTTTTCTAAACGCTTGCATAGATAAGGGGCGCACAAGACATCATCCTAACAGCTTAGGAGTGTCAACATGGCAGCCTGAACTAAGACTGTTTAGATGTCAAAGTGTTTAGAAGTCCTCTTTCCAGAGAGAAAATCAATGCTGTTTAGAAAATCCTATCAAGGTTCTATATTATTCAGAAAATACCTGTTTATTCAATACCCCAATTTCTTACATTATACACACAACGCAATCCCATAATCAGCAACAAGCTGAATCTCCAGCTGATCTATTTTGGTGGTACCAGTTGAGGGGGAAACATGGGTTCAGCCTTTGATTTACTTTGCTGTAAAAAATGAGATCTGTGGGGGCAAATTTCTTGCTGCCTGCTAATTGCCTTCCGGGGTGATGCACATTGCACCAGCAGCTGCTTCTGGCATGCCACTTTGAGACAGGTGCCTGCATGTGCACATGCAGCTGAACCAGAGCTATCCTGATGTCACACAACCCTACAGCTAATGATGCCCACTGCCCAAATTTGGACCACGCTTGTCCACAATGCATGTGCAAATTACTCAACAAGGATCTGGCATTCAGCAGCATGCGGTGTCTAGCACAAATATTACTTAAAAGATCAGGCATCCAACTTGCATTTAAGGTGATTTTTTAAGAACTTATGCTATTGTAAAGTTTCTCCAGATACTGTGGAGCATTGTTGTTGGTATTGCACCAAGTTCCTGGATTCTGCAGGGATTGTTGCTGCATCTTGAATGAGAAGGCTGAAGGTTTAGAGGCCTGAGTGCACAAAGACCTATAGGTATAGGGAGTAGTAGCTGCAGTGCCTCTGGGTCTGCAGCATGACAGGAAAATGGAGCAGAGGCAGCTGAAAGGGCATCTCTGAACGATGTCTTCTGCCTAGCTGCAGCCAGGTCTCCACATGCTCTTTGACCATGACAGGAAGCTGTCTGGCAGCCTGGTATAACAATGTTACACCCCCTGCTGAGTGTGAGGCAGCTGGCAACACAGAGAGGCAACCAACAGTGCAGGAAATACTCAGTCCAACTTTATCATGTAAATTAAGTGGCAGCACCAGATTCGTGCGTAAGTCATGAATTAGGCCCCCCTTCTCCCCCCCATCAATTACCCAAAAAACAAAAACAAAGCAATTTTAGCCCTGTGTGTTTCTAATCAATGTTTTGATTATAGATCATACTCCTAATCAACATTCCATCTAATTATTCTTTGCTGTGCTCAGCCTGCTTGTTGCACTTTGCAGTCTCATTAAGATTGCGGCGCAGCTGGGCCTGTACAATCTTAAAAGGAATGCTGGTCATTACATTCCCCCATTATTGTGGTTTACAATTACATGGTGCCAAGGTGGCTGCACTGTTCAAATGCATTCAGTACTTACACTGCTGGCAGCAAGTGGCACCAATCAGACACTGCAAGAGCATGAAGCACTACACAATGGACTAATCTGGTGGCATAAATATTGCATCGAAATTTCATCAGACATGAAGCTAGCAGCAGCAGTGCCATACATTACACAATATCATCCTCTAGTGGTGAGCATAAAATATGGCAACAGCATCACAACCTCACTGTTCACCTTTCAGGATATCAATGCATTGGTATGGGTTTGTTATGTATTGTTGAACTTGAATGAAGGACCAAGGACCACGTTGAAGGTAACCACCATGGTTGGGGCAGGGCACTATACTAGCAGGGACATCCAGTACACTAGAAGCTATCAAGTTCTGTGGATTTGATGCACATTAACCATTCAGGAAACCCAGTGTCCATGAGTCCATAATCCATCTTCAGGCACAGTGGGAAAGGTAGTAAGCTGTAAGTGCACAGTTAATTGCAAAGGAGGCCCTCTCATTTCAGGGGTAATCCCAAGGGTGACAAAACACCTAACGAAGAATCAAAGGGGACAATACTACACCATTGCTTGAAGCAACTAATGGCACAAGTACGCCATCCAGGAAAGCAGAACACAGCTGGCGTTTAACACAAAGACAGAGAGGATCTGCCAATTTGCTAGGATGTGAAGGGAGAATGACAGAGATATGATGCCTTAGCACAAGGAGGAAATAAATAGAACTGAAGCGCCTCAATTCAAGCCCAAGAGCATTTCCCGAGTTAGATCTCTCTCACAATCCAGGCACTGCAACATGATTCTACTTTTAAACTGCAGGATCAGATGGCATGATCCAGTACTGCCGTGGTCAGTGACAAATCTCCTAGGAATCTGCAGAGGAGTCTCTTTTAACAGATCTTTACCAGCCCCCACTCTGTGCAAGAATTTCGAAGGCAGAGGGCTCAAGCCGTACCTTAGGACTTGAACAAATAATCTAGATCAACACTCCAATACAGGAACAACAATCCTCCCTCAGCCAGGTAGGGTGCAGGTTTACAATTAATGCTCCACAAGACACTAACCTACCCTTCTTCCCCCAGTTCTAGTTATGCCATCATAATGTTGAACTGGAGAGGAGAGAAGCGAGTAACCCTTGTTCTATTGCCTGTTTGAGTGCAAACTGCTGGAGGACTGGGAGTAAGTCACCTCTTGATCCCTAAGATGACAGACAGGGGAAAAAATATAGGAAAGAAACTTAATTCTCGGTTGAAGAGATAAATAATTGAACCTGCTGTATGAGAGGGAACCCTGCTACCCCATTAACAGATATTAGAATGCAAGAATTTTTAAGTACTGGGAAAAGATTCAGGCCCAGCAAGTCCATCCCTTCATTTGACTAAATAACCCTACCTACCCACCTTCTAATCCTTCAACCCACCTTCTCAATATATCCCTCACCCTCTTCTCACCCCAGAAACAGATCTAAATGTCACTTTCTATGCTGCTCATTTCAAATGTTCTTTCCTTGTAACTTATTTCATTGGTCCATTACCTCACAAAGAAATCTGCTTATGATCATGAGCAGATATACCTTTAGAATTCTTGCTCCACCTCTACCAGCTGGCAGGATCCACAAACCAACCTACCTGGGTGACCAGGGGCTGAAGCAATGCAGCTGACCCTTTCCCCACACAACGCACAGCAAAACGCAAGCACCGACAGCAGCGCTCTACAATCCGATTGTCGGCTTGATGTTTGTTCAAGGTTTCAGATAAGACAGGCCAGATCTACAAAAACAGAGAAGGCAGGGAGAAATAAACTGCAGTTAGAGAACAAATAAAGTTAGACATAAAGAACTTGCATTTACAAAATGCCTTTCATATCCTCAGGACATCCCAAGCACTTCACAGCTTGCAAAGTACATTTTTCTTTGAGTGTGTTCACTGTTATAATGTAGGAAAGGCAGCATCCATTTGCATATAGAAAGCTCCCACAAACTGTAATGCGAGAGTAATCAGATAAATCTATTTCTTTAGTAATGTTGATTAAGGGTTAAAAAATGGCCCAAGATAACAGTGGTGATTGCCCTGCTCTTCTTCAAAACAATGCAGTGGGATCTTTTACACCACCTGCGCAGACAAGAGGGGGTTTTGTCTGAATCTCATCCGAAAGGGACCTCTAGCTCCTCAGTATTGCACTGGAGTGTTAGCCTTGATGTTTATGCTCATGTCTCTGGAATGGGACTTGAATCCACAACTTTCTGACTCAGGGGCAGAAGTGCTAACAACTGAGTCACAGAAAATCAAGAGCATGGAACTGCATTGCAGTATGACCAACTCCACAGCCCCTAGTCTTAAACGTTATCCCTTTGCTCTCATGTTGACTAACCCATTCTACTACTTAGTTTATTTTGTGAGATACAGCTTTCAATTCTGAAAGCAGTCAAGCACATTTTCCATTTCACCCTCTATTTTTCATTAATAGAATTGAAGCATGATTGTTCAAATCAACTTCTTGTCGGGCAGTTTCATGCTCTGAGGCAAGGGGTGTTTGAGCTGAGCAACAAGAATGCTTTCCATTCTGGACATCCCATGTCATGAGGTCAAACACTCCCAAGCCTTATACTGTATGGAATAAATACAAAGCAAAATTATTTCTGCATTGTTTCACCTCATCACTAACCTCTAAGTTTACACAGAATCTCACAGTGCAGAAGAGGTCCTTCGGTCCATCAAGTCTGCACTGACACGTGAGAAACACCTGACCTACCTACCTAATCCCATTCACCAGCACTTGGCCCAAAGCCTTGAATGTTATGGCGTGCCAAGTGCTCATCCAGGTACTTTTTAAAGGATGTGAGGCAACCCACCTTCACCACCCTCCCAGGCAGCGCATTCCAGACCATCACCACCCTCTGGGTAAAAAATATTTTCCTCACATCCCCCCTAAACCTCCTGCCCCCTCATGACTGACCCTTCAACTAAGGGGAACAGCTGCTCCCTATCCACCCTGTCCATGCCCCTCATAATCTTATACACCTCAATCAGGTCATCCCTCAGTCTTCTCTACTCCAAAGAAAACAACCCAAGTCTATCCAACCTCTCCATAAATGTTTCATCCCAGGCAACATCCTGGTGAATCTCCTCTGCACCCCCTCCAGTACAATCACATCCTTCCTATAATGTGGTGAGCAGAACTGCGCACAGTGCTCCAGCTGTGGCCTCACCAAGGTTCTATACAACTCCAACATGACCTCCCTACTTTTGTAATCTATGCCTTGATTGATAAAGGCAAGTGTCCCGTATGCCTTTTTCAAATTAATGCTGAGCTAAGAGGCATTTCAGTGCTGTGGGCGAACGTCCACTCAGACCTGGATTTAGAACATTCACACTCATGGGGCCCTTAAAAATGTAGCCTAATGATTATGGTGCAGGAGTACCAACTCAAGAGGTCATGAGTTCAGATCCCACCGTGGCAAGTTGTTAAACATAATTCAATAATCTAGTAGTTTATGGAGAAAAAAGCGAGGGATATGGTGATAAGGTGGGGTTGGGGAAAACAGAGAAGATAAGGTGGAGAAATAAGGTGAGTAGGTGGGGCTAATGAGGGGTTCGGCTAATGAGGGGTTGGGCTTGATGGGTCTGATGATCAGAAAAATGACCACAAAAACTACTGGACTGTTGTAAAAACAAAACTGGATCGCTAATGGTTTTTAGAGGAGTGAATCCTTCACACTTATCCTGTCTGGCCTTATTACAACTCTTGTGCCGCAGTATGTGGCACTCTGAATACCCTCTGAAGTGTAAACAAGGGAACTAGGGATGGGCAATAAATGTGGCCTACCCAGCAACATCCATATCCTGAGAACAAATGAAGTACAATGAACGCAAACATTATTATCCCAGCAAAGTCTGGGCTGGAATGAAGCCAGGATCCAAAAGAAAAGAGCACCACTTCCCAAGTGTTGCTAGTCAGCACCTCTGCATGACATCCGAGTATATATTAGAAATTAAACAGAGACTGGGGTGGGTAGGGAGCGAACAGATAAATAGAATGAAGGGAAAGATTCCAAGCATGAATCCACATCCCAGCATTCTGTGGAAATGGGTATTAGTGTTTCAGCAATGTTGGCAAACTGCCACACAATCTGCACGTTCTTCCAAAGACAAACAGGGCCTCCCTGACAGCTCAGCAAGTTTATTCAACAAGCAGTCGAGCCATTCAGACAGGAAGGCGCCTGGTCCGTGCCGAGTTAGCTAATCCCCATTATAGTAGCACCACATGTACAACATCTGATCGTGGAGACCTTCGTTAAGGAGTGTGGGGAAAATCAGACTCATGCCCAGACTGACATTCTGCTTCTAGACTAGCACATAAGTAATGGGCGTCTTGCCATGAGCTAGAATCAACCTTTTGAAAAAGATGGTGAGTGAACTAGGTAGCTCAGCCATCTCCTAGTTCTTCTGTCTTTCGTGCTCGGATGGGTTAGTGGGAATCTGGTACTCTCTCCCCCAAAAGGCTGTCAAGAGGGAAGGACAATTGAAAATTTCAAAACGGAGGTTAATCAGATTTTTGCTGGGCTAGGGTATTAAGGGTTCTAGAACCAAGGCGGGTAGAATAAATTAAGATGCAGGTCAGGCATGATCTAATTGAATAGCGGAACAGCTTCCATGGGCAGAGTGGCTTCTTCCTGTTCCTATCAGGTGCACAAAATTTTTTCCACAGTAAAAATGAATGATACAACCCAGAGGTCTGAAGTCTTTAGTGGGCTACACACGAGTACCGTCAGGACATGGATGGCACCTGAGCAAATCTGGGTTTGCAGAGCCTTTGTCTGCTTTATTTACAAACACATTTCAGCTTGTGGGAAAAACAAAAGGGTAATATTTTAACTTAATAAGCCAGTAAGTGAATGCATCTAAGATCACCACGCAATGAATTATTTTCATATGACTTATGTTAATAAAGCAAATGTTAATAAAGCAACTGACAAAGAGCACGAGATGAGAAATCAAATAATCTGATGTTTGGAGGTATGGATAATGGTTGGCCAAGACATGACAATCACTCTATTCTTCAAATAACAGAATGGGATCTTTGATATCCATCTGAACCAGCTAACAACAGACAAGGGTCTTTGTTCAACATCTCATCAATGTGCAACACCTTCAGCAATGCAGCACTCCTTCAGTACCATGCTGCACTGTCAGCCTGGATACCTGCTCAAGTCCTGAAGTAGAGCTTTAACCCACAACCAAATGACTTAACTGAGCCAAGCTGTCAAACAGCATAAGGGCTGCGTAATGTGAACTCACATGTATCAGTCACATATTGCTATGATCTGACATAAGGGGAGGAACTCAACTGAAAATGAAAGAAATACATCTATGGCTCAACCCTCAAACATAGAGCAACTGCCCAGACTCCATGTGTCAAGTCTGGTCTCATATACTGAAAGACAGGAGCCAGTGCTAATAAAAGTCAGTGTCTTCAGGAAAGAGAGAGCAAGGCCATATTTAAAAATAAATCATTCTGTAGATATGGGCACCGTTGGTATGGCTCACACTAACTGCCCATCCATAGTACCGCTTGAGATGGTGATGGTAGGTTTTCTGTTTAAACCACTGCAGTTCGATTGGCAAAGGTGCTCTCAAAGTGCTGTTAGAAATGGAGCTCTAGGATTTTGACCCATAGACAATGAAGGAACAACCGGTATACGTTCAAGTCAGGATGGTGGGTGACTTGGATGTGATGGTTTTTCAATGCCGCTGCTACTCCTGTGCTTTTAGGTGGAAGAGATTGCTTGTTTAGGTGCTGCCAAAGAAGCTTTGGCGAGTTGAAGTGCACCATGTAGAAAGTACACAGTCTGTAGCCATGGTATCCCAGTGGTGGAGAGAGTGGATGTTTAAACTCTAAAGCCCATCACCTTTCACCTACAACTCTCTGATCCGCTACTCCATTTGTATCCAGGACTCAAGGTGCAGGCCACCATACTCTGTCATGTTGATGAAATCAAGATTGAATAAAGAGAAGTGGTAAGAAGAACAAAATACAGGAATGGAGATGTCAAACTACAGGCCCTACTCCACATTTTACAAAGGAGCCAATTCCAAGATGGGGTTGGGTTGGAGGTGAAGGGCGAATGGTTAGAATGTAATAAGTCAAACAACCCAAAAGTAGATCCCATATCCACAACAAACAACTCATCCATCAGTGGCATGGACTGTGTCATTCTGACACATGCACTTACTTCATGTATCACCTTCTGACATGGATGCGTCTGTCCATTTTCCACAATAGGGTTTGTGTGCCTGAAACATGACCAAGTTAAATCATTAGTACCGCATCTGACATTCTATATAATGTTAAATAAAGGATAAAAAGAAAAGACAATCATGGATATAGAGGAGAAATTAGTGACAGTAATCAGGATCTATGGCCGCGCAGTCTTCTCACACTGAGTTAGCATGGCTGAGTACAGATGGTAATGATAACAAGAAGGCAGAATCATCACTCTGCCCCATGTGAAGGTCAGGTCAGTTCAGCAGTCCAGCTCAGTGAGCACTCACATTGGTCACACCAAGTCAGAAGTTGGGGGGTCTGTAAGTGTAGGGTCAGTGCAGATTATAGCAGAAAGAATTTGGAAATTTGAAAGAGGTCTCCCAGAAATTGAAGAGGTTTTTTTTCAATTTTAATTGCTTGCTGGAAAATAAATAACTTTTTCCTTACCATGTGATATGAGTATAGATAAATCTTCATATGCAATATGGATAGCAGTTCTTTATTGTCAGCATTTGATTTGAGTAGTTCTTCATTGCAAAGTTCAAAGAACAGGTGAAACCTTGGGATAATCTTTACTTATCTGCATCTTTCTTTACCTCTGCAACATTTGTTCAGCATACTTAAACCCAAATGTTGCATTTCAAGATATTTCTGACGATTTTTTCATCAAAAGGATTTTGCAGTGGTGTTTACTTTTACAGCTGGGTTTTAAAAGCAAAGACAAGACAGTTCTGACAAATGGCCAACGAGCTGAAATATCAACTCTGTTTCTCTCTCCACAAAGGCTGCCGAATATTTCCAGCATTCTCTATTTTTATTATAAAAGCAAAAGGAAAGTTGTCTTTTTTTAAGGGATACCCATGCAAAGAATGTGCTCAACAGAAGTTGGTCACTCAATACATAGCTGCAGCTCAGATTCGGTCTCGCTTGTCATGCATAATACCCAGCTACTCTGAAGGCTTTATTTTATAAACCTTGCTTCTGGAAGTTATGTGGGAAGGCAAAAGAGGAGAAAAAGGATTTCCAAAAACAAAAGAATTGTGAAAAATTTGACTAGCTCACTACCATTTTCTTTTGGTATCTGCTGCCGATCGCTGATTTTTGATTCATAGCTTCAAAATTTTGGCAGTGTATCTTCAACTTCCTCGGCTCCAAGTTCTGTAATTCCCTCCCTAGACATCTTCACCTCTTTATCTCTCTGTCTCCTCCCTAAAACCCACCTTTAACCCTTTGAGCATTTAGTCACCTGTCCCAGTATCTCCTTATGTGGCTTAGAGTCAGACTTTTGTCTGAATTGATTATGTGAAAGAGTCTTGAGACACATTATAGAAATGCAAGCTTGTGTAGTTCCATAGCAGGGTAAGGGTTAATCACCGTGTCCAAACTTTCCACCGCAAGTTAAGAGTTAATTCACTGTGCAGTTCCAGTTTTTACAGTAGGATGAAGTTAATCATTGGGGTGCCCCAACCGACAATTTACACAGCAGAGTAAGGGTTAATCACTGAGCAGTTCCATTGCTCTCACAGCAGAACGAGGGTTAATCACTGTGCCCAGTTTGTACAGCAGACTACGGGTTAATCACTGTTTGCAGTTCCTGTTTTGTAAGGCAGTAAATTGTGGCAAGGTGCCCGAGAATGTGCTAACTGCGGGAACAAGGTTATAATGATGGTTTTCATTACATCGCTCCCATGATAGATCAGCTGGTTCAAGCTGTGAGCAGTTGAGTCATAGAGACCAGGAAGGTCCCAGGTTTAATTACCACTGTGCTCAGTTAGCTGATCTCAGCTGGGCTGTGGCAATAAACCACAATGTTCCTGCTCACTGCCGGGAACTGTGAGCATGAAAATGACTGTGTGTAGCTGCAGATAAGTCATTGGTTGTGATACCTCCGCAGTTGAATGTCACTACATCGGCTGCATACATGAGGAATTAAAATGCCATTGCAATCAGCATCCATGGAACTAAGCCTTGCAAGAGTCAATTGCATCAGCAAGAAGGAAAGACAATTAGAGGGCAAGAAAATAAACAACATCCTGTTACTGATAAGGCCATTGGTCTGACTGCAAAACAGAGTAGGAGTGGGGGCAAATATTTGAATATTTTGAATACAGCAGAATGTAAAACTGTATGGTTATAGCGGACTGTGTAAGAGAGAAGCTCAGTGCAGCATGCAGGGCAGGGGTGTGGATTCACAGTTCCAGGGGCAGAGGTCTCTACATCAGCATCGCTGCCCTGGAGAGGGGAGGTGTTTAGAGCAGGGACAGAGAGCACGAATTGGAGTGCCAGTCCCAGGCCAAATGTGGGCACCTCTGCATGACTTTGTATAGACCCACAATGCAAGAGACCTGCTGGCAGGAGGAACACAAATGGAGATCAGGAAAAAAGAAAAATGGGAAATAGTTCTTAAAGATATGGATGCTGTGTCAGTGGGAATTCCACGTCACTGAACCTGATTTCTAACAGGTTATTGTGGAAAGGCTCAGCGAACAAAAAGACCAACTCCAGAGAAATGGATAATCACAGCAGGCAACATGAGAGAGCCACATACTCCTTTCTCTCACCAACTGCTCCAATCCAAGGTCTTATAGGATGAAAAAGGGAGAAGTATCATTACAAGGGAAGCACATACCTATAGCTTGAAAAGCAATCACAGTCTTGTGATTAGGGCCATGGTAGAACAGATCATAAATCAATAATAATGGATGTTCCTTCTTAGCATTGATTAATTTTGCGAACAGCAGTGTACTGATGTGACAGCGGGATCATGAATGCTGAACTAAGATGACTGGATATGGTTGAGTTCTGATGTTACAGACAGAGGCTGCAAATTGGCTGGGCAACCAAACTGATGAGCCAGCAGATCCTTGAACTAACTTAAGGAGCAACAAAGCCAATCACCAGAAGACAACATCTGGGCATATTATTTGGGAGTCAGGAAAAGAAGTTGTGGTTTTACTGTCTGAAAGAGTTGATGGTAAAAAATCAAGAATATGGATTGATAATATATAATGGGCAGACGTAAGGCTAACACAAAACATGTTGGTACAGAATAGTAAGCATGGCATGCGCCACATACAATGTTCACTGCGGTCTCAGCAGAGACCCATTACGAGAGGGGTAATCCAGAGACCCAGGCAGTAGCCTGGGTCTCTGGTTCAAATGCCACATGGCAACTGGTGGAATTTATATTCAATTAATAAATCTGGAACGTAAAGCTAGTGTCAGTAATGATGACCATGATAACTATCATCGATTGCTGTAAAAACCCATCTGATTCATTAATGTCCTTTGGGAAGGAAATCTGTCATCCTTACCTGGTCTGGCCTACATGTGACTCAGGCCACGGAAATGCAGTTGGCTCTTAACAGCCCTCTGAAATGGCCTAGCAAGCCACTCAGTTCAAAGGCAATTAGGGAAGGGCAACAAATGCTGGCTTTGCCAGCGACGCCCACAGTCTCTGAAAGAGTAAAAAAAAAGGGCCTAACGCTGGTTGTGCCAAGTAATCATACCATGGCGACTTAAGTGTGTAAGGAAACAAAACAACAGATTTTGTTCTTGTAAACGTGAGCTGTATCTAGAGAGGAGATTTTCAACTGTGTAATAGAGGTGTAAGGCCCCGATGGGTACAGGTCGATCACTGACAGTGGGAGAAATCCCAAATGGCGGATTAAGCACATTCCACAACACCAAAATGTACTGGCCTCAAGCGCGGTGTTTTAATCTGGTCCCTACAGCCTTTTGATGCTGATGCATCAAACTAGACTCGAGAGAATACTGATCTTATACTTTAAAAGTCTAATGTGATTGTGGTTATGACAACAAGAGTTTTCTCTATGCAATCTAATTTAGAAACATGGAAGTTTATGGCATTACTACTAGCGCCCATTAGAACTGACTTTGGTCATTGCAGGCTAAATATTATAAAACAGGATGCATGGGTGACTCCTCCCACAACACACCACTCAGCTATTAGAAACTATGGGAAATGGGGAGGTAGTCTGAAAACTTCTCATTTGATGAACATTTGAACTCCTGAGCCTCCACCAGGCCAGCCTAGAGGTCAAACAACAGCAGGGAAAATCTTGCTGATTAATACTTACCGCCCCTCTCTCAACAGAAGGATTAGTGTTCCTCCATGTTGAACATCACTTTAAAGAATCACAGAGGATAGCAAGAGCAAAGAATGTACTCTGGGTGGGGTTAATTTTTTCATTCATTCACAGTATCTGGATATTGCTGGCAAAGCTAGCATTTATTGCCCATCCCTACTTGCCCTTGTGAAGGCAATGGTGAGTTGCCTTCTTGAACTGCTGCAGTCCATGCAGTGAAAAGTGCTACCACAGTAGTTAGGTAGGGAGCTCAAGGTTCCTGACCCATCAATGTTGAAGGAATTGTGTGTGTCTGAGTCAAGGTAGTGTGAGACTTGGAAGGGAAATTAGAGGTGGCAGGTGTCCATGTGCCTTTTAGCCCATCATACCTGTATCGACCTTTCAAAAGAGCTTTCAGCAGATCAGATCAAAACTCTACAGTTCTGCTAAACCAGTCACGAATGAAGGTGAGTAATTAAACAATTAATGGGAAAAGGAGGCTCCATCCCCAATAATGACAGAAACCAGCACCTGAGTGCAAAAGACAAGGCTGAAGCATTTGCAATCATCTTAACCAGAATTGCCGAGTGGATGAACCATCTTGAGGTCTGCAGCATCACAAAAGTCAGTTTTCAGCCAACTTGATTCACTCCATGTGATATCAAGAAGTGGTTGAGCACACTGAATACGGGAAAGCCTATGGGCCTCAACATAATCCTGGCTGTAGTGCTGAAGTCTTGTGCTCCAAAACCAGCCACATCAGTAGCCCAGCTGTTTGAGTATAGCAAATCAATGACAACTACACTCAACAATGTGGAAAATTGCTCAAGTAGATCCTGTTCTCAAAAAGCAAGATAAATGCAACCTGGTCAACTACTACCCCAATCTACTCTTAATCATCAGCAAAGTGATGGGAAGTGTCACTGACAGTGCTATCAAGTGACACTTACCTGCCCATTGATGCTCTGTCTGGGTTTCGCCAGTGCTACTCAGCTCCAGACTTCAATACAGCCTTATATGGACAAAAGAGCTGAATTTCAGAGGCAAGGTGAGAATGACTGCCCTTGACTTCAATGCAGCCATTTGACAAGAGTGTGGCATCGTGAAGTCCTTGTAAAATTGAAACCAATGGGAAGGGAGGGAAAAGCTCTCCCCTGACTGGAGCACAAAGGAAGTTGGATGCGTTGTTGGAAACTAATTATCTCAGTCCTAGGTCATCACTGCAGAAGTTCCTCAGGGTAGTGGCTAAATCATCATTATCAGTTGGGCTGCTTTGTCCTTAATGGCATTAACACTGTCAAAACCCCCACTTATCAACATTCTGGGGTTACCATTGACCAGAAACTTAACTGGACCAGTCATATAAATGCTGTGGCTACAAGAGCAGATCAGAGGCTAGCTATTCTATGGCGAGTGACTCACTTCCTGGCTCCCCAAAGCCTGTCCACCAGCTACAAGGAACGTCAGGAGTGTGATGGAGTAGCCTCCACTTGCCTGGATGAGTACAGCTCCAACAATACTGAAGAAGCTCAAAACTATCCAGGACAAAGCAGCCCAATTGATTGGTACTCTATCCATCACTGAAACATTCACTTCCTCCACCACCAGTACACAGTGGCTGCAGCGTGCACTATATACAAGATGTACTGCAGCAACTTGCCAAGGTTTCTTCAACATCACCTCCCAAATCTGTGATCTCTACCACCTAGAAGGGCAAAGGCAGCAGGCAATGGGAACACTACCAACTCAAGTTTCCTTCCAAGTCACACACTATCCTGACTTGGACGTGTACGTTCCCTCATCGATGCTGGGTCAAAATCCTGGACTCCTTACATAACAGTGTCTGGGAATAAAATCACCACACAGGCTGCAGCAGTTCAAGAAGGCTCATTATCACCTACACTCAAGCAATTAGAGATGGGCAATAAATATTGGCCTTTTCAGAGAAGGCTACATACATGAATGAATTTAAACACTCCCCTAGTCTTTCCTCATAGCCCAGCACTTTTTTCCCGTTTCAAGTATTTATCCAATTCCCTTATAAAAAGTTATCATTGAGTTTGTTTCCAGTGCCCCTTCAGACAATGTGTTCCACTTGTTGTGTGAAAAAGATTCTGCTCATTTTTTTTGCCAATTATCTTAAATCTGTGTTCCCTAGTTAATGACCGTCCTGCCACTGGAAACAGATTCTCCTTATTTACTCTTATCAAACCTTTAACTATTATGAACACACTATTAAATCTCCACTAACCTTCCCTGTTTTAAGGGGAAAAAGCCCAGTTGCTCTAGTCTCTCCACATAACTAAAGTCCCTAATCTCTGGTATCATTCTAGTAAATTTCCTCTGCACCCTCTCCAATGCCTTGGCATCCTTCCTAAAATGAGGTGCCCAGAACTGAATACAATTCTGGATATTCCAGCTGAGGCCTAGCCAGTGATTTACAATGGTTTATCGTAACTTCCTAGATTTTGTGCTCTTTTCTGTTTCTACTTCAGATTTCCAGCATTTGCTTTTAACTCTGTTGCAAATGACCCTATACAAACTCTGCCATTCCATAATGCAATAGAGAATATAACTGCACCATTACAATAGCACAATAAAGATGGTTTTGAGAAAACATGGTCATACCTAAAAATAACAGCTAGCCGATCCAGCCATATGGTGGGGTCCGTAGCGAGGCCATTGGCAGGCTCTTGTGCCAGGAGCTGCAAGTAAAAGAAATCATGATTACAACCTGATGAACTAGGGCTTGAACTAGGGTGGCAGTGGGGAGGGGAAGTGAGAAGACTCTGTTTCAAAAGAGACAGTTATGCAAAACGGAAAGCCCACCAAAAATTGGATTGGAAAGATCCCCGGCATCAGCAGACAGGGATAGCAGAGTTCCATGCCACAAGTCTGAGCTACACTCAGAGGTATTGTGTTAATCCACTGGCCATTGCCCATTTTCTGACTCTACTCTCTTACCTTTTTCAGTGCCATGACTTGTACAGCACACAGCTCACTGAGGCATTCGGTGATCTTCTCCAAAGGAAGCCGGCAAAGAACAAGTGCTGTGCCTATCGCAAAAAGAGAAAATCTATATAGTAATAAAAAACACAAACAATCTATCCTCCACCCAGATATTGCCAATTCCAAACCAGGTTTGGGGTCTTTTAAATATACACAGTAAATTATATGCACAGATAGTACAAAAACAGAGTTTATAATTTTAACCTAACTTGCTGTGCAGGAAATGGGCAGGTTCAGTTCAAGGGCCATATTGATGCATTTGGTAAAATTACCTCCAGAAAAGGGATCATCAGGGCCAAAACAAAAATCACATTCCTCAGTAGATTGATCTTAACCCCATCTTGCCATGTTCCAGGCAGGTCCCCTAAATTCTGCTTTCTCTGTAGATTAGACTTATGGTTCCAATTATTGCACAGTAAATGGCTGAGCCCTCTCCCCTCAGGCCCTACACTTTTGGGCCTGGACTGATGCACAGAAGTACTTGAAGGCAGAGTTAGCTCAAAGATGCCCAACTGTAATTTAGGAAATGCAACAGTTAATGAGCACGGCAAGCTTTCACAAACAGCAATATGATAATGGTCAGGTAATCTCTTAGTTACATTGGTTAACAGATAAATATTGGCCAGGACACCAGAGAGTGTTCTTCTGCTTTTCCACGATATATGGGATATTTTATATGAACTCCGTAGGGCAGGAGAGACCCTCGGTTCTGACAGAACAGCATTTGCTCGGTACTACACTGGGAATGTCAGCCTAGAGTATAACCTCAAATCGCAGATTGCTCTTAAACCCACAACCTTCTTATACATGGGTGAATGTGCTAGCCACTAAGCTAGATCTATACACACCTGATGATGTGTTGTTAGTTCAGTTTAAAAATAAATTTAACACCAAACATAAAAGTGCAAACTCAGTGCCCTGTGCTCAAGGGCACTACCTGAACACCGACAGTGTTGTCACTATGTTTATTCCGGTTACTCTTACCAAGTATTCTCATTTCTAAAAGGCACTTTGCCAATGAGCCTGAAAATACAAAATCCGTAAATTGTGCTGCTGGATATCTTCCCAGTATAAGTAGTAACATTTCACACACTTGCAATCACACTTCACAGATTCAAAATAATTGGCAAAAGGAGTAAAAGTGATGTGAGGAAAGGTTTTTTCACCCAGAGGGTGGTTGGAGTCTGGAACGAACTTTCTAAGAGGGTGGTGGAGGCAGGTTCGATCAAGGAATTCAAAAGGGAATTGGATTGCTATTTGAAAAGAGAGAATGTGCAAGGTTACAGGGATAAGGCAGGGGAGTGGGACTAAGTAAAATGCTCTTTCAGAGAGCCAGTGCAGGCTCAATGGGCTGAATGGCCTCCTTCTCCACTGTGAAGATTCTGAGATTCATTAAAATTCTAATTACAAGACCGCTTTCAAAATAATCTTTCCACCAGTAAGTGAATAGCTGACTGCAATCAGTTGATAATTCCTTTACTTTTTGCAATAGAAGGTTAGTCCTCCCCAAGGGAAACACAAAATCCTCTTATCTCTAGTTCCACACCCATCCACCAAATCCACCAATCAAACTCACTCACCTCATTGGGAAACTTACTAGACTCCTCTAAACAACCAGAGCAATGGGGAAGAGAAGGAAACAGGCAATTAGCAGGGTACAAACATTATGTTGTATATTGTTTTTGGACTTTGGTCAACAAATAAGCACATCTAGTGCAACAGCCATCATCCAACCCAATCCCCATTTTTTTATTCATTCAGGGGATGTGGGCTTCGCTGGCTGGGCCAGCATTTATTGCCCATCCTCAGTTGCCCTTGGGAAGGTGGTGGTGAGCTGGCTTCTTGACCGCTGCAGTCCATGTGGTGTAGGTGAGCCCACAGTCGTGTTAGGAAGGGAGTTCCAGGATTTTGATACAGTTATTGTACAGATTAAGATTTTAAATACCTTTCAAGAGGCCAATGGCAGCTTCATGCGAGAGGCTGAAGGTATCGAGAGAACGAACGATTTCCAGGAGGCCCTCAAAGTGCTGAGTCATGTGATCACGGCAGGAGGAACAGATGTTTTGAATGGCTTTGGCTGATGCTGATGCAAGTGTTTTCTCCCGCAGTCCCTTCATTAAATAATTTAACACTGGATCTTGTTGGGGGTGGGGAGGAAGAAAGCAAAACACAAGAGTCTTTGGGTTTATTTATTTATTATGGATAGAATTTACACAATAGAACAGACGATTTGGTCCAACTAGTCCATGCTGGCGTATATGCTTTACACCAGCCTCCTCCCATTTTACTTCATCTAATCCTATAAACATATCCTTCTGTTCCTTTCTCTCCCATGTGCTTAGTTAGATGCCACACAAAGGCATATATGTTATTTGTCTTAACTATACCATATGGTAGCAAGTTTAACATTTTCTTTTAATTCATTCACGGAATGTGGGCTTCGCTGGCTGGGCCAATGCTTATTGCTCATCCCTTGTTGCTCTTGAGAAGGCAGTAATGCCTTCTTGAACCGCTGCAGTCCATGTGGTGTAGGTGCACCCACAGTGCTTTTAGGAAGGGAGTTCCAGGATTTTGACCCAGCGACAGTGAAGGAACGGCGATACATTTCCAAGTCAGGATGGTGAGTGACTTGGAGGGAAACTTCCAGGTGGTGGTGTTCCCATCTATCTGCAGCCCTTGTTCTTCTAGATGGTAGTAGTCATGGGTTTGGAAGGTGCTGTCTAAGAAGCCTTGGTGAAGGCCTACAGTGCATCTTGTAGATGGTACACACTGCTGCCATTGTGCGTCGGTGGTGGAGGGAATGAATGTTTGTGGATGTGGTGCCAATCAAAGGGGCTGCTTTGTCCTGGATGGTGTTGAATTTTTGGGTGTTGTGGGAGCTGCACTCATCCAGACAAATGTGGAGTATTCCATCACACTCCTGGCTTGTGCCTTGTAGGTGGTGGACAAGCTTTGGGGAGTCAGGAGGTGGGTTACTCGCCACAGAATTCCTAGCCTCTGACCTGCTCTTGGAGCCACAGTATTTATATGGCCAGTCCAGTTCAGTTTCTGGTCAATGGTAGCCCCCAGATTGTTGATAGTGGGGGATTCAATGATGATAGTGCCATTGAATGTCATGGGGTGATGGTTAGATACTCTCTTGTTGGAGAAGATTGTTGCCTGGCACTTGTGTGGCGCGAATGTTACTTGCCACTTGTCAGCCCAAGTCTGGATATTGTCCAGGTCTTGCTGCATTTGAACATAGACTGCTTCAGTATTTGAGGAGTCGTGAATGGTGCTGAACATTGTGCAATCATCAGCGAACATCCCCACTCTGACCTTATGATGAAAGGAAGGTCATTGATGGAATAGCTGAAGATGGTTGACCAAGGACACTACCCTGAGGAACTCCTGCAGCGATATCCTGGAGCTGAGATGACTCACCTCCAACAACCACAACCATCTTCCTTTGTGCTAGGTATGACTCCAACCAGAGAAGAGTTTTCCCCGATTCCCATTGACTTCAGTTTTGCTAGGGATCCTTGATGCCACATTCGGTCAAATGAGGCCTTGGTGTCAAGGGTAGTCACTCTCACTTCACCTCGGGAGTTCAGCTCTTTTGTCCATGTTTGAACCAAGGCTGTAATGAGGTTAGGAGCCGAGTGGCCCTGGCGGAACCCAAACTGGGAGTCAGTGAGCATGCTATTGCTAAGCAAATGTCACTTGATAGCACTGTTGATGACCTCTTCCATTACTTTACTGATGATGGAAAGTAGACTGATGGTCGATAACTGACTGGGTTGGATTTGTCCTGCTTTTTGTGTACAGGACATACTTGGGCAATTTTCCACATAATCGGGTAGATGCCAGTGTTGTAGCTGTACTGGAACAGCTTGATTAGGGGCGTGGCAAGTTCTGGAGCACAAGTCTTCAGTAATATTGGCGTAATATTGTCAGGGCCCATAGCCTTTGCGGTGTCCAGTGCCTTCAGCCGTTTCTTGATATCACGTGGAGTGATATCATTTTTTTCATCATTCTGTGGTAAAGAAGGTTCTCTTGAATTCTCTAATTCCTTATTGTACTTATTAATAACCCCTTCATAATTTTAAAAGACCTTTATGAGGTCATCCCCTCAGCCTTCTCTTCACTATAAATCTTTTTCAAAAGATTTAACTGACAGGAAAATGAGCTGAAACTGCTTCCTGAAATTTCCCAAATTTAATAAACAAGTCACCTGCACAGGCCAAGTCCAGGCTTCAATTCTTCCAACTTATCTGAGCTCCCTGATCTCAGATAAACAAATGGTTCGAGTTCTACCACCAGCAGGTGGATCAGTAACCGTCGGCCATAGATTTAAGGTAACTGACAGAAGAGTCAGGGAGAGATGAGGAGAATTTTTTTTTTTTAAAACCGCTACAAGTTATGATAATCTGGAACATACTGCCTGAAAGGTTGGTGAATGTAGATTCATTAGCAACTTGCAAAAGGAAATTGAATTTTTACTTGGAAAGGAAAAATTTGCAGGGCTGTGGGGAAAGATCAGGGCTTAGTGGTACTATATGGATAGCTCTTTCCAAGAGCCGGCACAGGCACAAAAGACAGAATGGATTTCCTCTGTGCGCTATCTTTCTATGGTCTGTGACTGTGGGTTATGATGGAAAAACGATCAACCAGGGCTTAAATTTCAACCTCAAATTTCTATCCAAAAAAACTCAAGAGGGTTTAAAAATGATGTACAATAATGTTATTTGGCTATTTATTCACAATATAGTTAGCTGAACCAAAAACTACTCCCAATTACAAAGCATTTTATCACTTAGAACTCAAAAGTACTTCACACGTGACTTTCTGAAGTGCAGTCAAAGGAGGTAAACTATTATACACCAGTAACATCCTACAAAGAACTGAGAGATGGGGTCTGCCAAATTATACTATTTACAGCACAGAAACCAGTGTTTATGGTCCACACGAGCCTCCTCCAATCCCACTTAAATCAAATCCTGACAACATCTCTTTTGATTCCTTTCTCCATCACCTACCTGCCTACCAATTAACCTGTTTCTTGGCTAGTGTTGCTTGAACAACACTAGGAGAGCTCATTGCTCTTCAATAGCACCTTCCAAACCCATCAGGCAGAAAGAAAATGATGTCACATAGCATATTACGACAAAGACACACACAGCACACAAAAGCAGAACTTAACCCATCACAGTTGCTGCACACAATGATATTACATACCTAAGAATCTTGGATTTCTATCAACAACCTCGTTCAGTTCTCCGACCAGTTCAATGCTAGTGAATCGGACTGCCACGTGCACAGTGTCTGGGAGCTGAACTACAGCCTCAAGTACTTCAGCCAAGGTAGGGTTATTGTCACTAAAACAAAATAAAAAGCATAGAATGAATTCTGTTAGCAAACAGGGACTTTGTTTTTCTACCTTTAATCTTTTGCAATGGTTACCTAAGTATTTTTATCATAAAGTACCTCATCGTGTCTCAAAAACTACCAAAGCCCATCAGATATACTGAATTTACTTTCAAGTGCAGTAACTGTTAGATTCAGAGGTGCAGAAAACATTTTGCAGACAGTGAGATCCCTCAAACAGCAACTGGATAAATGACTAGGTAATCTGTTTTTGGTGATCCTGGTTGGAGAGGGAACATCAGGAAAACTCCTGAAGATTCTCTGAATAGTATCACGAGATCTTTAATGTCCACCTGAACAGACAGGTGAGACACAGAGCCCTCTGTGTAACATAGCATCTTTAGAGTAGACTCTGTGACAAAGTAGCATACACTGATTGCTGCACTGATGTGTCAAGAGTAGATTGTGTGCTCAAGTCTTTGAAGTGGGACATAAACCTAGTAGGACAAGGGCAGCAGATGCATGGAAACACCACCTCTTGCAAGTTCCCCTCCAAACCACACACCATCCTGACTTGCAACTATAATCGCTGTTCTTTCACTGCCACTGGATTAAAATCCTGGAACTCCCTCCTGAATAGTAATGAGTGTATCTACACCACATGGACTGTAGCGGTTCCAGAAAACAGCTCACCACCATCTTCTCAAGGGCAATTAGGATTGGGCAACAAATGTTGGCCTTTCCAGCGACAACCACATCCCGTGAAAGAATAAAACTACTACCTTTGATTTTAAAAAGCGACCAAGAGAGATACCAACTGAGCCAAAAGGACTATTAGAGAATAGCTTAAATTTCTTAGGCTTTTATTTAATTAAAGTCCCAGAGTTCCATGGTTTACAACTTCTCACCAGCCTAATAGAAGTGCCAGAGCTGCCTGAGCCCAGAAACTACTGGGAAATCCACACAGCCGGCAGCCTGGTATTGAAGGGGTGGGTAGCTCCACAGAATTGAATTTAAAGTGAGTGCCTCTTGTCTCCCACCCAAACAACTTGGCCATGAGGCTTAACAGCTAAATGTGAGCATATCTTCAACTCATGTCTACACAGGCACAATCCGGCTGGGAATCAAAGACAATGGTCAGGACTTATGATCTGGGCTGCCTTATTTTGAGCTACCATCGCAATCTTATCCCTAGAAAACAGGCGCATTTTGATCAAAAAGTACTCTCTCTCTTGACTTCCCCTTCCCTTTCTTTGGAGAAAAGGAAACTTCAAGTTAGCCTAATAAAGCCTTAAAGATTGTGAAGGGGCTTGAAGCTGATTTCAGCAAGTTGCTCACTGGGTCACAGAGTTTAAAACCCAGGAGACACATGTTAAAAATTAATTTGGAGTAAGAAGGGTAAATCAATTCCATCCAAACATTCACAAAGCCATGGAATAATTTATAAGATAGGACTGGAGAATAAATGGTGAAAAATTATTTCCAGTAGGGCATGAATTCAGGAATAGCATGAAAAACAAAGAAGGGAGATAAACAGTTAATGGAATATACTAAGGTAAAAGCAAAATACTGTGGATGCTGGAAATCTGAAACAAAAACAAAAATAGCTGGAAAAACTCAGCGGGTCTGACAGCATCTGTGGAGAGGAAGACAGTTAACGTTTCGAGTCCAAATGTAATGAATGGAATATACTATGTGCCTTGAAGCAGAGTCAATTGCATTTAAGGGGGGAAATGAAAAAGAAAAAGGTTTTAAAAGGTATGAGGAAAGAAAATGACTCATTGTTGAAGGAGGAGCAATACAATGTTCCAAAAAGCACTCTTTCTGCAAAGACATTTCTAGAATTCTACGATTTTATTCTACTTACGGATCTACACTTTTTGCTATGGAAGCCATGATGAAGAGGACAGCTTCAGTGATCTCCCAGGATGGCCCACTGTCTTTCAGTGTGGAATAAAGCTTAGGAGATGAATAAGACAATACAATATAATTAAATAAATTTACATTAAAACACTTTTAGGAACTTGAAACAGGAGTAGGTCGTTAAACCCCTTGAGCTTATTCCACCATTCAATTAGAACCGTCTTTTAACTCTAATTATTTTGCGACTTGAAAAAAAGAAACAGATAAAGGGCATTGTACTCACAATGTGCTCTTCAAAGGACATATTTACTCTACCCCATTATGGAAACTAGTTACCCATTTAGTCACCTTCTACATGCAAATTTAGCCCTGCAACTCTCCAAGCCTTCTGCATTGCTCCAATTCTGGCCTTCTGGCATCCTCAATTTCCTTTACCCCACCACTGGCAGCCATGCTTTATTCTGTCTCAGCTCCAGAATCCCCTCCCAAAATCTCTCCACCTCTCATCCTTTAAAATGTACCTCTATGACCAAGCTGTTGGTTACCATTCCTAAAGCTTCCTTCTTTAACTCGGTGTCAATTTTTATCTGAATCCACTCCCGTGAAACGCCTTGAGGCATTTTACCATGTTAAAGGTACTATTTAAATGCAAGTAGCTGTTACTCTAACATGCACTCCATTCATCTATTTATTCCCCTTCCATCGCCCAAGCACACACTACCTTATCATGGACTATTCACCCAATGATTTTATACAGCGCACACAAACTCTCTCTCTTAACACACTTGGGCCTCCAAATGACAGTGTATAGATTCCCTGGTCAGTTGTAGTGAAGGAAGTATTACACTGTTATTATAAATGGGTCAATATCTGCTAAAATAGCGAGTAAAAGCTTAATACAAGGTGTGCACACATTAAGGTTTGTACATTGAGGCTTCAATCCCTTAAGGAGAATTTTTTTTATATTTCCAATTTTCTCTTCTGAATGTTCTGACTCCTCTAACAATTTAATTCCACTGATGGCAGCCTTTCACCAGTGCCTCACCCCAGCATCTTTCATGTGGGAGCCAGAGTACTGAATGGGGGAGAGAAAATCAGTCAGGGTTTCTCTACTAATTGTTATCCAGTGACCTCTGGACATCTGACAAGATCAGGTTCAGCCATGATGGCTCCCATAGCCAAATAGCCATACCATCATGATCTAGACCATCAGATGAAGGGTGATCAATTGAGAAAATTACTGCAGAGTATGCAGCAATTATTGAATCTGGCCCTTGTGCAAATCAGTACCTTCAGAGGTCAAACCTAAAGCTCGCACACAATATTTCTATTAAATTACGATCCATGTTCAGATTCTTCCTGAATCTAGTGTGTCACCTGTGTGAAACATTCCATCGAACCAACCAGGAATATCACATCCTTCACAAGGTCAGACACCCTCATCCGGAACTCCCCAAAGTCATCTGAGTCTTCTGGAATTCCATCCTGCAGGTAAAAAAGTTAGCACAAGGCTTTAAAACAATGAAGGTGCCCATGGGGTAGAAGTAAATAAGCTAATTAACTTGGGCAATGGTCATAGGACTAGAGGACAGAGCCATAACATTCACAAGCTTTTACTAGGGTGGAAGGTAGAAGAATCCTCATTTCACTCTTGCAGGATAATGAATGAGTGGAGTAAACTCCAAGAGGGGGGATTCAGGGTCAAGTGCCACCTTTAAAAAAGGAGCTGAACCAATATCTTCTGCAAAGGGGGAACTGAAGAAGTGAAAGATATTGACACCCACTGCATACATATTTTTCACACAACCTTCTTCCATAGATTATATACAAATCTGCCTTATCATGGGCTACACCCACCCATTTAACCTCCTTCCATAAACCAAAGAAGTTGCTACTCATTGTTTAGCTGCACAAGTCAGGGTATTGTCCCCAACATGCTCATCTTTTTTAATGCTGCATAATTAGCTCCTGAGTCACAGAGACAAAGTAGTTCTGGACTTCGATCCATCAACATTGCTGAGTCAATAGGGGCGTGACAGTTGGCATCATTAATTATGAGAACGGGATGAAAATAAAAACATCAGTGTCTCCTACCCGACCACACCAGTGATCCCCTGCTGGAAACTATGGAAATGCAGATATGGGTGAATACAAGATCAAGCTGAGCTTGGCTGTTATATCCCACAATTGAACAACACCTTAAATACTCACTATTTAGGCTCAGAGATAATTTGGGAAGGACTCCAAGAGAGCTGGGCACATAAATGGAAACCCACTGACTCACATAATCAGTTTCTTTAATGCAGCAGAGATCCCATGTCTCTAGGTTACACACCCCAGGTCACCCACAACACCGTGGCAATTCCTTCTTACTGGTTATGAACACACATCATTACACCAATGCTCCTTCACATAGATTCCACCGATATCCCATCTCAGGAGACTAATGCGGTTAAAAAGGTCATGCATGAATTCCTGAAAATCTTACGTGATCTGGTTCTAGCTGGCAATGCCGGGCCAGGGCGTGAAGCAGCCGCTGAATGTATGGACGAAAGACAGCGTGACGCGATGGGTCATTCATTTTGTAGAGATGCTCTCCCAATCTGTACCAGAAGTTAAAGCTAATCTCCGCTACCTGGATAAACAGAAAGGACTCATCAACCAGAAAAGTAGGACAGAGACTGCTTAAATACAGTTTACAATTCCTCCAAAAACACTATTTAGACAACACAGAAAAACTAATCAATAAGCTACAGACATTACTTAAGAGGGCTTATAATCCTCCTGAACTCCACCAGTATGTCCTCATTTCATCCTCTCAAATTCTCCTACCGCTACTACAAGTGAGAGTTTTGTAATCACCTGTGCTACTGCACTAGGGCTTCAGGACAATCTAGGTCTAGAATTCAGGGCAGCATTGAATGAATGCTGCATTGTTGGAAGTGTCATCTTTCAGAAAGTACATTAAACCTTTGCATGGGTCGTCTGTTTAGGTGGATGCAGGTGATCCATTACAGCAATTCAACAAAAAAAAACCGAGAAGTTTTTCCTGAGCACATTAGGGAACAATTCCACCTCAATCAAAAGCAAGTTATCTGGTCAGGGCTCACATGCTGTTTGTGGGATTTTACAGTAATCAAAATAGCTGTCGCCGTTGCTGACATAATAGTCACAGCACTTCAAAGTAGTGCTTCACTGGCTGCAAAGCACTTTGGGAAGGTGCTCTATCAATGCAAGCTCTTTCTTTCAATACACTGTTACACAGCTCAAAATTTTCGCTTCAGATACAACTCAACTTTTGGAGGCCACAATCTGTTCAGCCAGAGAATCATCTGCAATGAGAATCATTCGCTCTTGCATTGTAACCACAGGTGTCCCCCAAGGATTTATCTTTGGCCCCATCCCATTTCTCATCTACCCCTGGGCGATATCACCCAAAAACACAGCATCAATTTTCACATGTAGGCTGACGACACCCAGCTCTACCGCACCACCACCTTGTGACTTCTCCACTATCTCTACGTTATCAGGCAGCTTCTCTGACACCCAGCCCTGCATGAGCAGAAATTTCCTCCAATTAAATATTGGCAAGACTGAAGCCATTGTTTTCTTCCCCCATTACAATCTCTATTTACAAACAACTGACTCCATTGCTCACCCTGGCAACTATCTGAGGCTGAACCAGACTGTCCGGAACCTTGGTGTCACATTTGACCCAAAATGAGCTTCGACCACATGTTGCGCCATCACTAAGACCTTTGTAACACCGCCCGACTCAGTCCCTGCCTCAGCTAATCTGGTGGTGAAATCCTCAACCGTGCCTTTAGACTTGATTATTCCAACATGCTCCTCACCAGCCGACCACATTCTTTCCTCGGTAAACTTGAGGGCATCGAAACTCTGCTGCCCATGTCCTCACTCGCACCAAGTCCCATTCACTCATTACTCCTGCGTCCACTGACCTACATGGGCACCCGGTTAAGAAAGTCCCTTAAATTTAAAATATTTATCCTTGTTTTCAAATCCCTGCATTACCTTGCGACTCCTATGGTCTCTGCAATCTACACAAATTCTGGCTTCTTGATCCAGATCGTCATTGCTCCATCACTGGTGGCCATGCCTGGAATTCTGCCCCAAACTCTGGAATTCCCTCCCCAAAACTCTTTGCCACCCTTGCTCTCTTTCCTCCTTTAGGGCATGCTTTAAAAGCTACCTCTTTGAACAAGCTTTTGGTTATCTATCTTAATATTTCCTTATTTGGCTCAATGTCAAATTTTGCTTTGTACATTCCTGTGAAATGCCCTGGCACATTTTGCTATGTTAAAGGCACTATATAACTACAAGTTGTTGTTGCTGTCGAGTCCCTGTGAACTTCTGTACTGATAGTACTGACTGAGTCTTCCTGTCCCAACATCACTGAAAGGTTATCTGGTCATTTATCTCATTGTTGGTTGTGGGACCTTGCTATATGCAAATTGGCTGCCATGTTTCCTACATTACAACAGTGGCCACAGTACAAAAGTGCTTTATTGACTGTAAAGCACTTCAGGCTGTCCTGAATGCATGAAAGGCACAATATAGTTTAATACAATACAAGTTTGATCATCTGTAAGTACACATCTAAAACACACATAGAAAAGTTTTTCTTCAAAGCGAAGGGTTCAGATTTCCATGGCTCAGTGTTCAATTGCACTCCAGGTTGTGGGGCTCAGTCACAAAGTCTGTCCTTGGTCTATAGCAAGTTAGCTGACCTCAGCCAGGACAAAGGGGAGTGCACAACATTTCATTGCCAGGGATAGATTAGAAAAGTTCAGTAGATTCTCCCACCCAGTGACCCGCTGCTGGGGATGCCCATCAGGGAAGACTGCATCATGTGTGATTAAAGCTGAAAGCCCCAACATCGTGCCCCCAAGCTCAACCATGTCCCCTTAGCTGGGGTACAGGAGGGCAACTGATGTCAAAAGAAATCTGCCCATCACAGGCCCCTGTCTTCAGAAGAAAGGGGAAAGTGTAATGTAACCTGTCAAAATTGAAACAGTAAAATCATTGCCAGGATCTGCCCACCACAATGTGACCAGGACCCTCTCCCTACCTCATATTGCGCATGCCCTGCACAGATCAGTAATAATTCCAGCGTCCGCAGGTCTCCGAGCCCTTGCCCTGGGGTCTGTACGATTGTCTCCAGAAACGTCTCACACAACTCGGTAAAAATCCGACAATAATTCAGAACCCTGTGCAGAGAAAGAATGACTAGAGATCAGAATGGGATGCAGAGTAAAATATGGTCGTTTCAGTTTCCTCTTTTTAAAAAATGAATCCATGATGAGACAATTAGGGTAGGGCAGAGAGAAGTACAATTGGGAGGCTCATTATATTCCGGAGGACAATGTGACATATTCAGCACTGTGATGCTCTATTAATTAGAAATGCTACATGGTATAAAATATTCAAAACATAAGGTTCCTCCCAAGTGAGCTGGTCTCAACCCTGGAAGCAGCTAGGTGCTACATTTTGTTTACTGCCTACAGGCTGCGGCAATGAGAATCAAAGTTCCCCAATCCATTGATCCTGCCTCATCCTCACTCCAATTGCTGGAAAGCAGATGCACATCAAAAGGGTTGTTCACTGTCACCATTAAGAGTCATGTGTGAATGACTAGTTGAGCTTTTAATCCATTCTTAGGATGTTGGTGTCATTGGCAAGGTAGTGAGGTGGTGGTGGGAGCGGTTTGATGTAATTGAGTGGCTTATGAGACATTTCAGGAGATAATTAATAGTCGATCATGTTGGTGCAAGTCTGGAGTCACATATAGGCCAAACCAGGGAAGGATGACATGTTACCTTCCCCCACAAAAAAATGACAGATTTCCTTTCTTTAGAAAAATCCAACAGCTTATTTCACTTATGCTGATGCCAGCTTTTTTATTCCCAGATTTTCTTTCTAAGCTGAATACATATTCTCAAAATGCCATGGTGGGATTTGAACTCTCATTCTCTGAACTTTAGTGCAGTCTCTGGATTACTAGCCCGGTAACATAACTATTAAGACTATTGAAAATGAGACGGCAAGAAAGAGAACACATCAAAGGGAGATGGCAAGGGTATGTCTAGTATTGACAGCATGTGAAGAGAAAGTAAAAAAGAGTGAAGGAAGAGCGCATTCAAAGGGATTGAAGGTTGAAAAGAGAGGGGAAAGAGAGGAGATAACAGCTGCCATTGAAAGATCATGCAGTGAAGGAACAAAACTGTGCATTTGAAAAGGAGAGAACACAAGCGAGCATGAAAGGGAGAGAGAGCTCTTGCAAAAAGCAGACTGCAGCAAAGAGTGTGGGGCAAGCACACATGCCCAAAATGCAGAAAGCAAGCATGTATGTGTGTACAGAAAGATGGAAGACAGAGTGTCCATGTGGGTATGGGGAGGAGAACTACAGCATGCAAAGGGTTGCAAGAGTTCAAGCAAATGTTATCACATAACTGAGAAGGAATAATATTGACCCTATGACCATTTTTTTTTTACACCACATTTTATACTATTTCAGGATAGCCCCTCAAAGCCTTGCACCATCCCCACATGAAGACATATTCCCATTCCTTCATCATCAGGCCAAATTCCAGGAACTCCCTATCCAACAGCACTGTGGGAGCACCTTCAACACACAGACTGCAGCAATTCAAGAAAAACGCCCACCACCACCTGCTCAAGAGCAACTAGGGATAGAAAATAATTGCCACCCTTGCCAGCGAAATCCACATACCAAAAATATTTTTTTTTAAAAAAGAGCAGACTGAGCAATATTAGAGCAGGAATGCTTGCAACCAATCTGCACGGCCAAGCAGGAGGACATGAGATCAAACCGTGTACATATGACTGGAAAAAATCAATGCGAAAAGAGAATTCATTTCAAACTGACTGAAGTTTATAAAAACAAACAGTGCTGGAACTGTGGAGCAGATCAATCTGAATGAAAAGACAGGATAGAATTTCTGATGCAGTCTTTTCAAATTGGTTTGGCCATCTCCCAGTTTCTAGTTCTGATGAAGGATCTACACCTGAAATGTAAAACTGTTTTTCGCTTTAAGCTGATGCACCAGCTCTGTACGTTCAGCCTCTGCCATTTTTATTTCAGTTTTCAAACATTGAGATTGTTTCCCCTTTCATTCTTGACTCAAATTCAACCCCCCTTACATGTCTTTTTCTGAATGCACTTTGCTGAATATGCTTAGTTCAGGAAAATTGGCACTGGGTGGTGCAGTGGACTGAATAGGAGGGGGAGGAGATGGTGGAGTTGCATTGTACTGATAATTAGCATCTGTTGCTGTCAATTCCACTTCATGCACATTACCACATTCAGCAATTGCTCTCTCAATTTCTCCCACCGCCCTAATACTTGCCATCTTGCCCCTACAATCTACCTCCACCAGTCTTACATTCCAGATTACACCCATCATGGTATCAGGTCGAACTGTGGGAGGTGGCAATCATTTGTCTTTTCTGTCAGTGATGGCTCAATTGCAGCAGTCTATTTGACGATTTAACTGTTACAGGGACATACCCCCTCCAGTGGTGAGCCTCATGTCCCAAAGACTCAAGTAACATGGTTTCTATAAGTCACCACAGCCTCCAGCCTCTACAGCATAGATACAGGAAGAGAAATGCAAAGTTTGCTTTTGCTTGCCACCATGTGCACAATAAATCCATCCAATTAACATCAGGACCATGTGAGGGACGAAGGAAGTTATGTTGCCAACATCACATTATAACAAAGCCTTACAATGATTAAATATACAAGATCCTTACTTGTCAAGGTCCTCACGTGCCACAGCCATGTGATATGCAGATTCTAGAGTTAGCACGCCCTGGAATAGGTGCAGAGCTAGAGGTAGGGTTGTCTCTACATTCTCAATGGCATACAGTGCCGAACAGATACAGTCTGACGCAGCCTCGTGTAGGTTTGTTGAGGTATCATCACGTTGCTGAAATAAAAAGGCAGCGCATCAGCATTCCTGAGTTAGCATGGGAGAAACCAGCCAGGGATTCCACTCCTGTTTAAAAAACAGCGACCCTCAATGTCAGTACTAGGTACTAATATGTTTGTTACTGGGCTTAAGTGCATCACTTGCACTAATGTCCATGATTTCGGCCAAGTAACAGAAGAATAAGGAAGAACAGAGCAATAAAATGTCAAAGCAACCCTAGATGATAACAGGTTGACATCAGAGACATTTTCTTTTAACGCAGGCATCATAGAGACACTAGAATGGGGAGGGGGGGGACTTCTAACAACCAAAAAGTAATTGTACACAAACTTTTGGCATGGGATTCTTACGAGGTTATGGTTCTACATACACTGGAAGTATTCCTTTAATACGCTAGCAACCAGTCATCATGAAGGAGTCTAAACAGTTAAATGCCAGTGGGCCATTTGACTGCTGATCCAGGTCGTATCTTCATTTAATATCTACACCTTCCACTTCCGAGCAGGAAACCCTAGGCAGCAGTCTGGGACCCTTCCTAACTCAAGGAAACTGAGGCCAATTGCAATACTAAACATCAAGCTCAGATTGACTAATTGGCCACTGTACCTGGGTTTTGTAAACAATGCCCTAAGTATTAGAATGCCCAGTATCACACCTTCACAAAGTACTTCAGTGAATTTGTTTTGTTAGCTGCCTCAATACAAACCTAATGTCTTATCATGAGCAATTACTATCTGTTCAAGTCAAATTACCAAACCATTATACACCTGTGAAATTATTTCTGCTCATATATTGCTTGCTATAATAAAGTCACTTTCAAACAATGGAAATGGAGTTTCAGCTCAACACACACAGATCCTTCAGATTTCCTCTACTTCAGTGAACCGTACAGAATACTGGGCAGCAAGCCCCAAAACACTCACCAAAACCTGAAAAAGGATTAGTAGCAGTCGGTTATTTGCCATGAAGTTGCTGTCCAACACACCCAGGTTAAACCAGCTCCCCAAGCACCGGAACACCTTGATTAGAGTCTTCTCCTCATTGCCGCTACGTTCTGTACAGGCTGTCTGGGGAAAAAGAGATGGCTATTATGAATTTTCTTTACACAGGAACAGATTTTGCTCCTCGGTTAAAGATCTGGATCCTTGCAGGACTTACAGCTTCAATGGTGCTGCCAGCATTGCAGGACCTCAACATGGCGATCACTCATGTATGAGTCTCAACATTTTGTCCTGGGCAAGTTGATCAATCATCAGCGGTGGGTCATCCTATCCTCACACATATACACTTAGTAAAGCACAGGATCAAGATTACACAGAATATACAGTATGATGACTTCTCCTGTCGCTTCGACAGATGAGTATACAGCATCGAGACCAGCCATTCAGTCAAAATAGTCCATGACAGCATTTAGACAACACTCATTTCTCTTCCCATTCTTCCTCATCTAACTATCAATGGAACCCTCAATTCTCCTCTCCCTCATACTTATTTTCCTTGTGGTAGTAAGTTCGACATTCTCACCATTCACTGGTAAAGATGGAATCCATATAGGAAGCTCACCATCACCTTCTCAAGGGCAACTAGAGATGGGCAATAAATGCTGGCCCAGCCAGCTAAGCCCACATCCCATGAATGAATTTTAAAAAACCCTTACCATCCCTGACCAGTTCCACCATTCAGGTACATCATGGTATATCTGTATCTTATCTCCATTTATTTAACTCTTGGGAGAGGCAAAACATTTACTCATCTTGGCTCCATAATACTTAACTATACCTAACAAAAATCTAACAACTTCAGTTTTAAAATTTTCAATTAACTCCCAGCCTCAAAAGCTTTTCTGAGCAGTGGAGGGTGGGTGAAGGGAGTTCCAGATTTCCTGACATCACCCTTGAACTACCTGGCTCTAATTTTAAGGTTATCCCCTTTTGTTCTGGACTCCCTCACCAGAAGAAATAGCTTCTCCAAAACTACCCTATCGAATCCTTTAATCATCTTATACCCTTAAATCAGATCACCCCTTAGCCTTCTGTAACGAAGGGAGTGTTTTTTCAGTTTCTTTTCGGATCGACTGCAAATATTGAAGTTCCAGGACTGGCAAGGACTCCTGGAAATAGGGACACCACAAATGGTTTCAGCATTTCTGCATTAGATAGTGGATGGAAAAATCAGGCAGAAGGAAAAGCGGCCAGGGTTACTGATCACTAGTCAGTGACCCCAAGGCTTTATATTTAAAGTATATGATACTCAATTTATCACCACTCATGGCCCTGAAACCCATGGTTCTTAAAAGAAATCTGTCTCCTTCCGTCTGTGTCTCTGCCTTATTTCATAGCCTTCAGGTGTTGACCAAAATGAAACTCAGGGCAGTTCCCTCTGATCTATTCTCCAGCAAGAGAGTAATGGGGGGTGGGGTGTGTTTACTGGGAGGCAGGGTTATTGCAATAATGGAAAAATATTGGAAAGTATTGGCTGAATAGATTTTCCTCTCTTCCTTTGGGGAAATGACTGACCTGGCATTGCTTGTAGAAACTTCCTTGCAGGATCATGGGCACAGATTCATATGCCCTTCTGCTCCACAGGTTTCTGTCCTTCCTGAGCTCGCCTTAGTGCACCTGCATCACCTCATGCTACAACCCTCAATATGCTTCAGACTGACTCTTAGTGAAGACAGTTCTTTGGGATTGTGGCCCTCAACAGACCCCCAAACTTGCACAGCACAAAGCACCCTTGCTAGTTATAACCCGAGTTTAGAAGGAGAAAAGCTTTAACTATATTGCTAGGTGATTTTCACAGTTCAACTAAATATAGTTTCACATAGCCACAGCAACACTACATGCAGTGTACGCTTCCCTAATCAAGCTATTAAACAGCAGATTCTAAATACCACAGAGCAAAGTTAGAAATAGGATGGGTGTGAGTGCAATAAAGAAAAAGAGAAAAACAAAGAGAGAGATAAAGAAGTGGCAATGAGGGCATTTGAACTGCTGTTTTTAAAACAGATTTTGTTTGGAGGCGAAGTATTTCTGCCAGGGTAGGAGAACCCATTATAACAGCGATGGCATGGGGCTCTTCATTCATTCATGAACCTTGCACCCATCACTGTAAAAAGGACTCAATACTTGCCTGAAAAGCCACCTATTTTCTGACACTATTTTTAGAACCTGGCTTAGTTTAACAGGCAAATGAACAAAATGCAAACATATTCAAATTCAGTCACACATACATCAAGACAAGTTACATTGCATCAACCCACAGGCCCTGAGAGCACTGACCAAGGTTAGTGTCCATCACATAAATGTCTCCACAAGCAGCACGCCTATCCTGCTCGCCTATCGAGGGATAGTTTGAGGGCTGAATTATGAGCAAAGATTGGGGAGGTCTGGGTTCTTTAGCCTTGAGAAGAGGTGACAGAGAGGAGACGTGATAATAATGATGCTGAATCAATATTGAGCCCATCTAAAACTCTGCTGTCTGTATCCTAACTAACATTAAGTCCCGCGCACCTATCACCCCTATCTTGACTCCTGGTCCAGCAACCTGGTTCATAAGGCCCTGCTCTTTCCTTATGTAATAGTAACTATTGAAAGCAATTCAATGGCTGTGAAGACTCTTTGGGACATCCTGGGGACATGAGAGGCACTATGTAAATACAGCTTCTTTCTTAAATATAAAACTTGGAAGAATAGATGCCAAGGTTAATTGTTGACAGATCAGCTACTGCAAAGCAATTAGAGAAGAAACTTAGATGACTCTTCCTTTACCTTGCATGCTGAGTCACACAGATGAGAAAGCCGCCAGGTTTCGAGTTAGCTGGTCTTGGCCACAGCGCCAGCTGAGTTGGTACAACTGACCTCGTTGCCCAGGGCAAAGGAGGTGGATAAATTGGGCGAGGTTCCCTCTCCTAATCTCTACGCCGTTACTCCAACTAGAGTTACACATGGAGGTCGGGTGAGGACAGAATAAGGTTTGGTTCAGATTTGCCTTTTCAAACCCCCTACCCCCGGCCCCCATCAACACTCACCCCCCTCACTATAGTCAGGCAGACTACCAATTCTCACCTTCTCTGCTTCACATGACAAAATACCAGAAGAGATGGTGGGGGGAGAAAAATGGGCAGAAAAGGAAAATGTACTCCCTTTGACCATTCTTTTCCTTCCAGGTATTAACGTTATGTACATACCAGCAGTGATACCACTGTGCTTGAGGAGTATGCCAGGTCCTCGATTATTTCAGTGCGGCGGTTGGCTCCAATTCGAAGGGAGCGGCTATGAACCTCCTCTGGAAGCACGGTCAGGATTTCCAACAGAAAGGAAAGGGATGAGGGGTCATTGCTATACCTGAAATTGAAGGCATGATGGGTCATTGGTGAATTGGAGATTAAACACAGACAGAAGCAGCCAAGTCTTCCAAGTGTATGAACAACCACACGACAGCATCTGTCCCCCAAAAGAGATATGATAACTTGACCAACATTCAATTTTTTTCTCCCATATGAAATGAGACCTAAACATAACCATTTAAAAGCATATCTCTCCAGCATCATCAGTGTAAAGCAAATTTTGTCAGGGAGATCTCTGACAGAAGTACTTGCTTCATGTTTTATAGCTACATTTTCACTGACTAGCTGAGCCTGAAATCACATTGTGTCACTTTGGACTAGGAAATTCATCCTGCAGAACCATGATACAGGAGTGCCTTTGATCGCATCAGTGTTGGAAGGCCTTGGCATACATACAGTTCTTGAAGAAAACAACACGGGCAGGATGCAGCAGGCACACCCACCACCTTTACAGTGAAATGATATATGGATATATAAGGAATTGTGAGAAACAAGCTTGAATTGGTAGTGATCGCCTTTGGCAAACTAGTACTGAGAAGAGAAGCGACTCCTCTGCTCTTATATTAACATGCCCCAAAACCAAAGACACCTACTTTTCAGTTAGCATTTGCACACATCCTTTCCACGAGGCCATTTGCAGGGCAAGATCCGCAATCGCCAGTGCCAGCTGGGGAGAAGGGAGAAAGAAATTGTGTTTCAGAAACTGCAACCCAGCATAAAAGTTCATCAGTTCAATAATTGTGTAGAAGAGAGAGGCTAAGGGATTGGCAAAGTTTTAACCATCTTCACCCTCACAGGTTACAGTCCTGACAGAGATTCTGGTCTGCAGCTCATCACATGGCAAATTCCCAGTCCTACCAAAAGTTCAGCTGAGTGGCGAGAAGTTGAGAGGACAATTCAGTATTAGTCTAAGGGCTTCTCCATGTGATAGTAGAGATTTGCTGTTTACTCGTCGGGATTAACATTTCCTTACTGTTGAAACTTAGCGTTCCGCATAATTTAGCAGGGTAACAGTCAGTGTTTACTGAAGGGAACTGGGGAGAGGCCGGGGTATCTTACTGAAACAATTCATACTGGGGTGAGTTACAATGGATTTCCAGCATCCACAGGATTTTGCTTTTGTGTTCGAGTTACAATGGAACCGTTTGCCTCAATGTAAAATACTATTCTGTGACTTTTGTGCATTCTGTTCTTCTAACATGTCTGGTGCAATCTACATGCCCATCCCTAATTGCTCTTGAGAAGGCGGTGGTGAGTTGCCTTCTTGAACTACTACAGTCCACGTGGTGTAGGTACACCCACAGTGCTGTTAGGGAGGGAGTTCCAGGATTTTGACCCAACAACCCTTAAGGAACAGCAACATATTTCCAAATCAGGATGGTGGGTGGCTTGGAGGGGAACTTCCAGGTGGTGGTGTTCCCATGTATCTGCTGCCCTTGTCCTTCTAGATGGTAGTGGTCATGGGTTTTGAAGGCGCTGTCTAAGGAGCCTTGGTGAGTTTCTGCAGTGCATCTTGTAGATGGTACACACTACTGCTACTGTGCGTCAGAAGTGGGAGTGAATGTTTGTGGAAAGGGTGCCAATCAAGTGGGCTGTTTTGTTCTGATGGTGTCAAGCTTCTTGAGTGTTATTGGGGCTACACTCATCCAGGCAAGTGGGCAGTATTCCATCTCACTCCTCACTTATGCCTTGTAGATGGCTTTGGGGAGTCAGGTGAGTTACTTACCACAGGATTCCTAGCCTCCAACCTGCTCTTGTAGCCACGGTATTTATATGGCTAGTCCAGTTCAGTTTCTGGTCAATGGTAAACCCCATGATGTTGATGGTGGGGGATTCAGCGATGATAATGCCATTGAATGTCATGGGGCAATGGTTAAATTCTCTCTTGTTGGAGATGGTCATTGCCTGACACTTGTGTGGTGCGAATGTTACTTGCCACTTGTCAGCCCAAGCCTGGATATTGTCCAGGTCTTGGTGCATTTGGACATGGACCGCTTCAGTATCTGAGGAGTCACGAATGGTGCTGAACGTTGTGCAATCGTCAGTGAACATCCCCACTTCTGACCTTATTATGGAAGGAAGGTCATTGATGAAGCAGCTGAAGATGGTTGGGCCTAGGACATTACCCTGAGGAACTACTGCAGTGATATCCTGGAACTGAGATGACTGACCTCCAACAACCATAACCACCTTCCTTTGTGCTAGGTATGACTCTAACCGGCAGAGATTTTCCCCCCAATTCCCATTGACTCCAGTTTCGTTAGGGCTCTTTGATGCCACACTCAGTCAAACGCTGCCTTGATGTCAAGGGCAGTCACTCTCACCTCACCTCCGGAGTTCAGCTCTTTTGTCAATTTTTGAAACATTTTACTTATCTCTGCCATCTACCTACCAACGTCCCAGCAGTCCCTTTTTAGAAATTCTCCAGCAGCTGTGATGGGATTTGAACTTGTGTCCCTGCAGCACCAGTCTAGGCCTCTGGATTATTAGTACAGTAACATGACCACTACACTCCCATCCCCTGCTAAGCCTACTGCACCTGGTATTCCCAGGCAGTCACCCATCCAGGTGCTAACCAGGCCCAATACTGCTTAGCTTCCGAGATCAGATGAGATTTAGTTTTCAGAGTAGTATGGCCATAGGCAGTCAGAGTGTAAAAATTTAATCCAGAAGAACGCTACTCCTATACCACCCAAGTCCTGGAGCATTCTTGAACCCTGACCCTCCCCGAGTGAGCTACTTGATGTTCCAAATCTGAATACCAAAGCTGCTGAGAAAACTCTGAGCTGAGTATGATTTGAACACACAACATACCTGGTCTGGAGTCAGATGCGCTACCATTGTGCCACAAGCTCCTTTTTATATGCGCTCAAGGTACTTAATCATTCAACATGCTCCACCTGATTATCGTACAAAATTGGAGCAGAAGTAGGACATTTGGCCCCTTGAGCCTGCTGCGCCATTCAATAAGATCATAGCTGATCTATTTGTTTCGAATTCCACATTCCCATCTACCCCGATAACATTTGATACCCTTGCCTAACAAGAATCTATCTACCTCTGCCTTAAAAATATTCTTTGACCCAGCCTCCACCATCTTCTGAGGCAGAGTTCTAAAGTCGCACGACCCTCGAGAGAAAAAAATTCTCCTCATCTTGGTGTTAAAAGAGCGACCCCTAGTTTTAAAACAGTGCCCTCTAGTTCTGGACTCACCCACAAGAGGAAACATCCTTTCCACGTCCAACTGTCAAGACCATTCAGGATCTTATATACTTCAATCAGGTCACCCCTCACTCTTCTAAACTCCAGTGAAAACGAGCCCAGTCTGTCTAACCCTTCCTCATAAGACAACCCGCTCATTCCAGGTATCAATCCAGTAAACTTCCTCTGAACCACCTCCAACGCATTTACATCCTTCCTTAAATAAGGAGACCAAATCTGCACACAGTATCCTTAAGTTGAACTATACAATTCACATAATATTAACAGAGCCCATGCTCACATAGGATGAATTGAGAGGTGGACAAGGGAAGTGCCACCTTGCATCAGTCTGGGGCTTCTGATAAGCGAGGAAGAAAAGCAAAACAGCAGTTTTTATCTCATGGTTAAGAGATCAGTTTAGTATCGCCCCCATTAATACTTACACAGAGGTAACCTGTACCATAGAAGTCAGGGAGATGAGTTTGTCTACCCCTGCTTAGTCAACAACTCACCTGTGTAACAATCACAGGAGACACATCCTTCAAGTTTTGAATGTGGGTGAGCAGAGAGTCTCGTAGAGACGAATGTGTTTCAGGTGGAAGTTCATTAAATGACGTCTGAATTTTCATCTTCATCGTTTGCGCTGCAAAGTAGCAGAGCTCCACCTCTTGTTGCAACTGGAGTAGCTGATCCGCAATCTCCCAAGCATACATCTGAAGGAGGCGGGGAGAGGGGGTGGGGGAGAGAGAAGGAGAGCAAGAGCCAGGGCGGGGTGGGGAGCGAGAGCCAGGGTGGGGTGGGGAGAGAGAAAGGGTGGGGTGGGGAGAGAGAGAGAAAGAGAGAGAGATTCAAAGTGTAAACAAATTTCTGGACAACTTCTTCCATTTTGTCCCAACTGCAAAGTACCAAATACTTACAGTAAAATAAACTGGATTATTTTTGCACGGCTCTATTTTCACAGGAAGAAGTTAAAGGCAAATCTGTGTACGTCAGCATTATCTGAAGCACAATTGTGCGGGCTGATAACAACATGACATTGATGGGGCTTTAGTTTTGGAACAGATGGACACAATGCCTATGAAAGTAAAACCTTTGGGAGAATAGCCAAACATGCAGGACATAAAAGGCACTATCCTTTTATACACAATCAAGATTTCAGCAGAAGTCTACCATTCAGCCCCTTTCCCCTATACCAATAGCCTGAATGGACTGAACGTCTAACTCCCAAGTAAATGGCTTGATTGACTCTTTGACTAGTCACTTGCAGTAAAGCCAATATAGCCCTATAATGGTGCAAAATCAACCTTCCCTGTTATGCATATTGTTTAAAACCTATTAATAGGAGCCAATGCTGGATGGCAATCATTATTATGGACCAGTTCACACGCCAGCCGCCAGCATATTTCACGAAATAAGGATGAGGCAGCGCATCTTTCTGTATCATAGCTCATCCATTCAGAAAAACCTAGTCAAGCTCATCAGAGTGTCAAGCTGCTTCTTAAATGATCCCAGGCTTTTGCTTTCATGATCTTACCTGGCAGTCCCTTCCAAGAGCTGTCTACTGTGTGAAGCAGTATTTCTCAAAATCCATGGGCTTGAGCACAGAATCTAGGCTGATACTCCAATGCAATATTGAGGGGGTGCTGCTCTGTGAGTGGTGCTTGCGAATGAGACATTAATCTGAGGCCCCATCTGCCTTCTCAGGTGAAAGCAAAATACTGCGGATGCTGGAACTCTGAAATAAAAACCAGAAAATGCTGGAAAAAACTCAGCAGATCTGGCAGCAGCTGTGGAGAGAGAAACAGAGTTAACGTTTCGAGTCCATATGATTCTGAAGAACAGTCATACAGACTTGAAATGTTAACTCTTGTTTCTCTCTCCACAGATGCTGCCAGACCTGCTGAGTTTTTCCAGCATTTTCTGTTTTTATGCCTTCTCAGGTGGATGCATTTTGAAGAGGAGCAGGGGAGTTCCCCCAGTGTCTTGTTCAATATGTAATCCTCAACATAACTAAAAACAAGTTATCCAGCCATTATTCCATTACTGCTTATGGGACTTTGCTGTGCACAAATTGGCTACCATGTTTTCTACATTATAATAGCGATACGCTTCAAAAAGTACTTCATTGGCTGTAAAGGCCTCTGGGGCATCCAAGGTTTTGAAAGGCATTGGATGACTTTCTTTATTAGTATTAAATTTGTTCATCACAAAACAGTTCTGCAGAATTATTCGGACACTATTAGTATAATACCGACCATGATTATATTTCCTGGAACTTAGAAAATTAAGGTGTTATTTGATTGCCGTTTTCAAGATATTAAGAGGAACTGATGGAGTAGAGAGAAACTATTTCTGCTGGTTTGGGAGTCTAGGATGAGGGAACACAGCCTAAAAATTAGAGCCAGACCTTTCAGGAGTGAAGTTAAGAAACACTTGTACACAAAGGTAGAAGTTTGAAACACTCTTCCACAAACAGCAGCTGATGCTCAGTCAATTGTTAATCTATCTATTTCAAATTTTAAATTATTAACCAAAGGTATTAAGCGATCTGGCCAGGGGCCCACCGATCAGCCATAATCTCACTGAATGCCAGAACAGGCTCAATGGGCTCAACGGCCTACTTTTGCTTCTATATTTCTACTGAACTGTGTTTCTACTGAACTGAGGATAAGAGGAAGCTAAACATTGGTACAGACAGGATGTGGTTTATGGCCCTGTGAAATAACTTCATTCTCCTTGCACATATCCCTTGAGCCCTCAAATACCTGCCAATACTATCTCAGATTTCCTCACTCTCCTTTAGCCATTAGCCCCTCCCCACACAGGGAAGCTGCTTGGGCTCAACTTGGGATGTAGCCACATTCGGACTCCAAATACTGTTTCACCCAGATCAAGGTCACAGAATTCAGATAGTGCAAAGGAGCTGGATAACTATCAGTAATGATGCAGTCAGTAACAGTGTGCTGGCTGAAAGAAGTTCCCAAGTCAAATGTTTGGAAGTTAGATCAGTATGCTAGCTGAGATGACAACAAACCCAATATCTCAAAGCGACCGAGGTGAAGATGTTCATCAGTAGCCATTTGGGGTAAGCAGGATAATTCCACTCCTTCATTCTGTTGGACTCAATAGCTCCCACCACCCAATTCTTCCAACTAAGCCACCAGCATTACTTTTTCCAAAATAGCGAACACAAGGAAAGAAAGAAAAAAATGTTGAGGAGAAACAACTCATTTCAGTACTGATGGTGAGACTCCTTTTCAAGAGCTGACAGTGCTGTAGTGAAACTACATATGCAAATAACACTGTAAACTCAACAGCACTGGGAATTCAGGCTCTCTCTCTCTCTGCCAATGGAAGGTCCTACATGGAATAACTTTGGCATATATTCAGCAAAGCTCCTGAAAGTCATGGTTCAGAAGTGGAACGTAAAACAACCAGACACAGTCTCAAAGACCAGAAGGACAGTTGGTGTAGGAAACCGAAAAGGTGGGGAGAGATTCCTTCGAAGGTGAGGATTCTTTGGGCCGAATACAAGGATGTTTGCCCTGCATGTCACCTCCCCAGAAGGACAGGACTGAAATGGGTAATTTGGAATATCAGAGCTGCACTCACACATAAATAGTCCACACCATGCCACACACATACCATACTTACTTTTGTAAGTAGCACAGTGAAACATCAACATCACAAAAATTCTTTCGAGTTATCAACAGTCACAGATTGCAACTCTTTTGAGTACAATCACAGTTTCCGGGAGTGGGATATGAACCCACAACCTTGTGATTCAAAGGCGAGGGTGCTATGAACTGAGCCACAGCTGACACCTCATCAACATCACAAAGTAGCACCGCAAGAGGGCACTAGGCTAATGAGACCGGGACAGTTATGAAAAACGGGTTTCAGGTGGCCTAATGATTATTATGCTGGACTAACAGCCAAGCAATCAGGAGTCCAAATCCCAAGATGGCCAGTTATTAAACTGAATTCAGTATAGAAAATGACTTTCAGGGAATGGAATCTGCTTTCCTGAACTGATCTGATTTTGGTCCCATATCATATGGCTGACTCTTAATGCACTCACAGTAACTCAGTAAGTGTTCCCCCTTTGTGAATATCACTCACATCCCAAGAACAAATATTTTTAAATCCTGATATGTGCAGGGATGGAACAGGAGAGGGACATATCTAAAATCAAACAGTGAAATTCTTATCTACTTTTAACTAGCCTCTCTGTAAAGCATCTTGGGACTTTTCTTTTTACACTGAAGGTTTAAAAAGCTGCAGGTAAGGATTGGCACTCTAATTTCCATCAAAGTGCACTGGTAGAGCTGGATGAGGGGCCTGCAAATCCCCTTGTCAATATCCTTTAAAGACTCAATGGAATCAGGAAGTATCCACATGTATTGGAATATTTAAAATGGACTCCCCAAAATCGTAAGGGGGCAGATGGTGATCCTACAAATTATAGACCAGAACTCAATTGTAGGGTGAATGTTAGAGACATTGATCAAGGATAGTCTAAGGGTTCAGCTTTAAGGTCAAATTCTGGTTAGAGAGAGTCAGCACAGAACAATGATTTTCTCCTGCCCAGAATATCACTGTGTTGTTGGGACTACGAGCTTCTCTGTGTTGGCAGCAAAGGACAACAGACTACCAGAAAAGTTGTTGAAGGCAACAACAGACAAAACCAAGCTGGAAGAAAATTAATGAAAATTACTTAGCTCAGCATACTTCAAGATTTCTGATATCAAAAGCCTTACTTCCTTTTAGGCTTAACTGCATTACTCAATTATCAGCTTAAAAAAAACGGATATGATTTCGACAGTTCAGAAATTTGACATTGCATCCACTTTTGGGGCAAAAATTGCAATCAATTGGGCCAAGCAGTGCTCACCACAAACGCACCACACAAGTTCAACAGGTGGAGGGGATGATCTTATTTAGTATCATAGAATAGTTACAGCACAGAAGGAGGCCATTCAGCCTACCATATCTGTGCCAACTCTCTGCAAGAGCAATCACCTAGTGCCACTCCCCCGCCTTTTCCCTGTGGTCTTGCAAATTTTTCCTCTTCAGATAATGGTCCAATTCTCTTTCGAAAGCACCAATGAATCTGCCGCCTCCATACATTCTGACAGTGAATTCCAGATCCTAACCACTTGATGTGTCAAAAAGCTTTTCCTCATGTCACCCTTTCTTCCATAATGGTTGTACCACATGCAGCAATGCAAGTAGTACACAGTGCTCTGGGTCAACAATTGATGGGTTTTCACAGCAGCCATTGGAGTTAAAATCAAACTGTTAGTCCTTCAATTGACCCAAAATCGCATCGCAAAATGGGATAGAGACCAGGTGAGTCACTGAAGTGCCTTTTTCCTTCAGTATCCTGTCACCAACTTAAAATCCCATGACCAGAAACAAGTTTGTCTCAATAGGGGTACATGATCAGGCAGAAAATGAAGGTGGGAGGGAATGCGAAAATGGAATTAATCACATTGTGGAAACCAATATTCAACACACGATGCTGTCTATTTTGACACTTTCTCCGGTTAATTTCAATTTTCAGACAAGTTATAAAATTCTACTCAATCAAATGCCCTCTTACACAAAATGATTCATTGCTTTATTTACTTCATGCAGTAAAGCACATTTTCTGTTCCACACCACCATCAGTCTTTGGAATCTTGCCTATCATTCACATATAACGGTGAAAAGCTAAAGCTGTGGACAGAAAGTCATTTGGTCAAAAGATAGATATGGGAAGAGACACATTAGTAGATGTGTTCCTCAATGATCAATCAATTTCACACTGCACCGAGGGAATGAGTTCCAACTTACTTTACAACAACTCTGTCACATTACACTGTAACTTTACACCCTCCCCTACCTCACACTCCATAGCCACACTTTTCCCTTCTTACAACACGCCCTCCCTTACCTCACACTCCATTGCCACACCTTTTCCTCTGTACAACACACCCTCCCCTACCTCACACTCCACAGCCACACCTTTTCCCTCCATACCACACCCCCCTCAGCTCACACTCCATACCCTCTTCACCCGTACAACACAACTTACCCATTTCACACCATTCTTCACCTCACACGCCCATTGCACTTCAGTAAAGTTGTAGTGAGCACATTGTAATAGAAGCAGTGCCAGCAAGCCAGAGCTGGTCATACTGGTTCTTACATGTTCAAAGATCTGGATAAGCAGCAACAATTCATACGGCAAACATGGGAGCAGCTTATCAAGTCACTGGAAAAGTCTCAACATTCAAGACTGTGTGCACATTATAGGTGGCATTAATGGCAAGGATCAATCCTCCCCCCTGGGGGGCCCATTCCAGACCTTCAATCTCCCCAGCTGAATGCTCAAGACATTTCAATTCCACCATCTATAACCATTACCTGCTCAGGATATCAAATTTAACATCAAAGGTCATTGGCTAAAGACAGGTGACTGTTGCAAATATCTTAAAGGCAATGTTTTAAAATTATTTTATTTGTGCACAGTAGTACAAACCACTGGTCTGCTACCTCAATCCCACAGAAACCTCTCCTCTGCAAATCATCCTGTGCCCTACAGTGTCTGAGATTCCCAGGAGCCCACTCCGGACCCTTCAACCTTCCCCCTAGGAGCCCACTTTAGACCTTTCAATTCTTCCAGGAGCCCAATCCAGACCTTTACCACATGGACTGCAGTGGTTCAAGAAGGCAGCTCACCACAACCTCTCAAGGGCAAATAGGGATGGGCAATAAATGCTGGCCTAGGCTGCAACAACCACATCCTGTGAAAGGATTAAAAAAAAGTCCCTCCAGTTCCCTGCTTGCTCAGGATCTTTCAATTCCACCACCACCTCCACCGTCCCCCGGCAACCATTGCCTGCTCAGGATATCAGATTTAATAGCAAGGGTCATTGTCTAATGATCAGGAGCAGGAACTCTGTCTGATTTCTCCCTCCCTGGCCCATGGCCAAGATCATGTGCAATGCTCCCTAAAATCAGCACAAACCTAGGACCTTCCTTCATAATCAGAAGACACATCACCAAAAAGAGATGATCCCAACAGATATTCCAACAGCTGTTTAGAACATAGCAGTGGACACATCTCGCTAGCAGGCAAATGGAGGTGGGAAAACTAGTAATATCATAGCAGTTGTTAGCATTCAGAATTCCTAAACACCTCAGCTGCAGAGAACATTCTTTGTTGCTTCCTTATAAAACTCAAAATTAATTCCTATGCTACAGGTGAGGGAAATGAATTAAAGCTTCTGTCTCAAAACCCATCCAAGAAAAGACAAGTTAAAGTAAACCCTTAACTGAATCACATAGCATGTGACAATGTGAAGTGCCTAGAATACCCTCAGATTACACACCCTGCAGTGTAATGAGGCTTTTCTTTGCCTCTCAAAACTCAACATTAAGCCTAAGTAACTTTGTATTATTACATACCAGAAAAAAGGTTGCCTTTCAGCAAATGTTCTTACTGCTTACATTATGTTTGAATAAATTAAACGCTTTTTTTCTTGCATTTATAGAGATAGCATTTTTCATATCAGAGCATCTCGAAGTGTTTCAATGCCAATGAAACAACTCTGAAGTGTAGTCACTGAGTAACTCTGGGAAACGGAGGAACCAATTTGTGCACAGAGGTCCGATAAACAACTACGAGATAATGGGCAGGTAATCTACCTTAGTGATTTGGTTGAGAGATAACTATTGGCCAGGACATCAGGAGAACACCACCATCCTCATCCGCTTTTCTTCAAAATAATGCAACGGATCCTTCACATTCACTTGGAGGGGCAGATGGGGCATCAGTTTAACATCTCACATGAAATACCATACCTCCAACAGTGAACACCTGCCTCAGCACTGCAGTGAGGCATCAGCCTGAATTGTGTGTTCATCTTTCTGGAGTGGAACCTGAACCTATGATCTTCTAACTCGGAGTTCACAGAGCTATACACTGATCCAGGGCTTACAACTAAAATTGCACCATTTTTTGTCATTTGTAACACAACACCAAACAGGGCAACACACTCTCCAGCCGACACAAACATTGTCCATCCAATTGGAGAATAACCATTAACAACAATCTTGACTTGGACATATATATCACCATCCCTTCACTGTCACTGGGTCACAATCTAGAGATAGCACCATTGGGACAAAAGTTGCAGCAGTTCAAGGACAAGGCCACCAGCACTTCATACTCAAAGACAACAAATGTGGCCTTGTCAGCAATGTCCACATCCCAAAAAAAACTAGAAGATTTGGACCTGACATCTAAAACTGTGGAGGCATTGCAAGCCTCTGAGTCTATCACCAGTCAGATCTGAAATAATCCAAATAATTGTTGCAATTCAATATCCTAAATTCATGTATTTTTCTAAGAGATGCACACTTATTTATCCTTGTCATCAATATTTTATTTGAAGAACTGAAACAAACAATAAAATTATTAAAATTGTGAGCCAATTTGACACTGGGGTTATTTTAATCAGCATTTTTCTTGAGTCTGGAAATGCCGCAGACTTTGGGAATGCAACCCTTCAGTAAAGATTATCATGTAGGAAATTAGTTATACTAAAGTACAGTGCTGAATTTGGTAAAGATTTCAAGCTGCTTTCCTTGCCACCGACTCAATTATTAGAGCAATCCAGGTTTACTTCCATTTTATCAGTTTAATCTTTCAAATAAATATTAAATGTGAAATTACATATATTAAAGTGGGACTCCCCGAATTTTTAAATTCTCTTTTCTCTTCTCTGGTATTGCATCAGAACGATGTAGATGCTTTTCGCTTGATTTAAACCTTCAAATTGCATATTAAATGTAAAATGATTAAGTGGAGGCTATTGAATGTGAAGGTTGTTTTAACTATTCTCTCCACTGGCGCTATTAAAACGTTTACGATTTAATTTTAACTCCGTGACAAGTCTACATGTAACATTTACTCAAAGGTGTAAAATTCCTGATGTCAAAGTGGAGTAGATTAAAGGGGGGGGTGACTTTTTATTTTAAAAAAAAACTGTTTCCTTCTCGTCTGATTCCATCATTAAAAGGGTCCCCAGCTGAATTTGACTCGGTGACAAGTTTAGATAAATATTAACTATGGAGCTGTTGAGGCGAAGGTAGAGCTCACGGGGTCCGCAATCACAAGGATGTCGGTTCACGTTAACTTGGTGACAAGTTTCCCTTTTGGATTTATTGGGCCCGTTTCGACTTTTTAACGTCAAGGATTTCAGATCAAGTGGTTCTGAATTTAACAAGACTTTCCCAGCTCGCAGGTCCCCATTTTGCCCTCCGCGGTGATAATTTCCTCCTCCTCCTCCTCCTCCCCCGGTGTCCGTTGCCGGCTCTCCCTGGCTCGGCCTTTTCCTCCCAGCTGGGTGAGGGCCTGCAGGCCCCGGGTTGAGGCCTTGGGTGGGGGGTGGGCTCGATTACCGCCCTCCTTTTCCCGCCCCCCCCCCTTACCGATCGCTGGAATTCGCCCAGCCAGACGGAAGCGCGCTCCTTGCCGGCCGGGTCCGGGTCGTGGTAAAGCGCCTTGACGGCCTGGTAGACGACGGTGAGCGAGGGCCTGTCCCCGGCCATGGCGCCTGGCAGCTCCGGCACGGAGTGGGCAGGACGGTGGGACTGGAAGCCGCTCGATCCCCTGGCGTGGCCCGACTCCGTTCGTTCGGGCGTTTGAAATCAGGATCGGGGTTGAATTTTTCTCTCGTTTTTAAATGTCTTCACCAGCTCTCGCGGCCGCCATTGAGCCCGCACCGGAACTCGGCTTCACACGGCAAGCGTTCCGACTGGAATACCCACCCCCCGCTCCCGGGTTCCGCATAGGCAGGAAGCAGCCAGGTCAAGAGACAACCCCTGGCTGGCCCTCTCTCTCTCTGTTCCGCAAACAGCACGCCCCTGTTTTCCATTCCACGCGGGGTGGGGGGGGGGGGGCAAAACGGTGTTTTGAGTAACTGAAATACCTGGACCCAGCTCTCAATGGAAGAGGACACCCATTTATGTTTTTTTTTTGTTGTTGTTGTTGTAGAAAAATTCAATGTGATTCCCCCTGTAGTCGAATAGCCCGCCCACCCACGAACAAATAGCCACCTAAGATAGTTGAGCGATGCCAGCATTTGTGATACCAAAATGCAGCGGGAAAGGAGAGCAAAACGGATGTTGCAAATAAGGCTGGCATTAATTTCTCCCACTTGTGGTGAAAGAATCCAGAACAAGGGAGGCATAACCTTAAAATTCGGGCTAGGCCATTCGAGGATGATGTCAGGGAGCACTTTTTCACACAAAGGGTCCTGGAAATCTGGGACGCCCTCTCCCCAAAAAAAAAACATTGAGGCTGGGTATTCATGTAAAATGTCAAAACAGGAATGATTGATTTTTGTTGGGCTAAGGATATTAAGGGTTATCAAACCAAGGCAGAAAGGTGGAGTTATGATGCAGTTTAGCCATGATCTAATTATATGGTGGATTTAGCTTGCGGGTCTGAATTACCTTCTGTGTTATCTGCAATATATTGTCAACTTGGTTCAGTTAATAATGCATTCAACATGATTTAGAAGGTTGTGAATTCAAGGCCCACTCCAGGACTTCAGTACATAACCTTGATTGACACTACAGTGTGCATGTATCTCCAATTATATCACAAATGAAAACATGAATTTCAAAGAAAGACATGAGATTGTGACACAATCAAACACACATGACAAAAGGGAGGGGAGGGGAGAGTTTGACAGTGGCATTATGAAAACCAAGGGGGCTAGAAGTGATTCATCTTCAGGGAGGAAGTGATTCATCTGTTGTGCAGAGCCTTTGTCCGACATCATCTGGAGCACTGTGTTTAGTTTTGACCACCAAATTCCAGGAATGGTATATTGGCTCTTGAGAGGGGCCAATGCAGATTCACCAGAATGATTTGGAGAGTATGAGCAGTTGTAGGTTCGAGTTCCACTCCAAAATCTTGACAACTAAACTTTTGGCTGACAACAAAAACCAGTGTAGCACTGAGGGAGTACTGCGTTATCAAAGGTGCCATTTTTGGATGATACGTTAAACTGAGGTCCTCTCAGCTTTCTCATGCAGTCATAAAAGATCCCATGGCACTATTTCAAAGAAGGGGTGGAGAGCTATCCGCATTGTCCTGAGCAGTACTTATACATCAATCAACATTGCTAAAAAAAACATTGTCTGCTCATAGTAACATTGCCATTTGTGGGATCTTGTCATGCTCAAATCCATTGCCATGTTTCCTATTTTACAACAGTGACTGCAGTTTAAAAATACTTAATTGGCTGTAAAATACGTAGGATCTCCTGAGGTGGTAAAAGGCACTATATAAATGCAAGTCTTCCTCTTTTTAAACAATTAAACTAAGAAGCAAGTTGTCTAGACTTAGCTTGTATTCCCTCAAGTTTAGAAGGTTGAAAGACTGACATCTAATTGAAGAGTCTTTGAACTGCTTATGGGATCCGTTAGGGTAGATGGAGAGGAACTATTACCCTCGCTGGAGAAATCCAGGACAAGAGAGGTCAGACTTAAAATCAAAGCTATGCCTTTAGGAGAGAAATCAAGAAGCAATTATTCACACCTTGGGTCATAGAAATCTGGAACCCTCTCCCCCCAAAAGTCTCTGGATGCTGAGTCAACTAAAATTCTCAAGACTGAGATTGATAGTTTTTGTTTGGAAAAGATTACATCGAAATGCATTGAGTCTACAACATAAAAATAGGCCATTTGATCCAACTGAGCCATGTCAGAATTTCTGCTCCACAAGAGCCACCTCTTAGCCCTCTTCATCTAACTCTTGAACACATCCTACTATTCCTTTCTCCCTCATGTTTATCCAGCTCTCCTTAAATGCATCAATGCTATTTGCGTCAACTAGTCCTTGTGGCAATAGTATCACGTTCTAATCACTGAGTGAAGAAATTTCTTCTGAATTCCTTACTGGATTTATTAGTGATAATCTTACATTTATGATCTCTAATTTTGCATTCCCACAATTTTTCTATATCAACATTTTCTCTACATCTATCCTATCAAACCTTTCTAATAATTGTAGGCCATCAGATCACCGCTCAGCTTTCTCTTTTCTAGAGAATAGAGCTCCAATATGTTCAGTCTTTCTTGGCTCAGCCTTCTCTTTTCTCAAGAATAATGCTCCAGTCTGTTCAGTCTTTCTTGATAAGTATATCCTTTCCGTTCTAGCATCAGCCTTGTGAATCTGTTTTGCAACTTTCCAATGCCTTTATATCCTATTTTATAACATGGAGACCAGAACAGTATACAAGGGGATGGTAGTGTAGTAGTAATGTTGCTGGACTAGTAATCCAGAGTCCCAGGTTAATGCCCTGAGGACATGGGTTCAAATGGCAGCTGATGGAATTTAAATTCAATTAACCATTTTTTTTAAAAATCTGGAATATAAAGCTAGTCTCAGTGATGGTGACCATGATAACTACCACTGATTGTTGCAAAAAACCATTTGGTTCACTAATGTCCTTTAGGGAAGGAAATCTGCCATCCTTATCTGATCAGGCCTACGTGTGACTCTAGAACCACAGCAATGTGATTGACTCTTAACCACCCTCTGCAATGGCTAAGCAATTCAGTTCAAGGGCGATTAGGGATAGGCAACAAATGCTGGCAGTGCCCAGATCCCATGAAAGAAGAAAGAAAAGTACTCCAATTGTGTTCTTCAGTGCAAGTTTAACATAATTTCCCTGCTTTTCAATTCTATCCCTCTAGAAATGAATCCCAATTCTTGGTTTTTATTCATGGCCTTGTTAGCATCCGTCGCTACTTTTAGTGAGTTGTGAATGTCTATCCCTAGATCCCTTAATTGCTCCTCTATCCCATTTAGAGTTTTATTATCCAAGAAGTATGTGGCCTCTTTATTCTTCCTACCAAAATGCATCACCTCTCACTTACCAGTATTGAAAATCATTTGCCCATTCTGCAAGTTTACCAGCGTCTTTTTGTATTTTGTCACATTCATTTTATGTTAATTACACTGCCTAATTTGATACCATCTGCAAATTTTGAAGTTGTATTTTCAATTCCCGAGTTCAAATCATGAACGTAGATTGGGAAGAACAGTGGTTCCCAGCATCGGTCCCTGTGGAAGACACTCTGACATTTTGCCAGTCTTTATCCCAACTTCCCTTTTCTGTGTTTTATACCCAGCTTGCTATCCATCCTGCTACTTGTCCCCTGACTCCACATGTTCTGAACTTAGTCATGTGTCTATTATGTAATAACTTACCTTTTGAAAATCCAAATATATTACATCTACTCCATTACCCTTATCTAGTCTTCCTGCTACTTCTTCAAAAAAAATTCAGTATGGTCAAGTATGACCTTGCACTTTGGAATCTGTGCAAACTATTTATATTTACAGTTTATGGATGTTTTTCTTTTACATTGCTGGATAAGAATTCCATTATGTTTCTTACTACTGACATCAAGCTAACTTGTCTATAGTTCCCTGGACTTGTTCTAACTTCCTTTCTTAAATAAAGTAATATATATCAAAAATATTTGGTTGATGATCTTCAGTGTGTCTCTGGTTCATGCGATTTGTCAAGTGTATTAGCGTAGTGGGTGGTGGGTAGTGGTCAGTCTGCTTGTCACCTCTTACTTTCAGCTCTCTCTGCTGGTTAACAGTATAACTATTACAAAAGTGGGCCAAGTGTGTAAGGCTCTCCTGCCAGGACATAGCTCTTCATTAGCAGGCCTTAGGTAGTGCCTCCCCGTGGCGACATACGTAAACAGGGTACCTCACAAGCCCAGACTAAATGACTGGGGTCTCAGAGGAAGCCTGGCCCCCAGATGCATGGCATATAGCCCCAACGACATGCGTTTATGCCCTGGTGCCCATGAACCAGATCCCCAGCTATGGGTAAATAGCCCCACTGCCTTATGGGTGTCTCAGGAGAGACAAAGGAAAAGGGAGTAAACCCTGACAGAAAATCCGGAGTGGAGTCCCACAGGTGGTAATCTGTTACCTATCAGGCAGCTTTCTGACAACTCCTGCAGCAGAGCTGGTACCAAGCGGTACTGGTTTCATCCTTTCCTTTGGACAATACTAGCAATGCAGAGAGTGGGGGGTCCCTGATGCTTGAGCAACTCAGAGTCTCCAAAATATTTGCCTAGGCCTGTGCCCTGGAGAGGACACTCCAGCTTTGTGGTTTATGTTGGCACAGCACGGGAAGAAACAGTTACCAGTTATAAGCTCTTGGTCAGTTAGCATAGAGTATGAGCACCAGGGGTTACCTCCAACAGTAGGAGAGATCATCGCATCTCATTGGATAGTTGCTGCCTGCTTCAAGCTAGGCCACCCCCAGTCTGTTCGGTGCTGCCCCACAATGACCTGCTTGCTTCCAAGAGGCAACACATGAGCATGGAGTGGGTTTCGCAGTAAAAAATGTTCTATTCGAGATGTTTGAATCCCTCACACACAAAGAAACTTCTTATTCTTCACTTGTCAACAAGAACCAGCCGATTAACCTCATGTGCATCTATGCCCTGACACTCAGCCCCAACCCAGATGTCAGGGATCAGTTCTATGAGGCATTTGATGCTGCTATCAATGGAATTCACAGTACCAAGGGACTGTACCTTCTAGAGGACTACATTGCAAGCGTGGGTACCGACTATACAACTTGGCCAACGTGCATAGGGTACCAGGGAATCGGCAAGATGAAAAAAATGGACAGAAGTAGCTGGAGCTATGCTGTAACTATGGAAACTGAGTGGCATACAGCTACTTCCAAACCAAACATGGCACAAAATGTCCTGGAGACATCCGAGATCACGCCACTGGCACCAGCTAGGTCTCATTATCGCTAGACATACCACCCTCAACAGTGTCCTAATCACCGGTAGCTATCACAGCGCTGACTGTGACACTGACCATTCCCTGGTGCGAAGCACCAGGCTTCAGCCAAGGAATATCTACCACTTCAAGAAGAAAGGTTATCTGGATCAATGCTTGCCATACCACTGACCCAGAAAGGAACCAGGAGTTCCTCAACATGCTCCTTCAGGCTCTTTTGGACAACAGCGTCCAAGGCCAGAGTGCACTGTCAAAGTGGGATCATCTGCACAACACCATCTATAACTCTGCACACACTGGGCTGGATTTTCAGCTCGGCACACGGGCGCGCACCCGACATGCACAAAGCGTGAAATAGCGCGCGATGATGTTGATCGAGCATCCCGATGTCACCACCCACTCACGATATTTCAGTTGACAGGCGCGCAGAGGAGTCGGCGGCATGCCCGCCAACAATTAAGAGAGCTGTTCTTTCTTTACCGGAAGGAAGGATTTGTGCCTCATGACATGGGTGATGCAAAAGTAGTCACCTTATACAAAAACAAAGGGGATCACAGTGACTGTAACAATTGCCGAGAGATCTCCTTGTTAAGTATTGTGGGGATGGTCTTTGCTCACATTGCTCTGACCAGATTGCAGACCCTAGCATTACACACCTACCCTGAGTCTCAGTGCGACTTCAAAGCTGACAGATCAATAGTTGACATGACTTTCTTACTTCGGCAGTTACAGGAGGAGTGCCCCGAACAGCACAGGTCACTCTACATTGTTTTCATAGGCCCCACCAAGGCCTTCGACCTTGTCAGCAGAGGCAGATTCTTTAACTGTTGTAGAAAATAGGCTGCCCTCCTGGACTCCTGGGTGTCATTTCTTCTTTCCACGGGAACATGCACAGTTTCATCAGTGACAATGGAGCATCATTGGAGGCTTTCAAGACCAGCAGCAGCATAGAGCAGGGCTACGTCCTGGCACCAACTCTCTTAGGCTTATTTTTCACCATACTGCTATCGTACGCTTTCAGTGGCTCAAATGAGGGTGTTTACCTGCATGCCAGAGTTGACTGCAAGCCGTTCAATTTGGCAAGACTGCATGCCAAGGCCTAAGTGCACTGGAGGGGGTGCAGAGGAGATTCACCAGGATGTTGCCTGGGATGAAACATTTAGGTTATGAAGAGAGGTTGGGTAGACTTGGGTTGTTTTCGTTGGAGCAGAGAAGACTGAGGAGCGACCTGATCGAGGTGTACAAGATTATGAGGGGCATGGACAGGGTGGATAGGGAGCAGCAGTTCCCCTTAGTTGAAGGGTCAGTCATGAGGGGACATAAGTTCAAGATGAGGGGCAGGAGGTTTAGGGGGGATGTGAGGAAAACCTTTTTTACCCAGAGGGTGGTGACGGTCTGGAATGCGCTGCCTGGGAGGGTGGTGGAGGCGGGTTGCCTCGCATCCTTTAAAAAGTACCTGGATGAGCACTTGGCACGTCATAACATTCAAGGCTATGGGCCAAGTGCTGGTAAATGGGATTAAGTAGGTAGATCAGGTGTTTCTCAAGTGTTGATGCAGACTCAATGGGCCGAAGGCCCTCTTCTGCATTGTGTGATTCTGTGATTCTGTGAAGTGTGTAATGTCCTAGGCCATGAGTTGCTGTTTCCTGATGATGCCACACTGGCATCACATACTGAGGTTCACTTACAATGGTTTGTAGATTGGTTCTCCTGGGCCTGCTAGGAGTTTGGATTGACAATCAGTGTCAGGAAGACCAAGGTTATGGACTGGGGTGTAGAGACTTCACCTTCCATCAACATCGACAACCTCACCCTGGAGGTTGTCAACAGCTTCACATACCTTGTATCAACAATTACCAGCAACCAGTCCCTACTGAAATCAGTACCAGGATTGCCAAGGCTGCAGCTGTCTTGTTAAAGCTGAAAAGTCATGTGTGGACCAACAGCAAACTAACTGAAAATACAAAGCTCCATGTGCCCCAGGCTTCTGTCCTCAGCACCATCCTTTACAGTAGTGACGTATGGACAACTGAAGCAAGTCAAAAAAAAGCAGCTGAACAGCTTCCACCTCCACTGCCTCAGAAGAATATTGGGCATCTCCTGGCAAGACAGAGTGCCAAGTACCAAAGTACACCCATTTGCCTCTTGAGTCAGCGGTGACTCCATTGGCTGGGTTATGTGAGCCAAATGGAAGACAGCCACACCCCAAAGACATGCTCTAAGGCATGTTCGCTAATGGCACAAGACCAACATCTCCCATGCTCGCACCTGCAATACAAGGATGTCTGCAAGTGAGAATTCGAGTTGACTGGGATCGGAGTTGGTGTATGGGAAGTCCTCACTGCTGACCGGAGTGCCTGGAGACAAGCAGTCAGGAAGGGCGTGGAAAAAGCAGAGGACAAAAAAAAATGACCAGATGTGGAAAAGAGAGCCCGTCGGAAGGAAAAAGCATCAGTCGACCTTGGGCTATCGCTATTGATCTGTGCCAGCTGAGGAAGGGACTGCCGCTCACGAATCAGCCTCTACAGCCACAACAGACGATGTTCAATACAGAAGTGACATACACCCTGGATGCAGTCCATTGTTTCCGGAGACAGACAGCTGCTATCACATAGAAAATCTTGCCTGGGGTGCTGCTCACTGAACTAATAACTGTAGATCAAAGATTTATATAGAATTACATAGAAAGTTGCAGCACAAAAACAAGCCATTCGGCCCAACTGGCCTGTGCCAGCATTTGTGCTCCATATGAGCCTCCTCCCACCCTACTTCATCTAACCCTATAAGCATAATCTTCTATACCTTCCTCCGTCAAGTGTTTATTTAGATTCCCCTAAATTCATCCATGTTATTTGCTTCAACTACTCCATGTGCCATGTGGTAGCAAGTTTGAGGAGGTCAAGAATTTCACCTCCTCTGATATAGATAAACCATCTCTAAGCAGCCATTTTAGCTCTCATTGGAATCATTCCAAAACCAGGGTTGTGGAATTGCACGCATGCTTAAACAGAGTTTGTGTCAAGTTATGGCAGTAGGACGGGAAAATCCCGAGGGTATTCACTATAAAATTCATATCATGTCTGCAGTACTGCAAACTGGGCAGACGTTTGGTCTTTTGACATTGTTAATTCCTAAGAAAATGGGTGTCATTGACCTAAGATGTAAACTCTGTTCCACTATTTGCAGATGCTGCCTGACATCTGAGTATTTCTGGCATTTCTGTTTTTATTTCAAATTTCCAGCATCTGCAGTATTTTGCTTTTGTATCAGGATGGAAACTAAGGTTGGAGGAAGCATTTTCCTCCAGTACTGGTAGATGGCACTATAACCATTCTATACAGCTACATTATGAAGCATCCTTGGTCAGATTATACAGTATTTGAAGTACTGTACTGTGCACAGTTCTGGTATCCATATTACAAAAAGGATATAGAGGCATGGGAGAAGGTGCAAAAAAGATTTACAAGTATAATACCAGAACTGTGAGGTCATAGCTATCAGGGAAGAATGAACAGGCTGGGACTGTTTTCTCTAGAAAGAGAAGGGTGCATGTAGAGTTCCTTAATATTGTGAAGAGGTTTGATAGGTTAGACACAGAGAAGATGCTTCTACTTACTCACCAATAACCTGCTTACTAATGCTCAGTTGGCAGAACCATTTGGCTCCAGACCTCATGACAGCCTTAGTCCAAACATGGACAAAAGAGCTGAATTCTAAAGATGAGGTGAGAGCAGCTACCCTTCATATCAAGGCCTTTAATGTGGCTGCATTTGATCAAACATCAATGAAATTGAAGTCAATGGGAATTGGGGCCAACTCTCCACTTGCTAGACTTGTAAAAGGCAGATCATGCTTGACTAATCCAATTGAATTTTTTGATGAAGTAACAGACAAGGTTGATGAGGAGAATGCAATGGATGTTGTCTGTATGGATTTTAAGAAAGAATTTGACAAAATACCACATTAAAGGCTAGTTAACAAAATTGAGGCTCATGAAATAGGAGGGGCAGTTTCAGCCTGAATTTAAAAAATGGCTTAAGGGTAGAAAACAGTGAGTGGTATTAAATGGCTATTTTTCAAAATGGAGAATGGTAGTGTTGTTCCCAAAGGGTCAGTGCTAGGATCACTATTTTTTTTGATTTTTGTATATATATATAATATATATAAATGACTTGGATTTTGAAGTACAGAGTAAAATTCAATTGCAACAGGACGTAGATAGGCTAGTAGAGTGGGCAGACAAGTGGCAGATGGAATTTAATACAGAGAACTGTGACAATGCATTTTGGCAGAAGGAATTGGGAGAGGCAATATCGAATTAATGGTTCTAGATAGTGTGCAGGGATAGAGGGATTTTGGGGTGCATGTGCACAGATCCTTGAGGGTGGCAGGATGTATTGAGATACTAATTAGCAAAGCATGTGGAATCTTGAGTTTCGTAAATAGTGGTATTGAGTACAAAAGTCGGAAAATGAACCTTTATAAAGTTCTGATTAGGCTACAATTAGGGTATTGCATCCAGTTCTGGTTACTGCATTTTAAGAAGGATGTGAGGGTCCTTGAGCAGCTACCAGGTTTACCAGAATATTTCCAGAAAAAGGTGATTTTAGCTCCAAAGTTAGGTTGGAGAAGCTGAGGTTGTTCTCCTTGGAGCAAGCGAGACTAAGGGGAGATTTGATAGAGGTGTATAAGATTATAACAGGTTTAGAAAAGGTAGACAAAGAAAATCCGTTCTCATTAGTTTATGTTACAAGGACTAGGGGACACAGATTGAAGGTTAGGCAAGCGATGGAGGGAGAATGTGACAAAGAACTTTATTACGCAGGGATTAATAATGACCCGGAACTTGCTATCAATGAGGGCAGTGGAAGTGGAGATGATAAATGATTTCTTCATCTCCTTCAGTCCTCCTTCAAACTGTGAAATTCCTCATCTCCTTCAATCCCCACTCAAACTGCAATCTGCAAGCTTCTAAATCTCTAATCTTGATGTAATTTGACAAGTACAGATCGGCCATGATTTAATTGAATGCCAGAAGAGACTCGAGGAGCTGAGTGGTCCTCTCCTGTTGCTATGTGAATTATTTCCTACTTTGCCTCATCTATTCCCCTTAGTCTTGCTGGTTTCTTGCACCATGGGTTTTGACCGTTAAATTCAGAGAGATAAATCTGTTTACTGGGCTGGCTTCAAACTCTGCCAAAGTCCAGGATTTCAATATGAACATCCAGAGCAAGACTGGAGTAAATGAAGCCAATTAAGTGAATAAATGAACAGATTCCCGTTAACAGGTTTGATAATAAACTTCATGAATTTCACAGTTGGAAAAGTGCTATAATTTGCATTTTGAACCAGCAAAGAAAAGAAAGCACTTTTCTCAACCTCTGGATATCCCAAAGTGCTTTTTAGCCAATTAAGTACTTCTGGAGTGCAGTCTGTCTAGTACCATTACAAGGTTTCCAAACCACCTGTCCTTGCATGACATGGCAGTGGCATTAAGTATTCAGTTGTAATGGGTGTAGGAAGTTCCCATGATGTTTCAATGGGTAAATTCATCGTATTGTATGGCACTGAATCATACGGGCTGAGGGATCTGTTTTGATCTTTTGCCTATGCTGAGTTAGTTGATCTCAGGTGGTACAGCTATTCAGGTCAATACAATTCATCTCAGTGCCTCTGAGCTCAAAGGAAACATAGGCAGCCAGAGTACCCACTCTTATCTGCACTCTTGGCCTTAACAGTGAACATGTGTGCACATCTGGAATACAATGCCTGTATTCCTTAATTGTGATGCCTCCAGGGTTGAATAGGCTGCTACACGTCATTGCACACAAGAAGAATTGTCACTTGGCTTAGTTCTCAGGGTGGTCATAAACCTGCACAGCAGGACTCCAAAAAGAACCAGGGGGGAAAGAGCAAAAGATTATGAGGGTGTGGATGAAGAAAACACAGATGGACAAGGTTGGCTTTCTGTAGCAAAGATCCTGGGGGCAATGCAAGGTTGGTTGAAATTTATTTGAGAAGGTTGGAGTTGTGAGAGTGGAATTATACAGGAAAGAAACTTTGTAAAATAAAACTATTGCAGTGAGATTTGTGGTTTATATGCATTCAGTGAAAAAGAAAAAAAACAGGGCTCGTCCGGGATTTGAACCCGGGACCTCTCGCAATTTCATCCATTCCCTAAGCGAGAATCATGCCCCTAGACCAACGAGCCCTTCTCCAGATGTTCTGTTTCTCACTCGTTAAGAACAGCCACGTCTCTATGCTTTCCATGCACACAGCAGCTGTAGGGAGGAATGTTCAGGTTACAGAAACAGAGCCTGCACATAGAGCCAGCACAGAGTATCTACAGTCTTAATATGCTCAAGATGAACTTAGTCTCATCATTCCCACCCAACCTTTCAGACAAAATGACACCCACTGGTTGTTCTAATACAGTGCAAGATAGCTGTCTATTTATGTGTGTTTATACAGTACAGATTCCCTTTAACAGATTTGATCATAAATTTCATGAATTTCACAGTTGGAAAAGTGCTATAAGTTGCATTTTAAACCAACAAAGAAAAGAAAACACTTTTCCCAACCTGTGAATATCCCACAGAGATAAAAACAAAAAACTACTGCGGATGCTGGAAATCCAAAACAAAAACAGAATTACCTGGAAAAACTCAGCAGGTCTGGCAGCATCGGCGGTGAAGAAAAGAGTTGATGTTTTGAGTCCTCATGACCCTTCAGCAGAACTGTTCTGAACTAGAACTTTACAAACACACCTTCCATGGCTATCAAGTCCTGAATTGGGATTTGAACCAAGAGATGGGGACACTACCACTGCATCTCAAGACCTTGATAGATAACCTATTTTAGGTGTTGGCTAAGGGAAATATTGATCAGGACACAAGATGAGAACTCCCCTGCTCTTCTTCAACTAATGGCAAGGAATTTTATACAGATGTCTCTTCCAAAAGACAGCACCATTCATAGTGCTAACCTCGATTATATGTGTAAAATTTTGGAGTGTGTCTTGAATCCACAAATTTCTTTTAATTCATTCACGGATGTGGGCTTCGCTGGCTGGGCCAGCATTTATTGCCCATCCCCAGTTGCCCTTGAGAAGGTGGCGGTGAGCTGCATTCTTGAACCACTGCAGTCCATGTGGTGTAGGTACACCCACAGTGCTGTTCGGAAGGGAGTTCCAGGATTTTGACCCAGGAGTCCTAGTTTCGACCCCTGAAGTTTTCAGACCAGCTATTTGGCTATGGAGGGAACTACACCAAAGCCTTACCCTATCCTCTTTTGACATGTGCATTGTCCAGCAGGGGTAGCTGAGCAATGATCAGGAGCAGGAGCAGGAGCTTTGGCTGATTCCCCTCACTGCCCTAGCATACAGAGGTTAATTTTATTACCCCAAATACCAGCTGGTTCAGATCAGACAACTCAGTACAGATTAAAGTCTATACTTTCCTGGTCTGCATGTTTCCATTACATGTTGCCCAGCTGACAAGGAACATGTGTGTGTGTTATGCTGCTGTTGGATGTCTATGTAATCTGATCCATCCTCCGTACAGCTCCTATATACAGCCTGTAGTAGCAAAGACGTGGCAGTTCTGAGAGAGAGAGAGAAGTTAAAAATCTTCAGTCACAGTCAGAGGAGGGCTCGTTGGTCTAGGGGCATGATTCTCGCTTAGGGGAGCTCACCAAGCTAAGCTGCGAGAGGTCCCGGGTTCAAATCCCGGACGAGCCCTAGTTTTGGCCTAATGATAAAGGAATAATCATTTTTATATAATTTCTTAATGATCCTCCATCAGTCAGAGGCTCATGGTTTATTTTTTTTTAGAGATCAGAGCTATAGCTTTAACCCATTTGTCAGGTTTTTCCCTTCACCTCCTGCACCTTCTGATTCTTGCTGGGGTACAGATCCATCCTACAGAACCTTGCTTATGTGGCCAGTCTTCATGCGCGAGTTGCGACGTAGAATGTCAGCAGGTTATTCAGCTGTGGAGGGCATCATGAACTGTTGGATCGTGGATTCTGGATTCAAGTCCCACTCCAGAAACTCAAGCACACAATTGAACCTGATGTTCCCAGTGCAGGACTGAGGGAGTGCTGTACTGTCAGAAGTGCCATCTTTTGAATGAGACATCGAATTGAGACACTGTTTGCCTATAGCTGGATGTAAAAGATCCCACGGCACTACTTGTAGAAGGGCAGGGAGTTCTCTGGTGTCTTGGGCCACATTAATTCCCCTTCCAGCACCACTAGTACATATAATCTGGTCATTTATCCCATTGCAGTTTGTTGTACGCAAATTGGCTGTTACATTTCCTATGTTACAGCAGTGATTAAACTCAAAAGTAATTCATTGGCTGTAAAGAACTATGGTATATCCTGAGGTGGTGTCATATAAATGCAAGTTCTTTCTTTCTAGCCTAATATCCATTTGAACACCCTTTCCACCAGAGGATACTGGATAGCAAATGGGAGCTGGAAGTCTAGCTAAGTTCCTCCCAAGCCTTGGGATACTGAGGCCAATTGTATCACTGCAAATTCTTCCCAAGCTGTGATCAGCAAACTCAGCACAGTGCCAACAATAAGAAGAAACTGTTCTCAGTTGCATGAGAGTCAGAAACCAGAGGATACAGATTGAAGTTGATTGACAAAAGAACCAGAAGAGAGAACCTTTATTAGGCAGTGAGTTGTTACGATCTGGAATGAACTGCCTGAAGGGGTGGCAGAAGATTCAATACTAATTCCTTTTCCAAACAAAATTGAATAAATACTTAAAAAAGGAAACACTTGCAGGGAAGTAGGCATGGGCACAATGGACTGAATGGCCTCCTTCTATGCTGTGTTATATGATTCTAACATGGAACCCTCAGGTCTAAAGTTCAGTACTGGGCAATCAGGAAAGCAACCAGCAGTGGCACAGTTGTTACCACTTCTGTCCCTAAATCTCTACGTTCAAGTCCCACTCTGCATTGTTGTAGGTGCTACCTTCCAGGTGAAATGTTAAACTGAGGCCTTGTTTGCTGCTTGTGGTTGTAAAATATCCCATAGCACTACCTTGAAGAAGACCAGAGGAGCCATCCCGGATGTCCTGGTCAATATATAACCCTCAACCTACATCACAAAAACAGATTATCTGGTCATTGCTGTTTGCTATACACAACATTGGCTGCTGTGTTTCCTACATTACAACAGTGGCGACACATCAAAAATACTTAGTTGGCTGTAAGGTGTTTTGAGATGTCTGGTGGTCTTGAAAAGTGCCATGTACTTAGGAGTAGGCCATTCAGCCCTTCAAGCCTGCTCTACCATTCAGTAAGATTATGGCTGATCTGGTTGTGGTCTCAACTCCACTTTGCTGTCTGCCCCCCACCCCCATAGACAAGGGTTATCAAAAAACTGTCTAACCCAGCCTTGAATAAATTCAATGACCCAGCCTCCACTGTTTTATGGGAAGTGAATTCCACATAGTAATCACCCTCTGAGAGAAAGAAATTCTCCTTATCCCTTTCCTGAAAGGTAGACCTCTTATTCTTAAACAGTAAATGCAGGCCTCTCTTTTTTAACTATTTCCTTCACTTTCAGATGCTGACATTATTGCTGTAAATTTTCGACTTTTTCCATTCCCTTTCTTGCCACAAGATCTCCCATTGGAAGCCCTGACACTTCAGCTATTGGGCTTTCTCCAGGAATTTTTTTTATTTATGCTGAATGCAAAAGTTAACCTCCATAAGCAGTCATTGATACTTGACTTTCTGTAGAAAGTTTCTAAGATGTCTGTGTGTGAATACTTAATCTTTGCAATATTGGAATGTACGGTAAAAATAATACCAGTTGCCACTGTTTATTCCTGATCTCTCTGACTGAAGGAAATGGTCACCCAACAGATTGTTAGTTCAAACTAAGACAGCTAAACCCTATTTATTAAGGCATAAGAATAATCAAGAGTAGAATTTATATCAGCATTTTTTGATAGATTATATACACTATTTCACTTATTACCTATACCATCAGCTCCAAAACAATAAAGCTCCAAATACTTAGTGATTCTCCTCAATCATAACTTTTCTTTTACTTGGGACTGATCCCTTTAGGAATTTCCTACTGGCCCTAGCTTTGGAACGTTGGAATGGTAAGTGAGAAATTATTGAAGGATTATATATTATACACTTTTCTTTATTCATGTTCAAGTTAATACAAAAATTTTGGAAAAGTGCCTTCACTATCAAAAAACTACAATTGAAATAAAATTTTAAAAGCATAATTGCAAATTTCAGAATTTTGGTTCAAGTAATTCACACAAAATCAGAATGAAGCATAAACATGAGAGTCTTGGAGAGTCTTCTCTCACCCCCCCCACCCCCCCACCTTAAACCAGCTTACATTTCACCCCTCTCCTATTTTTACTTAGTTCTGTTGAAGGGTCATGAGGCCTCGAAACGTCAACTTTGTTCTTCTCTGCCGATGCTGCCAAACCTGCTGAGTTTTTCCAGGTATTTCTGTTTTTGTATGAGAGTCTTGTTTACTGGACCCTTTCACGGGACAGCTGTAACAGAGGTCAATAATATTTGCAAATCCAGTGTAGAAGACTGTAAATATAGTGGATTATTTTTCTTAGCTGGATACATTTTCCAACACTTAAAAGAAAGACTGGTCTTTATACCTTCCATAAACTCAGGACACTGTAAAATGCAAAGCTAATGAAGTACTTTGGAAGGATAATCAATATTGTAATATAAAAAACATGACAGTTAACTTGTGCACACAGCAAGGTATCACAAATAACTATGAGATAAATGATTGGATAATGTTTTTATTGATGTTGGTTGAGGGATAAATACTGGCTGAAATATCAGGAAGAACTCCTCCTCTCCACTTCTTCAAAGTAGTGCTGTGGGATCTTTTGAATCCATGAGAGGGCAGACGGGGCCTCAATTTAATGTCTTACCCAAAAGGCAGAACCACTGACAGTGCAGCATTCCCTCGGCATTAAACTGAAATGCCAGCCTAGATTATGTGCTCAAATCTTTGGAATGTGGCTTAAACCTGAGAGGTGAGAACATTACCAACTGAGCCACATGAAACACTGACAACATAATCAGAGGTGAGGCATCAACACATTACACAGCAATGTGGATTCCCAACTTCCTCCCAACCAAAAATCTTTCATAGAGTATAATCACAGAAGATGTTTTAAAGTGCTTGTCCCTACAACCACCCCTCGCCCCCCCTCAACTTCTCTCTCCCCCGCCCACCTTAAACCAGCTTATATTTCACCCCTCTCCTAACTATACTCAGTTCTGCTGAAGGATCGTGAGGACTCGAAGCGTCGACTCTTTTCTTCTCCACCGATGCTGCCAGACCTGCTGAGTTTTTCCAGGTAATTCTGTTTATGTTTTAAAGTGGTACAAGTATTAAGCTGTTTGTATTGCTTCCCCAATCAGTTGATATTTTTAGGTGTTTCTTGTATACAGAACGGCATCAGAGTTAGGAAGAGAAACTTTGGAAACATCACACCCAACAGCCATAGCCTGGAACTATATTGTGACACATTGTGTGGAGGGAGCTTTGCTCTGCATTTAAATCATGCTGTACCTGACCTGGGTTTGTTAGATGACAGTGTGAGGGAGCTTTGCTCTGTATCCAACTCATGCTGTACCTGCCCGGGGAGCAATTGATGGGGCAATGTAAAGAGAACATTACTTTGTATCTAAGCTGTGCTATACCTGTCCTGGGAGAGTTTAATGGAGCTGTGTAGAAGGAGCTTTAGCTATATCGAAACTTTACTGTGAACAGAAGGTGAAAGTAGTTGATCAGAGAGATGTCTTCACTTTTCACAAGAGTCTAATATGTACTGTAGTGGATAGGCAGCACTTTGGGACATTCTAGGGGATGTAATGTAGTGTTACATATCCTCTCACAGGCAGAGACCTCCCCTCAATACATCCCGGAGGAGACTGTTGCTGCCTGTAGGTGAGGAACTCGAGCCTCTCTCCCTGTGTCCAGGCTGAGAATGCAGAGACGTGGCAGTTTGTAGAGAGAGAGAGAGAGGTTAAACATCTGGCAGAACACTACAATGATGCTCATTGGTCTAGGAATATGATCCTTCCATAGGGTTTTTTGTAAGTTTAAAATATGAGATCATGAATGAATCCTTATTTTAAAAAAAGCTTTACTCTTAGTGAAAGGTGTTTTTTTTAAAAAAAATAAAGTTTTCTGTTTGTAAAGAAAGATCTAATTCTCACTTTTCAAATTAAGACAGTTAAAGTTTAGAACAATCTTTACATCCCTCCTGAATTCCTAATAGTGTGACTTCCAGGTGTGTCATCAGCCTGCAGAGCATAAAATCTACAGAAAGCAACAGGCACACAAGGATAGGATCGGAAATCAGTTACTCCGTAAACTTCAGTTCACCCAAAACTCTGAATTTGTACCAATTTCCATTTTCCCCATCACCCCATCCTCGCTTATCTACATCCACTCCTGGTTCAGCAGCTCCTCGATTTTAAAAAATCTCTTCCTTATTTACATACAGTCAGTGTGGGGACAGTATACACATACAGACACTCACTCAGCGCTGGTGTAATCAGTCTTACAGGGGAAACAAAAATAAATATTTGGAGCACCTTATCACGTGTCTCAATGTTGCAAAGTGCTTCCCATCCTATGGGTTACTTTTGAAGTGCAACTACTGTTGTTGTGTCGGCAAAAATGACACTGCCAGTTAGCAAAATGACTAACCAGAATTTGTTCTCTTTGATGATGTTAGTTAAGGAAGAATGTTGGTCAAACTGGACCTTTTCATAACCACCCAAATTATTGAATGAGGAAATGGAGGCATCGGTTTGTCATCTCATGAAAATGATTGCAGCTCAGCCTCCTACACTGTTCCAAAGCTCAAGGCAAGCCTGAGAAACAGCACTCATTTAGATTAGTTACTTTGCAGCCTTGTGATCTCAACATTGATGTCAAAAATTTCAGAACATAACCACAGCTCCCATTTTTCAGACAGTGGGTAATTCTATTGTTTCTATTGTTACCACTTTCTTTTGCTTCATTACCCCTTTTGTCCTGCATCATCACCCATTTTGTCATTTATTCACAGACCATCTCTTTGTCCCTCACGCCCCTCCCTTTGCCTTTAAACTGCTAAATCTAACTTCTCCCTTGAGTGATGAAACCCATCAGCCTTAAATGTTAATTGTTTCCCTTCAGATGCTTCTTGAACTATGAGCTTTTCCAGTATTTTCTGTTTTAATTTCAGAATCAACAGTATTTTGTTTGAGAACAATTACTGGTTTGTGAAGATAATTTGGAGCTCACCTGACATTCTGGTGTGTAAAAACACTTTTATATAGCTTCTTTCATGACCTCAGGGTATCTCGAAAAACACTTTACAGCTCATACAATTCTTTGCCCGTGGAGTCACTGATGGAATGTAGGAAATGCAGTGGCCAAGTTTGCACACACCAGATTCCCACAAACAACAACGTAACCAGGTCATCTACTTTTAGGTGTTTGGTGAAAGCGTTTAAAGGCAGTGAGGGACAAATTTAAACAGGGCTTCTTCTCAAGTGCAAAATCCAGAACGACATATCCAATTTAGTATAACTTAGGGGGAAGTGCTGCATCAAGAGGTACCATCTTTTAGATGAGACAATAAATTATGATCCTGCCTGTCCTTGCAGGTGGATGTAAAAGATCCCATGGCAACAATTTTGAAGAGTGCAGGTGTGCTCTCCAGTGTCATTGCCAATATTTAACCCTCAGTCGACATCATTAAAAACGATCTGGTCATTTTTAAATGCGGTTGGAGACCTTCCTGTGTGTAAACTGGTTGCCACATTTTCTATATTACAACAGTAACTACACTTCAGTTATACTTCATTGGCTGTATAGTGGTTAGGACAGCCTAAGGTCTTTAAAGGTGACCAAAAGTTTGATCCGAGGCAGGCTTTAAAGAGCATCTTAAAGATGGAGAGGGGCAGAAATGCAAGGATGGGATTCCAGAGCTTAGGTCTAAAGCAGATGAAGGCACCGTCACCAATTAACAGCATTAACAAGAGACCAAAATTAGAGGAGTGCAGAGATTGGTGGGTTGTAAGGCTGGAGGATGGTGCAGAGGAAGAATTTGAAAACAATGAGAATTTAAAAGAAATGAGGCATTGCCAGACTAGAAGCCTATATAGGTCAGCTAGCACAGGGGCAATGGGTGATCAGGATGTAGCGAGTGATGAAAATTAAAGAATTCTACTTCAGAGACTCTCTCTTTGTTAAGCTAATTAAAATCAAGTAATCATTGACATCTTTAAACAATCCAATTATACTTTGTAACAGGGCCCATTTGATTGATATGTTCAGCTTCAGCAATGCAAATGATGATTAAAATTCTACCTACTCCTAAGTGCAATTTAAAACAAGCAAAGAATATCTTTGAACTATGTACATCAGCTTTACTGTTATTTCAGTCCAATTCCTAATGCATAAATCTATTTGATTGTTCAACTTGGTTAGTAAGCAATGGATAGAGATCATAATTTCTTGTGGGATTTTCTTAGGCGATTTGAGGCTGCATATCCCCATCCATATCTGAAGCCAAGATGAAAAACTTTGGAAGCAGGTCCACAAAGCCACAAAAAAATGTTAGAGCTGGAAGTTGGTAAACCAAGATTAAACACTTAATCAAACAGAAGCTAAAAACCACAAAATATGTCACAACTGCACTTTAATAGATTGCATCTTAGCACAGGAGGGCTAGAAAGTTTAGCTGAGATATGACAAGAATTCCGTTGGAATAATTGAGCACTTCAGGGATAGCTTTCATGCAATCTCTGAAGTGCTCATGTATTCCAAAGTAAGAACCACCTTTTTGCTTTTAACTCATGTCAGGAAGTTGGCATTGCAACCTACCTGTGATATGTTGAAAGAAGAATGGAAACTAAATCTTTGTAAATTTATTCTCCAGCCTTGACTATTAGAGTGTAAGCAGATTCTGTTGAGTGACTATGTTTAGGAAGTAGGGTAAAATTACTGTTCCATGACCATTTAAGACTATTGATTGACAATAAATACCCAGCCACTGTAATGTAATCCTCAATTTTTAAACCAGGATGATGATGGCATCAGATATTGTGAAAAAGTGTTTGCTGATCTGTCCCTAAATCCAACTTCCTCTTTGAATACTCTGGTAAGGGAGCTAAAAGTGACACTTCACTGTCACACTATGCTTTGTGACCGTATGCACTTGTCCTGTAGACTGCAAACTTAAATGAAGCCAATCTGAAGAGACAGTTAGATATCTTAAACTACAGCTATGAAACAAGTTCAATTTTAGAAACCATCCCTCTCAATCTACAAGATACCCATGGAAACTTCAAGTATATTTTATTCATCTGACATGTGTAAAAGGGTAATTAACTCTTTGTGGACTTCAATATCTTCTACATACATAATTTTCTCTTAAATTGCTACATTCACATTATTCATGGAAACCAAAAATGTAAACATAAACTAATTACACTGAATCCTAAACCACCACTGCTAGAAAGCATATTTATAGCAGGATAAGTCTACATTCTAAATGAAGACAGGAGTTTAAAATGGAACGAAGAATTGAATGACTAAAATGGGGACTGAATTCCATGTGCATACCTGTACCCATATTCCCCCCCTTTGAACTCTTTCACCTTAAGACTAAAGTTAGACTACAGTTGGTCGCTACTTCATGTGCATTGCAGTTTCTGGACTAGAATATAATCAAGAAAAAGTGACTGGACTCGAAATAATTCATTGGTTGTCAAACACTATAGTAGTTACTCCTGTTGGCATTTGATTGCTGCACTTCATATTCCTATTCAGTTTAGTTTGGAAATCTCTGGTTGGTGCAGTGACACCTGCTGCACTGAAGAGTTTGCAAGCATAGAACTAGACACTGATAAATATAGAAAGCAAATGGTGCAATTGTTCAACAGGTATGAGGGCACAGTACAGAAATTTAAAGCCTGCAAGACTGTTAGTGAGGGGGCGGGGGGGGGGGGGAGGTCTGATGCAAGAACTACAATTCAAACCTTAAGAGTTGGTGATCCACAATACTCAAGAACTAGGACAAAAACAAATAACTGCAAAATAAAAAGTCATGACAAAGCGCAAGACGGAACTGGGAACTTGGCAAAATAACGAAACAAATCTCTTTACTTAAAAAACACTTTATTGAGGATTAGAAGTCAATTCAAAGCAGACACAGGCAAAACATTTTACACAAAGAAAATGTACTAATGTAGACATATCAAAAACATGAGATTTACTGACACCTCGAATGGGAGTGGCAGCTCAGACCTGCCCTATGGCCGCAGGCAGCAAAACTGGATGTTTAAATTGATTTGTGAAAACATATAGCAAACATGTGCTGAATATCCCAGTGCCACACTGCAACTGATTTTCCTCCAAGATCACACCTTCCCTGTCACATGATAAAAGCAGTTTAATTTACAAACATGTGCACCTGCCTCTCTCACCAGCACATGATGCACCCAGATTAGATGGAGCGGCAGATTTGGACCCCTATCTCAAACTAAACCATCTGTTGGTTCTTTCTCCTTTAGTTTTCTCTGCTTACAAAGTGCTGATTCTTCCTAGGACACATTTTTAAGACAATAGTTGTCCATTAATACCTTTCCCATGTAGCCAGAGTCAGCTATAGGTATTAAGTGCCGACAGTTATTCAACTCTGGAGACATGGCATCCCAGTGCAGACATTCTAAATTGCCCTCAAGCATGGGTGGAAATGTTATTTATGATCTTTTCTTTAAAAACACATACAAATCTCTCAATTCACTGATATAGATGTTGAATAAAAGAGGTTTGTAACAACTGGATTAGATTTAACTAATATTTAAAAAGGAAATTTTACAAAATCTAAATGTATTAACTTCACCTCCAACAAGAACACAATCTAATCCACTTGTGCTGCATGGCAGGGAGGTTGGCTAAATTACACAGGGTTCTGAGGGTGAGGGTATGAAGTTTCAATCACATACTAAAATCATGGTGCTGTTGGTATAAAAGCAGAACGATGAACTATAAAATTACTCCACTGAAGTTAATTACTACAATTCCAGGCATTCTTTTGAAACCCCCAGTCAGATTTCAGCCTTTAAGTCTCTTCCAGGTAAATGTTAGCCCAGCCTATAACTCACTCGCATATATCCTTTATACTATCTATAAACATAATACAAACCTTGATTAGATTCCAGTCTGTAACTGGATGTTACTGCCTGAACTGTCTCACAATACAATTTTGAAAAGAAATCCATTTACTGAGAGAAAGACTCCAATGTCTGGTTAAACCAGGGAGAGATCATCAAAATTGCTGTGGCACAATGCAAGGGAAGGAGATGGTCTTACACTAGAGGCTCAATCTCTAGCCAGGCATCCAAAGGAGATGATGTCCATTAAGATTCTCTTTTATATAAAAAAGATGTCGGAGTCTAGTTGCTCTCCTAGTTATGCAATCAGCTCAATGTGAAGTGAAACGTGATTGACAATTAGATATCTCCAGAAGCCACATCTGGAACTGTGTCAAACAGAAATGACTCTTCAACTGTCAAAACACAGATTAGAAGTCAACATTTGACATCACTTGACAGGGGCAGGGAGGAAAACAAAAATTGCACAGTTGGAGAACATGAATCCCATTTTCCCTTCAAGAGCTTTAGTGAATGTGGAGACTGAGTCCAATGCTCTGAATTGGGCACTTGACTAACTGGCATGGGTGACTCCTCAGTGTCATAGACCAGTTGGACTAAATGGCCTGTTTTGGTGCCCTCATATTTATGTAATCAAAGTCAGATCATTACTTTGATACATGAATTGGGAAGAGAGCACATGGAAGACAGACAAAACACTGCAGCATAAAGTTTTAGTGGTGCAACAAATAAGGAAAGCAAGGAAATGATAGATCTTCAACTCAAATCAACAAGAAAGACAGGTCAATGTTTTGGATGCAATGGTTACTGACAACAGCTCTCACTGGAAAAGGTAACTGCCTTTGCTTTCAAATTCTGACTGATGTATGGCTGGCACAGCAGGGGCAAGGAAAGAATCCCACAATTGATTAATACATGAATACTGCTCCGAGCAGGCTAGACAAACTGCAGTAGGAAAATGTCAGACTATAGCTATTCCTAATATGGTGTGTAGTTTGAAACACCAAAGATACTAAGAATTTTAAGCACATGCCTCTGCAGTCTGCAGGCTAACCACACTACATTGTTGGTGTGAGTTTAACTTCTATCATACACACAAAAAGGAAACCACACTAAATGTCGTGCAGTAGCTTTGATGCATGTTTCCTTCCCTCATTCCTCACAAATGATTGTTACTTGTGAATTCTTCCACTCACATTCACAAGACTCATGTCTTGTTCCGAAACCTTACACAGTACCACCACCATGAGCTTTTGAACACCAATTTAGTCAAATGCAAAGAATGCAAATCATAGCCCCAAACTCAATCTAGTCTGAAGCACCATCAATAGCAGCCAACTTTTGTTTTCCAGCTCAAATTAAAGGTCATCCACTCAAAACGTTGATTGTTTCTTTCCACAATGATGCTGTCTGATCTCCTGAGTGTTTCCAGCCTTTTCTGTTTTTCATCCAACAACGTGGACTGAACAAGAAGAATGCATTCACCATGTGCACATAAATGCATTAATACTAAGAAAAATCAACTACACGTCTCATTGTGTGCACAAATAACACTGAATTTACTTGGTGAATAGATGCAGGTGCTTTTTTAATAGTATGTCACTTCTGTGAATGTTTATATTAAATCTCTCCAAATATACATTTTCTCCTCAAAACACAGGATGGTAAATATAGGACAACAAAATGACCAGCAAAGTTATAGGGCAATACTTCATGTTAACCTTGGACAAAGTTATACTTCTCTGAGGGATGCCTGCTTAGTTTGATGATCAGCAGAATGGACCACCTGCCCCTATCCCAGTGAGATTAACCTGCCTTAGAACAATTGCCACTTGGGTTAAAAACGTAGTATACTATTTATTTCTAAACTTTAATATACTAATCTATAGAAGGCGGCATGAGGCCAGTGAAAGGCTCAGAGGTCAGACAAAAAAAAAGTATATGTTTATTAACGTGATCAATATTATTTATAATTAATATGCTTTAAAGGGGGGAGCCTAACTGGTTCTTGACCAGAGATTGCATCATGTGGAAGGCAAGTATCTTTACAGATATTCTGTCCATGTGATCACCTAGGCAGGGAAATTACATGATGGCTCAAGGAGGGGATAGAAAACAGGGTGAAAAATGTTTAGTTATAATGCTCCAGCCATCACGAAGTATGGGGCAGCCTCATGGACCAGCTTGTTTTTTCTGGCCTTCAATTTCATATATGTTAATCGAATGATTCTACTCCTTCTCACCTTGTTGCAGTACATTACAGGATGGTGGAATGCTCTATAAACACAAATGTAACAGATAGCCAAGGTAATTTACTGCGGGTGTATCCGGTTCCCAGTGCTGGTGTATATACACACACATTAGCTTGAGCCCCAAAATGGCAATTGCACAAATTGCACAAAGACACCTGCTGTTAAGATATAAATGAGCGGTCTGATCAAAAAACACTTCCGTAATCGAAGCATTTCTCAATTTTATACATAAGCAATTGTTCTGGACTGCTATGAACCACGTCTTGGACTTTTCTGCAAGTTAAATAGGCTCTGCATGGGATTAGAAGTTCTGAAGTCATCCAATCAAAGAAGAAAAAAAATACAAAAATAAATGTAGTTAGGTTCTACACATACATGGGAAGTAAATATATATCAGTAATTACACATCACTCTCCAGGCACAAGATGGCTGCTTCTTTTCAGCCACCAACCCTCCTCCTCTGCTTCTGAATAAAGCTCATTTAACAACCTGAGAACAGAACACCGAGTTAAACAGCAAGTTGTAAAAAATAAATTATCCCTTCTTTATGGAATGGATTCTTGTTCGTTCTCCGCAGTAGTTATCTACATGCTTAGAACTCATCGTGTCTTACTAAGGCCTCTCCGAAGTCTGTGGCCTGGCTCCCCACAAACAGGTCATACTTTTTGACTATTTCTTCTTTTGAGAGTTTTCCATCCTAGAACAAATTGGGAGGCAAACAATTACAAGCGAGCCACATATTCACAGCAGAACAACTTTTAAGAACAAGGAACGGCCATTAGATCAACAATCTTACCTCTTGGATACATCAATCCCATTCTATCATATCCAACATTCAATCCCTTCTCTCTGGAAATGCATTCAATTGCCTCTTGAACTTATTGAATTCTGCCCTTCAATGCCTTTCCCTCAGCTTATTCCACAATATTTTCCTTCAAGTGAAAAGATGCTTACTCAACATCTGTGCTGACTCTTGAATAAGTTCTGAATTTTTAAAACTAGTCTTCACTGATATTTGAAGTGCAAAAAAAAAACATTAGCCTACGAGTTGCATCAATTCCCTCCCTAACTTTAGGGGGAAAAAAAACTATAGCTCACTCCACCCCTCCCATCTACAGTTTCCACTCTCTGATTGACTCCAGTACAGAGAATAAAAACTGATCTCCTACGCCCACTAAAGAGTATTCACTGAAAAAATTGGTTGCATATTATCAACCAAATCATTGGTTAGGGCTTCACAGGAACTAGCAGTCTCTAGAATATCCTCAGCGGTCATATTTAATCTAAAACAGTTAAGATTAGTATCCTATTCTACTATGCAAGGTGCCAAAGCCTGATCATGTCTTCAGCTGCTGCCCATAGAGGCACTTCAATCAGGTGAGAACAACCAGAGCCGATTTCTCTGCCTCCCCTCATTGCTGCTCCATCCAAGTGCAGTGTGATCAGTCCATTTTGTGACAAAATTCACAATTATTTCATGCCTTAATGCTTGCCACTACCTCTCACCCACTTAAAACGAGCCCTTAAAGCCTACTTCTTAGATATTAAGACATGTGACCATAAGCTTGATCAGTGTGGCTTGGTGTTCAATTTTATCCATTCTCGTGAAACATCTTGGGACTTCCTACTGTTTTAAAAAGGTGCTGTCTAAACACAAATTGTTGACTTAAGTAAAAAAAAAAATCACGAGGCGCTCCACAGGACCATTTATCAGACAAACTTAAGTGTGGGCCACATAAAGGGATTTTAGGAGAGGAGACCAAAGTTTTAGGGTATCTCAAAGTGGCGGGGGAAGGTAGAGACAGAGGTTTAGGGAGGGAATTCCAGAGCCTAGCCCCTTGGCAGCTAAAGCTCAGCCAGCTATGGAGGATTGATAAATTGCATTAACAGGACTAAATGCTTGATACAGTTCAATATGAAAAACTGGACAAGCAACGTGCACAGCTCACCTTGTTTTCGTCAGATTCGTAGACAAGATGGCGTGCCTCGGCTTCAGCATGGTCATAATCAGCTGGCAAGATCCAGTCTTTGGTTTCATCCTTGTCCATTTTACCATCTTTGTTGCGGTCTCTGAACTCAGTGAACTGCTCACGCTCAGTTTTGACCCACTCTGGCTCATGGCCATCGCTGTCTGCAGTGTACATATCACCTGAAAGGTATGGGGAGGTCAGATAGGTATGCAACTTTTTCTTTTGATCTTCTGCATGCCTGATTCTAGTTAACAAAACCACTTTTGCCCAATCATATTGGTGGAGTAAGAAAAGTACCAAACTTCCATTTGGTCCAAACTCTGTTCAACAGACAACATAGGGCTCCTTCTCCATATTCTTGTCCGTCAAAGGCGACTTATTGCCGGTAAAACTCAATAGAAAAAAAAAACATGGCCACTTTTTCCTCAGGCACCCCAACATTATCATAAGTGATCAAGTAAAACTCAAGACACCGACTCAGCATTGCAATCCACATCACTGAATCTTGACTAGATAATGAATGTAGATGAAATTTCCACAGCCCAATGTCACAAAACTATCATTTTTCATAATATTGTGGGATATTGAAAGGTAGGTTTATGTGTGGTTATGTGGGTGGCTGGATTTAATTGAATTTGAGTCAGATAGACTGCAAGGCTGAAATTATCAAAAGAGTAGGTGTAAAACAAACTTTTGAAATGGCAATGGATAAGCTAGGATGAGGGCTCCAGATAGGGTGTGAAGGCAATTTGCACTTTTAGAGAAGCGATGGGGTTGTTTGATCAAAGGGATGGTGTAATGCTTACAACTAACAAAATAACTGAGGCAGAGCAATACGTTTATTTCTCCCAGAAGTGCTGACCATAATGATGACATGAAATATTTTTATATCATGGGAAAAGTAAGTTTCCAAAGACATGTAGCACAATGGGACTTTACACATTAGAGAGAGAGAGAAACATATATAAAGAGGGATGGAAGGCTCGTGGTGGGGTGGGGGGTGGCCGTGTAAAATCTTATGGTACATTGAGACACAAACTTGGAAGAAGCCCTAGCTACTCTGGAAAAAATGCTGCTCCAGTAACTAAAGTTGTGTTAAAAGTCTTTGGAGTTCCATTTGAGTGGATGCTGTGGTAACCTTGCTGAATTGCTTATTTAAATTTAAAATCTGTTTTGGATTGTTGCCTTAAAAAGGGGGTGTGCAGTTGGGAGTCAAGTTAATTAGGAATTTTGGGATTTGTTATAATATCAAGTAACTGTAATCTTATGTAAATGTTTGAATTCTTTGTTAATAAATGCTTTGATTTTTAAAATCTCTAAAGTTGTTAGTGGACTCATCACTTCTGAATTCAGTGCGCAAATATTCACGTAATAAATACAAATTGCAAAACTGTTACGATAGCGTGGGCAAGTTTCCCTTGTGGATTTGGTCCGCCTGGCATATATTACCTGCCACATCATAACACCCATCAGTCTAGAACAAGCGACTCAGTAACAAGCCATCTTTACCACTAATTAATTGAATCTCTAAGCATTTAACAATCAGTTAATTACAAATCAATCTCTCCTTGGTGTCCCTTGTCAAAATTTACCCCTTGATCAACATCACAAAAACCGATCTCATCACTATCACATTGCTGTTCATGAAAGCTTGCTGTGCACAAATTGGCTGCTGTGGTTGTGAAAGATGCTGTACAAGTGCAACTCTTTCTCCACTTCCTTAGGTGATTGCACCATTCAAAACACTTGCTTAGCATGCCCACCCTCTATTCACTCCACCTCAACCCCATAGCTCACCTCTCCTTCCTCTCTACAGTCCTTGAATAGCTCATCTGAACCAAGCTCACTCGCTCCTCCAAGTTTGAATCTTCTAGAAACATAAAAACTAGGAGCAGGAGTAGCCCATTTGGCCCTGCAAGCCTGCTCCGCCATTCAATATGATCATGGCTGATCCTCTACCTCAATGCCATATTCCCACTTTCTCTCCATACCCCTTGATGCCCCTAATATCCAAATATTTATCAATTTCTTTCTTGAATATACTCAGTGATCCGGCCTCCACAGCTTTCTGTGGTGGAGAATTCCACAGGTTGACTGCCCCCAGTGAAGAAACTTTTCCTCATCTCTGTCCTAAATGGCCTGCCCCGTATCCTGAGACTGTGGCCCATGGTTCTAGGCTTCCCAACCAGGGCAAACATCCTCCCTGCATCTAGTCTGTCTAGCCCTGTTAGAATTTTATATGTTTCACTCAGATCCCCTCTCATTCTTCTAAACTCTAGTGAATACAGACCCAGTCAAACCAATCTCTCCTCATACAACAGTTCTGCCATCCCAGGTATCAGCCTAATGAACCTTCGCTGCACTCCGTACACCTGCATTCTCTTCAGACCCCTGAGATGGACAGACATACCCTATGCAACAGCTACTGCAGCATATTATCCCTCTTTGCCCTTCTTGATTTGTGCCTTTTGGTGCAGTTGACCAATCCATCTTTTACCACCTCATGACCCACACCCCTAAAACTGTTCTGTCATTGGTTTCATCTTCCCAGCCCTTCTACAATTACTGTTCCTGCAGAGACTCTCAGGCTCTAGCTGAAGCCTGTTTCTTTTCTCTTAAGTAGGTATGCTGTCTCTTCGTGGCAACTATACAAGTAAGGGTTCAACTTCCCCAGATGCTTGCCAACAATAACCCTCCATCTTTGAGCCCACAACTTTGCTGTGTGGTCGACTATTAAGCCATGGATGAGTCAGAACTTCCTCTAGCTAATCCTTGGCAAGTCCAAAGCTATCTGTTCAATTCTTGGCTGTAATATTGCATTGGTTCAGATTCCTTCCACAGCTACAACAACATACACCCTTAAGTTTCAGTTTGACCCCTCGAGACCATCACCAAGATTACTTGCACGTGCACAGGGTCAGCTTACTTATCTTGCTTCACCAACAAGTTTGATTTCCACCCAAGCTTCAACTCCTGTCACATATTTATCCTTGCCAATTGCTGCATCCACCCTAACACTGGTCAAAATCCTCCAATCTCCTTTATCCCCACATCCCAGTTCACACCTACCCCTCATTAGCCAGTTTTACTATGCAAGCTCTCACGAGATGTTGCTACAGCAAAAGGTGCCATACAAACTAAAGTCAATAATTGATCAGGTACAGTTTTAGACTCTAGTTTTTGATCTTTTTCTGACCCTCTGATCTACTTACCAATATACTCCTCCAGATCAATGAAGCCATCTCCATTCTTATCGATGTCTTCCATGGTTTCCTGCCAGAGAAACAAAACTTTTGCCCATTTCTGTATATAAACTTACAACCAAAGGAGGTAGCGCGTCTCAGGACACATAGGAGTTCTGTTTGCTGTTCAAGGTTTGGTCTGTACAAACAGTACAGAGTTTCAAATCCACCAGTCCAAAAAACAGACATTTTTAGAATGTGCCATGTATCAATTTTAAATAGAGTAAAATTAAAAACACCTGGATAATTTGGCTAGGTGCTGCAATGGCATGGTGCAGTGCCCGACTAGTTGCCGGCTTTGTTGCTAGCGCAACAAATTTGTCTATTCCTATGCTCCAAGCGACCCTTGAAATCTGAAATCCAGCACAGCTTTGGTTCAGAGGTTGCCAGTTTTGAGACACTATACCAATGTTTAAAAAAAAAAATGGAACTAACACAGCAGCTTCCCATAACGTGAGGAGTCATGTCCTAGGTAAATGTCGAGACAGCCAGAGAATTAAAGTTGGTAATGACAGAACCATCAAGTGTTCTCTGGTCAGTCAACTTTATAGAAATTGCCACTGTTGTGGACTCTCCTAGTTTAAAAACCAAATCACCAGAAAAAAAAAATGAACAGTCACAAGGAAAAGTAGCTAAGAACAATGAAGAGTCTCTGTTACTCAAATTGTAACTGGGAAGACAGACTTACACGGAAGGAAGCAAACAGTTTAGGTTTTAACGGTGCAGAATGGAGAGTGCTCCCAAACATCCTGCTACACACAATGAAGGTGGAAGGATAATCTTGAAAATCCAACAAAAAAAAAAAAATACCAGTAGCTTGATGGGAAGCATTGCAATTGAGGAGACAAGAACATTTTTGTAGGTTTGTTTCTTTTAGGATTAGCCAAATAGGCCACAGTGGTGTTTTCTGGTTGTGTAGATACCTCACGAATCAACAATGAAAATGTATCACAATCCCCATTGCTCAGTCCCAACAAGTCACAGTAGAGTCTATTCTTCTAACCCTCAAACCCATCCCTCATCAGACATTCTTTCAGTTCTTCTGTGTCCTGGTGCATTAAATAATTGAAGTTAGATGAGTACAAAAGGTGAAAGAGAAAAGACATGCTTATAGGATTAGATGAAACAGAGTGGAAGGAGCTTATGTACAGCATGAACCAGCATAGACTAGTTGTGTTGAATGGCTTGTTTCTGTGCTATGAATACTACATAATTTTTAAATTAGAGTTGGGGGAAAACAATGCATTATCAAAGCACTGACCAGCACAACAATGTCCTTCATGTGGTCATATTCTTCTGGGTGCAGGAAGGCAGTGAACTCCTCTTTTGTGGCAAACAGGTCACCATTCTGGTCAGCCCTTTTGAACCGACGCTCATCTCTTGCCATCATCTGTTTGTAGTTGTAGCCATCATCAGCATCCACGTCATCTGTGAAGATCAAATGGGTGGGGAGGAAAAAGGTCAAGAGGGGAGAATAATTCCAACATTAGTAAACAGGTTGAAAACAGAGACACAGTGAATGATCAAAGAGAACGTCAGGTTCCAGATAGAAAGTTCAGTAACTGGCATTGACTGACTTCTGAAGCAAGAAGTATGTTTCTACATCAGTCCTTGAAGTACTTCTTTCTTGCCTTTGGTGCAACCCACAGTAGGAATCTCTGCTCAGAACAGGACTTTGCATTATCAAGTTACAACGCAATGAAAGGAAAATCTGGTCATTCTTTTAAAGGGGCTACTACAATTGGTGGTTTCCACAATTCCAAGATATTAGCCCATTGAAAAAAAAATCAAAACGTCATGACTCATTTCCAGTGAATTTTCCTTCCATTCATAGAAAAAGCCTACTCAACAGGAAAAGAGTTTGGTTTCATCTTATCAAGTTAGCTGACATCAGGACATTGCAATTGGCCTTGGTGACAAGGAGGAAGAGGGGAACAGGAAGGTGATGGAAAAACTTGCTTCCACCCACCAAGATCAACACTTGGGGATCTGTCAAGTCTTGGAACCGACAAGTTGCCAGTTTGTTGCGACTGAGGTCACTTAATATGAAAAGGCACTAATTTACCCTATTCATGCATTTAAGTGTTAGCCACTTCATGATGCAACAGTAGACAATTAGTGATTGTTTGCACACCGCGTGCTAAACTTTGGGGAACATTATGCAAAACACAAAGATTGGCTAATACAGCATTCTAAATTGCACAGAGAATGCACTGTCCATAATTCAATCTATAACATAACTCTGTAATAAATAATGTAACCAAAACTACAACTCAAGGGACTTTTTCCATGCGATTCACCAACTCAATTCACCCACCGTCAACAGGCAGAGATCCAAGTTAGAATATTTAGTTGCACAGGGCCTTACATTTCTGCTCACAGCACATTGATGTACAGAAGTGGCAAGTCAACATTTAAAAAAATAATTACACAAGATAGATTTGTGTGGCTCAATGGTCAAAAACCATCTCATTGAATAGACTTGCACATGTGATCATTGGCTAATACATTTACTATAGAGCGGTTATAAAACTTTGAAAAGGTGCTACATTTATTCAAGGTTTCCTCTTCTCCATTATTCTAAAACTCTGAACCTTTAAAAATGGCTATGTATATTAATATAACTGACCAACATCACATTTATTCCAGCCAACTTTGCTGTATCTGATCATATGGTATAAGACAATAAAATATTGTATCCAAAACAAGTAAAATTTCTCTTTATACAATCATTGCTGTTAGTTCCAAAGAATGGTAAAATTTTATTAACATTTGCTGGAGAGAGAACTGATCTACACAATTTAGATACAAGGAAATACAAGGTTTATGCAGAAAGATGTACCTGAAGTAAAAAAGTCAGCCATGATCTTACTATATGGTGGAGCAGGCTCAGACAGCCTACTCTTGCTCCAACTTATGTTCTTAGGCCAAATAAATTAAAACTCCCTCTACAGGGTCCAACCTCACAGCCATTTCATAGCTGCTCAAATGAGTATCAATTTTTCGAATTTGGGGCGTTGTACGCAGTGGACCTACGGCCAACAGGAGCTGAATTGCGACCATCTAAAATTATTAGGCATACCCTACAACCAAGCAAAAGGAGACTTCCATCGCAGAGTGATCTATTGGTCTTAGAAGTGGAAAGATGTTTAACTTCCCAAGTCTCAACATCTACAGTACAAAAGAATTCAAAGACTTACTGAGTGCAATGAGGTGGAGGCAACATTCTGAATGGATTGTGGCAGTGAGTGGAACTGTGGAAACTCTGAAAGGAAGTAACCTGGAGAAAGGTGCAGCCATTCTACATCACTACTCAGCCTTAAAATTAGAGCCATCTAGGGGTGAAATAATGAAGCGCCTTTTCCACACAAAAGGGTAGTAGAAATTTGGAACGTGCTTCCCCAAAAAAACCTAAGGCAGCAGCTGGGTTAATTGAAATTTAAGACCGAGATTGGTAGAATTTTGTTAGACAAGGATATGGAACAAGGTTGGCTGAATGGAGCTGAGGCACAGACAGGTCATCCATGATCTAAACGAATGGCAGAACAGGCTCAACGGCTTATTCCTGTTGCTATATCCATGATCAAGTAGCCAACCAAGTCACTGATACTTTACATGTGTATAAAGTAGAGAGAATTATGAATGCAATTTTTCTGATGGCGTGAATTTGTATTGCTGAATTACTGACCTCCACAAAGGTAGCTTAGAAGTTGAAGTCTCCAGTAATGCCAGGAGCATCAGAATTCATAGATATTGAATCACTCCTACAACTCTCAGCTGAGTATTTACCACCAAAATTCCTCCTTTTGTTTACTGCCACTAAGCCTTTCCCTTTATTATTTGCATGCAGCTCATTGTCTGCCCCCCCTCCACCCCCGCGGCTCCTTACCCAGGTAGTAGCCGTATGTTACGTTTCTGTATTCCTCCCAGGAGACAAGCCCATCCTGGTTACTGTCGAAATCTGGCCACTGGCGCCCAACATTCTCGAAGATGTACCTCTTCTGAGCCCGCTTTATCCAGGCCTTCAGCTCTGCCTCCGTCACAAATCCGTCCTTATCCTCATCTATTTTATCTACTATCATTCTACAAAGAGACAAAAAATGTGTAGATGGCAGGGTCAGACTCTGAACCTTAAAGGGCTGTCAAAAAAACCTACCTAACAGGGACCCATAGGTCGCATTTTTGTACTCTTCCCAGGACACGAGGCCATCGTTGTCTAGATCATGACCTTTCCACTGACGGTCGACATCCTCATAAATCCAACGCTTTTGTGCAAATTTAATCCATTGCTTAAGCTCCTCCTCTGTAACAAACCCATCCTTGTCTCCGTCGATTTTATCTACAATTTTTCTGTTGGGAGAGTCAGAAAACCCGGGAAAGATTAGGAAAGGAGCTTGGCGAAGCTGATCAACAGGTACTTTTAATGTCCGATGTAGGGGATTATGGTGCACTACACAGAAATTGATTCTTCGGTGGGGTGCACTTGCTAATTACTTTACTCTTACAGCTACCTTAAATCAAGTTCAGGGTATGGTGATTTATGGGTAAGAGACAATAAAATTCCAGTTGTTGATTTAAGTGAAGACCAGATAGAACAGTGCTGACATCCAGAGGATCCCTGTTTAATATTAGGAGTACTATCAGCTGCAGGAGTACTGCCTAGATCTCCATTTTTCAGCACCCTTTAATATAAAAGTATCCTTGTTGAAGATGGCTCGGTCTACTGTGCAGGTATAGGGATAGGAAAGGACCATATGGCATCTAAGCAAAAAAAATTGACATAGCCTTCAAATCATCAGATGTTAGTACTATTTCAAGGCACCAATTTTACAAATAGGCCTGCAACAGGGTGCCACCTTTCCCCAAGGCAGTGACTCATGCTGGGTACGACTCTGCATGTGCAGGATCCCCTCCAACATTTCATCCAAGTGGCTATTCTTCATGAGTGCCCATTTACTTGACTAAAGGGGGTAAAAATGAGGGACGATTGGGTTCACTACGTCCAAATCCTACCTTCACCAGTTACCAACATACTTTATGTTCTAGACTATTTGTTCAAGGATCAATCTTGGTCCATTTTTTAAATTCTCCAGCAGAGATAAACAGATCAATTGAAATGTCTCCAGTGCTCCCAAGTTAGAATCAGCCAACTGTATAAACCAGTTTCTGAATGAAGAAACTTCCCAGTTTTTAATGGTTTAGTAACTACCAGGAAACCTAAAGGATAAATTTAAAAAAGGACTTACACAATTTATTCTTCACCCGTAGAACCAGAGTTCAAATCCAGCTCCATTAGTCGAATATCACTCAAAGTCACAAAGGTGTTGAGCATGTGCAGACTCAACCATGTAGCAAGTAACCACAAATGTTCACAACCTTTAACTCAATAAAGTCTCTCAGATTGCTGGAGTGGGGAAAATATCAGAATGATGAAAAGGGGATGCTAAAATCAGAGTACAGTTTTTAAACTTTACACAAAAACACTGACCTGGTCTGGGGGAACTTGGTGCTATGCTTAAGTGTACATTAAATTTGTTGGGATACTGCACATTGCATTTTTTGGACGGTATTAACAATTGGGTACATTTGTTAAATGAGTTACAGGGTAGCACAAGAAAATGAGGGCTGCGTTTGCTGCCAATTTCACACATGCAGTGTTCTGGTGTTTTCAGTGCTCCATAATTTTACAGCCATCACTGACATCTGAGATAGAATATTTATGATCTCTCATGACAGTGGCCTCCAACAAAATGAATGGGATTCCTGCTACTGCTATCAATTTTACCAACAGTTAAATCACAATCTAACGATCTAAGTCTATATGCTATATGGTTTGACTAAGGAAACTAAGCAGTAGCTGTTTCGCGTAAATTTTAAATATACACTACTTGAAATCTGCTCTCAGTATCAGGACAGGGATCAACTCTTTCCCAAGAGACATGGATGGCTCTGAGAAGAGCCTTTGGGTTCAGATGTTTGCAATTTGCTCAGGCTGTTTCGCTTCTTTCCTTTCTTAAGCTGCATTCCTAGCCTTTGCTGCTTTCGTTTTGGGCTTGGCCGTAAGATTTTAAAAAATCTTTAACAGGCTTGGTGCAGCAGAGTGGCATCTGTACAGACCAGTGCACATGTGCAGATGGCCATTTTGCATTGACAGGAGACACAGTGGAAAATGAATGGTCAAGGTCTAGTGCGTGCCATTAATAAATCCAGGTTAATAATTCTTTCATTCCAACTTGGACTCCAATTTAACTGAATTTCTGTTAAAGATGAGATAGTCAACTCATATTTACAGCACCCTTAATGTAGCAGAACATTTCATGGCACTTCACTAACAGTCTGACAAAAAGCAGAGGTAGGAAGGGAATTAGGAGATGTGACGGTACATTAAACTAGATTCTGATGAGGCTTTTGTAGGTGAGGAAGGAAGTAGCAAGGGCTCAGGGCAGCAATGGGTAGAGGAAGGAACTGTTCTGTGACTGATGGTTGGGTGAGTCAACACTTAGATCAGAATTGAAAGTGCAGAATATGTAAGCTGCGATGTAGGGCTCAGTGTAAAAAAAAACAAAGATGTAAATTTGAAGGCTTTAAGTCAATGCCCTGAGGGATACAGAACTTGCAAAGTCGTAAAATCAAAGGGCTGCTTTTTTTTCACAGGGGCAAGTTGCTCAAGTGTTGACTCGAACAAGAGTTTAAGTCACAAGCTGCGGAACAAGGCCATGCTCTGTAAGGAAACAAATGAAAGCAAAAGCACTCAGTTTCAACTCAACTTCAGAATGCTGGTGAACAAAACCAGTTTTTAAGTATGTCCTAGTGATTCACTGTTATACAACGAGCTTAAAAAGAGAGCTAGTTACTCGGAGTTAACACGCATTTTCATCACATTTTACTTCCAGAAGAAAAAGGAGACTCCATCCTCTATTCAGGTGAAGGTGACAATTCTTGCTCAGATTAGTTCCATGTGCAAATACCCCCACCCCCACCCCACCCCATACCTCACCCGTGTGGTCATTCTTCATGTGCAAATCTAAACAGTGAAATATTGAGATTATGCGCCCTCAGTACCTGAGCAACTTTCCTATGGGAGCCTTTGGACAATGATCACAGTTGAGTACCTCATAATTTCACCTCCCCTTCCTAGCTCAGAGGCTAGCTGCAATCCACCTCCTACCAACCCAGGCAAGATCAACAAACTCAGATGATCCAACCTGAAAAAGTGCTCTCTGGACATAGTCCAGTAGATACCTCAGTTTAGAGGCAAGACTGGATAGGAAACAGGTCAATTAAATCTCAATGGCAACAATACATCATCAAAAAAAATTGTTGCTCTGTGTAGAATTACAAACCAATCTCTCAGGGAAAATAATCTCCATTCCTCCCCCACTAAAAATATTCCAAATGAACTTTGTTCTTCAACCATCAGGTTATAGTTTCCATTGGGAGAACAAATCAAAAAGAGAGCACCTCCCAGCAGCCATTCCCGTCCCTTAGGGAGAGGTTGTGAGCAGATTTACCGCCTGACAGCATGACCCAGGGAGATAAGAGGTACACGGGAGGCAAAACACAGTTGAAAAAGCAGCACTGCATTACACGGTTCTCCTTGCCTGCATCCCTACTGAAACATACGTTTTGGGCATTACATTAAAAGGCCCCCGATTAAAAGCTGAATGCCTCATTGTAATTCAGTACATTTTCCATTTCACTCATTGGTAATTTGATCAACAAGCCACAATGAAAAATTTTAGGGCCCTAAAGCACCACCCTGGAGAGAAGATCCAAGAAGCCAGGAGGGGTAAAGCACAATCAAACCCACCATTACCCACAATTGTGACAGAGGGAGGAGTAATGGACCGCACTAATGGCTTTTATAAACCACATGTTTCAGAGTACATTCAATACAATCAGAATGAAGAGAAGCTAAATGACCTAGCTGCTCATGTTTCTTCAGAGAAAGCCAGCAACTGAACTATTGTAATCTTGTTCTCCTTATTTTAAAGGCATTTAAAAAAAGTCAAAATCCAGATAATTAGAACTGATTTGAAGTTTCTAACCTTACTGCTGTTGGTGACCAACAGCCAAGGAGTATCACCTATTTAAACAGTGGGGGTTAAGTGACTCACCACACTATTAATATTGACGCATTAACATCTACAATGGTATGGAATGCAAATGCCACCACCAAGTCCCCACATATCTAGTGGTAGAGATCCAAACTCAGAATACAGCATTTATAGTTCCAAATGAAACAAAAGTTGGCAATGAGAGATAGATACACAAGTACAACTTTTCTAATGCAAACCATTATTTGTTAAATATTTTCTGACATGCTCTTACACACCCAAGCCTTTCTTTGCTCTCCTCAGGAGTGAGCTGGTCGAATGTCTTTGCCTCCTCAGCTCCAAGGAAGGCATCGTGGTCGTATTCAAAGTTCTCAGAGTCATCATGCACCTTGTCACTCAGCTCCTTCTCATGGAAGGTACGATCCTTCTTTTCAGTGGGTTTGCTCAGAGCATAAACACCACACATGGTCAAGTACAGAATCAGCTTTGTTAAACCCATCATGTCTATTGTCTTTCTGAAAGGGAAAAAAAAAGAATATTAAAGCCCCCCAAAAAATTGGTCTATGTTGTGTGAATGCATATGGTGTTGAGAAAAGAAGAGAAAGTAAATTAAGCCTTTTCCTTGCTTTACAATTTGGAAGAAAGCAAACAAGTGCTGGAATTCAAATTTTGAAAAAAACAAAATGCTGGGTACCAAGGCACCTGAGAAAAAGGTTAACATTTAAGGTCAGATGCCTTATAAGAGCGCTGATCGAGTTTTGTTCAACTGCCTTATTATTCTGCCAGGCCTTCCCATGCAGGTAGCCAGACAGGGCGTGCCAGTGATCTTGTAGTTGATTTACTGGGAGACACAGTCTTGGTGGAGTCATTTTAAATGCATCTGTTTCTTCTTTCTCTTGAGCAAATATTCTTGTACTTCTTTTACACTTCCCAAAAAGATTCCAGTTCCTGGCTGCCATCTAGTAACTAACACTTGCTAGAAGTGTGCATTTGGATGATCGTTATGGCCAGGATCCAATTTTGGCTGCAATGCCTCCAATTGTTAACGCTTATTGCTTTATGCTGGCCATTTTGGTGATGTACTACAGGACATTTGGCATCTATGGGCACTGCATTCCACAGGAGATAGCAGTTTCAGGAGAGGGGGAGAAAATTACAGGGAGGAAAAAAAGCTAGGCATCAAAACTTTTGTCAGCTTAGGCTGACACTTCAGTGTAATACCAAACAAGTGCTGCAATATTGGAGGTAGTTTTTAAGATGAAAAACTATAAGAGGCTGGGGTGGACTTAAAAAAGATCTTATTGTGCTATTTGAAGAGGAGCTGGGGTGTCCTAACCAACATTTATCCCTCCACCAACACCAAAAATGACTTAACTGGTCATTTATCTCATGCTGTACTGAAATCAGCTGTCACATTTCCCTACAAAACAATAGTGACCGCACTTCAAAAAATAATTTATAGGCTGTGAAAAGGTTCGAATGTCCCGAGGACATGAAAGGCACTATATAATTGCAAATCATTTCTGCCGTAAGCAAACTTAACCAAAGCAGTAGATTTTAAAGCTCAATTTTCTTAATTATCTCTTCATAAGATCACTGATCAGTGTTCTTGCTTTAAATTCTGTTTTACAGTTACAATAAAAATCTGGGCAGTATAATTTAATATTAAACAAAAAGCAAACCATGTCATCTCACCACAAGTTTTCAATTCTTCACCCCTCAGCTTGAATTACTGAAAAATGGTTTCAGAACTTTCTTATCTAAGAGAAATACAGGAAAATCACCATTTGAAACAACGGACAAAAGCCTAAAAGTAATTAACTAGATTTATAAAAACGACCCAACAAGAAAACCAAATGCTTGGTTATGAGCTCTCAGCTCATATAAAAAAGGTGGAAAAAGATGAAGATAACCCCAGACCAAATACTGCTAAGAGTTCGCCAGGATTCAATACTGAACATTATACAATGTTCAATATTAATGCCAAATACAGCCATAAAAATGTCTATTAGCTATGATTTAAATCTTTCTGGACAATTAAATCTCAATCATTGCAGGTTACCAGAAGATGATCATTCCTTCCTTTATACACGTGAGCACTCTTGTTTTGATCACCTCTTTCTTCTGCTCTGCCCCTCCCAAACTCACCACTTTATTTTCCTACCAGCATCTGCATATCCCTGTCCCACCATAAACAAATTATTTCCTTAGTTTGCATCATATGCATTTCTTGAACCGTTGCCATTTCTCCGCAACTCTTGTACAGATTGCTTCATTTTCAGGCTTATCCACATTCCCTCCTGATTTGACAACGATGTTCTTCAATGTGCTGCCCTACTCTATCCCCTCTCCACAAATATGCTGGGCATGTAAACCCCTAACTAACACCGTGCTCTAAAACCTTGATCAGTCTCCACTGTAACAAGCTAATAGTATGTATAGAGAGTTCATACCTCACTGCAACATTACAGCTCCCTCATTAATAAACTGAAGTGCAGCTTCATGCATAACCCAGCTTTCCTTACATAATTATTACATAATTTTAGTCTTACAGCTTGCTCGGAGAAAACCCAGCACCAATGGTGGTAATATCAATGAGGTAATATCACTGGCCTAGTAATCCAGAGGCTCAAGATAATGTTCTGAGAACATGGGTTCAAATCCCATTTAAATTCAATTAGTTAATAAATTCAGTTAACAAACCTGGAACTAAAAGCCAGTTTCAGTAATGGTGACTATGAATCTATCACCAATTGTTGTAAAAACCCATCTGGTTTACTAATGTCCTTTAGATGTAACTAGAACAGTTACAGCACAGGAGGCGGCCATTCGGCCCATCTTGTCCATGCCAGCCCGAGGACACCAGATGCCCTTTCTAATCCCACCTTCCTGCACCTGGCCCATAGCCCTGCAGCTTACAGCACTTAAGGTGCAGATCCAGGTACTTTTTAAAAAGAGTTTAGAGTTTCTGCCTCTACCACCAACTTGAGCAGCGAATTCCAGACACCCACTACCCTCTGCGTAAAAAAAGTTCTTCCTCATGTCCCCCCTACACCTTCTGCCACTTATCTTGAATCTATGTCCCCTGGTTCTAGAATTCTCTACCAAGGGAAACAATTTTATCCTGTCCACTCTATCTATTCCCCTCATAACCCCACACGTAACTCCAGACCCACAGAAACATGATTGACACTTAACTGCCCTCTGAAATGGCCTAGCAAGCCACTCAGTGGTACCAAAAAGCTATAGAAAGGATTGCAGCAGTTCAAGGAGGCAGCTCACCACCACCTTCCCAAGGACAATTAGGGATGAGTAACAAATGCCAGTGACACCTACATCCCATGAAAGAATAAGTAATGAAAATAACATAGCAAAGTAATAACCAGCATTGTTTTGTTTTATGATGATAATTTCCTAATGCTGTTAGCCTTATAACAAACTAAGGGAATATAAGTCATCACATTTAAATGTGATCTGTTTACCCTCCAAGACACTCAAATCATCACTAAGTTGTCCCCAGCACTAGTACATAGCCCACTGTCATACAGTTCACAACGCTCTCCAAAATCCAAGCTTTGATGCTACATTGATAACAGCGTGCAGCACACACAGCAATCTCAACACATTCACCAATGTGTTTCATTGGAAGGTTGGGGTGGTGCTGCTGAGGTTAGAATTTTTCAAGGCCGGGTCTCACTATTGCTGAAAGCACCTCTTCTCCTTTCTACTGCCACATTAGTCTCCTTACTTACATTATAATGGCGACTACACTTCAAAAGTAGTTCATTGGCTTTAGGACATCCTGAGGTCATGAAAGGCACAATATAAAATGCCAACCCCTCTTTATCATTACATCAAATTACAAAGATCACATGTGGGTTTATTTCAGACTTCGAGCACAATTACTTGTAATTCAATACCACTAACCACAAAAAGGAAGTACTGAAACTTTCACAAGTCTTATCAGATATTACTGACAAAGATAAATTTGTCTATTGCACTCACCCTCTGTAATATGAATTTACATGGTTACAATTATATGGTTTAATAGGCCAAGTGCAAAATTCAGTACCCATTGACTACTTAATTCTCAAATAGTCATTGCCTCACACTGTTTGCAAACACTGTATTTATCCATATTACAAACAGCGGAGGAGGGATATCATATCAACATTCTCAAAACACCTGTCAACACGAAATTATACACACATGGCAAGATTAGAGCTCCCTTTCCATGCATGCAAGTGAAATCACCTACTCCTTTCCCTAACCATTCACATTCCGGAAGGCACCAAATCTGACACCTTAAAATGGTAATACTTTAGGGAAGAACTACTTCTGGTTATGTGTCTATGTGCATCGTCAATACCAAGGCATCGTAGCCAAATGCAACACTACACCATTACATTCCACAGCTCGCAGGAAAGAGAACTTGACTGATATTCTTCTCCCTAGTTCAAGGATGCTGAGCCAATTACTACATCCTGGCAGAGATCAGGCAGCTGAGCAGGGGATCAAACTTGGGAACCTAGCTAGCAGACAGACTTCATTCCACATTGGGTAACAAATCTTTCAGATTGATCCAAGCACAAAGGTAGGTTGAGGGTCAAATTAAAATGGTCTCCTTGTCTAAGAGAAAGTGAGGATAAGGGTAGCATATTAATATTTAATTAACCCAATTAATTTGTTATAACATTTAAAAGTTAGCAATCTAGGGAATGCCTTGATTAGCCACATCATTGCTGTCAATTTCTGAAAAAACAAACACCTGCCACACAATCTATAATTAGCCTGGTCTCAACTCAAAAAATAAATCTGAGGGAGTAAAGCAAAGTCTTCTGAACAAGATATTAAACCTAGGCTGCATTTACCCTCAAAGATGGACATAGAAGATCTGACAATACCAGATAAAAAGAGATCCCTAGTGTTCCGGCCAATATCTAAACCTTAATCACCAAAACAAATTACCTGATCATTTAGCTCATTGCTGTCCTAGAACCTTGCTCTGGACAAATTGGTTGCTGCCTCTACATACCTTACAACAATGACTACATATCAAAAATATACTTCTTTGGAATACCCCAAGGTCATGAAAAGCACAAGGTTTTTCTTCACCAAAGATCTAAAATGACCTAACTTGGAAGTTAGAAACAAAGAAAGCAATAAAAAAAAGTCTAACTATTCTGGTTAAGGTATAATTTAACCTACTTTTGACCCACCATCAAATTGAAAAAGATCAAAAGTGGGGAAATCCAATTGCAAGTACAAAGGTCAACCATTCCCAAAAGGCAGACCTTGCCCTATGATCCTATGGTTTAAATGAATTAGATAACAGTGTTGTAATATTGAACAATTAACCAGTTTAACGGTTTAAGTGCAATTTACTACAAATTCATCTCCGATGCAAAATTAAAGCATACAATGAAGCTTAATAATGTAAATTAAACAGCTACATTATTTTTATAAATATTAAATTCAAAATTTTCCCATTGAAAAACAACATTAACCCTACAATAGCGAGGGTCGCAACCATCTTCCAATCAACTGAATAATTAATTAGTATATTAATCTTTAGCATTAACGCATTAATTACAAATTATCGTTACCAAATCTCTCACCACTTCTTCTGTCTCCTAACCACTCTCCAAAGGGGTCTACCGGAAATTGCCCACCCCTGCACCAAAACGGAAACAAACCCGTTACTATTAACCAATCACCACTCGCCCCCTGCATGCCAGCATCTCTTCTGACGTCACATAGGTCGGTCCCCATTGGTCGGTTATTGCGCGGGCTGCCATTGGTCGCAAACCGCCACGTCGCGCGCCCAGTTGTCTCGCTACGTGGGCAAGCGCGAGTTCTAGTGTACGCGCTGACGCAGTTACGTCACCCATTTCGACAATGGTGGGTCGCCATGGGAAACGAGGGCGGGGCTGCAGATCTCAACGCCTTAGATGGAGATGATATCTGGAGTGACGGTTGTAGATTGTGAGGCAATTTTTTTTTAACTGTAAATAAATTGTATTTATTTTAAAGCTGGTAATATAACTGATTAATTGGTGTACTGTTGGAAAGTTAGAATTATATGGAGTTTACAGCACAGAAACAGGCCATTCTTCCCAACCGGTCCGTGCTGGCGCTTTCAGCTCCACACCAACCTCCTCTCATCCAACTTTAGAAGCAGCCATAACCTCATGTTCATATGTTTATCCAGTTTTCCCTTAAATGCACCGTTATGATTCTCTTGAACTGCTTATTGTAGCAAGTTTCACATCATCATTCTGGTAAACAAGTTTTTCCAAAGTTCCCTATTAGTAAGTAATAAATCTATCCATATTTGGTATTGTCACTGGACTAGTAATAGCAATAGTATTGTAGCTGGGCTAGTAATCCATGGACCCAGGGTACTGCTCTGGGGACTCTGGTTCGAATCCTGCCATGGCAGATGGTGGAATTTGAATTCAATAAAAATGTGGAATTAAAAGTTGAATGATGACCGTGATACCATTGTCAATTGTTGTAAAAACCCATCTGGATTAAAGGACCAAATGTCCTTTAGGGAATCGTCCTTACCTGGTCTGGCCTATACATGATTCCAGACCCACACCAATGTGGTTGACTCTTACGTGCTCTCTAAAATGGCCTAGCAAGCCACTCAGTTGTATCAGACCGCTACAAAGTCACAAAAAAGGGATGAAACCGGACGGACCACCTGGCATTGATCTAGGCACCAGAAACAACAATGGTAATCTCAGCCCTGTTGCCCTTGCAAAGTCTTCCTTACCAACATCTGGGGGCTACTGCCGAAATTGGGAGAGCTGTCTTACAGACTAGTCAAGCAACAGCCTGACATAGTCATCCTCACGGAATCGTATCTTACAATGTCCCAGACACTACCATCACCATCCCTGGGAATGTCCTGTCCCATCGGCAGGACAGACCCAGCAGAGGTGGAGGCACAGTGGTATACAGTTGGGAGGGAGTTGCCCTGGGAGTCTTCAACATTGACTCCAGACCCCATGAATCCTCATGGCATCAGGTCACACATGGGCAAGAAAACCTCCTGCTGATTACCACGTACTACTCTCCCTCAGCTGATGAATTAGTGCTCCTCCGTGTTGAACACCACTTGGAGGAAGCACTGAAGGTGGCAAAGGCACAAAATGTACTCTGGGTGGGAGACTTCAATTTCCATCACCAAGAGTGGCTTGGTAGCACCACTACTGACTGAGCTGGCCGAGTCCTAAAGGACAAAGCTACTAGACTAGGTCTGCAGCAGGTGGTGAGGGAACCAACAAGAGGGAAAAACATACTTGACCTCATCCTCACCAACCTGCCTGCCGCAGATGCATCTGTCCATGACAGTATTGGTAAGAGTAACCACAGCACAGTCGTTGTGGAGACAAAATCCCACCTTCACATTGAGGATACCCTCCATCGTGTTGTGTGGCACTACCATCGTGCTAAATGGGATAGATTTCAAACAGATCTAGCAACTCAAGACTGGGCATCCATGAGGCACTGCAGGCCATCAGCAGCAGCAGAATTGTACTCGAAAACAATCTGTAACCTCATGGCCCGGCATATCCCCGACTCTACCATTACCATCAAACCAGGGGATCAACCGTGGTTCAAAGAAGAGTGCAGGAGGGCATGCCAGGAGCTGTGAATGGTGGTGGACAATTAAACAACTCATTGGAAGAGGAGGGTCCACAAATAACCCCATCCTCAATGGAGAAACCCAGCACATCAGTGCAAAAGATAAGGCTGAAGCATTTGCTACAATATTCAGCCAGAAGTGCCGAATGGATGATCCATCTCGGCCTCCTCCGGAGGTACTCAGCATCACAGATGCCAGTCTTCAGCAAATTTGTTTCACTCCACGTGATATCAAGAAACGGCTGAAGGCACTGGATATTGCAAAGGCAATGGGCCCTGAGAATATTCCAGCAATAGTACTGAAGACTTGTGCTCCAGAACTTGCCGCGCCCTTAGCCAAGCTGTTCCAGTACAGCTACAACACGGGGCATGTACCCGGTAATGTGGAAAATTGCCCACGTATGTCCTATACAGAAAAAGCAGGACAAATCCAACCCGGTTCGTTACCGCCCCATCAGTCTACTCTCGATCATCAGCAAAGTAATGGAAGGGGTCATCAACAGTGCTATCAAGCGGCAATTGCTTAGCAATAACCTGCTCACTGATGCTCAGTTTGGGTTCCGTCAGGGCCAGTCAGCTCCTCATTACAGCCTTGGTTCAAACGTGGACAAAAGAGCTGAACTCCTGAGGTGAGGTGAGAGTGATTGTCCTTGACATCAAGGTCACATTTGACTAAGTGTGGCATCAAGGAGCCCTAGCAAAACTGGAGTCAATGGGAATTGGGGAAAACTCTCTGCTGGTTGGAGTCACATCCAGCACAAAGGAAGATGGTTGTGGTTTTTAGAGGTCAGTCATCTGAGCTCCAGGGCATCATTGCAGTAGTTCCTCAGCGTAGTGTCCTCGGCGCAATCATCTTCAGCTGCTTTATCAATGATCTTCCTTCAATCATAAGGTCAGAAGTGGGGATGTTCGCTGATGGTTTCACAATGTTCAGCACCATTCGCGACTCCTCAGATACTGAAGCAGCCCATATCCAAATGCAGCAAGACCTGGACAATATCCAGGCTTGGGCTGACAAGTGGCAAATAATATTCACGCCACACAAGTGTCAGGTAATGCCTATTTCCAACAAGCGAGAATCCAACTGTCACCCCTTGATGTTCAATGGCATTACCATCACAGAAGCCCCCACTATCAACATCTTGGGGGTTACCATTGACCAGAAACAACTGGACTAGCCATATAAATACTATGGCTACAAGAACAAGTCAGAGGCTAGGAACCCCACAACTAGTAACTCGCCTCCTGACTCCCCATAGCCTGTCCACTATCTACAAGGGACAAGTCATGAGTGTGATGGAATACTCCACACTTGCCTGGATGAATGCAGCTCTCACAACACTCAAGAAGCTTGACACCCTCCAGGACTAAAGCAGCCCGCTTGATTGGCACCACATCCACAAACATTCACTCCCTCCACCACTGACGCACAATAGCAGCAGTGTGTACCATCTACAAGATGCAATGCAAGAATTCACCAAGGCTCCTTTGACAGCACCTTCCAAACCCACGACCACAACCACCTAGAAGGACAAGAGCAGCAGATAGACGGGAACACCACCACCTGCAAGTTCCCGTCCAAGCCACCCACCATCCTGACTTGGAAATCCATAACCATTCCTTCACTGTTGCTGGGTCAAAATCTGGAGAGGCATTTACTATTCCAATAGCAACTATCCTAATCACATTCATACCTAGTCTGTTCCCACATCCCTTAAACTACCTATCAATTCCTACTCTTGAATATTGGCAGTTTCTGCTTCATTCACTAATCTTGGAAGTAAATTCCATCGCCTAATTACTCTCTGCCTTCAGCATTAAATCTCTTTCATTCAACCTTCTGTCAATAGCTCCACGTTCTTGATCTCCCTTGAGCATCAACTAAATACAATCGGCTTCTAACTACCCTGTCCCAACCTTTCATAATTGTAAACATTTTTATATCACCCTGTAACCTGTGCTATTCTAATAAAAAGAGCCCACCTTTCATGTCTGTCTTTATATTTCTATGTAAAGGGTCTAGACACAGTGAATAGAAAGGACCCATTTCTATTAGAAATAAGGTCAAAAACCAGGGAGCATAAACTTAAAGTAATTGGTGGAAGGGTAAGAGGGGAATTAAAGTGTATTTTTTCCCATCTGAGGGTGGTAGGGGCCTGGAACTCATTGCCTGAGAAGCTGGTAGAGACAGAAACCCTCATCACATTTAAGAGAGACTTGGATGTGCACTTGAGGTGCTGTAACCTACAGGGATATGGACCAAGAGCTGGAAGGTGGGATTAGGCTGACATGTTCTTTTCTGCCTGACACAGTGGGCTGAATGCACCATGGATCTTCCTATATTTTTTACTTTTACTAGGCAGTATCCTAGGAATTTGCGCGATACCGTTATTAGAATCTCAATATCCTTTCCAGAATGCGGGGCCCAATACTGCCCACTACCCTATCTGAGGTCACATTTAGATTTTATATCAGCTCATCGTTACCTCTTGGCTTTTATATTCTACACCTCTCAAGATAAAATATAGGTTTCCATTAGCTTTTTTGATGGCTTTATCAGCCTGTTCTGTGAATCTGTAACCCAAAATCCCCCTGCTTTCTCAGAGCACGTAGTCTTCTTCTATTCAGAGTACTATTCAAAACACTTTTTTTTAACTAAAGTGCACTTCCTGACATTGAAATCCATGTTTCATCTGTAGCCCATTTCTCCCTCTCATCAATATCCCTTCACAATTTCCTTGGGTCTTCAAAAAAAACTAACTAGATATCCATCTTGGTATAATCTAAAAATAAACCACATTAATTTTATCAAAAAGAATCAAACGTGACATTTTATCTTTTGAAAAGTCATACACACAACATCCACCTCATTCTTTTTTATCAACACACTCCATTATTTCCTCAAGGAACTGCATTATGCTTTACCCTGCATTATGGCCTCTAGAAGTTCAATAAGTTAATGCTAGGCTGACTGGCCTATAATTATCTGATATATTCCTTTCTTCTCTTTAACTGATATGTTCCATTAACAAATCTCCAATACTCTAGCACAACTTACATATCTAAGGATGTTCAAAAAGTTTGCTCAGTGTGACTTTTTCCAATGTACAGTACCTTGCATGTGTCTGTACTGGATTTCTAAATGTAAAACAGACATCAAAGAACCTAGTTTTAAAATGAAATGCAGTTTTCTCACAAAGTATGACTTTGTGAAGGCATTTGTGGTTAAGGTAATTGATTACATTTTTATCAGTACTCAAACTTTAATCCATCCCCGTAACTGTCCTCTTGCCCTAGCATTTCTTGTCCAGTTTTGAACTTGGCACAAAAAAGGATCAAGGCACACTATGGGGCAGTGTACAGGAAGCTTTACTTTGCATATACTCAGTTCCCAACCTGACCTTGGAGAGTTTGGTACGATAATGTAGAGGGAGCTTAACTGTGGTTCTAATCTGTTCTGCACCTGACCTGGAATGTTTGATGGAACAGTGGTAAAGGGAGCTTTAGACCACTAGAGCTATCTAACCAATGCTTTACCTGATTTGGCTATATTTGATGGAACAGTATTGAGGGAGCATTACTATACATCTAACCCGTGCTGTACCTGTCCTGGAAGTGCTTGATTCACTGTTGCCATGAATTTCCTTGGGTTTTCTCCCGATAGGCAACTGGAACTTCGGTAAATACACCAGGTAAACACTGATTTACACTGAAGTTACAGGGGCAGATTAAGAGAACTCCTAAGGAAATTTCCAGTGTATTTTGAACCCATACTGTTTCAGACCTGTGAGTGTTTGATTGGACAGTGTAGAGGGAGTTTTACTCTGCATCTGGCCCATAATTCTATCCTAGGAGTGCTTGATGGGACAGAATGGAGGCAGCTTTCTTGTATATTTAATCTATATAATAGTGATCTGAAATTACTTGACAAACTGGGAAAAATGTCCAGCACTGAAATTACTGACTGTGATGGTAGCAAAAAATTGTCAATATATAATATATGTGAAAAATGTCAGATACAGATTTTTTTAATATAAATCAAACAGAATTTGTCTTCCAAAAAACATAAATTCAAAACTATCTGAGGCCAACAGCAATGAGGCTGCTCAGCCTAGAAAGTGGCATCAATGTTGGTCTGTCACGTTCCCAGAGTCCGAAGTATGTACGATCTTCATCTGCCTCAAAGGCATTAGGCTCTCCTTCTCCTCCTCCTCCTTCCTCTTCCTCCTCCTCTTGTTCTCCAGTCCCAGCTTTCTTTTGTTTACAGGGCAGGGTGTGTAGCGTAAGATCTTGGTTACACGTTTTGCAGTGGTCACACGAACATCTTTCAATAATCTGTTCCCACTCGTCTCCTACACATAAAACGAACTGATGTCATCATGAAACACACGAGTGTCAGATAATAGAGCCTCAGATCTTATTGTTCATTCTCATTACTGTCCTAAGTCTAGAGCTTAGCGTAATTACAGGGGAAGGCAAGTCTAGGAAGGGATGTGCTCAGTTTAATGTTCCACCCCATTTATATATAAAAAATACAGATTAACCCAAGTCAATGGGGTGGTTTCCCACCCTACCTGTAGAATTGGCTTGCTGGCCTGCCTAATTTGGTATCCCTACTGCTTTCAATGGAGGTGGTCCAGTAAATATGGAGTGACCCCCCCACCCCCCGACCCCATCCCAATCCTGATTGCCATCATGGACCATCCTAATGGAGAGAAAGACCCAATAGGGACTGCTTCTAAGGAATTCCAAACCTGAAGTTTTATTTTAATAAATTTTGGATTTTTGTGAGTATATGGCTTTTTTTCCCACAGGAGACATGCTTTGAATAAAATTGTTTTTCCTAGACTCACCGATTCCTTTAACAAATATTTTGATCACAGACATGCCTAGTTCTGGAAATAAGTTTAATATAAATAGTGAATGTGAATTAAAACTTTACATGTAGCCATGGAGATACATGTTTATGGAGCCCATAAAGTCAAAAAGGTTGGCGGTTGAGATATTCTGAATGGGGTTAAGAACAGCTCTAAATTCTGTAAGACTCGGAGAAACTGGCATGCCTGTGCTCATCATCTTATTACAGTCACAATCTGTTTTTGTATAATATGCAAAACAGTATCATAGTTTCTAGTTTATTTTACTTGACGATTAAGACAATTTTCAGTTTTGGATGGCTTGCTGGTGAAGGGGACTAATGCTCCTTTCCACAGAATGCTAGGTTTGTGTTAGTAAATACCATGAGCTTCCAACTGCAATCATATTATCAGGGTGGGGAAGGTGATGGTGAGGTACTGGATGATTAACATAGATTCAAGCTTTGACCCATCCCTAAAAGGAATAAATAGACAATGTGAGGGTAGATAGTTCTGGTTGGCCTTGTTCACCCTGCCCCATCCAACACTGTTGTTTCATTCTAGACATAAACTCAACACAGGAATTCCTGATCTGACAAAGAAGCTACCACAGGATCAGGAATTTTCACTGTCAACATGTGGATATGTACAAGTTTCACCTTGTACCTAAGCTGTCTGGATCAGGTCTTGGAATGCTCAATATTAACAAAATAATTTGTACACAACCATAATAAATTATGCATAAAGTCATTATGGCAGAAGGAGGCCACGAACATGAGCATCATGAGCCACAGGTACAAGCAATGAGGTGCTTGTGAATGTGGCCTGAACCCTGGGTCTATGTTACATCTTATAACTCACTACAATACAACCTGTTTTAATAACATACCTGACCATATTGACTTTGAACCAATAAAAAGGTTACAGTAATTAAACTCTAACCTGCTTCTATTGTCTGTGATTGTCACCATGACAGTCTTCAGAGGTAATGGTGGTTGTGATGTGACAAGATAAGCGATCCAACATCCAGTTATAATAAACAATCATCAGTGAATCATGCCATGTGACAGAAAGTAGCAGTAAAACAGGAAGAGAGTTTGTGCTGGCTAGCAGGAGGATTCATAACCACCATTCTGTATTATATGTAATATTTTAATATATTCTTATATGCACACAAAAAATACTTTTTACCCCGAGCATTCTCTTCTCCTCTCTGGACACTGGGCCATTGCTGGCTTACTGGGGAGGCAGTGGCGTAGTGGTATTGTCACTGGACTAGTAATCCAGAGACTCAGGGTACTGCTCTGAGGACCTGGGTTTGAATCAGACAATTGAACTGTAGATAGTACCAGAGCAGAACTTGATCTGGTGTTCACCCATACACATGCTGAACTCAAGTCTGATTGATTCCGTACTTCCAGGGTTGCTGAGGCTAATTAAGTGAACTGGACTGAGTCTGTGTGGCTCAGTATCTAATTGGTTATTTGAAGAGCCATTGGAAGAAAAGCTGATGACGTTATTTAATATTCTACACACGTACAATGCCCACTAACTCAACGCAGCTTAAGCAACAAACAGTTATCCCATTTCATCTTCACAACAGCCAGTAAATAATCCAGATTGAAGCACAGATACAACCCTGTATTTGGGAATAGGATTATAAGGACCCTTAGTGTACTGGCATGGCTGGGTGGAATATGACTAAGCAAAGGAGTGGTACAACATATACCCTCACATCCACCCCGTTGGGCATACTTATAATCATTTTCACATGTGAACTCAAACAAGTAGCCTCGTATATATTCACAGTGTCTTTTACACAAATAAATTTAACCGAGGTTAAAAAGGGTAGGGCAGAAGATAAAATACATTAGGATATAGTTTTAAAAGCCTGTAAATTGTTGGGAGGAAGAGAAAATGGAGGGCGGTGAAAAGTTGCACAGCGTTGAGGCCCTGGGAAAGTATGAGTTAAAGTAGAAAGTAGTATGTAAGTCAGAACAGCGTGCTTCTGACTTGTAGCTATGCACACACACAGACACACAACTATTCAGCTTGCATCCTCCCCTTACAGATCTCAGAAACATAAAGCAAAGTTTAGACATAAACACTGTCTTCTTTGGTACCTGGGCTTTTCTCTTCTTTCACATCAAGCAATTGTTCGGTTCTTGTCCGTATTCTTTGAACCTCCTGAGTATCAGGCATCCTGATGGAAATACATTCTATTATCATCTGACACAAGTTGATTGGGGAAGACTTTGTTAACACTTGTCTGGAGTGAGGCTTTCTGAAATTAAAGCTCATCAACACTAATGGGTTCTCATTTGCAGTGCCCATCAATCGGTGCCAGATTGGTACCATTTGTAATGTCTATCAGTTTGGTACCATTTCTTACATCAATCAGATTGGCAGCATTTGCAATGTCTATCAGATTGACACTAATGCATATCAGTGCTAGGCTGGCAGCTATCTGCAGCATCTTTTGTACTGTCAGACTAGAAGTAATTTGTGCTGTTTGTTGCTTGTTTTCCCATTTAAGAAGCTCTTCTTTACTATTAGGTATGTTTAATCACCTGCTTTATATACAGATGACTGCCATTCCATGAGGAATGAGGCACTGAGTTCGGAGCTGTTTATGCATGCCAACTCCTTTTAGCATGCACTTGTGAACACTGTGTAAACATTTATTACTTAATTAACTGGCATCTATCTATTTTGATGTGGAAAAATGTCCCAGGGTATTTCACACAGGCATGAGGTAAAATGTACACCAAGCCAACGAAAGAGAGCTTAACAGGTGTGACCAATTGTTTCTAATACCAATGGTTTGTCTGGGTATTCAGAAAAAACATCTCTCACCATTGCATTTCGATCTCTATTGGAGTGAGAGGGACAAGTGTTTTTTTTTAAAGTGACAATGACTTTGAAGACCTGAATAAAGGCATCAATGAGTAGTTTAGCTTTTGGAAACTCTTTCGAGTTATCAACAGTCACAGATTGCAACTCTTTTGAGTACAATCACAGTTCTTGGTTTCCCGGAGTGGGACATGAACCCACAACCCTCTGATTCAAAGGCGAGGGTGCTATGAACTGAGCCACAGCTGACACCTCTTAGCTTTTGGAAACAGAACATTGCCCAGGCAATCAGGCAGTGGTTGTGTACTGGTACTGTTACTTGATTAGTAATAAAAACAGGAAATACTGGAAAAACTCAGCAGGTCTGGCAGCATCTGTGGAGAGAGAAACAGAGTTAATGTTTCGAGTCCATATGACTCTTCTTCAGAGCTACTGGATTCAGACTAATGCCCTGGAGACACAAGTTCAAATCCCACCACGGCAGCTTCTGAAATTAAATTCAATTAATAAATAAATCTGGAATAAAAAGCTAGACTCAGTAATGGTGTCCATGAAACTACTGGATTATTGTAAAAACTCATCTGGTCCACCAATCTCCTTTAGGGAAGGAAATCTGCCATCTTACCTGGTCTGGCCTACATGTGACACCAGACCCATAGCAATTTGACTTTTAACTGCCCTCTAAAATGGACAGCAGGACACTGTGTTGCTTCTTCTCTGGCTTTCATCAAGTCTTTCTCAGTCCACATCTCAATATTATTCACCCATCCAATTGGTGCCATAACCCACTTTATATTTCAGGGAATGTGAATCTGAAATCAGCCAAGAATTTGTTGTCTGATTCTAAATAGCTCATGGAGAAAAATACCAGTAAAAGGCCTAATTTTTTTAACTGGAACATTCTATTCTGTGGTTTCCTTACCAGTCTTTCCTGACAACTTTGACGTGGCTCTTTCCGTAAGTTGTCTGTGATCTGAGAGTGCTTCCTGAAGATTCAGTACTGTGAACATCATCAGAGCCATCACGAATCTCCTTCCCAACCAAGAGCTGGTTCTTTTTCCAAAATCCTATTTTAGAATTTGCTGTGACATTGCTCTTGATGGGAATGTTTCGGCAGGATTTCTGAGCATCATAGGCAAATTTCTCAGAGCTGATGACTGAGGTCGAGGAGCTCCTTGAGTCACACACACAGGCCTGGGGGAGGTTGACATTAGTATCTTTGAATGTTATAGAGAGTCCAGCATAAATGATGTGAATAAGTTCTTGCCAGAGCTTGAAGACATGGTTGGAGTGCTTCTCCTGGAGCTGGAGGTAAAAAGTGCTTCGATTTGCCAGGACCAGCTTCAAACATCGACTGACCTTTTCATGGACACTCAATCTGACCAGCTTCATGGGAAGCATCCTTTCAAAGAAAACAAAGAACAAGGAATTATTTCTAAAATCCTTCTCCTGATACTTTTTCACTTCATTTTCTAATATAGATTCATGTTTTGCCAATTCTAACAGAAGGGGAAAATTCCATAGTGTTGGACACCACCAAGGTTGGAAATGGTAGGAGAGATGATGAGGTAAGTCAAGAGCTCAGCTGCAATGGGCAGCATCTGGGGGTATCTAGAGATCTTGTGTCTTGGGCTACCCAAGACATCCTGCTCATCAGCCCAGACAATGCCTGCTGAGAGCAGTAAAGGTCCAAGTACTGAACAATGTAACTGTGTGGGATTGATTACCATTACAGGTTGGCCATTATGTTCCTTACTCAGTTGGTGGATACAGTACTCTGCGCAGAATTGAGCCACATGAATTAGCAAGGCACCATTTTGTAGAAACAAAAAATAAATTGGAGACTTTATCTTCTGCCTTTCCAGGCCTCTGGCTTGGTGCCATGTCAAAATTTCAATGATTATGCAGGGCAGGGGCTTCTGTTGTGTCATACAGATGTGGCTGCTGTCCCTGTTATTTAAATGGCTCCATCCCCAGGTTGTGGGACAAGGTTAACGGTAGGTGCAAGTTCTTCCTTGTAATGCTGCTAGAGGATTACTCCCCTTATATATTAGATTGAGAGATGTGTGCCAAGAATGCAGGTCGGTTTGGTGTCCCTCATTTCCTCTGCTTTAATGGGAGAGATAACCTGTTGAAAAGTGAAGCAAAAATTTGGAACTATCACCTCCCCTCCAAATGGCTGTCAAGGCTGGAGGTCAATTAAAAATTTAGAAAACTGAGATTGATAGATTTTTGACGGGAAGGGGTATTAAGGGTTACAGAACCAAGGTGAGTAAATGGGATTAAGGTACAGTGCAACCATGACCTAATTGAATGGTGCAACAGGCTCCAGAAACTGAATGCCTACACCTGTTCCAATGTTTCTTTGCATCAACAAGTTAATGCCCATGTTAGTATGGACAAACAAGAGCACCAGGGAGATGGTGGCGTAGTGGCAATGTCACTGGACTAGTAATCCAGAGGTCCGGGCAAATTCTCTAGGGACATGGATGGCTGAATTAATAAATCTGGAATTGAAAAGCTAGTTTCAGTAATGGTGACCATGAAGCCATCATCGATAGTTATAAAAACCCATCAGGTTCTCTAATGTCCTTCAGGGAAGGAAATCTGCCTTCCTTACCCTGTCTGCCCTACATGTGACTCCAGACCCATAATAATGTGGTTGACTCTTAACCTAGCAAACCACACAGTTCAAGGGCAATTAGGGATGGGCAAAAAATGCTGGCCTTGCCAGCAATGCCCACATCCCATGAAAGAATACCCTATTCCTTGGAGAATCAGAACCTTAACCTTGTTAATCTGCACAGCTCAGTTCTGCACTGAGTACGCCACTCACCAATTGACTTATCAGAGAGCTAGCCATTAATTTGGGAATACCATCTGTGTCACTGTCACCTGGTTATCTTCATGCATCCTTCTTCTCTCTCTTTTCCTTTGGATTCACTATCTCTGCTGGCAATGATCAAGATATTTGGGAGGGGTAAGAATGGAACGGAGGCTGTTATTCCCAGGGTCAGGAGAGTTGGGATGTTGTGGATGTCCACAAGGTTTCCTCGTCTGGTCACCTGGATTTGAACCAAATTTTAAATTGTCAAAATGCCATCTTCCTGTCCGGATTTTTCTTCCCTCCCTCCCTCCTTTCCCTGGCTTTTCTTGCAGTATCAAGTGATAGAGTGAGACATCTGAAGTGCCACTCTCAATACTGCTTCTAACCAGCGTAAACCAAATGTTAGCCAAACAGCATGAAAGAAACTTCTTCACTCATGAAGAAACAAAGAACTTGCAACAATTACATTTACGGAGTTCTAGGTTCTGTACTGGACACATTTGATAAATGTAATAATATGACTGGATTAGTGCTGAAGATTTTGTTCCTATTCTGTGTAAATTAGCTGAATTCAACCAACATCAGAACAGTAAAACAGAATGTCTGGTAATTTATTATATTGCTGTTGTGGAAGCTGTGCACAAATTGGTTGCTATATTTCCTGCATTGTAATAGTGACTACACTTTTCAAGTGCTTTGGGATGAGCTGAGGTAATGAAAGGTGCTATATGAATGCAATTCTTTTCTGAAATGCAATACAAATTGGTCAAGTTGACAAATGATACTAACTTAGGGAGGATAGTTAAGTCTGATGTAGTAGCCAAGGATCACAAGAAAGATTTGGAAAATTGTGCAAGTAGGCATAACAATAAATAATGTTCAGTGGAAAGTGTTCAAGATGTTGCACATTGGAGGAAAACTGGAGGACACACTTAGTGAATGAATGTGTTGAACTGGCAAAGGGAGTGGCTGAAAGATGTGGAAGTGATAGAATTCATGTTTACTAAGCCTAGTTATTGCAGAGCAGAAATCAATAAAGGAAGCAGAATGTTGAGCTGCATTGCCATTACAGTTGAGTGTATGGCCTGGAGGTGGGGATGGTATTATTACACATTAAAAAAAATCAGAAATTAGATCAGGAAAAGTAGCATTTATGAATACGTGTGTAACCTTTACAGCAACACTCATGATCATTGTCACCATAATTCTAGCTGGCTCACAGCAAGGTCACATGATATTGTTTAGGGAAGTATGCTTAGGGAAGTATCAACTGTGGAAGCCTTTATACTTGAGCACAAGAGAAAGGAAGGATAAGCAAAAGAGGAATGAGTTAACAGATGAATTAAAAACAACAACGAGAGAAAGCATGACAGAACATTGCAGGGAGAAAGACAGAGACAGAAAAATTTAGTGTGAAAGACAGGAAGAGGCAGTAATAGGAGACCTAATTTTTGTTTTTACTTTTGTCCATGAGCAACACAATGGGAGATCAACTAGACGTGGATTTAAAAAAATGAATGTAAATTACAGCCTACATCTCCCACACTGTATTAGTGACTCTGGGTTTTCAGATCACCTGACTGGGACTGGTGCAACTCAACCATCCAAACTAGGTATTCCAGTGATGCTGGTGTTGTGGGCAGAGCCTGTCAGTTTTTCAGGAAACATAGGTCAGGGCAACTGTAAGGGGAGAAGTAACCATAATTTTCCTGACCTGGTCAATTATGGCCCAGCACTCACCCAGCACAGGCTGCACATTCTGTATAATTCAGTGACTGTAGGCACTCTTGATTTATTGTCAGTCTTTTCCAAGCCTTTAATTTGCACATACTTATGTTGTGTGGTACTTTGGGAAATCCTGCAAAAGCATGTTAAGTGCAAAGAAGATGAAGAACCAGTATCTCTGCTCCAATTTCCTCATCCTAACTGTGTGGAGTGTAACTCAATTGTTCAGGGCATTTGCTAGGCTTTAGCTTCCAGCAAAGCTCATAAAATATTCAGAATTCACCAGCCAGGAGCAGACATCTGTGAATGAACATGAGCACATATAGAACTCCCTCCTGCCCTTGGTTTGCAGCCCACAGTACAACTCAGGTGCAGTTGGTGGTTTCAACTAGGTAGGTAGGTAAGTACAGTGCAATTAGAGCATAACATGTCCTATTCCTGTTAGGGGTGAATAGTGAATTTAAAAATGTATTGCATCATAAAATCAATTTTATTTTGTCCCTGTGTGCTTTGTAAGTTAGCATCTGCAGAGACTGTAACATTCAGGGCACAGAATGTTCCCATACTTGTTACATTTGATCCCACCTAGTAACAAGAGTGGGACCCTCTTGGAATGTTTTTCTAGGTCACCCAGATAACTTCACGGGTCAGTGAAGAGCAGTTCAAGAGTCAATCAGTTTTAGTCAGAGAGAGAGTCAGGAGCAGGAGAAGAAGCTCCGTGCAGCTAAAGTACTGCTGTTAGTTCTGAGGAGCTGTGTTGGCAGGCTTGAGAAAAGCACTGGAGAGCTAAAAAGGCAGCAGAAGATCAGTGATTCCGTGCTGCTGGCTTTTGGGGAAAAGGTAACCCTTTGGAGCAGTGGTGTTCTGCTCGGTATGGCTGAAGAGCTGGAGTTATGTCTGTTAGTTGGTGCTGAAGTGCAGTCTAGGTGGGAAATCTTGCTGAGAAATATTTGGGATTTGTCTTGGTCGCATCTGCCATTTATTGTGCAGTGCAGTGTGTTTGACCACAGTTTACCTATTTTTTCACATTTACCTCATGTTAATTCTTAATGTTAAGAGTATAAAATAGATATTGCAATTTGTTTTACTTTTCTAACTTTGAATAGTAATGTTTATTTTGTTTGTTCAAAAATGGTGGAATCTTGTGGCTTTATTCTCTTAGCAATTATCTTGGATCTCAAATTTTGTCTACTTTAAATAAAAAGTTACTGGTCTCTAACCAGATTGTACCAAAAATTTGGGCTCTGGTATGGGATCATAACAATTGTTTGGAACACCCACTCTGCAATTCTTTCTGTGCCAAGCCCTCTCATCTTTTATTTGTGTATCAATCATGGAAGACTACTTTGTGATGTCATGGGGAGAAGCTGCTGTGGACTCAGGGCACTTGCTATTGCATCATAAAAACAGTGCACTTTGTAAATTATCTGGTGCAGTCTCACAGATAAAATGTAACCCCCAGTGCTTTATTAAGGAAGGTAAGGTGTAAAATGAAATGTAAGATCCGTTGAGCCTATAATGGTTTCCATGCTGGATTAGTATAATCCTTTGGAGGACATTGAGTTCATACAAAAAATTGTATTTGATAGAAACATAAATATAAATTGTGTCTCCCTCTGGCTCAAGGGATTTATGTGTAGTATAAAGCTATCTGACAGAGCAAGGGTTAATGTGGGACTGGGAAATAGTACCATCCACAGTATGATGTAAAGAGTCACATGACCTGAGACTAGAGTCAGTTGTGGACTGGACAGAGACCATTGTAGGAGAAAGCATGGAGTTAGCTCATAGCTTAGGCTATACCCTGCACATGGCTGTGTGTTATCAATGAACAGTTAATGCCCAACCATACAAGACTCAGAACCTCTTCGTGAGACCAACTGAACACACATCATGGTGACAGCTAATGGAAAAACCCAGAACCGCAGAGAAGCTGGAGCAGAAATTCAAAAGCTGGAAAATTAAGGAAGCAGCATTCTTACCTGATTGAAAGCACCTGAAGTGAAGACATAGAGGGAGATTGCCTGAAAGAAGCTCTATTGCAGAACCAGAAGCAGAAAGGCAGAAGAAAAATTCCACTGTGCAGCTGAGGACCCCACAAGATCTCGTGGACTTCCACTGTGAATGCCCACAGAGTGCAAAATCAAAGGACCTAGCAGGTGTGAGCAAGAAATTCAGTTCTAAGCCAGAACTGGTTTAAAAAGCCTCAGTGCTGTAAGAAAGTCAGAGCAGCCCGTTTCCAAAAGCATCATGGCCAGGCCAGGTTCAGAGTCAATGCCATGCCACTTGGCGGCTGAGCTTGTTGTAAGAAAAACAATCAAAAATGAATCGGAAGATTTAAAAGCCTCATGCAAAGCCGGAAATCGATCAGAAAAGACTCAAAAATCCTTTGATATCACAGGAAAGACCCAGAATAGTTGATTGAATAAATCGCTGCACAAAGTCGTTGAAAAGTTTGGGACTGCATTGCTGCGGGAGCCCACCAAAATGCAAAAAGCACGGGAAGACTCTTTGAAAAAAGGATTACTGTGGTGACACCTTTAAAACGTGCACAGCATTTAAAGCTGTACTCCGATGGACTTCAAAGCAACTATGGACAACAAGTCAACATTACCAGACCAATTTGGACTGATCCAAGGGCCAGACCAAACACAAAATTGAGGACTTTGATGGAAAAGATTCTTAAGATACCTGATAGCTTCTGGATTAGATAAAAAGACAGGAGCTGAATAAGTGAATACACTACTTTATTCAGTAGGTCCGATAGCCAATGATATTATTGCGAGGCAAGTGATAAACAAATCCTCAGATAAATCTGATGAAGTTCTAAAATCATTTGATACATATTTTAATCTAAGAGGCAACAGAATTTTAGAGAGAGCGAAACTCAATAAACGTCTTCAACAGCCTGGAGAACCGGTTGACTCTTTTATAATTGAATTATACAGCTTGGCTGAAAGCTGTGATTCTGGTGACCTTAAGTCAGAACTCCTAAGGGGCAGAATTGTTGTCGGAGTGACTGACGATGCCCTTTTAGACATACTACAGGCCGAGGACGTTCCAAATAGTCAAACAGTCTGAAGTCTGCCAACAGCACCGAGCCATTGTACAGAGCAACCCCAAATGTCCAGCTGGTAAAGCAACAAAGGGGAAGAGAGTGTCCAGGCCAAGGAAGGCAATACCCAAACAGACCACAAGCTGGTGGGCAACCATGTCAGCGCTGTGAAGTCAAATGACCTCAAAGGGGAGAGCAATGGCCAGCAACCTCAGTGCAGTGTTTCAACTGCAATTACCTGGGACACTTCAGAAAGCTATGCAAAGCTAAGACACCCAAATGGTGGAGGATCCCAAGACAATTAATGAGATTGAGGTACCACACCAGGAAGAGAACCAACCGTGCTTCTTGGATGAGGTCAAGGTTCCTGGATTCTCTTTTTGGAGTGCAAACAACTCAGTAAACATTTGCATTACCAACTTCAAATTGGACACGAGCCAATGGTACGGTCCTCTCGGATAAGGAACCGTGGCTGAGAGACCGCTGGCTAAAGATGTCAGACACATCACTCTTTGGGCCTGGAGAAATCTGACTTCCAGTCATATACATGATCCTAGAATGACTAAGGTATGGCGACAAGCCTAAGACTGGCTAGCCTAACATCAGTAGTAAGGAAAATGCTCGAGTCTATTATAAAGGATGTTTAACAGGACACTTAGAAATTATCAACAGGATTAGACAAAGTCAACATGGATTTATGAAAGGGAAATCATGTTTGACAAATCTACTGGAGTTTTTTGAGGACGTAACTAGCAGAATAGATAACGGAGAACCAGTGGATGTGGTGTATTTGGATTTTCAGAAAGCTTTTGATAAAGTCCCACATAAGAGGTTAATGTGTAAAATTAAAGCACATGGGATTGGGGGTAATATATTGGCATGGATTGAGAATTGGTTAGCAGACAGGAAACAGAGTAGGAATAAATGGGTCTTTTTTGGACTAATGGGGTACCACAGGGATCAGTACTTGCACCCCAGCTGTTCACAATACATATCAATGGTTTGAATGAGGAACCAGTGTAATATTTCCAAGTTTGCTGGCAACACAAAACTTGGTGGGAATGTGAGCGATGAGGAGGGTGAGGCTTGATTGGCACCATATCCACAAACATTCATACCCTCAACCACCGTCGCACAGTAGCAGCAGTGTGTACCATCTACAAGATGCACTGCAGGAATTCATCAAGGCTTCTTCAACAGCACTTTCCAAACCCACGACCACTACCATATAGAAGGATGAGGGCAGCAGATAGATGGGGACACCACCATCTGGAAGTTCCCCTCCAAGTCTCCCACCATCCTGACTTGGAAATATATCACCGTTTCTTCACTGTCGCTGGGTCAAAATCCTGGAACTCCCTTCCTAACAGCACTGTGGATGTACCTACACCACGTGGACTGCAGCAGTTCAAGAGGACAGCTCACCACCACCTTCTCAAGGGCAAATATGGATGGGCAATAAATGCTGGCCCAGCCAGAAAAACTCACATCCCGCGAATGAATTAAAAAAAAGAGGCTTCAAGGCGATTTAGACAGGTTGAGTGAGTGGGCAAATACACGGCAGATGCAGTATAAAGTGGATAAGTGTGAAGTTATCCACTTTGGTAGGAGAAACAGAATGGCAGAGTATTATTTAAATGGTGATAGATTGGGAAATGTTGATGTACAAAGGGACCTGGATGTCCTTGTACACCAATCACTGAAAGCAAGCATGCAGGTGCAGCAAGCAGTTAAGAAAGCAAATGGTATGTTGGCCTTCATTGCGAGAGGACTTGAGTACATGAGCAAGGATGTCTTACTGCAGCTGTACAGGGCCTTGGTGAGACCATACCTGGAGTATTGTGTGCAGTTTTGGTCTCCTTACCTAAGAAAGGATATACATGCCATAGAGGCAGTGCAGCGAAGGTTCACCAGACCGGTTCCTGGGATGGCAGGATTGTCATGTGAGGAGAGATTGGGCCGACTAGGCCTGTGTTCACTGAAGTTTAGAAGAATGAGAGGAGATCTCATTGAAACATATAAAATTCTGAAGGGATGGCAGACAGGATGCAGGGATGATATTTCCTCTGGCTGGGGGGGTTTAGAACAAGGGGTCATAGTCTCAGGATATGGGGTAGACTATTTAGGACTGAGATGAGGAGAAACTTCTTCACTGAGAGGGCGGTGAACCTATGGAATTCTCTACCACAGAAGGCCATGGAGGCCAAGTCACTGAATATGTTTAAGAAAGAAATAGATAGATTTCTGGACTCTAAATGCGTCAAGGAATATGGAGAGAGCACGGGAGTACGGCATTGAGCTAGAGGATCAGCCATGATCATATTGAATGGCGGAGCAGGCTTGAAGGGCTAAACGACCTACTCCTGCACCTATTTTCTATGGCCAGGATTTTCCCGTTGGTGATTTGGGGGCGGGGCCCGCTCACCAACGGAAAAATGATGCGGGATGACGTCGGGAGGATCCTCTAACGTCATCCCGATCCATTTAAATTTTAGGAAGGCGGGCGGACAGCTGATTTCGCTGTCTGCCTGCCGACCTGTCAATGGCCAATTGAGGCCATTGACAGGATAATTAAGATCATTAAAGACCCTGCCCGTCCAACCTTAAGGCTGGTGGGCAGGCCAGGAGCCCCAGAGGGCTTCTGATAAAACATGAAACCTCATCCACTGAGGGGATGAGGTTTCATGTTCGTGTTTAAAAACTTAAATAAAGTTTCAGTGCTTCTTATTAACGTGTCCCATCTCGTGTGACATTGTCACATGAAGGGGACATGTTAATAATGTTTTTATTTTTCTATTTTTAGAGTTTTTAAACCTGTCACAAATCTCCCTGAGACAGCACTTAGTCTCAGGGAGCAGTGCGCTCTTTTGTGCGCATGCGCGAAAGAGCGCACTTTGACAGTTGGGGATTCCCTCTCCCCACCCCCGCACAGGAATCGCATAGCGCTTCCTGTCGGACAGGCCACTGGGAGGGCCTTAATTGGCCCGCCTCTCAAAATGGCGGCAGGCCCCGTTTCGGCAGCGGGGATCGGCTGCCCGCCCGCCACCGAGCCAGTGGGGCCCGCCCGCCCACCAAGGGCAAAATTCTGTCCTATGTTTCTATGTACATCATCCAAAAACAATCTTTTTCTCTCTTGAGCAGAGATGCCTGTGTTGCACTTAAGCTTCTTAAAACAGCAGAAGTTGCCAAGGCAACCTCTGTCATCAACTACACGGAACTGCGAGTTCCTGAGAGGCCCTCCAGTAAAGAGACTCTTTACTGGGACTTCAGCTCTGAATTGTCCTCACTCTTTGCAGAGCCGGTTTGTCCAATTTCTTTGCTGGTGGCAGCAGCTCCTCTTTGGTCAGACCAGCCAAACCTTTCTTGCCTTTGCTTCATTCTTCTCAGCCAGCTGTGAACACAGAGATTCCTTCATGAAATGCTGTATGAAGGCATGAGTTTATGTCTCATATACGGACTCGAAACATTAACTCTGTTTCTCTCTACACGGATGCTGTCAGACCTGCTGAATTTTTCCAGCATTTTCTGTTTTTATTTCACCACTGTACAATCGAGTGTATCTTTTATTGCCCAAATGTCTAGTTAAACAAAAACTTAGCCTGGAAATTAGAACACAGAATCCTTGCCCCATGTACCAGCTACCAAATTATCAATGGTTCAGCCACGAGCATTCTCTACTGTTCAAAGAAAGCAGGCTGAAAAGCACTCTGTTGACACCAGGACACAATTTCAGACCAACAACAGGTTAATTTTTTCATGAAGTATGTGAATGGAATGGAATTTTTCTAGTGAGAGCAATTAATTTTCCTGTGCCCTCAAATGTGAAAAACAATAGCCATTTACTAATTCTTTGAACTTAGCTCACTTCTTCTAACTTAGCTAATTTACAGCTTCTTACCACAGCTATGCCTGAGAGGGAGAGCTTCTCCTTAAATCTATGAGATGATGGGCTTGACCCACTAAGTTTACAATTCTTACTTGTCCTTTGATGTGTGCATGAGCCGGAGGAGGCTCCCAAATGTCTGTTCCAGCCAAGTCCTCAGCTATTGTGAATGGAATGAAATCCCACCTGGGCCCTTTAGGTGGCGCAAGGAATACGAGGAAGAAGTGGCCTGAAATATCTGAGACTATCACGAGCCTACTTTTGTCTTCTCATTAACCCTCTAATTCAGTGTGGTAGTTGACCTGATTTCAAGCTTATTATGGAGAAAAATCCTGAATTTAATCGTACAGAAATGTTACAAGTTAAAAAATTCAACTTGGGAATAATCCTAGCTGCTGCAGTAGACAAAACAGTCATGGAAAGAGATGCACAAGCTTCTTATTTGTCAATCAGTAAAGCAATTGAAGATCAACCAGTGTTTAAAGTAACATATTCTGCTAATGGGTATAATGCTCCCGTGTTCATCAATCCCATGGCAAATTGTATTGGTTATATTTCTGCTTTATATACATATTGGCCAGCATTTTCTGTTCGGCGTGTGGGGGTGGGTCCCGCACACCAACGCGTAAAGTGAAGTGCGGTGATGTCGGGCGTGCGTCCCGACATCGCCGCACGTCATTCCGATCTTTCATTTAGCAGGCGTGGACCAGAGTTGGCTGCATGCCCGCCGAACTGTCAAAGGCCTGTTAAGGCCATTAACACACCAATTAAACAATTTGACAGGGCTGCCTGTCCAACCTTAAGGTTGGTGGGCAGGTAAAAAGCCCAGGCGGCCTTCGCATTTTTCATGAAACCTCATCCACGTGAAGGGTTTATTAAATTGATAAATATTTATTTAACATTTGATAAACATGTCCCAGCTCATATGACGCTGTCACATGAGGGGACATGTGTAAATGAATTTTAACTTTTTTTATTCTGAAGCTTCACATTGAACTTAATCTCTCTGAGGCAGCTCTGTGCCTCAGGGAAATTTTTGCATTCTTGCGTGCATGCATGAAAGAGCACAGGCCCCGACTCTCCCTCCTCCCTCCCCCGCCCGCACAGGTAGCACTGAGCCTTAATTGGCCCGCCCACGTAAAATGGCGGTGTGCAGCCGATCATGGGCAGCGATCGGCTCCACGCCCGCGCCCACTCCCGACTGGCCCGCCTGACGGGGAGAAAATTTTCCCCATTCACGTGTGTGCATAATATACACACACCTAGAATTATTTAAGAACCAATTGGATGTTACAGTGGGGCAAGCTTAGGGCTATTCTGGATGGATGAACTAAGGCCCCTAATGGCCTTCCTCTTCCAGACTAATCGTGTGATCTTGAGTGTGTTATCCTCAAGAGGGAAATTGGTGAGTAAAAGAAGAGCTGTTGTGATCTGTAGCTGTGGTCACTTGAAATACTGAGGTAAAATGGCAAATGGGATGCATAATCAGAAAAGCCAAATTAATTTTTTGGAAAAGAAAAGATTGAGATTGTACAGGGCAAATATCTATATATGTATCGGTCTTGAATGTCACTGTGTGTCTTTTACACATTCGGGTCTTCTGTGGACATCATTTCTGGTTCAGTGGCATCAGTCGTTCCTGCAACTGGTCTAAGCATCTTACATTTGTAGGAGTTGACTCACACTGCCCAATAGCTACTTGTATATTAGCCTAACCTGGAGGGGAGTTGGAGAGGTGGTGTAACAATAGAACATTCATGCAATAATACAAAGTAAAGACCAAACTGCTCCTCTCCACATCAGCAGGATATCTTACCTGACAAACATGATCAGTTCTGATTATTTTCTTCTGCACGACAACCTTCTTGCAGCCTTTTGCTTTTTTTCTCCAAAAGTATACTTTATTCATAAAATTTATAAAAATACATTACAAAACATTTCAACTGAAAATTACAGAAAATGCCATAAAATTGGACTTGTCTCCGTACAGTATGTTCCACTCCTAGGTGCCTCTATACAACTGTATTTCTCCTGGTATTTACAATTTTTAGGTCAGTGGGCAGGTGTGATCAGCAGGCCTGGGATCGGTCAGGAAATGGACCACGATCGGCCCCCGACCACGATTTCATGCTGGCCGGCCGATTAACGGTCAACCAGCGTGAAGCGCGTGCTGAAACGCTCAGTACTGCCGGGGTGGGGGCAGGAGGAGGGTGAACGATGACATCAACATGGGCGTGGGCATGCGCTGAGAGAAAGCTCCCTGAAGGCAGAGAGCTACCTTGGGGAGCTGCAGACCTGAAAATGTTCCAATAAAGTTTTAAAAAGCAGAAAAAAATGTCCGAGCGTCACGATCAGGCACCTGAAAATATAGATGATAAAATTCTGTCCACAGATTTTTACTTTTATTTTGTTTCATTATGGAAGCCTCATCCCGCCCTTGGATGAGGTTTCATGAAAAATGTAAAGGCTGCCTGGCCAATTTGCCCGTCCACCAACCGCAAGGTTGGATGGGTGGTGAAAAATAGCAGACAATTGTGCTGTTAATGGGCTTAATTGCCCTCTTAATTGTCGGCGGGTGAGCTTCCAACTTTTACGTGTGCCGGCCGAGCGAAATATCGCGCGAGTGCGCAATGACATCAGGACGCTCGCCTATTATCATCTTGCGTGATTTCATGCCCACCCGATCAATGTAAAATTCAGCCCAATATATTTTCCATATCAGGCATACCTAATTACCTTGCAGCATTCAGTCTTAGATTCCTCTCCTTGCTGCCCTATCTCTCTCTGTTTTATCTCTAAGTTCACAGCCAGAAAAAGCCAGATCTACTTAGACTTTCCAATACAATGGGTTTGGGATATTTATTGATTACTGAGACAAGCTAACATGGCTTCTATTACTTACTATCAAGTCTATCAAGTAACAACATCATATTAGCATCTAAATTACCTATTGTCTCAAACACACTTTGAAAAAACCTGCGTATGAAATCAGTGGACTCTATAATGGCACCATTTAGAGGGAATTCTTCTTCCCTGCATACATCCAAGAGAACCTCCCGCTGCTGCAGCTTTTCTAATCGTTTGCATATTTGGGGTTCCCAAGCTCGACAGAGCATTGTAATTGTGGCCTTATAAATGTTGTATAGATGTTCAAAATTACCTCCTTCTCTGCCTGTAGATATAAAACCAAGATTCATTTGTCTTTTCTCATGACCTTGTATACTTACACTACCATCCCTGCACATCAAGATCCCTATAACCATTTGAACCTTTACTATTTATTTACAATGTTTTAAATTAAACTGGAATCTGCCACCTATGTGCTCTTACTGCTGGTCCATTTATGCCCACCTGCAATCATTCGGAATCCTTGTCAAAATTTCCCCTACCCTCAAAATGTTCCCATCAGAAGATTTCAATATTATTCCAGAACAATTATATATTGCTGAAAGAAGAGACTTTTTTTGTCAAAACTTTTCATCTTGCACTCATCAAGACAATTCACAAGAAAGTACCAATGTCAGGGGAAACAACATATTTATACTGTATGAGAAAACAGTGCTGATTGGTTGACAACTGGGCTCTGATTGGTAGAAGTGTTGCCATGGAGAAACACACCAGTTGATAGTGACTGACAGTTAACTGCCAAACATTGTTTGAAATTTAAACCACGCAGCTTGAGTCTGATTGGTCAAGACATTGCCCTGGGAAATGAACCAGCGAATGGCTGTCACTTAATTTGTTTAGCTGAAACAGGCACAATGTGTGTACATGTTCTTCCTGTCTGCAAACACAGCCCAGTGTATTAATATATGTAGCTTCCAATACATGCAAATGCACCACTGTGAGTCCATCTGACAATCTTAAATTAGTTGTCAGCGTAATTCTTAGCTCAGTAAGGATTATTTAGCAAATGCTGCCCAATCGCGGAATCACATCCGATGTTGGATACTGTGTTTTGAGTTTTGCAAGCACAGGCTGGTTGGGTACCTTGCCCAATGCGAGCAGCAGAAGGGACATGCTGTTTGACACGATCCACCAGTCTTTGTGACGCATGGCCTACATACCTCGCATCACACTGGCACTGAAATTCATACAACACATTATTCATTTGTGTGATAGGCAGAATGTGTTTTTGGCTTGACGGCAGCATCCTGTTAGTGGTGAATACCACTCATGTTGTTGCTGCATAGTAGTAGCATGAAAAGCAGTTGCTCAACTTTTGATGCTGAACAAGGGCACATCAAAGATATCCTGCAGGATAATGGCTACCCTGATCATATCATTTCACGCTTTATATCACACAAATTCTGAACAGGCCCAAAGCCATCACTTTCGCCTCTGAAAAATGCCCAGTGCACCTCAGGTTACTCTGGAAATGCAAGATAGCTCAAAAAATTGAGCAACAACTGAAGCTAGCTTTTTCACCCTGGTGTTTTGAGGGGAGATGGTGATGTAGTGGTAATGTCGCTGGACTAGTAATCCAGAGACCCAGGCTAATGCTCTGGGGACAAAGGTTCAAATCTCACATGGCAGCTGGTGGAATTTGAATTCAGTTAATAAAGCTGGAAGTGAAAGTTAATCTCAGTAACAGTGACCACGAAGCTATCATCGATTGTCATATAAAAAAAAAACCCATCAAGTTCACTAATGTCCTTTAAGGAAGGAAACCTGACATTCTTACCTGGTCTTGCCTACATGTGACTCCAGACCCACAGCAATGTGGTTGACTCTTACTGCCCTCTGAAATGTCAGTTCAAGGGCAATTAGGGATGGGCAACAAATGCTGCCCTTGCCAGCGACGCCCGCATCCCATGAAAGAATAAAGGAAAAAAATCCCCAACAGGTCCCTATGGAACACTAGTTTTCACTCTACAAAACTTCCCTTTACTTCTGCCCTTTGCTTTCTGCCCTCCAATTATCTATTATTCTTGAAAGCAAATCCCACAAACCTCTATCTGCCATTATCTTTGCTACAAGTTTTTAATGTGGAACATTAGCAAATGATTTTTGAAAATCCATGTGCCTGACTTGGAAGTGTTTGATGGATTGTGGTTGAAGCTTTACTCTGCACCAAACCTGTGTTATACCTGTCCCAGGAGTGTTTGATGGCACAGTGTGAAAGGAGCTTTATTTTGTATCTAACTGTATTGTAATTGCCCTGAAAGTGTTTAATGGGACAGTGAGAAAGGAGCTTTACACCGAATCCATGCTGTACCTGTCTGGGAGTGTTTGACAGGACAGCAAAGTTGGAGCTTTACCCTGTGTCTAACCCAGGCTGTTTGATTGGACAGAGGAGTTGGAGCGATGAGTGCTTGATGTGGCAGTATGGAGAGAGAGATGCTGACCCAGGGTGCCTGGAATGGGAGGCGCTCTGTTTAAAAAAAGTGACAGGAATCTGTGCAATGAGCACAATAGGTTCCCAGCCACTCGTATTCAGTAGTTGGAAAATCCAATCCATTTTATTATGCCATATTGCAATCTAGAATGAACATAGAAAGAAAGAACTTGCATTTATATAGCACCTTGCATGACCTCAGAGCACTTTACACCCAATGAAATACTCTTAAACTGTAGTAACACAGGAAACATTCAAGCAATGTTGCACAAACAACAATGTGATAATGACCAATATTTTTAGTGATGTTGGTTGAGGGATAAATATAGAGAACCCCCCCACTGTTCTTATTTGAAATAGTGTAATGGAATATTATATGTTCACTGGAGGACAGATGGTGCTTCAGTTTGAATCTCATCCAAAAGACTGGGACCTCCGATTCCCTCTGTTTTGCACTGGAGAATCAGCCTAAATTTTGTGCTCAAGTTGGACTTGCACCCATGATCTTGAGATGAAAATGCTACCCACTGAGCCACGGCTGGTACCTGTTTCGTGCACAAGGTAAATACTAGAAAGATGCTGGAATTCTGAAATATAACCAGAAGGTGCTGGAAATACTCAGCAGGTTTGACAGCATCGGTGGAAAGAGAAATTAGGTTACCCTTTCAGGTCGATGGTCTTTCATCAAGGACCTTTCACACGTTTCATATAACCTGTTTCACATTGTGGATTCTTGTCTGAATGTTTGTACCTGAATAAAATCACTTTCAAAGACGGCGGACTGAGCAAAGAGGTTGTATTCCCGGGATCGCAGGAGCTTATGTAGAGATCCACCTTCCACACCGAGCTGTGCAGGGCTGGGTCTTGGAGGTCCAGTACCAGAATCAATGGCTTGTGTTATACCTGTGAGGAAATCACGTCCGTATTGTGTCGACTGATCCATCTTTACTCCTTCTCTCCTCCCCTCTTGATTTTCAGGCCAATTCTCTTTCCAAGTTACTACTCTTCCGTCGTGCACCTGTTGGACTGGTTCTGCATGTAGGGTCCCATTTCAACTCTGCCGTCACTCCTGTAATTGACAGCTGAGGCTTGCACTTGCAAGGATTGCAGACACCAGGAATCAAAGACCTTCTGATTGGATCAGGCTATATCCAACTGGGACCAACTGCATATCAGTATGTGGTACCCAGATTGACTTAATTCATGAGACAACAGCAGATGGAGGTGTCATAATAGTTGTCAGGGAGTGCATCACTTTTACAGTGAGATCACAGACCTGAAGCAGAGTGAAAAACTTGAAACATAGAGCCTACTTCAGATAATGGTTTCCTTCAACTTTATCCAATTTTTTGCTGTTCTTTTCACTTTACATTAATTTCCTTCAGGTGACACGTCACTGATGCACTCAACTTCCATCCTTTTGGCATTGTAGTGCCTGAATCATTGTGTCTCTTCCATGCCCTGCAAATGGGGTAAAGAAAATCTTGGTTTTTTTTTTTCAATTCTTCAAAGCCACAATTTATTTATGCCTCACATAAATGTAATTTATTTTTGCTCTACCTTTGTCTATTTTTAATCTGTTGATATTCTGGGCCCCATTAGCTCCTCAATCTCAAGTAGAACTCTTCTGCTAAAGTTGTGTTGTAAAAAAGGAAAAAAACTTGCAATTACGCAAAAACGGCCTTTACACCCTCAACATCCCAAAGCATTTTACAGCCAATGATGTAGTTTTAATGTTGTAATGTAAGGAAATATGACAGACACTTTGTGCACAGCAAGGTTCCACAAACAGCAGGGCCAAATAATCTGTTTCAGTGATGTTGGTTGAGGGCAAATATTGGCCAGAAAACTGTGGAGAACTCTTCTGCTCTTCTTTGAATAATGCCATGGGATGTTTTTACCTGAGAGGGCAGATGGAGTTGAGGTTTAATGTCTCACCGGAAAGACACCTCTGACAGTGAAGCACTCCCTCAATATTTCATTCAGAGGGTTACTCTGGATGATGAGCTCAAGCATCTGGAGTGGGACTTGAACGCATAACCCTCAATGAGTCTGTAACCCATTGATCCGTGGCTGACACTAGAAAGGTGCATAATGGAAGCTTTCTTTTCTCTTTTGTATCTAATGTTTTTTTCTTACCCTGCCAACTCTTATAAGGGAAAAATAAATCTAAATAAGAACATAAGAACTAGGAGCAGGAGTAGGCAATTCAGCCCCTCAAGCCTGCCCCGCCATTCATTGCAATCATGGCTGATCTCATTTCAGCCTCAACTCCAATTTCCCGCCCTCTCCCCATAACCTTTCAACCTATTACTAATTAAAAATCTGTCTATCTCCTCCTTAAATTTATTCAGCGTCCCGGCATCCACTGCACTCTGAGGTAATGAATTCCACAGATTCGTGACCCTTTGAGAAACGTAATTCCTCCTCATCTCTGATTTAAATCTACCACCCCTTAGCCTAAAGCTATGGCCTCTCGTTCTCAAATGCCCCAGAAGAGGAAACATCCGCTCCACGTCTACTTTGTCTATCCCCTTTAGCATCTTATATACCTCAATTAGATCTCCTCTCATCCTTCTAAACTCTAGCGAGTATAGGCCTAAACTGCTCAATCTCTCCTCATCAGACAAGCCCCGCAACTCTGGAATCAATCTAGTGAACCTCCTCTGAACTGCCTCCAGTGCAACTACATCCTTCCTCAAGTAAGGGGACCAAAACTGTGCACAGTACTCCAGGTGCGGTCTCACCAATGCCGTGTACAGTTGCAACAACACTTCCCTATTTTTATACTCTATTCCTTTAGCAATAAATTCCAAAATTCCATTTGCCTTCCCTATTACCTGCTCTACCTGCATACTAGCTTTCAGCGATTCCTGCACAAGGACACCCAGATCCCTCTGCACTGAAGTATTCTGAAGTTTCTCTCCATTTAAATAATAAGTTGCCTTTTTATTCTTCCAACCAAAATGGATAACCTCACACTTATACGTTAAACTCCATCTGCCAAATTTTGGTCCATTCACCTAACCTGTCCATATCCATTTGTAAATTTCTTATTTCTTCATTGCAACTTACTTTCCCACCTATTTTGGTGTCATCTGCAAATTTAGCTATAGTACCTTCTATCCCTGAATCCATGTCATTAATATAGATTGTAAATAGTTGGGGCCCAAGGACCGAACCCTGTGGCACCCCACCATTTACAGCTTGCCATCCAGAAAAAGATCCATTTATCCCGACTCTCTGCTTTCTGTTGGTTAACCAATCCTCTATCCAAGCTAATATATTAGCTCTAACTCCGTGTGATCTTATCTTGTGTATTAATCTTTTTGTGCGGCACCTTATCAAAGGCCTTCTGGAAGTCCAGATATACTACATGGAATGTTTTATGTTCTGTTTACTCTTCCTTTTTTATGTCAATATTATTACTTTCCCTGTAGCCTGTGCTGCTTGTAAGTGCCACACATAAGAGATGTTAAAGTTTAATAGGAATTGTGAGCAATCCCACGGGTGATCTGCCAGTAATATATTAAGAATCTTGCATAAATGGTGTGAGACATAACTCATTTGGTACCATTCTCGCCTCTGAGTTAAAAGATCATGACTTCAAGTCCCAATCTAATGATTTGAGCACATAATCCAGACTGACAATCCAGTGCAGTACTGAGCAGGGCATTATGAGAGGTGCTGTATTAAAACTGATATTAAAACTGCCTGGCTAAAGTGGCCATTAACAGGACCAGGAAGAACATGATCAAGACTGCTTCTTTTCCCTGACTATGCCTGTACCTTGATGTCACTGGAGAGGAAAACATGCAGTTTCCACTGATACGCTTAAAGCCATATGTGACCAGAAGGACTGGAATGCATAATCGCACAGCCAACATTGTACTTTGGTAAAATTTTTTTTATTTTGGTTATAATTTGGATTTATTTTTTGTGCCGTTTAACATGGACACTTTATGTTAAATTGATGACACTATCACCTTAATCGGCAATTAAAAAGAGATGTTAAAACTAGATCATATCAGCCATCCTCAGTAGACATAAAAAATTCAATGGCACTATTTGATGAAGGACAGGGAAGCTGTCCCCAGTGTCCTGCAAATATCTATCCCTCTATTAACATGACTTAATCTGATTATCTGGTTATACTATTTCTGCGACTGTTTTGCAAATCAGTTGCCATGTTTCTAACATTGCAATCGTAACCACATTCGAAAGTACATCATTGGTTATAAAGCGTTTTGGGATGAATTGAGATCATCAAAGGCACATCTCCAGCAATACTGAAGAAGTTCAACACCATCAGGACAAGGCAACCCGCTTGCTTTGCACCCCATCCCCCACCTTAAACATTCATTTCCTCCACTACCACCACACAATGGCAGCAGTGTGTATAGGGTTGCCAACCCACCCAGATTGGCTGAGAGTCCACCAGAATCGGCATCTATCTCCCAGTAACTAATGAAAGCAATCAGGGAGATTTTAATAAGATATTTTAAGAAAATAGATTAAAGTGGCTTTTTGGATCGTTACACCAACTGGTAAGTTAGTTTCCCCCTAAGGTTTCTTGTATCTGTGAGACCAAAGAACTGCACTCGTTTCCACGAAGGGCAACTGTGAAGGAGGCTTGCTGTGGGTTCAGGGAAGTTTTAACTCAGTATTGAGTTTCTCTAAAGTGAGTTTCAGTCAGGTGAGAGGGGGAGTTGGGAGCAGTAAGTATTGGTGAGCTCACAACGTTCAGCTCAGTGCCGCCATGCGACTTGTACCGATTCATGGTCACACCAAACCGGATGTGCTTCGTTGTCATTTGCCACTGGCTTACAGCTGAGGATATTTGTTTTCACAAAGCTTTTATTTTTTTTAAAAACCTGGTAGATTCTTCCACCCGCCAGTATGTCGGTAAACAGCAATGGGATGCAGTCTGGTTTCTGTGGCGACGTGGCTTTTCAACAGTTTGAAAGTGACACGTTGTGATCAACAGGCCTGATGACCAATAGTAGAAGCCTGGGGGAGGGGAAATTGAAGGTCATGTGATGACACCTTCCACAATATGTGCAGCCAGAGTTGGCAACCCTAAGTGTGTACCATCTATAAGATGCACAGTAGCAACTTGCCAAGGTTCCTTCAACAGCATTTTCTAGATCTGCGACCTCCAGAAGGATAAAGGCAGCTGATGCATGGGAACACCACCACCTGCAAGTTCCCCTCCAAGCAGTGCAACATCCTAACTTGGAACGATATCACTGTTCCTTCAATGTCGTTAGGTCAAAATCCTGGAACTCCCTTCCTAACAGCATTGTGGCTGTTTTACACACACCACATGGACTGCAGCAGTTCAGAAAGAACAAGGACAATTAAGGATGGTGAATAAATGATAGCCTTTCTAGAACGAAGCCCACATCCTATGAATAAAAAATCGTAGGTTGCAATTAAAATGTTACAATGTGATGCCAGAAAAGTTGAGATTTCTCAACACAAGTAGAAATGTGAGAATCTCAGTGATAATTAATGAGAAATCTTCAGTCGAACAATAAACCAGAGAAGAAATCTGTAAGATGGGAATAGGAACGTTTCTCTCCACCCGGACCGTTTGCTGCGGCTGTTTTGCTCCGGTCGGAGCGGTTGGACAGCAGCACATAAAAATGGCCACGCCCATGGGAGAGCAGCTGCCAGCGGTTCGGGGCCGTTTGACGACTCTGTTCGTGAGGAATCTCCCCGCATTTGCGGTCGGCGAGCGGCTGGAGGAGATTTACAGCGAGCTAGGGCCGGTGAAACACTGCTTCGTGGTGAAGGAGAAAGGTGAGGAGAGAAAGGCACACGTGGTGGAGGAGCAGCACGCTGGTGAGAGACGATGTGTTTCTCTCCGGCTGCTTTACCTGCAGCGGATGGTGTTTCATCGACCACTGGTTCAGGCTGGACCCACTTGTATGATCTTGATATCCTATTCTACCACCTAGCCCCCAGCCCCGCAGACTACTTACCAGGCCTGCCTGCCTCTTCTAGCTCGCCTGTTGCTGAAACTTCATCGTTTCCTGAATTAATTGGGAGGTGAAATTGGCCTTTGCCGGTAGCTCCAAACAGGCTTATAAAATCAGAGAATGACTACAGCACAGAAAAGGAGGCCGTTTGGCCAGTCATGTCTATGCCGGCACTCGGCAAGAGCAACCTAACTAGTCCTACTTCCCCCCCCTTTTCCCTAGCCCAAGCCACAACTGAATCTGTCTCCACCACACTCTCACACAGTGCATCCCAAATCCTAACCACTATCAGCATTTAAAAAAAAATTGTTCCTCATGTCACTGATGGATCTTTTGCTAATCATCTTCAGTTGGTTTCCCCTGGTTCTCAACTATCTATTGTGGGAGCAGTTTCTCTCTTTACCAGCTCCCTCATGATTTTGAACATCTCTATCAAGTCTCTTCTCAACTTTCTTCAATATAAAACAAGAGGTACAATTCATAAGGGGGTGCAGGAACAGAGGAACCTGGGGGGCTGTTATGATATTGTAGGTGGTATTTGCCAGGCTGACCAAATCCCAAAGGGAAACTTGGATTTTGCAATTTATATTTATTACGAGAAGGTTTGTGCACTGAAGTCAGAAGGAGTCCAGTACCATCTTTAAAGATTTTAAAGAGTAAATTAGAACATTGATTAACAAAGGAAAAGAAAACTTAAACACATACAAGACTACAGCTACAGTTATATTTAGCTGGAAAGCAGTTCTCAACATTTCTACTTAACTAGACTCCCAACTACACACCCCTTTCAGGCAACAGTCCAAAATATATTCTTAATCTATAAACCATCCAGCAAGATTACCACAAGCACCCACTGTTTCTATAAGGGAGATATTTCACAGCTGCTTTCTCACTGTATCACAGTGTCTTTACGGTGCAGAAGGAGGCCATTCAGCCCATTGGGTCTGCACTGGCTCTCTGAAAGAACATTCCACCTAGTCCCAGTCCCCTGCCTTATTCCCGTAACCTTGCACGTTCACTCTTTTCAGGTAGCAATTCAATTCCCTTTTGAATACCTCGGTCAGACCTGCCTCCGCCACCCTTTCAGGAAGTTTGTTCCAAACTCCAACCACCCTCTGGATGAAAAAAAATTTCCTGTCATCACATTTACTCCTTTTGCCAATTATTTTGAATTTTTTTCCCAAGTTCTTAATGTTCTCCTGAGTGAGAACAGTTTCTCACTACTCTGTCCATACCCCTCAAGATCTGGAATACCTCTATCAAGTCTCCTCTCAGCTACCTTCTCTCCAAGGAAAACAGCCCCAACCTCTTCAATCTATCCTCATAGCTACAGTTCTTCATCCTGGGAATCATTCTTGTGAATCTCCTCTGTACTCTCTCCAATGCCTTCACATCCTTCCTCAAGTATGGCACCCAGAACTGGACACAGTACTCCAGATGAGGCCTAACTAGTGTCTTATACAAGTTCAACATGACCTCCTTACTCTTGTACTCAATGCCCCTATTAATAAAGCCTAAGATACTATATGCTTTATTAATTGCTCTCAACATGCCCTGCCACCTTCAGTGACCTATGTACATAAACACCAAGGTCCCTCTGTTCCTGCACCTCCTTTAGAGGCTCTCCCTTTATTTGATACTGTCTCACCACATCTTTTCTGCCAAAACGAATCACCTCGCACTTCTCTACATTGAACTTCATCTGCCACATGTCTGCCCTATCCACCAATATATCTATGTCCTTTTGAAGTTCAAGACCCTCTCACTCGACAGCAAAACTCCAAAGGCTTTTAACACAACGTTGGTTACTGGAACACTAGGCTTCTCTAGGGAGGCTAGAGGCTTTTCCCACAAGTCTATTTCACACAGTGCACCTTTCAAGATCTCACAGGCCGTACCCCATACAGCTTTCCATCCTTCTTTAAATGTATTTTCTCCCTTTTTGATCTGTAAATCCCATTGTTTCCACCTGTCTTTGGAATTTACTTTTCCCATATAAAAATCTTTTATGTTGCCATTATGGCCAGCACTTTTGGGAAAAATAAACTTAATAACTTTGCCTTATTTATCTTGCCAGTTGTAAGCATTTTACCATGTCCCTTTGAAAAGCCAACAACCACTCATCTAAAAGTGCAAATTCCCCTTTACTTGGCTTATCCATTAGCATTTCAAATACCTGTTTTTTACACTTAACCCCTTTGAAGATTCAAACCTTGCAGTGGAACAGTCTGTAGTTTACTTAAATTATTCTTACACACACACACACAAACATAAGCCTGCTTTAAAGTATCCCACAGTAATATCAGGAAAAATATGATAGTTCCTTTACGGTGTCAATGTGCATAGATCATTGAAAGTGGTAGGACAGGTGGACAGGAGAGAGCAGTTAATAAAGCATACCGTATCCTGGGCTTTATTAATAGGGGCATAGTATACATGAGCAAGGAGGTTATGCTGAGCTTATATAAGACACACGTTAGACCTCAGCTCGAGTATTGTATTCGGTTCTGGGCACCATGCTATAGGAAGGGTGCGAACGCATTGGAGAGAGTGCAGAAGAGGTTTATAAGAATGGTTCCAGGGATGAGAAACTTCAGTTATGAAGATAGATTGGAGAAGTTGGGGCTGTCCTCCTTAGACAGGAGAAGGCTAAGAGGAGACTTGATAGAGGTGCTCAAAATCATGAGGGGGCAGGATAGAGTAGATAGAGAGAAACTTCCCTCGTAAAAGGATCGAGAACGAGAGATTTAAAGTGATTTGCAAAAGAAGCAAATGTGATGTGAGAAAAACAACTCTCAGCGAGTGGTTCAAGTCTGGAATGTGCAGCCTGGAAGAGTGGTGGAGGCATGTTCAATCGAGGAATTCAAGAGGGCATTAGATGATTGTTTGATTAGAAACAATTTGCAAGGGTATGGGGAAAAGGCAGGAGAATGGCACTGAGCCATAATGCTCTTTTGGAGAGCTGGTGCAGACATGATTGGCCGAATGGCCGCCTCCTGTGTTGTAACAATTCTGAGATTCTTTTCTCTGAGGAGAACAAGCCCAGCTTCTTCAATCTATCCATGTAACTGAAGTCCTTCATCACTGGAACCATTCTTGTAAATCTATTCTGCACCCTCTCTGCAGCCTTCACATTTCTTTCTAAAGTTCAGTGCCAAAATTGGACAAAATACTCCAGTTAGGATTGAACCAGTGTTTTATGAAGGTTTATCATAACTTCCTTGCAATTGCACTCCATGCCTCAATTTATGAAGCCCAGGATCCCATATGCCTTTTTAACTTCTTTTTCAACCTGCCTTCTGCAACAATTTGTGCACCTATACTCCTAGGTCTCCCTGTTCTTGCACTCCCTTTAGAATTGTACATTTTATTTTGCCACTCCTCATTCTTCCTACCAAGATGTATCACTTGACAATTCTCTGCATAAATTTCATCAGTCACATGTCAACCCAAATTAGCAATCCGTCTGATTTCTCTTGAAGTCTTTAACTATTTTCCTTATCAATTCATAATACTTGAGTTTTGTGTCATGAGCAAATTTTGAAATTGTGCCCTGTGCACCCAAGTCTAGATCATTAATTTATATCAAGAAAAGTAGTGGTCCTAGTACCAACCCCAGGAAACACCATTGTATACCTTCCTCCAGTCCGAGAAACAACAGTTCACCACTACTTTGTTGCCCATCATTAACTTTGTATCCATGCTGCTGTTCTTTTGATTTCATGGGCTTCGGTTTTACTGGCAAGCCTATTATGTGGCACTTTATCAACTGCCTTTTGGAAGTCCACATACGCCACAGTAACTGAATTAGCCTCATCAACTCTGTTATCTCATCAAAACCTTGATAAAGTTAGTTGAACACGATTTGCCTTTAACAAATCTGTGCTGGCTTTCCTTAATTAATCCCCACTTGTCCAAGTGACTGTTAATTTTGTCTTGGATTATCGTTTCTAAAATCTAACCACTGAGGTTAAACCAACCGACCTGTAGTTGCTGGGTTTATCCATAAACCTTTGTTCAAAAAAAGCGCAACATTTGCAATTCTCCAATCCTCTGGCACCACTCCCATATTTAAGGAGAATTGGGAGATTCTGGCTCATGACTTTTCAATTTCCACCCTTACTTCCCTCAGCATCCATGGACGCACCCCATCCGGTCCTGCTGACTCATTAACTTGCAGTACAGTCAGCTTTTCTAATACAATCTCTTTAATCAACTTTTAGCCTATCCAATATCTTGAACATCACCTCTTTCTCTCCGACTTAGGCAGCATCTTCCTTGGTAAGGACAGATGCAAAGTACTCATTTACTAGCTCAGCCATGCCCTCTGCCTCTGAGTGGATCACCTTTTTGGTTCCTCATTATCCCCACACACCCTCTTGCTACCCTTTCAAAATCTATATGCCTATAGAAGACTTTTGGATTCTGTTTGATGTTCGTTGCCAGTCTCTTATGTTCTCTCTTTGTCTTCAGTTTCCTTTTTCACTTCTTTGAGCTTTCTATATTCAGTCTAGTTCTCCCCTGTATTATCAACCTGATATTTGTCATGTGCCGTGTTGTCAACCTGACATCGGTCATACCCTGTTAACGAATCATTGCATAGAATTTACAGTACAGAAGCAGGCCATTCAGCCCAACTTGTCTGTGCTGGTTTTGATGCTCCACATGACCATCCTCTCATCCTCCTACATCTTGATCAGCTGACCCTTTTCCACCAAGCCTGATTTTCATTTGCAATGTTTAAGGGTATTGGGCTCATCCACAACAAGCCTTTTATCGGCAATAGCTTGGACAATTGTAAATAAAAGCACATGTTCTGTGCACAACAGAATCCTACAAACAACAGTGAAATGATTGACCAATTCATCTGTTTTGACTGAGGGTTGAATGTTGGCCAGAGACCAGAATAATGTCCCTGACCTTCAAAGAGTACCAGAGAATCTTTTAAGATTTACTTGAACAGGCAGATGGGGGCTGGGTTTATTAATTGCTGGAATTGCGCACCTGATGTGAATTGGATTTTTTACCTCACCCTTCACGATAGACATGTGGCAAATTGCTGGAAATGTGAATTGATAATGGTGCGGTGATGTTAGAGTCACAACTGGGGCCTCAATTGTGTCCAATTGTCTACCTCCTTCACCAAGGAAAGTTAATCTTGGGGAAAGAAACAGAGTGAATGATGTAGGGAATGGGTTGGATTAGAGTGAAATTGGATACAGAAGGAAAGCAAAGGTGGATTAAGAGAGAAAAAAACAAAGGAAAAGTAAGTAAGCGTTTCTCTACCTGCTGGAGTGATACTCCATAGTTTCATTTGTTGCCTATATGGGCCTTTAAGGTTGAGTTTTATGTCAGGATCACAAATCACATCAATAACTGAGTACTTATAACATGGATTTCTGTGGAATTAATTTGCATTAACTTTGCAAATCCAGCAATCTCGTGATGCACAATGAGGAGACTCACGGTGAGATGGTGATTTTTTCGGCCCCTGTCACGTTTAATAGAGTGGTGCAAATCCTCTAGTAATCAGTGGTGACTGGAACTTGAGGCACATTTCTTCCTTGCCGCAATTTATTTTTATTCTTTCATGGGTTGTGAGCATTGTTAGCAAGGCCAGTTTTTGATCCATTGACAGTGAAAGAATAGCGATACAGTTCAGAGTCATGATGGTGTGTGACTTGGAGAGGAACTTGCACGTGGTGGTGTTCCCATGTGCTGGCTGCCCTTGCTCTTCTAGGTGGTGGAGGTTGAGGGTTTGGAAGGTGGGTTTAAACTCACTACTAATGATGGGTGCCATGAACTCGCCATTATTTCCCCAGCAATTTTCCGGCCAGTGTCACATACTAAGGCCAACATCTGTGACAATGCAGCACTCCTTCAATACTGCAATGGATTGCCTTCTAGCATTAGGTGCTTACATCCTGAATGGGGATCGAACTCACAACCTTCTGACATAAGCGAGCGCTACTGACAAAGCCAAGTTGACACGATGTAACTAAAACTGCCCTCCTTCAATTTCCAGCGCAATGTTATTGAGTAGAATGCTGCTGGATGAGTGCATGTAGCAATGCTGTCATTCATTTGAGCAGAATTTGTGAAAAGCGGTGACTTAACTTCACCTTTCTTTTACCTCAGGGAGTCAGACTTGTCGTGGTTTTGGGTACGTGACGTTTTCCCTTCCAGAAGACGCACAGAAAGCTCTGAAAGAGGTGAAATTCTATGATGGCCAGAAACTCTCTGCTTCTCTCGCCAAGAAGAAACTTTTGGGAAAGAAAGAGGGTGAGTATTCCAGTGGCCTGAGCAGAGGGCAATGTCTATTCCTCCATTTGGGCTGCTGCTCAGTTAGGGAAGATTTGTATAGGCTTTAAATTCAAGCTGCGGGTAACCTGTGACGCAGTGGATCAGAAATTGACTTTTCACCTCTAGGACTTGGGTCCAAATCTGACTTATATAATTGAGCTGAAAGTCTTCCCTGTCTGCTGAATGACGCCTACATGAAATATATTTCTCAGTCTAAATCCACTTTCTAGTTAGCATGGACCCACAGCATAAATCAGCCTGTAATGTGGCACTGAACTAACAATCTCATTCAGGTCTATGTTGGAAATGGAGAAATGTCATTCTAGGCAGTCTGAGTGCTCTTTGTGAGATTAGAATCATAGAGAATGGAACAGCACAGAGATGGGTACATTGGTCCGTCAGAGCTAAGCCAGTCTTTCTGCATTTGCAGATGGTGCTGAAGCATATGGTTGGGCTCCAGTAAAGGAAGCTTTACTGTGCGTTCAACCTGTGCCATTCTGGAAGTGCCTGAAAGGTAGATGTTCAGTTTCCACGTCTAGATGCCACTTACACACTGAGCATACAAGGAGTGATATTCCACAAGATTCCAACCTCCCGTAGAACCTTACAGACCAGTAAACTCCAAGGACTGATTCATGGGCTGTACTCCCATTAGCTGACCTGAGCTGAGAAGTACTTGGGCTGTTACCATTGTCCTTAGTAGCACCTGGGCTAGGGAGAGGAAGCACAGTGATTGTTCCTACTGCTGGTTAATTATTGATTCCCCTTGCTGCCAATTGTGTGTGAATGTGCCAAGGTTCACACATGATCACTGGGTGAGAACAGGATCAAGCTAGATTGTTGTGTTCTCATGGTTGAATGGCCTGTTGACGCTTGCTGACATAGTATCAGCTGATCTGGTGGAATTATAATCCAGCAAGAATCAGCAACCTTCAGTTGAGTGCAGAGGAAAAGGATACACCATGTGCACCTATGTAAGCTAGTCCCTAACCGTGAACTTTTTTATATAGCACCAGTGCCTCGCACCCTAAAGAGAAAACAGTTTTGAATTCATGAGCTTGTTGAGTCTTTTCTCTGGGCTGCTGCATTACTGCTGAAACCCAATGACAACAATAGATAGTGACCAACTGGGGCCAGGAGATCTTCAGCTAATCCAATTGTCCTGGCAGGTTGGAGCTCGGCACAGTGAAGTCCAACTTCGCAACTCTGCAGTGACCCAGTCAGAGCCCCAGTTACTTCAGATGAGCTTCTGAATGCAGTTACCAGCTAAACTGAACTTTGCACAAGCAATAGTCTGCTATAGGAAACTGCAAATCCACAGAATTTGTAGCTTGGAACAAGCTTTTGGACTATGGCTTCTGATGTCTTCTTTTGGGAACATTCATTCAACGTTACAGTAAAAAGTATTTAGAAATAAATTTTCCTGCATGCTATTACTCCCCTTGTCTTAATGTGAAACAATTTTCATTTCAACTTTTGGAGTGTGTTTGAACAATATTCTTTCACCTTCAAGGGCTAGGTTCATATCTAGCCCGGAACGTAGGAACGAGAATCTCTTGTTCCATTGACTCTGTTGAAGGGTCATGAGGACTCGAAATGTCAACTGTTCTCTTCTCCGCGATGCTGCCAGACCTGCTGAGTTTTTCCAGGTATTTCTGTTTCTGTTTTTGTTTTGGATTTCCAGCATCCGCAGTTTTTTGTTTATATCCATTGACTCTGTGTCCTATATGAGCTTGAGGTCAGTCTCTAACCAGTTCTCGTAGAAAATGAGTTCATTGCACAAAACTACCCCAATATTTGACACAAATCTCAGGTTTCACTCACAGTAAGATAGAAATGAAGACAGGTGCAGAGCAAGAATTCCCTCTGGTGGGGTTAAGGTGCATTGTTGACTTATGGAGGAAGCTTTATTTTGTACCTAATCTACCCATTGTACCTGCCCAAGGGGTGTTATGTTACTAGTGATAGTAAAAAGTAGAGAACGTGCTGCATTGCCCTGTGCTGACATCTTTCCTGGTCTGGTGGAAAGCGCATTGCTTCCTAAACCTTTTTTCATGAATTCAGGAGCAATTAATAATTTTATATTGCAGCCCCCAAGGAAGCTCCTAAAGTGAATACTAAACAGCAAACGCTGAAGAAGTCGCAGAGGAAAGCAAGACTGATTGTTCGAAACCTGAGCTTTAAGGTACTGAGTAACTATTCATTCAAGGGACAACTCATGGTCTCAATATCAATTGTAGTATTAGTCAACCAGCTCTAATGTCCCTCAACCAGTTTCTATGTCTACATATGGGATAGTTGGATTTTAAAATTTTATCTCATTTCCTGGATAGTCATTTCACTTAAAATAAAACTCCTCAGAAACTGGTTGCTGCAGTCTGTTAGTGCTGTGCATGAAAGTTTTGTCTTTGGCACCTATTAAGAGTCCAACAATAAATGTCTCTGGGGTCACCCTTGAGCCAGCTCTTCAGTGTGAATCTACAACATGAAGTTGCCTGTAATGCAGAGCAGTGGTGATATTGAATTGACAGATGAGTTTGAGATTATTCCACAAGTGATTCACTTTGTGGGTCAGAAGTCTGCTGATGGTGTGGTGAATGCAAACATTGAATCAATGTCATTAAGAATTGGTGGAGACGTAGGAATGGAGAAGCAGGAGTAGGCCATCATGCCCTTCACACCGCCTCTGCTATTCAATAAAATCATGGCTGACCTGATTGTGGTCTCAACTCCACTTTCCTGTTTGCTCCCTGTCCCCCTCCCCCCAATAATCCTTGACTCCCTTGTCGATCAAAGGTCTATATAACTCAGCTTTGAATAAATTCAATGACCCAGCCTCCTCTGCTTTCTGTGAGAAGAAATTCCCCCTCATTTCTGTCTTAAAAGGGAGACCTCGTATTTTTAAACTGTGTACCCTAGTTCTACTCTCTCCCACAAGAGGAAACATCCTCCTGGTATCCACCCTATCAAGCCCCCTCAGGACTTTGTGTTTCAACAAGACCACCTTTCATTCTTCTAAACTCCAATGTGTATAGGCCCAATCTGTTCAACCTTACTTCATAAGATAAACCCTTCATCCCAGGAATAAGTTGAGTGAGAGAGACTTTCTCCACTAGCTGGAGTCATAGCTAGCACAAAGGAAGATGGTTGTGGCTGTTGATCCAGCCATCTTAGCTCCAGGACATTGCCACGAGCTACTCCTGCAGCAATGACCTGGACCGAGCCATCCTCAGTTGCATCATCAATGATCTTCCTTCCATCATAAGGTCAAGTGGGAATGCTCGCTGATGATTGCATAGTGCTCAGTCTCATTCGTAACTTCTTAAATAATGACAGTCCATGTCCATACGTATCAAGACTTGGACAATATTAAGGCTCAGGCTAATAAGTGACAAGTAACACTCATGCCATACAATGCCCTTCTCCATTAAGAGAGAATCTAACCACATCCCCATGACATTCAATGACATTATCATCACTGAATCCCTCTCCATCAACACCCTGGGGGCTATCACTGACCAGAAATTTAACTGGACCATATAAATACTGTGGCTACAATGGCAGGGACTTCTGCAACAAGTAGCTCATGACTCCCCAACATCATCTACAAGGTCAAGTCAAGAATATGATTGAACACTCTCCAATTGCCTGGGTGAGTGCCGCTCCAAAGGAACTCAAACTCTCTCACCACCCAGGGCAAAGCAACCTGCCTGATTGGCAGCCTATCCACCACCTAAAACATATACCCTCTCCATCAACAATGCACCATGGCAGCAATATGTACCATATGCAAAATGTAGTCCAGCAAAACACCTTGCCTCCTTCGACAGCATCTTCCAAACCTGTGACCTCTACCACCTTGAAGAACAAGGGCAGCAGGCTAAAGGGAACACCACCACTTGCAAGTTCCTCTCCAAGTCTCTCACCATTCTTGCACGCAAATATATTGCTGTTCCTTTGCTGTCATTGGATCGACATCCTGGAACTCTCTCCCTAACAGTACTATGTATGTACTTACACCATAAGGACTGCAGAGTTTCAAGAAAGTGACTCACCACCACCTTCTCGAGGGAAGTTAGGGATGGGCAATAAATGCCAGCGATGCCGTGAAATACTATTTTAAAAAATAAGTAAATGCTGAAACCGCTCAGCGGGTCTTGCAGCATCTGCACTGTAACCTAGTCTTTGGGTTGTGTTCAACTTGAGAGGCAACAGAAACTGCATCATCGTTGGCTCCTGGGGCAACAGCTGAGGGCAAGTTTGCAATTTTCTCCACATCCTGTGACCCCATTGTGTGGGGCTTTGCTGTGCCCCCTGTGACTCCTATGCCATGGAGATGGAGTAGGTGGTCTTTATGATGTGAAGGATGTGGGGTTGGAAACTTAGCTCAGAGGTAAATTGGTCTGCAAGGTTACACACAAACATATGAATTAGGAGTAGGCCACTCAGCCCTTTGAGCCTGCTCTGCCAATCAATAAGATCACAGCTAATCTGATTGTAACCTCAACCCCACATTTCTGCCTACCCCCGATAACCTTTCACCTGCTTGTTAATCAAGAATCTATCTAGCTCTGCCTTAAAAATATTCAAAGCCTCTGCTTCCACCACCTTTTGAGGAAGAGAGTTCCAAAGACACACTATCCTCTTAGAGAAAAAATATCTCATCATTGCCTTAAATAAGCAACTCCTTATTTTGAAACAGTGACCCCTAGTTCTAGATTCTCCCACAAGAGGAAATATCTCCTCCACAGCCACCCTGTCAAGACCCCTCAGGATCTTAAAGGTTTCAATCAAGTCACCTCTTACCCTTCTAAATTCCAGTGGATACAAGCCTAACCTGTCTAACCTATCCTTATAAAACAACATGCCCGTTCCTGTTATTAGTCTAGTAAACCTTCTCTGAACTGATTCTAACGTATTTACATCTTTCCTTTAAATAAGGAGACCAGTACTGTACGCTACTCCAGATGTGGTCTCACCAGTGCTCTGTACAACTGAAACAACCTCCCTACCTTTGTAATTAATTTCCTTCACAATAAATTATAACATTCTAATAGCTTTCCTAATTACTTGCTGCAGTTGCGTAGTAGCATTTTGTGATTCATGCACGATGACACCCAGATCCCTCTGAATCTCAGAACTCTGCAATCTCTCACTATTTAGATAATCTTTTTTTATTCTTCCTGCCAAAATGAACAATTTTACATTTGCCCACGTTATACAACATTTGCCAGATCTTTGTCCACTCACTTACCGTATCTCTGTTACTTTGTAGCTTCCTTGTGCCCTCTTCACAATTTACTTTACTACCTACTTTTGTGTCGTCAGCAAATTTAGGAACCGTTCCTTTGGTCCCTTCATCCAAGTAATTTATATAAATTGTAAAAAGTTGCGGTGCCAGCACTGATCCCTGTGGCATGCCATTCATCACATCCTGCCAACCAGAAATAGACCCATTTATGCGTGCTCTCTGTTTCCTGTTAGCTAGCCAATCTTCTGTCCATGCCAATGTGTCACCTCCTTCACCATGAGCTTTTTTTTGGGCAGGCAGTAAAGGTGATGGTTTTGGTTTTCCTAATGTTTAAGTGAAGATAATTGCCTTTCATCCAGGACTGGATATCTGGCAACACAGAGGTGATGGAGGAGAATGGTGTGTGGTCAACCTTGCCAAAGACTTCAGAGAGGATGAGCAGGGGTAATGCAACATAATCACAGTAACAGAAAATATGACTTGTGACATTTGATTAAGTCTGTTTCAGTGCTGAACCTGATGGAGTGATTCAAACAAGGAACTGTGGGGAAGGTGGGCAAGGATTAGGGAGAGGAAAGGGAGCTTCGAAATGGGGTGGCAACATAACATAAATAGGTGTAGGCTGTACAGTAATTTGCAAGAACAGAGGATTTGAGCATAAGATTTTTGGAGGAATGTGGTGATTCCCACGTTATTTCAGAAGGAGTATTGAAGGTATTATTGGATTGTTCATCTCAATGTCTCCAAGCGCCCCTGCCCAAATACTTACCCCCTTTCGAGCCTGGCAATTGCCCTCAGAACTGTAACTGTTGCTCTGATAGGGGTTTCTCTTTTTCAGTGTTCAGAAGATGACCTGAAGACTATTTTCTCACGGTATGGCACTGTGTTGGAGGTTCACATCCCTACAAAAGAAGGTTAGTGTCCAGAGGGGGAACCGTCTACTTCAGGAGATTCGACACTGATCTCTTAGTTTTGGTGCCAGACTGGACTGGGATATTTGTCAAGGATGTGCAGCTTTCCAGTCAGTTTGAAGATATACAGACAAGTAAACAAGGAGAAACATGAGAGAAGTTACTAAAAAAAGGTGGAGAACTTGCTCAAAATAATATTGCTATGAGAACTAAAAGGAGTTAATTGTTTTTTATATAAAAGGATGGAAGATTATAAAAGAGACAAGGGAAGCGGAAGCAATTGGTAGCTCTTTGAAAAAGCCAGCACAGGCCTATTGACCCATTTAGCCTCCTTTTGTTCTCCTCATTCCATAACACTATATCGTAGTGTACAGTGTAGTATTCTGCTGCTGTGGGAGATCTGTGCCCTTTAATTCCATAAAGTCTAGTTCTTGCTAAGTAAACAGTGGTTAAAGATAGCCAGAGTTCAATTGCACCTCCATTGCAGCTCAGATCCCAGCTTAAAGTCCCTGCCTTTTATTTTGAAGTATGATTCCTGAGGTTAATCAGAGGTTACAGACATTCTGGGGATTCCCTCCTCCAATGTGGGATAAGCTGATAGGAGGGGACCATGTGGTAAAGTGGTAGTTTGTGAGGCGGCACACAGGCCAGTGATAAAATGGCGGGTGGTGGACAGGGAAAACTGTTGAATCTCCATGGTAAACTAGGTTTGGAATAGTAGGCTGGCAGTAAACTGTTGACGCGGGTGCTAAGCTAATTGATGGTGGGCAGGGCATACTGGAAGCTCACCAACTTGGAGTTGGGTAATCAGATGGTGTGGCTTGCAGTAGCATTTTAAAAGGGAGATGTATGTTTCAATGGGAACAGCAGAAAACAATATCATGGAGCAGTATGAGGAGCAGAAAGCAATATTATGGAGTGGTATGAGGACAGAACCTATAGCAGTAACTATATAAGCTTTCAAATTTATTTAGGTGGAAAATTCACAAATAACTGTCAGGAAAAATGTCTCCAGAATCACCAGCCAGCTTTACCTGACTGCATTTGGAGACCCCTGTTAAGTATGGCTGGCAATGGCCGTCCCTGTCTTTTATCGGCCATGGTTGGTGGTGCAGGAACCAACAGGTCTGCAGAGGTGAAAATGATGCTGCGGTGACAATGGGGGTCTGGGAGGGAGAGGGAGGGAAGGAAGGTGGTGGTGGTGGGGGGTCCAAAATTATGTCATCTGACCACTATTTCCAAGCATGCATGAGGCTGCCTGTTTTCCATAGCTCTGATCACCAATTTTCAAGGTGCATGAAAATTGGAACAGGCACCAAAGATTTGTGAAGCTCCTGGACCTGACCAGCAGCTATGCTTTGGTTCTGTCAGCATGCCAGTTCTGAGTGCAAAGGTGGGATGGTGGTGAACCAAAAAATGGCTTTCTATTTCTCTTTTGTCAATGGCTGTTTATTTCTCCTGTGTCGGAAGTCACAGCTGCTCTGACTCCTGTATGAATTGGCTAAGTGAATTCCTCTGTACGTCCCAAATGTGTGGTTTTCTTTAAGTATGACAGCCGCAGTTTGGTGAGAAGGTGCACAGATGCTTTCTCTCCATTAATGAGATATTATGTTTGATATGATTTTTGCAATTCAGGCTTCGCATTTCTGAATGTTTTACATGTTTCCTTTTCTCTATTTCAGATGGTAAGATGCGAGGATTTGCATTTGTTCAGCTCAGGAACCTTCTGGAGGCTGGGAAAGCCTTGAAGGGAATGAACCTGAAGGAGATTAAGGGTAATGAGAGAATTCAGCAGTGGAGGTGGGAGTTGGAGGGTGTAATGTGTGGGAGCATTGTGGGTGTCACAGATGGGAGGTTGTGCATTGAGGGGGGAAGGGGGTGGGAGTCGATTGTTTCTGATGTCCTTGTTATTCATTCAGGTCGTCCTGTGGCAGTGGACTGGGCAGTGGCGAAGGACAAGTACAGAGCAACAGTGAATCTCAAGAGTGCAGGTAACTGGAACAGCTAACTGCAGGTTATTGATATCCTGGGATTTTCCAATTGATTTAATTTGGGGGAGTTGGAGAGATTGCCTTGGAATTTTCCCTTCTTGACAGCTTTCCTTGCAGTTGGTTGTCCATCTGTACTACAACATCAACTTGCATTTATATAGCACCTTTAACAGAGTAAAAGCCCCAAGGTGCTCCAGAAGAGTGTTGTCAAACATAATTTGACACTGAGCCACATAAGGAGAAATTAGGACAGAAGCTTGATCACAGAGAGATTTTAAGGAGCATCTAAAAGATGGGGTGGGGGTGGGGGTGGGGGGAGGAGGAGGAGGACGGAGAGGCTTAGGGAGAGAATTCCAGAGCTTACAGCCTAGGCAGCTGAAGGAATAGCCACCAATGGTGCAGTGAAGAAAATTGGGAATGCACAAGAAACCAGAATTGGTGGGTAGAGATCCTAGAGGTTTGTAGGACCAGGGGAAGCTACAGAGATAGGTAAGGCTGAGGCCAGTGGGGGTGGGGGGATTTGAAAGCTAGGATGAGATTTTGAAAATTGAGGCATTACCTGACCCAGAGCCAGTGTTGATTAGTGAGCAAAGGCGATGATGGGTGAGTCAAGATATGGGTTTCAGCTAATGTGTCCCCCAGCTGGAATTCTCAATACTGATTGTGATCATTCATGGCAGGAGCTGAGGATAAGGAAACTGATCAGGATACAGATATTGATGAAGAGAGCGAGGAAGAGGATGATGAGGACTCTGGGACCCAGGAGGAAAAAGAATCCATTGAGGAACTGAAACCGACTCTACAGAGGAAAGCGGCACCCAAGAAGGGGTAAGGGAGCATAGTGTTAATCCTCATGCTAAGGACTAATGCCTTGAGCTGTTTGAGAGATGTTCCTGCTGCAAGAGGAGGTCAGACAGTAGCTCTCTCTTCTAAAGGCACTGACTTGTGATGTGTGCCACCTCACGTGGTTGTATGCAAAAGACATACTGCTCTCATGTCTATGTCTAGCTTCCCGTTTAATGCAACTGTATTATTCGCCTCTATTCTTCCTTGTGGTAGTGAGTTCCACATTCTGGGTAAAGACTACTCCACTGAATTCCCAATTATATTAAATAACCAGAATGGACCTGAGGAAACGTTTCTTTTTAAACATAGCAAGTTGTTGTGAGTAGCAGTAAGCTTGTTCAGCTATAGGGGACATTACAGTCACATGCACCCTATTGGAATTCCACATACTTTTTCCAGGAAGCAGTGTATAGCAGGAGGTAGCAGGAGTCCTAATTCACTCATCTCCCCTTCCCTTCCCTGGCCTGAGCCCAGAGGCACTGCAATCTGGTTGTCACATCCCTATTGCTGCCTAGCTGAGATCTGGAGTCAGCAAACTCAGAATCGAACTTGAGGCCTGTTTGGTTATGTGCCACTCAAGTTGGTGTTACCAATGAGCCATTGGGTTAGTCCCTGTTAAGTACACTGAGCAGTGGTTTGATAGGTCAAATGGTATTGGGCACTGCCAGATTAAGGAACTGCAGGAATGATTAATTGCCATATTCATCCTTGACTAAATACCCATATATTTTTCCAGGTCATTTCTGTTTTGCAAGGATGAAGGATCTAGAACCATGCAAATGCAGTAGATTCAGGGCAGTGTGTGTCCAGGTCTGAGTGCAGGTACAACAGTATGACATATAAACATAAGAAATAGGAGCAAGAGTAGGCCATATGTGTCATTGAGCCTGCTCTACCGTTCAATAAGATCATGGTTGAAGTTCTACATCAACTCCACTTTCCTGCCCTATCACCATATTCCTTGATTCCCAAGTACCCAAAAATCTATTGATCTTGGTCTTTAATATACTCGATGACTAAGCATCCACAGCCCTTTGGGGATAGAGAATTCTAAAGGCTCTCAACCCTGAATGAATCTGTCTCCCCTCACCTCAGTCCTAAATGGCTGACCCCTTATCTTGAACCTAATACAGTGAGTTCTAGTCCCTCCAGCGAGGGCAAATAGCCTCCTAGCATCTACCCTAAGAAATTCATACGTTTCAATGAGATCATCTCTCGTTCTTGCAAATTCCTGAAAATATAGGCCCATTCTACTCAATCTCTCCTCCCTCTCATCTCTGAAGTTAATCCTGTGATCTTTCGTTGCACCACCCCTAAAGCAAGTGTACCCTTCCTTAGGTAATGAAACCAAACTATACAGAAATCCAGGTATAGTCTCACCAAAGCTCAGTATAATTGCTGCAAGAATTCCTCATTCTTACACTGTTAACTCCTTGTATTTGCCTTCCTAATTGCTTGACTTTCAAAAAGAGGCCATCAAAATTAGGAAAGGGTTTGACAGTGTAGACATGGAGAAAATATTTCCACTTATGGGACTCTAAAGCATAAATAAAATATATGATTTTTTTATTCTTTCAAGGGATGTGGACGTCGCTGGCTAGGCTACCATTTTTGTTGTCCATCACTAATTGCCCTTGAGAAGTTGGTGATAGAATGATACAAGACAGTTGTAGGCCATTTGATCTATCTTTCCTTTTGATAGTGCTATCTAATTGATCCCATTCATTTGCTCTTTCACCACAGCCCTAGAATTTTTTTCCCTACAAGTATTTATCTAGTTCTCTTTTTGAGGGTTACCATTGAATCTGCTTCCATCACTTTTGAGACAGTGATTTCCAGATTGCAACAACTTGCTATGTTTAAAAAGAAACGTTTCCTCAGGTCCATTCTGGTTATTTAATATAATTGGGAATTCAGAGTTGCCTTTACCCAGAATGTGGACCTCACTACCACAAGGGAGAATAGAGGCGAGTAATACAGTTGCATTCAATGGAAAGCTAGCCATAGACATGAGAGCGAAAGTAATAGGAGGATATGCTAATAGGGTTAGATGGAAGGAGACTTATGTGGAGCATCAACGCTGACTGAAATTGATTAGGCTGAATGGCCTGTTTCTGTGCTTTAAATTCTATGATTCCAGAACCGCATGAGTAGATGGACCAGAAGGATTCCACAGCTAAAAACGGCTGCATGGATTTGGCTTGTGTTCTCTTGGTTACATAATCTTATGCGGCAACCTAATTAGAATCATAACCTCTCAACATAATTAATGTGCTCAAGTCCCCGCAGTGGGACTTGAACCCAGAACCTTCTGAGCCCAAGGTGAGTAATGGATGATATTACGCTATAATGACTACTGGTGCTAATTCTTGGGTCAGTCTGATTTACTGAACCATGCTTTACCTGTTGCCTACGACATGAAGCATGCCATTCGCCCCAACTAATAAGTGTCATTGTTTACGCCCCATACAAGCCATTGATTTGCTTGAATTGAGATGAATTCAGCTTTGCCCTCCCTCCTCATTCCCACCTGGGAATTTGACACCATGTTGTAGATGCAGGTGTCAGGCTGATTCCACACCAGCCTGGAATGCTCAAATCTCACCAGAATACCTTGGCTTTCAGATCAATGATGAGGGAGGAGGAGGACACGACAGAAGATGAAATTGGTGATGATGAAGATGTGTCAAATGAAGAAGATTCGGAGGATAGTAATTCAGAGTCAGATGATGAGGGTGAGTGATGAGTTTAAGCCCTATGCAAACATTTTCTAAAGTTGGTGGAATTTGGAGCCTTTGCAGATAAAGGAGGGCAAGGAGGTTATCTAGAGTTTGCACCCTAAGGGGCCTGTGATCTTCAAACAGTTCCATCTTTCTCCTTCAGATGGAAAGCCTGCGAAGAAGTTGAGAAAGTCCAATCACCCAGCGGATGTTCATGAAGGGCGAACGATCTTCATCAGGTCAGACCAGAAATGTTTCCTAAGGAGGTGGTGGTGTGTGGTGAGGTCGTGGGCAATGTAAAAGCAATTGTATCCTATTGACCGCGAGTCTCCCTGCTGATGAGATGCAGTAAAACAAATGTTCAAACACCTTTGCTGAGTTACTGACCAACTGCAAAAAGTCCAAAGAACAAAACAACTTGCTGACTGCCAAGGAATATTTACGCAGCTGATCATGTCTTTTGATTTCTGGGCTGGGAGTGGTGGGGAATGCATGTGCATCCAGTCCCCTGGGAAGGGGGTGGACTCTGAGGCAGAGGATGTCACTTGGGTCACAGCTGCTCCTTGATCCTCTTGCCCCTCAGGTGGGCCAACTCCCCTTCCTCAGTCTCTGACCCCTTGTGGTATATGCGTATTATTGCTCAGTGTGTGTTTATCCCTTCGGGATCAAGCCTGATTAGGCTTTAATTTGTTACCAGCTGGTTTTTCCATACGCTCTCTTGAGTTATCTGATAATTTCCTGCTTTCCTCCTCAATTTCTCCTGCAGGAACCTGTCCTTTGACACTGAGGAAGATACGCTGGGGGAGATGTTGGAGCAGTTTGGAGACCTGAAGTATGTTCGAATTGTCATGCACCATGATACAGAACACTCCAAAGGTGAGGCATGGGGCTCTGCAACAAATGCTTGTTCGTAATTGCAGACGTCAGTGTATAATAGACCATCTAGTGTGGTGTAGAGAAGTAGACACCAGGAGGCTGTTGAGGGTTGGGGTGCGCAGTTGTGGAGGCCACGCAAACCAGCTTCAACCACTCCCCTGTAATGTGTTAGTTGATCGCAGGCGGGGAGGTTGGGTGGTGCTGTTATTGGCCTCATTGAGCCTGAGTTAAGGAGGGAGAAAGCAGCAAGGATTCCCGGCCCTAATCACTGTTCCCTCAATGCTGCTGGTATATGAAAATAGGGCATTTATGGCTCACCTCATAATCAAATGACCTGTTTCACAGGAAGGATGTCAAGATTTTTGATGCCTGTGCAACTAGCATCTCAGCTGAAAGACGGCACCAGTGACAGTGCAGGACCCCGTCACTATAGCACTGGAAAATTGGAGTAGGTTATCTGCTCAAACTTCTGGACTGTTTTTCTTCCCTAATCTGTTGATTCCTCCTGTGGTGGTTGTCAGTAACTATACAACCAGAAGATACGTTTATGGCCATGTGCAGGGCACAGCCTGTACTGAGAAGCATATTATCTAAATGGTGAGAGACTGCAGAGCTCTGAGATACAGAGGGATCTGGGTGTCTTAGTGCGTGAATTGCAAAAAGGCTAGTATGCAGGTACAGCAAGTAATTAGGTAAGCTAATTAGAATGCTATCATTTATTGCATGGGGAATTGAATACAAAAGTAGGGAGGTTCTGCTTCAGTTATACAGAGCAGTAGTGAGACCACATCTGGAGTACGGTGTACAGCATTGGTCTCCTTATTTAAGGAAGGATGTAAATGCATTGGAAGCAGCTCAGAGAAGGTTTACCAGACTCATACCTGGAATGGGTGGGTTGTCTTATGAGGAAAGGCTGGACAGGCTAGGCTTGTATCTGCTGGAGCTTAGAAGAGTAAAAGGCGACTTGATTGAAACATATAAGATCCTGTGGGGCCTTGAAAGGGTGGATGTGGAGAGGATGCTTCCTCTTGTGGGAGAATCTAGAACTAGGGGTCACTGTTTAAAAGTAAGGGGTTGCACATTTAAAACGGAAATGAGGCAAAATTTTTTCTGAGGGTTGTGATCTTATTGAATGGTGGAGCAGGCTTGAAGGGCCCACTCCTTGTTTGTATGAGTGCCTATTAGCTGTGTTTATAGTTCCTTAGTTAGGAGAGAGAAGCTGATGTGTGCTGTCTGACCTTTTATGTCTCACCCTCTTGATTCCCATCTGTTGTAGGTTGTGCCTTTGCCCAGTTTGTGACTAAGGAGTCGGCACAGAAGTGTGTGGAGGCAGCAGAGAGCCAGTGCGAGGTGAGGATCTCCTGTGTTTAGAGGCAGTATTGCATGGTTATCAGACTGGGTGCCTGCCTGCCTCCTTACTGAAATTGAGACTCATTACACCATCTCTGATTTTAGCTCATTCCCCCACAAGGAGCTTAATGAGGGACCATCACCATGCCCTGCACCCATCCACCCCACCCCAAGCCTTCCCTTCCACTACAGGCTTTTAGGCTTTTAAAATGAAAACTTGTATCATTTGAGCTCTACTTCTTAATTTAGGGCATCTGTTTTCACCCATTGGCGGTATCCTACACTGCAGACCCTGGTCATCCTCTAGTTTCCATTGGAAATTGAGGGGGAGAGAAGACTGTTTGGCCAACATGCTCATTCATGAGGTAAGATTGACTGCCCCTGACATTGAGGCTGTGTTTGACCGGGTGTGTCAAGGAGCCCTGGCCCTGTCAGTCTCATTCCTCATCATACATCAGAATTCCCATCCTCTTCTGTAATTTCTATTCTTTGGATCCTATCTTGCCATATGCGGGTCCTTCTCATCTCCATCTGTCCATTGATGTAAGTACATCATAATCCCCTCACACCGAAGTGCTTCCTAAACTATCTCTCTCTACTCACTAACATCTTCCCACCTCCTCAAAATTTTTCTTTTTGCTCATCCCTTTGGTTACTTCTCTGAACTCTGATTGCACCTGCTTCCTTTCTTCCTTGGAATGTGGGCATCAATGGCTAGGCCAGCATTTAATGCCCATCCCTAATTGCCCTTGAGAAGGTGGTGGTGAGCTGCTTCCTTTAATCATTGCAGTCCATTTGATATGGATACACCAACAGTGCTGTTAGGGAGGGAGTTCCAGGATTTTGACTTGGCAACAGTGAAGGAACGGCGATGTATTTCCAAGTCAGAATGGTGTATGTCTTGAAGGAGAAAATGCAGGGTGGTGGCGTTCCCATGCATCTGCTGCCCTTGTCCATCTAGGTGGCAGAGACTGCAGGTTTGGAGGATGCTGTCGAAATAGCCTTGGTGAGTTGCTGCAGTGCAACTTGTAGATGGTACACACTGATGCCACTGTGTGTCAGTGGTGGAGGGCGTAAATGTTTAAGGTGGTGAATGTAGTGCCAGTCAAACGGGCTGCTTGGCCTGGGTGGTGTCGAGCTGCTTGAGTGTTGTTGGAGTTGCACTCATCCAGGCAAGTGAAGAGTATTCCATCACATTCCTTACTTTTGCATTGTAGGTGGTGGTCAGGCTTTGGGTAGTCAGGAGGTGAGTTCTCACTGCAAAATTCCCAGCCTCTGACCTGCTCTTGTGTCCACAGTATTTTTATGGCTGGTCCAGCTCATTTTCTGGTCAATGGTAACCTCAAAGATGTTGATAGTGGGGGATTCAGTGCTGTTGATGCCATTGAATGTCAAGGGGAGATGTTTGGGTTCTCTCTTGTTGGAGGTGGTTATTGCCCGGCATTTGTATGGTGTGAATGTTCCTTGCCACTTAACATCCCAAGCCTGAATGTAAACCTAAATGTTGTCCAGGACTTGCTGCGTTTGGACACAGGCTGCTTCAGTATCTGAGGAGTCGCAAATGGTGCTGAATGTTGCACAATCGTTCGCAAACATCCCCACTTCTGACCTTATGATGGAAGAAAGGTCATTGATGAAGCAACTGAAGATGGTTGGGCTAAGACAACTACCCTGAGGAACTCCTGTAGTGATGCCCTGGGACTAGATGATTCACCGTCAATAACCATTCCTTTGTGCTGGGCATGACTCCAACCAGCAGAGTTTTCCCCCTGATTCTCATTGATTCCTGTTTTGCTAGGGCTGCCTTGTTGTCAAGGGCAGTCGCTCTCACCTCACCTCTTGAGTTCAGTTCTTTTGTCAATGTTAGTAGCTGAGTGGCTCTGGCAGAACCCAAACTGAGTATCAGTGAGCAGGTTATTGCTGAGTAAGTGCCATTTGAAAGCAATGTGGGCGACACCTTCCATCACCTTGCTGATGATTGAGAGTAAACTGATGGGGCGATAAGTGCCCAGGCTGGACTTGTCTTGCTTTTTGTGTACAGTACATACCTGGGTAATTTTCCACATTGCTGGTTAGATGCCAGTGTTGTAACTGTACCAGAACTGCTTGACTAGGGGCATGGCTACTTCTGAAGCACAAGTCTTCAGTACTATTGCCAGAATGTTGTCAGGGCCCATAGCCTTTGCAGTATCCAGTGCCTTCAGCTGTTTCTTGGTTTCTCTTGGAATGAATTGAATTGACTGAAGACTGGCTGGCGATCTTGGGAGGAGGCCAAGATTGATCATCCACTCAGCACTTCTGGCTGAAGATGATTGCAAATGCTTTAGCCTTGTCTTTGGCACTGATGTGCTGGGCTGCCTCATCAATGAGGATGGGGATATTTGTAGAACCTCTTCCTCCTGTGACTTAGTTAATTGTCCACCACCATTCATGGCTGGATATGGCAGGACTGCAGAGCTTAGATCTGATATATTGGTTGCGGGATCGCTTAGCCCTGTCTATCGTATGCTGCTTCTACATGTTTGGCATGCAAGTAGTCCTGTGTTTATATCTTCAGAAGGTTGACACCTCATTTTTAGGTATGTCTGGTGCTGCTATGCTATGGTTAACCAAGGAAGTTAAGAATAGTATCAAATTGAAAGACAAATGTACCATGTGGCAAAGATTAGTAGTAAGCCAGAGGATTGGGAAAGTTTTAAAAACCAAGAAAAGACCAAAAAAACAATAAAAAGGGAGAAAATAAACTTTGAGGGTAAACTAACAAGTAATATAAAAACAGACAGTAAGAGCTTCTTTAAATATATAAAAAGGAAGAGAGAGGCCAAAGTGAACATAGGCCCCTTAGCAAATGAGGCTGAGGAAATAATGGGGAACCAGGAAATGGCAGAGAAGCTGAATAAATACTTTGCATCAGTCTTCACGGTAGAAGACACTAATAGCATTCCAAAAATACTAAATAATTAAGGGACAAAAGGTGGGGAGGAAATAAATACATTTTCTCTAGTGATAGTTATTGTACTAGGGAAACTAATGGGGCTAAAGGCTGATAAGTTCCCTGGACCTGGTGGGTTGCATCCTAGGATATTAAAGGAAATAGCTGCAGAGTTAGTGGATGCACTGGTGGTAATCGTCCAAGAATCCTTGGATTCTGGAAAAGTCCCAGACAATTGGAAAACTGCCAATGTAACACCCTTATTCAAAAAGGGAGGGAGATGAAAAACAGGCAGCGATAGGCCGGCTAGCTTAACATCTGTCATTGGGAAAATGTTAGAGCCTATTATAAAGGATGTAATGGCAGAGCACTTAGAAATGCATAATGTAATCAAGCAGAGTCTGCATGACTTCATGAAAGGGAAATCATGCCTGACAAATTTGTTAGAATTCTTTGAGGAGGTAACAAGCAGGATAGATGAAGGGGAACCAGTAGACGTAATATATTTGGATTTTCTAAAGGCGTTCGATAAGGTACCGCACATAAGTCTAGTTAAAAAGATAAGAGCCCATGGTGGTGGGGGTAGTATATTAGCATGGATAGAAGATTGGCTAACTAATAGAAGACAGAGAGTTAGGTCAGGGATCAATGCTGGGGCCAGTGAATGTACTATCACCAAGTTTGCAGATGACACGAAAATAGGTGAGAAGGCAAGTGGTGAGGATGACATAAAGAGTCTACAGAGGGATATAGACAGGTTAAGTGAGTGGGCAAAAACTTGGCAAATGGAATATAATGTGGGAAAATGTGAGGTTATGCACTTTGGCAGGAAGAATAGAGGAGCTAAATATTACTTAAATGCAGAAAGCTGCAGCACAGAGGATTTGGGGGTCCTTGTGCATGAATCACAAAAAGCTAGCATACAAGTTCAACAGGTAATAGGGAAGGCAAATAGAACATTGGCCTTTATTTAAAAGGGAATGAAGTATAAAAATAGGGAAGTCTTGCTAAAACTATACAAGGCACTAGTTGGACCACACCTGGAATACTGTGAACAGTTTTGGTCCACTTATCTAAGGAAAGACACATACTGGCATTGGAGGCAGTCCAGAGAAGGTTCATTAGGTTGATCCCAAGTATGGAGGGATTTTCTTATAAGGAGAAGTCGAGTAGGTTGAGCCTGTACTCATTGGAGTTTAGAAGAATGAGAGATGATCTTATTGAAGCACATAAGATTCTTAGGGGCTTGACAGGGTGGATGCTGAGAGGTTGTTTTCCCCTTGTGGGAGAGTCTAGGACCAGAGGGCATAATCTCAGAGTAAGGGGTCACCCATTTAAGACAGAGATGAGGAGGAATTTCTTCTGAGGTTAGTGAATCTGTGGAATTCTTTACCGCAGAGGGTATCGAGGCTGGGTTGTTAAGTATATTCAAGGTTGAGATAGACAGATTTTTAATCAGAAAGGAAATCAAGGCCTAAGGGGAAAAGGCAGGAAAGTGGAGTTGAGGATTATCAGATCAGCCGTGATCTCATTGAATGGCGGAGAAGCCTCGATGGGCCGAACGGCCTCCTTCTGCTTCTGTTTCTTTTGGTCTTATGCTCCTGGCATGCCCTCCTGCACTCTTTATTGAATCAGGGTTGACCCCCTGGCTTGGTGGTGATGGTAACGTGGGGTCATGCTGGGCCATGAGGTTATAAATTGTGATCGAATACAGTTCTGCTGATGGCCCACAATGCCTCATGGTTGCCCAGTTTTAAGTTGCTAGATCTGTTTGAAATCTATCCTGTTTTAGCACAGTGGTAGTGCCACACAACATGATGGAGGGTACCCTCAATATTAAGATAGTAGTTTGTCTCCAGAAGGTCTGTGCAGTGGTCACTCCTACTGATATTGTCATGGATAGATGCATACGACAGGGAGATTGGTGAGGACAGGGTCAGATAGGTTCTTCCTCCTTATTGGTTCTCTCACCACCTGCCTTAGACCCAGCCTAGCATCTTTGTCCTTTCGGACTCGGCCAGCTTGGTCAGTAGTGGTGCTACCAAGCCACTCTTAGTGAAGGGCACTGAAGTCCCCCATCCAGAGTACATTCTGTGCCCTTGCCAACCTCAGTGCTTCTTCCAATTGGTGCTCAACATGGAGGAGTACTGATCCATTAACTGAGGGGGGTGGTATGTGGTAATCAACAGGAGGTTTCCTTGCTCACATTTGACCTGACCTTGGGGTCCGGATTCAATGTTGAGGACTCCCAGGACAACTCCCTCCTGACTGTAACCACTGTTCTGTCGCCACCTCTGGTGGATCTGTCTTGCCAGTGGGGCAGGACATAACCAGGGAGGGTGATGGTGGTGTCTGTGACATTGTCTGTTAGGTGTGATTCTGAGAGTATGACTTTGTCAAGCTGTTGCTTGACTAGCCTGTGGGATAGTCCCCCCAATTTTAGCACCCAGATGTTAGTAGGAAGAACTTCGTAGAGGGTATTTAAGAATCAACTACATTGCTGTGGGTCTGGAGTGACATGTAGGTCAGACGAGGTAACATAGAAACATAGAAAATAGGAGCAGGAGTAGGCCATTCGGCCCTTCGAGCCTGCTCCCTGATCATCATGATCATTGCTGATCATCCAACTCAATAGCCTGCTCCCGCTTTCTCCCCGTATCCTTTGATCCCTTTCGCCCCAAGAGCTATATCTAACTCCTTGAAAACGTACAATGTTTTGGCCTCAACTACTTTCTGTGGTAGCGAATTCCACAGGCTCACCACTCTCTGGGTGAAGAAATTTCTCCTCATCTCAGTCCTAAATGGTCTACCCCGTATCCTCAGACTGTGATCCCTGGTTCTGGACTCCCCCACCATTGGGAACATCCTTCCTGCATCTACCCTGTCCAGTCCTGTTAAAATTTTATAGGTTTCCATGAGATCCCCCCTCATTCTTCTGGACTCCAGCGAATATAATCTTAACGGACTCAATTTCTCCTCATATGTCAGTCCCGCCATCCCAGGAATCAGCCTGGCAAGTCTTTGCTGCGCTCCCTCGATAGCAAGAACATCCTCCCTCAGATAAAGAGACCAAAACTGCACACACTATTCCAGGTGTGGTCTCACCAAGGCCCTGTATAATTGCAGCAAGACATTCCTGCTCCTGTACTCGAATCCTCTCGCCATGAAGGCCAACATACCATTTGCCTTCTTTACCGCCTGCTGCACCTGCATGCTTACCTTCAGCGACTGGTGTACGAGGACACCCAGGTCTCGTTGCACATTCCTCAATCTCGATTTATAGCTGTTCAAACAATAATCTGTTTTAAGCAAAAAACTGCGGATGCTGGAAATCCAAAACAAAAACAAAAATACCTGGAAAAACTCAGCAGGTCTGACAGCATCTGCGGAGAGGAACACAGTTAACGTTTCGAGTCTGAATGACTCTTCAACAGAATTAAGGAAAAATAGAAAAGAGGTGAAATATAAGCTGGTTTAAGGGGGGGGTAGAGCTGGATAGAGGGCCAGTGATAGGTGGAGATAGCCGAAAGATGTCACAGACAAAAGGACAAAGAGGTGTTGAAGGTGGTGATATTATCTAAGGAATGTGCTAATTAAGGGTAGAAAGCAGGACAAGCAAGGTGCAGATAGCCCTGGTGGGGTGAAGGGAAGGGATCGAAATAGACTAAAAGGTAGAGATAAAACAATGGATGGAAATACATTTAAAAATAATGGAAATAGGTGGGAAAAGAAAAATCTATATAAATTATTGGAAAAGTGGGGGATCGGAAAGGGGGTGGGGATGGAGGAGAGAGTTCATGATCTAAAATTGTTGAACCCAATATTCTGTCCGGAAGGCTGTAAAGTGCCTAGTCGGAAGATGAGCTGCTGTTCCTCCAGTTTGCTTTGAGCTTCACTGGAACATTGCAACAGGCCAAGGATGGACATGTGGGCAAGACAGCAGGGTGGTGTGTTCAAATGGCAAACGACAGGGAGGTCTGGGTCATGCTTGCAGACAGACCGAAGGCGTTCTGCAAAGCGGTCACCCAGTCTGCGTTTGGTCTCTCCAATGTAGAGGAAACCGCATTGGGAGCAGCGAATGCAGTAGACTAAATTGAGGGAAGTGCAAGTGAAATGCTGCTTCACTTGAAAGGAGTGTTTGGGCCCTTGGCCGGTGAGGAGGGGGGAAATAAAGGGGCAGGTGTTGCACCTTCTGCGGTTGCATGGGAAGGTGCCGTGGGAGGGGGCTGAGGTGTAGAGGGTGATGGAGGAGTGGACCAGGGTGTCCCGGAGGGAATTATCCCTGCGGAATGCTGCCGGGGGGTGGGATAAAGGGAGGATGTGTTTGGTGGTGGCATCATGCTGGAGTTGGCGGAAATGGCAGAGGATGATCGTTTGAATGCGGAGGCTGGTGGGGTGATAAGTGAGGACAAGGGGGTTCGGGGAGGGAGAGGAAGGTGTGAGGGCAGATGCACGGGAGATGGGCCAGACACGGTTGAGGGCCCTGTCAACCACCGTGGGTGGAAAACCTCGGTTGAGGAAGAAGGAAGACATGTCAGAGGAACTGTTTTTGAAAGTGGCATCATCAGAACAGATGCGACGGAGGCGAAGGATCTGAGAGAATGGGATGGAGTCCTTACAGGAAGCGGGGTGTGAGGAGCTGTGGTCAAGGTAGCTGTGGGAGTCAGTAGGCTTGTAATGAATATTGGTGGACAGTCTATCACCAGAAATTGAGACAGAGATGTCAAGGAAGGGAAGGGAAGTGTCAGAGATGAACCACGTGAAAATGATGGAGGGTGGAAATTGGAAGCAAAATTAATAAATTTTTCCAGGTCCAGACGAGAGCATGAAGCAGCACCGAAGCAGTCATCGATGTACCGGAGAAAGAGTTGTGGGAGGGGGCCGGAGTAGGACTGGAATAAGGAATGTTCCACATACCCTATAAAGAGACAGGCATAACTGGGGCCCATGCGGGTACCCATAGCCACACCTTTTATTTGGAGGAAGTGAGAGGAGTTTAAGGAGAAATTGTTCAGTGAGAGAACAAGTTCAGCCAGACGGAGGAGAGGAGTGGTGGATGGGGATTGTTCGGGCCTCAGTTCAAGGAAGAAGCGGAGAGCCCTCAGACCATTCCAGCAGGGGATGGAGGTGTAGAGGGATTGGACGTCCATGGTGAAGAGGAGGCGGTTGGGGCCAGGGAACTGGAAATTGTTGATGTGATGTAGGGTGTCAGAGGAATCGCGGATGTAGGTGGGAAGAGACTGGACAAGGGGGAGAGAGAATGGAGTCAAGATAGCAAGAAATGTATTCCATGGGGCAGGAATAGGCTGACACAATCGGTCTGCCGGGACAGTCCTGTTTGTGGATTTTGGGTAAGGGGTAGAAGCGGGCCGTCCGAGGTTGGGAGACTATGAGATTAGAAGCTGTGGAAGGAAGATCTCCAGAGGAGATGAGGTCAGTGACAGTCCTGGAAACAATGGCTTGATGTTCAGTGGTGGGGTCATGGTCCAGGGGGAGGTAGGAGGAAGTGTCTGCGAGTTGACGCTCAGCCTCTGCTAGGTAGAGGTCAGTGCGCCAGACAACAACAGCACCATCCTTGTCAGCAGGTTTGATGACAATGCCAGGGTTGGACCTGAGAGAACGGAGTGCAACAAGTTCAGAGAGAGACAGGTTAGAGTGGGTGAGAGGAGCAGAGAAATTGAGACGACTGATGTCACACCAACAGTTCTTAATGAAAAGATCAAGAGCAGGTAAGAATCCAGAGGAAGGGGTCCAGGTGGAGGGAGAATATTGGAGGTGGGTAAAAGGATCCGTTGAATGGGGAGAGGACTCCTGCCCAAAGAAGTGAGCACGGAGACGAAGGCAGCGGAAGAAGAGTCCAGCATTGTGCCGAGCCCGAAATTCATTGAGATGAGGGCGTAAGGGTATGAAACTGAGTCTTTTGCTGAGCTCTGAACGTTCAGCATCAGAGAGGGGAAGGTCAAGGGGTCTGGTGAATACACGGCCGGGGCTGGGATTGGAAGATGGGATGGGGACAGATGTCTATGACATCTTTTGGCAATCTCCACCTACCACTGGCCCTCTATCCAGCTCTACCTGTCCCACCCCCACTTAAACCAGCTTATATTTCACCTCTTTTCTATTTTCTCTCAGTTCTGTTGAAGAGTCATTCGGACTCGAAACGTTAACTGTATTCCTCTCCGCAGATGCTGTCTGACCTGCTGAGTTTTTCCAGGTACTTTTGTTTTTGTTAATAATCTGTCTTCCTGTTTTTGCTACCAAAGTGAATAACCTCATATTTATCCACATTATACTGCATCTGCCATGCATTTGCCCACTCATTCAGCTTGTCCAAATCACACTGAAGCATCTCTGCATCCTCCTCACAATTCACCCTCCCACCCAGCTTTGTGTCATCTGCAAATTTGGAGATATTACATTTAGTTCCCTCATCTAAATCATTAATATATATTGTGAATAGCTGGGGTCCCAGCACCAATCCCTGTGGTACCCCACTAGTCACTGCCTGCCATTCGGAAAAAGACCTGTTTATTCCTACTCTTTGTTTCCTGCCTGCCAACCAGTTTTCTATCCATCTCAATACACTACCCCCAATCCCATGCGCTTTAATTTTACATGCTAATCTCTTATGTGGGGTTTTGTCAAAAGCCTTCTGAAAGTCCAAATAAACCACATCCACTGGCTCCCCCTCATCAACTCTACTAGTTACATCCTCGAAAAATTCCAGTAGATTTGTCTAACATGATTTCCCTTTCGTAAATTCATGCTGACTCTGTCCGATTCTGCCACAGTTTTCCAAGTGCTCAGCTATTAAATCTTTTATAATAGACTCTAGAATTTTCCCCACTACCGATGTCAGGCTGACTGGTCTATAATTCCCTGTTTTCTCTCTACCTCCCTTTTTAAATAGTGGGGTTACATTAGCTACCCTCCAATCTGTAGGAACTGTTCCAGATCTATAGAATCTTGGAAGGTGACCAGCAATGCATCCACTATTTCTAGGGCCATTTCCTTAAGTGCTCTGGGATGTAGATTATCAGGCCCTGGGGATTTATCAGCCTTCAATCCCATCAATTTCTCCAACACCATTTCCCAATTAATACTGATTTCTTTCAGTTCCTCCCTCTCACTAAACCCTGTGTTCCGCAACATTTGACAACAGATTAAACCTTCCTAAAAGGACATTAATGAATCAGATAGGTTTTTATGCCAATTGTCAATGCTTTCATGGACCCCATTACTGAGACGAGCTTTTGAATTAAATTCAAATTTCATCACCTGCCATGGTGGGATTTGGATCCATGTCCCCAGCGTATTAGCCTGGGCCTCCAGATTGCTGGTCCAGTGACATTACCACTATGCCACTGCCTCCCTGTAGTCTGCTGTCTGAATTCTTCTTGTCAAATTTTTGAGCCACCTTGCTATGTTACGGATGATGTATACCAGTGTAGCCCAGAATTGTGTTTACTGTTGGCTTTTCTACGGTTATGCCCACGGTCATCTTGACATAAACCACACACGTTTGACTTCTAGAGCGGAGGCCTCTGGTTGGACAAGCGGAAGCTCACCGTGACCTTGGCGGTCAGTCGCGAAGAGGCCAAGAAGCTTGCCCAAAAGAAGACGAAGAAACCATCTGGAACACGGAACCTGTACCTGGCTCGAGAGGGTTGTAAGTATTTTGGGCAGAGCTGTTTGGTCAGGAGGATTCCTGTTCCTTGTAACACACACAGTTGTTTGTAATCAGATGTTGGCCTGTGGCTCAGTGAGTAGCACTTTCACCTCTGAGCCCAAGGGTCATAGATCAAGTCCCACTCCAGGGGCTTGAGCGCATGATGCAGGCTGACACTCCCAATGTAGTGCAGTATTCTCTCAGTGCTATCAGAGATGCTGTCTTTTGAATGAGACATTAAACCATAGGCCCTTCTGCCCTTTCAGGTGGATGTAAAGATCCCCTGGCACTATTTGGAAGAAGAGCAGGGATATTAATCCAAGTGTCCTGGCCAATGTTTTCCCTTGAGCAACATGAATGAAACCTATTATCTAGCCATTATCTCTTTGCTGTTTTTGGGACCTTGCAATGTGCAAATTGGCTGCCACATTTCCTACATTTTTTTTTTAAAAAAAGTACTTCATTGGCTGTGAAGCACTTTGAGTCATCCTGATGTTGTGAAAGGCACTAAATGAAAGTCCATTCCTGCTTTAAGGACTAAATTCTCTCTAATTGGAATGGGAGGCGTTAAATGGCATTTTCATGCAATGGGGTTTTGAATATGGAATACATGATCACAAGGGTTTGTTGATGGGCATCAGATACACATGTGAAGAAAAATATTGAAGCCTTTAGAGAAGTGGTATCAGAGCAGAGATCTGCAGTGTGAGAAATTGTACCTGTGGCCTGTGCCTGTTATGCCTGTCTCTCCAGTAATGGGACTGGCTTTCAGAAGTTTACCTCTTTCCTATTCCTTTCAGTGATTCGGGCTGGAATGAAATCGGCAGAGGGCATGAGTGCTGCAGACGTTACCAAGAGAACACGGGTGAGTTATCTCATGGTCATCCTTCAGAATGTAAATGGAACTACAACATATCTCAGTTTCTTTTAATACTGTTAACAGTTGACTGTTTTTCTCTCTTTTTCCACCCTTCTCCTGATTCTTACTGGGAAAGTGGAAAGAAGGGTTTCAACCAGGGTTTTTAGCAATATATATGGTTTAGAACAGGCCATAACAGCAATTTTAACAAGTTTTAAGTGTCCCATTTCACCATGGGACAATGCATTCAATGCCGACAGAGAGCAGTGTACCCATTGCGCAAGCTCAGAAAGGGCATGGTGAATGGTGAACAAGCAGGTCCAGATTTACTTACTTCATACAGTGAGTGTTTGGAGTAGATTACCTAAAGCAGGGGATAGGGTCAGCAAGTCAAGAGGGAAGTGGATAAATATTTGTGTAGACCTGATGGGCACCACGTTCCACCCTCTTATTCTCACTCCCCGCCAACCATTCTTCAGCAAAACGCATACAGGTTTTATAGAGGACTCTCACCCCTCGTTTGCTCTTGTTCTGTGTTTAGTTTGAGGAGCTGAAGCGTCAGAAGCTGAAGGACGTAAATATCTTTGTCTCGCAAACGAGGCTGTGCATCCACAACATTCCGAAGTCAGTGACCGACCAGCAGCTCCGGAAGCTTTGCTTAGAGGCCACGGGCATGAAGGGCGTGCGGATAAAGGAGGTAAGTGGGAGGGGCACCTGTGGGGAGATTTCCACAAATGAAATAGGGGAGTTTCACCACAGCCTCCCCCCAGCCCCACACTGACTATGCATCAACAGCATGTGGTGCTGCTGTTTGAGGGAGCGAGTGCGGGGAAAGGCCCCATCAAGTAATTTTGTCAATGCTAGAGAATTGCCCAGTGACATTGCTCACAGTAAAAAATGATACCTGGTTTTAGAGGGATGAGAGCATTATTACCATAGATTGCACTGTTCTGCTGCTGTGTCTCTTTTAAGAGCTCATAAATATATTTACTGTTCTGAGATAGGTCATCCAGAGTTTGTTGTTGTTTTTGTTTTTTGTGGTCTGGAGGAAATTTGAAGATTGGTAGGTTGTTGTAAGTCAGAATCTAGAGACACAGATTCCAGATATTCAGGCTGCTGTATTAAGAAAGTATTTTTTGAAGTACATTTGTTTTGAAAGATGGCAAATGTTTGTCCGTCAGCAACCACATCAACTTGCAATCATATTGCACCATTGGACCTCCTGAAGTTGTGAAACGTGTGATTATAAAAATAAGTTGGCTCTATTTTAAATCAATAGATTGACTGTGTTACTTGAACAGATAGTCAAAGACGATTTGCATTTATATAGCACCTTTTAATGTTGTGAACCGTCCCAACATGGAGCATAATGAAACAAAATTTGACTCAGACCCACATGAGGTGTTAGGACAGCCAAAAGCTTGGTCGTAGAATTCGCTTTTAAGAAGCTTCTTAAAGGAGGAGAAAGAGGCAGAGAGGTTTCAAGGGGGAATTCGAGTTTAGAGCCTTGGCAGCTGAAGGCTTGGCTACCAGTGAAGAAGTGATTAAAATCGAGGATTCACAAGGGGCCAGAATTTGAGGAGTATAGAGTTATTGGTCGGTTGGAGTAGTTTACAGAGATAAGGAGGGTTGAGGCCTGGGCGGATTTGCAAACAAGGATGAGAATTTTAAAATCAAGGCATTATTGAGGTGTGACCAGACCAGGAGCCAGTTTTGTTCAGTGAGTACAGCGGGTAATTGGTGAATGGGTCATGGTCTGAATGAGGATACAGGGCAGATATACCTGTGCATTGGACGAGCTGTGTTCTGCAGCCGGCTCACAACTGTCTTCCATGTCTTCCGTTTAGTGTCGGATCATGCGGGACTTGCGGACAGCGAAGACAAAAGCGGGCGCTCGTTCTCTGGGCTATGGGTTCGTAGAATTCATGGAGCATAGCCACTCCTTGACAGCTTTGCGCTACCTGAATAATAACCCGGACGTTTTTGGGCCAGAGAAGGTGAGTGAGATCATCTGTGGTGTGCCAGTGTAACAAATCGGATTGTTTGGTGGTTGTGGAGGCACTGGGTTTTGGCCAGTGCCCTCCATTCTGGAACAGTACTTCACAACTTTTTGCCTGGGGGCTTTGCTCTCTTCTAACCAGTGAGGTATCGCAGGTTACATCCCACATGTTTTTTGGTAATGTAGCGGATTAACTACTAACCCCTCGCCTCCTGGACCGAAGTCCAGTTGCAACTCAGACAGATGGGGTCAAAGTCTCTGTCTACTGGCTGCACGAAATGGACTTGGGCAATCTTGGTCTCAATCTCAATCTCTGTTCCCATCAGGCCTACAGATTTGCTCACTCTCCCAGGTACTAATTCTTGCTACTAGGATATGGTTCCAATGCATCCTCCAACAATTCATCCGTTCTCTCCAATGCGAATGCTGCACTGTATTGATGCTGGGGCAGTGAATTGGTGGCCTCCATCAGATTGGTGGCATTGCATAAGGAGCAATGTTGAGTCTCAGATGGCACGTTGGGCATAGTAGAGTTCACTTAGCTTTGCCCGACTCAGCACTACTAATATAGGACCACTGAAGCTCCAATCCCATTGCAGTGAAATTCCTGACTGCCAAATCTGCCAGCAGAAGCAGGGGGGGGGGTGGTAACCCCAGCATTGGCTGTGTAGCCCCCCTCCCCACCCCCCTGCGGCATGCTGTTGGGGCTTGCTGGGTTCAGGTAGGTCCTTGTCTTGGATGGTGCATGATGGTGGTATGGGAAAGTAATAAAATGCCTTGGAAAGCAGAAGAGCTAACTCCTCCTAACCCAATTGAGGTTTGCAAGAATTCTATTTGTGGAATGTGTAATCCCACTTCCTCTGGTGGCACAGTGTTGTGCACACTTAGCCAAGCTGCAGACCAGAATGGTCCAGGACTCTGTCCTCCGTCTTTACTGCATTAGATTATGTCAGCCTGGATATTCCTGGTTTGTAATGGATTTCTCACTCCTGATCATATCTAGTGGCTCCTGGCTGCAATGCCCCGAAATATCCTGTCAACACTTATGAAGTTATTTTGGTAGAGCCACATGGAGAGAAACTGTTTCCTCTGGTAAGCGGATCGGTAACCAGAGGTTGTAGATTTAATGGGAAAAGAATGTGAAGGGTCATGAGAAATTTTTTTGCACAATCAGTTGTTAAGATCTGGGATACACGACCTGTAAGTGTGGTGGAAGCGGATTCCATAGTAATTTCAAAAGAATATTGAACGTGTACTTAACTAATTTTGTTAGGGTTATGGAGGGAAAAGGTGAGATGTGGATGGCCCTCCTGTTGATTCTATATCAGCATATGTAAAGAGAGTCTGCTAGAGAGGGTGAGGTACTGCCTCATATCAACCAGAGCCGGTGCTTTCAGGAGAGACAAATTAAGGGAGGGAAGAGGGAAAAGTAAAATGCACAATCTAAATAAAATAGATTTAACGTTTCTAGTTTTTCTTACACCTGTTCCCTGCTTGCCCATTGCCAGCAGCACAGAGCATCTTAAGCAGAGTGAAAAAGGAGCTGTTGTGGTGATAATACCTTAGTGTTGGTGGGATTGGACTGCTTGATGATCAGCAGCACCAGATCTCACTTTATTGATGCTGGAGTCATCTTGGTGGCCCATTGCAGGGACTGGTTCAAGGTGTGTGGCTTTTATGTTATATCTGCACAGGTTACCTAACCTGATTCCTTCGTACTTTTTTCTCCTGCCCCTTGGCACAGAGGCCAATCGTGGAGTTCTCGCTGGAAGATCGGAGGAAGCTGAAAATAAAAGAGATGCGAATGCAGCGCAACCTGGTAAGGGAATCTCTACTGGGCCACGATTTACTCATCAGTCGTTGGAAGTTCCAACACTGAAAGGGAAGATTAGCCTCGGGGGTGAGTTGACAGGGCGTGGGATTATACCGTGGCTATTCAGTTTGAGGACCAGTGGGCAATTTATCGGACAGTGGGGATGCCTGGATTCTTCAATGTTTGGCTAATCATTTAAATTTAGAACACAGAAGGTAGCCATTTGGTCCATCGTGTCTGTGCTGGCTCTTTTAGAAGAGCTATCTAATTAATCTCTCTCTCTCTCTCTCTCTTTCCAGTAGCTCTGCAAATGTTTCCCTTTGAAAGTTTTACATCTAATTTCCTTCTGAGAGTTGTTATTGAATCTGCTTCCTATTCTTTCAGTGCACCGAGGCCCCTGCAGTTGATTCTGTGGGGCGAATAACCAGTTAATGTTCTCGGCTGTAAAGTGCTTTGGGATATACTGAGGATGTGATGAGACGTTATGTATATGCAAGATCGATCTTTCTCGCTTAAAGTTCCTTGCAAATTTTTCTTGCTAACCACTTGAGTAAAGCCTCAACTGCTAGGGTTCTGATACCATATTGCCCGGTTTGAATCGGAGCTCCCTTTTTAAATGTAAATGCTGCTGTATCTCGTTTGAGCCACTGGAGGGTGCTGTCACACAGTCTAGCTTAGTTGGAGCCTCCAGTGAGCAACAACTGAACCACAGTTTAATTCTGAGGTTAACTCTAACCCCAACAGATTTCGTCGACTGAAACTTGTACGTTTAAGAGAAATAACTTGGTAGACAATTGGAAGTCTGTAAGTCCTTTTATGGTTCTTCTTTTGACAGCAGATGCAGCAGCTTAAAGCGGGAGCAAACACGCAGGTGCAGACTGGGAAACTCAGTACACGTCCAAGCGACCAACAGCAGACCAACCCCAAAACTGCACCTCAGGGCCACAAATCATGGTCTGGATTTTGTACCAAGCCCGAAGTTGAGGTGGAGGAGCTGGCCAACGGGAAGAAACGGAAGAAGGTGCTGCCTCTGCCATCCCACCAAGGCCCCAAAATCCGGTATGAGTTTGCCCCGGGGTGTGTGAGTTTGCCCCGGGGTGTGTGAGTTTGCCCCCCGGGGTGTGTGAGTTTGCCCCGGGGTGTGTGAGTTTGCCCCGGGGTGTGTGAGTTTGCCCCGGGGTGTGTGAGTTTGCCCCCCGGGGTGTGTGAGTTTGCCCCGGGGTGTGTGAGTTTGCCCCGGGGTGTGTGAGTTTGCCCCGGGGTGTGTGAGTTTGCCCCGGGGTGTGTGAGTTTGCCCCCCGGGGTGTGTGAGTTTGCCCCCCGGGGTGTGTGAGTTTGCCCCCCGGGGTGTGTGAGTTTGCCCCCCGGGGTGTGTGAGTTTGCCCCCCGGGGTGTGTGAGTTTGCCCCCCGGGGTGTGTGAGTTTGCCCCGGGGTGTGTGAGTTTGCCCCGGGGTGTGTGAGTTTGCCCCCCGGGGTGTGGGAGCTGCCCCCCCCCCCCCCCCGGGGTGTGTGCCATTGAATCTTACAGCTCAGAAGGAGGGAGTTTGCTCTGTTGTTCCTGTGCCGAATCTTTGAAAGAACCGTCCAAATTTAGTTCCACAACCCTGTAAATTAGCCGCCTTCAGATACATGCCCAATTCCCCCTGGAAAGTTCCTATGGAACCTGGTTCTGCCACCCTGGCAGGTAGATAGTGCATTCCAGATCTTAACAAGCTTCTGTGTTGGAGCAGGAGGGGGGTTGGAATCCCCCCTCTCTTCCCTCTCGCTCTTTTGCCAATTAATTTAGATTTCTGATCCCTGGTTACCGAGCTCCTTGCCAAAGGAATGATTTTCTGCCGACTTGCTCTATCAAAACAATGCCGCATGGGTGGGGCCCCTGGTCACAACCTCCTCCTGCCTCTGCTAATAATTTGTGATATTAGGGTTGGACACAACTGCAATTTAAGCACTTGTTTGCTTCATGCTACTACATAAAATACATTCCTCGCATTACAATGGGTGGTGAGGCTCCTGGATATAGAGAGAAACATTCTGGCCATTTATTTCCTAACTTTACACAGGTTTGAAGGGTGACCTCATTAGCGTCTGTGTGAACCACTCCCCAACCACCAGGAGTTGTGGAGGATGCTCTCTGAAGTGTGAACACAGCTTTGGTCACCTCACCACAGGAAAGGGTGTTGCTGCCACCCAGAAAGGAATAACTAAGACGATTCCAGGAGTTGAGAGTTTCAGTTAAGGAAATTGGAGCCTGTTTTCTTTGTTGGGGGCGGTGGGAGCGGGGCGGGGTGGTGGGGAAACAAGAGTTTGAGGTTGAATTGAATGTTTTCCAGGTCATGGAGGAAGCCGGCACAGTTTATTTTAATTTTTAAAAAAAATTCATTCACAGGATGTGGGCGTCGCTGGCTGGGCCAGCGTTTATGGCCCATCCCCAGTTGCCCTTAAGAAGGTGGTGAGGAGCTGCCTTCTGGAACCTCTGCAGCCCATGTGGTGTAGATACACCCACCATGCGGTTAGGGATTGCTGTTGCTGATTTCGTAGGCAGCGCACGCACACTTTCAGAATTGGGAGACTGTGGGTTCAAGCCCCACTCCACAGACATGGGGCGGAATCTTCCGGTCGGCGTGCGGGGGTGGGCCCGACGCGTAAAATGATGCGCGATGACATTGGGCGTGCGTCCCGATGTCATTGCGCACTATTTCGTTTGGTGGGCATGCGGCCACCGAACTGTCAACGGCCTATTAATTAAAGCCATTACAAGAGTAATTTAACTTGTTAACAACGCTGCCTGTCCAATGTTAAGGTTGGCGGGGCAGGCGAAGAGCCCAAACTGCCTTCATGTTTTTCAGGAAACCTCATCCACAGGTGGGATGAGGTTTCCTGAAGGTTTTATAAAATAAAATAAATTTTACTAACTTCACAAACGTGCCAGCTCATGTGACACTGTCACACGAGGGGACATATTTAAATAATTTTTCACTTTATTTATTAAGTTTTTTTCAACCATTCAATCTCCCTGAGGCAGTTCCGTGCTTTGGAGATTGCTGCGCACAGGCCCCTCCTCTCCCTCCTCTCTCCCATTCCCCCCCACCCGCACAGGTAGCGCTGAGCGCTACCGGCCATGGGTTACGCCGGGCAGGCCTTAATTGACCTGCCCACGTAAAATGGCGGCGCGCAGCCAATTGCAGGCGGCGCCATAGGAAAAATTCTCCCCATGATCCCATATTCCAGGCTGACACTCCCTGTGCAGTGCTGAGGGAGCACTGCACTGTCGGAGGCGGGATGAGACATTAAACCAAGTTTAGCTGTTAAAAAGATCCCATGTTAGTCATATAACAAGAAAAGGGAAGTTCACCTTGGCAAACATTTATCCTTCAAACAACATCACTAAAACAAAGATTATCTGGGTGTTCATCTGACTGCTGTTTGAGAGAACTTGCTGAACATAAGTTGGGTGTTGCAGTTCTCCACGGAACAGTTGTGCTTCAATGGCCCATATAAGGCATCATATGAGTAGATTGGTTGGTGTCCCACAAGTTAAAGGGACACTAGGTAAATTTAGCAAGTTGTGCATGTGAAGGTGTATTGGGGGAGTTTTCTCAACCAAAGGGTAATCACTTTGCGCAGTAGGTTTTCAGGGAAGCAGACAGTGTTAGTGAAGCCGAGGGAGCAAATCGGCTTCTGAGGAAAGAAAATTGAGCCAGTGTCTCGCTTACATGGACCATCACCGTGTGACGGACTTGAACCCCTGGAATATCATCTCCGCACAGCATCCCAATGTGTAACAACATTTTGAATATCTCACCTGCTGAAACATGCATCCATGACTTGGATTATTCCAACGCACCCTTGGCCAACCTCCTGCCTTGTACCCTGCATAAACTTACACTCTGTCCAAAACACACTTGTTTATGTTATAACTTGCATCAAGACCTTTTCACCCATTGCTGTGAGCTCACTGGCCTGCATTGGCTCTCAGTTGAGCACTGCCTCAAAAAATTATCCTTATTTTCAAATCACCCCAGAACTTTGTTTCCTGCCCCTCCCATCACCTCCCAATTATCTTTGTAACCTCCTTTAATCTTACAGCCCTCTAAGATCGTTGAGCTCCTCTGAATCTGGCCTCTTGGGCATCACCCATTTTATTTGCTGTAGCATTGACAGCCATGCCTTCAGCTGCCTAGACCCTAAGCTCTGAAATGCCTTCCCTAGTGTCGGCATCTCTGTGTCTACACTTCTCTTCTTTTAAGATACTCCTGAAAACCTACCCCTGATCACACTTTTGGTGGGTCATAATCAAAAATATATTTGATTATGCTCCTCTGAAGTTCCTTTTGACTGCTCCCTATGTTAAAGGTGCTATATAAATGCAGGTTGTTATATAAAGACCAACAAACATTGGGGATACCTCGCCTGTGCTTGACCTGTATTACTAGTGAAGTTGGTTCCCTCTGGTGGCTGGTGGCAGCACTGCAGCTAATGGTTCTGCTGAGGGAGTGTGCTCCCTGTCTCTTTCTTCCCTCTCCATTTGAACAGGATCTTGCTGATGTTGCCCAGCCTCATCCTTGAAGTTCCAAATTTTGGGCATTTCTCCTTGGGGGTGGGGAAGTATATGCTCTCGCATGCTCCACATTTCTCTGAACTGGATTGGTGTGTGGCTGTGGGATAATCTGAGCATAGAGAATGGTAGGGAATAACTTGGGAGCGTCAGCCTTCATCAAAATTCCTGTAAATACCATGAGCTATCCCCATATCCCTTTGTTACCTTCTGTTAGAGGGTGTGGGGTGAAGCGGGTGGGAGTGTCAGGGAAAGGGGTCTATCTGTAAACTTGTTCAAGCCTTTTTCAGCTGAAGTTTAGGTTGAGTTAGTTGGTAAAATGGGTGAAGCCGGACCCTGCTGTTGATACCAGGTTGGTGCTGAGATAGTTGGCCTCAGCTGAGACAGATCTCAGCTCCTACCTGCTCCCTACACGGGAGCCTCCTCCCACACACCCCAGCCACCCCCCTCCTGTGCCCCTCCACAGGGGTCTCTGTGTCAGTGGAGAATTAGGTGCTACTCTCCCGGACCCAAGCAGTTAGCTAATGTCCATCATTTTGGCAGTGTGGGGAGATTCTGACACAGGGCAGGTGGTCTGAGCGCTGAGGGGGAAGGAAAGCTGACAATGAACGGTATCATTAGCCCCCACATCCCCCACCCAGAATGCTCGTTAGTATTAACCTGAATTTTTTGAATCATTTCTTGTTCCAGAAAGCGGGATAAAGGGAAGCAGCTGCAACCACAGCCCAAGAAAGTGAAAATGCAGCTGAGCCGGGCAAGCAAAGGGAAAAATGCAGTCAAGGTGAAGCAGGCACTTCCCAAGAAACAGGTGAGGGACCATAAAGGGGTGAGAGAGGTGAAACTGCAGGGGATGGGATGTGTGTTTGGAGGGGAGAGCCACCAGGAAGAGCCCAGAGTTGATTCATGACCTATGTTGTGTTAGCTGATCTCCGAGGTAGCACTAAAAATGGCTCTCAGTGCCGCTAGGCAAAGACGGAGGGGGTTATATTAGCCAGCCAGAGTTCCCTGCTCTGCATCACTCTACTGTGGAACCATCTTGAAATTGCTCCATCTGAGGATGTTGGGTACAGCCACCATCTGGCCTGACTATTACAGCCTCCATTATCAAATGTCCTGCCAATCTCTGCGCTCAGTAGTGAAGGAGGCAAATTTTGCTGAGGTCTTGGGGTTGGGGAGCTTCCATATGTTGTGAAATTGTACCTTGGCCAGATTGCAGGCCTTCAGTAGATGGCGGAGAGGGAGTAGGAGGGTGGAGGGGGACGCACAAGGAAGCATTTTAAGTTTTCAGATGAGTATGAAAATGATCCCTGGCTGGATTCCTCACCCTGCCCTAGGAATGCTCAGGTCTATTGCGGGCCTGGGTTGGAAGCTAGACCAGGAAGTTAACTTGCCTATTCATAAAATATTTCTAAGGGCCTTCATGTATTTTTTAAATAACCCTTTTTAAATAAAAAAAAATTTTCCTTTCAAACCCTAAGGGCTCAAAGATTGACAAACGTGAACGGAACAAGGAAGAGAAGAGGTTTAACTCCCTGGTCGAACAGTACAAGAAGAAGCTGCTGGGCACAGCCCCTGCCTCCTGCCCCATCAAAAAAAGCAAATGGTTTCAGGATTAGCGTGGGGGACGAAGAGCCTGGGCCCCACCTTGGACTGACTGTGGGACCGACCTGGGCTCCACTTCAGACTGACCGCTGGACCAACCTGGATTCTCCCTTGGACTGACTGGGACCGACTTGTGCCCCACCTCAGATTGACCGTGGGCTAGACCTGGGCCGTGGCTTGAATTGCAGATCTTGCATAAGACACCTTTTATCACCCAGACATTAGGAGTCCCTCCTTAGTGGGATTCTGTGAAGGTCATGAGGTGGTCTGTAACGTCATGCTTAACTTCCTCACTATTCATAGGGAGGGTTCAGGTCAACGCCAGGGGAGCTGTCACTGTTTGAGGGGGTTTTGAACTGGAGACCGCAGCCCAACCTGGAGGTCTGACGGGGGTGGAGGGGGGGAGGGAGGGTGGATGGAATGGAGGTGATGTACATGTGTTTTGTGCTTGTGTTGCGGGTATTTCTGCTGTCTACTCTTGCTTCCCTGAACCCCCTATCCCACCCAGCTGTCGAATTGGAAGTTGCTGGGAGTTATGGGGCTCGGTCTCATTTCTCTGTAACCAATACCAGCCCTTCAGCACAGTAAGAAAATAGCTGCCTTTGTTTTAGTTTATTTTAAATTTAATAATGTTAATGCGGGAAAGGAACAGTTTTAAATGAGTAAGCCACCTTAGCCACAGCCCCTTACCAGTAACAATCTGTCATTTCCAGCTCCCTTGGTTTCATTATTGTTTCCTTAGATGCAGATTGTGGAATCCCTGAGCCTGATCTGAAATATAAATCTCTGTCCCCCTTCACTCCTGTCAGTCCCAATTTGCATATGCTGATCCTCTGATTTAAATTCCCCTAACAGTAACAGTGCTATGAGAGGAGAGAAGTGTGGTGGCTGGGGGAGGCTGGGTGTGGAGCAGGAGGTAAAGAAGTTAATTTCACGGTGAAGGAGTCCATGGAATTGCAGTCAACTAAGGTGAACATTTTTGCATCCTGGCTGCTGGTGATATGCATCTGCCTGTGTATCATTGAGTATAGCCTGTCCCATGAGTGTGAGTGTGGATTTGTAAATGAATGCCTTTCTCACTGAAATGTCGTTACTATTGTGAGCGCGAGGCTGTGTCAAGGGCAGCATTTGCACTACGCTTGGAATGTTAAGTGCCGGCTTGCACCTCGCACCATTCTTGGAGTGAATCTGTCAGGCATCAGCCTGACGCAACATGAAGTAGGGTGGGACTCCCTGGAGTTAAATCAGGTCCTGACTCCAGATTTACTTTGCACCAGCTCAGTTCTGAATGAATCTGATACTGCATCACAGCAGAACTAACTTGCAGTGTGAGTGCAGTTTAAATGTACAGTCTCTATCTTTATACAATACAAGTTATTCGTATATTTCTATATCTTGGTTAGTCTGTCTTTATTCCAGAAATTGTCGCAATAGCAAGAAGGGGTTGCTATCAGGAATAAAATAAGAAAAACTGGTTCTCCTTTCTCCCCACCAAACTCAGCACACACTTTGACCCGCTAACACATGTAAGTGGCTCTGTATCCAGTTATTCCAGTGTCCTCCTGCTTGTTCACTGTCCCAATCCTCTGCCGTCCTTACTGACATCTCACCCTCTCTCTTCCATATACTCATTTTCTCTCTCCTCCTTATCTCTTTTTTTCTCCCCCTCTCGCTGACTTTTGCATTTTCTCTCTTTGGCATATCCCTCCTAGTTACACCCATGTGAATTTTTTTCTGAGAGGCTGATCTTCAAAAGCATTCACTGTAATAGGTAAATTCTTCAACTATGTCCCAGTCTGTAATATGAACAAATCCTTGTTATTGTAAAGCTTGACGCTAGCTATGACTTTATGGGTTATGACAGAAAGTGCTTTTATTTATTTTTCTTGCTTTTCTGGTGCTGAGTGGCTCAAATTGTCACTGTGTAATGATGTTACTCAGATTCTTTCCCTTCCCTCAATAGACTTCCTTATAAATAAACAACTTAAAATGGAAAAGGCCTAATCTTAAACCTCTTCGTCACAGGCACACATTTGGATTGTACTGATGTGACTCTCAGACAGTGTACATCCAGCACATTGAACTCTTTTTATAAGAACAAAGCATGGAGGGAGAGGCATCCTATCTAACCACTAACTGCACATATTGTGTACAATGTGTGCTGTTGTGTACTCCATCCTATTCACAGCGCACATTGTGTACAATGTTCCCCCTTGTGTACTCTATCCCATTCACCTGCACACACTACGATCTGCTGTTTCGCCTGAAGGAATATTCTGCAAGGATTCCCCCAGCTTGAGCAAACTCCAGATTACTGACTCAACCCATATAATTCATCCTTGACCAATTCCCTGCCTCATGGGAGCCATCCTATTTCCTAACTGACCCCATGGATGATCCAGTTAGATCCACAATGCCATATTTCTAAGAGAAGAGAGTTCTCCCCAGTGTCCTAGCCAACATTCCTCCCCAGGCAGACAGGAAACAAATTTATGATAATTTACTTTGTGATGTTTGCTGCAAATAAAATAGCTGCCACTTTACCTACATATCTACATCAGACCTTCAAAATGAGCAGCTCCATGTGAAGCACATGGAGACATTTCTGATCCAGGATAAAGTTCATCTCTCTGTCTGTCCTTCCCAAACCTTACCAGATATTTATACAACTCCAGCTAAATACTCCCAGGCTCTTAAGTGCAGCAAAGAATGGATAATATATAAACTCTGTTTAACCTGATCATTGAATGTAACCTGTGAGGACATGAATCTATAATTGAAAGAGCTTAAGCAAGATTATAAGATTTCTCTGGCGCACACAGGTTAATTACCAGAGCAGACCCCCAGCCAACAAGTTAAAGGAGTGCCAAAAAACATTGGCTAAATATCTGGTTAGGAACTGGATTTAATATTATAAAGATTAGCAGTGATTGTGATCTATAAAATGTGTGAAATGGTAGAATTTCCTGAATAGCGGGGACCACAGAACTGAATCAGAATGAATGATCTTGGATAGGGGTCAGCCTCGCCTCAGTCAGAAGGTTTATGGGTTCAAGTCCCACTTCAGAAACTTGAACATAAAATTTAGATTGATGCTCAGGGGGAGGTGATGGCGTTGTGGCATTGTTGCTGGGCTAGTAATCCAGAGACCCAGGGTAAGGCTCTGGGGACCCGGGTTTGAATCCTGCCACGGCAGATGGTGAAATTTGAATTCAAGAAAAATCTGGAGTTAGAAGTCTAATGATGACCGTGAAACCATCGTAAAAACCCATCTGGTTCACTAATGTCCTTTTAGGGAAGGAAATCTGCTATCCTTGCCTGGTCTGGCTGACATGTGACTCCAGACCCACAGCAATGTGGTTGACTCTTACATGCTCTCTGAATGGCCTAGCAAGCCACTCAGTTGTATCAAACTGCTACAAAGTCACAAAAAAGGAATTAAACCGGACGGACCACCTAGCATTGTCCCTGGAAACAACAAGGGCAATCTCAGCCCTGTCGACCCAGCAAAGTTTCCCTTACTAACACCTGGGGGTTGGTGCCAAAATTGGGAGATTAGGCAACTGCGTGATGTAGTCATCCTCACAGAATCATATCTTACAGATAATGTCCCAGACACCACCGTCACCATCACCACCCCTGGGTGTGTCCCACCGGCAGGACAGACCCAGCAGAGGTGGTGGCGGCACAGTGGTATACAGTCAGGAGGGAGTTGCCCTCGGAGTCCTCAACATAGAGTCTGGACCCCATGAAGTCTCATGGCATCGGGTCAACATAGGCAAAGAAACCCCCTACCGCCCTCCTTCAGCTGATGAATCAGTGCTCCTCCATGTTGGACACCACTTAGAGGAAGCACTGAGGGTGGCCCCAGCTTCACATTGAGGATACCCTCCACCGTGTTGTGTGGCATGGCCACCGTGCTATATGGGATAGATTTCAAACAGATCTAGTAACTCAAGACTGGGCATCCATGAGGCGCTGTGGGCCATCAGCAACAGCGGAATTGTACTTGAACACATTTGGCATATCCCCCGTTCTCCATTACCATCAAGCCAGGGGATCAACCCTGGTTCAAAGAAGAGTGCAGGATGTCATGCCAGGAGCAGCACCAGGCATACCTAAAAATGAGATGTCAACCTGGTGAAGCTATAATACAGGACTACTTGCATGCCAAACAGCAGAAGCAGCAAGTGATAGACAGAGCTAAGCGACCCCACAACCAACAGATCAGATCTAAGTTTTGCAGTCCTGCCACATCCAGTCATGAATGGTAGTGGACAATTAAACAACTCACTGGAGGAGGAGGCTCCACAATTATCCCCATCCTCAATGATGGAGGAGCCCAGCACATCAGTGCAAAAGATAAGGCATTTGCTACAATCTTCAGCCAGAAGTGCCAAGTGAATGGTCCACCTCTGCCTACTCTGGAGGTTCCCAGCATCACAGATGCCAGTCTTAATCCAATTCGATTTGCTCCATGTGACATCGAGAAATGGCTGAAAGAACTGGATACTGCAAAGGCTATTGATCCTGAGAATATTCCAGCAATAGTCCTGAAGACTTGTACTCCAAAACATGCTGCGCCCCTAGCCAAGCTGTTCCAGTACAGCTACAACACTGGCATCTACCTGGCTGTGGAAAATTGCCCAAGTATGTTCTGTACACAAAAAGCAGGACAAATCCAACCTGTCCAATTACCGCCCCATCTGTCTACTCTAGATCATCAGTGAAATAATGGAAGGGGTCGTCAATAGTGCTATCAAGTGGCACTTGCTTAGCAATAATCTGCTCACTGACGCCCAGTTTGGGTTCTGCCAGGACAACTCAGCACTTGACCTCATTACAGTCTTGGATCAAACATGGACAAAAGAGCTGAACTCCCGAGTTGAGGTGAGAGTAACTGCCCTTGACATCAAGGCCGCATTTGACCGAGTGTGGCATCAAGGAGCCCTAGCAAAACTCGAGTCAGTGGGAATTGGGGGAAAACTCCCTGGTTGGAGTCATACCCGGCACAAAGGAAGATGGTTGTGGTTGTTGGAGATCTGTCACCTCAGCTCCAGGACATCACTGCAGGAGTTCCTCAGGGTAGTGTCCTCGGCCTGACCATCTTCAGCTGCTTCATCAATGACCTTCCTTCCATCGTAAGGTCGGAAGTGGGGATGTTCGCTGATGATTTGCACAATGTTCAACACCATTCATGACTCCTCACCTACTGAAGCAATCCATGTTCAAATGCAGCATGACCTGAACAATATCCAGGCTTGGGCTGACAAGTGGCAAGTAACATTCGCACGACCCGTGTCAGGCAATAACCATCTCCCAACAAGAGAGCATCCAACCATCGCCCCTTGAAGTTCAATGGCACTGCCATCACTGAATCCCCCACTATAAACATCCTGGGGATTACCATTGACTAGGAACTGAACTGGACTAGGCATATAAATACTGTGGCTATAAGAGCAGGTCAGAGGCTAGGAGTCGTGTGATGAATAACCCACCTCCTGACTCCCCAAAGCCTGTCCACCATCTACAAGTCACAAGTCAGGACTGTAACGGAATACTCCCCACTTGCCTGGATGAGTGCAGCTCCCACAACACAAGAATCTTGACACCATCCAGGACAAAGCAGCCCACTTGATTGGCACCATATCCACAAACATTCACTCCCTCCACCACCGAAGCACAGTAGCAACAATGTGTGCCATCTACAAGATGCATTGCAGGAATATACTGAGGCTCCTTCAACAGCACCTTCCAAACCCATGACCACTACCATCTAGAAGGACAAGGGCAGCAGATGGATGGGAACACCACTACCTGGAAGTTCCCCTCCAAGTCACTCACCATCCCGTCTTGGAAATATATCACCATTCCTTCACTGTCGCTGGGTCAAAATCCTGGAACCCCCTTCCTAACATCACTGTGGGTGTACCTACACCACATGGACTGCAGCAGTTCAAGAAGGTAGCTCACCACTGCCTTCTCAAGGGAACTAGGGATGGGCAATAAATGCTGGCCCAGCCAGTGGTAGTGCACATCCCATGAATGAATTTTAAAAAAACACATGCAGTATGGAAGGGGTGCATCAATGTCAGAGATGCAGTTATTTGGATGAGATGTTAAAACTGAGTCCTGGTCAGCCCCCTCGGGTGAATGTCGAAGAGACCACGGCACTATTTTGAAGAAAAGGTGGGGAGTTTGCCCAGGTGTTCTGGTCAGCTTTTATTTATTTATTCATGGGATGTGGACGTTGTTGACAAAGCCACAATTTATTGCCTATCCCTAATTGCCCTAGAGAAGGTGGTGGTGAGCTGCTGCCTTTGAAATGCTGCTGTCCTTCTGGTGTAGGTACTTTTTACAATGCTGTTAGGTCGGGAGTGCCAGGATTTTGACCCAGCGGCAATGAAGTTCAGCAATATAGTCCCAAGTCAGGATGGTGTGTGGCTTGGAAGGGAATTAGGTGGTAGTGTCCCCATGTGTCTGCTGCCCTTGTTCTTCTAGGTGATAGAGGTCGCAGGTTTTGAAGGTGCTATCAAAGAAAGCCTTGGTGAGTTGCTGCAGGACATCTTGTAGGTGGTACACATTGCAGCAAGGGTGTGTTGGTTGTGGAGGGACTGAATGTTTAAGGTGTGGATGGGGTGCCAACCAAGTAGGTTGCTTTATCCTGGATTGTGTCATGCTCCTTGTGTGTTGTTGAAGCTGCACTCAGGCAGGCAAGTGGAGAGTATTCTACCATACTCTGACTTGTGCCTTGTAGGATGTGGAAAAGTCAGAAGATGAATTACCAGTCACAGAATTCCTAGACTCTGACCTGCACTTGTGGCCACAGTATTTATATGGCTGGTCCAGTTAGGTTTCTGGCCTATGGTGACCCCAGAATATTGATGGTGGGAGAATCAGCGATGATAATGCTGGTGAATGTCAAAGGGAAGTGGTTAGACACACTCTCATTTGAGATAGTCATTACCTGTCATCCTGTATCGTAAATATTACTTGCTACTTATGCTTATCTAATGTGCTATGAATGTAGCTGAACACAGCAATCATCAGTGAACACCCCCACTTCTCTTGGAGGAAAGGTCAGTGATGAAGCAGCCAGTGATGGTTCCCTGAGGAACTCTTGCAGCGATGTCTTGGGGCTGAGATGATTGGGCTGTAACAACTATGTTCCTTTGTGCTTGGTATGATTCCAGCCAGTGGAGAGTTTCCTACTCGATTCCCATTGATTTCAATTTTCCTCAGACTCCTTAATACTACACTCAGTCAAATGCTGTCTTGTCAAGGGCAGTCACTTTCATCTTTCTTCTGAAATTCAGCTCTTAGTCCATGTTTGAACCAATGCAATAATGATGTCTGAACCCAAGTAGGTCTGGTGGAACCTCGCCAACGTCACTGCAAAAAAAAAGACCTGATTTGGTAATTATCGCATCTTGTTTGTGAGAGTGCTGCTGTGCACAAATTGGCTGCCTCATTTCTAACACTTCATTATCAGCTGCAAAGTGCTTTGGGCCATCCCTAAGTCGTGAACGTGCTGTACAAATGCACCTTAATTCTGGATTTGCGTTTAGGAGAGGAGGAAACCTAGGATCATCTTTTGGGAGCATGCAATGGGCTGGGCTGTGGAGTCCGTGGGGTTGTGTGGGAGATGGCGGAATTGATGTGTAGAGCGGTTGTTTTGCACTGTGCTTCTTGAGACACAAGGGACAATAGTTGCCCAGACCAGACCTGCAGGTTAAGGAGAACAATCACATGAGTGGAGAAAGTTTGCGTGTTTAAAAAAAAAACATACAGGTAATTAAAGTAAGGTGTGGAAAGTTGCCTCAATTCCCTACAGGGCGGTGAGTTGGGGCCACTCCCACGGCAGCTGGATCCTTTCACTAACCACAGGAAGACACACCTCCTTTCGCTTTTATTCACACATTCCAGATATATGAGATAAATGATGTGGGCCTTTTAAATCTTACCTACACCACTGTGGGCTCCCACACAGCCACTAAGTTATGAATTAATTGCAATAACAGCTATATTAGGTTTTTTTTAATCATAACTCAAATGGAACCACACCCTGTAAAGTGAGTGTTCCCATTGAATGTGTGATCTTCTAAAGTTTCTTTAAACCTTGAGGACCCAGCCTATTTGTTTTTATTTTGGCCTGATTTTTGAGTCATTCAGAATTCTCACTGCCCTAAGACCCTCCTGCCATCAGGACCACTTTGAAAGGCAGACAGCAAATGATTATCAAAAAATTGTTTGAGAGCGAAAATGACATGAGCGCGAACTAGCAAGGAGTATAATACAGTATGTAAAAAGGGAGAGTCACTAAAATAAATGTGGATCCCTTAGAGGCTGAGAAAGGAGAAATTATAATGGGGAATAATGAAATGGCTGATTTTGTGAACAAATATTTTCAGTTTTCGCAAATATAAGACAAAACATAAATAGTGGGACACCAAGGGTTTAATGAGAGTGAGGAACTGAATAATCAATATAAAAAAAAAGTAATGGAGGAATTAATGGGACTAAAAATTGACAATCCTCTGGAATTGAAGGGACTTGCGTTCTAGGTGCAGAGATGATGGGTGCTTTGGTTGTGATCTTTCAAAACTCCCTAGATTCTGGATTGGTCCCTGTGGATTGGAATGTAGCAAATGTAACACTGCTATTCAAGAAAGGGAGGGAGAGAGAAAACGGAACTACAGCCAGTTAGCCTATGTCCTAGAAGAGAAAGTGCTGGAACCCATTGTTAAGGAAGTGGCAACGGCATTTAAATCAGTTTAGATTAACTTTGTCTAATGTGGTTTTTATGAAGGGAAATTGGGTATTACAAGTTTGTGTTTTTTGAGGATGTAACTAGCCTGGCAGATAAAGAAGAAACAGTACGCCATGATATATTTGGATTTTCAAAAGACATTCTAAATAAGCTCCTGCATTTTGAGTCTAAAAGTGTGACTATTTAGAACGTATGGGAGCTAGATGATGTAACATGGTGGCAGCGGGTGGTCGTTTGTTAAAAAAAAAACCCCAAGGAATCCAAACATTTTAAATACATTTAATGGCGAATTAGATTATGAATCAACATGAATTAGGCCAGAAAGAGAAAAAAGGGCTATAAAAGCAAAATGGTCACTACTATAGCAAAAAACAGACAGCTGCAGTTTATGATGATATTGTAGAGCCTCTTGAGAAGTGTAAAAAAAAAAGTGCAGAATGACATTCGGTAACTTTGTAAAAAGCACTCGTGAAGAAGAAGAAGGGCAGGAGAGGAAGGGTTAAATTTGTTTAATAGCTGGGAGCTGAGTGAAGACAACAGAAACCCAGACAAAATTTTTGAAAAATCTCCAGCCAAAGTCAAATCATCGGACCTACCAATGTGAATTTCAAGGCCTCAGGCAGGAATCAGGTGAGTCAATTGAGAATTTCCTAACAAGACTGAAAAATGCAGCCAGAAAATGTAAATTTAAGGATGTAGGCCGCTAGATCAGCTCATTTGGAGTTCTGCACACCCTGAAGTACAAAAAGAATTGACTGGAAAGAGCAAGCTCAATATCACAGCCTGTAGATACTGCCACAGGACAGGAAGCCACAAGTAGACAGATGAAGATGATGATTGCCCAAATAGCTAGCTTCCAGTCAAGTCAAGAGAAAGGCACCAGGGTTGGTACAATGAAACAGCAACAAAATAATTCGCACCAGACAGGAAGATGTGCAGAAGATATAAGCAACCAGGAGTTCGCAGACACCAGGGAATGTTCTGCATATGGATCAAACTGCAGAGCTTGTGGAAAGGCAAATCATTGGGAAAGATGTGCAGAACAAAGAAAATGGTAAACAAGTTATCAGAGACAGAACAATAGGGCAAATGAGAATTTAAAAAAACCAAAATATCCATACTGTAGAAGATGATATACAATAGGCATAGGAGCCATACAGCTGCATGAAATGGCTAGAAGTGAGACAGTTCCTAGAGGAAAGAAATTCACAATCATTCAGATCAGGAAGAGGATGAAAAATTAGCTCACAGTCATAAATCTGAAGCGGATGCAGGCCATCAGGTCCTGGGAACTAGTCAGCCTCTCGATATAGTAGCTTACCCAGTTTTTCTTGATGATAGTGGTTGTTTTAAGTTCCTCTCTCCCTTTCATCTTTTTATTTTCAAGTATCTTTGGGAAGTTTTCTCAGTCTTCTACAGTGAAGACAGACAAAAAAATACCTGTTCAATGCCTCTGCCATTTCCCTGTTTTCCATTATTAATTCCCCGGACTCTCTCTCTCTCTAGAAGACCAATACTCACTTTAGTTACTCTTTTCCTTTTTAAATACTTGTGGAATCTATTAATATTTTTATAATTCTAGCTAGCTTTCTCTCATACTCTAATTTCTCCTTTATTACTTTTTTAGTCTTTATTTTTAAAAATCTGTCCATTTTTTTTGTCTGACCTACCACTAACCTTCGCAGAATTGTAATGTTTCTTTCAATTTGATATTTTCCTTAATTCCCTTATTTAACCACGGATGATGCATCTTTCTTCAGGAGTCTTTCTTTCTCACTGGGATAAATTTTTGCTGAGAGTTAGATATCTCCCTAAAAGTCTGACACTGCATCTCTACTGTCCTACCTTTCAATCTAGTTTCCTAGATCGCTCTAGACAACTCTGCCTTCATATCCTTATTATTTACCTTTATTCAGGTTTAAAACACTAATCTTTGAGCCACACCTTCTCACCTTCAAACTGAACATGAAATTCTATCAGGTTAAGGTCCTTTACAATGAGGTTATTGATTAATCTTGTCTCATTGCACATTACCAGGTCTAAATTAACTACTCCCTGGTTGGTTCCAGAACATACTGCTTTGAGAAATTGTCCTGAATACACTCTATGAACTCATTTTCAGGCTACCTTTACCAATCTGATTCACCCAATCTTCATGAATATTAAAGTCATCCATGATTATTGCAGTACCTTTCTTACCCCATTGATTTATTCCTGTATACGCTGTCCTATGGAGTAACTACTAAACATTACTCCCACGAGTGACCTCTTGCCTTTCCTAATTCTTATCTCTACCCAAAATGATTCTACATCTTGCTCTTTCGAGCTAAGGTCATCACTCACTACTGTATTAATGACATCCTTAATTAACGGAACTACCCTACCACCTTTTCCTAGCTTCCTGTCATTCAGAAATGTCAAATACCCTTTGATATTCAGGTCCCAGCCTGGGTCACCTTTCAACCATGTCTCTATAATGGCTGTCCGGTCATACTTGTTTATTTCTATCTGTGCTAACAATTCATCCATTTTGTTACTAATGCTGCATGCATTCAGATACAGAGTCTTTAACTCTGTCTTTTTACCACTTTTGCAATCTGTGCCATTATTCACCTGCCACGCTCTGGTAATCATTGCCCAAGTTGCTGCCCTGCTCTATTACCTTGTTGTTTCCCTTTAATTTCCCATATCTCCCCTCACTTGATCCCTTCCCCCTTCTATTTAGTTTAAGACAATTAAAAACAGCGAATGAATGGCAGAAAGAAATGATAGCTACTGAAGTACCACCCAGACATGGCATACTGTGGGAGCCAATTTACTTACACAAGCTCAAGAATGGTGTCTCATACGAACATATGAATTAGGAGTAGGCCACTCAGCCCCTTGAGCCCCCTCTGCCATTCAGTAAGATCATGGCTGATCTGAATGTAACCTCAACCCCACATTCCTGCCTACCCCCGATAACCTTTCACTCTCTTGTTAATCAAGAATCTATCTAGCACTGCCTTAAAAATATTCAAAGACTCTACTTCCATTGCCTTTTGAAGGAGAGAGTTCCAAAGACACTCACTTCTCAGGGAGAAAAAAAATTCTCATCTCTGTCTTAAATGAGTGACCCGTTATTTTTAAATAGTGACCCCTCGATCTAGATTCTCCCACAAGAGGAAACAGCCTCTCATATTTGCGGACTACTACTCAAAAAGTTCCCTTTTATCCAAAAGTTGAAAGATTTGAGAGCTACAATAATCATCTCAGCAGTATGTGTCCTGTTTGCTGAGCAAAAGATTCCTGAAAGAATAATATCTGACAATGGAAACTAATTCACTTCCAGAGAACTGGAGGGACTCGTTGAGCAGTATGGGTTCTCACCACATTACTCAAGGGGACATGGGTTTATAGAAAAACACTTCCAGGCGGTCAAGAGAACCCTCATGAAATGCTGAGAGACAAAGGAAGATCCAAATCTTCTTGTCACTCCGATCTACATCTCTCAAGGCCAACATGAAATCGTCTGCAGAGCTTTTGAATGGAAGAAAGTATAAGACAATTCAGCAAAGCAAGATGCTCCACGTGATTGGAGGAAATAGAACAACAATTCACTGATGCACAGGTAGAAGGAGGTCAGCACTTCAATTAGCATACTAAATCCCTGCCTGAGCTGTTGAAAGGGCAAACTGTACATGTACAGGATCCAATCATGAAAATCTGGAACCTAGAAAAAGTTGTTAGTGAAGCAGAGACTCCATGGTCATAAATCATTGAGACCGAAACCAGTAAGCAACTGAGAAAGAACAGAGTCCATATTCGACCTATATCTGAGCTGGCAAAGCAGAAAAGATCATCAATAGCACCAGCAACATCACCAACCAGTGAGAGAACATCAACAACATTGCTAACAAGTGGTGCAACATCAATAACATCACCAGCAATTGACGCAATATCAAGCCTAACTCCTACCACACAAGGAGCAACATGCACAACATCACGTATGCAGTGTGCCAACTCACCACTGAAAGTGATGAATGTCAAATCTACAAATTGGAGGCACAACATCCTACCACCTAAGCGATCCCATAAATAATAATTTGAGAAAAGAAAGCAAGCTGTAATAGACTCTTTAGTTGCAAGTTTCTAACTAGACCTACTATGTTTAACTCATCACACCAGCTTCTGGTCCTTGGTTTCTTTCCCTGTACCTCAAAGCTTAGGCCTTTTCACATTTCTGTTCCATCCTTTTCATACAATTCGCAGGCTCTTATATTCAAGTTTGACCTTCTTAACAGTACTCTTTATTTATCTTTCTCTCCTGCTCTTTCAAGCACCAATGCTCCTTTGGTATTTTGGTAAGTGCCTATACTTTATATGTGAGGCTTGACGTTTAATTTAGGCAGAATATTTGATGGTGGTGAGCATTATAATTCAATTCTGCCCTAACTTGGCATCTACACATGAGCATTCTATAGCAGGGTCACTTGTTACAGATCACATACTCTCAATTCACCACAAATAGTGTTACATTGTTTCACTTAGGTGTGCGATGAGATATAAATTTGGATTTGAGACTCATTGAAGGAACAATACTCACTATCTAACCTATGCTGAACATTGCTCTGTATCTAATCCATGCTGTAACACCTTGGGAGTATTTGAAGGGACAGTATAAAGGGTGCTTTATATCTGGTTTGTGCTGTCCCACCATGGGAGGGTTTGATAGGGCTGTGAAGAAGGAGTTTTACTCTGCATCTTACCTGTGCCGTAACTGTTCTGAGAGTTAAAAACAAAAAACTGCGGATGCTGGAAATCCAAAACAAAAACAGAAACACCTAGAAAAACTCAGCAGGTCTGACAGCATCGGCGGAGAAGAGCAAAGTTGACGTTTCGAGTCCTCATGACCCTTCAACAGAACTAAGTAGAAATAGGGAAGGGGGTGAAATATAAGCTGGTTTAAAGGGGGGGGGGGTGGGGGGGAGGTTGTTGGGACAAGCAAGCAGTGATAGGAGGAGATAACCAAAAGATGTCACAGACAAAAGAACAAAGAGGTGTTGAAGGTGGTGATATTATCTAAAAGAATGTGCTAATTAAGAGTGGAGAGCAGGACAAGCAAGGTAGCTCTAGCCACCCCCACTAGAGCTACCTTGCTTGTCCTGCTCTCCACTCTTAATTAGCACATTCTTTTAGATAATATCACCACCTTCAACACCTCTTTGTTCTTTTGTCTGTGACATCTTTTGGTTATCTCCACCTATCACTGCTTGCTTGTCCCAACAACACCCGCACCCGCCCCTCCCACCTTAAACCAGCTTATATTTCACCCCCTTCCCTATTTCTACTTAGTTCTGTTGAAGGGTCATGAGGACTCGAAACGTCAACTTTGCTCTTCTCCGCCAATGCTGCCACACCTGCTGAGTTTTTCCAGGTATTACTGTCCTGAGAGTGTTTGACGTTGCTGTTAGATGCAAAGAACACAAAAATATTTCCATTTGTTCATGCATAACAACCCTAATCTTGAACAGATTCCAAATATCATTCTATATTTTTCAGTATCCCTGGATACCATCATAAGCACACTCCCAACCCCCACCCTGCTAGCGTGGAGACGACAATATCACTCAGTCACTACGTGTTGACATTAAGTAGTGCATTTAAGCGATCTCAATTTTGTAGTACAGACGTCCGGTGACTAAAATGTACAGAGGTAGGTCTGTAACTTGCATTGTGACACTGCTCACGGTTTATTGATGACTAATACTCACCACTCATGGACCGAAATCTCCGGTTCATGATCCAGAAGATCAAACAAAAGTGACGCAGGACCGATCGTGCAGGATATTCCTCCCGCAGGCAAATATTTTTACAGTTATGCTTGTCTCTGGCAGCTGATTGTCTCAGTCAATCCGGGCAGAAACTAACTCAATGGCTGCAGGCCAGCAAACACAGGAAGAATTAAGTTGCTGGGAGTTTTAACTGGTTACTCTCCGAAACCTGAGGCCAAAGTTTTAGTTGACTGCACTCCTCAGAATATGATTTGTTTGTCAGCAAAATACATCTTGCATGTGTATTTAACTAGAATACCACCCAAATCCCTGACCAAACTCTGTAACCATCTCCAGCTCTACAACTGCACTCTTCCAATTCTGACCTCTTGCACATCCCCAATTTAAATTGCTCAACCATTGTCAGCTGTGCTTTCAGTTGCCAAGGCCCTGAACCAATTTTCCCTCTGATTTCCCCTTGCTGTGTGTGGCCTATTTGTCTTTTTAATTCATTAACAGGATGTGGGCTTCACTGGCTGGGCCAGCATTTTTTGCCCATCCCTAGTTGCCCTTGAGAAGGTGAAGTCCATGTGGTGTAGGTACACCCACAGTGCTGTTAGGAAGGGAGTTCCAGGATTTTGACCCAACGACAGTGAAGGAACAGCGATATATTTCCAAGTCAGGATGGTGAGTGACTTGGAGGGGAACTTCCAGGTGGTGGTTTTCCCATCTATCTGCTGCCCTTGTCCTTCTAGATAGTAGTGGGTTTGGAAGGTTATGTTGAAGGAGCCTTGGTGAATTCCTGCAGTACATCTTGTAGATGGTACACACTGCTGCTACTGTGTGTCGGTGGTGGAGGGAGTGAATGTTTGTGGATGTGGTGCCAATCAAGCGGGCTGCTTTAGTCCTGGATGGTGTCAAGCTTCTTGAGTGTTGTGAGAACTGCATTCATCCAGACAAGTGTGGAGTATTCCATCACACTCCTGACTTGTCCCTTGTAGGTAGTGGACAGGCTTTGGGGAGTCAGGAGGTGAGTTACTAGTCGTGGGGTTCCTAGCCTCTGACTTTTTCTTGTAGCCATAGTATTTATATGGCTAGTCCAGTTCAGTTTCTGGTCAATGGATGTTGATAGTGGGGGATTCAGTGATGGTAATGCCATTGAACATCAAGAGGCAATGGTTGGATTCTCTCTTGTTGGAGATGGTCATTGACAGACACTTGTGTGGTGCGAATGTTACTTGCCACTTGTTAGCCAAAGCCTGGATATTGTCCAGGTCTTGCTGCATTTGGACATGGACTGCTTCAGTATCTGAGGAGCCACAAATGGTGCTAAACAGTGTGCAATTATCAGCGAACATCCCCACTTCTGACCTTATGCTGGAAGGAAGGTCATTGATGAAGCAGCTGAAGATGGTTATGCCAAGGACACTATCTTGAGGACTCCTGCAGTGATGTCCTGGAGCTGAGATGACTGACCTCCGACAACCACAACCATCTTCCTTTGTGCTAGGTATGACTCCAACCAGCAGAGTGTTTACCCCCTGATTCCCATTGACTCCAGTTTTGCTAGGGCTCCTTGATGCCAAGCTCGGTCAAATGCTGCTTTGTTATCAAGGGCGCAGTCACTCTCACCTCACCTCGGGAGTTCAGCTCTTTTGTCCATATTTGAACCAAGGCTATAATGAGGTCAGGAGCTGGCGGAACCCAAATTGGGCATTAGTGAGCAGGTTAATGCTAAGCAAGTGCTACTTGATAGCACTGTTGAAATACCCTTCCACTACTTTACTGATGATGGAGAGTAGACTGATGGGGTGGTAATTGGCCGGGTTGGATTTGTCCTACTTTTTGTGTACAGGACATACCTGGGCAATTTTCCACATAGCTGGATAGATGCCGGTGTTGTACCTGTACTGGAACAGCTTAGCTAGGGGCGCGGCAAGTTCTGGAGCATAAATATTTGGTACTATTGCCAGAATATTGTCAGGGCTCATAGCCTTCTGCTGTTTCATGATATCACGTGGAGTGAATTGAATTGGCTGAAGACTGGCATCTGTGATGCTGGGGAAGCTGGGATGTGCTGCTGAAGCTTTATAAGGCCCTGGTCAGACCACATTTAGAATATTGTGAGCAATTTTAGGCCCCGTATCTCAGGAAGGATGTGCTGGCCCTGAAGAGGGTCCAGAGGAGGTTCACGAGAACGATCCAGGAATGAAAGGCTTAACATATGAGGAACGTTTGAGGACTCTGGGTCTATACTCGATGGAGTTTAGAAGGATATGGGGGGATCTGATTGAAACTTACAGAATGCTGAAAGGCCTGGATAGAGTGGACGTGGGGAAGATGTTTCCATTAGTAGGAGAGACTAGGACCTGAGGGCACAGCCTCAGAGTAAAGGGAAGACCTTTTAGAACAGAGATGAGGAGAAACTTCTTTAACCAGAGAGTGGTGAATCTATGGAATTCATTGCCACAGAAGGCTGTGGAGGCCAGGTCATTGAGTGTAATTTAAGACTGAGATAGATAGGTTCTTGATTGGTAAGGGGATCAAAGGTTATGGGGAGAAGGCGGGAGAATGGGGTTGAGAAACTTATCAGCCATGATTGAATGCCGGAGCAGACTCGATTGGCCGAATGGCCTAATTTCTGCTCCTATGTCTTATGGACCTCTGGAGGAGGCTGAGATGGATCATCCACTCGGCACTTCTGGCTGAAGATTGTTGCGAATGCTTCAGTGTTATGTTTTGCACTGATATGCTGGGCTCCTCCATCACTGAAGATGGGGGTATTTGTGGAGTTGCATCGTCCAGTGAGTTGTTTAATTGTCCACCACAATTCATGACTGGATGTGGCAGGACTGCAGAGCTTAGATCTGATCCATTGGTTGTGGGATCGCTTGGTACTGTCTGTCACTTGCTGCTTGTGCTGTTTGGCACCGCACGTGGTCCTGTGTTATAGCTTCACCAGGTTGACACCTCATTTTTAGGTATGCCTGGTGCTGCTCCTGGAATGCCCTCCTGCACTCTTCATTGAACCAGGGTTGATCCCCTGGCTTGTTGGCAATGGTAGAGTGGGGGATATGCCGGGCCATGAGTTTACGGATTGTGTTCGAGTACAATTCTGCTGCTGCTGCTGATGGCCCACAGCGCCTCACGGATGCCCAGTAGTGAGTTGCTAGATATGTTCTCAATCTATCTCATTTAGCACAGTGGTAGAGCCACACAACATGATGGAGGGTATCCTCAATGTGAAGGTGGGTCTTCATCTCCACAACGACTGTGTGGTGGTCACTCCTACTGATACTGTCATGGACAGATGCATCTGCAGCAGGCAGGTTGGTGAGGGTGAGGTCAAGTATGTTTTTCCCTCTTGTTGGTTCCCTCACACCTGCAGTAGACCCAGTCTAACAGCTATGTCCTTTAGGACCATAAGACATAGGAGCAGAAATTAGGCGTTTCGGCCCTTCGAGTCTGCTCCGCCATTCAATCATGGCTGATAAGTTTCTCAACCCCATTCTCCCACCTTCTCCCCGTAACCTTTGATCCCCTTACCAATCAAGAACCTATCTATCTCGGTCTTAAATACACTCAATGACCTGGCCTCTACAGCCTTCTGTGGCAATGAATTCCATAGATTCACCACTCTCTGGTTAAAGAAGTTTCTCCTCATCTCTGTTCTAAAAGGTCTTCCCTTTACTCTGAGGCTGTGCCCTCAGGTCCTAGTCTCTCCTACTAATGGAAACATCTTCCCCACATCCACTCTATCCAGGCCTTTCAGTATTCTGTAAGTTTCAATCAGATCCCCCCTCATCCTTCTAAACTCCATTGAGCATAGACCCAGAGTCCTCAAATGTTCCTCATATGTTAAGCCTTTCATTCCTGGGATTGTTCTCGTGAACCTCCTCTGGACCCTCTCCAGGACCAGAACATCCTTCCTGAGATATGGGGCCCAAAATTGCTCACAATATTCTAAATGTGGTCTGACCAGAGCCTTATAAAGCCTCAGCAGCACATCCCTGCTTTTATATTCTAGTCCTCTCAAAATAAATGCCAACATTGCATTTGCCTTCCTAACTACCGACTCAACCTGCAAGTTAATCTTTAGAGGATCCTGGACTAGGACTCCCAAGTCCCTTTGCACTCCAGATTTCTGAATTCTCTCCCCATTTAGAAAATAATCTATGCCTCTATTCTTCCTACCAAAGTGCATGACCTCACACTTCCCCACGTTGTATTCCATCTGCCACTTCTTTGCCCATTCTCCTAACCTGTCAAAATCCTTCTGCAGCCTCCCCGCCTCCTCAATACTACCTGTCCCTCCACCTATCTTTGTATCATCTGCAAACTTAGCCAGGATGCCCTCAGTTCCTTCATCTAGATCATTAATGTATAAAGTGAAAAGTTGTGGTCCCAACACTGACCCCTGCAGAACTCCACTAGTCACCAGCCGCCATCCTGAGAAGGACCCCCTTATCCCCACTCTCTGCCTCCTGCCAGACAGCCAATCTTCTATCCATGCTAGTACCTTGCCTCTAACACCATGGGCTCTTATCTTACTGAGCAGCCTCCTGTGCGGCACCTTGTCAAAGGCCTTCTGGAAGTCCAAGTAGATAACATCCATTGGCTCTCCTTTGTCTAACCTACTCGTTACCTCCTCAAAGAATTCTAACAGATTTGTCAGGCATGACCTTCCCTTGATGAAACCATGCTGACTTTGTCCTATTTTACCATGCACTTCCAAGTATTCTGAAATCTCTTCCTTAATAATGGACTCTAAAATCTTACCAACGACCGAGGTCAGGCTAATCGGCCTGTAATTTCCCGTCTTTTGCCTCACTTCCTTCTTAAACAGGGGGGTTACATTAGCTATTTTCCAGTCCTCTGGGACCCTCCCTGACTCGAGTGATTCCTGAAAGATCACCACTAACGCCTCCACTATCTCTTCAGCTATCTCCTTCATAACTCTGGGATGTAATCCATCTGGTCCAGGTGATTTATCCACCTTCAGACCTTTCAGTTTTCCTAGCACCTTCTCCTTGGTAATGGCCACCATACTCACCTCTGCCCCCCGACTCTCTTGAACTTTGGGACTTTTAGGACTCGGCCAGCTCCATCAGTAGTGCACTACAAGGTCCCTTTAAGATTGCTGCGCAGCCTCACTTGCGCACATCTTAAGACCACTTGTGGCTTGCAACCTGTTTGTTCCCTGCATGGTAAGCTCTGGATTGCTGTGCAACTGAGCACCCATGGAACTTAGAGGGAACATTGCCTTGACCTCTAGAACTCCCTCCCTTAGCTCTTCTCTTCTGTTTAAGTTCTTATTAATACCCACCTTTTGATTAAGCTTTTGGTTACTCCTCCTAAAATCGCCTGATGGGGCTTGATATCAGTTTTTTTTTCTGACAATGCTTCTGTAGGGCATGTTGGGTTGTTTTATTATGTTAAAGGTGCCATATATATGCAACTTGTTGTAGAATCGATATTAACACAAAACTATGTTTTCCAGGTGCCACTCAAACATTTTTCCACTGTCATTTTTGCTGAAGATATATCTCACTGGAGGAATCACTGGACTGTTTGGTTTTAGGAATTTTACACCTGTGTATTTTGTCAACTTTTTAATTTCAATTAAAATGGTGATCAGTTTCGGTGAATCTCCACCAAATGCCTGTGGAGATAACTTAGTAGCTGGGAGTACTGATCCAAAAAAGTACAATCCAGGTTCAGTTAGAACAGATCAATAAAATTGATCACGGGCTTACATCATAAGATTGATAATTGACAATGGGGGCAAGGGCATGCAGTGTTATATTTAATACATGCAGGAATGTTGCGCCCAGTGACAAGTGGTGCTACAATGTTATAGATTATCTACACAGCAGTGTTATACTCAGTGTCATGGCGTGGCTCAATGTATATGTTGTTAAAGATTTTATATAGTGCATTTCATGACCTCTGGATGTCACAAAGTACATTACAACTAATTAAGTAGTTTTGAAGTGTAGTCACTGTTGTACGAAACCTGGCAGCGAATTTGCACACAGCAACATTCCATACACAGCAATTAAATAAATGAGCAGATAATGTCTTTCTTAGGTTTTGGCTGAGGGGTAAATGCTGGCCAGAACACTGAGAGGACTTCCCTGTTCATCTCCTAAGGCAGTTGGGACCTTGGTTTATCATCTCATCCAAAAATCAGCACTTCCGTCAGTGCAGCACTCCATCAGCACTGCACTGGAGTATCAGCCTAGATTATGTGTTTAAGCCTCAAAAATGGGTCTTGAATCGACCACCTCCTTAGAGGTAAGAGTGCCACAGCTAAAAAATGGCTGACATGCATTCACATACACATACATACGTACACATACATATGCACACACACATTCAGGTGGAAGTATATGCATTAATTCATTTATTTCCTTAAGTTTGAACAATAGGTGTTGAGATCAAGTGCAGTCTTTAAATCGGGTTACAGTGTGAGGAATAATTGGTCTAGGACACACACAATGTAATTTAATTCCACTGTAAAGTTAGTCATTGGGCCCTTTTTTTATAGCTATATCTCATTAAAAATCCATGTTACCTTGTACTTCCTGCCAATGAAACTTTACTTCCTGTTGTTAATCCATTGTAGCATCCTGTGTCCCTGTTTCTAATAGAATCACCTATGTAAATTATCACATTATAAGTACACAGTTTAGCTTTTTAAATTACTTTGTTCAAAATACTTTCTGAAAATTTTGATTGCCATTTTTCATCAGTAGCTGCAATTTCTAATCTTCAAAAAGTGGTTAAACATTGAAAAAAAAAAGTACATATTTCAAAAAAACATAATTACTTTGTATAACCTCTTGTGCTATTTCATGTGCCCTTTAATGCCTTCATTAAAGTTTTACTTGAAAGATAAGACGCCTCCCAAAAACATTAACCTGGATTTAATATTTCTGCACAGAGCTGTGGCACTGGAAACTGAGTATGGATTGTGCAGACTCAGCATGCTCAGTGTATCTAATTTCTCAGGACACATTCTCAAATAGATTGGACAGCTCATTTAAAGATCTGGCACAGATGATGGGCAAAATGACCTCCTTCTATACTGTAAGACTCTATGGGTTGAATTTTGAATTTTCATTCTGTAAGTTGGAACCTGAGTTAGGAACCAATCCTGGATCCTGACCCTGCACAGTGTGTTACAGACATGCCCAGCACTATATTTTAAGGGGTAGCCAATTAAAGGCCAGAGAGATTGCATGTCATTAGGAATGGCAAGCGGTCTCCTGAGACTTGCGAGCCCCACAGGCCAATCTGAGGATGGCGGGAAAGAGGGAGAAGATAAGTTTTATTTTGAAAATGGTCACAGCTGCCTTGTTGTGATCTTGGAGGGGCAGCTGCAGCTGTCGCATGCCAGCCATTGTAGGGGTGGGGGTCGGTCCCTCGAGGAATTGATCGTGGCTACCGCCCCACCCACCCTCCCCAACCTGAGCCCACCATGTTGACTTGAACGTGGCCCAGACCAATGTGGGCTGCCCACATGCTGACTGACATTCCCGTCGATGGGGAACAGAGCCTTAATTGGCCATTTAATTACATTAATTTGATCTAAATTAGATACCCACTGCTTGTGATAAGACCTGGCCTCTCCAAGTGAGATGGTAGTGCCACACTGACATTATGGCCGGTGGCACCAAATTGTGAAGCCACTCACCCCTGTTCCTGACCACAACCTGCTTTGAAAATTCCGCCACCTGATTGCACATCAGTGCAGTTTAGTGAGTCAATAGAATATCATGGCACTTTCATGGTGTCAGAAACTATCATTCTATTCATCAGTAGTGGTATTCTCACTGGGCTGGTAATCGAGAGACCCAGAGTAATGCTCTGGGGACCTGGTTTTGAATCCCACCATGGTAGATGGTGAAATTTGAATTCAATAAATATCTGGAAATAAAAGTCTGAAGGTGACTGATGAAACCATTGTCGATTGTCGTAAAAACCCATCTGGTTCACTAATGTCCCTTTAGGGAAGGAAATCTGCTGTCCTCACCTGGTCTGGCTATATGTGACTCCAGATCCACAGTGTGTGGTTGATTCTGAAATGGCCTAGCTAGCCACTCAGTTGTATCAAACCACTACAAAGCCTAAAAGGAATGGAATCGATCTAGGCATCGGAAGCGACCATGGAAAATTCAGCGCTATCGACCTTGCAAAGTCTTCCTTACTAACATCTGGAGACTAGTACCAAAATTGGAAGAGCTGTCCCACAGATGAGTCAAGCAACAGCCTGACATAGTCATATTCAGGGAATCATGCTTTCCAGACAATATCCCAGACACCAACTATCACCATCCCTGGATATGTCCTGTCCCACCAGCAGTGGTGGCAGCACAGTGGTATACAGTTGGAAGTCCTCAACATGGACTCCAGATCCTATGAAGTCTCATGGCACCAGGTGAAACATGGGCAAGGAAACCTCCTGCTGATTACCATATACCTTCCCCCCTCCCCCACCATCCTCCCTTAGCTGTGCTCAACATGGAGGAAGCACTGAGGGTGGCAAGGGCACAGAATGTACTCTGGGTGGGGGACTTCAATGTCCATCACCAAGAGTGGCTTGGTAGCACTACCACAGACTGAGCTGGCCGAGTCCTAAAGCATATAGCTGCTAGACTGGGTCTGTGGCAGGTGGTGAGGAAACCAACAAGAAGGAAAACATACTTGACCTCATCCTCACCAACCTGCCTGCCACACATCTGTCCATGACAGCATTGGTAGGAGTGATACCGCTCAGTCCTTGTGGCAATGAAGTCCCGTCTTCACATTGAGGATAGCATCCATTGTGTTGTGTGGTGCTACCACCGTGCTGAATGGGATAGATTTTGAACGGATCCAGCAACTCAAGACTGGGCAACCATAAGGCACTGTGGGCCATCAGCAGCTGCAGAATTGTACTCAACCACAATCTGTAACCTCATGGTCTGGCATATCCCCCACTCTACCATTACCACCAAGCCAGGGGATCAATCCTGGTTCAATGAAGAGTGCAGGAGGGCATGCCAGGAGCAGCACCAAGCGTACCTAAAAATGAGGTTTCAACCTGGTGAAGCTATAGCACAGGACTACTTGCATGCCAAACAGCATAAGCTGCAAGCGATAGACAGAGGTAAGCAATTCCACAACCAGCAGATCAGATCTAAGCCCTGCAGTCCTGCCACATCTAGTCATAAATGGTGGCGGACGATTAAGCAACCCACTGGAGGAGGAAGCTCCAAAAATATCCCCACCCTCAATGATCAGGGAGCCCAGCACATCAGTGTAAAAGATAAGATTCAATTATTTGCAACAATCTTCAGCCAGAAGTCAGAAGTGCCGATTGGATGATCCATCCCGGCCTCCTCCCAAGGTCCCCAGCATCACAGATGCCAGTCTTCAGCCAAGTTGATTCACTCCACATAATATCAAGAAATGGCTGACGGCACTGGATACTGCAAATGCTATGAGCCCTGACAATATTCTGACAGTAGCACTGAAGACTTGTGCTCCAGAACTTACTGCGCCCCTAGCCAAGTTGTTCCAGTACAGTTATAACACTGGCATCTACTTGACAATGTGGAAGATTGCCAGGTATGTCCTGTACACAAAAAGCAGGACAAGGCCAACCTCACCAATTACCGCCCCATCAGCCTACTCTTGGTCATCAGTAAAGTGATGGAAGGGGTCATCAACAGTGCTATCAAGTGGCACTTGCTTAGTAATAACCTGCTAACGGACGCTCAGTTTGGTTTCCGCCAGGGCCACTCAGCTCCTGACCTAATTACAGCCTTGGTTGAAACATGGACAAAAGAGCTGAACTCCAGAGATGAAGTGAGAGTGATTGCCCTTGACATCAAGGGAGCATTTGACTGAGTGTGACATCAAGGAGCCCTGACAAAATGGGAGTCAATGGGAATCGGGGAAAACTCTCCGCTGGTTGGAGTCAAAGGAAGATTGTTGTGGTTGCGGCCAATCATCTCAATTCCGGGATATCACTGCAGGAGTTCCTCAGGGCCAACCATCTTAAGATGCTTCATCAATGACCTCCCTTCCATCATAAGGTCAGAAATAGGGATGTTTGCTGATGATTGCACAATGTTCAGCACCATTCGCGACTCCTCAGAAACTGAAGCAGTCCATCTACAAATGCAGCAAGACCTGGACAATATTCAGGCTTGGGCCGACAAGTGGCAAGTAACATTTGCGCTACACAAGTGCCAGGCAATGACCACCTCCAACAAGTGAGTATCTAACCATCATCCCTTGACACTCAATGGCATTACTATTGTTGCATTCCCCACTATAAACATCCTGGGGGGGTTACCATTGACTAGAAACTGAATTGGACTAGCCATATAAATACTGTGGCTACAAGAGCAGGTCAGAGGCGAGGAATCCTGTGGCAAGTAGTTCACCTCGCGTCTCCCCAAAGCCTGTCCACCATCTACAAGGCACAAATAAGGAGTCTGATGGAATACTCTCCTCATTTAGAAGGATGTTGGCAGCAGACAAATGGGAATACCACCACCTGCAAGTTCCCCTCCAAGCCACTCATCAAACTGCCTTGGAAATATATCACCGTTCCTTTAATGTCGCTGGGTCAAAATCCTGGAAACCCCTCCCTTAGAGTACTGTGGGTGTGCCTAAACCACATGGACTGCAGCAGTTCAAGGGGGCAGCTCACTATCACCGTCTCAAGGGCAATTAGAGATGGGTAATAAATGCTAGCCTAGCCAGCATCCCCAACATCCGTGAATGAATGAATGAAAATTGTTTTTTCCTTTAAGGTGTGTTATTTGAGATTATAAATTGATTCAGTCAATTCCACACATCTAGCATTATGTCAGAAAAGATTTCATCCAATTGAATTTCTTACTTCAGACTTGTTAATTTGTGTTCATATTCTTTAGTTCTTTGCTGCTTGTCCAAGTTAAATGACTTGTTTGTATCTATTCCTCTGGCTAGACAGCAATATGATTGAACTGTCACCCCAGTACAGTTAATGTAAATGGATGTGCTACATTTCCCTTCCTCTAAATGATTGTCAACAATGGCTGCCCATAGTGAACAGAATCTCAAGTTACCAGTTACCAACCCTTCAAGATTGCCCTGCGGTCTTCAGGAACTGAAGATAATCTGCCAGCAACACCCAGGAGAATAATCATAGGCAGACAAAAAAAAATCTGTGTGCTTTTTTTTTTCATTTTCCTTGAACATTTTCAGTTGTTATAAAAATGCTGTAGATCGAAATAAATAAGAAAATGACTGTTTGACTAACAGTCAAGAGTCATTCAATCAGGTAACAAAGAATCCATTCACTGTCCAATTGATGCGGGAAGGCTGTGCCTGTAAGCTGAACATGTCAGGCAACCCATGGTGGGCAGTTCCACTAGAGACCAATATCATGAAATTAATTATCATCTGACTATACATGGACATTATTCATAACCTGCATTAGGCTGTGCTTTGCAATTTTTGCTCCCACTAACTGGCAGAATCAAATTTGTTAAATGTGTATAATTGTTGGTTCTCTTTGATAGCATGCTTGCCTGACAAATAAAGAAAATGGTCAGCCTTGGAAAGTGAAGATCTTGTAGTGTGCTAAATATTTTAACCAGATAGCCAAGGTAAACTCAGAGAAATATGCTGAGGGTCAGAGAGGCAAGAGGATACAGTTTCAAAGCTGTGAAGGGCAAATTTTGGACCAGTAATAGGACCCTTTACATGGAAAGTGGTCAATAACTGGAACTGGCTGCCAGGAAGGGTTGATGCTAGGGCACTGGACTCATTTCAGAAACTCATAGAAGTTGTACCAGGAAGATGATCAGATTGGCATTCTACAACAATGGTTTAAATTAGTTGAAAGACCTTTTTTATCCAAATCTACTGTGTGACCCAAACTCTATTCACTGTTCTAGTCAGGTGGAGATAAATTTTACATAAACAGTTATATAACAGATGTACATATTACATATGTGTGTATACATAACACTCATACATATACATGTATGAATAGGCATATAGAGGGGCAATTATGCTACTGGGTATCTACTATAGGTCACCAAATGTTGGGCAAGAGAAAGAGAAGCAAATTTGCAGGCAAATTACAGAAAGATGCAGTAACTAGAGAGTGCTGATAATTGGAGTTTAATTCAAGTGTCTCAAATATATACTGGGATAGTAACAGTGTAAAGGGCAAAGAGGAGAAGGAATTCTGGCAAAAAAATTATCTTGATCACTATGTTTCTAGCCCAACAAGGAAGGAAGAGGTTCCAGACCTAGTTCTGGTGAATGAAATGAGTCAAGTGGAGCCTGCTTCAGTGGGAGAGCATTTAAGGAACAGTAATCAAGATATCATCAGGACTAGAATAGTTAAGGAAAAGGACAAATAACAATGAAGCATAAAGATATTTAACATAAAGGAGGGCTGACTTCAATGTATTCAAAAGGGATCTGGCCCAGATGGGCTGGAATCAAAAATTGATAGGCCAAGCAGTAAGTAAACAATGGAAGGCCCTCAAACAAGAGATGGTTTGGGTACAGAGCAGACTCATTCTCATGAGGGGAAAGGAAAGCATCCAAAGTTAGAACATCCTGGATAACTAAAGATAGCGAGATTAACATGAGGCAGACATTGTAGGCTTATGACTATTGTAAGGTTCATAATACAGTAGAGATCCAAACTGAATATGGAACATACAGTGGAGATCTCAAAAGGGGCAAAAAGCGCGTTTGAGAATAGATCAGTGGTTAACATAAAAAGAAACTCAGAAGCCTTTTATAAACACATAAATAGTAAAAAGGTAGTCAAAGGAAGGGTGGGACAAATTAAGGACCAAATAGTAGATCTTCTTGTGCAGGCAGAGGGCACAGCTGAGGTAGTAAATGTATACTTTACACCTGCCTTCATGAGAGAAGAAGATGCTCCTATCAATGTAGCAGTAAAGGAGGAAGCAGTAGCAATACTCAATAGGATACAAATTAATAAGGATGGAAATTGCAGTGGCATTGACCACAATCTTTCAATTCTCCTTGGAAATGGGGGTGGTGCCAGAGGATAGGAAGATTATAAATGTTAAACTAAAGGACAGTCAGATTAATGTTGTTTCAATACACAATCTCTTGGGATGCCTGCGGTCACAGCTCCTGAACTGAGTGCTGTGTCAGGCACAAAAGAAAAACCCAACTTCCAATTTGACTTGCCAGTCAGTAACCACAGGCATCAATCCTAGGGATTGCGTGCAAAGGCCTGGTATTGGAAAATCCAGCATCACAAAGCAGTGAAACCAAATATCATAGCCATGACTCAGAACACCTCATTATTTAGGATGATATGAAGCAGGAGACAGTTACATTCTGATGTGGAGCCAACAATGCCATTAAAACCCAGGCGGAAATTGGGAATGTTTTGAGTCAAAACATCTTCCATATAGCAATAAAAAAATGAAGAGAATACACAGTAATCCAGCCTTGTCCAACTGCTGGCCTGTGGGCTGCATTGTGGCCCACGAAGCCCCTCTCTGTGCCTTGGAGCCACTGATCAAAATGCCAGTAGGACCGGTTGGTGAAATTGAAGATTTCTGAAAGGGCCTGCTCCTCCAATCACAGCCTGTTTCTCTCCCATGTTTGCTGCTGATAGGCTTCTAGCAGCAAACATGGGAGAGAAGCAGGCTGTGATTGGAGGAGCAGTGAACACTGGCAGCTGCGAACATGTGGAGATAAAAAGAGTAAGAGACTCTGGGGCTCGTAGGGCCACACTTTCCCCCCACCCTCTCCCCATTTCCCGGCTCTTGCCCCACTTCCACTCAGCTCTCTCCCTGCTTCCCATGGCTCTCACCACACTTCCTTGGCTCTTTCTGCATTCCCCCAGCTCTCACCACTTTCCTCAGGCTCTTGTCACTTTTCCCTGCTCTCTCCCTGCTTCACCTGGCTTATGCCATATTCCCCCGGCTCCCACTGCTTTCCCACGGCCCTTGGAGTGCAGCCATGCTCGGGCGCTGCTCAGACCTTGCTCCAGGTTTCTCTTCCCCTCTCATCACATCCCCTCTGAGGATTTAGTGAGGGAGGGTAGTTGAGTGAGTGAAGGTGAGTGAGTGAGGGTGAATGGGTGAGTAAGTGTGTGGGTAAGGGTGTGGGTGGGAGGGTGAGTGAGGGAAAGGGGATGGGTAGGGAGGGAGAGTGAGCGGATGGCTTACACACAGACAATGTCCCTGAACCATATAATAGGTGGATTTTCAACTAAGATTATGTTGCAGCACCATCCAATTTGTCTTAGCAAAACTGGAGCATTGAACACCCAACAATATGGATTACTGACATCACTTATACTGTAAAAATCCAAACCAGATATCTGATTGACTTCACGTCTACTATTATTACCCATCCAAATACAGGACTGACCATTCTTAGGATGTTGATTATAAGTGTGTGTGTGAGAGTTGTGAGTGTATGTGTGTGAGAGGGGTGAGTGTGTGTGTGTGTGTTGTTTCTGGGTCACTCTTAGTCTCAGGGTCCTCATTCACCTTCAGCCTCTCACCCATTCTCACGGTGGGTGAGGGTGAGTGACTGAGCACCCGAGACTTGGAGTGAGCTGGACACATACACACTCTCACCCTTCCACACTCTAATATGGAACTCATTTTTTATAAAGTTATCAATTTATTGTTTTGACATTGTTTTGCTCAGCAAGTTGTTTCTTTTCATATGTCAGCTTTCTTTTTTTGAAATTCATGTTTAATGTTGTGCCAAACCTCAGCTTTCAGAAATTGGCTTATCAGCCCCTTGAGTGAGAAAAAAAATGAAATGTGGCCCCCCACACAAGAAGGTTGGACAAGCCTGCAATAATCCCATTCATTGAAACTTCTTTTCAATCTCTATAAGGTCAATTGGTGTTCCTATTTCATTGCTGTCTTCAAGCCATGGGATAATTTATCTTAGATATTTGGAATTTCCATGTAAAGCTGAAGATGACAGTAAGTAAAAGGTCTTTTATGCAAATATTATTTCGTACAAACATGCAAAAAGGATTGGGAAAACCATTTAGCCTTGTTTATCCAGGCATGATGCCAAGAGGAAAATCTGACCCACCTTCTTTCAACTCCCTAAGGCAAAACAACAAAGCCCCAAGAGACTGCGGTAAACCATAATCTTTCTCAACCCAACTTAGTGTCTATAGCTGGAAATGTCTTACTTGCTCAGGAACTTTTGAAAGATTGTAGGGAATCCATATTCACTGTGCCTTTTGGTAATCTATTCTAAAGGGTAATTATACTTCCTCACAGCTAACCTAGGTCTTTGCCAAAGGATGCAAAATCTCCTGGTTCTATCATCCCTAACCATCTCAAATAACCTATCCATTGGACGGAAACCTTCATCGTTCAAAACATCTCAATCATGTCCCCTCTAAGCTTACAGTTTGTTAATGAAAATCTACTCAACTTCTGAAATCTATCCTAAGAGCCCTAAGACTGGGTATCATTCTGGTCACCCTGTTCTGTATCTTTTTTTAGGATCTCGATATCTCCCACCATGTGTGAAACCTCAGTATAGCATTCTTGGTTTTTATATTGTACTCTCCTAGCAATAAAACCTTAAAACTCCATTTACCTTCTCAGCTTAGTCACGCTGTTTGTGGAGCTTTAAAGGTTTACCAGCTCTGACCCCTAGCTCTGTTTCTTGACCTGTACTCTTTAGCAGGTAGAAACATAGCTGGAGTTTACTAAACCCAAATACATACATCTCTCTTGATCAAATTGATCACATTGATCAAATCTGCCACATATTTCTCTAACTTATCTAAATAACATTACAACCTCCTCATACACATTTTTGTACCATCTGCAGTCTTGTGAATTGTTCCATTATTTCCTTCATTAAAATCCATAATGAAGATGATGAACAGCACTGAACTCAACACAAAGCACTACGGGAATCCACCTTCAGATCCACAACATTTCCCATTGATGATGACTCCCTTTGCCTTTCCTTTGAGTCTGTAGTTTTTGGTTTCAAGTCCCATTTTAGAGGCTTGAGCACAAAATCTAGGCTAACACTCCAGTTCAGCACTGACAGAGTGCTGCACTGCCAGAGGTGCAGCCCTTCAAATGAGATTTCTACACTCTCAGTTGGATGTTAAATAGTCACAAGGCACTATTTGAAGAAGAGCACAGGAGATTCACCTGGCAATACATAAAATGTTACTACACAAGATAAGAGCTTATGGCATTGGGGGTAATACATTAGCATGAATAAAGCTGACTAACAAACAGGAAACAGAGTCGGGATAAAAGGGTCATTTTCAGGATGGCAAACTGTAACTAGTGAAGTACCACAGGGATCAGTGCTGGGGCTGCAACTATTTGCAATCTTTGTTAAAAGATTTAGATGAAGGGACCAACTGTAGGAAAGTAAGTTGTGAAGAGGATACAGAGTCTGCAAAGGGATATAGATAGGTTAAGTGAGTGGGTAAAAATTTGGCAGATAGAATATAATGTGGGAAAATGTGAGGTTGTACACTTTGGCAGGAAGAATAGAAAAGTAGAATATTATTTAAATGAAGACAGACTGCAGATTAGAATGTTTAGGTATAGACTTCTTGATGGACCTGGGTTTCCTTGTCCATGAATCACATAAGTCAACATTCATGTACAGCAAGTAATTAGGAAGGAGGGTGGAGTATAAAAGTAGGCAAGTCTTGCTACAAGTGTACAGGGCATTGGTGAGACCACACCTAGAATGCTGTGTATAGTTTTAGTCACCTTACTTCAGGAGGGTCATACTTCCTTTGGAATCAATTCAGAGAAGGCTGTTTCCTGGGATGAGGGGTTTGTCTTATGAGGAAAGATTGAGCAGGTTGAGCCTGTACTCATTGGAGTTTAGAAGAATGAGAGGTGATCTTATTGGAACATACAAGATTCTGAGGGGGCTTGACAGGGTAGATGCTGAGAGATGTTTCCTCTCCTGGGGGAATCTAGAACCAGGGGGCATAGTTTAAAAATGAGGGGTCTCCAATTTAAGATGGAGATGAGGAGCAATTTCTTCTTTCAAGGGTCGTTAGTCTGTGGAATTCTCTTCCCCAGCGAGCAGTGGAGGTGGGGGTCATTGAGTATATAAAGGTTGAGTTAGACAAATTTTTGATTGACAGGGGAGTCAAGGGTTATGGGGGGCAGACAGGAAAGTGGAGTTAAGGCCACAATCAAATCAGCTAGTACCTTATTGAATGGTGGAGCAGGCTCAGGGTGTCGGATGGCCTACTTCTGTCCCTATTTCTTATGTTCTGGCGTGTCCTGGCCAACATTTATACCTTAAATAACACTTAAAGCCTGTTCATTTATTTCATTGCTGTTAGTGGACCTTGCTGTGTGCATAATGGCTGCTGCTTTTCCTATACTACAACAGTGACCATGCTTTTAATGCATTTCATCTTGAGGTTGTGAAAACTACTAAAAATGTAATCGTTTCTTTTCTTTTTCCGTCTATTAAATTATAACTGATTGCCTGCCCAACATAGGACTGAATTTTACAAGGGGGAGTAAATGTCAGTGGTGACCCCACCTCCACATGGCCAGCTTGCCTGTAGTCATTTAACAGCCGCCAGGCCATTAAGTGGCTTGAGGTGGGACGTCTTCCCCAATCAGGAAGGAAGTCCCGCCTCCGAGAGCTGCAGCCAATCAAATGGCCATCAGCTCTCCGGCCTCAGTAGCACCACTGGCACTACCACAGTCCCGGAGTACCTGACCACCACTCTGCTTTCTCTGGACATCACAATGGTTGAGCACTTAAGCGGCTATGTTTTTGACCCTGATCAAGTCAGCACTGGTTTTAGCCCCTGACTGGCTAATATTAGTTTGTTTTGGTCTTTTTCTCTGAGTCTTGGTGTTTTTGCTGTCACATCAGCATATTCTACAGCTTGAAAGTTCAGAGTAGTTTGAAATGTATGCATTTAAAGCCTCTGCTGGTTAGTAGTCCATAAATGCTACTATCTAAAAACAACAAGGAAACATTTGCAGCTGGACAACAATCTTACTGAGTGCCCTCCACAGTGGTTTACAAGACCCCTGATGGTGTCTTTCCCATTTCCTGCATTTCTGTCTTCATTGTTTCCTCCCTCCTAGAAACTTGATAGGATCCCCCTTGACTTGACTTTCCAACCCCCCAGCCCCTACTTTTAACAGATTGCACCCTGCTATTTGCACCTCCTTCAGCACAACATCACCACCAAGCACACCTTCCCCGTCTCTCCTGCTTCATCATTTTGACTCCAACATAACATTCTTATTGACCCAGACAAATCAGATAAATATTGGCCAGGACACCAGGGAGAACTCTTTGGTTCTTCTTCGAAATAGTACCAAAGGTTCTTCTAAATTCATCAGAAATGGCAGATAGGTCCTTGGTTTAACACATAATTCAAAATCTATCCTTTTCTGTCTAAGCAGTTGTATAATGTGTCCCTTGTAATTCGTTCAAGAATCTTCCCTACCACTGACTATAAAGCACATTTATATATGGGAGGGAATCTAATTATTTTCACTATTAAACCTAGACATACACTGATAACAGTTGAAGAATGCACTGAAGGATAGTATTAAAATATCATTGAACAGTGTCCAAAGAAATATGACATTTTCCACCAGTATGAATCTTCCCCATCCTTCCCCACACCCCAACCTGAATTCCTTAGGACCTTTCAAAATAAGGTTGACATTTTAATGTCAATTCAAATTAGGAGCAGCCTCATGCTGGAGCCCAATCCGCTAGGTACTAGCCACAAATTGTCCTAGCCTCAATTTGTGCAGCACCTAAAGACCATCAAAGAGAGGGATCTTTAAACCGCTACCCCACCCCCCCACCCCTCAGTCTATCTATACTGAAGTCAAACCTGGAGGTGGGGATGAAAGAATATAGGGTAAACCAGGGTCTGCTATGAGAACACTCTGGCCTAGCCTGATATCTTTTGAGTGATCTAATTGTGATTGAGTGTTGTTTAGTTGGATGTTGAGAATATTTCTCATATCTCAATAATTACAGCTACTTACATTTATGCAGCAGATTTAATGTAGTGAATTTTCCCCAAAGTGTTCAATTTGGGGCCAGAGCCCTGCTGGGGTACCAGTGGTGTTAGTGGAGCCTGATCAAAGATGTAGCTACTGAAGAAACCAGGATAAAGAGTCAAAGCAAGGCAGAGGTGATTGGGGAAAGAACTCAAGAGTCTCAGGGCAAGAGATTGAAGGCTTGGTGATAGATTGAAGGGAAGAGAGTGCAGGTTCAAGAGATCAGAGTTGGAAGGTCAGTCAGTGCAAGCAGGATGTGAGGTGAAGGCGATTGTAGGGTTAGATTATCAACAGACATGAAACATAGGAACAGAAGGAGGCCATTCATCCCCTTAAGCCTATTCCATGCCATTCAATTATACCATGGCTAATATGTATCTTGACTCTATTTACCTGCCTCGCTTCCATATTCCTTAATATTTTTGCCTAACAAAAAACTATCAGTCTGAAAGGTTTGAAATTTTCAATTGACCCTCAAACTCAACAACTATTTGGGGCAGGAGTTCCAGATTTCCATTACCCTTGTGTGAAGAAGTGCTTCCTGCATCACCCCTGACAGACCAAGTTCTAATTTTAAGGTTACGCCCCCTTGTTCTAGACTATCCCACTGGAGGAAATAATTTCCCTCTGTCTATCCTAACAAAACCTTTAATCACCTTAAACAGTTCAGTTAAATCATCTCTTAATCTACTCAAGGAATGCAAGCTTAATCGATGCAACTTGCCTCATAATTTAACCATTTAAGCCCTGGTTGAAAGGAAATGATTAAATTCTATATCTTAGCTGTAGCTTTTCACCGAGTTTCTGTTAGAAGGCTGGACATATCAGTTTTGTTTCCACTCAAATATTCAGTGGAAAATTTAGTTTTGCTTAATGACAGAAACTTTAGCTGATAAGCACTCATCTGCAAATTTTCTTTCGCTGAGCCCAACAGACACAAAGGGACAAGAGTGTCACTGGAAAGCCCCTTGAGAAGGTGGTGGTGAGCCGTCACCTTGAATTGCTACAGTCCATCTGGTGTAGCTACACCACAATGCTGGTAGGAAGTGAGCTTTGGGATTTTGACCCAGTAACTGTGAAGGAACGGCAATATAGTTCCAAGTGGAATGGTGTATTGCTTAGGAGGTGATTAGGACTTTGAAAGTGATATTTGTGGTTTACTTTCACTCTTCTGTCACTGTACTGTGCTGTTGTATGAGACACACATCATTGTGGTTCAATTGGTAGGTCAGAAATGTTGAAATAAATCAGTTTTTCTATGACTATGATAGTCAGCGTAAGTTAATATAAAATAGTTAATACTGACTAAAAGGATATCGTTCAATTGCACAGTTTAAATGACATTCACTAATCATTTGGTATTTGCTTTGTGGCTTATAATATACCATCTACCGCCCTTGGTTGAATTACTGGCTGATTAATCACCTGCAGCCATCCATGATTCCATCTGTAACTCACTGTTGGGTTATGAATGGTCTCATTGGTATTGCTGGCTGAATCCTGGCAGGATCCACATTTCCTACCCGTCCCCCAATGTGGTTTCTCTTGATCCCTTTCAATTCTTGCCCTCCATTCCAACATTTTAAACTGTTGTTGTCAACTTAGATTCCTATTTGAGATGTAGACCTAAGTCAAATGGTGGGACAGGCTAGAAAGACTTAATGTCTGCCATTCAGATTGCTTTCTGATTATCTACTTTTCCAAGAAGATCTTACACTGAGGGAGTCACATTTTAGTGGATGGGAAGATTGAGGCCAACATTAACATGATATTTTGTTTACAGTGCCAGGTTTTCTTAGAGTGGATATTTGGCACAGTTGTCCATGTCCAAACATATGTTCAAGAGGCCTAGAATTTTGTTGAGGCATGAAACTGGCATCTAGGCATCCAATTTGGCAGCTTGTGTTCATGTGGACATTTTGCAATGCCCGCCATATTGGTAAGTGCCCCTATTTAGGTGTACAGAGCCCTCACCTGAAACAGGCACAAAGGCATTTACATATGCAGATTTAGGAATGAATAAGAAATTGGCTGAAGATTAGAAAGTATTGGGGACTTGTTAGAGGAGTTATGTTGTAGATGGGGAGAAGGGACATTCTGAGCTGGGCGGCTAAGGGATTGATGTTGGATTCTCTGCTGTTTTCAGTTTACATTTTCGTAACTTGGGTTCAGAAATTCAATGCAAACTCATGAAATTTGTGAACAGATCCAACCTGATGGGTGAAGCTGAAACCAAGACACTGAGCTTTTCTTTATCAAGAGAGCTTATTGGCTTGTTCAGTTACACAGCTCTCCTCCCATTCTACCAAGTGTCCCACCTATTCCCTATTTATATGTGCTCAAAGACAACTAATACCATCACCTGTTCCTCTTAACCTTAACAATAACATTAACAAGCCTTAACAATGTAATTAACAAGTTAACCTTAAGGAGGCAGCTTAGAAACTCAAATATGAGTTAGACCAAACACAAAAAGAATGGAGCAATGGCAGATGAAATTTGGGATAGACAAATGCAAAGCCTTGCACATATGAAGGAAACGTGGAAAATAGAAATTAGGTCAAAATAAGAAAGGCTGATGCTGAAAGAGATCTGGAGGTTTCAGTAGATGCTACACTCAACCTGGAATGTTGAATTATAACCAATACCGGCAAATAGAAGTCAGAGGATGTCATTAAATTACTGCTTTGGCCAGACCATAACACGAGCGGTGTCTATAAACCTGAGCTCATCCAAAACTCTGTTATTTGTATTCTAACTCACAGCAAGTCCCATTCACACTTCACTCCTGTGCTCGCTGACCTACATTGGCTCTTGATCTGGCAATTGCTCGATTTTAAAAAATATCACCTTTGTTTTCAATTTTCTTTATGGCCTCATCTCTCACTGTCTCTGCAATCGCCTCCAGCTCTATAACCCTCCAAGATATCTGCACTCCTCTAATTCTAGCCTCTTGCACATTCTCTGTTTTATTCACTCCATTATCGGCAACTATATGTTCAGCTGCCAAGGCCCTAAACTCTGAAACACCCTCTCTAAACCTCTCTGCCGCTCTACCTCATTCTCCTCCTTTATGGCGCTCCTTAAAGCCTGCCTCTTTGACAAAGCTTTTAGTAACCCGTCCTCGTACTTCAGTTTCAAATATTATCAGGTAACGCTCCCATGAATGTATGACATTTCACCACTTTAAATGAGTTATATAAATACAAGTTTTTGTGTATTTTATTCATTCACAGGATGTTGGTGTCACTGGTAAGACCAGCTTTTGTTGCCCAATCCTAATTTCCCTTGAGAAGGTGATGATGATCTACCTTCTTGAGCTTCTGCAGTCCATTTGGAGTTTGATGTATGGATGAGAATATGCACTCATGGTGGGACTCACTGAATGATAATTTGAATATATTGTATTAGTTCTTAACACATATATTAATTAAAGTTAGATCTCTGTAACAGGGTAGTTTTCTTTCTTTTATTGATGTCATTCATTTATAGGTAATTTTTAAAGAACGAGCAATGTACCTGAAATTAATTTCCGTATGGAGAATAAAGTGAATTGAAATTGCAATTCCAGGTCATAACAGCTCACTGTGTAAAAAGTATGTTTCCTCATGTCACCTCTGGTTCCTTTGCTAATCACCTTAAATCTGTAACCTCTGGTTGCCACTAGAAACAGTTTCTTCACTATATCAAAAATGTTCACAATTTTGAACATCCCTTTCAAACCTCCTAACCCTCTCTGCTCTAAAGGGAACAAGCCCAGCTTCTCCAGTCTCTCCACATAACTGAAATTCCTCATCCTGGTACCATTCAAGTAAATCTCTTCTACACCTCTTCAAGGGCTTGACATCCTTTCTTAAGTGCGTTGCCCTGAGTTGAACATATAACTCAAGTAGAGGCTGAAGCAGTACTTTATAAATGTTTAACATAACTTCCTTGCCTTTGTACTCTATTCTACCATTGATAAAGCCAAGGATCTCATATATTTCTCATTAACAGGAGAGAGGACTTCAGATTCCTGGGACCTGAGGGTCAGTTCTGGGGGAGGCTGGACAGGTTGCATCTGAACAGAGCCAGGACCAATGCCCTCACAGTTTGCTAGTGCTGCTGGGGACGGTTTAAATGAACTTGGCGGGGTGTTGAGAACCAGGATGTAACATTAGAGAGGAAAAGCAAGGTGCACAAGGATTGGGAGAAACAGATAACACTAGAGCGAGACATAGTAAGGTATTAGGTGGGGTCAGACTAAGAGAGAATGCAGTGAGGTCTAAGTTAAGTTTACAGTGTAGATATGCAAATGCACAAAGCGTGGTAAATAAGATTGGTGAGCTGCATGTGCAGATAACCACAAGGGAATATGATATGGCATTAACGGAGACATGGCTCAAAAAAGGGCAGGACTGGATACAAGGTATTCAGGAAAGATAGGAAAGGAAAGAAAGGATAAGGGGTTGCAGAAATGATTAAGGAAAATATCAGTGCTGGAGAGAGAGGACGTCCTGAAGGGACCAAAGACAAGTTCTTTTTGGTTAGAATTAAGTAACAATAGAGGCACCATTATATTAATGATTATATTCTGTAAGCCACCATATAGTAAGAAAGTACAGTGGAGCAAATTTGTTGGGGAAATTACAGCGAAGTGCAAAAACTATATAGTGATAATGGGTGATCTTTAATTATCCTAATATAGACTGGGATATTAATAGTGTTAAGGACAGAGGCAGGGGAGGATTTTCTGAAATGTGTTCGGAAGAACTTTCTTGGTCAGTATTTTTCCAGCTCAATAAAGGATGAGGCATTGCTGTATCTGCTTCCGGGGAATGAGGTGGGTCAAGTGGATCAAGCGTCAGGAGGGGAACATTTAGGAAACACTGATCATAGCATTATAAAGTTTGGGTTAGCTATGGAGAAGAACAAAGAGCAATCCAGAATAAAAATATTTAATTGGAAGAGGGCCTATCTCAGTGGGAAGAAAATGATCTGTCCTGGGTAAATTGGAATCAAAGATTGGCAGGCAAAACAGTAACAGAACAATGGGCTGCCTTTAAAGAATTGTTGTGGTACATTCCCACAAGGGGAAAGGTTGGGCAAGCAAATCCAAAGCTCCCTGGATAACAAGTGAGATAGAGATTAAGATGAAATAGAAAAAGGGAGCATATGACAGATACCAGGTTGATAATACAAGTGAGTCCCAGGTTCAGAGAGGAAGTGAAAAAAGAAATGAGAGGCAAAGGGAGAGTATGAGAAGAGACTGGCAGCTAAGATAAAAGGGAATCCAAAAGTTTTCTACAGGCATATAAAAGGGTAGTAAGAGGAAGTGTGTGGACTGATTATGGACCAAAAAGGGATCTACACATGAAGGCAAAGGTCATAGCTGAGGTACTAAATGAGTACTTTGCATCTGTCTTTGCCAAGGATAAGATGCTGTCAAAGGCATAATGAAAGAGGAAGTAGTTGAGATACTGGATAGGCTACAAATTGATAAAGAGGAGGTAGTAGAAAGACTGGCTGTACTCAAGGTTGATAGGCCATTAGAACTAGATGGGGTACATTTGGGAATGCTGAAGGAAGTAAGGATGGAAATTGTGAAGGTACTCGTCATAATCTTTCAATCCTCCTTAAATACAGGGGTGATGCCAGAGTACTGGAGAATTCCAAATGTTACACCCTTGTTCATAAGGCTGTAAAGATAAACACAGCTAATACAGGCCAGTCAGTTTAACCTTGGCGGTGGTAAAGCTTTTAGAAATGTTAATTTAGGACAAAATTAATAGACACTTAAGGAAAGCCAGCACAGATTTGTTAAAGACAAACTGTGTTTAACTAATTTGAATTTTTTGATGAGGTAACATAGAGGGTTGATGATGGTAGTGTCATTGACGTGGTATACATGGACTTCCAAAAGACGTTTGGTAAAGTGTCACATAATAGTTTGTCAGCAAAGTTGAAGCACTTGGAAGAAAAGGCAGCATGGATACAAATTTGGCTGAGTGACAGGAAACAGAGAGCAATGGTAAACATTTGTTTCTTGCATTGGAGGAATGTTTCCCCAGAAGTCAGTACTAGGTCCATAGTTTATCTTGATAGAGGACAATGACCCAGGCTTGGGTGTTCAGGGGACAATTAAAAATTTTGAAGATGTCAACATTTGGAAGTATTGTGAACTGTGAGGAGGGTAGTGATTGACTTCAATAGGAATTAGACAGCCTGGTGGAGTGCTCAGATTCATGGCAGATGAAATTTAATGCAGAGAAGTGCGAAATGATACAATTTAGTAGAAAGAATGCAGAGAGGCAATATAAAACAAAGGGTGTATTTCTAAAGGGGCTGCAAGAATGAGGAGACCTGGGGGTATGTGTTCACAAATCATTGAAGGTGGCAGGTTGGCTGAGAAAGTGTTGAAAAGGCATATGGGATCCTGGCCTTTATAGAGGCATAGAGTACAAAGATAATGAAGTTATGGCAAAAGTTCACCTTGACCTGAATTGTTAACTCTGTTTATCTGTACAGACGCTGCCTGACCTGGTGAGTATTTCCAGCAGTTTTTATTTCAGATTTCCATCATCTGCAGTATTTTATTTTTGTGTTGAAGTTATGATGGAGAACACTGGTTCAGCCTGAACTAGAGTATTGTGTCCAATTCTGGGCACCACACTTTAGGAAGGACATAAAAGCTTTAGAAAGGGTCCAGAAAAGATTTGCGAGAATGATTCCAGGAATGAAGGACTTCAGTTGCATGGATGGATTGGGTGTTTTCCCTGGAGAGGAAATTTGATAGAGATGTTCAAAATCATGATGGGTCTAGACAGAGTAGATAGGGAGAAACTGATCCCAGTGGCAGAAGGGTTGAGAACCAGAGGACACAGATTTAATTTTTAAGCAAAAGAACCAATAGCAATATGAGGAAATGCTTTTTTACACAGTGAGTGTTAGGATCTGGAATACACTGCCTGAGAGCCTGGTAGAAGCAGATTCAATTGTGTCTTTCAAAAGGGAATTCAATAAGTATCTGAAGCGAAAATATTTGCAGGGCAAGAGGGACTAGCTGTTGCTCTTACACAATGGGCTGAATGGCCTCCTTCTAACCTGTAACCATTTTTTAATATTCTAATAGCCTTCTGATCTGGCCCTGCCCCTTCACAGATTTATGTCCACACACCCTGAAGTTTCTCTGTTCCTTCACCACTTTAAAGTTGCATAATTTAGATTATACGACCTGTTATGGATAGGAAGGGGTTTAATTTAAACAGTCCTGATTTTTCCTCTCACCACCCATCCATAAACAGAAAGGCGTTTTGATTTTGATTTTCCCCTTTATGAATGGTGGGATATTTTCTCAACCCTTTGGTTTTGGTGTGATCCAATTTCTATTAACATCTCCACAGAAAACTCAAGTTAGGGTAAACTCAGAGGGGTAGTTTATTTGTGCACACTCAAACCTGAGGGGAGGGGTTTCAATGTAGCCTCCTTTTTCACTCAATCAATTAAAGAAGGGGGGAATAGAGGAAGAAAAGGATTTTTAGGGCAAAAACCACAGGATAAAGAATTATTGTCTCACATGAGTCCAGAGCCCAGAATCAAAGTCCAATGGTGTATTCTTTCACAGAGTTGTCAGGCTGAAGACTGATGCTGGATAATTCACTTTTCCAGTGGAGATGACTTCCACGTTGGGTTTGGCACGTAGAGATGAATTAGTCTTGTAGGCGTTGATATGGAAATTCAGAAGTTGCAGAAGGAACAGCATAGAGGGGGTCAGACATTTAAATCTGGACAGAGCTCTGGTCCTGAGCTGCCACTTGTTAGATGGCAGAATGCTTTGTAGCTCCACAAGGCAATATTACAGGTTCCACCAGTTTGTTGTGAGGGGTGGGGGGTGGGGGGTTAAGCAAAGGATATATATTCCTTAGTTTGAGTTCTTGAGATGGTTAATGTTTCAATCATTAAGGATTTCAGAAGAGGTTTCAAGGTTCTTTGTCCTATCAGACTAGTAGTCTCCATTGGCCAGGCCTGGCCTTAGAAATGTAAATGGCCTTTGTACAATTCCCTTGGATTTGATCTCCACAGTCACAGGGGTCATTAGCATCTCTTCAGAGATAATGAGGTGTCAGTCTTTCTGAATGCCAGAACGTTCCTTTTTTTGAGTCATAGCCTGCCATAGCTCAAGTCATTTTAAAACTTGTCTAGTTTTAAAATTTTTTATAAATTAGCCATGATGAAATATAAACTAAAATATAGAATGAGGTCTTAGCCCCCTGGCAGGCCTCTCCTCATTTTTCCGACTAAAATGTATCACTTCAACACTTCTCTTCATTAAATTTCACCCAATATGCGACTTCCTCTTTCACTAGTCTTTCTATGTCCTCTTGAAATCTGCTGCCATTGTCCTTGATGTTTACTATATTTCTGGATTTTGTCTTTTCTGAAAACTTTGAACTTTTGCCCTGTATACCTAAGCCCAGGTTATTAATATATATCAAACAGAGCCAATTCCCATCCACATGATTACTGTCATTTTAATCTCATTGGCTTCAGTTTTGCTAACAAGACCATTAAATTGGAAAAATTAGCATGACTATGGGGTAGAAGTGGGAAAATGGGACTAATTGGATAGCTCATTCAAACAGCCAACATAGAGACAATGGACTGAATGGCCTCTTTTTGTGTTCAATGATTCTATGAACAGATAGCTTGGATTCCCACATAAATTAATGAAGAGAAAAACCTTGGAATAATCTAAGAAACAGTTGGATAAAGTAGATGTTCTTCCTCATCCTTATCTATTATGGGTTCCTGTGGGGTACACCCTGTGTTGTAGGATGCCTCTGATTCGGAATGTTGTCTGCAGAATACAATTTGCCCCAATTGAATAATATAGCTTGGGAACCTGGAGTAACTCTGGAGAAGCTCTAGTTTGAAAGGAACTCGCTTCCCCAATATGCTGTTGAGGTGGGGGGTGGTGTCAAGTGAAGATTTCGAAGCTGAGATTGATAGATTTTTGCTGGTAAGGTTATTAAAGGAAATGGAGCCAAGGTGGAGAAATAGAATTAAGACACAGATCAGCGATTTTGGAGTAGGCTTGTGAGGTTGAATGGCCCCCTCCTCTTCCTATGGTCCTACTTCTCCCACAGGGCCACAGCATCAGGATGAGGAATTGCACCCAGGACAAGTGATGAGTTAAAATTCTAGATGTCTTGCACGTCAGTAGAAGTGGAAAACGAGGAAGTTCCATTGCTCATTGTCCCTTTACTCATACTTTTTTTCTCAATACCCTAATCCCCACTTTGCATTCCCAAGACACTGAGTGTTGTTAATAAAAAAGTAATCCCCAAAGCGTATTTCCCTTTTCTATTTTTTTAAATATTGACGTAGATCTATTGCAGCCCATGTGACTCAGTTTCCTCAGACCTTCCCCAAACTGTGTGAACTCTTCATTTTGCTTTCCCTTCCCCAAGAATGTTGGCAGTATTAAAAATGTTGCTCAATCTGTGCAGTTGTATGTTAGGCTGACTATTCCCTGCACTTGCCAAAAACTATGAAACTAGGTTTCAGACTGACTGGGAAAGGGTCCAACAGGACATTCCAAACACACTTTCTCTCTTGTGGATGACCATGTACAGAACACAGACTACAAAATAAACCATAGACATCACCACACAGGGGAATCACTTGAAAACTCTTCCATATACTCGCCTTTCATTTGGCAAACTGTTTCATATGAATGGAATATGTTTCATTCATGGTAGAACTAAAGAACACAAGAACATAAGAATTAGGAGCAGGAGTAGGCCATTCGGCCCCTCAGGCCTGCTCCACCATTTGATAAGATTATGGCAAACTTGATTGTGGCCCTCACCTCCACTTTCCTACCTGCCCCCCATAACCCCGGACTCCCTTGTTGATCAAAAATCTATCTAACTCAGCCTTGAATATATTTAATGCCCTAGCCTCCACTGTTTCCTCGGAAAGAGAATTCCAGGCAAACAACCCACTGAGAGAAAAGGTTAATCCTCATCTCAGTCTTAAATGGGAGACTTCTCATTTTTAAACTGTGTCCCCCTCGTTCCAGACTCTATCACTGGGGGAAACATTCTCTGAGCATCCACCCTGTCAAGTTCCCTCAGGGTCTAAAGGGTTTGGTTGAAAATCTTTAGATGCATTAAGTGCATTTTAATATGATCTTATAGTTGGATTTATGGTTTTGTGTTTGTTGAGTTTATGGGGAAGGGAAAGTTTTCTATTTGCATCTTCTGTGTCAGAAAAAGCACTGGTTAGATACAAAGTAAATCTTCCTCTACACTCTCTCAATAAACACTCCCAGATCAAGGACTGCCTGAGTTAGATATAGAGTAAGACTCTCTCTACATTGCATAACAAGTACTTGCAGGGCAGGTACAGCTCAGGGATATCAGTGGTGGCTTTGGAAGATTGACGTTAGCTGGCATCATTTAGAATCAGACTACTGGGTTTTGTTTTTAATACTGTTGCCATGGTGGAACCAGATGTTAAACAAGGAAATGCTGGCAGAGTGAAGGCTAAATTTTACAGAAATTTTCTTGGCAGTTGAGGACAGAATTAATTTTCTCTCTAGTTTCTCTCCCATCTCCCCCACCCCCACCCCTTCCAAGTTTATCTCGTCCGTGAGACCCACCTCCATTGATTCCATTCTTACTACAGCGAGATTAATTGGGTGGGTTGCATCCAAAATCAGGTCGAATGAATTCTCAGCCCATGTTCACTCTTTCCTATAATGGACTCTACTTATCCATCTAATCCCCTCCCACACCCCTTTACACTCCACCCTATTGTGAACTCTACACACCAATTTAATCTCCTTGCATAGTTTATGTAAACTCTAGGCAATCGTGGTCTCTATCTCTGCATCAATGTTGCAAACAATAGATTTTTTAAAATTAAAAAATATTGACAATCACTTTTAAGCAAATAAAATTTACTGGATTCATAAATTGCTCACAGAACAAAGTTTAAAATATTGTCTGCAGTTGGTGCATTTAGGAAGGGTGGGTGTCGATGGAGAGGTACCATTTCCCACCAGTGAAGGGCACTGTTGAGTTAGGTAATTCTTTTGCCTGGTTATTTGCCCACTTGTGTAAAGAGCGCTAGTGCATCCGGTGGTGGACAGAAGTACTGCAGGTTAGGTCACCTCACTCCCCTTGGTCATATTTAGCTATAGTTTTGTGACAAGTCTGTTATTAAACTAGAAGAGGTTTGAGAAGCAGCATGAAAAAACAGGATTCTAATGATGCAACTTTATATCGGTTGCTTCAACTGAATAAAATACATTTCTCCTTTTGGCTCAAAATGAAAAAAAGTCACAGTACTGGTTTGTGGCTGTTCAAACTCTTTCGAGTTATCAACAGTCACAACTCTTTTGAGTACAATCACAGTTCTTGGTTTTCCGGGAGTGGGACATGAACCCACAACCCTCTGATTCAAAGGTGAGGGTGCTATGAACTGAGCCACAGCTGACACCTCTTTGTGGCTGTTCAATGTGACCGGGATTGGGCACCAATCTGATCACTTCCACAATCAGACTGCTTAACTGACACTGTGAAGTAAAGTTACTCGCTTGAGATATTGTAGGGCAGCAACGCATGTGAACAACATGAGTTAGCACCTTCAGGAAAGGAGAGAGTGAAATCCAACATGAGTCAACACCTTCAGGACAGGGGAGAGAAAAACTAATTTGAGAAGATTTGATCTGATGAAAAAATCCTTGGATTAACTCCATTTTCTGCACAATTGTGAATAAATATCCCAGTTACTAGGCTACACGATCCCTTGTCATGAATAATAACCGGCAGTAATTTGCAGCAAGTTGCAACAACTTCAGATTAAATGAGGTTTTCCTGCTCACATGTAAGACAAACCTTTCTACTCCAATTAGTGGTCAGATCAGAAAGTAGCAATGATCTATCAAGGGCTGGTGACTAATTCAGTCGCCAACTAATATTTTTCTTTTGAAGTAAATTTTCTTCTTTGAGCATCCACTTGACACAACTCCTAGAGCCAGACAGGAGAGTGCGCCCATTACACTAAACGGATGCATTAAAATGACCAGGTGCTCACGGGAAGTTTTGAATGCAGTTTTTAAGCTGCTAACCCGACCTGCATCTTTTATGGTCCACTACACTAAACCATTGAATCAAGTGGCCATACAGGCCATCATTCCTCTACCAGCTCTTTGAAGGAGCAATCCAATAGCCCCCACTCCCCTACTCTTTCCCCATAGCCCTGCATATTTTCTCCCCTTTGAGTATTTATCCAATTACTATTTGAGAGTTATTACAGAATCTGCTTTCACTGCCCTCTCAGGCAGTGCAGTGCAGGTCACATCCAGATCCAGAGTACTACATTAAATAAAATTTCCCCATCTCCACTCTGGTTCCTTTGCCAATTATCTTAAATCTGTGTCCTCTGGTTATACCTTGCCAGTGGAAAAAAGTATCTCCCTATCTACTCTAACACAATCCTTCATGATTTCGAACACCTCTATTAAATCTCTCCTTAACTTTCTCTGCTCTGAAGAGAACAACACCCAGCGTCTATAAACTCTCCAAATGATCAAAGTCTTTCAGCCCTTGTATTATTCTAGTAAATCGCTTCTGCACCCTCTTCACGGCCTTGACACCCTTCCTAAACTGTGATGCTTAGAACTTGACACAATATTCCAGCTGGGGCTCAACCTGTGATTGAGCTATATTACAAAGTTAAACTGCTTATAAACTCCAGAGGTCAACCAGAGGGCAAGCAGAAGCTCTTGTCAATTCCAAACTTCAGAATAGCAGTTTTTTTCCTTTTTTTTCAAAGATGGAACATAAGACTAGCAGTAGGGCATTTAACCCCTTGTGCTTGTTCCACCATTCAATGAAATCATGGCTGATCTGTGACCCAACACTATATGCAGCATCTGCCTTTGCCCCATTTCCTTTAATAGCTTTAATTAACAAAAATATATGCATCTTCATTTTAAAATGAATTGACCTAGCACCAATTGCCATTTGCAGAAGAGGATTACAAAATCCTAACGCCCTTTGCATGTAGAAGTGTTTCTTAAATTCACCGCTGAAAGGCCTGGCTCTAACTTTTAGGCTATGCCCTTTAGTCCTAGTCTCTGCAACCACCACAATCTCTCCATCGAGCCTATCAGTTCCCTGAATATCTTGAAAACTTAGATCAAATCACCTCTTAACCTTCTAAATTCCAGGGAATATAGCCATTTTGTGTAATCTTTCCTTGTAATTTTATCCTTGGAATCCAGGCATCATTCTGATAAACCTACACTGCACTCCATCCAAGGCCAATATATTCTTCCCAAGGTGTGGTGTCCAGAACAGCTCATGGTACTCCTAGTATTGTCTAACCAGGGCTTTACATAGCTATAGCATTACAGCTGCCCTCTCATATTCTAATCATCTAGATATAGAGGAGTGCATTCCATTAGCCTTTTGGATTATTTTCTGTACCTGTTCATGACATTTTAATGATCTATGTACCTGGAACCCCACCACCGCGCCCCCCAGTCTTTTTGGAACTCCACTGTTTCTTGCTTTTCACCATTTAGAAGGTACTCTGTTCCATCCTCCTGAGGATTGAAATCCATTTGCCACAGTGTTGCCCATTCGCCTAATCTAATAACATCTTTTTTGTAATTCTGCTACCATCTACACTGCTTACAACGCTGACCTGACTATCTTTGTGTCATTGGCAAACTTGCATGTGTGGCATTCTATCCCATCATCTAATAAACAATTAATAAATATGGTGAATAGTTGAGACATGGAGCACTCAGCACAGATCCTTGTGGGACACCATTATTCACGTCCTGCCGATTAGAGTACCTTGTCCATTATCCCCAAAGTCTATATCCTGCTGCTCAAACCAATTGCCTATTATGGTGAATAATTTCAATTCCATGAGTTTCAACTTTACCTAATAATCTCTTATGAAGGACTTTATTGAAAGCCTTCAGGAAATCTATATAAATAACATCCATTGACATTTTCCTGTCCATTACTTTAGTCATCTTTTCAAAAAATTCAATCAGATTCGTAATTCATGCTGGCTCACTCTGATCAGGTGAAAGTTTTCGAGGTGTCCAGTCATTCTATCCTTAAATATAGATTCTAGTAGTTTCCTGACAACAGGTGTTAGGCTAACTGGTCAATAATACCTTTACTTCTCTCAACTTTATAAATGGTAGAGTGATATGTACAATTTTCCAATTTAAAGGAATGGCTCTTAAATTGAGAGAACTTTGAAAGATTATAGGTAGGACATGTATAACATCCTCACCTACTTCCTTTAGCAGCCTGGGATGGAAACAATCTGATCCTGGGATTTGTCACTCTTCAATACCATTATTTTCTTCATTACTATTATTTTGCTTACATTAATTTTGGTGAATCCACATTCCTGATTCAATATTAGTTTGCTTGGGCTATCTGGCATGCTGACCTCCTCCTCCACTGTAAATACAAAGATTCAAAGCAATTATTCAATATGTTTGCCATTTCCTTACTTTCACTGATAATATCACTTTTGTCACTTTTTCAAGAGCCCACATTTTTTCACGTTATCACCATGTCTTGATGAGATTTTGCTTACTCTGTGGGTGCATTGAGATAGCCGGTATATAGTTTTTCTTTAAACTATTTACTAAGAACTCTATACAAAGATCTCACAATAAGTACATGGTTTTCTGGACACAGTGTATTCTATGTCTTGGTCACCTGACTTTTGATGACATGATTACATCTTTATTAACATCACTGTCTCATTAACACAACCATTAACCCTTAACTCTACATCTCCCCCCAGGTATAATCTCAAAACATACATTCTTCTGTTTAACTATTCACACTGCATTCCCACCAACTGTAAACCTCATGTACTGTTTAGAGTTTCCATCCAACTCTTACCTCCACTCCCACCCACCACCCACCTCCCCCCTCCCCAACAAGTCACTGTCACATAAGGCATCAAACCCCAACAGTGTGCCTGGCTCTCATGGAAGATGTGTCTGATATATGTGTTGCGTTTTCTTCTCATTGCAAGGCAAACACATTGGTGGAGTGGGTTACCAGCTTCGGACAACAGCTGATTCCTGGGCTGTGACTCTTATGACAACCTGAATGTAAAGGCAATGAAAACCAATCAAGGAAAAACTGATTCATCAGAGAAATCTTCAGGACTCAAATGATCACAGCCTCTTGAAAAGGAAGACAACAAACTGACATTCTGAAGCTCTGAAGAAGAGTCATATGGACCTAAATATTAATTCTGTTTCTATCTCCACAGGTACTGCCAGACCTGCTGAGTTTTTCCCAGCATTTTCTGTTTTTATTTCAGATTTTCAGCATCTTCAGTATTTTGCTTTTAACTTAGTGTTTAATTCACTTCCACTTCTCTTCCAGAAATGCCTACCTTGAAGAAGCACTGCTCTTCTCTCCAACGGAATTTCCATTTGTCTCTTTCGCTATGTTCACCTTCACTGCTTTTGTTATGACCGGTCCCCGGGCGATGTTTCCTCAATTTGTCATAATCCCGGATAAGGTACCCAAATTATGCTCCCGGGTGAGGAGGGATGAACTGGCTCCCTTTCTTTATTCAACCCCCTTGGCTGGTGGCAACAAGGTTAATTTAAAAGAGATCCCTTCCCTCGTTGATACCTTTCCCCAGTCCAAATGTGTTTATGTTTTAAAAAGGAGCCAGTTTAACCAGGCTGTCTTGAGTCAAAGAAAGAGTGAGTTTATTAGTTGCCAAATGTGAGCAAAAATAATAAAAATGCAACACACATACGCACAGATTAGAAATGAGAAATTGAGTCCAAAAATAAAAGTTAAAAAGATATACGGATCAATCCTTTGGCTTGTTCATAAGGAGTAGATGGTGAAACATTGCTGCTGTTAAGTTGGGGTGATTCCGGTAGCACTGACTTTTGCAGTTGAGCAGTTTGTTTGGAGATTCTTGGTCTTCAGGTTAGCTGAAAGGAGCTGTCCCGTTTCCTTTTCGAATGTGGCTTTGCTGACTTGCACCTTGCTTTCAGCAATCAGTGAGAAACAGTTTTTTTACCTGCAAGTGCAGGGATGCTCAGATGGTGTTCTTCAGCTGTGACCTTCACAGCACACAGTCACGCAAGAACAGAACACCAGACTAGCTCATAGAATTAGGGTTGCAGTTTTAAACCCCTTTCCTTGTGTATTCCTGGAAGGGAAAAAACAAACATGTCTTTTGCCCAGATCTGTTTTCTTTTCAACTCAGTTCATGTTCATAGTCTGGGATATAACTCAACAGGAGGTGGTTTCAGCTGGGATGGTAATCATTTTCCAATATATCTGCAACCATAGGAGATTACAGCTCAGTTTGCATTGTATCTTTCCCTTTGAAGTGCCTCTGCCTGAAGTAGGCCATATCACACCTTTCAGCTGCAATATATTGTTCTCTCTAACTAGTTGGTCAAGTAATCCACATAGGAATTTTCCAGCAAGTGGTTACTTTACAGTCTCAGCCAGCGTTTTCTTGCAAGTCCTTTTTAAAAAAAACACATTTTATACTTAAAAGTTCAATATGTCCAGAAGTATCTAGGGGATAGGCTCCGCAGTCATGGCACTTTCCATTTCCCTCCTTGTGTTTGACAAGATGTTTACCAAAATATCCATATTTCCTTCCTCAGCGACCGTCTCTGTCTCTGACTTACCCCACGTGGATTCCAACTGAAGTCTCATCCCTCATATTCCTTGGAATGCTGTTCTCGCCGCATCCTGTAATCTACTCTCAGTGCCATGCCTTGCCATATGTACACACTCAACCTCTCCCGGCAGCAGTGCTGACTCACCCTATCTCAAAGCTGTCCTTGTTCCCAGTTTCATTTTATTCTTCATCTCATTTGACACCTTAACAAGAAACTATTCCTCTTCCTTTCAGATGTTAAGGAATGCAAGCTCCAACAATTTATTGATACCAATGCCCATCCAGGACCCTCCGCCCCTTCCCGCCCTTCTGACCCCATCCCTTCTTCTAATCCCAGCCCTTGCCATGTATTCACCATACCCTCTGATCTTGCCCTCTCTGATGCTGAGCGTTCTGTACTCAGCAAAGGATTCAGTTTCATTCCATTGCGCCTTCACCTCAATGAATTTCGTGCTCAGCATGATACTGAACTCTTCTTCTGTCGCCTTTGTCTCTGTGCTCACTTCTTTGGGCAGGGGTCCTCCCCCCATTCAACAGATCCTTTCACCCGCCTCCAGTATTCTCCTTCTGCCTGGACCCCTCCTTCTGGCCTCTTACCTGGTCTTGATCTTTTCATTGAGAATTGCCAGCGTGACATCAGCCATCTTAATTTCTCTGCTCCCCTCACCCACTCCAACCTGTCTCCTCCTGAACTTGCTGCACTCTGTTCTTTCAGGTCAAACCCTGACTTTGTTATTAAACCCACTGACAAGAGTGGTCTGTTGTTTTCTGACGTACTGACCTCTACCTTGCAGAGGCTGAACACCAACTCTCAGACACTGCTTCCTACATCCCCTGGACCATGACCCCACCACCGAACAGTAAGCCGTTGTTTCCAGAACTGTCACTGACCTCATCTTCTTTGGAGATCTTCCCTCTACAGCTTCCAACCTCATAGTCTCCCAACCCCACACAGCCCGCTTCTACCTCCTTCCCAAAATCCATAAAAAGGAATGTCCTGATAGACCCATCATGTCAGCCTGTTCCTGCCTCATGGAACTCATTTCTTCCTATCCTGACTCCATTTTCTCACACCTTGTCCAGTCTCTTCCCACCTATGTTCGCAATTCCTCTGACACGCTTTGTCATATCAACAATGCTAAGTTTCTTGACCCTAACTGCCTCCTCTTCACAATGGACGTCCAGTCTCTCTACCCCTCTATCCCCTAAAGGCCGGTCTGAGGGCTCTCCACTTCTTCCTTGAGCAGAGGCCCGTACAATCTCCATACACCACCACTCTCCTCCGCCTGGCTGAACTTGTTCTCTCACTGAACAATTTCTCCTTTAACTTATTTCACTTACTCCAAATAAAAGCTGTGGCTATGGGTACCTGCATGGGCCCCAGTTATGTTTGTCTTTTTGTGGGTTATGTGGAACATTCCTTGTTCCAGTTCTACTCAGGCCTGCTCCCACAATTATCTCTTCAGTACATCGATGACTGCTTCGGTGCTGCTTCATGCTCTCGTCTGAACCTGGAAAAGTTTATCGATTATGCTTCCAATTTTCACCCCTCTCTCACCTTCACATGGTCCATCTCTGACACTTTGCTTCCGTTCTTTGACCTCTCTGTCTCCATTTCTGGTGATAGACTGTCTACCAATATTCATTACAGGCCCACTGACTCCTACAGCTACCTGGACTACAGTTCCTCACACCCTCCTTCCTGTAAGGATTCCATCCCATTCTCCCAGTTCCTCCGCCTATGTCATATCTTTTCTGATGATGCCAACTTCCAAAACGGGGCTCCTGACATTCGGCTCTGAAGAAGAGTCATTTGGACTCAGAGCATTAACTCTGTTTCTCTCTCCACAGATACTGCCAAACCTGCTGAGTTTATCCAGCATTTTCTATTTTTATTTCTTCTGTGTTGCACACTAGGGGAAGGTAAAAGCACTGGTTTGAGACAATGAAGCACTTTCAACTCCATGAAGAACTTTGCAACTGTATCATTCATTGCTGCTTTGACATCGAGAGAAGTATTCAATACCTGAGACATGAACAAATCTGGTAGATACTAAGAAGAAAGAAGATCATCCTGAAGACATTGCAGGATACGAAGAATACGAAGAACTCTTAGGGTAGTATTTTCACTTTCTGTAGGTAATGGTATCATTTGCACGCTTGCTTCAGCATGATGCTGCTCCACTGTAGACAATGGGATTAGGGGTTAGCCTGAGAAAGGAGGATTGCACTATCAACAATGGAATAAATCTCCAGATCTAGATCTACATGAAGTTCCTGCGTAATGTGCTTCAGCTGTAGAAGCTCTGCAGTTTGGGCCTCTCCTGCTTCTTTACTGAAAGAAGACTTGAGTGTATCCATGACTTGCTGGTGAGATCCAAGCTTACACTCATACAGATTGATAAGCACTGAACTTCCTCCGATAGTTTGATCCAACTTGGAGTTAAGCATCTCGTTCTCCCAGGATAACGTTCTGCTGGCTGTATGCAATTGTTGATGTATGTCATTGGTGGGGTCAGTGGAATCAGCAGACAAATTCATCTCTTTATTACCTTCTTCAATGAAAGGATAATTCATTTAATATTTTAACATTTTAAAATAGGTGGAAGTGTTCTGCCCCCTGCTTCAGTGGTTTTGATGGGCTTTTTTGTCGGCTTTTCAGTGGGCAGAGTTCCCAACTTTGAGTCTATATATTGGATCAACCCCTCCCAACCCTCGATGCCCCCCCGAAGTACACCCCAATTCTGCTGTCGCAGCTTCACCTGTCTTACAAACTGTTCGGCCTTCTCTAGCATTAAATCCCCTTTGGTTTGTAATAAGTCTGATAACGCATTGTCGAGCATGCTGACTACAATGCTGTCACTAGTTAACTCATGCTTTAAAGCTCCATTGCTGCAACTACTGGCCAGTCAATACAAGTCTTTAATAAATTCATCAATGGATTCACCCAAATCCATTTGGCTCCTCTGGTTGAATCTCACCCTTTCAATGACTAGATTCTTCTTAGGGCTGAAGTAATTATTGAAGGCCCTCATAACCTCCTCACAGGATGTTAAGGTCTCCTCAACTCCTTGTCGCACCAGGACATCATCAGCTATGGCCCCAATTGTATATAAAAGGATACAGGCCTGCCTTTTCTGTACTTTATCTTGTAAACCTGAAGGTGTTCAGTACATTTCAAGCTGTCTCCTCCAGAGCTCCCATCATTGTCCTTGCTGCAGACCCTTGATTTGTTGGAAAGGCTGTGGAAGGGGCAGTGGCTGTTCAATAGCTGTTGACATTGTAACTGGTTCACTGTCCCCAAACCAGGGTACATTTCAGTTTTGTTCTGCTTCATTGCGACTTCAAGCTGTTCCAAGGTCTTCACCTGTGCATTACCAATCTGTGGCCTCAGTTTCTTAAACTGTGGCCTCCAGCACTGGCACCATGTTTTGTGTTGTCACCAGGTCTTGACGATGTTTTGCTTATCCTGTGAGTGCCGTGAGATAGTCGGTAGGTATATAGTTTTTCTTGAAACTATTTATTAAGAACTATTTACAAAGACCTCATAAGTACATGGTTTTCTGGGCACAGTCTATTCTATGTTTTGCTCGCTTGGAATCTCTTGGTCATCTGACTTTTGATGTCATGCTTACATCATCATTAACATCATTGTCTCATTCACATAATCATTAACCCTTTACTCTATACACTTTATTCCTGGCCACCCTCTTTTTTTCCTTATTGTTATTGTAAAAAAAAATTTGTGCTGATTTTGATATCCCTAGCAGCTTTTCAGGCACCCTGTTGTAGCCCTTACTATTTGCTTTATTACCTTCTGCTGTTCTTTGTATCTCTCCCAGTTTCCAGGATCCGAACTAGCTTTTGCATTTTTATATGCTTTTTATTTTAGTTTTATGTTGTCTCTTATCTCTTTAGGCATCTATGGTTTTGGTAAGTAGAGCTCTTGCCCCTTAGGGCTATAAAATGGTCCTATATCACACTAAGTTTGTTTTTGAAAATTCTCACAGTTGCTTTACCCTTTAACAGATTTTCCCAGGTTACCTTGGACAGTCTCTGACTTATTGCATTGAAGCCAACCTTACCTAACTCTAGAGTCTCAGCAGCTGTTTCACATTCCTCCCTTTCAAACACTACATTGAACGCCATCATATTATGACTGCTATTGTGTTGTTTTGCATCTGTAACATTGTGTGTCGGTGCTGATTACAAAACTTGTAGATGTGCTGGTGGACAAATCCCTGAGGCATTGCTCATAAGAAACTGAATGATTTACACTTCCTGGTCCACAGTGTATTATTCTGCTGCTAAGGTGAGGCTGTATCTCTTTAAATCCTAACTATTGTCAACCGTCATTAGGCTGTAGCTCTGTACTCTGACTTTATTTACCTTTGTTTTTAAAAAGCTGCCATATGTAAGTTTTGCCATTTTTGCACCTGTGTTAAATGCCTTTTGAGTTTCTTTATGCTTTATTTTAATTGATTCTCAGGATGTGTGTGTCACTGACATTTACTGTAAGAAATTGGGGTCTTGAATAAACAGATATTTTCTGCATACTATAACACACCCTAAAAAGCTTTCTAAAAAGGCAACAATTTTTAAACAGTCTGTGGAAACAGTCAAGGTCACTTAGTTCATGTTGTCATTCCTAATTTAAGGTGGTGTCTTCTGTACCCCCTTAGCTGTGCAATTTAGAAAGAGCCAGGACATGACCCTCGGCGAGATGTAATTTAAAAAGCTGACCTCGAGCAGGATGATGCACAATGGGGGTGGTAACCATCCTGACATTTTGAGTACCTGCCCTGTATCGATTGGTCAGAATAGTTAGATAGTGATTGACACTGGGTAAGCTACCGGCCCCCAAAAAAGGACATATAGATTGGTGTCAAACTGTGGTAGTGGGCAGAGGTGCTGCTGAGGTGCTGGTGAGGGGATGCTGAGGTGCTGGTGAGGTGGCAGTCATCGTAGGGCAGATGCCTTCTTCAGATGGAAGCTGGACCAGAGGAGGAGGAGGAAGATCGAGAGATTGAGGGAAGGGTTTCCTAACACTTTGTCTGGAGAATGGACTGCTGTTATCACAAGCTGTTACAGGTCGTATATATTTTTTTCTGTCTAAATAGTTAATGTATCATATCTAAACTGTTGCTTCTTAACCAACTTAATATACCATCTTATGATTACTTATGACTAGTCGAATGCCTATTTAGGTATCTGTGGTGCTGAATCCAAAAATCTTACGATTGGTGTCAGAAGTTGGATCCACAGTCGTTGAGACTGGCTTGGAATTTGAGAACCAGCAGTCTTAGGTTGGAGTTAAATGTGTGGAGTAGTTATTAAGTGAAGCCAGGAGTCACAATGGCATATGCGATTGGGAGCTTGTGAAAACAAATGAGCCTGGAGTGAGGGTGATACCGAGATTTGATGGGCTTTCTAAAAAGGTTCAGAAAGGAAAGGTGAAGTTTAAAAAGTTCCAGAATAAATTGTTCTCCGGTGTACGTGTGTTTGCCTAACAGCTGAGTAAAAAGTGCTAGGAGTTAAACGAACAGGTCAGTAAGTTAAAAAAAAGGGATCCATCCGCTTGATCAGTTCTGCTGTGAACAGGAAACACACGACAGAGTACGTTGTACAAGGTGTAAAATTAGAGCAAACCCTGTCATCCACAGGGGTTAAAGTGGCTCCGGAGAAGCCACGTGAATCTTCCCTTTCGGAATTAAAAAGGGATCTGGAAGGTTCCAAAGCAGAGTTGGAGAGCAACGGTTTTAAACAGATCACCCTAGCTGCAGGCTTCCACGAATCAAAACAGGGGATGGGCCGGGCCTCTCACAAGGTCCCAGGTAACATCAAACATCTTGTATCAGAGCGAGCTCAAGAAGAACAGCTCCCACTGAAAGCCCGAGTGTATCCGCCGACAGGGCCTGACTCCTGCATTGTCATCACACACAACCCTTACTCTGACACTATGAAGTTGGCAGCAATTGTCCAGCTGAGAGTCAAATCTTTACTAAAGCAGGGTGTTGTCTGCAAACATCAAAGATTCAAAAAAAAATTGGGTTTGAGGAAGAAGCTAAAATGTTTAAAATTCAAGCGGCATGTTTGGCTGACTTTAATTTAAACTGTGAGTCTCTGTTTGGAAAAAAGATTTACAATTTGTACCAGTGTACAACTGTGAAGGCCAGGTTGTTCCCAAAATATAAAGATAAGCCTGGAGTTTGGCAGCAATCCAATTTGAACTTTTCAAAATCACATGAGTTAACTAAACTGCTAAAATTCAAAATAAAACACTTTTTACTATTTCTTGCAAATTTGGTTAAGTAGCAAACATCAAAAATTGAAATTTGTTTTAAAGGAGGGAAAGATTCTGTTCCTTTTCTACAGTTGCCTGAGAGGCTTCAGTGTTGCCTTTTTTTTTTTAGGAAGCTGCCGTCTCTTACAAGACGCTAAAAAAGTTTCGAAATAATTGGAATCTAACCTAAAATTCGGGGGAAGTTGGAGGTAACAAGAGGTTTTAACAGAACAGGTTAAAAATGGAGTTTGGTTTCTGGTCGGAGAAGTTTTAAAAAAATTATGTAAGTATAATTTATAATAAGTTATAAATAGGTATAATAAGTTAAATTATGGGTGCCAAGTTTTCTCCAGCACCACCTGCCCTGCCCTGCCAAATCCCCTGAACAAGCTATGGAGTTAACTGTTTCCGCTGACGACTGTTTCTTTTTTTAAAAAAGATCATCACACGACGTTCGGATTACTAAATGTATATTGGGCATTATTAGATTTGAGGTTTACAAATTTACAGATATGATTGGCCTGAGCCACAATGGATTGTTTGTGTTTTTATTTTAAGCAGGTGATGATGGTTTCCAGCTCTGAGTGAACCCAGCAGGTTTGAGAATTAAAGCACAGCAAAAAGACTTTACCTTTCAGAGACTTCGCCTTAACCATTCAGGCCGTTTGTTACCATTTGTTATCTTTTGAGACCAAGTGTTTCAGTGCGGGAGACATGGAAATCACCTCTAAACTGATGGCAAACGCTTTTGTCTCTGATGCAAAATCACCATTTAAAACCACCAAGCCTGTTTCTGAAATTGGAATTGATAAGTAACTGGACATAAGTTGCTGTTTCAAGCATTCAAAGGGAAATTTACCTGACATTTAAGGGAATAAACAAATTCTAATTTTTCAAAAGAAAGCTAATGGAAAAACAGGTGGCTTCGCAGTATCAGAAAATATAAAGTTTGTTTTTGGGAGAAATAAATTGAACACTAACAAAATCTGTCTGCCAATAACACCGCTATTTGAATTTGGGATAATTTTAAAATAAAGCAAAGTCAGGCACAATCTAGTGCAGGCTTGTTCAACCTTTTCACTTGGGGAGGGCAGTCAATTTCACATTTTCTCTTGCTTGTGGGGTGGGGGCCAATGCACAATTTTTTGGGAAGAGAGGAAACAGGCTCAGACGAATTGAAATTTACCCCACTGTTACTCCAACCAACACACATCTGCATCTCTGTAAACAAGCTGCAGATGAGAATACTAATTTATTGCTTTACCTCCACAGCCCATTAAGCACTGATTCAGTGAGACATCCGCCCTCGTTTTTGCCTGGGACAGGCGTCAATGTAACATCATAGCGCATCCCAGATCTGTCAGCCCGTGATGAGCCCTCCCTCCCCGCCATATGCTGTATCAGCACCCTGCCACCTTTGCATCGCGGACCAGCCCTTGGACAAGCCTGAACTAGTGGGTTACTTTTGAGCAAATAAAACGTTGTTAAAGTGGAAGAACAAACAAGGAAATTTTGTTAATGCCTGGAATCAAACAGGAATGCTCAATTTATGTTTTAAAAATATTATGGGAACATGTTATTAGACTGTACAGTTTCTCCAGAACTCCTGGAAGAGATACAATGGTAATAAATGAGATGCCCCACTTAGAATTAGAGATAGAGTTAGAGGAAAAAGGACACAACGCAAAATGGCAATTGGAATAACTCACCTTGGGTGTAGTTCAATGGAAATATAAATCTGGTATTGGCATACACTCTAGTGAAAGGAAAGTGTAGGTGAGATGAGTAAGGTGACAGCTTTCTCTTGCAGACATTTGTGTCTCTGCCTAAGAACTTTTTTTAGAGAACCGAATTTGATAATCTGGCCACCACCTGAGACCTTGGGACTTTACAGGGAGATATAAGCAAAAATCTTGAGACAGAGACCCCCTTAGTTCTTTTGAGAAGATTATCAGAAAGTCAGGAAGAACTATTGAATGGTACATCCTTTTAAAGACAGTGAAATCCCTGATGAAGAAGTTGATTGGCAAAATACACAGCATGATCCCTATAGACCTGATAAACCTTCCACAAATGCAAAATGAGGATTTGTGGGAGAGGGCAGAGAGATTACCACCAAACATGACAAAGTGACGTGTAACGGAAGGAACATTGCCCAAATACAAAATATGGTAAAAAGAGAATCCCTAGAGACCACATCCAACAGATAAGGAAATGTGTGAAGATAAATTATGAATGTGAAATTCCAACAGAGGATTAAAGAAGGAATTGGGACACCGGTGTGAGTGTGCAGAAGTGATTTGTAACTTGTGAAATAACTGACATGCGAGACGACATGGTGCAGCTACACTGAAGAACGGGTCCCAGACTTGCTCAGCTACTTGACAAACAGTGTGACATGAAGCGGTTAATTTGGCCTGAAGAGCAAGAAAACATTTTTAAATGATCAAGGCACTGACACAGACTCCATAAAGAAATTGACTTTTAGACAATTAATCTTACTCCCTCTGGCAATTACCACTTTAGAGTCAAACTAAAGTAAATGTAAAAGGAATTTTGGATCAGGACAAATGAAGGCTAGGGAGAAATAATACTTAATAAGAATTTTTTTCTTTTTTATACATTCGTGGGATGTGGGCTTCACCAGCATTTATTTTCCATCCCTAGCTGCCCTTGCGAAGGTGGTGGTGAGCTGCCTTCTTGAACCACAGAGTCCATGTGGTGTAGGTACACCCACAGTGCTGTTAGGAAGGGAGTTCCAGGATTTTGACCCAGTGACAGTGAAGGAATGACGATATTTTTTATATGGTGATATCTTTGAAGATGTGACAAGCAAAGTGGATAATGGGGACCCCGTAGATGTAGTATATCTGGACTTCCAGAAGGCCTTTGATAAGATGCTGCACAAAAGATTAATACACAAGATAAGATCACACAGAGTTAGGGGTAATATATTAGCTTGGATAGAGGATTGGCTAACCAACAGAAAGCAGAGAGTTGCGATAAATGGGTCTTTTTCTGGATGGCAAGCTGTAACTAGTGGGGTGCCACAGGGCTCAGTCCTTGGGCCCCAACTATTTACAATTTATATTAATGACTTGGATTTAGGGATAGAAGGTACTATAGCTAAATTTGCAGATGACACCAAAATAGGTGGGAAAGTAAGTTGCAATAAAGAAATAAGAAATTTACAAATGGATGTGGACAGGTTAGGTGGATGGACCAAAATTTGGCAGAATGAGTTTAACGTGGATAAGTGTGAGGTTATCCATTTTGGTTGGAAGAATAAAAAAGGCAACTTATTATTTAAATGGAGAGAAACTTCAGAACGCTTCAGTGCAGAGGGATCTGGGTGTCCTCGTGCATGAATCACTGAAAGCTAGTATGCAGGTACAGCAGGTTATAAGGAAGGCAAATGGAATTTTGGCATTTATTGCTAAAGGAATAGAGTATAAAAATAGGGAAGTGTTGTTGCAACTGTACAAGGCATTGGTGAGACCGCACCTGGAGTACTGTGCACAGTTTTGGTCCCCTTACTTGAGGAAGGATGTAGTTGCACTGGAGGCGGTTCAGAGGAGGTTCATTAGATTGATTCCAGAGATGCGGGGCTTGTCTGATGAGGAGAGATTGAGCAGTTTAGGCCTATACTCGCTCGAGTTTAGAAGGATGAGAGGAGATCTAATTGAGGTATATAAGATGCTAAAGGGGATAGATAAAGTAGACGTGGAGAGGATGTTTCCCCTTGTGGGGCATTCTAGAACAAGAAGCCATAGTTTTAGGCTAAGGGGTGGTAGATTTAAATCAGAGATGAGGAGGAATTACTTTTCTCAAAGGGTTGTGAATCTGTGGAATTCACTACCTCAGAGTGCAGTGGATGCCGGGACGCTGAATAAATTTACGGAGGAGATAGACAGATTTTTAATTAGTAACGGGTTGAAAGGTTATGGGGAGAGGGCAGGAAATTGGAGTTGAGGCCGAAATGAGATCAGCCATGATCATATTGAATGGCGGGGCAGGCTCGAGGCGCTGAATTGCCTACTCCTGCTCCTAGTTCTTGTGTTCTTATCTTCTTATATATTTCCAAGCCAGGATGGTAAGTGACTTGGAGGGGAACTTCCAGGTAGTGGTGTTCCCATCTATCTGCTGCCCTTGTCCTTCTAGATGGTATTGGTCGTGGGTTTGGTAGGTGCTGTCGAAGGAGCGTTGGTGAATCCCTGCAGTGCATCTTGTAAATGCTACACACTTCTGCTACAGTGCGTCGGTGGTGCAGGGAGCGAATGTTTGTGGATGTGGTGCCAATCAAGCAGGCTGCATTGTCCTGGATAGTGTCAAGCTTCTTGAGTGTTGTGGGAGCTGCACTCATCCAGGCAAGTAGGGAGTATTCCAGCCTTGTGCCTTGTAGATGATGGACAGGCTTTGGGGAGTCAGGAGGTGGGTTACTCATTGTTATCCAATAGAATTAGCCACAAGATGGATACAGATGAATAGAGAGAGCTGGAGAATCTTTTAAGTCCATGCATAATCTATTACTTTAATTATACATATTTATGTACTAAGAGCCTGGACGTTAGCAGCACTCTTGCAAAAGGATAAGGCTGGGATTTTCCGGCCCTGCCATTGGCGGGACACACTGCGGAGGATGTGGCAGGCCAGCCAAAGGCCCATTGACATTCGGTGGGTCCGGGCAATTCCAGCAGTGGGCGGGGCCAGAGAATCCCGCCCTAAGGACATTTCCCTCTCAAAGGGGGAAACTGTAAGCTCTGCCGGTGGGGAGTGCCAAACCAAGTAATTAGATAATTCTAGAAGCTTTAGTATGCTCTCTACAATGTGTAATCAAGGAATTAGGGAAACAGCTTGTATTTTAGAAATAACTGTTATCTAAAAATCAGTTGTGAGAAGTCAATGAGGATACTTCCATCTCAAAGGGGGGAGCTGAATGAAATTGGAGTCTTGAATAAACAGATATTTTCTGCATAATATAACACCCCCTAAAAACCTTTCCAAAAAGGCAACAATTTTTAAACAGTCTGTGGAAACAAGCAAGGTCACTTAGTTCATTTTGTCATTCCTAAGTTATGATGGCATCTCCTGTACCCCCTTATCTATGCAAATGTTTAAAAAGGACCAGGATATGACCCTCAGCGAGATGTAATTTAAAAAGCTGACCTCGAGCAGGATGATGCACAATGGGGGTGGTAACCATCCTGACATTCTGAGTATCTGCCCTGTATCCATTGGTCAGAATAGTTAGATAGATGTTTGACACTGGGTAAGCTACTGGACCCCAAAAAAGGATATACAGATTGATGTCAAACAGTGGTAGTGGGCAGAGGTGCTGCTGAGGTGCTGGTGAGGGGCTGCCGCGGTCCTCATGAGGTGGCAGTACTCGTTGGGCAGAGGCCTTCTTCAGATGGAAGATGGACCAGAGGAAGAGGAGGAAGGTCGAGAGATCGAGGGAAGAGTTTCTGAACGTTTTGACTGGAGAGTGGATTGCTGTTATCACAAACTGTTATGGGTCGCATCTTTTTTTCTGTCTATTTAGTTAATGTATCATATCTAAACTGTTGTTTCTTAATCAACTTAATAAACCATCTTAAAATTACTTATAATTAGTCAACTGCCTATTTAGGTATCTGTGGTTCAAATTCAAAGATCCATCCCTAGTTGTCCTTGTAATGGTGGTGGTGGACCTTCTTCTTCAGTTACTGCAGTCTATATGGTGAAGATGCTCCCACGCACTGTGGTATGGAGTTCCAGGATTGTCACCCAGCGACGATGAAGGAACAGCTGATATATGTCTGAGTCAGGATGGTATGTAATTTGAAGGGGAAACAGAAATGGTCCTGTTCCCATTTACCTGCTGTCCTTATCCTTCTATAAAGAGGTCAAGAGCTTGGGAGATGCTGCTGCAGAAATGTCACAGGGTTGAAATGTAACATGGGGCAGAATTTTCCAGTTGTCGTGCGGGGGTGGGCCCTGCATGCGCGTGCGTAAAATGACATGTGGTGACGTCGGGTGAGTGTCCCGACGTCACCGCGCGCCGTCACGATATTTGGCTGGGCGGGCGCGCGATGATGTCCGACGCGCGCCCGGCATTAATCAACGGGCCACTTAAGGCCCTTAAGTGTTCAACTGACGCTGATTTTTCTGCACAAGTGCAATCTTGTAATCTTTGGGTTGGCGCACGGGCACAACGGGCAGGAGGGTAGGACACATTTGTATTAACCTCATCCACGGGCGGGATAAGAGGGCTCAGTGAGGTCATGAAAGTGCACAGTCAAGTATTTATTTTTGAAAGTTTTACAAACTTACCTGTGTCATCTGCAGCACTTCAAAACGTATACCAGCTGCTTTTTCTGGACTCTTAATCTTCAGGTCAGCACTCTGCAGTGAGGAATCTTTTCTGGGCCTGCAGGTTTCAAGAAGCCTTCCCTTAGCCTGGGAATGGGAGATGAACTGTCCAGCTCCTCTGAGGAGGAAGGGAGGGCTAGAAGGAGGAGGAGGCCAGGAGTGCACATTCAGCCTCCAGGGGAGCCACCTTTGGGAGGACAGGCGCAGGCACAAGGGGTGCAGGGCCAACAGGAAGTCCAAGGCAGAAGAGGCCGCAGAAGACGCCACTATCCTGTTGCCAGGGTTTACAGGCAGCGAAGCAGCTACCTCAATATGTCTCAGGTGCAGTGCCAAAGGAAGCTCCATCTCTCAAGGGTGATAGTCAACTATATCTGTCAGATGATTGGCCCTGAGATCTCCGCTAACTGTGTGGGTGGACACCCCATGCCAGTGGCTCTAAAGGTCACAGCTGCCCTCAACTTCTATGCCTCTGGCTCCTTCCAGGGCTCAGTGGGTGATCTTTGTGGTGTCTCCCAATCAGCTGTCCACACTTGTGTCAAGCAGGTTACAGACGCTCTATTCAGGCATGCATTGACCTTCATCCACTTCCACTGTGACCAGGCAAGTCAGGCACAACAAGCCAGAGGTTTTGTGGCCATTGCTGGCTTCCCCTGTGTCCAGGGTGCTATAGACTGTACACATGTGGCCATCAAGGCGCCAGCAGGTGAGCCCGGTGTCTTCGTCAACAGGAAGGGCTTCCACTTCATGAATGTACAGATAGTGTGTGATCACAAGGTGCTGATTCTACAAGTCTGTGCAAGGTACCCAGACAGCTTCCATGACGCCTACATCCTCAGACACTCCCAGGTGCCGGGGCTCTTCAGTGCTCCAGCCCAGTTGGATGGTTGGCTGGTGGGTGACGAGGGCTATCCCCTCAGAAGGTGGCTCATGACGTCTCTTCGCCATCCAAGAACTGAAGCTGAGCAGCGGCACAATAGGAGCCACGCCTCCACAAGAGCTGTGGTAGAGAGAACTATCGCCCTTCTCAAGATGCGCTTCCGATGCCTGGGCCGCTCAGGGGGTTCACTCCAGTACCCCCCAGATCGTGTGTTGCTGGTAGTGGTTGCATGCTGCGCTCTCCACAATCTTGCTCTGGAAAGGGGTGACGCTGTGGACAATGAAGACGTCGACGCAGTGGCTGCGGCTGCACACGATGTGTCCAGCAGTGAGTCCGAGGATGAGCACACACAGGGAAATGCTGAGTGGGTAGATGCTGACCCGGGCATACCCCAGGGAGGCAGGGACACCTGGGAGGCTTTAATTCCAACGAACCTTCAGTTAGCATGCCGCAGAGGGCCCACCAGGACAAGCCTGGGCTGTTGGCTCGACACTTGACACCTAAGTGCAAAGTCTGCCAGGTTAGCAACAGTAACTAAGGGCCTTGTTAATAAAGCTGAACATCCAAAGAAGCATTCATTACAGTTCTGGAAACCATAAAAATGCAGAAGAAAAGAGGCACCCTCAGCCATGGTGACATATCTGAATTTAATGTGTCAAACAAAGCAGCTTATTACAAAAAAAAGACAAGAGTGTTACAAATCAAATAAAATCATAAGGGCCTCATCTCGGGCCAACAAAAAACCACCGGTGAGAAACCCGTGGTGTGCCTAAGGTGCCTTATGCTTTCTTTTCCGGGTGCTAAGTCTTGGTGCTGTCCCATCGCTGGGAGTGGCATCTGAGACAGCCTGCTGACTCTGCTTCCTGTTGACCTTGATGACCTTGGCAGTTGTCCTCTGGCCCGTGGAGCCTGTGCTGGCCCCGCCTGGGAGGGAGCTGCCAGTTCCACAGCTGTCAGCTCCCCAGTCGTCGCAGCCTCACCGGATGATACGGTCACTGGGAGAGGGGGCGGAGGAGCTTCCACCCTCATCCGGAGCGCCCTGCGAGGTGCCCGCAGAGACGACAGGCAGCTGCTGCACCGACGTGAGGTCGCTTCTGACCTCCATGCTCACCGTGGATGGATGGGCACTGAGCTGGGATACTTGATGCCCAGACCATCACCCACATTGGCAATGACCAGCTGAGGTCAATGCTGATGTGAGGGCTTGCTGGTCAGAGCGCGTCCCCAGGAAGCCCTGATGGGCCTCATGGAGGAGCCTCTCCATGAGAGTCCCCACTCTCTCCATGGAGGACCCATGGCGCTCGGACATGTGGCTCATTGCTTCGGCGATCGTCCGCGGACACAATGCCAAACATAGCCTCATGTGTCTCCCCCAGATGCTCCCGCACACCCGGCCACACTTCCTGCAGCTGCTGCGTCGTGGAAGACTCCAGAGGCACATCATCAGGCACCGACTGAGCATGTGCCTGGTCCCCTGCAGTCCTCCGACTGCTGGCACCATGGGCACTCTCTGTCTCTGCCAGCTCCTCCAGCGAGTGTAGTGCCCTCACCGCTGTGCCCCGGGACACTAGTCGATGATCTAATTCCCGCCGATGTGCTAGTATCTGCGCTGGTGCCTGCCTAGCAGAGATGGAGTGACACTGGTGAGACTTCAGGCCCCTCAGGTGTGAGAGGGGGCCTCTGCTGCTCCTCCTCCTGGCCCTGCTCCTTGATGCTGAAGGAAGAACAAGGACATTGGATCACTTAATGTGGAGACAATGACAAAGTCCATCCCTGTCCCCCGGATCATTATATGCTCATCCTTCCATAACCAATGGTCAAGCCATGTTATAAAATGAAATCATTTAACATTCAGCAGCGCTATGGCTGTTGGGAGGACAATGCTGACCTCACTGTTGGGCATAAATACCTGGCCGTGGCACCCCAGCCTCACCGACACCAGTGGACCTGGGTGCTCCGGATCCAGGGCCTTCTGCTTGAAACGGCTTAGAATGGCGTTCTGCGCCTGGCCACCGCCAGCCCTTGCATGCTCTGTTGCGTTATGAGCATTCTTCTCCTGAAAATGAGAGAAGAGCATTGATTAGTGTAAATTGTACATGGACTCTGTTCGCGGACGGCCCACCCCAGCCAGAGTGGGACATTGCAGGGCTCCGGAGCCTTCTCACCCCAGTGCTGCCAACACTTACACAAAGATGCCAAGCCTGCTCCCCACCCCTCCCACCCCACCCTTGGACACATGCTGCCTACACCACATTAGGCACCACACGGTATATCCTTCCATAACAAGGAGGCGCAAGCACGTGGAGCGCAGAGCGCAGTAGACGATTCATTGCCACGCCATCTTGAAGCTCCCCTCCCACCATCTCATCACCCTAACTAAGACATGTCCTAGAGTTCTAACACAGCTCCTAGGTGCAGCTCCTCCAGGTTTCCCCCATACCAGTCATGTGGGACTCAGTGTAACACATGCTGGGGGGGCAAAACACATCTCTTCATCACCCTCTCAGGCTGACCTCAGCATGGGCAATACCTGCTTGCCCACCCAGCAAAGGACCAAATGCCATCAATGATTCAATGCAGTCACTACACTCAGATTTGGGTGCGGGGGGTGGCAGCAGGGGGGGTAAGTGGACCTGCTGGGTTAAATGCCCAATGCTAACATGGTGTTGACCCTGCCAGAGTGCAACAAGTCATTGAAGCTCTTGCGACACTGGATCCAAGTGCATCGCACCACCTCGCGGGAGCTCACCACCTCCACCACCTCCTCCCAGGCACGTTTCGTCATGTGAGGGGGGCCTCCTCTTTCCATCCTGGGGGACAAGCACCACCTCCTCGAGGAGGGCAGCAAGGCAGTCATCTGAAAAGCGAGGGGCACACTGGCTCCCCGCCCTACCCTCCAGGCTGGCCTGTCCCGCTGGCCTACCCTCTGGCCTGGCCTGTCCCGCAGGCCTACCCTCTGGCCTGGCCTGTCCCGCGGGCCTACCCTCCAGCCGGCCTGTCCCGCTGGCCTACCCTCCGGCCTGGCCTGTCCCGCTGGCCTACCCTCCAGCCTGGCCTGTCCCGCTGGCCTACCCTCTGGCCTGGCCTGTCCCGCTGGCCTACCCTCCGGCCTGGCCTGTCCCACCGACCTACCCTCTGGCCTGGCCTGTCCCGCCAGCCTACCCTCCGGCCTGGCCTGTCCCACCGACCTACCCTCCGGCCTGGCCTGTCCCACCGACCTACCCTCCGGCCTGGCCTGTCCCGCTGGCCTACCCTCCGGCCTGGCCTGTCCCGCCGGCCTACCCTCCGGCCTGGCCTGCTCACCAGAAGCCCTCTGCTCTGGCCTTGCACTTGCCATTGTGAGCAGCCTAGAAAAGGTTGCCAGGCCTTCATTTAAACAGGCTGCCGGGTCGCCATTGGACCAGGTGGTCTGTGCCTGCCCGCTGCCGCCCGCCCACTCCCGCTATCCACGGGAGTTGAGAACTACGCTGGGCAGGACTTAATTGGCCTGTCCGCGTAAAATGGCGGCGTGGACCTGATCGTGGGCGGTGATCGGGTCTGCGCCCGCCCTCGCCCGCTCCCGGTCCTACTCCACCCCCCCCACCCCCCACCTTCCAACAGGAAAATTCAGGCCATGGAAATTTGCATGTGACATTTGAAGTGGCAAAGGCTGGCTCAGTATTACATTTTGTCAGGTAACACTCCTGTGAATATAGGACATTTAATCACACTAAAGGAGGGGTAGATAAATGCAATTTTTGAATTAATTGACAGAATGTGGGCCAGCATTTAGAGCCAATCTCCAACTGTCCTTGTCATCTTGAACTGTTGTAATCAACTGGTGTAAATGCTTCTACAGTGCTGTTAGGTAGGGTGCTCCACGATTTTGATCCAGAGGTGATGGACTTTCCAAGTCAGGATATTGAGTCATTTGGAAGAGAACTTGTAAGTGGTATTCTCCCATGCACTGGCTGGCCTTTTCCTTCTAGTTGGTAGAGATTCCAGGTTTGGGAGGTGCTGTCAAAGAAGCCTTGGCAAATTGCTGAAGTGCATCTTGTAGGTGGTACACACTGCTGCCACCATGTACCGATTGTGGAGGAAGTGAATGTTTAATTTGATGGATCAATCAGGTTGCTTTATCCTGAGTGGTGTTGAGTATTGTTGGAACAGCACTCATCCTGGTAAGCAAAGAGCACTCAGGCAAGTGGAGGGTATTCCATTACACCTCTGACTTGTGCCTTTTAGTTACTGGAGAATCTTTGGGGACTCAAAAGGTGAGTTACTCACCACAGAATACCCAGCTTCAGACTTGTTCTTGTCGTCACTGCATTTATGTGTAAGCATTAACTTATGTTCTCTCAGTTATGTGGAGAGACAAGAAATGCTGGGATTGTTCTCCTGAGAGCAGAGAAGGTTAAGGGGAGATTTAATAAAGATGTTCAAAATTATAAGGGGTTTTGATTAAATATGGAAAAACCATTTCTATTGGAGGGTCAGTAACCAGAGAACACAGTTTTAAGATAATTGACAAAAGAACCAGGGTAAGTTGAAAGGAATTGTGTTTTTTACAACGAGCCATTATGACCTGGAATGCACTGCCTGAAAGATTGAGTAGTAACTTTCAAAATGAAATTGGATCTATGCTTGAAAAGGAAAGATCTGTGAGGTTATGCAGAAGAAGAAGGGGGATTTGAACTTATTGGATAGCTCTTTCAAAGAGTTGGCATAGGAACAATGGGCTGAATGGCTTCCTTCTTTGCTGCACAATGTTATGTTTCTATAATTATTCAAAAAATGCATTGAATCTGATCAGTGCATTGCTGGCTTGCTATGTACTAGCAGCCAGGCACTTCTGGGTAAAATCATCAGAATTTCAGAATGGATAGTGCTCTGTGGCTTGGACAGGATTTAAGACCCTTAATTTGATTTGTATAAAGGAAACATTAATGAAAGATATAAATAAGACAGTAATTTTTAAATATTAAAGTAGTGCATTTATTTTTAATAAGTTAAAAATACAAGCATCAATCTTAAAATCTGCATTACTATAAATAAGTTACTTTTTCCCAATAAAGAAGCAACACAGACATTCAGTCTTTCTAATCCTGTTTCAGTCTGACTGGATAATGTTTATAACTCTAAGCAACCACAGTACATATTTAATAAATACAGTACGTGAACAGTGAGTAACCACTGAGATGAAGGGGAAATCACAGATGTTAAAGCGCCATAATCGCTGGTGTTATTAAAGGCCCAGTCTTCCAAATAAATATGAACTTTACCAGAGTGATATTAAGAGACAAGGCTAGATCTGCATTGGAGAACTCCACACATCAACCAGTCTTCAGATGGGTGAGTGTACAGCGCTGGTGAGGTTGTGAGATAGTGTACATCACTGAGTTACACACAGCAGTGAATTACTTTCTGGCTCCAATCATTGGCAATGAGCCACTCTAATGAAGACTGGAATTAAGGCACTTCATTGGGTGAATGCAAAGGAGGATTTACTTTGCATCAACCCTTGCATAAATAGGACTCAGAAATACTTAATGGGGCAGCAGAAAGGGAGCTTAGGCCATGCTAGATCTGATCAGTTAGTGCTTGGCACTGACAGTGGATGCAAAAAATTGGAACATTATTCACTTATTGCCTTGAAAAGAATAAATAGTATTGCTTCTAAATATTTTCTACCCTGTAAAGTCTACTTGCTGTAAATAAATAAATAAATTACCAGATCTACTGTGTTAAACATTAACGAGACATCAATGCACTTCCTATAGCTGCATAATTCCAGATTAACAGGGATTCACTTTATGACTTTACTGGAATATTACTAAGCGTCACATTACATCAGTGACAACACTTCAAAGTACTTTGTTGGCTGTAAAGCACTTTGGGATGTCCTAAGGTTGTGAAAGGCTCCATATAAATCCACCACAACAAAAACATGCATTTTGTAGTGCCTTTAGCATAGTAAAAATGCCCCAAGATACTGTAAGTTAGGATTCAGGCAACAGAATTTTGAATGAGTTTAAGTTTACAGTTAAGGACTCAGTGGACAAATCAGATGTAGTGGAGTGTATGTAATTCAAACGTTTCCATATCCAATTTCTGGCAATGGAAGATGGTGACCAATGGATTGAATAAACTATTCTCTGCTGTTTTTTAAAGCAATTTTGCAACAAGCAAGTTCACAAGAAGAATTAGCAGAACTGGGAGCAGATTTCCAGCCTGTCCTCTTGGTCTGTGGGATAGGAACATATGAACAGGAGGAGGCCATTGCGCCACATAAGCCTGTTCCACCATTCACTTAGTTCATAGCTGGTCTGTATCTCAAATACATTTACAAGTCTTGGTTCCATACCTCTTACTATTCTTTTGGCACAAAAGTCTATCGATCCCAGTTTGGAAATTTTCGATTGGTCTAGCCTCAGTAACTTTTTGGGGTGCTTTGGGATCAATCATCAGCCATCTCCAGCAACAGCTGAAAAATATCTCGGTTTAGTTTTTAATGTTTTCTTTGTAAGAATTCTACCAAAGCCAGATTCAACAAAATATTGGAGCCAATTAGTCATATGTAGGTTAGGAGACATCATAGGTTTTGATGTGGGCTAGTCCTTAACTCCCTTTATAAGCTATTGGCCAAATATAAACATTTGAATTCTATCATGTAGCTTTGTGGGCATAGGGAATAGCTAATATGTGGAGAGGGATGGAGAGAAAGCTCTCTCTCTCTCTCTCCCTCTCATTCTCTCTTACCTATTCCTACATACAAGCTGTTATCTTGTATCAAACAACTAACGGAATATTGACAAGGCACCACACTGTATTATGTGATATCATTTCAAGACAATGAGATATTACACCCTTTATATGAATTGGGACACTTGCAAATGAGTTCTGTCAATGCAAATTGGGATATTCAGAAACTTGTCACACTGCTTGTCACAACTTCATGTTTTAGTTTCTGGTGAGTATTTATATGAGATAATAAATATTTCCAGATATGTTTAACGAGATTAACACATCTCTGAGTTCAGATGGCTCTGATAACCTTGGACATGACCTGATCCCTGCATCATGTTGCCAACTTGTAAAACATTCTTCTCTATTGGGTCTCATATGAGGACGTCATGTGTCAACAAAACCATCTCTAGACAGGTAGGTGTAAATGCTAATTAGTTTCCCTTCTAACATTTTCCCCTCCGGATCTTAAGGCTGTGATTCATGACTCACTTCCCCACTAGTCCCCTAATATTTCACTTACTCTACAAGTCTTGGTGATGTGTAGGAGGCACACAATTGTGTCCTCACCCAATATTCACGTGGATATATTTTCCAGCATGAGTCACAAGCTAGCAATCAGGACCAACAACCCTGGCTGATTTCTCCCTCCCTAGCCCAGGGACTCTGAATCCAATTATGACACCCTTACTGCGAGCTAAGGATTGTGGTATTAAACTACATGCAGCTAAGAAAGAGCAATGTCTCGTTAATGCACACTCTTATGTTGCTGGTGCATTTCCCAAATGCTCAAGGTGTCTATCCAATGGACCTGTCCATGGATTAAGACGCCCTGCAGCTCCTGGGGTTGTCCAAAGTCCTGAGCAGCCTATTGAGGTATTTTTGGAGCCTATCCAGAACCACATGCTTTATGGTAAAAACGAAAGCAGAGTTCTTCCGGAGAAACTTCTTCAGGTGATGTGCCTTCTCACACTTAGAGATGGAGCAGCCATATGAAGTGGCTAAAGACCTAACTAGGACTTTGAGGTTCTTCACATCAGTTTGGATCTGCATAGTGTTATCTATCTGGAGAGTGGACAGACTCTCAATAAAGCAGCCCAGTGCCTCCTCCACTGTGCCCAGGTTCTCCAGGTTATTCTCTTTGAGTGGTTCCGGAATCAGGTCAAGTCCACTGATGACGAGGCTTGGGGATGGCTTGAACTGAAAGAAAAAAAAACACAACGCACATGATTTGATCTATTTAACATTAGCATTAATTTATGGAGTTACTTTTATCATCCAGTCATGCTCAATGGACAAAGCCACCTGTCTACCAAGATCATCCATCCATCTACTTGTCTAACAATTATCTACCAGGTTACAAATGTGGTCACATTACCGATGCAAATGACATTGGTGCAGCAAGCTTTAAGCTTTCATACTGGGGTCTCTGGAATCCAAGCGGTCCTTAATATTATCAAATTTCAGTACTTGTTGCCTTACCAGCAATAAGATGGCACTTTCAACAGTGCAGCATTTCTTCAGTACCGCACTGATCAGCATGGATTACTTGCTCAGGAGTGGGGCTTGAAACCACAACCTTCTAACTCACATTGAGGAGTGCTACTGGCTGAGCCAAATTGCCACTTGCTACATGTGTTCTTATGGTACTTATGTCACTCAGACAAAGAATCAGCAATTTCTGTTTTAATTTCATATTTCCAGATGTTAAGAGGACCCTTTATATTTATACATATTCATGATTTCAGGTTGTTTACAGTTAGAACATTTTCCCTAAAGGGAATCATAGTTCCTGATCATTTTAATCAGGGCAAAATAACATTTTGCAACATTAGCAAAGGATTTATCAAAAGCTATTACTCTCTGTAAGGGACAAAATTATTTTGCAATGGATCCTGCACAAGATCTAATTCAAATAGTAACTTGCACCTCAGCTAAGCTTTTTTAATTTTTTTCCCTTCTATCTGCTCCCCTTTGGGACATGCAGATTCTTGGGGTAAAGTTCCATGGTTAAGGGTTAACCCCCCCCAGTGTCTTGCTCAAGTGACTATTCTTTCTTGTATCAGCTTGAACTGGGCAGTGAGGGTTGACATGGGATTAGGCGTCACTGCAGCTCGATTCAGCATTTAACCTTTTAGGCTTCTCTCCCCACCATCCAGAGCCCCAAACACACCTTTCGGATAAAGCAGCTATTTTCTTGTACTTCTTCCAGCTTTCTGTCCTGTATTCTCCATTCGAAAATTCTCATCCTTGTAATCAAATCCCTCCTTAGTCTTGTCCTCCCTCTCTGTAACCTCCTTCAGGTCTACAGCCCTCTGATATCTCTGCACTCCTCCAATTCTGGGCTCCAGCACATCTTGATTACCATTGCTCCACTATTGATGGTCACACCTTCAGCTGCCAGGGTCCTAAATTCTGGGATTCCCACCCCAAACCTCTCCACCTCGCCTCCTCTCTCTTCTCCTTTAAGACCTTCCTTGAAGCCTGTCTCTTTGACCAAGCTCTTAATCAACCTTCCTAACATCTCCTTGTGTGGCTCAGTGTTAAATTTTGTTTGATAATCACTCCTGTGAACACTTAGGGACATTTCACTATCTGAAAGACAATATACAAATGTGAATTGTTGTTGCATTTGCCACTCACAGGTACAGTTTCTTTCACATTGGGGAGATAAATGTGGATTGTGTTAACGCTTTGCTGAACACTTTGGAGTCTGCAAGGATGACCCTGATCTTCAATTTGTTTGGCAATTCTCCAACCCACTCCTCCTCTGACCTCAGTGAAACTTAAAGCAAGTTCGAGGAACAGCACCTCATCTTTCTAGCAGGCCCTTTACTGCCTTAACATTGAACTTATCAACTGCCACAAGAGCTCAATCCTACCCTCACCCAACATTCACACAATGCAGGAGTCAGCAAGAATTGTGCAGCTGTAAGATTTCCCCTCCCTAGCCTAGAGGAGCTGCAGCCCACTGCTGCACCAGCTGAGATCAGCTAACTCAACAAGATGAGGGAATCTTCAGTGGGAACTTCCTGATCTTTGATATTCTGTACGGTAGCACCACATGTACCTACACCACATGGACTGCAGCGGCTCAAGAAGGCAGACCAACACCTTTTCAAGGGCAATTCATAGAACCAGTTGTTACGGTGTGGAAGGAGGCCATTCGGCCCATCATGTTTGTACCGGCTCGCTAAGCATTTTAACTTAGTGCCAACCTCCTGCCTTTTCCCCATAACCCTGCACATTGTTTCTATTTAAATAATCATCCAATGCCCTCATGAATGCCTCAATTGAACCTGCCTCCACCACACTTCCAGGCAGTGCATTCCAAACCCTAACTACTCGCTGTGTGAAAAAGTTTCATCTCACCTCGCATTTGCTTCTTTTGCAAAACACTTTGGGCAGGATTTTCGGGTCGGCGGGTGGGCACAGTGGGCGTGCCCGGAAGCGGCCTGGAAACGGGCCGTCACCCACAATCAGCCCCCGACCACGATTTCACGCTGGCTGGCCAATTAACGGGCAGCCAGTGTGAAACATGCACTGAAGGGCCCAGCACTGCTGGGGTCGGGGCGGGAAGAAGGCGAGCAGTGAAGTCAGTGCGGGCAAGGGGGAGCACGCAATGAAAGCTCCATGAAGGCAGAGAACTCAGGGAGCTGGAGAATTTTAAAGGGAAAAATAAACATTAAGAAATTCCGAAAAATATTTCCACCCATAAGAATCACTCACTTAAACATATTCATGATAAAAATTCTGCCCAAGTGTTTTTTTAAATTAATATCAGAAGCCTCATCCCGCCCTTGGATGAGGTTTCCTCAAAAACCCAAAGGTTTCCTGGCTGGTTCACCTGCCAACCATAGTGTTGAGCAGGCAGTAAAACGTCCAGGTCAATTACTACATTAATGGCCTTACTAGGCCTCTTAATTGTTGGCCGGTGGGCTGCCAACTCTCGCATATGCCCGCTGACCGAAATATCGTACGAGTACTTGATAACTTCGGGACACTCACCCGACATCATCGCGGGTTATTTTAAACCTGATCAGATCGGGCGCGGGCCTGCCCATAGGTCATAAAATTCTGCCCTTTAAAACTGCCCTCTGGTTCTCGATCCGTTTATGAGCGGGAACAGTTTCTCCCTATCTACTCTGTCCAGGCCCCTCAGGATTTTGAAAACTTCTTTCAAGTCTCCTCTTAGCCTTCTCCTCTCCAAGGAAAACAGTCCACAACTTCCCTCATAACTGAAGTGTCTCATCCCTGGAACCATTCTGGTAAACCTCTTCTGCACTCTCTCCAATGTATTCACATCCTTCCTATAGTATGGCACTCAGAACTGTACACAATACTCCAGCTGAAGTCAAACCAGTTTCTTATACAAGCTCATCATAACCCCCTGCTCTTGCACTCTATGCCCTATTAATGAAGCCTAGAATACTGTATGCTTTAGAAACAGTTCTCTCTGCCTGTCCTGCCACTTTATGTACATATACACCCAGGTGTCTCTACTCCTGCACATCATTTAGAATAGCACCCTTTATTTTATACTGTCTCTCCATGTTCTTTATACCAAAGTGTATCACCTCACACTTCTCCACATTGAACTTCATCTGCCACCTATCTGCCCACTCCACCTATGCGTCAATGCATTTTTGAAGTTCTACACTGTCCTCCTCACAGTTTACAATTCTCCCAAGTTTTGTGTCATCTGCAAACTTTGAAATTGTCCCCTGCACACCAAGATCTAGATCATTTATATATATATATATATCAGGAAAAGCAAGGGTCCCAATATTGACTCCTGGAGAACTCCACTACAAATTTTCTTCCAGCCCGAAAAATACCCATTAACCATTACTCTCTATTTCCCAACCCTCAGCCAATTTTGTATCCATGTTGCTACTGTCCCTTTTATTCCATGACCTATAACTTTCCTCACAAGTCTGTTGTGTGGCACTGTATTGAGTGCCTTTTGGAAGTCCATATACATCACATCAACGGCCTTGCCCTCATCAACCATCTCTATTACCTCTTCAAAAAACTCCAGCAAGTTAGTTAGATGCAATTTTCCTTTAAAAAATCCATGGTGACTATTCCAAATCGATCCACATTTTTCCATGTGACTATTAATTCTATCCTGAATAATTGTTTCTAGAAGTTTCCCCACCACCAAAATTAAACTGACTGGTCTGTAATTGCAGGGCAGATCTTTACAATCTTTTTTGAACAAGGTCGTAATGTTTGCAATTCTCCAGTCCTCCAGCACCTCCCCCGAATCCAGGGAACATTGAAAAATTATTGCCAGTGTCTCTGCAATTTCCACTCTCACTTCCTTCAATATTCTTGGATACATCTCATTCGGTTCCAGTGCCTTATCAACTTTGAGTACTGACAGCTTATCCAATACCTCCTCCTTATCAATGTTAAACCCTTTTAGTGAATGAGTTTCCTCCCCTATCACCATGGCCTGGGCAGCATCTGCCTCGTAGCTAAAGACAGAGGCAAAGTATTCACTTAACGCCTCAGCCATGCCTCTTGCCTCGATGTGTAAATCCCCTTTTTGGTCTCTAATCAGTCCTACTCCTCTCTTTACCACCCTTTTACTATTGCTGTGCTTATAGAATACTTTGGGATTTCCTTTTATGTTAGCTGCCACCATTTTCTACCATCATCCTAAACCCTATGACACAATGATCACTGTCCCCTAAATGTTCCCCACTGTCACTTGATCTACTTGGCCCTCATTATTCCCAAGAACCAGGTCCAGCAGTGCCTCCTTCCTTGTTGGACTGGACACATGTTGCTGTTGGAAATTCTCCTGAACACAATCTAGGAATGCTTGTCCCTCACTGTCCCTTACACTACCACTATCCCAGTCTATATATGAGTAATTAAAGTCCCCCAGTATAACTACTCTCTGATGTTTACACCACTCTGTAATTCCCTTGCAGATTTGTTCCTCTATATCCTTCCCAAGAGCAATGTAATTGCACCCTTCTCATTCCTTAGCTCGAACCAAGTCGATTCTGTCCTTGAATCCCCTGACACATCGTCTTTCTCCAGTACTACAATACTCTCTTTAACTGAAAACACACCCCTCCTCCTTTTGTCTCTTTCCTATCTTTTCTGAACACTTTGCAACCAGAGATATTTAGCACCCAGATCGGCCCTTCCTTAAACCAGGTCTCTGTTATCACCACAACATCATAATCCCACAAGGCAATCTGTGCCTGTAACTCCCCAATTTTATTAACTATACTCCGTGCATTCACATACATGCAGTGTAACCCTGATTTAGACTTCATTACTTGCTCCCTTACTCCGAATCCATCCATTAACTTACCTATTCTCTATTTTAGTGCTATCTGCCTCTCCCAGTGTTCCGTGCGCCCTGGTATTACTTTCTAATATCCTTTCCTGGTTCCCACACCCCTGCTGAGTTTGGGATGGGCAGTAAACGCTGGCCTAGCCAGCGAAGCCCACATCCCTTGAATGAATAAAAAAAAATCTGCACACTGGGATGTCTCAGAGAATTAAAGGATTTAATGATTCTCCCCTAGAGAACTAGTTCGTATCATTTTGACCAGGGGTGAAGCAGTTTAGAATGCACAGAACCGTGTTAAAACTGGCCAACAGTATCCGATACCAACATGTTCAATCTGGGAGAAAACTAATTCGCTCACTTCCCGGATTCCTCAAATCCAGAATGATCAGAAAACCCAGTTTAACTTTTGTATATGAAATCTCCATTTGTTACGTTCCCTCCTGTTTAATTAAACGAAAGTTATCGTTTCCTAACTCCTTAACTTCACATTTCGTTCACGAATCCTAACTAGAAATTTTACTTTCAATTGCCACTCTCGGTCCGGCTATTTTGACTTAGGAATTTTGATGGCGATTTGAAATTTCTGCGCTGGAAAAACGTTATTTCGTGGTGACACCCACAATAAACGATTGCTGTTTAATCTCTTCCGTTTTGCAGGGATTTGTTGCTGCTAATTTCGTTTCGCCAATCGGATTGAGTCCCACTGGTGTTTTCTAACCCGGCGGCTGGGAACTGAACAACATTCAGGAAGTGATTGTCTGTTCCACCGACCAAGTCGACAATTAGCTGCTTTATATAAAATATATGAATTTTAGTCAAAGATTGTTGCAGTGAAGAGTAGTGAAATTTACCTGAAATTGACAGAGATGTACAATGAGAGCAGGATGGAAATTGCCTTGCTCCGGATAACGAAATGTTTCTAACTCCAAACCGTTGAATTAATGCCCGCACTCGGTTCCTTTACTCCCTGTTTGTTAACCCTATCTCTTTGTTACTTTTCTTTCTCGCTTTCTTTTTTCCCCCTCTCTCTCTCTCCCTGTTAATTTTCACTCCGTTACTCCGTTCTCCCTCCTACTAACTTTGCCCGAAATTTCCTGCAACATCTCCATTGTTTCCTCCCATGAATCTGTTACTTATTGAGACGCAGAAGGCGATTTAATGATTGGACATGCTGGACCTGTATGATTTACGTTTAATGTCCGGAACATTGTGTTGTCGCCGAACTGCTCTTCTGAACTTTGATGGCTGAAATGTTTCTGTGCATTGAAGAAATATTACATTTCCAAAGGTTTAGGTAAATTATGCTTAAAATGAATCGAAAAATGAATGGCTGAGTGAATCGATGGGTCCCGCGGCCGCAAGTATCATATCGAAGCATCGCGGATTCTTTCTTCTCTTTCTGCCTGTCTGTTTGTCTGTCTGTCTAACTATCTATCTATCTATCTATGTCTGTCTGTCTGTCTGTCTGTCTGTCTGTCTGTCTGACTATCTATCTATCTATCTATCTATCTATCTATCTATCTATCTATCTATCTATCTATCTATCTATCTATCTATCTATCTATCTATCTATCTATCTATCTATCTATCTATCTATCTATCTCTGCCTGTCTGTCTATTTATCTGTCTATCTATCTGTCTATCTATCTGTCTTTCTATCTATCTATCTATCTATCTATCTATCTATCTATCTATCTATCTATCTATCTATCTATCTATCTATCTATCTATCTATCTATCTATCTATCTCTGTCTGTCTGTCTGTCTGTCTATCTATCTATCTATCTATCTATCTATCTATCTATCTATCTATCTATCTATCTATCTATCTATCTATCTATCTATCTATCTATCTATCTATCTATCTATCTATCTATCTATCTATCTATCTCTGCCTGTCTGTCTATTTGTCTGTCTATCTATCTGTCTATCTATCTGTCTTTCTGTCTTTCTATCTATCTAAGATAAAAGCAAAATACTGCGGATGCTGGAAATCTGAAACAAAAACAAAAATAGCTGGAAAAACTCAATTGAAGAATCATACGGACTCGAAACGTTAACTGTATTCCTCTCCGCAGATTCTGTCAGACCTGCTGAGTTATTCCAGCTTTTTTTTTTGTTTTTGTGTCCGTTTATCTATCTGTCTGTCTGTCTGGTTATTTCCTCTAACTCTCTTCCCAGCTCTGGTTTTTTTTGGGGGGGAATCTTTATCTGTTTCAATGGTTCCAGTGGATGTTAAAGATCCCAGGGTACTATTTGAAGAGCTGGGAATTTCTCCGATGTCCTGACCAACGTTCTCCCCCCCTCAGCCAACACCAGCAAAAACAAACGAATAGTTCATCCATCGCAATGATACCTGAAGACTGAGAGACTGAGGTTGTCCCCTACACAACAGATGTCAGATTTGGAGCATTTGAAAGATGTGGTGCTACCAACATCTTCCCTACACCTTCTATTTCAGACCCTTCTTTGCACCCCATCCCACTGTCCCGCCTGCAGTGTCCTCAACCCAGTTCCAAGCTGCAGCCCCCACCCGCTGACAACCCTCAACTGACTCCCACTGGATGTGGCTGGGAGCGAGGCCATGTCTGCCGCTCTGTACCTGGCTGTTGAGTTCCTGAACGCGGCTGATGACGGTCTGGGCCAGGAGGCGGCTGTCTCGGATGAGTCTCTCAGTGACAGTGGGGCGTCCCGAGCAGAGTGGGACCAGGATCCACAGCACGGTCCAGGCGGGTAAGGCGAAGCTCCTCATCTTGAGAATGTGAGATTGAAGAATTGTCCGAACGATGAGTTGGGGAGGAATCAGGTGAATCTAGCAACAGAGACAGGAAGATGCATTTCCAGTTTCAAACATGTGGATTTTACTGGAGAGGCGCCCGTACAAATCCTTACCACTCTGCGACAATGTCCTTCACACACACCCGGGAAAGATATTGTCAAAGGGACACCAATTCTCCCTTTCCCGCGGAATTTGTCCCATCCTAGCACCATTCTGTACCTCATCGCTTCCTGATCGGGGGCAGTACTCGAGGTGGCCCAGACTCGCTTACTCAGAGTGGGATGGTGCCAGGTAAGGACGCGAGGATAGCCTATTTACACCTCACGTGACCGTGTTCAGGGCCAAAAGGGGGCATGAATCACACAGCCGGGAGAATATAGAATTAGAGGATAATTGTACTGGGGACGTGTGGTGGGGGCGGTGGTGTCCTGATTTCTGCTACACCTTTACTGGTGGTTACATCTCCCACTCAGACTCCAGCGAGCTTGTCAGGTACTCTGGTTGAGCAACAGTTGGAACTTTCTAGGAATTATTACTGCTTCACAGCAATAACCTGTATTCCTGCACCAGCCATAAGGAAGGTCTAGGAATTGGACGGTTCGTTTAGAAAGGGGGAGATCGACATATAGAGGGAGAGAGTTAAAGAGCGACTCGGCAAAGATGGACAGAAAGAGCAAATGAGGCACAGAAGGAATAAGAGAGACAGACAAGGAGTGAGTGTGGCAGAGTAGGACAGAGTGGTGGACGGGGAAGAGAGATGGATGAAATCGAAGAGGGGAATGAGACAGAATGGGAAGGAGAGAGAAAAATAGTAAACACATGGGAGAAAACGAAAAACAGAACGAGAGACAGTGAGAGAGATAAAGAACCAGAAATCTCAGCAGGAGGAGAATGAGACTCTGAGAAAGAGGTAGAGGGAGTGAGGGATGGGGGTGGGGAATAGCAAAGAGCAAGGAAGACTCAGTGAGAAAAGTAAAAAGGGAGTGAGGAAGGAATGCACATGTTTGGGAAAAGGGAAAGAAAAAGTGAATGTGACAAAAAGAGTGTGAGTGAGGCAAACAGAGTGAGAGAGATTCCGGGGGAAGGGGTGGGGGAGAAACATGATCAAAATCGTTTAAAATTATTTTTTAAAAATTCCTCTTCTCTGCAGTAGTCCCGGGCGGAGCCGAGCTCACTGACATCACTGATAGGACAGGAACCTGTTTCATTCCAGTTGAGAAGTGCAGCAGGATTCTGTAACAAGAATCATGTGCTGTTTTGAATAAATCCTACTTATGAAACTGAGTATCAACAACTGAAAGAGCCCTGCATCTCACTCCCCTTTCCGAAGACCAATCTTCCCAGAGCCTGTCTCCGACCGAGAATCTCTGGTCCCCTCAAAGCTCATGAGCCCCCCACCGCCTTCCAATCTCAGCTTCCTTACCTGTAGACTGGCTGGTCGCCCGGCTCTTCACTCTGCTTTCGTTGAGCCGGCCCTTATATTCGGAGTTCCATTGCACAATGTGCGTGTGATTCATGTAGTTTTCAGCATTTTGGAAACCCGACCTGACCCCAGTTATTCCCGACCTGGCCAAATGTCTTCGTTAATTGGATGAGCAATGTTAGGGGTTTGGAGCGAATTCATAAATCCTGTATGACAAGAGAGAGAGAGAGAGAGAGAGAAAGTTGAAAGCAAATCTTGGAGTTGGGCCGGATATCAATGTAATACAGTATCAAAAAGTTACAGAAGTTACAGTTAAAGGGAATTTAAAAATAAAACCCTGAACGGTGGTAACCAAAAGGATGTTTCAGAGAAGGTGTCTTGATAGAATATGCTGCTGTTTATTAAACTTTATTTATTAAACTTGTCCCATTCGACCAGATGCTTATGTTATTTCCTTTATTTGCAACTGTTTTTTTTTAAAGCTCGATTTGAATGTAACTTGTTTAGGTTGTCTCAGCCGGTAGCATTCTCAGAAGGCCATGGAACTTGAGCGCAAAATCTAGGTTGACACTTTAGTGCTGTACTGAGGGAGTGCCGCACTGTCCGGAAGAAGATGAGAAAATAAGAAAAGCGGCTATGAGCGGGATAAGAAAAGAGGAGTGAATATGAGGGGAAAAATAAAATATCAAAAGCAAAACACTTGCATTTATGTATCCTGTTTTACACTCTCAGGACATCTGAAAGCGCTTTTCAGCCTATGAAGTGTTTTTGAAGTTTAGTCATTATTATAACATTTTCACACAGCAAGCTCCCACAACAGCAATGTGATAGTGACCAGACAAGCCCCCAAAGGTCCGTTCTTGGACCCCTCCTTCTCATCTATTCGCTGCCCCTCAAGGGCACCATCTGAAAGCACAACATTAGCTTTCACATGTATGCTAACAGCACCCAGCTCTACCTCACCACCCTCTCTCTGGATTCCTCCATTGCTGCTAAATTATCAGACTAAATTAAACTAAATTATCCAACATCCAGCACTGGATGAACAGAAATTTCCTCCAATTAAATATTGGGAAGACTGAAGCCGTTGTTTGCTGTCCCTGCTCCAAACTCACATTTGACCCCGAGATAAACTTCCGACCATATATCCATGCCATCACTGAGACCACCTATTTCCACATCCATAACAGCTCATCTGCTGCTCAAACTCTCATTTATGCCTTTGTTATCTTTACATTCAACTATTCCAACACATCCTGGCCACTCTCCCATATTCAACCCTTTGTGAACTTGAAGTCATTCAAAACTCTGCTGCCATGTCTTACTTGCATCAAGTCTGCTCACTTATTACCCCTGTATTTGCTGATCCACATTGGCTCCATGTCAAGCAATGTCTTGGCTTTAAAGTTCTCATCTTTGTTTTCATATCCCTCCATGACTTTGTCCCTCCTTATCACTGTAATCTCCTCCAGCTCCATTAACTTCTGACTTATCTAATTCTGGTCTCTTGAGCATCCCTGATTTTAATCACTCCGTCAGTACCATTGGTAACAGTGGTTTCAGTTGCTCAGGCCCTAAGCTCTGGAATTCCCTCCCTAAACCTCCCCCCACTCTCTACTTCACTTTCCTCCTTAAAGACACTCCGGAAAGCTTGCCTCTTTGGCCATGCCCTTTAATCATCTGACCTAATAACTCCATATGTGGCTCAGGGTCAATTTTTTATATAATGCTCCTGTGAGGAATCTTGGGACATTTTATTGTGTTAAAGGTGCTATATAAATATAAACTGTTGTTGTTGTAATCTGTGTTTTTTTAAGTGTTGTTGGTTGAGGGATAGATATGGACCAGGACACTGGGATGAACTCCCCTGCTCTTTTTCAAGTAGTACCATAGAATCTTTTACATACACCTAGGAGGGCAGATGGATCCTTGGTTTAATGTCTCATCCAAAAAGACAGCACCTCCAACAGTGCAGTACTCCCTCAGTGCATCACTGAAGTGCCAGTCTGGATTATGTGCTCAAATCTCTGGAGTGGGGCTTGAACCCACACCCTGCTAACTTAAAGATGAATGTGCTACTAACTGAGCCACAGTAGAAACAGCAAAGTATTTAAACAATGATAACAGCAAGGTGGGATTCCTGAGAGAGAGACTTGTCAATTCGTGGATGATGATCTAAATATAGAAAAGTATTTAGTGTGTGGCTTGCATCTATCTTTATTATAGAGGATAGGAGAGATAAAGGAAATCCTAAAATGGCTGAAAGTGACTTGAGTGATACCATGAAGGAGAGGAGAAATATTTTAGATAAGTTATAGGAACACAAAGCAGCAGGACCCAGTGAGATACATCCTAGGATCCCGAGGATGGTGAGGGAGGAGATTGCTGAGGCTCTGGACATTATATTTGAGGGCACTGTTGAGTGTGGATGTATTGCAGGATTGGAGAGTAGTCATATATTTTTAAGAGAAGACTGAATTTATCTAGGTTAACAGGTTGGTTAATGGAGTATTTGTGATGGGGAAAATTATAATTATGGATGAGATTACCACATATCTATATATAGAGAAAATAGAGATATCCTTGTAGAAGTAGAATGACAAACCTCACAGAATTCTTTGAGGAACTTACAGAGATGATGGATGGGTGAAATGAGGTAGCTGTAATGTACACCAGCACTCTATTATCCACAAACAACCACTCTGAAAAACTGCCCTCAACTCCTACTCTCTTTTTCCTCCTTTTTAACCAATTCTTATTCTAGTTTTTTATTCTCCCCAACACCGCCCCCTGCCACCACTGCCCCCAATTCTATACCCCTACTTTACTCCAGTAATCTACCATGTGATACCTTGTCAAAAGGCTTCCTCAGGTCCAAGTGCACTACATCGCCATAAATACAAAATTAATGAAAGAGATTTAGAATGGGGGGCAGGATAAATGGTTTTACACAGAGTGTTATGAGGTTCTGGAAATCACTTCCGGGGTTAGTGGTTGAAGCAGCAACATTCAGGGTTAGTTGGAGTAAGTGGATAAAGGTAAAGGACAAGGAGGGATTTGAGAACAGAGTTTTAGATGTGATTAGGACTACTTGCTTGAATGAAGGGTAAACATCAACACCTGACACCTTCTAACTCCTCAAAGCTTCTCTAACTACAAGACACAAGTCAGGAGTGTGATGGAATTCTCTACACTTGCCTGGATGAGTGCAGCTCCAACAACACCCAAGAAGCTCAACACAATCCAGGACAAAGCCGCCTGCATGATGGGCAACCCATCCACCTCCTTATTTAGTCCCTCCATCGCCAGTGTACAATGGCAACTGTGCATACCAGCTACAAGATGCACTGCAGAAACTTGCCAAGACTCCTTCAATAGCACCTTCCAAAGCTGCAACCTTTACCACCTAAAAGAACAAGGGCAGTATACACATGAAAACACCACAACTTATAAGTTCCCCTCCAAACCACACAACCATCTAATTTGGAATTATATCACTGTTCCTTCACTGTCGCTGGGTCAAAAATCTTGAACTCCCTCCCTACAGTGCTGTAGGTGTACCCAAGCCAGATGAACTGCTGTGGTTCAAGAAGGAAGATCAACATCACCTTCTCAAGGGCAATTAACGATAGGCAATAAATGCTGGCTCATATTACATGAATGAATAAAAAAAAGTTTGGACTAGTGAGGATGAATGGCATGTTTCTGTGTTGTAACTTCTTTGTGGTATACATAAATACAGTGGCTGGTGTATACATGCAGCAGATGGTGCACATATGCAGTGTGTATTACATATACTCAACTGATGATAAAAATGTCTTATTTAACATTGGACACAAGATTCAGCATTAGATTGGGAAATAAGCCAAATACTGGGTAGAAAATTGGCATAAAATCCAAAGTATCTTGTCTGGTTTTGAGGCTGGAAAGGAACTATTGGTGGGGTACCCCAAGAAATCTTTCTTGGAATTCCCTGTTACAGTAAACATAACTTTGATATTGAAAGTAGATCTTAACAATTACAAGTGACAAAATCTAGAGAAGAGAAAATTCCAAGGAGCAATGCAACACAATCCTGAATGCTGTTGATTTTGGGAAATCAGGCAAATTCAGTGAAGGTAAGGAGAAAGTAACTAAACGGGGAACAAGAAACAAGGTACGAAGCAGGTGTATTTTTTATTTTTTTCAAGGGATGTGGGTGACCCTGGCTAGGCCAGCATTTGTTGCCTATCCCTAATTGCCCTTGAGTAAAGTCTTGCAGTATTGTGATGAAGGAAAAAATCCAGGAGATTTTATAGCAAAATGGCAGTATTTTGGTCTACAATGGCAAAGAGACAGGAAGATTGAAGTATGGGAATGGACAGGGTCAAAAATTATCATCGTGACTCACCTGACTAGCTCCAAATATATCAAAGGAGATTGATACTGTTCCGACATAGGTCAATGGTCATAGTGGTCATTATGCCAGAAGATTTTGGTCATTGAGAAGGTGGTACCTAACAAGGAAGATAACTGGACTTTGTAAGGAAGGAGCTTTGAGAACATTCGGAAAGCTGGAGATTTCATGAAGACCAAACGCAAAATTTCAGAATTATGAAGGGAATACCAAGTTGATCTATACCAATCATTTAGCTTCAGTGGCAGGCAAGATCTAGAAACAATTATTCAGGATAGAATTAGCAGTCACATGGAAAAATATGGGTTGATAAGGAAGAGCCAGCATGGATTTCTAAAGGGGAAATCATGTTTAACTAACTTGCTGGAGTTTTTTGAAGAGGTATCAGAAAAAGTCGATGAGGATAATGCAGTTGATGTGATGTACATGGACTTTCAAAAGGCATTTGACACATTGCCACACAACAGACTTGTGAAAAAAGTTATTGCTCATGGGATAAAAGGGACAATAGCAATGTGGATAGAAAATTGGCTGAAAAATAGGAAGCAGAGAGTAATGGTCAATGGATATTTTTTGGGCTGGAGGAAGGTTTGTGGTGGAGTTCCCCAGGGTTCAGTATTGGGACCCTTGCTTTTCCTGATATATATTAGTGATCTAGATCTTGGTATGCAGAGGACAATTTCAAAGTTTGTGGATGATAATAAACTTGGGAGTGTTGTGAACTATGAGGACTGTGTGAAACTTCAAGAGGACATAGACAAGTTGATGGAGTGGGAAGATAGGTGGCAGATGAAGTTCAATGTGGAGAAGTGTGTGGTGATGCATTTTGGTAGGAAGAACATGGATAGACAATATAAAATAAGGGGTGAAATTTTGAAGGGGGTGCAGGAACAGAAAGACTTGGGTGTATATGTGCATAGGTCATTGAAGGTGGCGGGACAGGTGGAGAGAGCAGTTAAGAAAGCATATAGTATCCTGGGCTCTATCAATAGGGGCATAGAGTACAAGAGCAGGGAGGTTATGCTGAAATTAAAAAAGGCACTCCTTAGACCTCAGCTGGAATATTGTGTACAGTTCTGGGCACCATATTACAGGAAAGATGTGAACACATTGGAGAGAGTTCAGAAGAGGTTTACAGAAATGGTTCCAGGGATGATAAACTTCAGCTATGAGGATAGATTGGAGAGGCTGGGACAGTTCTCCTTGGAGAGAAGATGGTTAAGAGGAGATTTGATAGAGATGTTCAAAATCATGAGGGGCTGAACAGAGTAGATAGAGAGAAGCTGTCCCCATTCGTAAAAGGATCAAGGACAAGAGGGCACAGATTTAAAGTGATTTGCAAAAAAAGCAAATGTGACGTGAGAAAAAACTTTTTCACACAATGGGTTTTTCAGATCTGGAATGCACTGCCTGGAAGTGCGGTGGAGGTAGGTTCAATCGAGGCATTCAAGAGGGCATTAGATAATTATTTGAATAGAAACAATGTGTAAGGGTACAGGCAAAAGGCAGGGCAATGGCACTAGGTCATAAAGCTCATTTGGAGAGCAGGTGCAGATATGATGGGCTGAATGGCCTTCTTCTGTGCCATTAAAATTCTGTGATTTATACTGACAATGGATTCAAAACCGTGGGGTAGGATTTAAAACTAAGCTAGGTTTTCCATCCATTGACACTGTAAGGGTAATAGATACATGAATCAAGATACCATATAAAGCCATTGAAATAGTTGTTACAAATAACTTAAGCAACAGCCTTCAGTTCTATAGCATTCCTCATGTGCAAGGAGGCAGCTCAAGGAGAGAAAATAAATGCTTCTAAAGAGAGAAAGGATTAGGCGTTATGGTGAGAAGGTGGGTAAGTAGATAGATCAATACCATACCCAGGTTTATCTTACACCGCAGACCATTAGTGTCGCATATCTAATTCACATAAAGTTCCATTTACCCCATCCTGGTCTATCTCACACTGAGATCGTCATTGTAGATGATCCTGAGAAACAAATTGCAAGCATAATTATTAGTAAATTAACACTGAAATGATTCCATTTTATTGAGCTCCCAGATTGTAACCAATCTATGATTCTATTTGGGAGCAGTGTGCAAATCTTGGATAGATGTTACAAAATATTGAAGGAGATTTTAGAAATGGACAAGTTGCAGGAGTCCCAGTTCTATTTCCAGAGACGAGCACTGTTGTAAGAGACATTAAGAAAATTTAGGATTGACTTAGTGCTGTTAGCTAGTGCTGGTGCAAAGCTAGTGAAAGACAGTCAAATGATTCTCTGCAGTTTCCTAGGGTCAGCTCACTTACCTAATTATTCCTAGCTTGAACATTTCTGGAGGGTTTGCCATGGATGTAAGTAGAACATTGTTCAGACCATAAGAACAGGAGGAGACTATTCTGCCCCTTAAACCTGTTCCACCATTTCTTAGATCACAGCTGATTTGTGTCTTAACCCCATACACCCTCATCCCACTTGGCTCTGTATCTCTTAATATTCCTGCCTGACAAAAATCTATCAATGTCAGTTTTGAAATTTTCAATTATCGCCAGCATCAACAGTTTTTTTTTGGGGTGGGGTGTGGGGGGGGGGGGGGGGGGGGGGGGGGGGGAGGTTGGAGGGGAGGCAGGGAGTTCCAGATTTCCACTGACCTTTGTGTGAAGAAGTGCTTCCAGATATCACCCTGAGTGGCCTAGCTCTAATGTTATAGTTATGTTCCCCTGTTCTGAATTCCCCCACCAGGGGAGATAGGTTTTTCTCTATCTGCCCTATCAGCTCCCTTAACCACTTTAAACACCTCAATTAGATCACCCTTTAATCTTCAATACTCAAAGGAATACAGACCCAGTCAACACAACCTGTCCTCACAATTTAACCATTTTAGCACTGGTATCTTTCTGGGTGAATCTGCACTGCATCTGCTCCAAAGCCAATATTTCGTTCCTGAGGTGCTGTGCACAAAACTGAATGCAGTGCTCCAGATATAAGCATAGCTCTGGACAGCTGTAACATAACTTGCACACCAATGTATTATAAACCCATTGAGATTAAAGGCAACATTTCATTAATGTTTTAAATTATTTTTTGTTCCTGTCCCCTAGCTTTTGGTGCTTTTTGTATCTGGACTGCAACCCCTACACCACCAACACCCCCCCCCACCCCCACCCACACCCCAACCCCCAACCCCCCAAATCTCTCTGCTCATTTATAGTTCTTAGCTTCTCGCCATTTAGAAAATGTCCTGATCTACTTTTCTTAGGTCCAAAGTGGATAGCATGACACTTTCCCTACTGAACTCCCATCTCCCACAGTTGCACCCATTCACTTAATCAAGGAGAGAGAGTGAAGAATGGTATGAATTTTTTTCCCAAAGTATACTTTATTCATAAAATTTGTAAAAGTACATTACAAAACATTTCAACTTGAAAATTACAGAAAGTGCCATAAAATTCGACTTGTCTCCTTACAGTATGTTCCACTCTTAGGTGCGTCTGTACAACTGTAATTCTTTTGATATTTTCAATATACATTCCATGTCCAGTTTGCAGCTTTGGGGCAAAACATTACAAATTCAAAAATTACAGCAAGTACAATAGAATTCAACTGTTCTTCATACAGTAAGTGTGGTAGGAAGTGCACAAACCTACATATTTGGATAACAGAATGTCTACAGAGTCTGCTGTGAATGTAGATAGGTGTCTCTTTGATGAACTCTTCACAGTTCTCACCCTCATGTTCACTGAATTCCCATAGGCATACCCCTTGAAATACTCAGCCACAGCTGCCGCTTTAGGGAAGCCATTTCAGGAATTCAGGCATTGGATACATGATTTTCCACCCTTTAAAAAATAGTCTGGTTCATGAATCAGATTACTGATCTCTGCACCTAGGGTTGCCGACTTTGGATGGACATATTCTTGGAAGTTTCATCACATGACTTCCAACCTCCAACTGTCTCATCCCTGTGCTCCCACCAATGGTTGCCCAATATGCCCATACCATGGGTGATTAGATGATTCTTGACTAGCAATCAAAGGTTTTTTCTCCCCATTGCTAAGATTTTAATAACTAATGAACAAATATGTTCAAAGAAATTGAAAAAAACATTTTTTGGATGATTTTTCCCATGATTTTTCTCCCAGGTGTTGCTTCCTGTTGCTGGAGACTCCAGGACAGTTTAGGGAGGTTTGCAACCTTATCCTGAATTCCAGGTACAGGGATCTACTTCCATCATGTATAGCTCTGAGCTGTGAGTGTGAGCTCAGAAAAATGTACATAATTAAGTATAAGACGTCCCAGCTGAAAGTACTGCTTGAAGAAAGTCCTAAATAAGTTTGTCAATTGCTAATTAATATGGTGGTTCTTCATTGCAATAATATTTTGCTTTTTTGTTTGCCAGGTCTCATCCCATCTTCTGTTATTAAAAACTATTTGAGATAAAACTATTAACCCTTCCATATAAACCTCCCTGCCTGCCATTTTAACGCAGACCACAACTAATTGTTTGCTAATCTCAAGCAGTGTGATTCCAACCCTTGGTTGTTCAAATCTTGCAGATGGACTGGTATATTTATAGGAGATTGACTTATACAATGAATTTTACAGTACCTCATATTTTTGATGTCACCATACCAATGTACTGCGTTGAACCTGAGCAATTCTCTTTACTTGACATTTGCACTCAGTATTTGCTGTACAATCTACAGGAGCTGACACTGAGACGCACATGAACCATACAGTATCAAACGGAGTGAATTGTTCCCTTTCACCCGTGCTGTACTGCACCTGGGCAGGAGCTGACACTGAAATACGCTTGAATTGTGCAGTACCAGGTAGGAGTTAATTGTTTCATTTTGCCCACTGTGTGCTGTACAGGTACAGGAGCTGGTACTGAGACACAAACGAATCCTACAGTACCAGATAGGAGTGAATTGTTCCCATTTATCTGCTGTGAACTGTATTTGGATAAAAGTTGGCACTGAGACAAACACGAGCTCTACTCCCCGCACAGTACCACACAGGAGTGAATTATTCCATTTTATCCACTGCTACTCTACCTGGATAGGAACTGTTGTTGAGACAAACACGAGCTGTACACAATCAGGTAGGAGTGAGCCGTTCCTTTTTACTTGGTGTGCATTGTATACGTACAGGAGCTGACACTGACACATATGCAATGAGAGTGAATCGTTCTATTTCACTGGTGTGTGCTGTAATGCACGGGAGCTGACTGCGACACTCACATGAATCGTACAGTACCAGACAGGTGTGACTCATTCTCATTGACCCAAATTTGTACTGTATATGCACAACAGTCATACGAGCTGTATACTCCCAGAGAGGGGTGAATCATCCTCCTTTATATCTCGTGCACTGTATATGCACAGGGATTGACACATGTGCTGTGTTGGAAGGGAATTTAATGAGTCCACTGCCGTCACAGATTATTAAGTTCAGTGATATTGTTGTTAAAAACCGTCACCCTCAATACCCGTGCAGGAAGTGAGGACTGTTTTTATAAAGAAAATCTTGCAGCTTGTAATAACTTCGACATGACATTGTAAGACCTGGCACAATAAAATTAGTCAGACTGTAAAATACGAGCGTATCTCGGATGCAGACTTCCCACTTTCGACTTCAGTACAGGAAAAGCACAATTGTAATTGTAAATCTTCGCCCTGCACATTCGAGGGCAACGCTTCCAAACTGATTTATTGCCCTGGCGTCAATTTCTTTGACGCACTTTTTTTTTTGAAGTTATTTGCATTAAAGCAAAATAATGGATTGTGTTAGAGCATAACTTACAGATGTAACATTTCTCTTCACTGGAGACAATTAGGGTTTGAAATGCTCTCCTTTCTCCATTGTTTACAAGGGCAAAGGGGTCAGCGTTTTAAAGGCTTTCCACCCATTCCGGTCAATAGCGTTGATCGTGACGTCCGACGATCCCTGCATTCCTCCGTAAAAAAAAAAGATGGAAATAAATTTAAAGCACAAAAGGAAGAACCCAGGCTGGAGCTTCTCCGGTCTCTTCAAGCTGCCATTCAAAGCCGCAAGCAGCAGGTGGGGGAGGGGGGAAGGGGAATCCCTGACGTCATCCAGACAGTCACCATGGAGACTCCGGGCTGGCGTCTGAAAGACACAAAGGGGGCGGATCCCGGGAGATGCTGCTGTCAATCACACCGGCTCTGCACCAATTAAAAGGGTACTTATTCCTCCATTCTGTTTTTTAAAATCACTTGAATGTTTATAATCGCAGGGACAATTTCTTTAAAATGCGTCTATAAAGAGCAAGACAGATGTTTTGCAAGTTGCCTAGATTAATCACATATTGATCGATTTATGATTTGTAATTGATTAATGGATTGAAGCACAACATCACAAAGAGATATTGATAAGTTAAGTGAATGAACAGAGCTGTGGCAAATGGATTTCAATGCAGACAAATATGAGGTCTTTCACTTTGGACCTTAAAAGGATAGGACAGGGTACTCTCTAAATGGTGAAAAGACAGAAACAGTGGAGATCCACAGAAACTTGGAGGTCCAGGTACATATATCATTAAAATGTCATGAATAGGTACAGAACTTTTTTAAAAAACTAATGGAAGGCTGATGGAATGCTGGCCATTGTATCTGGAGGGCTAGAATACAAGGGAGTTGATGTCATGCTTCAGCTATACAAAGCCCCGGATAGACTACACCTGGAATACTGTTTTGGCTTTGGTGGGAGCACAGTGTAGATTTACCAAAATGAAACATAGACTTCATGGATCCCATTAGGAAGAGACATTACACAAACTAGGGTTGATTTTCCTGGAATTTAGAAGTTTAAGGGAAGGTTTCAAGGTATTAAGGTGACCAGATAGGGTAGAGAGAGAGAGAGAAACTCTGTTTCTCGGAGAGAGACCCCACTGTTTGCGGAGTCTAGGGCTAGGCGCATAGTCAACGTTATAGAGCCAGGCCTTTCTGGAGTGAAATTAGGAAACAATTTCACAAACAAAGGGTGGCAGAAATTTGGAACTCTCTTCCACAAATGCAATTGATGCTATATCAATTGTACATTTATTTAAACCTTGGATTGATAGATCTTTGTTATCCAAAGGTAAAAAGGGATATGGGGCAAAGATAGATATATGGAGTTAGATCACAGATCAGTCAAGATCTCATTGAATGACAGAACAGGCCTGAGGGGCTAAATGGCTGACTCTTGTTCCTATGTTATTTCAGGTGAGAAGAATTATGAATGCAATATCTTTGGTGAGGGATGATGCATCCAGCACTATTTTCCTTCCCAGCTTTTTCTCTCAGCCTCTCCACTCCCAATGACATAGACTCGTGTTGAGCTGCAGGTCATGTTCACTGGTTATCTTCTGATTCCTGTTCCTTATGGCCATTCTCCATGTCCGAGTGATTGCAAACTGGCCATTCAACCATTTGGGGCATCACATGAAAGCCTAATTCCTTCCCCATTCGTCAGACACGTGTGCAGACTATCCACCGTGGATTATTAGATATTGACATGGAACTATTATCCTGGCCAGTTTTCAATTTCCTACAGGGCACTTGAGAACAATTTTAGCATCTTTATGTGAACCCCCCTCCCCCCTACGTCCCCGTGAACTCATTAAGAGCAGAGGATTAGAGCCTCACACCATTTGGATCTGAATGGCTCAGCTGCTGACTAGGAAAATTCCTTGAGACTTGTTTTTTCACTCTTCAGGATTGAGTTCAACAATTTCACATCATAATTATTGGTCCCATTTTTTCAGATTGCAGTTACTGGTAATGATTCTGCTTTTGTCATTTTCAGTTCCTCCAAACACAGCTTTTATTTCTTTTATTGTCCCATTAACAGCCCCTTTTGCCTTGCTCCATCATCCCTTTCCTCATTAATCTCTCCTTCCTTTTCCCTATCATAGACCTTCACCTCAGCCCCTCTCCTTGTCTCTGTTTCACTTCTGTTTCTGGTTCTGATGAAAGGTCACAGACCTGAAAATGTAACTCTTGTTTTTCTTTCTCCACAGATGCTGCCTGACCTGCTGCATATTTCCAGCACTTTCTATCCTTATTTTTATTTATATAGTTCCTTGTAAAAAAAATTGCATTCATACAGCACCTTTCACAACCTCAGGATGCCCAAAGTGCTTTATGATGTAGTTTTGAAATTTAATCACTGATGTAACATAGGAAATTTGGCAGACAATTTGAACATAGCAGGATCCCACAACAGCATGTGATAATGATGAGATAATCTGTTTTAGTGATGTTGGTTGTGGGATAAATATTGGCCACAGGGCACCAACAAAATCTCCCCTTGCTCGCCTTCAAAATAGATTCCATGGAATCATTTATGCTGACCTGAAAGGACAGGCAGGGCCTCGGCTGAACGTCTCATTTAAAAGGTGGCACTTTCCACAGTGCAGCACTGGGATGCATCAGCCTGCATGATGTGCTCAAGTCTCTGGAGTGGAGCTTGAACATACAACCATGTGACCCAGAAGCAAAGTGCTACCTTCTGAGTTACAGCTAACCAAGCAATGCTGAGACCACTTCTATTGAATATGAACTTGACTTAATTCAAATTATTAGCTTTTGACAAATTAGGAGACCACTCTGGAGGAGGTGAGATGAATCAACTGATTTGCAAAGGAGAATACATGAAGCCGGATGCCAAGTGAAATTGTGTGCACCTGTGATTCCTATCCTTTGGAATTCTCTCTGTGAGGAGGAGAAGGAACCTGAACTGGGGAGACAGAATAAACACTGTATTTTGTTACTTTATTCGTATTATTTCATAGGATGTGGGCATCACTGGCAAGGTCAGCATTTGTTACCCATCCCTAATTGCTTTTGAGAAGGTGGTGGTGAGCCGTCTTCTTGAACTACTGCAGTCCATCTGATGTAGGTACACCCACAGCGCTGTTATGAAGGGAGTTCCAGGATTTTGATGCAGTGACAGTGAAGGAACAGTGATATATTTCCAAACCAGGAAAGCGTGTGTCTTGGAGGGGAACTTGGAGGTGGTGGAGTTCCCATGCATCCGTTGTCCTTGTCCTTTTGGGTGGTGGAGGTCGCAGGTTTGGAAGGTGCTGTCAAAGGAACCTTGTTGAGTTGCTGCGTTGCATCTTTAATATGGTACACACTACTGTCACTGTGCATTGGTGGTGGAGGGAGTGAATGTTTAAGGTGGTGGTGTTGTGCCAATCAAGTGAGCTTTGTCCTGGATGATGTTGAGCTTCTTGAATATTGTTAGAATTGCATTCATCCAGGTGAGTATTGCATCATACTCCCAACTTGTGCCTTGTAGATGGTGGACAGGCTTTGAGAAATCAGGAGGTGAGTTACTTGCTGCAGAATTCCTGCTCTTGTGGTAACAGTATTTATATGGCTGGTCCAGTTATTTCTGGTCAATAGGAACCCCCAGGATATTAATGGTGGGAGGTTCAGTGATGGTAATGCCACTGAATGCCAGGGGGAGATGGTTAGATTCTCTCTTGTTGGAGATGGCCGTTGCCTGACACTTGTGTGATGTGCATGTTACTTGCCACTTATCAGCCCAAGTCTGAATATTGTCTTGCTGCAAGTGGACATGGACTGCTTCAGTACCTGAGGAGACTTGAATGGTGGTCAACATTGTGCAATCATCAGCAAACATCCCCATTTCTGATCTTATGATGGAGGGAAGGTCATTGATGAAACTGCTAAAGGTGATTGGGCATTATAACACCTTCTGATGAGATATAATTCCAAGGCCTCATCTATCTGTCCAAGTGGTTGTTAAAGATCCCATGGCACTATGTGAGTTCTGCCTGTGTGCTGAGTAACAGTAGTTGTAGCTATAACTGATTATCTGGTCATTTATTGAGGGTAATTATGACCTAAACCTCCTTGTGAGAAACTAATGGGATAAGATTGGCCATCCATGTTAACTCCCACAATATTACCTTCTATTGAGTTCAGTGGAAAGTAAGTTGGGACAGGCATAATTGGAATGGCTGTAATTTGGGACTAGTGTAATTAGGACAGATGTAAAATATAAGTGTGTGTATGAAATTGGACATGGATAAAATGAGATGGGTGTAAATTGGGAAGGGTGTTAAATGTGGCTGGTGTAAAATAGAGTGAGTATAAATCAGAGAGGTTATCCAATTCAATCAGTTTCCCATTGAGAGGGTTTGGTTACAATTCCCCCATTGTTGTTTATGGGATGAGGCTGGTACTAAGCAATTGTCATATTTAGCTATTTTCAGGGGTTGGGCCAATTCTGTAGATTGGCGAAACAACTGAGCATGTGCAGGACTGTTTGTGCAGTTTTGCTAAAGTTGCATTAACAACTTTAATTTTCTGGCTGCAAATCTTGCTCGATGTTGAAAGGTGGAGAGGTGGGGTTTGGAGTGTAGGGTGGTGGGAAGTGTAGTGGAGTGAAAGGTCTGCTGAGGCCAACAATCCAAGTACTGTAAATAACCAATACTGACCTGGCAGTACATGTTTATATCTCTCATCAGGGCAGATACAGCACAGGATAGATACAGGCTAAAGTTCCCTCTACACTATCCCATTAAACACTCCCAGGGCAGGTGCAGCATGGGTTACATACTGAGTAAAGCTTTATACACTGCCCCTCAAACACCCCCAGGGCAGGTACCACACATGTTCAAAAGTAGAGCTTTAATTTGCATTCCCTCATATAGTTTGAGCAATTTTAATGCCCACAACCTTCTCAAGAATGTTAATAGATATTAATGCTATGGTGAGAATTGGAGATAAATAATTGATTTTTGGATTGTCAGCACAACCCAGCTCCAACGCTCCTCCCACCTCCGGGTTTAATGAAAGTGTGTTTGGATGCCTGTGAGTAACTGACTGGCCGAAGCCAGAGCTTTAATTAGTGCAGGAGGGAAGGGGTATTATTGCTGCAATTAACATCCTTAGCGACATTACGGTCTTTTTAAATTGAATTTAACTTAGATTTAAACCTGCTGTCTCCAGCACATGAGGTGTCAGCTGTGGCTCAGTTCATAGCACCCTCGCCTTTGAATCAGAGGGTTGTGAGTTCATGTCCCACTCCTGGAAAACCAAGAACTGTGATTGTACTTGAAAGAAGTTGCAATCTGTGACTGTTGGTAACTTGAAAGAGTTTCCCTGGAATTGGGAAACTGACCAGGGAATCGGAGGTGAGATTGAGCTGCATATCTCAAATGGATATTTAATTTTGTGATTGCTCCATCTGAATAAGAGCTCACTAAATACAGCCTGTGTTCTAATTTCCTCCGACAAATGTTTGGAATGGAGTACTTGTGTGGAAATAGCTTTTTCTAAACTTTGGAAGCTTTCAAATTGACAAGAGCAGAATGGGAGGCATGTCTGATGTGTTTGACAGCACTTCAGAGGAGGAAGAGCATCACCATCCCAGTGAAGTGGTGAGTGGGACCAGCATATGCACCGGTCAGAGGTGTAGAGGAGGGCAGTGTACAGGAGGGCAGGGCAGAGGTCAGAGCTGCGGTGGTGGGGAGACTGAGGTCGCAAGAGGCACTACACATTTCACAGGCTTTACAGACAGAGGCTCACCTTCCTTGACATCTTAGAATAGTGGTGCTTCCATAGGCTGAGGTTGTCATGTGAGATGGTCACAGATGTCTGTCATGATCCCCATAGAGATCGATAACTTTTAAAAAGGTAACTTAAGGGAATTGCATGACAAGATTTGAAGTTTTAAGATGTTTACAAACTAAAACAAACTAAAAGCAACATTGACTAATATGATGGCATGTTATTGTCGCTGGACTAGTAATCCAGAGTCCAGGATAATGCTCTAGAGACCTGAGTTCGAATCTGGCCATGGCAGATGCTGGAATTTGAATTCAATAAAAACCTGGAATCAAAAGTCTAATGATGACCATGAAACCATTGTCGATTGTTGTAAAGACCCCCCCCCCCCCTCATCTGGTTTACTAATGTCCTCCAGACCCACAGCAATGTGGTTGACCCTTAAGTGGCCTATCAAGCCACTCAGTTGTATCAAACTGCTACAAAGTCACTAAAAAGAAATGAAATTGGACGGACCACCCGGCATTGACCTAGGCACCGGAAATAACAACAGAAAACTCAGCCCTGCAAAGTCCTCCTCACTAACATCTGGGGGCTAGTGCCAAAATTGGGAGAACTGTCTCACAGACTAGTCAAGCAACAGCCTGAAATGATCATCCTCATGGAATCATACTTTACAGTTAATGTCCCAGATATCACCATCACCATCCCTGGGTATGTCCTGTCCCACTGGCAGGGCAGACCCAGCAGAGGTGGCAGCACAATTGTAAACAGTCGGGAGGGAGTTGCCCTGGGAGTCCTCAACATCGACTCCGGACCCCATGAAGTCTCATGGCATTGGGTCAAACATGGGCAAGGAAACCTCCTGCTGATTACCACGTACCGCCCTCCCTCAGCTGATGAATCAGTACTCCTCCATGTTGAACACCACTTGGAGGAAGCATTGAGGGTGGCAAGGGCGCAGAATGTGCTCTGGGTCGGGGAACTTCAATGTCCATCACGAAGAGTGGCTCGGTAGCACCACTACTGATTGAGCTGGCCGAGTCCTAAAGGATATAACTGCTGGACTGGGTCTGCGGCAGGTGGTGAGGGAATAAACATGAGGGAAAATCATACTTGACCTCATCCCCACTAACTTGCCTGCTGCAGATGCATCTGTCCATGACAGTATCTATAGTTGTAACCACCGCACAGTTGTGGAGATGAAGTCCTGCCTTCACATTGAGGATACCCTCCATTGTGTTGTGCGGCACTATCACCGTGCTAAATGGGATAGATTTCAAACAGATCTAGTAACTCAAGACTGGGCATTCATGAGCTACTGTGGGCCATCAACAGTACTTGAACACAATCTGCAACCTCATGGCCTGGCATATCCCCCACTCTGCCATTACCACCAAGCCAGGGGATCAACTATGGTTCAATAAGGAGTGCAGGAGGGCATGCCAGGAGCAGCACCAGGCAAACCTAAAAATGAGGTGTCAACCTGGTGAAGCTATAACACAGGACTACTTGTGTGCAAAACAGCATAAGCAGCAGGTGATAGACAGAGCTAAGCGATCCCACAACCAACGGATCAGATCTAAGCTCTGCCCCATCCAATCGTGAATGGTGGTGGACAATTAAACAACTCACTGGAGGAGGAGGCTCCACAAATGTCCCCATCCTCAATGATGGAGGAGCCCAGCACATCAGTGCAAAAGATAAGGCTGAAGCATTTGCTGCAACCTTCAGCCAGAAGTGCCAATTGGATGATCCATCTCGGTCTCCTCCAGAGGTCCCCAGCATCATAGATGCCAGACTTCAGCCAATTCAATTCACTCCATATGATATCAAGAAATGGCTGAAGGCACTGGATACTGCAAAGGCTATGGGCCCTGACAATATTCCGGCAACAGTACTGAAGACTTGTGCTCCAGAACTTGCCGTGCTCCTAGTCAAGCTATTCCAGTACAGCTACAACACTGGCATCTACCTGGCTATATGGAAAATTGCCCAGGTATGTCCTGCACACAAAATTCAGGACAAATCCAACCCGGCCAATTACCGCTCCATCAGTCTACTCTCCATCATCAGTAAAGTAATGGAAGGGGTCATCACCAGTGCTATCAAGCGGCACTTTCTTAGCAATAACTTGCTCACTGACACCTAGTTTGGGTTCTGCCAGGGCCACTCAGCTCCTGACCTCATTACAGCCTTGGTTCAAACATGGACAAAAGAGTTGAACTCAAGAGCTGAGGTGAGAGTGACAGCCCTTGACATCAAGGCCGCATTTGACCAAATGTGGCATCAAGGATCCCTCGCAAAACTGGAGTCAATGGGAATTGGGGGAAAATTCTCCACTGGTTGGAGTCATACCTAGCACAAAGGAAGATGGTTGTGGTTGTTGAAGGTCAGTCATCTCAGCTCCAGGTCATCACTGCAGGAGTTCCACAGGGTAGCGTCTTAGGCCCAACCATGTTCAGCTGCTTCGTCAATGGCCTTCCTTCCATCATAAGGTCAGGAGTGGGGGTGTTCGCTGATGATTGCACAATGATCAGCACCATTCGCGACTCCTCAGACACTGAAGCAGTCCATGTCCAAATGCAGTAAGACCTGGACAATATTCAGGCTTGGGCTGACAAGTGACATGTAACATTCACGCCACACAAGTGCCAGGCAATGACCATCTCCAGCAGGAGAGAATCTAACTATTGCCCCATGACATTCAATAACATTACCATCACTGAATCACCCACAATCAACATTGACCAGAAACTGAACTGGACTAGCCATATAAATACTGTGTCTATAAGAGCAGGTCAGAGGCTAGGAATCCTGCGATGAGTAACTCATCTCCTGACTTCCCAATAACTGTCCACCATCTACAAGGCACAAGTCAGGAGTGTGATGGAATACTCCCCACTTACCTGGATGAGTGCAGCTCCCACAACACTCAAGAAGCTGGACACCATCCAGGACAAAACGGCCCACTTGATTGGCACTACATCTACAAACATTCACTCCCTCCACCACCGATGCACAGGAGCAGCATCGTGTACCAATTACAAGATGCACTGCAGGAATTCACCAAGGCTCCTTAGACAGCAGCTTCCAAACCCATGACCACTACCTACACCACATGGATGGCAGCAGTTCAAGAAGGCTGTTCACCACCACCTTCTCAAGGGCAGCTAGGGATGGGTAATAAATGCTGGCCCAGCCAGCGACGCCCACATCCCGTGAATGAATTTTTTAAAAATTATTTAGTCGGCTACTTAAACTATAATCTACAGAGAAGATATCCAAATTTAACTTTTAACATGCCTGAAAAGCCCAGCTACAGTTATACTTCACTGCCTGCTATCTGCAGAATTGCAATTCTTACAGTAACCAGACCAACATCACTTTCAGCTTCCAAAGGCTACCTCTCCCCATTTCGCCAAGTTGCAATGTCGAGTGATCGTCAAAAGGCACTTCTCTTAGTTTCTGGAGAAGCCCAAAACCGGCTAAAAGCAATGAGGCCTGTTCCGGCGATTCTTTCCCCCTCAGCTGCAGCAGGACAAATCTGTTGGATTCCTTAGATTACCACAGGATGCATCTCTTTAACCAGCGATCATGTACCCTCCCGCATTCTGCTTGGCAGCCCACACAAAGGAAACATTCCTCTCTGCTTAACCACAGACCAGCTGCAGTATTTTGCCTGTCCATGAGACTCCCTTCTCTCTCTCTCTTTGCTGCCCAAAGGCTGAGTAGCACCGTTAATAAAGCATACGTATCCTAACTTTATTAGTAGGGACATAGAGTTCAAGAGCAAGGAGGTTATGTTGAACTTGTATAAAACACTAGTTCAGCCTCAACTGGAGTATTGCGTCTAGTTCTGAGACTGCACTTTAGGAAGGATGTGTAGACATTGGAGAGAGTGCAGAAAAGATTCACAAGAATAATTCCAGGAATAAAAAACTTCAGTTATGAAGATAGATTGGATAAGCTGGGACTGTTTTCCTTGGTGAAGAGAAGGCTGAGAGGAGATTTGATAGAGGTATTCAAAATCATCAGGGATGTGGACAGAGTAGATAGAGAGAAACTGTTCCCAATCATGAAAGGATCAAGAAGGAGCGGGCACAGATTTAAAGTAATTGGCAAAAGAAGCAAACGTGATATGAGAAAAAACTCTTTTCATGCAACAAGTGGTTAAGGTCTGGAACGCACTATCTGAAAGTGTGGTGGAGGCAGATTCAATTGAAGCATTCAAAAGGGAGTTAGACTGTTAATCTGAAAAGGAAGGATGTGCAGGGATATGGGGCAAATGCAGGGGAAAGGCAGTAGGTGAATTGCTCATTCAGATAGCCGGTGTAGACATGATGGGCCAAATGACTTCCTTCTGTGCTGTAGCGATTCTGTGGTTCTTTGGAGACTGAAAATCTGTCCACAGTCAGCATAGCTGCTGTTGTCATTGTTTACAGGTGTGAACATCTTGCACCTTTTTCCCAGTAAGTCAGCCTGGGCCCTACCTTTCCTCATAGCAGCCAAACCAACAAGAACTTGGAGCATTCATTCTCTGGAAAATAAAAGAAAGTGTTAACTGTGACAAAGTCACATTCTTGCCAATCAACATACTCAGTCTGCTTATAATTCCATCAATGATGAAATAAAGTCAACATATGTGTTTTGGAGGTATTTGCCAAGTCTGTCACCAGCTGACCATGAACTTCTGTCTCTTCATCTCCGGCTGAGAGAGACACCAATATGCCATTTATCTCCAATACTTACTCCTCTGCACCTGTGAGCTACACATTTATTGTGATCCACCTGCAGGCTTCTCCCTCTCCTTGGTGTAAGTGGCATGGGGTTGGGGCTTATAAAGCACAGGATGTAGTTGACTCATCAAATGTACTTACCTTTCCTGACCCTGGTTAGGCTATTAAAGCACTTGCCGCATTGCTACCACCACCACCTACCTACCCCGCACCACATCATCTGGAAGGCACCCTCAGATTAATATCAGGGCCAGTGTAAGTTGGGGGAAGGTATCAGTCGGGGCCAGAGCTGGCTGATGTCCAGTAATATTGCTGGGTGTGAATGTGCAAGGAGATTGTGAAATAATGTTACTGGGTTGGGCCGTGTTGTTTTCCTGCAGTTGAGAATCCACCAATACTTATTATCTAGGCTCACGCACATAGCAACTGGTCCCTTGGACAGGGAGCTCAGGCACCCTGCGCTCACTGACCTACATTGGCTCCTGGTCTGGCAAAATCTCTATTTTAAAATTCTCATCCATGTGTTCAAGTTCCTCCATGGCCTCGCCCTTCCCTATCTCTGTAATCTCCTCCAGCCTTACAGCCCTCCGAGATATCTGCGCTCCTCCAATTCTGGCCACTTGCACATTCCTGATTTTTAGCACACCACCAGTGGTGGTTGTTCTTTCAGCTGCCTACACCCTAAATTCTGGAATTCCCACGCTGAACCTCTCTGCCTCTCTACCTCTCTTTCTACTTTAAAGCTGACCTTTTTGACTGAACTTTGGTCACCTGAACGAATATTTCTTTATGTGGCTTGGTGTCAAAGTTTGTTTGATAACGCTCCAGTGAACATCTCGGGAAGCTTCACACTGTTAAAGGGGTTATACAAATGCAATATAAATGGTTGTGCAGGGCTGGTCATGGAACCAACAGCCAACAACGAGTCAACACATTCCAAAAAACATGCGCATAAAAGTGGGAATATAAACTATACAAAAGAGACATGGGTCTATGTTCTCATTTTGAAATTTATTACCTGTATGATTCGACTTGGAAGTATGTTCTCAGCTTTGTCTATAGAAAATTACAAAGGGGCTGATCTGTCCTCAAATGTCTCATTTCCCAGAAAGCTGATGGCGCAGTTATTGACAGGACGTACTTGCCAGGATTCAAAGAATTTACCTCTGCCTGAAAGGAGCTGGGAGAGCCTTGTGTTGAAATATATGCCTTGTCTCCTTGCAAAGACAAAAGGATGCAGGTTTCATTGACTCCGCTGACGGCCAGTGAGTCACAGCATCTAGCCGTGGAGAGCCAGTCTCCCGGGCAGGCGATTGTTTCTTAGTTTGAGGGCAAGGCTGTAAATTTCAAGGCCTCCGAGGAATGAGCTCTGTGTATTCATGTTCTTGAAGCAGTGACAGAATTCAGCAGGGGCATTTAAGGAGAAGGAGTTCCTCAAGCGTGAATGCACACCCTAAACTACAGCCCAAAAAGAAGCATTTTGCATTTTAAATCTCTTCCAAATTTACTGAATCTTGTTGAAGTCAGTGAAATGCAAGTGACTGTCAGAAGGAGCAGGAACATCCATTCAAATCCTGTACCCAGCTGAGACCTACACATAGGGCAGCATGTGTAAGCGAGGTATGGTGGTGTTGCGGTTATGTTACTCAGCTAGCAATCTCAGTGTACATGTTCAAATTCTACCGGAGCAGATTGAGATAAAAGTAAATGAGCTGGCATCAATAGAAGTGTTTAAGAAACTGTTGGATTGTCATAAAAACCCAACTGGTTCATTTATGTCCTTAGGAAATGAAAGCTCACATCCTTATTCAGTTTGGACCTGTGACTCCTGTCCCACATCCACTATGGTTGACTGCACCCTCTGAAGTGACCTAGCAAGCCATTTAGGGCAAGGGCAACTTAAAATGGGCAATAAATGCTGCCTTGTCAGTGAAACAAGAATGAACAAAAGATAATAAAAGTTTACATTAAATGTCTTTTGATACAGCTACATAAACAACTGGCTATTGGTGCATAATTATGTATATGATACTTATGTACAATTGTGACAATACCTGAACTCAGGGCCATTGTTCATAACCATCTCTTACAGTGAACGTTAGACATGATGCAGCATCTGAGACTGAGCTCTCCATTTTCATTGCGGACATGTGGATGGCAAAGTGATTAGGAAGCTCATCCATTTCTCCAGAAATGCAAATCCCCCCACCCACTACCCCTGGGAAATTTAAACCCCTGGGTCTCTTCTAAAATTTGCTGGGTGGGAAGTGGCGGGATCAGCTTCTAGGGATGTCTCTCTGTGGGATGGACTCGCGTTTGGGAAAGGGAAGAGGATGAGGGGGTGGTGGTGGAGTTTGTGGTTTGGGTAGCTTAAACATTCAAGTGCGGCCCAGAGGAACACTTTGGCCCCTCCTAGCCTCACAAGGAAAAGTTTGTAAAAAGTGTGTGTTTGGGTGTGGTCTGGTCCTGGCTCCATCTCTCCCTGACTTCACCTGGCGGGGAAGTTACAGCAGCTGCTCAGACTATGGGTAAAGTTACAACCAGGTCCTGACACTGTCTTTCGATGTTTGTCCTTGTTGCCTATTCAATCAAGCAGGTTAGAATTCAATAACAGTGAATTCCTGGTGCCTTTTCAGCAGACCTGAAATATCCCTCAAACCTGCGCTATTTCCACCAGGTAGTTAGATTAAAAACATTCCTTGAGTCAACAAACTCCTTCAATGAGGAGGTACATCAATATTTGGTTGGATGTTATAGGGATGGCATAGATTGTGATAATTTGCCTGATAATGGGCCAGGGGCAACTATAGGTTATCAAAGGTCTATTGACACTGAATGAGGAACATAGGTGACAGGATCAGGCTCATAATCTTCTAACCGTAACTCTGACAGACAATCCCATCTTGTCAGGCAGTGCAGCACCACTTAGATACAGATTAAATTTCTCTCCATTTTGGCCCATCTAAGTTTGTTTTAATTTCTCTGGGCATGGGGGTTGTTGACAAAGCTGGTGTTTATTGTCCACAGTCTGTGTGGCCATTCATGTTGTGCTGCCACAACCGATGGGTTTCACAGCCACTTCAAAGAGCACTTTAGAGTCAACCACATTGGTGTGGGGCTGGAGTTACATATAGGCTCAGAGCGGGTGAGGACGGCAGATTTTTAGGGTGGAGATTAGAGTGCTCTTCCAGTCCCCACAGGGAAAGCATAGGCTCCCCCAGCTACAGACTCACTCCCATTCTGAAATGCAAGACCTGACTCCCAACCCCCAATGCAAGACAGCCCTAGAAGTCGATTCCAGCACAGTCTAATGCCCCCAAAGGGCACTATTGAACTAATTGAGTTTTTAACAGCAATCTGGCAGCTCCATGGCCAATTTTATTGGTATCAGTATCTAGTATTTTATTTTTAAATGCAAAAAGAACATTACTTCCTGATTTTTTTTTAACTGAATTCAAATTCTCAAACTGATCTGGTAGGATTTTAACTTGTGTTTTGCTGCTTATTAGCCCAAGCCTCTGGATATCTGGTCCAGTAACATACACAAAAATATGCCCCAGCCTCAACCAAAATGGCACCATTATGGCCACCATTTTTATCATTTCCTACTTCAACCACCCCACCCCCTCAGAGGGGGGTCCAAAGCAAGAGGGGGATATCCATAAAATTAGAGCTAAGGATACTCAGATGTGTAGGGGTGATGTCAGGAAGCATTTCTTCACACAAAGGGTAGTGGAATTCTGAATTTTCTCTTAAATCTTATTGTGACCGGAGGTGGAGGTGGTGGCTACTGAAAGTTTTAAAATTGTGATTAATAGATTGATAGATTTAAGTTAGGTGATGGATTGAAGGGTTATGGAATCAAGCAAGGTAGATGGAGTTCAGGTAGTAGAGTGTGGGAGGAGGGGAAGGGTGAAGGAAGTTGGGAAGTAACAGTACCTCTAAAACTATGGCTATAGATTGGCTCCATGCCAATCCATTATGGAGGAGACATCACCTGAGCTACTGGTTGGAATCAGCAGATTCAGGAGCAGTTCACTTGCTTTGACTGTAACTCCATTTGATATTGGATCAGCCATGATCTAATTTAATGGTGGCACATGCTTGAGAGGCCAAATGACCATCTCCAGTTTCTATGTTGCTATGAGTGAAACTGCCAATCAGTGTTAGTTTTGTGCAACGGGGCCCATGAAGGCACCAGATTGAACCCTGGCAGTCAACAGATCAAGGGCATTTTCATTGCATCAGTCTGGGCCTAATTTGAACCAAGACCCCAGAAATGAAAGGTCTGTGTCTGAACTCACTGCGTTCCTCAAAGGTTAGGTCTTGTAAAGTGTTGCCTTTGATTAGCTTAACAATCTTCAAGAGTATTGCTGCGAGTCGCCCGCCCCTCTCCACCCTCCTTCCCAGCTGAATTACTCCTTTTCTGTGGTCTGGCTGTCTAGCCCGAGCTTCCACAGCACCCGTCTGTGGTTGGTATTTACGTGAAAGAAATGAATTAATCTGATGTTCCACTCATCGACTTTCAGCACTGGTTGCAACAGGAAAAATAGTCACCATTTCAAAGGAACACTCAGAGAAAGCAGATGTTTTCTTACTTAAGTCACTTTTGCACATTCCTTGACTCGCACAGCCAACTCAACATCACCCCTCTGCTGTTTGCTGGGCCAGTTATCTAAAGTGGAGGCCAGCACGAGTTGTGCAACCTCTGATTCTTCAAGTATGTATTGCGTGAAAGGTAGCCATTCACCCCTATCTGGTACAGTATAGGTTATGTGTGTCTCAGTGTCAGCTCCTGTACAAGTAAAGCATGCACCAGATAAAAGGGAACAATTCACTCCTGTTTGGTACGGTATGGCTTGTGTATGTTTCAGTGTCAGCTCCTCCATGTACAGTACACACCGGATAAAAGGGAACAATTCACTTCTGTGTGGTATGGCAAAACTTGTGTATGTCTCAGTTCCAGCTTCTCTATCTGTAAAGTATACACTAAGTAAAGAGGAGTGATTCACTACTGTCTGGTGCTGTATGGTTTGTGTATGTCTCAGCGTTGGCTCCTCTACGTGTGGAGCATCCTCTAGGTAAAAGTGAGTGATTCATTTCATGCAGATACTATATGGTTCATGTACGCCTCTCAGCTTCCATACATTGTAGAGTACCCAATGTGCAAAAGGGGTTAAATCATTCCTGTCCAGCAAAGCTACTCAGCATTGTAATGTCCAGCATTGCTGAAGACCATGAGAAAAGAAAGGCCTTCTCTGCTCAACAACAATAACCACAACTTGTATTATGTAGTGCTTTCAACATAGTAAAGAATTCCAAAGTGCTTCACAGAAACAAAAGTTCACAGTTATCAAACAAAATTTGACACCGGGATACTTAACGAGATCTTGGGATAGATGACCAAAAGCCCTAGACTTGATTATTCCAACAGTGTCCTGGTAGCCTCCCATCTTTGACCCTACATCTACAGGATACACTGCAGCAACTTGCCAAGGCTCCTTCAATAGGACCTTCCAAACATGCAGCCTCTACTAGCTAGAAGAACAAGGACTACAGGCACATGGGAACACCACCAACTGCAAGTTCTCCTCCAATTCACACACCATCCTAATGAGGAACTATATTGCCTTTGTTTAACTGTCGCTGAGTCAAAATCCTGGAGCTCTGTGGCAGTACCTACACCACATGGCTTGCAGTGTTTTAAGAAGGTTCACCACTGTTGTGTTGTTACACTGATATAAACACAAATTGCTCAGAATGGTTCATTTATTTAGAATAGGCACATGAGAACATGAGAACATTTATACATAGGTAGAAAGCTTGAAGACATCAACAGCCGAGCTCTGTGTGTGCACCTGTGCTCTGCTCCAAGGAAAAAGTGAAACTAAGACTGGATCACATGACTTCCTTTCTAATGGTGTCATGCTGCTATCCCTTAAAGGCAATATCCCCTTTTCTTTTTAAAGGTACTTCCCCCCCCTTCCAAAGAAGTATGACTATTTACAATACATGTTCATGTTTAGTTACCATTACATGAGTGTATAGAACTGATGAATCTAGAACGCCTAGAGCTTAGACGTAATCTGTTGGCTTGCTCAGATATTACAATGGTAACCTTGTCTGGAGGTTTCTGTAATTGCTCACAGTGATGTGTGGGATTGTCATTCTTGGACATTGTTCCTGGTTGCATTTGGGATCTTGCCCTCGATGCAGTAGGACTGCACAGCGGTTGAGGAGCTGGAATGGATCTGATTTGTCCTCGGTTATGCTTCACTGTTGTGCCTTTGTGTGTAATGACTTCACAGGACCTTGGTCCTGAACAAATCCTTGTCACCTCAGCTGGTTGCCACGTACCTTCTGTGGGATCCTGGATGCGAACTTGTTTGTCCCAACTGTAAACTTGGCAATTCTGTACCCATATTTTTATTGTGTATGTTGGTCACATTTGCAGTTTTACAAGTTGCTCTCTAGTTTCTGAGAGAGTAGAGTGGGTAAGAGTAGGTAATTTGGTATGCACTGGTTTGCCAAACATGAGCTCTGCCAGTGGTGGAATAGTTGCACTTAAAGGTGTTGATTTCAGGTATAAAATTGCAATGTATAGATCTTGCTTGGTCAGTCTACATTTGAGAATTAGGGATTTCACCATGCAAATCATTTGTTCAGCTAAGTCGTTAGAACTAGGATAATGAGTAAAAGAATTAGTATGATCGAAATTCCACTTCTCATACATATCCTGAAATGGCTTATCAATAAATTGTGGACCGTTATCTGTAATGATCTCTCTAGGCACACCAAATAAACTGAAAATAGTACTTGAGTTGTGCTTGACACATTGTGCAATTGTTGAATAATGACTTCATCATCAGGCTTTTAATTCCATATTTTTATTGAATTCAAATTTCACCATCTGCCATGGTGGGATTCAAACGCAGGTCTCTGGAATACTAGTCCAGTGACTATACCACTACGCCACAACCCCGACAGTGACTAAATTTTTGACAGGAATGATGGTGTGAAACACGTTCACCGCTTCTCATCGTGCACATCATCGCCATTTTCTGATTTGTTAATCACCTCATTGATATGTTTCAGCTGGGATTCCGGATGGTCGTTCTTCCTGCCTGAAGGCATGTGTTTGTCTACGGTCTTTTTAGATCAGTGCACGGCTCTTTGTAGCTGAATCAGCTTTTGTTCTAGTGCACTGCTGCTACCAATAGCCATTTTTGCCACATGCCTTGCAGAATTGCTGGAAAGCCGGGCATTTCCTTGGTGCATTCAGAAGGCCACACATTCCACACGCCTTGTTAGCTTTGCATTGGTACTTAGGACCTGTAAGCTTTGTTGACCTGTGAGGATCACTTCCTACTTATGTCCATCCTTGAGCAGTACTTCAATGCTATATGTTTTGGGCTTGTCTAGCAGATCTTCCTGGATGTGATCACCAGCTGAACAATTTTGTCTGCTAGCTCTGTGTTTGAAAATCCACAGTACGTACTCTTTTCTCTGCATCTGCTGATGAAGTGGCCAATGGATTCTGTAGGCTGTTGTCAAAATGACTTGAACTCTAGTCGATGACTAAGGAAGTTTAACCTGACTCTGAACCAGCCTTTCAATGTAGTCCATATCTTGCGAGGATCCTTTAGCACTTCTTCTGTTAACCCTAACGGGTCAGCCTGTGCAGACCTTCATTCCCAATTGTTAGGCGAATTTTTATGACTTGCTTGTCTGAATCAAGAAACCACAGCTCTGTATGCTGTTTAAACATTTTGAATTTGGATAGTAGGTCAGCTGTATTCTAATTCAAATTGGGGAATTTTGTGACATTTTGACAATATCCCTTTGACCTTCCTTCTCCTATAGCACCTGGGTTGAGTGTCACTGTAGCTGCTTTTTGCACGTTTTTCCGAAGCTCCGCTCATTATAATCGCAACCTTCTCTGGTCCAAATTTTATCTTTTTTTTTGTTTGACTCTCCCCCGCTTGCTATTGATCCAGCCCACACCCTGGCCACTCTCCTGTCCTGACTGAGCTAACCCGGTGCTGCTTCTCTCGACGCGCTGTCCCACCCACTGACTGACAGACTATGCATCGCAATCTCATCATGAGGGATCTGTCTGCTTACCAGATCTTTATTTGACCATTATCCCAGCAAGGTGTCTTCAAAGCTTTTCTGCACCGTTGCCACACTATGGTTTCAATGCTGTCTGATGCTGCAACTCTGTTGCATTCTGACCAGAAGGTCGAGGGTGGTCTTATGCCACAATCTAAGGTTCTTCACCATATTTTACCTGTACTTGGTTGAGCTGCCAGGCTGTTTGACCACCACTTAGCACCCTGTTGTGTTGTTATACTGATATAAATACCAATTGCTCATAAGGAACTCTGTAAATACATTGCGGGTTTATTTATTTAGAATGAGAACATTTATAGTAGATATCAGCAGCAGCACTGTGTGTGTGTGTGTGTGTGTGTGTGTGCTCTGCTCAAAGGCAAAAGTGAAATTAAGACTGGATTGCATGACACACTTCCCTTCCAGTGATGTCATGCTGCTATCCCTTAAAGGCATATTACAACAACCACCACCTTTTAAAGGGTAATTAGGGATTGACAATAATTGCTGGACTTGCCAGCAATACTCAAATTCCAAGAATGGTAAAAAAAAACATAGAGTTGGATTTTATGCTCACCCTCCAGCAGGTTTGAAGATCGAGGGGTGGGCTGCACAAAATCCAACAGGGGGCAGCCTGCATGTCACCTACCCGCATGCCCCAACCCCACTGCAATTTAACCAGCTGTGGTGGTGGCATCGGGTGGTGTGTCTGTCAGTGGGCCATTTGAAGCCCTTAAGTGGACATTTAATTCCCATTTAAGAGCTTCTGGTAGCTGGAGAGGTCCACGCCAAGCAACAAATCCAGCAAGTTTCATTTCTGATGAAAGGTCACAAACTGAAACATTGATCCTGTTTCTCTCTCCACAGTTGCTAAACCTGCTGAGTATTTCCAGCATTTTCTGTTTTTATTTCAAGTTTCCAGCATCCACAGCATTTCGCTTTTCCATTCCTATCTATCTAATCATGGCCAAGGAATCACTGGTAATGGCTTCTCTTCCTGCTCCCACACCATTACCTCTGGTGCCCCCCAAGGATCTATCCATGGCCTCCTCCTATTTCTCATATACATGCTGCCCCTCGGCGACATCATCTAAAAGCACAGTGTTAATTTTCACATATATGCTGATGACACCCAGTTGTACATCACCATCATCTCATTTAACTCCTCCAATGTTGCTAAATTATCAGACTGCTTATCCGACATCCGGTACTGGATGAGCAGAAATGTCCTCCAATTAAATTTGGGAAGACTGAAGCCAGTGTTTCCATTCCCTGCTCCAAACTCCATTCTCTAGTTACCCACTCCAACCATCTCCCTGGCAATAGCCTGAAATTAAGACTGTTTGCAACCTTGGTGTCATATATGATCCTAAGATGACCTTCCAACTTCATATTTGTGCCATCACTAAGACCAACAATTTCCACCTCTGTAACATTGCCTGACTTCACCACTGTCTCAACTCATTTGCTGCTGAAACCCTCATTCACCTCTAGACTTGACCGCTCCAATGCACTCCTGGCTGGTCTCCCATTGTCTACCCTCTGTAAACTTGAGGCTATCCAAAACTCTGCTGACCATGTCTTAACTTGCACTAAGTCCCAATCCCCTATCACCCTTGTGTTTACTGACCTACATTGGCTCCCGGTCAAGCAACATTTTGGCTTTAAAATTCTCCTCCTTGTTTTCAAATCCTCTTCTGCACTTGCCCTTCCCTATCTCTGAACCTTTCTCCAGCCCACAACCCTACGAGATATCAATGCTTCTCTAATTTGGGCATCCCCCAATTCTGTCCATTTGCAATTATAATTACTCCACCATTGGTGGCCATGCCTTCAGTTGCCTAAGCCCTAAGCTCCTTATGCCTCTCTGCCTCTCTAACTTGCTTTCCTCCTTTATGACACTCATTAAAACCTACCTCTATGACCAAGCTTTTAGTCATCTGACCTAATTTTTTTTATAATGCCCCTGTGAAGTGTCTTGGGAGTTTTCATAACATGAAAAACGCTATATAAATATAAGCTGTTGTTGCTATTGTATTTTTTTAATTCGTTGATGGGATGTGGAAGTTGCTGGCTAGGCCAGCATTTATTGTCCATCCCTGTTGGCCTTGAGAAGGTGGTGATGAGCTGCCTTCTTGAACTGCTGCAGTCCATGTGGTGCATGTGCATCCATAGTGCTGTTAGGAAGAGAGTTACAAGATTTTGACCCAGCAACTTTAAAGGAACAGCAATATAGTTCCAAGTGTGTAACTTGGAAGGGAATTTCCAGGTGGTGGTGTTCATATGCATCTGCTGCCCTTGTCCTTCTAGGTGGTAGAGGTTGCGGGTTTGGAAGGTGCTGTGGGAGGAGCCTTGGTAAGTTGTTGCAGTGCATCTTCACTGGTGGAGGGAATGGTTTTACATAGTCCTATTGGTTGAGTTTGGTATAGTTTTAGAAGTGATGTATCATAAAAACAGCAGGCTATAAACACCTTGGTTAGTGGTGGATGCGGTGCCAATCAAGCAGGTTGCTTTGTCCTGGATGGTGTCAATTTTCTTGAGTGTTGTTGGAGCTGCACACATCCAGGCAAGTGGAGGGTATTCCATTACACTCCTGACTTTAGTCTTGTAGATGGTGGACAGACTTTGGGGAATCAGGAGGTGAGCTACTCTCTGCAGAATTCCCAGCCTCTGACCTGCTCTTGTAGCCACAGTATTTATATGGCTAGTCCAGTTCAGTTTCTGGTCAATGGTAATTGCCAGGATAGTTGGGAATTTCATGGTAATGCTATTGAACGCCAAAGAGAGATGGTTAGATTCTCTATCCTCCAATTTGATGGAAAGAGACTTTTTGGGTAGATTGAATATGTTAGAGATTGGATAGAGTGATAGAGAGAGACTGGATGAGTATGGATACACAGATTGACATAAATAGCTGGGAAAGGAAGATACATTTGCTCCCACCTAGATGTGAGTGCCTTTTCCATACCTTGATTTTCCATAACCAATTTCACAATAAATATGTTAACACAAAACATTCTGACAAAATAATTGCACACACTTCCCAATGCATCATACATTTTAATTCAGACAGAAGTGATATCTGCCCTGGATTGTTCCATGGGCTTATTTCTTGCCCCATGAAGAAAATTTCTGAAGAGCTTCATAATCCTCCTGCCCCGGTTTTACATAGTCCTATTGGTTGAGTTTGGTATAGTTTTAGAAGTGATGTACCATAAAAACAGCAGGCTATAAACACCTTGGTTAGATGTTTAACCTTAGCCAAAAGGCAAATAATGTTAAAATTCAATTCTGGTCCAGATCCTGTGAATAGACATGATATTCAAGCCCACCCAGATCTCGAGACCAACTGGATACACTGATTTGATTTTTTTTATTCATTCATGGAATGTGGGTGTCGTTGGCTAGGCCCATCCCTAATTGCCCTTGAGAAGGTGGTGGTGAGCTGCCTTCTTGAATTGCTGCAGCCCATGTGGTGTAGGTACACCCACAGTGCTGTTAGGGAGAAAGTTCCAGGATATTGACCCAGCGACAGTGAAGGAATGGTGATATATTTCTAAGTGAGGATGGTGACTGGCTTGGAGGGGAGCTTCCAGGTGGTAGTGTTTCCATGTGTCTGCTGCCCTTGTCCTTCTAGATGGTAGTGGTTGTGGGTTTGGAAGGTGCTGCCTAAGGAGGCTTGGTGAGTTCCTGAAATGCATCTTGTAGATGGTACATACTGCTACCACTGTGTGTCAGTGGTGGAGGGAGTGAATGTTTGTGGATGTGGTGCCAATCAAATGGCTGTTTTGTCCTGGATGCTGTCAAGTTTAAGTGTTGTTGGAGCAACACTCATCCAGGCAAGTGGGGAATATTCCATCACACTCCTGACATGCGCTTTGTAGATGGTGGACAGGCTTTGGAGAGTCAGGAGGTGAGTTACTTGCCACAGGATTTCTAGCCTCTGACCTGCTCTTGTAGCCACAGTATTTATATGGCTAGTCCAGTTTAGTTTCTGGTCAATGGTAACCCCCCCCCCAGGATGATGACAGTGGGAGATTCAGTGATGGTAATGCCATTGAATGCCAAGGGGAAGGTGGAAGCTGCAAATCTGAGCAAACCCCTTGTGTCTTTTTATGTCGTCTTGCTGTGGGACAAGGGGGAGCTTTGAGAAGGATCTCACACCACCTTTATTCCACAGTTCCTCCTGATCCAAATTAGCTCTAAACCGCAGATATCACTATAAAAACCCACCTACACCAATAGGACTCATGGCACTCTGACTATAACAGAGAGAGAGAGAGAGAGAGAGAGATATGTCTCTGTATATGATGAAAGCACAAACTTTATCTTTATAATTGGGGCAATGTACTGACCTAGGGTCATTTCATTCCACACAGTGTGCAGAGAAAATCTCGTTCCATCATTATCACAATTAAGAATGAACTTTGAGCGTTAAGGGAACTCTCTAGGATAAGACCCTATATGGAGCATGTGGAATAGACAAAACATCAGAAATACCATCTAATGAATTCACTTGGAACAGGGAATGCACATAAGGCCCAAATTCCTGTTCCTTTAGAATCAATTTCAACCCCACCTTCTGATAACATATTCCCTCAATCGGTTCCTCACATCAAGCTTGCTCTTAAACCCATCATGCCATTTTGATAAATAAATGAAGAAGATATAAGTCTAAGTTGTTGACCTTTAGAGGCTTTTGTGACACTGGGATCTTTTTGTGAGGAAGCAGTTAGGCCGCCAGTTAATTGGGGGTCTAATCTTTGCTCAACAGCATATGATTATACAACCAGTGTTTGCTTTATCTCTTTCTCAGTTCTCATATTATTCTGAACACCTTGGGATCTTCCACTGATATTACATTTGAAATTACATGGGATCTCCCTTGCGTTCTCAGAATAGAATCGTGGTGGTTCAGAAGGCATACATGATATTTTCCTTTATATAAGTCAATGTATAGAATTAAGAGCAAGTATGTTATGCTGGAACTGTATATATAAAACACTAGTTGGGCCACAGTAGAGCACATCACATCAAAAAATATTTAGATATACCCTTGAAAGCCTGTAACCTACATGGTAATGGACCAAGAGCTGGAAAATGGGACTAGGCCAGTTAGCTTTTATTCAGCCAGCACAGACATGATGGGTTGGATGGCCTCCTCCTGTGCCATAAATTTTCTATGTTCCTACATTAGACTTTTCTTAGTTCCATATCTCTGAATATTCTTGCCTAAGGTATGTTGATGGAGTTAAAATACATATCAGCCAGGATCTAATTGAATGGAGTGGAACAGGCTCGAGGGGCTGAAGGACCTCCTTCTGTTCCTACATTCCTAAGTATCCATGGTTTTCCATATTCTATTTATTTCCATAAGGTGTCTCTGGGCAACACTTGGAATTCCATGTTTTTCTCTCATGTTTTGTGCCTATCTCAATGAATGTTACTTTTTTATGAGAAGTGGTTAATCCAAGGGTTTTGTCTGAATAGGTTTGTTCAATGCTTTAACTTTTTCTGGTCCTTAATATAGAAGATGAAACCCATTCATGGTATTAACATTGTTCAGTGATAAATATAGATGAGGAAAGAATATTATAAAATATAGCGACAGAGGCAGCCAGCCCAGGCCTGTCCATGACATTCCACATTGGAACCCAGTGATTTCCTCAAATCTGGGTTATCAGTTGAAGCCTTCTTCTGTGGGATCCTCACTGGTGAAACCCATGACAGAACCCAAGACAGTATCCCATTAAACACAGCACCAGGAAACTCAGGAAGGTGAAGATAACAATGAATCATGATGAGGAACATTCTGCACAGGATGAGGCACGATCTTCTGGGAATGTGCAAAACTCAGAATAGTGTCCTTATGTGGTAGGGAACATAATATTTCTAAGGAGATATCTTGAAAATCTCATGGAACGGGAATGTCCCTCTGTGATTTTCCTTCTTTACATTATCACATTTGCTGTATACATGTATATGTCTGTCACTATAAAGTATCCCACCATACTCACTGTTCATTTCCCATATCAGTACGCTCTCTATCCCCCCTCCCCTCTTAATTCTCTTTCACCCAAGTCTTCCTTTCCCTCGATAGGGAAAGCCCACTTGTGTAATAAGAACTGTTTTCTTTTGTTCTGGATGGTGTTGACATTCTGTTTCTTCTGAATCCTCTATTGAAAAAGCAATTGGTACCTGCTGGCTGTGTTTGGTGGTGCCCCATTGCAGATTGTATCCCACGCAAATACTTTTTGGGGTAAGGGCTTCCTGATTGTCAGACAAAGGAACAGCAAGCCCAGACCGCAAAAAGATTCAAGAGAGAAAACTAGAGATGGTTTCACCATGAATTCCTTAGTTTGGAAAGTCCCATTGATCAGCCTGTGGAGAATAAGAAAAAAACAACATGAATTGCCTCACCTTAGTTCCCCCTACAATGCCCCTTATCTTTCCTTCACATTGGAAGCATAAATCCAAAGTCACTGAAAGCCCTCCCATCTCTCTTCCAATTGTCCATTCTTTGAGTGTGAATGTGCACAGTAAGATTTTTGACATCAGGTGGCATCTCAACTTCAGGGCAATTGCTTTACTCAGTGATCAAGAGATTGCTGATCTGTCTCCTTCCTGTCCACAAGCACTAAAGTCAGTTATGATGCTATGGTGAGCCTGGCTACCAGCCCTGGTTCAGTGGGTTGCAAACTCTAAGTCAGAAGGCTGTTGGTTCAAGTCCCACTCAAGATACTTGAACAGAAAAATCTAGGTTGACCTCCGCTACAATATTGAGAGGGAGTTGCATGGTCAGGGGTGCTATATTTCCAAAGCGACATTAAACTGAGATCCATTCAATATCTTAGGTAAATGTAAAAGATCCCATTGGCACTATTTGAAGGAGCATTCTCACACCAACACCTAAAACTAATGTTCTGGTTATTTATCTCATTGCTGCTTTTGTGGGGCTTGCTGGGCATAAACTGGTTGTTGTGCTTTCTACATTACAACAGGAACTACATTTCAAAAGTATTTAATTGGGGCATCATGAGGTTGTGAAAGGTGCCATAGAAATGTTACCTATTCAGTCTGATCTTCCTTTCTTCCTTCCTTCCTCCCTTTCTTTCTTTCCCACTGATTTCACAGATCAAGGTTTGCATCTAGGTCCCATGAGGCTCAGTACCACACAGGATGCCCACTGAGCCACCAGGCACATTTTCTTTTCTCCAATTTGTCCAGATCTGTCAACTGTTCTTCAGGAGACGGGTTTTGAGTCACAGGATCAGTCATGCTGCTGTCCCTTGGACCCTCTACAATATTATTTTTCAAATGATGCTACCTAAAGGACAATAATTAGTGATTTACATATAATTATTTTTCAGAGGTTTGTGTTGAAGATCAGTCCAGCAAGGAGATGATCGAAGTGAGTCTTTTCAAAAATACAAAGGAAAAAAATCTGCATCCCTTGACGTTCTTGACCTTCAGGAATAGCCTCAATAATTAGAAAGAGTAGTACTGGAAGCTGAAGGCATTGGGAATCTCTGCAGGTTCCACCTCTCCAACTTTGTCAACTCTTCTCTTTTGGCAGGAGATCCACCCATAAGATGGTGAACTCCTGCTTTCCTACCTTGGGATCACCAGCTCAGGTGCATAGGCTGTGCCTGTGTATTCAGGCATCTCTCTTGCTCTCTGTTGGTGGTGACTGAGAGAAAGCAAGAGAATGCTATGTAGTTAGGGTTATCCCAGAATTCATAGCGTCAGTGAAAGTCCTCTATTAAAATTATGGTAGCTGTCAGTTTTAATGTGGACTTTCACTAGTATTATGCATGCTGGGATAGCCCCAGTTCCAGAGACAAAAGCAGGAGCAAATACTTCTCAAATTCACAAGCTGGCCAGACTGTGAAGAGAAAATATTGATGATTCTGCAACACCACACTCACAGAGGCAAGATATTCCCAAAGGGCATTTGTTAAATAATCAGGACTACAGTGTTGTAATCCTATCCTTATTCTATGTCCCCTGTGGGGGTCAAATCCTCACTGGAAGAGTGGTATCATGGAATTATCAAAAGTTTGCATATACAAAGTGCCTTTAATGTAGAAAAGTGTCCAGCGATGTTTCGGCAAAGGAAGAGATATTAGGAAAAACCTGGCCAAAGAAATGGGTTTTAAAGAGGATCTAAAGGGAGGAGAGTGCAGGGGTTTAGGGAGGGCATTGCAAAGAATGAGGTCTAGATAACCAAAAGCGCAGCTGCCAATAGTGGGGTGAAGGGATTAGGGATGCACAAAAGAATAGAGCCAGAGGATTGGAGAAATGGTGGAGAGAGTTAAACAACTAGAGGATATTGCAGAGATAGGGGTGGGAGCAAAGATCATGTGTGGGTTTAAATTCAAGGATAAGATTGTTAAATGTGAAGTGTTGAGGAACCAGGAGTCAGTGTATGTCAGTGAGGACAGGGGTATTGGGCAAGCAGGTCTTGGTGTGAGATTGGACACAGGCAGCAGGATTTTGGCTGAGCTAAAGTTTATGGAAGCTGCAGAACAGGAGGCCAGCCAGCTGAGCATCTGACTCATGATGCTTGGAGATGAATAGCTGATTCACTATACCTGGGTCGGAGGAGGGCACCATTAGTGGTAGTGTCTTTGATAGATGGAATGAGGTCAGAAGCTCAGCTCTGGGTTGATTAGGATGCTAAGGTTATGAACAATCTGGTTCAGCCCAAAACAGTGACTGAACATTGGAACAGAGCTTGTGGCCGAAGACAATCATTTCAATCTTTCCAATGTTTAACTAGACAAAGCTACGGCTCATCCATGACTGGATGTCAGACAACCAGACTGAGTGCAATGGCAGTGGATGGGTTGAGAGAGGTGGAGCTGGGTGTCATCAGCATAATACATGCGATGCTGACTGCATATCTTCAGATGATGTCATCAAAGGGAAGCATGTAGAAAAAAGTAAGAGGGAGAAAAACTAAGAAGGAATAAGAAAGAGGAGCATTGGTACTGATAGAACAAGCCCTGGTACAGGTGATGCTGAAAGAAGAGCCCTCAGACAGTGCAGCAGTCCCTCGGTACTGTCATGAGAAATCAGCCTAGATTATGCGCTCACGTCTATGGAGAGGAACTTGAACCCAGAACCTTCTGACTCAGTAGCATAAGAGCCACTACTAAGCCAAGGTAAGATGTGGAAGTGACAATACAGAGGTATGATGGGTCAAATCACCTCCTGTGCTGCAATTTCTATGAGCCTATGATCACAAAGTTTACCTGTTCTTTCATTAATCCTGGATCTGTCCACCCTTTAATGAAATCATGAATTGATAAAATTTCATCTCAGTGTTTCACCTGGTTTGGTATTTACCGCACTGGTGGATAGTCTATTCAGGAATCAATGATGCCAAACATCATGCTATTCCTTAATTTAGTTCTTGGCCTCTTTAACTGGCAGTCGTCCTCTGACTGGTTATCCATTCCTGGTTTTGAATAAACCACTAGAGGAGGTGGTAGCCTAGTGCTAATGTCACTGGACTGGTACTCCAGATACCCAGGGTAATGCACTGGGCACCTGTGCTTGAATCCTACCACAGCAGATGGTGAAATTTGAATTCAATGAAAAATTTGGAATTAAAAGTCTAATGATGACCTTGAAACCATTGTTGATTGTCATAAAAACCCATCTGGCTCACTAATGTCCCTTAGGGAAGGAAATCTGCTGTCCTCACCTGGTCTGGTCTAACTGTGACTCCAGACCCACAGCAATGTGGTTGACTCTTAAATGCCCTCTGAAATGAACACTCAGTTCTCAAGGCCCACAAGGAATGGGCAATAAATGCTGGCCTAGCCAGTGACACCTACATATCATGAATGAATTTTTAAAAAATTACCAGTAAGCAATGTGAAGCAACAATTAACTTCAATCTTAAATACATTCATCATTTAAGTCCTTTGCAAACAAATAAAAAGGTTTTCCCAATCCATTTTGGAAATGATTCTGTCCCTTTAAGAACTTGAATCATATCCTTCCCAATCATTTTCTTTATGAAAATATCTTTTGTTTCCATGGCTTCTCTTCACAGTTCAAATTGTCCAAAGGCTAGGATTATCTCTATTGAATCATAAGATAAATTCAGTGAGGTTGTGCTCTTGGCACGAAGCCTGTCTGTGGGAACCTGGGTCACAGAACATTTCAGAGCAATGACTGGGAAACCCACAACCCTGATGAACAAAGCTCTGTGAAAGGCTCTCATCATCATTGGATTGACAATGGACCCTTGCCTAGCATGTACTTGATGTGCTGAATGGCCTTCTTCTGTGGCACAATGACTCTGTGGCTCTCAACCACCTTTACCTCAGGGATCTGGAATATGAAAGGAGAGGCAGTTCCGGTTAGGCCACATCTGAAGCATTGTGTTCAGAGCTGGGCACCGCATCTCAGGGAGGGCTGGCCTTGGAAGAGGTGCAGCACAGATTCACCAAGATTATGCTGGGACTAAAAGAGTAAATTATGAGGACAGATTACATCGACTAAGTTTGTATTTCCTCAAGCGTAGAAGATTAAGGGGCAATCTAATTGATGTGTTTAATGATCAAATGAGTTGTTAGGGTAGATAGAGACTAATGGGGGAGCCCAGAACAAGGGGCAGAATCATAAAATTAAAGCTAGGCCATTCCGGGATGATGTAAGGAGGCGCTTCTTCACATAAAATATAATGGAAATATTTTCCCAGAATGCTGTTGAGACTGGGAGTCAATTGAAAATTTCAAAACTGAGATTGAAAGATTTTTATTAGGCAAGGATATTCAGGGTAAGTGGAGTCAAACTGATCGAACTGGATAGCAGAGGGGCTGAATGGCCTCCTCCTGTTCCTTTGTGTCTCCTCTTCATGTTCCCAGAAAGGTAAACGCAGTGGGGATTCCCCCACTTTAAATTGCAGCACAAAAGTGAGAGGATCATTTGAAATGCCCTCCAACAAAATTAGAATTGGAAAGTTCCATCTCATTTCCTCTTCACAATTTAGGCTTGTTGTAACAGGGAGAGCAGATTTAAGAGATTTAAGAAAAGGCTTCACTCCCTGAAAATATTTTCCCATTTCTTGGCTAGCTGTCCTCAGCAGCTGTTCAGGATCTTAAGCATAATTCTAGCTTAAAACACGGAGGCACGTTATGTTGCCATGGATGGGTAATTTTCCTGCTTTTATCCTATTTACATTAACGCCCACACCCCCCAATACTCAAGCTCTGCTCCTACCTGGAAGTTGTTTCTTTCATATTTTCGCTCTTCCCTTGGAGAACAGCATGAAGTGGCAGAAGGATTTGCAGGCTGATTAACAGTCTGACAGGTCAAGATGTCAACACTCCTTCCATCATCCTTATTACAAGTTAATAGGGAGGGGCTGAGTCCTATGTAAGGGGAAGGCTTTTATGGGCTCCCATGGTCCTTACAATGTAGAGATTCCACCCACATCCAGTGGACTTGAGCATCCTGCTGGATGTCAGCTCAGAATTCAGAGCTGGAGATTGGTCTCCACTTGCTGGGATTGTCTGGACTGGGTTTGAATCCTGTACTTCCTGACTCAGGGACAGGAATGCTATCACTGAGCTAAAAGGCTAGCCCCTCACCTCTGTATGTGGCCCGGCAGAACAAAAGGAGCACAAGATTTGGTGCTGCCAATTTCCATCCATCTATCCCAGTCCAAACACTGAATAAGGTGGGCTAAGATCCCTGAGAAGGGATTCTTTTGGCATTAGCTGTTCAATTTCAGTTTCACTTCAGTCTAATTGACAGCTAGGCTCACTGTGGGGAAATGACAAGAATTGTGCACCATTCACATAAAACCATCGCTGCTGAAAGTCTATAAAATCTTTTATCATCTAAAAGTTTCCAGATTAGTCATAGACTCTGTGGAGAACATGGGAAGAATTTTCTGCCTGTCGGGTGGGCAGAGTGCCAGCGGGGCGTGGGTGGGCCCACAATTGGGTTCTCGCCGCCATTTTCCGTGAGCGGGCCAGTTAAGGCTGGCCCAGCGTGAATCGCGGTTCCTGAGGACAGCGGGAGTGGGCGGGCAGCAGCGGGACTGCAATAGCTGCCGGGTCCAATGGTGACCCAGCGGCCTGTTTTAAAAAGCTGCTGCAGCCTTTTGAAGGCTGCGAATCACGGCCAGTGGAAGGGCTCCCCAGAGCGCTGCTGGTGGACAGGCCAGGCAGGGGGGTTGGGCAGGGGGGGCAGTGTGCCCCTCATTTTTCTGATGATTGTCTTGCTGCCCTCCTCCAGAAGGTGGCAGCACGGCAGGAGGTCCTCGTGCCCCAGGACGGGAGGAGGAGGCCCCCCCACATGACCAAACATGCCGGGGAGGAGGTGGTGGAGGTGGTGAGCTCCCACGATATGGTGCAACGCACCTGGATCCAGTGTCGCAAGCGTTTCAATGACCTGTTGCACTCAGGAAGGGTGGGTACCATGTTGGCATTGGTCACTTAACCCAGCAGGTAGGCTTTCCCCCCTGCTCCCCCCCAAGTCTGATTTTAGTGACTGCATTGAATCATTGACGACATGTGTCCTTCGCTGGGTGGGCCAGCAGATATTGCCCGTGCTGAGATCACCCTGAGAGGGTGGTGAAGAGATGGGTTCTGCCCCTGCAGCATGTGGTACACTGAGACCCACATTACTGTTTTGGGGGCAACCTGGAGGAGCTGCACCTAGGCGCAGTGCTGGAACTCCAGGACATGTCAAAGTCAGGGTGATGAGATGCTGGGAGGGGAGCTTCAAGGTGGCGTGACACCGATCGATCTGCTGCCCTCTGCGCTCCACGTGCTTGCGCCTCCTTGTTATGGAAGGTTAGACCGTGTGGTGCCTCATGTGATGTAGGCAGCAGTTGGCCAAGGGGGTTGGGGAAGTTGGGGGGAGGGGACAGGCCTAGCATCTTTGTGTGAGTGTTCGGCAGCAGCGGGGTGAGGAGGCACTGGAGCCCTGCAATGTCCCACTCTGGTTGAGGTGGGCCATCCATGAAGAGAGTCCATGTACACGTAGCACTAATCAATGCTCTTCTCTCCTTCTCAGGAGAAGAATGCACATAATGCTGCTGAGCGGGTGAGGACTGGCAGCAGGCCAGCACAGTTGGCGATTCTCAGCCACTTCGAGCAGGAGGCCCTAGATTTGGACAGGCACCATGCGCCCAGGTCCACCAGTGTCGGTGAGGCTGGGGTGCCACGGGTAGATATGTTTGCCCAGCAGTGAGGTCACCATTGGTCTCCCAACAGCCATGGCAGTGCTGAATGTTCAGTGATTGATGTTTGCAACATGGCTTGACCATTGCTTATGGAAGGATGAGCGCATAATGATCTGGGGGACAGGAATGCACATTGACATTGTCTCCACGTTAACTGATCCAATGCCCTTGTCCTTCCTTTTAGCAACAGCGGAGCAGGGCCGGGAGGAGGAGCAGCAGAGAACCCCTCTCACACCTAAAGGCCCTGAAGTCTCACCAGCGTCACACCATCTCTGCCAGGTAGGCACCAGCGCAGATACTGGTACCTTGATGGGAATTAGAACATCGGCTAGTATCCTGGGGCACAGCAGTGTGGGCATTTCACAGGAGGAGCTGGCAGAGACAGAGAGTGCCCATGGTGCAAGCAGTCGGAGGACTGCTGTGGACCAGGCACATGCTCAGTCAGTGCCTGATGATGTGCCTCTGGAGTCATTTGCAATGCAGCGTGCAGGAAATGCGGCCGGGTGTGCGGGAGCATCTGGTGGAGATACATGAGGCTATGCTTGGCTTGGTGTCTGTGGTGGAGGAGTCTACGTGGACTATCGCCAAAGCATGAGCCTCATGGCCGAGCACCATGCGTCCTCCATGGAGAGAGTGGCGACTCTCATGGAGAGGCTCCTCCAGGAGACCAATTAGGGCTTCCTGGGGATATGCTCAGACCAGCAAGCCCTCACATCGGCATTGACCTTAGCTGGCCAGTGCCAGTGTGGCAGATGGTCTGGGCACCAAGATTCCCAGCTCAGTGCCCATCCATCCACAGTGAGCAGGAAGGTCCGAAGTGACCTCACGTCGGCACAGCAGCTGCCTGTCACTGCGGGCTCCTCTCAGGGCGCTCCGGATTAGGGCAGCAGCTCCTCCACCCCTCTGCCAGCGACCGTTGCATCTGGTGAGGCTGCGATGACTGGGGAGATGCCAGCTGTGGAACTGGCAGCTCCCTCCCAGGCGGGGCCAGCACAGGCTCCACGGGCCAGAGGACGACCACCAAGGTCATCGAGGCCAACAGGGCAGCAGAGTCGGCAGGCTGTCTCACATGCCCCTCTCAGTGAGGAGTCAGCACCAAGACGTAGCACCCAGAAAGGCACCTTAAGCACACCACGGGTTTATCACTGGTGTTTTTGTGTTGGCCCGTAACGAGGTCTTTATGAGTTGGTGTGATTTTTAACACCTTTGTCATTTTGTTTTCTTAAGTTCCTTTGGTTGTAATATTAAATTCAGACATGTCACCATGGCTGAGGGTGCCTCTTTTCTTCTGCAGGTGGATCATTTCCAAAAATGTTATGAGTGTTTTGTGGTACATTCAGCTTTATTAACAAGGCCTTTAGTTAATGTTCCTAACCAGGCAGATTTTGCACTTATTGAATATGGAATTTGCAGCCCAGGCTTGTCCTGGAGGTCCATATGTGGTGGGCTAGCTAAAGGTTCATTGGATTAAAGCCTCCCGGGTGTCCCTGCCTCCCTGGAGTATGCCTGGACCAGTGTCTACCCCCTCAGCATTTCCCTGTGTGTGCTCATCCTCTGACTCACTGCTGGACACATCGTGTGCAGCCGCAGCCACTGCATCTATAACTTCATCATCCACAGTGTCCCCCCTTTCCAGCGCAAGATTGTGCAGAGCGCAGCATGCAACCACTATCACCGAGACATGATCTGGGGGGTACTGGAGTGCGCCCCCTGAGCGGTTCAGGCATCAGAAGCGCATCTTGGGAAGACCAATGGCTCTCTCCACCACAGCCCTTGTGTAGCCGTGGCTCCTATTGTACCGCTGCTCAGTTCTATTCTTGATTGGCGGAGAGGCATCATGAGCCACCTTCTGAGGGGATAGCCCTTGTTACAGCAGCCATCCATCCAGCCGGGCTGGAGCACTGAAGAGCCCCGGCACCTGGGAGTGTCTGAGGATTTAGGCGTCGTGGGAGCTGCCTGAGTACCTTGCACAGACTTGTAGAATCAGCATCCTGTGATCACACACTATCTACACGTTCATGGAGTGGAAGCCCTTCCTGTTGACGAAGGCACCGGGCTCACCTGCTGGTGCCTTGATGGCCACACGTGTGCAGCCTATAGCACCCTGGGCACGGGGGAAGCCAGCAATGGCCGCGAAGCCTCTGGCTCACTGTGTCTGGCTTGCCTGGTCCCAATGGTAGTGGATGAGGGTCAATGCATACCTAAACAGAGCGTCTGTAACCTGCTTGACACAAGTGTGGGCAGCTGATTGGGAGACACCGCAAAGATCACCCACTGATCCCTGGAAGGATCCAGAGGCATAGAGATTGAGGGCAGCTGTGACCTTTAGAGGCACTGGCATAGGGTGTCCACCCACACAGTTCGTGGAGATCTCAGGCCCAATCATCTGACAGATATAGTTGACTATCACCCTTGAGAGATGGAGCCTTCTTCGGCACTGCACTTCAGACATATTGAGGTAGCTGCTTCTCCGCCTGTAAACCCTGGCAACAGGATAGTGGTGTCTTCTGTGGCCCCTTCCACCTTGGACTACCTCTTGGCCCTACGCCCCTTGTGCCTACACCTCTCCTCCTAAAGGTGGCTCCCTTGGAGGCTGAATGTGCACTCCTAGCCTCCTCCCCCTTCTAGCCCTCCCTTCCTCCTCAGAGGAGGTGCCTCCAGTGGAGAGTTCATCTCCCACTCCCAGGCTAAGGGAAGGCTTCCTGAAACCTACAGGCCCAAGAAAGATTCCTCGCTGCAGAGTGCTGACCTGAAGGTTGTGAGTCCAGACCAAGCAGCTGGTATGCGTTTTGAAGTATTGCAGATCACACAGGCAAGTATCAGTAACTTTGAAAAAAAAATTTGATAGAGCACACTCGTGACCCCATTGAGCCCTCTTATTCCATCCATGGATGAGGTTTATACAAATGTGTCCTACCCACCTGCCTGTTGCACCCGTGCGCCAACCCGAAGATTGCACAGGCCCCAAAAAATCACCGTTGATCGGTACCTCAAGGGCCTTAAGTGGCCGGTTAATTAATGGCGGGCATGCATCGGAGTTCAACACGCGCCCGCCCACTGAAATATCACGATGGCGCATGGTGACGTCAGGATGCTCGCCCGATGACACCACGCGTCATTTTATGCATGGGCATGCTGGGCCCACCCCCGCACGCCAACGGGAAAATTATGACCCATGTTACACTGATGGATTGATTCTAACTTAATTTTTTTCCAAGTATTTGTGCCATTGGTGATTTCCTATTGCTTTCTGCTTATGTGTAATTATTTTATTTGTAAATAAATTGTACTAGTAGTCTACTCTCATCCCTTCCACTCCTTCCCAGAATCACAATAGGCTTGCCCTTGTCCTCAGCTTCCATCCCACCAGCCCCTATAGTCAATGGATCTTCCTCCACCATTTCTGCCTACCTCCAGTGTGATGCCATCACATTTTCCCCTCCTCTCCTCTTTCAGCATTCTGAAGAGACTGTTCCCTCCAGGATACCCTGATCCACTCCTCAATCAATCCCAACACACCCTCCATTAACTATGAAACCTTTCTATGCAAATGCAAGAGATGCAACACCTGTCTTTTTACCTCCTCCTCTCTCACTGAGCAAGCCCCCAACTCCTTCCAGGTGAAACAGTGATTTACTTGTACTTCCCTCAATTTAGTGTACTGTATTTGCTGCTCACGATGTCTCCTGTGCATTGACTAGATCAAAGGCAAACTGGATGACCGCTTTGCAAGATACCTCCATTCAGTCTGCAAAGAGGAGCCCGAATTTCCAATCGTCTGTCATTTTAATTTTCCATCTTGCTGCCACTCTGATTTCTCTGTCTTCAGCCTCTTGCAGTGTGCCAATGAAGCTCAATACAAGCTTGAGGAACAGCACCTCATCGTTTGAACAAGCACTTTACAGCTTCTGCACTCAACATTGTGTTCAACAATTTTAGCCTCTTCCCCCATTTTGTTTCCTTTTTCTTTGCTGGTTTGTTTTCTCATTTGTTTCTCTCTTTTTTCCATTTATTTTCCTTTCGGATGGCAGTTATTCAAGATTCTGCCATTCACATCTCCTCTAGACATATTTTGTTCTTTACTTGTCCCATTAGAACTCCCTTTGGCCTTCTACCATGAACACTTTTGTCAGTTTGTCTCTCCTATCCGCTCTCCAATCACACATCTTTCCTTTTGTTCTGTTTCCCACCCTCCACTCTTTTTTACTTGTTTAAAACATTTCTAACTTTTCTCAGTTCTGATGAAAGGTAACAGACCTGAAATGGTAACTCTGTTTCTCCCTCCACAGATGCTGCCTGATCTGCTGAGTATTTTCAACATTTTCTGTTTTTACTTCAGATTTCCAGCATCCGCAGTATTTTGCTTTTGTATCAGGATCGATGGGTTCACGAGATATTTGGTCTACTTATAGGAAGCCATGCTTTTCCTGTGACCAATAGCACTGCAGCTGCTCAAGAAGGCAGCTCAGCACCAACTTCTCAAGGGCAATTAGGGATGGGCAAGAAATGCTGGCCCAGCCAGTGGCACCCACATCCCATGATGAAGAAAAAAAAAATTATAGGTGTTGAGCAGAACACCTGAATTGTTGTTACTTTCAAAGGTTGGTCAATATCATACACAGTATTTTTACAGCACTGAAACAGGTTATTTGGCCCAACAGGCCCATGATAGTGGGTATACTCAACATGAATATTCTCCCACCCTTCTTCATCTAATGAATCAACATGTCATTCTATTCTTTTCACCCTCATATGCTTATCTAGCTTCCCTTAAATGCTTTTTACCTCAACTAGTCCAACTGGTGGTGAGTTCCATACTCTGGCCACTCTCTGAGCAAAACAGGTATCTCCCGGGTTCCCTAGTGGTTTTATCAGTGATTATCTGATATTTATGAACTTGAATTTTAGACAAATGGAAACACTTCTACATCTACCCTATCAAATGACTACATAATTTTCAAGGTCTTTATTAGGTCACCTCTCAGCCTTTTTCTATGGAAAACAGCCCCAGCCTGATAAATCCTTCTTAATAATTATACCCTGTCAGTTCTGGTTTAATCCTTGTTACATTCTAACACACCAGATTTTTATTCCTGACTCACCTTATTTAACGATATACCCTCCATTTTGGAATCATAGCTGCTATTTTTTTTGTAACAACGAATAATTCAAACGTCCCATTGCTGAAGTCTCTATAGCTAGCATTTAACTGCATTGTTTTCTTCTCAGCTTGTTTTCACACAACATCTGTAAATAAAGATATTTTCATATTAACATATTAATAGAGACGTTCAACATTATGAGGGGATTAAGTGAATAAGAAGAAACTGTTTCCGTTGGCAGAAGAGTTGATGAACAGATCCTGGAATGCACAGCAGGAAAGGGTGATGGAAGCAGATTCAATTAGCCTTTTAGCCAGTTAGCCTGACATCAGTCATTGGGAAAATGCTGGAATCTATCATTAAGGAAGTCTAAACAGTGAACTTAGAAAAATCATAGCATGATCAGACAAATTCAACACTGTTTTATAAGAGGGAAATCATGTTTGACAAATTTATTCAAGTTTTTCGAAGATGTAACTAGTAGGGTAGATAAAGGTAATCCAGTAGATGTAGCATACCTGGATTTGAAAAATGCATTTGATAAGATGCCATATAAAAAGTTAATGCACAAGATAAGAGCTCATGGAGTTGGGGATAATACATGAACATGGATAGAGGATTGGTTAACAGACAGGAAGCAGAAAATAGGGATAAATGGGTGATTTTCAAGTTGGCAGGTTGTCACCAATGGAGTGCCTTAAGGATCAGTACTGGGACCTCAGCTATTTACAATCTATATTAATGACTGACAAAGAAACCAAGAGTAATGTATCTAAGTTTGCCGATGATACAAAGCTAGATGGGAATGTAAACTGTGAGAGGTTGCAAAGAGATATTGACAGATTAAGTTAGTGGGCAACAAGCTGGCAGATGGAATGCAATGTATGGAAGTGTGAGGTTGTTCACTTTGGTAGTAAGAACAGGCTTGAAACTTGTAAATGCTGATGTTCAGAGAGAGTTGGGTGTTCTCATACAAGGAAGTCAAAAAGTTAGCATGCAGGTACATCAAGCAATTGGGACAGCAAATGGCATGTTGGCCTTTATTGCCAGGGGATTGATATACAAGAATAAGGAAGTCTTGCTACAATTAAATAGGGCTTTGGTGAGACCACACCCTATAATACATAGTTTTGGTCTTCATGTTTACAGAAGAATATACTTGTACTGGAAGTGGAGCAAATGAGAGGGTTGTCCTATAATGAGAGGCTGAGTAAATTGGAACAATGCTCTCTGGAGTTTAGAAGACTGAGGGGTGATCTCATTGAAATATGCAAGATTCTGAAGGGACTTGATAGAGTAAAAACTGAGAGTTTGTTTCCCTGGTTTGAGAATCTAATACATGGGAGCACAGTCTAAGATAAAGGGACTGGGTCATTTAGGACTGAGATGAGGAAACATTTCTTCACTAAGGGTTGGGAATCTTTGGAATTGGCTACTCCAGAGGGTTTTGAATGCTCCATCGTTGAGTATGTTTAAGGAAGACATGTTTGGTCTCTCAGAGAATCAAGAGATATGGGGAGTGGAGGGGAAAGTGGAGTTAAGGCAGAAGATCAGCCATAATCCTGTTGATAGGCGGAGCAGACTCAAGGGGGAAAATGGTCTGCTCCTGCTCCTATTTCTTATGTTTCTATGTTACTATTTTGTAATGCAGTTGTAACATTCAAAAGGGAATTGGATATATACTTGAAATGGAAAAAGTGCAGGGCTATGGTGAAAGAGCAGGGGAATGGAACTAAATGGATAGCTCTTTCAAAGAGTGGTGACAGCATGATATGCTGAATGACCTCCTTCTGTGCTGGAGGATTTTATGAACATCTGGATCAAAATCAATCATAAATATTGTAGACACAGAAATCCCAAGAATAAGCTTTGGTCACAGTTAGAAGTACTGTAGGCCCACGGTTTGCTGCTCTTTATCCCTATTATTGGATTAATTCATCCCAAGGGTTCCATGTGAAGCACATTATACATGTGTCTAAAAATATAGACATCAACTCCCCTACTGCTATCCAACAATACTGATACATTCACAACATAGATGTTGTTACATTTGTTAAAGATAGCCTGACTTTCTTTTGTTACAGACTGAGTGTGTGGGATGGGTGTGCAAGACAAGTGTTAGGGATGGGAATGTGGGACTGAGTGGAGATTGGGAATGTGGATCTGTGTGGGGGATGGGATGGTGAGAGTGTGGGACTGAGTATGGGGGATGAAAATGTGGGACTGGAAGTGGGGACTGGGAGCCTGTGTGGGGCATTGGGTGATGAAAGTCTTGGACTGAGTGTATAGACATAGGCTGTGATGTTTTGTACGAGTTAAAAAGTGGCTGGAGGGTTGAGGCAGGTAAGCCATCTAGGAGGGTGTAGAGGACATCAAGCCTTGAAGAAGATGCATTGATGAAGAAAGGAATCAGAGTCTATCTCTTTTGCCTTCCCGTTTTAGTTGTTACCTGCTATCAGGTGTCAGTGTCTTGGCATCAGCAGAATGTCACCAGCCTGAACCTGGAGGTCTCTCAGTCCTGTCCCATTATCCAGTGATCTCCTTCATGCATTG